>NC_086449.1:16717111-18038778 GCF_028390025.1 Pseudophryne corroboree
TTGCACAACAGCATGTGCAATTGATTGTCAATCAGTGTTGCTTCCTAAGTGGACAGTTTGATTTCACAGAAGTGTGATTGACTTGGAGTTACATTGTGTTGTTTAAGTGTTCCCTTTATTTTTTTGAGCAGTGTGTATATGTATATAAATGTATAAAGGAAACACAATTGAGATAAACACATATGAGTTGAGACTATTCATACATTGATCATCATAATGAGTAACACCCATATGGGTGACAGATTTGATTCAGGGGAATTTTTTGTATAAAAGATATCAATTCATAAATATCAGAATGTAATAATACATACAACCGCATTACAAAAGACACACACCGGAGTGTATGATAAATTAAATGGAGGCTTGTTCTAAATGTTGTATGTAGGCACCTTACCTTCCAACAGCACGTCAGTGATTGTCCAAACATCCATGCAATGTAGCATGGGAAACAGGGCCTAACTTATATAGGGGAGGAGGAATGAAATCACCTCCTAATTAGATCAAATTAGTGCTTTACCAATTTATGTGGAACTCCTAAAGAAATGTGGTTTTATCAAACCCTTATAGGCATGCAGCCATACTGCTATTAAATATAGATCAAGACCTTTTATCCTTTTCAATAATTAAACCAGGACCCACCTAACTTAACCTTAATAGGTTAATAACCCCACAATGTGCTTCATGGGTTAAACCTAATAAGTAATGTTCCTCTTTGAGAGTGACAGCTTTAACCTACCAATAAGAACAGTGAGGGGCAGGACAATCATCTCTAGGGACATAATGTCTGAGTGCACCAGCAAGTTTGACCGACAGTAACTTGTGGTGAAGACATAAAAACCTCACCCAAGTCACACATGCACCACTTCCAACCCGCCCACAACTAACAGGCACCAAGGGCCGGGATCGCTAGGCGTGGCGCTGCCAGCACCATGCACACCGAGACACCAGGAGAGCCCCCCGCGTCATGTGACCACGCCACATGGCCCGGACATCCAACGACGGAGCGCAAGTTTGCGCTTCAGTGCCATGACAACCTGTGTCTCTAGAGACGCCAGGAGAGCACTATGCATCACGTGACTATGTCACGTGACCTGGATGCCGGAGCGTGACAGCTTGCGCTCCAGCGTCATGACGATGTGCATCTCACCTACTCAGGGAAAAGAATCTCTTATGTAGCCCTTTACATGATTTAGTCAAACTAATAGGACATATGCTTGTGCAATTTTCTAGAAGTGTGACGTGCAGAATTAAACAATGAACATGTCTTTCTAACTACACCCTTAATCTGATAGTGGGACTCTATTTACTTAATAATATATATTCCTAAGAGGTAAATATAAGTGTTACATAGCTAACTAATTATAATTCCATATGACGTGTATACCAATAATTAAAAAAACCTTGGTGCACATCTAGGATAATTCTCAGTGTATAATAATTTAAAATGAAATGAAAATTTAATTAAATATGGTATATGGCAAAACTATCCAATATGCTTAGCGTTTGGTGAGGATTAATACGTCCCCCTTACGTCAAAAGGTTACTAGCATAAGCCAGAGACAATATGGTCCAGTGACTTGAGTAATTTGCATTTTCAGCCTCCGGGGGAACTCTACTCGTCATATGATGACATGTATCCATATCTTAAAGGTTACATGTCTAATTATCTTTCTAAGAATATACAATAGTACAGTAGGTCAAAATATAAACATATGATAGAAAATCAGAGATATATAATACTCCAAACAATATGTTACCATGTGTAAGTTTTCACCCCTACTAACATACCATGAAGAAAAGGCTCACATTTTTTCAATGGTACCCACCCCTGCTTATTCCTATAGATAAATCGAGAAGAACTCCCCCCCCACAACATTTCATAGAGAACAAGTAACTAATGATGTATAAACCTGAAGTGGGCAATAGTCAATCCAAATATAAACATACAAAAAATTTGGAGGTACAGAATATAGTGCTCCCAGTACTATGTGTTAATGGATAAGTATTCCGCCCTATTATCATACCATAAAGAAAAAGGCTCAATTTTTAAAATTTTTACAATAACACCTACCAAACGGCATATGAAGAAGAAACAACCCCCCCCCCCCCCCCCGTAAAATTCATAAAGGACATGTGGGTGGCGATATATGAACCAGAAAGCAGTAGGGCCTTCCTAATGGACATAGACGGACTATAGTCCTCTTATTATGGTGAAGAACACAGAGATATAATACAAGGAAAGACCTAGTGGAAAGGAGGGGAACCTGGACCTTAGGGATAAGGGTATTATTATCCACACTTTAAAATTCATAGAGGACTATATGGAGAATTAAGTCCTAGTCAGAAGTAAGTGCCACTTGCCACCATTGGGATATAAATGGCCGCATTCTTTATTGATAGACTCAATTCAATTCAGTATTTATTATCCTGTCTGAAGGTCTTAGTCCACTTTTTATCTATTTATTTTTACCTTATTGTATGTGTAATAAATGCATGAAATAAGTAATTACTAAAATATTCATTATTGGAGACTTAGCCGGCGCCAGTACACTTGCATAATTTCAGGTTAAAAGTAAGCTTTGCCCCTCCACCAGAAATCAGCTTCTGCATAAAAAAACACACTAAGGAAGATTAACCAATACTATGTAACCAGACCAAAACAAAGATAGAAAACATGAACAAATCATAAAGGGATTGCAGTGTCCTCCAAATGGATTATAAGGAGAGGATTTTACAGTGAGTACAAAAATGCAATTTCCTCTTACAAGTTATCTAGGGGACACTGTCTGGACTATAGTACTTCCCGAAGCAAGCCTACCAGACGGGGGGCGCTGTCCGTAAAGCCACAGATACAATTCTTTGCCCAAAACTAGCATCACCAGAACCAGTAAAAGTTGTTAATAATATGTAGAGGACCAAGTCACTGCTATGCACAACTGCTCAACCGAGGGTCCATGGTAAACCACCTAAAATGCCCCTAATGAAAAAGTAGTATAAGCCTGGAGGGAAGCTTTTCTGAAAACAGGTAATCCTGGTGGATAGGAGAGGTAATATGTCTTGCATTGTAACACTTGGATGCTGGCAAACTTCTCTTTGGGGCATCAATTAAGTCCAAATGTGAATCAATAAACCAAGTTGAAGAAGTATGGTCAATATAAATGGGTAAAGTAGAAAGGACATGGAAGCAGAAGATGAAGTTTAACCTGAAAAGGCCAAAAGAACAATATTGAGGTTCATATAGAATTTGAAGCCACCTTCAGTAAACAGGTAAGCTTTAGATGAAGCCATTCTCATCCAGGCTGTGGCTTAGCCTCACAGGCACACACCCTTGGCCAAGGCATGGGTGCAACTTAGTATGACAAGCTGTGGCTTAGTAAGTTACCTAAGTATTCCTAGGGGCATGCATACTTAGACGTACGCGCGTGTCCTAGTCGTGGGCGTACCTGTAGCAACTGGACTGCCAAAAATACATACACTGCATGCCGGATGAGCATGGCTACATTTGTAGGTGCTGAAAACAACACCACTGGAATTAAAAATGAAAAGGGAGGACTTACAAGATAAAGCAACTAACTCTGAGACACATCTAGCAGACGCAATGGCCAGAAGACAAACCTCCATTCAGGTAAGATACCACAACTCCACGGCCTCAAGAAGTTCAAAGGGAGGCCTCTGAAGAGCTTCTAGTATAGATCCCATGGAGGGAAAAGTGGTATTTAGAGAGGCTGTATTCAAAGTTCACCCTGTACCTCCGGAAAGATAGCCAAACAACTTTAAAAAAGAACTGACAAAGCCAAAACTTGATCCTTGAGGGGATTAAAGGCAAAGGAACTGAGTTTTACCATCCTGAAGAAAGGACAAAATTAGTGGTAATCTAAAAATAGTAGCCGAGAGACCCCAGCACTCCATCCATGATATGTAAAACTTCTAGATACAATGATAAATTCAGAAAGTGATCATCTTATGAGCCTGCATCATGGACTGGACAACTCACTTGGAAAAAAACATGAGCCTTCGAGATCTAGGTCTCAATAACCATGTCATCAAAGCGATCTGAGACAAATTTGTCTCTAGATAGGGGCACTGACACAGCAGATCTTCTTGGAGTGGAAAAAGGTATGAAACCTGAGCAAGCATTTCCTAAAGGAGAAAATACCACTGACAATGAGTCCAGTCTTGAGCTGCAAGAATTATCTGCTGATCTTCCTATTGAACTGGTGACCCAGCTAGAATGGTCAAGGTGCCAACATGTTTTTCAAGAATATCATCTGCTCATCCCATGAGCAAGCTCTGCACACTGGAAGCTTTTTATTTTACCAGGGGGAGGGGGTGCATGAGATCGATGTCAAGCAACCCCCACGAATCTATAATCAATTGAAACACTTCCTGGTAAAGTTATCATGGATAGTGTTGCATCTGAGGAAGTCCAGCTCCCAATTGTCCATCTTAGGAATATGTATGGCCAAAATAGCAGGTACACAATATTCTTCCCAAACAAGGAGGGGCTTTGATACAAATGAAAGACACCTCCATCACAAAGAAGGGCAACTAAAATGGAGCATTGCCTACATCACAAAACATACCTGGAAAGACTAAAGGTTCTTACTATGTATAGTTTGAAGCAGAGAAGAAAAAGTGGGGGCATCCGAGAAATGTTCAAATACAATATATCAAGGGTTTTAGTGAGGTTCAGGAAGGAAATATTCTTTCAAGGAAGAGAAGTAATAGAACATGATGACATGCATTGAAACTGGAGGGAAGTACATAAGTTCTGGGGAAATCTGAGAACATTAATTTTTACACAAAGGGTAGTGGCCAAGTGGAACAGCCTCCCATTTGAGGTGGTAGAGGGTTTTACAGTAAAGCAATTTAAATATGCTTGGTATAGACATCATGATATCCTTACAAAAAAATATGGATCAAACAACATTTGAGGTTACCATATGGTTAAAAAAGGGGCAGACTAGATGGACCAAATGATTCTTATCTGCTGTCAAATTCTATGTTCCTATCATTGCCTGCCAACACCTTGCCCTGCCCTTCCCTGTAAGACCTGCATTTTATGTATAAGCTTTTAGTTTTAAATCAATAATTTACAGTTTTAGATTATTGTTACACTTTATTTATTTGGCACCACAAGTGGTCTGCAGTGCTGTACAAAGGCTAACAGTAAGACAGTACAGGGTAAAACAGAACATTACAACAGCAAAAACATAAAAAGGACACAGGTTACAAATAGCACCACAGATCTCAGTACACAATGCAGCTAGTAAGCAGGTGAGTGGCTTAGGTACAGTAGGTACATGTCATCTATAGTGATGGCAAGACTAGTAATTTAAGAGCTGGTGAAGGGAATGAGTGGCTACAAACAGGAGGGATTACAGAAGATGACCAGAGTGTAGGTGATGGTTGTAATTCAAGTGCAAGAGAAGAGGGCTGAGAGAACAGGATGGAGGATGACCCTGCTCCTATGAGTTTACAATCTAAGGGGAGGGGAGACAGACAGAACACAGGCATGAGCACGTTAATGTGTACCTGAGGGCAGAAAGGTAGAGCAATAGAGATGCATGGGGAAGGTAATGGGATTGAGATTGTTGGAACAGGAGGGTGAGGAGAGCCACTAGGCAAATTGGTTATGTGCTGGATGGGTACGCTGCAATGAACATGTGGGTTTTAAGTTCCCATTTGAAGGTACTGTATGCAAGATCAGGGAGAGTCTGTTACAATGGAGGAGTTCATTCCATTGAAGAGGGGTGGCAAAGGAGAAATCTTGGTTTTTTACATGAGATGCAGTAAACAGGGAAGAGGAGAAGTGATGGTCATTGGTTTTCTATATGTATTGTTAGTAGTTATATGTTTTATTTGATATACTGTACTACTCACTCAGACAGCTGCAGCTGTTGTTATTTAATTATTTTTTTATTTGTATATGTGGTATACGAGCGCCTGAATTTTGGAGGGTTTCTAAACCCCTAATTCTGTCTTGGGGATCTCGCTGACACAAGAAGTGTAGTGTCAGCAGAAAAGGACTGCCTCATAATTGTGTTATTTAGAAAATGTCTCCTTAAGGAATGGATTTTTATAATCAGCTATGGAGATAATTGGAAGATGCCTTTTAACACCCGTGATGTGCATTACAAACACTTGTTCATGTTATTTGAGTTGAGTAATATAGCAGCTGTGTTCCAAAAATATCTGTACAGCATATTCTGGGATCTTCTGCCTGGATGACTTTCTGATATTTTTGAAAGATTTAAAAACTTACCACAGATATGGGAGTCAATTTCTGATCCATCTTTGGGCAAACCAGTTATATTGTAGGTTTGACAAATGCATTTTAGAGTGGAAGATAAAATTTTTGCATTGCATTATTTTTGCTTCCAGTCTATAGATGGAAACCGAGAAATTTGTTGCTTCTGTATGTCCTTCTGTATGTCCTTCGGGATTGAAACCAATTTAGGTGATTCTGCAATATCTCCAGACAATTTATAAAAATTATCCATCCATAGTGGCTCCCATCACCAGGAAATCACAAAACACCAAAGCATGGTCCCTTGAAGTGAAAAATATTGCTATCATGTGAAAAAACTCTTTACATCTCCACCAATTCAAAAGCAACCAGATCCTGACTAGACTTTATTCCTGGAAGGGGTGGCCTCTCCAGATTTATTAGTACCTGTCCTTTCAAAAATGAACACAGGGGCTGAATCAAAGGTGAACACTGTTCTTATTTTTATGCAGCTGCGTCTTAGCTCAGTGTGAGCTATAAGTCACAGATTCATTGACATGATGCTGCCATTTGGGAGTGGAGACAGGGAGCATTGCACAAAACATAGGAGTGTCACTTTTGTATTGTGGGATTTCCAAAACAATCGTACTGTATGCATCTTCAGGTGCAGAATGACTTGCCTCAGCAGCTTAGATGTAATAGATATTCTGAGTGACCCTTGGGTTATATAGAAACATAGAATTTGATGACAGATAAGAATTACTTGGCCCATCTAGTATCCCCATGTACATACAGTACACACACTTACACACTAGGGTTCTTTTTGTTGTTGGGAACCAATGTACAGACGGCTCCATCACAAATGTGTATTTCCTGTGTGACTAGGCGATCCGTCTGCCTAGTCAAGCCGGGAGTGCACAGAGATGCTCCCATTCTGAGCGGCTATGTCTGGGTGCGCGCGCTCGCCTGGACGGAGACGCTCTCCATTTACTAGCGTGGCTCTATCTGTACCTACCAGTATATTTTGGGATTATGGGAGGAAACTGGAGTGCCTAGAGGAAACTAAAGCAAGCATGAGGATAATATACAAATGCCACACAGTTAGGGCCATGGAGAGAATGTAACCCATGTGCTTTGAGACAGTATTGCTAACCACTACACCACCCATACTTAAATGTCCAATGCTGCGAGCGATGGTCATGATGTTCATCTGATGATGCTTCTTCAGATGCAACTAGCAGATCATAGAAGCTGGTAGTTGGTGTCTTTTTACACAAGATGCCTCCTGTGGTATTTAGATATTTTCACACAGCCACTGTGTACAAAGATGCAGTGATGAAGACATTTACATCTACCCCTGAATAAGGCCCACAGCTTGTAAATGGTACTTTTCTGGCATCTTTTCCTGCAAGTTTTCAGCTCCTGAGAAGAATTACATAGTGGGAGACTGTGCGTTTCTGCCAATAACTTGCCTTTGAGGAGTAGCAGAACCTGTTGGAGGGAACAAAGTTCTCTGTGATGGTTTTCACAAACTGTAAGAATCTGTTGTACAGTATCTTCAACTAGATCACAGGTTGAATCACCACCAGCCAGGTGGTGGTTGTTTTTTGACTAATTCAATGTAGCCATCACATATGTCAAGGGTGATGCATTGTCTCACTCACTCATTTAGTGTCACTAAGGAAGAGGCTACCTGTGAAGACAACCCCATTTTGAATCCATCTTGCTTCATGTCAGTAGCAGTAAAGAATTATCTGGTGAAAACATTCAAAGTTACTTCAGTGGGCACAAGTGTCTCATTTTACTGGCTAAACAATAATTTACTTTGGATTTATACTGCAGACGTTTTTTGGTGGTTATCTATTTATCAGGATATTAAGGACTTTGAGGCAGCCTGTTCTACCTGTGCCCAGGAAAATATTCTTTCTCAAGCTCCTAGGTTTTTTTTTTACATCTTATGCCAGTTTGTGACCATCTGTAGACATATATCTAAATGGACTTTATTATGGATCAGCCTACTGTATTCTATACAGTCTGGGTAGTAGTTGCCAGGTTCTCCAAGGCAGTTTATTATGTTTCTCTAAATAGATTACCTACAGCTCCAAAGGTGGTGGATGTTTTATTAAAGAGATCTTTAAGCTACACAAACTCACCAAGGATATTTTCTCTGGAGAGCACTTTGCAAGTGTTTCAATCTATGTAAACTTGAGTTTTTCAAAAGCCTTTCACCCACAGAGCAATGGACATACTGAAAGATTAAACCAAGATCTGGAAAAGTTTTTTAGAATATACATCTTGTTTTATGAAGTCACTAGTTATTCTCCTTTTTACATTCTGAATGTATTTTACCAGAATTGCCCCCCTGCCATACAGTAGCTCTTTTAGTGTTCCATGACATCTCAGACATTTTGTTAAAATTTGGATTGATGTGTAAATTAATTTACAGTATGGAATGTTTCTACTTGTTACAAACATTTCTCCGACAGGGAGAGAAGAACTCAATTATGGAAACCTTGTGATAGAGTTTGACTGTCATTTAGACATCTGCAAATTAAAGTTCCCAGCATTAAACTTACTCACAGGTTCATTGTTCCTTTACAAATCATACCAGTAATTAACGCAATGGTATGCAGACTGATAAATCAGGACACACTCAGATTACTTAATGTGTTTCATGTTTCTGTCCTTAAATCCCTTGTTTTAAATCAGTGTACAACATCCAGACATCCTCTTGCCACTACAGTTGACCACCAGTTGGAATAAAAGGTGATACAGATTCTGGAAGTCAGAATTTCCAGAGGAATCATTCACTATTTGATAGATTGAAAGCACTTTGGACATGAGGAAAAATGTTAGTTAAAGTCCTCAGATGTCCATTCCCCTAAGCTCCTTCTCCAATTCCACCAAATGTTTTTGTGGGGTGTTTTGTGCACAACCTAGAGGGGAAGGTAATATCACATCATGCCAGAGCCCATTACCCTCTTACAAGCTCTGACAGCACTGGTCTCCAAGGGCCATGGTGGGCTGGTGCTGTCCAGCACCCACTGCAGTTTAGGCATCCCTGATGCCTACAATGGCTGCAGTTCTCCTCTGTCTGACTGCTGTTTGCAGCTGTGGGAGCTCAGGGGGCCACAACTCCGCTAAGTGCATGCATGTTGCTCTGGAGAGAATTTAAATCTAGAAAAAACAAAAGGATTTTTCCCACACACCCCAAGAGCTACTAGTAACAAGACCTGTACACTACAGTATATGGTAATAGAAACTTTAGAGATCTTGGTTACCTATATTTTGCAAAAGATATGATAATCCTCCAGGCCACTTCAAGGCATCTCTATTGCTTGAGGTCCCTAATACTAAGTATAAGTCCAGGGTGAGAACCTCACAAAGCTGGCTCAGGCCCAACCACCCCAGGGCAGCACATCATTAAAATACTAAATTATTAATATGTATTAATAGGAAAGAAGCATGAGCTATGTGTTAAAAAGTGATACAAAAATAAGGGTGTTAGTAAAATACTCCAAAGAGTAGTGTTAGTGGAAAAATAAATAGGAGTGTTACCAAAGTGCTAAATAAATATTATGGTGTGCTACCCAAGGTAGCCCATCCACACCAAATCCAGGGCACCACACCACAAACTCAAACACTTTTTTACAAATAAGCTGAGTATTGATTCTTAGACTACTTATCATTCATACATTGCATGCTACTTTTTGTTAACATTCACTTTTATGCACCAATATACTGTATTTCTATATTTTAATATAATACTGAGTCTCAGGGTATATTTACTGACTGACAAAGTAAAAAGTGGTGAAGGATTACAATCCCCATCAATTATAAAATGGGTATTGAATCCTTCAAATGTTTTGGATGTTGGTTTGTTGAGTAATAAAAAGTATTAAGTTCAGTATTTTTCTGAAATACTCTTGTTCCAACGGCCCTATCAGCCAGACCACTGTATCTTCAAGTAAATGTAGAATGTATGCATCAATGTAAAAAGTAAAATGGACTGCTGATTTGGAGTTACAGTATTTAAACAATGAATTACATCATATAAATACTGCACCTTTGAAAGTACAAGATGTGGTCACTGACCTTGGGCATAATATATTTGGACTCAATTTTTGATAGTGATGCACATACTTTAAATTGCAAATATAGTACAGTACATTAAATTGATGCTATTCAGGAAGAGACTGTATTGTCCCAGGAGTCTTACATATGTTGTGCAGTTCTGATAAACTATAGAATTTAGCCATTTGCTGACCATGATGAAACTGATTCCCATTATGACAGAGGCATAATGTGTTGTAGGTCCTCCTCCTAAGTGTGAATAGTCAGCCTGGCATATCCTGGGTTATTCTACACTTTCTCTTACGTCCTAGAGGATACTGGAGTACCATTTAGCACCATGGGGTATAGACGGGTCTACTAGGAGTTGGGCACTTTAAGAAGTTTGACTGGGTGTGCTGGCTTCTCCCCCTATCCTCCTCGTACCAGACTCTGTTTGTTATTTTCAGCCAGGACTGGTTGGCACCAGCCTGCCTGCTTCGTAAGACTTAGGGGGGGAATGGCCCAACCTCCTAATGGGTTAATGGTCCTGTTACCCACTGACAGGATACTGAGCTCCTGAGAGAATAATGTGTAAGTCCCACCAAGGCAAGTGTACATTCCCGCAGCATGCCGCCACCCCTAACAGAGCCAGAAGACTGAAGAGTGGTGAGTACTGAGCTGGCATCCTTGTTAGTGGGTCACTGGCCATTATGGCAGCACGAGGGTACGGAAATGCACGGCTTCTAAATGGGGAGGATTGCATATCCTGACTCAGTACACATTGTGGATACACCCCTTATGAGGGATCAAACTGAGTCTCAGCGGTAACAGGGTGTCATGGCAGGGGGGAGCGATTATTTATGTACTAAGTCCCCAATCTGGGTACTTATTCTGCACCCTGGCTAAGCTTGGCATTAGCTATAAGTGCGTTGGGTGCTGGCTCCATCTTATCTGTGTCTCCCTGGACGGGCTCTTTGTGGATTAAGTGTGCTTTAACCTGTTTCTGTGTGTTTGTACTGTCACATTTACATTATGTCAGGCAAAGAGTGTATTTCATGTACGGCAGAGTATTCCTCTGGCTCAGGGGGCTCACTACAGTATACTCAGGATAGTGCACCTTCCCAGAATAGCAGGGCTGACTAGCATGGCTGGAATCCATTAAAGAAATTATGTTAAACATTTCTACTAAATTGTCCCACAATGAGAAAGAGACGTAATACTTAAAACAGTCTGTGGATGAGTTTATGAGTACAGACTCAACCCCCAAACCAGCGTCTCACAGCCCTACAAATTGTCCACAACGTACTCTAGCCCATATCCGGCAGTCTGACTCAGATATTGAGGGGTCAGACATGGAGGAGGGGAAGGTGGACTCTGCGGGGGGAATGCTGCTCTGTCACATGGAAAAGAAGTTCTTAGAGAAGTTATCAGAGATGTTCTACAAATTCCTGATAAAGTGACAGAGGAGTGTGAGGAATCTTATTTTAATATGAAAAAGAAATCCTAATTTTTCCTGTGTCAAAGGAACTAAATGCCTTGGTTGAAGACCAGTGGGTTAATCCTGATAGGACATTTCAAATCCCTTAGAGGTTACTCTCATTCTTTCCTTTTCCTCTGGAGGATTGGAAAATATGGGAATGTCCACCATATTCAGTAACCACGTTATCACAAAAAATAGTATTACCTGGAGCAGCAAACCCTGAAAAACATGGCTAATCGTAGAATTGAGAACACAGCTGCCGGGGTGGCCCAGATAACCACATAATTTCGACGTTACACCAACGTTTATTAGATATACTGGTCACATCTTCAACTGATATTGATTGTGAGCCTCTTTCTTCCTTCTCTTCAACAGGTAATTCATCTACTAGCCTCCTGCAGAACATTGCACAAAAATGTCTGCTTGTGAATATATACTTGTCTAGGTAATTCCATCTACTTTCCTCCTGCAGAACATTGCACACAAATGAATGCTTGTGAATATATACTTGTCCAAGTAATTCCATCTACAAGCCTTCTGCAGAACATTGCAGTCAAATGACTGCTTGTGAAGATATACTTGTCTAGGTAATTCCATCTACTAGCCTCCTGCAGAACATTGCACACAAATGACTGCTTGTGAATATATAGTTGTCTAGGTAATTCCATCTACTAGCCTCCTGCAGAACATTGCACACAAATGACTGCTTGTGAATATATACTTGTATAGGTCAATTGAAAATGAGAGCTGCAGATTATCACTACTGATTGCACTGAATTACTACTTAGCAAATTGGGTGTTAAGAATTATAGCATTACTATAGGTATAAGGAATCTGCATTTTTATTAGATTGCTTATGCACATGATGGGTTGCTATTTATAAATTGGAATGTTATCTCCTGAGTATGGACATGAGGACATGACTCTGATAAATCTCAGTGGTTGGTATGTTAGTTTGTTTTCTTTAAACTGTTTTATTACTAGCCATTGCTGGGGGAGGGATCATTGGAGTTGGGTGTAATCAGTGTATTCACATGCTTGGTCCATTACTTAAAGAGCATTAAGGAGGCTTTGGCTGTAGGCTTGTGGCCATTAATTCAATGGACATTATTCAAAGGAGAAATACAATTTTAAACATAATTTCGATGTTACACAGTCGTAAAAACGAAGGTAAACAGAAGGACAACAATCAATCCACAACCTGGACCACTGAAGGACAGATTTCTAACAAATGTGAGTGCATTTCCTCTACACATCAAACTACTCCAGCCTGAGTAACCCAGACACTTATAACTTAAATCTGTGTTTGGAACGCTGCAAGACCTTTTCACTTCATCCGCAACTACTCAAATTTATGTTTATACAGTAGCTTACCAAAAACATTTGAATTCTCACATATACCAATGTTATTGTTTTTTTAAACTATGAAAATACATCCCCAATCTGCTCACTACAGTTCTCTCTTATGCAAACTCATGTATGTTTTTTGATGTATTGATTTGCTTGTAATTGGCATTGTATGTGTGGGGAAGTTGCTCAGTGAAACATAGTTTATTATTGCATGCTGTCTGGTGTTTACCTCCTTTGATCACTTGGCCATTTGTGGTCAGGTGTATTACGTCTTTACATTTAGTGAGGTGTAGTCATGGTGTAAAGGATAGAGTGTGATTCCTGAATAATAAAAAAAACAACTGAGCAACACCCCCAAACAGGTAATTTCAACTTTAACCTTGTAAATTATTTTGTACGGTCTGGACATGGCTACTAATAACAAATGCACATACACAATTTTTTAAGCTGTGTGCAAATGCTAGGAGCTTAGGAGATAAAATTCCAGAGCTAACTGCAATAATGACAAGGGATACCTGGATTTTGTGGCAATTCCAGAGTCATGGTGCAATGAGAATCATGACTGGGACATAGCTATACCAGGATACAATATATTTAGGAAGGATAGAATGGGAAGAATAGGAGGAGGGGTAGCAATGTACAGTATGTGATAAAAAACATAAATGCTACTTCAATACAAATTATTGAAGATAAGACTGAGGCCCTTTGGGTCACCATAGAAACCGGGGAGAAGGACATTATTTGCATTGGGGTGATCTATAGACCACCAGGCCAGGGGCCGGATTTGGATAGGAACCTATTGTTGGCCAGCACTAAAATGGCTTTAAAGGGAGAAGTCATAATCATGGGAGACTTTAATTTACCTGATGTAAATTGGGAGGGGTGTTTTGCAAGTTCAGCTACAAGTGGCAAATTTCTACATTCCTTACAGGGAGCATCTCTCAAACAATTGGTGAGGGAGCCCCCTCGCAAAGACTCAATATTAGATTTAATTCTTGCAAATGGTGACAGGATATCCGACATATATGTGGGTGAGCACCTGGGATCCAGTAATCAACAAACAGTATGGTTTAGTATAAAGACAGGATCAAACTCCTGTCACACAAAAACAAAGGTGTTGGATTTTAGAAATGCTGACTTTGCAAAAATGGGAGATGCTCAAGTGAATCATTAGTGGGCTGGAGGAACTTGGAGTGCAGGAGAGGTGGGGAAAACTGAAAAGTGCAATACTAAGTGCAACAGACCTTTGTATTAAAAGGGTTAGGAAAAGCACCAGGAAAAGGAAGCCAGTATCGTTCACAAAAGAAGTATGAACTAGTGTTAAAGCAAAAAAGATAACTTTTAGGAAATACAGACTCAAAATAATAATGACAAAGAGGTGTATCTTGACAGACAGAAGGATGCTAAGAAAGTGATCAGATGTGCCAAGGCAGAAGCTGAGGAGAAAATGGCCCAGTCAAGTAGATAAAGGGGATAAAACTTTTTTTAAGTATATAAGTGAAAGAAGAAAATCAAATGGAGGAATAATAAGACTTAAGACAGAGAGTGAGTATTTGGTGGAGGTAGACAAGGCAATAGCAGATCATCTAAATAATTATTTTTGCTCAGTATTTACTACAGAAGGAGAAGGGTTAGGGCCACAGTTAAGTTGCAAGGACATTCATAAAAATAAGGTAGATGAAAGTACATTTACAAAGGAGAAGGTCCTAACAGAACTTTCAAAACTAAAAGTGGATAAATCAATGTGGCCAGATAAGATACACCCAAGGATACTCAAAGAGCTAAAAGATGTGCTGGTTATACCTTTAACATAATTATTTAACCTGTCACTAAATACAGGTGCCATTCCAGAGGACTGGAAAAGAGCAAATGTAGTTCCACTGCACAAAAGTGGAAGTAAGGAAGAAGCAAGTAACTACAGACCAGTAAGCCTTACATCAGTAGTAAGGAAAGTAATGGAAAAACTATTCAAAGAAAGAGTTGTGGAATATCTTGAATCAAACAACTTACAGGATCCAAAACAGCATGGATTTACTGGTGGGAGATCATGCCAAACAAATCTTATTGACTTTTTTGACTCTGTGATGAAAATAATAGATCAAGGGGGAGCTGTAGATGTAGCATATCTAGACTTTAGCAAGGCATTTGACACTGTCCCACATCGCAGACTGCTAAATAAACTTGAAAGTGTGGGGGTGGATTATAAAACAGTTAAATGGATAAGAACCTGGTTGCAGGATAGGAAACAGGCTGTTGTTTTAAATGGAATGCAATCTATGGAAGGAATTGTTACCAGTGGAGTACCCCAGGGATCTGTACTTGGTCCAGTTTCTTTAATATCTTTGTTGGTGACATTGCAAATGGTATTGAAGGGAAAGTATGCCTTTTTGCAGATGATACAAACATATGCAATAGGGTAGACACACCGGGAAGGGTAAAACAAATGATTAATGACCTAGGTAGGCTTGAGAAATGGTCAAGAACGTGGCAACTACAGATTAATGCTAAAAAATGTAAAATCATGCACTTGGGTCCCAAAAACCCAAAGGCTAAATACAGTATAAAGGGTACTATAATGGAAACTACTGAGTAGGAAAGGGATTTAGGAGTCACTATTTCAAGTTACTTGAAGGCAGGAAAGCAATGCAACAAAGCAATGAGAAAGCCAAGTCAGATGCTTGGTTGCATAGTGAGAGGAGGGAAAAAGAGGTGATAATGCCACTGTATAGGTCATTGTTACGGCCCCATCTGGAATTCTGTGTCCACTTTTGGAGACCATATCTCCAGAAGGATATAAATACATTAGAAAGTGTACAAAGAAGGGAAACTAAAATGGTGCATGGCCTACATCACAAAACTTACCCGGTGTCGAAGTAAAAAATATTACATACATACAACATACAAATGCCAAACAGATGGGTCTCTGTGCGTGCGCATACACGCAGCGTTATCAGCGATATATGGTAGCATATGCATTCACACAGACAGGCCACAAAGATATATTCAACACATATTTCATACAACACATAAATTACACATAGACAAAACATGTCAAGCACTAGACATTATAATGTATTTATATAATAGAGTATAACATCAGATATATATGTATTATTGGAATGGAACAAGTTAAACATATCATGCTTAGTGTCAAAATAATCACGAGCATGTGTGTGTTAATTTGATAGCTATGGGTAGATTGTAGCACATTGCAACGATTAGGTATGACCAAATGTATGAATACAACAGACTTTCTGAGACTTGAAACTGGCCTCACAGCATGTATCCTAGAGGATTCTATGTAATGTGCATGGATCACTAAGGCCATTGCTAAATGGTCAGGTAACCTAATTGAAGGGTTAGATTCCTTATCTAGGTGGGAGACTCTTTTACTCCTGCAGCATATACAGGTCTCTACAAACTTTATGGTGGAAGCCATAAAAGAAATAGGCTTTCTTAATGCACGCGCCACTGCGATGGCAGTGCCAGCAAGCAGGGGCTTATGGCTACGCCAGTGGACTGCTGATGTGGACTCCAGGAAAGGCATGGAAGGCCTGCCATTTACAGGAGAGGCCTTATTCAGAGATGAACTGGATAAATGGATCTCCAAAGCTACTGTTGGTAAGTCCACATATCTTCAGATCCCCCAGCCAGGAAGGCCTTCTCAGTTTCCATTTTGCAGCCCTTTTGGACAGCCAAGTTCAAGGGCAAAACCAGAGGTTCCCCTACAGCCACCAGGGGCGCTAGAGGTAAACCATGAAAACCAGCAACTGCTGGTTCTCAGGATCAGAGTTCAAGCTCTGCTTCCTCAAAGTCTTCAGCATGACAGTGAACTGCAAAGCCGGGAGGACTGGCAGGTGGGAGCCTGACTAAAATTGTTCAGTCACATCTGGACAAGTTTGTGCCAGGATCCCTGGGTCATAAATCTTATTTCCCAGGGCCACAGACTGGAGTTCCAGGAGCTCCCACCTCACAGATTCTTCAAATCAGGCTTACCAGCTTTACAAGAGGCATGTATAACTTGGCAAGATGCCATTCAAAACTGTTACAGACTCAGGTCATTGTTCCAGTGCCACCTATTCTGCAAAACAAGGGGTACTATTCTAACTTGTTTTTAGTACCGAAACCAGGTGGTTTAGTAAGAACAATTTGAACCTCAGATTGTTGAACCCATGCTTAAAAGTGTTCAAATTCAAGATGCAGTCTCTGAGAGTGGTGATCTCAAGTCTGGAGAATGGGGAATTCCTAGTGTCTCTGGGTTAAGGATGCATACCTTCACATGCTGATCTGGCTGCCTCAATAGGCTTATCTATGGTTTGCACTGCAGGACTGTCACTACCAGTTCCGGGAACTGACATTTGGTCTCTCCACGGCACCAAGGGTGTTTACCAAAGTGATGGCAGAAATGATGTTTCTACTCCACAAATAGGGAGTATACAGTTATCGGTTCCTGGATGATCTTCTGATAAAGGCACCATCCAGGGAACGGTTGTTGGACAGCATTGTCCTTTCAACCAGACTACTCCGGGATCACATGTGGATTCTGAATCTTCCAAAATCTCACCTAGAACCACCATGGAGGCTTCCGTTCCTGGTGATGATACTGGACATAGAGTTGCAGAAGGTGTTCTTTCCATTGGAAAATGCATTGGGAATCCAGTTGTTGGTTTGGGATGTCCTGAAGCCAACCCAGATATCTGTGCATCTATGTATTCGCCTTCTGGGAAAAATGGTAGCCTCTTACGAGGCACTTCAGGTACAGAAGTTTTCACGCAAGACCTTTCCAGCTCGATCTGTTGGACAAATGGTCCAGATCGCATCTTCACATGCACCAGAGGATACGTCTGTCGCAAAGAACCAGGATTTCTCTTCTATTGTGGCTTCAGACTTTTCACCTAATCGAGGGATGATGGTTTGGGATTCAGAATGGGATTATACTAACCACAGATGAAAGCCTCAGAGGTTGGAGAGCAGTCACCCAGGGGGTGCAGTTCAAGGAAGATGGTCAAGTCAGGAAGTCTTCCTTCCAACCAACAATCTGGAACTCAGGGCTATATTAAAAACCCTTATGCAGGCCTCATATCATCTTCAAGATCAGGCTATTCAGGTTCAGTTAGATAATATGACGGTGGTATCGTACATACTGTAAACCGACAGGGCGGAATGAGAAGCAGAGCAGCAATGTCAGAGGTGACAGGAATTCTCATCTAGGCAGAAAAACACACTGTGGCATTGTCAGCAGTCTTCATTCCAGGAGTAGACAACTGGGAAGCAAACTTCTTTAGCAGATACGACCTGTACCCAGGGGAGTGAGGAGTTCACCCGAAGGTGTTCAGATGCTTCACACGTTGGTGGGGATATCCACAGATCAACATGGTGGCCTCTCGTATCAACAAGAAGTTCAAGTGGGATTGTTCCAGGTCAAGAGACCCACAGGCAGTGGCGGTGGAGCTCTGGTGACTCCAAGGATCTATCAGATGGTGTATGTGTTTCCTCCACTTCCTCTGAACCCAAGAATTATCAAAAGAATAAGAAGGGAAAGGGTTCAAGCAATACTCATAGCTCTTGACTTGCCAAAGATGACCTTCTGGATATGCTACTAGAAAATTTGTGGCCTATACCTCTTTGTGAGGATCTTCTGCAACAGTGGCCGTTTGACTATAAAGAATTACCGTGGTTAGGTTTGAAGGCATGGAAGTTGAATGGCTATTTCTAGCTGGAAAGGGATTCCAGTAAGGTCATCCCGACTATAATCTATGATCCAAGCCAGAAAAAGGGTAATGTCTAAATATTACCACTGTATTTGGAAGAAATACATCTCTTGGTGTGAGAGTAGAAAGATGTCTGCAGTGGGATTTAATCTGAGACATCTACTGCTTTGGCGTGGATGTGGGCCTATGTCTGGGCTCTATTAAGGTCCAGATTTTGGCCTTATCCATGTTCTTTCAGAAACAATTGGTTTCTCTCCCAGAGGTCCATACGATCTTGAAAGGGGTTCTGCACATTCAACCTCCTTTTGTTCCTCCCTTGGCACCTTGGGATCTCAATTTGGTGCTGCAGTTCCTCCAGTCAGACTGGTTTTAACCTTTACAGGAGGTTGAAGTCAAATATCTTTTATGTGGAAGACTGTCACACTGTTGGACCGGGCTTCAGCAAGATGTGTGTCGGAGTTGGTGGCCTTGTCATACAAGAGCCCATTTCTAATTTTCCATGTAGACAGAGATGAACTCAGAACTCGTCAGCAATTCCTTCCTAACATGGTGTCTGCATTTCATATCAACCAACCTATCGTGGTTCCTGTTGTCACAGACACCTCACTCCTTAAAAGTCTTTGGATGTTTTTAGGGCTTTAAGGGTGTATGTAAAGTGAACGGCTCGTTACAGGAAATCAGACTCGCTGTTTGTTTTTATGATCCCAATAAAATTGGGTGTCCTGCTTCAAAGCAGTCATTTTCTCACTGGATCAAGCTTACTATCCAGCATGCTTATTCCATGGCAGGATTGCCTGTCCCAAGCTCTGTACAGGCCCACTCTACTAGGTTGGTGGGTTCTTCTTGGGTGGCTGCCAGGGGAGTCTCAGCTTTACAGCTCTGCCGAGCAGCTACTTGGTCAGATTTGAACAAGTTTGTTAGGTTCTACAAGTTTGATACTTTGGCCTCTGAGGACCTTCAGTTTGGTCAATCAGTTCTGCAGGAACCTCAGCACTCTCCCAGTTTGGGAGCTTTGGTACATCCCCATGATACTAAATGGAACCCCAGTATCCTCTACGGACTATGAGTAGGTAATTAAAATCCATTTTTTTCCCTTGCATTAGAATGAATAGGATATACTGTAAATATTGCTGCTTGAAATTATTTTTGAGGCACTTTTTTATTATTTATTCACATTTTTTTTTAAAACACCAAATGATGGGGGGCATACAATTGTAGGCAAAAATTGATGGGGAGCAAAACATTGAACTTTTTGGGGACAATAGGATAGCCCCCATTGATGCAGTTACCTATGGTAAATGACTTTGGGTAATTGTATATCGCTGGATGACTACAAGGATGATGATGATCATCATTGTCATCATCATCATCAAAAATCATCATCATGTCTCTTTAAAACAGATCAAAGTATTTATAATGTTAACTCCTCACTAAGCACAATTTTGGCAGATTTATTACAAAGCAACAGGATACTTTCCAGCAAAAGCTTTCAAGTGGGCAGGTGATACACTCATGGGATGTCAGCCAATCAAATAATGCCCTGTGTGTATTGTTTGCTGTCCAGTTCCTCAACTGAATCCTAATTTTGCTAGCGGGTTAACTAACCATTTCATTTACTACTAATTTTTATTATAATTCCAACAAACATATAATAAAGACATATAGATAATAAAATATTTTGAATGCTCAAAAAATATTTTCTTTTACTTTAAGATAGTTGTGGTAAATGGAGTGCATTCTCAGGAAGGATATGTTACCAGTGGAGTACCCCAGAGATCTGTTCTTGTACCAGTGCTTTTTAATATCTTTATTAGTGACATTGCAAGTGACATTAAAGGTAAAGTATGCCTTTTTGTAGATGACACAAAAGTATGCAAAAGGGTAGAAACACCATGTGGGGTAAAACAAATGATTGAGGATCTAGGTAGACTAGAGGAATGGTCAAGAGTGTGGCAATTACAGTTTAAAGTCAAAAAATGCAAAATCTTGCAGTTGGGTCTCAAAAATCCAAAGGCTAAATCTAGTATTAATGGCACTATACTGGAAACAACTGAGGAGGAAAGGGATCTAGGAGTCACTATTTCAGGTGACCTAAAGGCAGGTAAGCAATGTAACAAAGCAATGAGGAAGGCCAGTGAGATGATCATCTGCATTGGGAGAGGAATTAGCATCAGAAAGAAAGAAGTAATCATGCCACTGTATAGGTCATTGGTACAGCCTCATTTAGAATAATGTGTTCAATTGTGGAGGCCATATCTTCCAAAGGATATTAATACATTAGAAACCGTATAAAGAAGGGCAACTAAAATGGTGCATGGCCTACATCACAAAACATACCCAGAAAGACTAAAAAATCTCAATATGTATAGTTTGGAGCAGAGAAGGGAAAGGGGGGAAATGATGGAAACTGTCAATATATCAAGGGTTTTAACAAAGTCCAGGAGGGAAATATTCTCCAAATGAACAGAAGCAATGGGACACAAGGACATGCACTGAGACTAGAGGGTGTGAGGCTCAGGGGAATTTGAGGAAAAAATACTTCACAGAAAGGGTAGTAGACAAGTGGAATAGTCTCCCATCAGAGGTGGTAGAGGCTAAGACAGCAGAGCAATTTAAACATGCATGGGATAGACATAAGGATATCCTTACAAAAAAATAAGGATCAAGTAAGGTTGAGATAAAAATATGGTAAAAAAGGGGCCGACTAGATGGGCCAAGTTGTTCTTATCTGCCATCAAATTGTATGTTTCTATGTTTAATGAGTAATGGAAGGCTTTTGCAGTAAGCCTGATGGCCTTTAAACCCAGAGGCTTTAGTCAATGACCTCATATGTTCTCCAGGTGTAGGTACCTTTAAGTTTCCCTTTCTGTAACCAATAGTGTCAGTTGGTTTGGGTATGGCCGTATTTTTGATTGCTCATGTAATAGGGAATCAGATTTCATTATTTCTCAGATAATTGCTAAAGAAAATTTCCCCACCCTCAATTCTTAGTGGATTTGATGATTGATGCTTTGATTTGGCGAGAAAGGGAGGGAAAGGGAAGGGAAAGGTAAAGGAATGGAAAAAGAAAAACAAAATGAAACGTTCATTTTTAGTATAAATAGTACAGTTACTTTATCAATGATATAAGACATTACAAATACAGGTTTTTCTAAACCTTAATAGGTCAAAATAAATAAATCACATTCCATGCAATGTCATACTTATAATACAACTGTGTCATATGTTTTTATGATTACAACTGCCTTTAAAAAAGCTTTCAAACATTAGTACTTGTAGAATATATATTTTTAATTCTTTTTATTATGATTTTCATGGAATACAATGTAAAACAGAAACAAATAGCCAGTATTTGATGAATAAAGCAGAAAAACAACATAGGTGTGTACATCAATCAATATCAGGAAGTGAATCTACGATATCTTCGGAGTAGTGGAGCAGATGTGATTCACCAGTAAGAACACTATGTACTGGAGTCATATAATTGTCAATGATATGAAAAATTTGGTATATCTAGTACTCCAAGAATCAACCCTCAGGAAGACATTCCCTGAAGTATAACATTAGGAACATTATATAAAACACATATCAATAAGAAAAGAGGAGAAATGAGAGTTGTAGAAAGAAAGAGGGGGGTTAGGGATACACATAAGGGTATATAGGGAAGGAGGGTCAGGACGTTCTTATCCATAAAAACGATGAATGGTAGCAATTGATACATCAATATCAGGACGGAGAGCACGAGATTTCAACCCTAGGGCTTATCATAAGGTAGGGATAATGGTTTCATAACATGGACTCTTCCAGTATCTTCCTGTGGAGGAACCATTCAGTGTGCTCAAACACCTTAAATATTTGGGCCTGTGTGGTCCGATCCCGCGAATCAATGTAAAGGCCACACTTTTTGTAAAAAGATTTGACACCCAACTCTATATTGACTTGAGAGTCGATTTCCTGTCATAATATAATATCTGCAATAACTTACTATGAACTTCTAGCAATGTAGGGGAAGAGGACGATAACCAGTGGGATAGAATTATTTTCTTTGAGACAGTTACTAAAATAGTGAGAAACGGTATAATTCGCTGTTTCCCAGGCCCTAAATTCCATTCACAAAAACTTGCACATAAACAAGAAAGGGGCATTGCTGCACGTATATGCAACAGTTGATTAATGTAGGCTAATAATTTGTGCCAGAAACTTCGGATCAGACCACACTCCCAAAACATATGGTAGAAGGAAGCTGTACGAATATGACATTTGGGGCATTCCCCCATTTCCGTGGGGTTAAACCGAGCATGTTGATTTGGGGAGATATAGGCTCTCTGCAAAGTACGGAGGTGGACCTCCTATAAGTAAGGTGAAGCCAGGGCTTTCAGGGTAGAAACGTAATGATCACTAAGTTGATGGTGACTAGTCAGGCTAGGTATATCTTTACGCCATTGGATAAGTAGTTTATCCCATCTACACTCTGCTGCACTAGATGTCAGGATGGTATGAATCTGTCTAACACATGTTGGGCCAGCCTTATGAATATTAAACGAGACTAACAATGAGTGAGAGGAAGGGGGTGTGTTATGTGGTATGATGCACATACGGGTGATTGAGTCTAAATAATGTCGGGGCTGGAGATACATGAAAAAATGAGAGTGAGGCAGGTCAAATTTCTCTCGGAGTGATGAGAATGGATATATAGAACCTCCCGGGTCAAGCACTTTGGAAGAGTTAGACAGACCCTTGTCTTTCCAGAGCCAGTAATTGGAGATAATGAGAGATGGGGGAAAGGCGGGATTACCCCATAGTGGAATGCATATGGACACCTCAGGGTTACATTTAAATTTCTTGTGTAAGTAGCGCCAGTTGTAATAAACATCATGAAAAAAGGGGGTTGTTAAGGATATGAGTCGGGATCAGGGAGGGTTTAGACAGGAGCAATGCCCCCGGAGAGTAGGGAGTAAATAAGGCCTCATCCAGAGCAGAGTCTGTAAAGAGTTCCCTGTCAAACAGCCAGTCAGCAGCACATCGGAACAAAGTCACCATGGAATAGGACATATAATCAGGAACACCAAAGCCACCAGCAGATTTAGGGCCATCAACTTATCCAAAGCAATAAACGCTTTTTTCCCCTTCCACAGGAATTTTGACATAATCTTCCGTAAGTATTGAATGTCATGATTCGTAAGGCGGATCGGGAGCATCTGCATAAGATAAAATAATTTCGGAAAGACTATGCTTTGTAAAACAGCTATCCTCCCCAGTAGAGACAGAGGTAGTAGTTTCCAACTATCTAGCAATGAGGTTACATGTGCTAAGGCAGGAGTGTAGTTTTCCTCATACAGTCTGGAGAGATTCGCTGGGATTTGAATCCCCAGATAGGTAATCTTCGTGTGGGCAATTTTAAAAGAAAGAGATGGGAGGAGTTCGGAAATGGTATGAGCAGAAGTACCCAAGGGTAGAAGTTCCGATTTGGCCACATTAATCCTATATCCCACCCTAATTCCGAATGCTTGTATCAATCCAAGGATCTCCAGGATGGAGGTCGATGGATCAGAAACGAATAATAGCATATCATCGGCAAAAAGAGAAAGACAGAGGTCAATGTCTCCAATTTTAATTCCCGTAAAAACTCTCAATTGGCCTAAGGCTATCGCTAAGGGCTCCAGTGCTATTGCAAATAGTAGGGGTGATAAGGGGCAGCCCTGTCTAGTACCGCGCTGAATCTCAAAGGATGAGGACAGTACCACATTACAGGAAATGTGAGTTTGTGGAGCTGTGTAAAGAAGTTTTAGAAGATTCACAAAATCGGCAGGAAAACCAAAGTGTAGGAGAGTAGAGAAAAGATGGTCCAAATCCACAAGGTCGAACGACTTCTCAGCGTCAAGGGAGAGAATAACTGGAAGAGAGGAAAGGGTGGATAAAGAAGGAGAAGAAGAAGAGGCATAAATGGCAGTTAAAACTCTCCGTACGTTGATCTCCGAGTGTCTACCCCAGATTAATCCAGTTTGATCCTTGTGTATAATATGGGGGATTAATAATTTAATTTGGTTTGCCAATATTTTAGTGAGTTACTTGTAATCAAGATTTAACAGCGAGATCGGGCGATACGATCCCGGTTGGGACAGATCTCTACCAGGTTTGGGAAGGACTTTGAGAACAGCAGTATTAAAATGTCTGGGAAGAGTGTCAGAAGACAAAATCGCATTTAGGACAGACACCAGGGTGTCCCCTATTCGGGGTAATAGAATTTTATAAAAATCGGCACTAAAGCCATCAGGGCCCAGTGCTTTGTCCCTGCCAAATTGACCAATGATGCTCTGGACTTCCTCTAATGAAATAGGATCGAGCAATGATTGGACCATGGAGATCTGAAGTTGAGGGACAGGAAGATTGTCCCAAAACTCATTGGGCCATGGCGGAGGGGTGGGAGTTGTGGCAGGGGAGGGGCGTAGGGATGAGGAGTACAAGTCTTCATAACAGGATTTCATTACATCAGAGATCTCCTGGTTGTTAGTAGTTAATATGCCAGTGGAGGTACGTAAGGGATGAGTAACCATGGGAGGGCGGGAACCAGTGAGAAGAGTCGTTAACAATTTTCCAGTTCTATTGACAAACTTATAAAACCTATAATTCACCGAAAAGGAGAACCTACTACCCATGGAAGACATGAATTCATCGAAATGCTTTTAGGCCTCCATGTATATAAGACGATTGTGTGGAGTGGGAAGAGATTTGTATTGCTGACAGGCTGTCGACAGGGGTCTCTGAAACTCTAGATACTTAGAGGCATATTTCTTGTTAGTGGCGGAGACATAGGATATAAAATCACCCCGGAGGACCGACTTTGCGGTCATCCAGAATAATATAGGATCTTCATCCAAATGGGATGTATTGTTACTTTTAAAAGATCCCTAAGAAGATTCCAGTCTTTGTTGAAATTTCAGGGAGTTGGCGAGATATGAGGGGAATCTCCACAATTTAGGAGAGGTGGAAGCTTCTGGAAAGTGAAGGGTCGCAGTAACTAGGGAATGGTCCAACAGGGATATTGCCTCGATTTGGGAGTCTGATATGTGTGGTAAGAGAGAATGGGATAATAAAATATAGTATATCCTAGATAGTGTATGATGGGCCGCAGAGAGGCAGGTGTATTCTTTTTCTGTGGGATGTAAGGCTCTCCAAATATCCACCACCTGCAGTCTTTCAGCCAGTAGGGGTACCCCAAATTTGGGCAAGGAAAGAGGTGTTGCTGGCGAATGTGATCTATCTAGGTAGGAGGAGGAGATAAGGTTGAAATCCCCGCAGAGGAGCAAGGGGTCTGTGAGGAGGGGAGTCAGTTTAGCCAGTAAGGACTGAAAAAAATTATTTGAATAAATGTTAGGTGCATATACATTACACATTGAATAAATTCTACCGTTAATCTTAACAGATATTATCACATAACGACCCTCAGTGTCAGTAACAGTGGACAGGACTTCCGCCAGAATAGAACGTTTGATCAATATAACAACCCCTCTGGCCTTAGAATTGAAAGAGCTAAAACCCAATACCCGCCAGTTCAAAGCATTTAATTTTGCCGTCTCCTCTGGAGTCAGGTGTGTTTCCTGGAGGAATGCCAGGTCTACCCATTGTTTACTAAGATAGAGGAGCACTTTCCGTCTCTTTGCTGGGGAATTAAAACCCCCAACATTCCAGGATCCCACCGTCAGACCAGGCATATGTCAGAGTAAAAGGCAAAACAGATGCATTCTTTACTACCTTCACAAGGAACAGTAACATAATCACATCCTGATGGATGAGGGGTGGGAGAGAGGAGGGGGGGAAGAGACAAAACAAGAGAAGAAAAAGAGAAAGAGGAGGCAATCGTGAATAACAGGCCGTACAATCGGAGAAGTATTACTTTAAAAATAACCAATACACCAATGGCCAGCAACTTCCGGTCAACGAGCATGGGCGAGCACCAGTGATGGTGGACCCGCACATGATTGTTCAGTGGTGGACACCAACAGGAAAGGAGGAGCCCCTCCCCACCGCCACAATGCAATTAACTATACCCACCCAGAATCCCACAAAAAATAAACTGGATAACAGTATACTCTGAAGAACAACATCTCATGGGCGGAATGTAGTGAGCAGAGTATTGTAGAAAACCTATGTAAAAGATTACAAATAAGCAAAAATAACCACGGAAGTCCATGATAGTGGGGCAGCCCCCAGCAATTTTGGATAACATGGTAAGCAATTGTAGAATATATTTATATATGAAAACATATCAAAGGTATAATGAAGCAGAATCATTCATAGAGCAGCAGCAGTCGCAAAGAGAACCAAGGCAGTTCACGTAGAAGAAATGATGAGACCGCAGGGGGAAAACCTGTGAATTATGATCCAGTTGCCGCTGAAGGGAGGTCTGTAATATCCGTGTCGTTTTCTCTAGAGATATTACGGAGGTAGGCCACAGCATCAGCAGGCGACAGAAAGTGTTTGTGGGAGGTACCCTCATAAATGCGCAAGCGTGCGGGGTAGAGTAAGCCAAACTTGCGACCCTCTGATACAAGTTGAGTGCAAATGGGGGAAAATGCTTTACGGGCCCGGGTCAATTCCACCGAATAATCCTGGAATATGAAAAGCTTATTACCCTTCCATTGGATATCTTTCATTTTGTGGGATGCGGACCAGAATGCCAGTTTATAAAGGTAGTTCAGACAGCGAAACAGTCACACGTGGACGCGGTCTGTTGGGGGTGGGGACAGGGCCCACATGGTGAACCCTCTCAATAACTAGATCGCTGCAGTCCCGTTCTATGTCCAAAATTGCAGGAAGGGTGACACGTACAAAATGAGCCAGCGCTGTGCCTTTAATTGATTCCAGCAAACCCACCAATCTGATATTATTTCTTCTTGAGTGATTTTCAATATCATCTAGTTTATTACATATTTGATAGTTCTCTGTAGTAAGAGATTTCACTGAGTGATGCAGCCCCTCTATGTCATGTGTAGCTGCTTGCAGCTGGGATTCAGTGTGAGAGACTCTCTGCTGTAGATACTGAAGCTGTGTAGTTATATCAGTAACAGGCTGTGATAGCAGGGGGGCCATGGTGGCTTTTATTGCTGCCACTATGTCCCCATACGTTACAGGGGCTTCAGGATCGTGGCAAACCTGTGATCCTGTGATGTCTGTCCCCTCGGCCACGGTTTCTTGGAGGCAGGAGAGGTGACTTCAGGGCCGGCGCCAGGCGCCATGTTGCTACCCGTGCAGTGCTTCTCCAGCCTCGTGATAGCGCTGGCGTGAGCCGGCGGGAGCCTGGGGAACCGCGGCTATGGGCGTCACATAGCGGTCCATGCTGACCGCGGGTCCTGCCGAGGGTGTGCTGGGGGATGTGGAGGCTGTAACAGCCTTTAAAAGGTTTATTGCGGCAGGCGGGACGGCGCTCCTGTAGCATGCGGCTCACTCCATGGGTACCGGAACCGGAAGTCCTGTACCTGTAGAAAATTTAATAACTATTGACATTATGCTATTGTTTTTATATATATTTTATAATTATGTTCGAATATTTAAAACTTTTTGCAGAGTCTGCCTAATCTTGTGGTTTCTAAGGCTGTAGATAATGGGATTCATCATGGGAGTCACCACTACATATAATATAGAATAGAACTTTTTTTTGATATTTGAGCTGTCATCTGATGACCCCATGTAAACAATCATTAGGGTTCCATAATATATGCATACAGTAGCGAGGTGGGAGCTGCATGTGGAGAAGGCTTTTTTCCTTCCACTGTTGAGAGAAATCTTTAGTATGGCGTAGAAAATGATCATATAGGTTACGATAATTACTGAAAAAGGAATAAAGATAAAAACAACAGAGAAGAAAAAATCAACCAGTAACAACAATGAATTGTCTGATGTGGATATTTCTAAAATTGGGTCAGAATCACAGAAGAAATGGTCAATGTAGTTTAGACCACAGAATTGTAATTGCAAAACCAAAATTAATTCACCCGATGCAATAAACACCAATAACCAAGAAGCAGCAATAATTTTTCTGCAAACATCGGGTGACATTATGGAATTGTAACGCATCGGATTGCAAATGGCCAAATATCTATCATAAGACATTATAGCAATAACAATACACTGCACTAATTCAAAAATATCAAAAAAGTAAATCTGCATGAGGCAACCGGTGACAGACACTTCTTTTGTATCGCTTAATATGATATCCAACATCATTGGTATAACGGTTGTGGTTATTAAGATATCAGCGACTGCTAGTTGTGTAAGGAAGATGAACATTGGAATTTTGAGGCGTTCACTAATCGACACCAAAACAACGATGATTAGGTTCCCATTGAGCACCACAATATAGGAGAAGAGGAACAGGATGAAGAATAGAATCTTGTATGAATATAGACCTTTAAATCCAAGAAGTATAAACACTGTGACTGCAGTCTGGTTGTCCTCACACATTCTGAGTGGGTAGAGAAGATGTCACTGAGCACAACTTGTATCCTGCAAGAACATTAACTTGATTAAACTGATTTATTAACTAGCAACCGGTCAGTAAACTATGATCATATATCAAGGATTATGTCTCCACCATAATATTACAACATGTATTTTGATAATGAACCCATTCTTTAGGTCAATTTTGTCAGAGGACAAATACCACACAACTACACACCATGCAAATGTTTTGGGGCTGTGAAAAGAAGACAGCACTAGGAGGAAACGCAAGCAAACATGAGGAGAACTTTCAAACACCACATAGAATTACACTTACTCTATGATCTCTGAAAAAGGAGTGATTTAAAGGCCAATAATACATATTTTCATATATTACATTTATATATTACATTGTATTATTATTGTTATTATTAATAATAATAATAATAATAATAATAAACAACATGAACTATCTCAACTCCAGATGACACCAATTTTGCCTAGCCTCATACAGTGTATCTGGAAAGTATTCACAGCACTTCACTTTTTCCACATTTAGATATGTTACAGCTGGAATAAATTAATTGTTTACCCTCCAAATTCTCCACACAACACCCCATAATGAAAGCATTAAAAAAACGTTTTTTTGAGATTTTTGCAAATTTATTAAAAATAAAAAACTAAGAAATGATATGTACATAAGTATTCACTGCTTCTGCCATGAAGCTAAAAATTGAGCTCAGGTGCATCCTGTTTCCACTGATCATCCTTGAGATGTCCCTACAGCTTAATTGGAGTCCACCTGTTTTAAAATTCAGTTGATTGGACATGATTTGGAAAGGCACACACCTGTCTATTTAAGGTCCCACACTTGACAGTGCATGTATGAGCACAAACCAAGTCAAAGGAATTGTCTGTAGACCTCCGAGACAGGATTGTCTTGAGGCACAAATCTGGGAAAGGGTACAGAAATATATCTGCTGCTTTGAAGGTCCCAATGAGCACAGTGGCCTCCATTATCAGTAAATGGAAGAAGTTCGGAAACAGCAGGACTCTTCCTAGAGCTGGCCGGCTATCTAAACTGAGCAATTAGGGGAGAAGGGCCCTAGTCAGGGAGGTGACCAAGATTCCGATGATTACTCTGTCAGAGATACAGCATTCCTCTGTGGAGAGAGGAGAATCTTCCAGAAGGACAACCATCTCAGCAATCCACCAATCAGGTTCTGTATGGTAGAGTGGCCAGACTGAAGCAACTCCTTAGAAAAAAGCACATGGCAGCCCACCTGGAGTTTGCCAAAACACACCTGAAGGACTCTCAGACCACGAGAAACACAATTATCTGGTCTGATGAGACAAAGATTGAAATATTTAGCGTGAAAGCAAGGCGTCATGTTTGGAGGAAACCTAGCACCGCTCATCACCAGCCCAATACCATCCCTACAGTGAAGCATGGTGGTGGCAGCATCATGCTCTGGGGAAGTTTTTCAGTGGAAGGAACTGGGAAACTTGTCAGGATAGAAGGGAAGATAAATGCAGCAATGTACAGAGACATCCTGGAGGAAAACCTGCTCCAGAGTGCTCTTGACCTAAGACTGGGGCGACGATTCATTTGTCAGCAGGACAATGACCCTAATCACACAGCCAAGATATCAAATGAGTGGCTTCAGGACAACTCTGTCAATGTTCTTGAGTGGCCCAGCCAGTGCCCAGACTTGAATCTGATTGAACATCTCTGGAGGGATCTGAAAATGGCTGTGCACCGACGATTCCCAACCAACCCGATGGAGCTTGAGAAGTGCTGCAAATAGGAAAGGGCAAAACTGCCCAAAGATAGGTGTGCCAAGCTTGTGGCATCATATTCAAAAAGATTTCAGGCTGTAACTGCTGCCAAAGGTGCATCAAAAAAGTATTGAGCAAAGGCTGTAAATACTTATGTACATGTGATTTTTATTTTTTTTATTTTTAATACATTTGCAAAAAAAATTAAAAAAAAAATTTCATGCTGTTATTATGGGGTGTTTTGTGTAGAATTTTGAGGCAAAAAAAAAATGTATTCCAGTTTGGAATAAGGGTGTAACATAACAAAATGTGGAAATAGTGAAACGCTGTGAATACTTTCCAGATGCACTTTATATTAGATATAAATTATCTGATGATGTAAATAATGTACAGTAATAGTTTTTTATTTCTTCCTATAATTTGATCCTCATAATTAAACTACAGAATTTATCCTGGTCACACAGATAATCAAGTGAATCAAATGTTGCAATTTTCCAGCATAAATGGTTTATGAAGTTCTGCCATTCTAGAAATCTTGCATATTTGATTTCAGTAACTCAAGGATATCGTTGTTAGGGGTGGGGGAATACGGAAGGTATGAGCGCAGGTAGATACAATCACATAATGGTATAAGTTCAAGTGATAGTAAGATCCATAATAATAGTTGTGTTAGTAATGTAGGACAAAGCCTAATAAGAGATGTCTAAGGTGGAGGTGCACCCCTGATGGTCAAAGTAGTACAGTGGAAAGAGAAAAGGGGGGACACAGCACTGCTTTTTTTCGGAGCTGCCTGAGGTTTTGGGAGCTGCTATCCCTATATGCTAGCCAATCCTATATGTGGTTATACAGTAAAATTGAGGGGGGGGATTGGAACCAGTGAATATTGAGCAAAGTGAATCTGTGAACTGCATGGAGCATTATCAGTATTGATACTAGAAATTACTAAAAATTATTGAATTTCTTACATTTACTTTTTGATACCCAACAATATTATTAATTGTTATAATCTATATGTAAACATTTTGCTGAGCTTACTATTTTGCAAACTTAATCAAACATTGCTCAAACGGTATTAGTGAATATTGAGCTAAGTGAATCTGTGTACTATTATCAGTATTGATACTAGAAATTATTATTCTTTTACAGTTACTAATTGATACCTAATAATACAGTTTTTTGACACAATTTACATGAGAGTGTTTTGCTGAACCAATTAGTTTGTAAATCGAAGCAAATATTGCTCAAATGTCCTCTTGATATCTATGTTACTTGTTGACATCTGTCTTTTGTCTGTTATAGGCTTAATGAGCAGATTTTAATGATTAGAATAAAAGTTAAGTTTTAATACCAGACATTTAAAAAAAAGTGCCCCAAAAAACACGAGAGTCCATATTTCTCTTAATTTTCACAGTAATTCAAGGATGTCTAGGCTTTTTTTTTCCAGAGCTCTGTGCAATAATAGTTTGAGTAATGTCAGAAGTTGTATGGTCCATATGCAAAAATGAATGTGTATGCATGAATTGCTGTTATATGGCTACAATTTCTTTGTATTACAGTGTATAATATGCTCTAGAAATATTCTGTATACTTATGCTTTTAAAGTATAGATTACTTTGCTGTAACTTACATCAACTTTAAAAATCTACTTGCTATGTAATTACATATACATCCATATGATAAATGATAGTATAGGTTTATAAGTGAGACTAAAGGCCCTACACACCGCCCGTTTGGCCGCTGAGGTGCCCGATGGCTGATACAGCCGATGGATGAACGACCTGGCGGCACGGGGGGGGGGGGGTGTTGGGGGGTGTGAAGTTTCTTCACTCCCTCCTTCACCCGGCTCTATAGCCCTGCAAGCTAATATGAATGACCTTGTCCATATTGGCATGCATGTATAAACGAGCCAAGACCAACAATGAACGAGCGTGGGGCAGCACATCATTCATCGTAGGTGCCAACACACTGAAAGATATGAATGATATGTTGTTCATTAATGAATGAGATTGTTCATATCTTTCAGTGTAATCGGCCAATGTGTAGGGCCTATAAGAGCCTGATTCAGGGAATGACACAGGTCATACAGATGCTGTGTATAATATGCTGATTCAGCAGGAGGAGTCTTGTTATATAGATTCCCCTGCCAGCTTATGGCAGCCGCAGCTGTGCAGTATTGGATCAGTTACGTCAGCCATCTGTGAAACATGGGCTTTTTACAATGCTGCTGGGGCCAGAAAACTGGGAGCATTTTGCCCCCAATTTCTGAAAACGCTGCCCAGTTTCAACCCCCCCGACATCATATGCCGGGAAATTACCAGAACGGGGTCAGAACAAGTCCTACCATTGGAGATGCCGTACCATGGGAGATGTGCATAAACCATCAGGTTCACATATCATCTCTGAATCAGGATCTAATACAACACACAGCAGATTCAGAATTAGATCATTATATCACTATAAGATGCTGACCTTTTTCTTAATAAGTGTTAAACGTCTCTCTGTGCAGTGTTACCCTCCACCCTTGTACAATAAACTGTAAGAGGTCTGTTTCTCCAATGGCAATAGTTTTTGACAGTATAAAATGTGATAAAAGCAGATGAAATGAAGCCAGTAGAGAATATATCCTACAAAAAAGAAATATAAATGGTATTTAATATATTTACATTGATATTATCATAATAGTTTATAATTCAATGTAATGTGGAGTATTAAATTAACATCACTTACAGCAGATTACCCATTCAATTAGCAACAAATTAGGACGCACAATTTTTTAACATGTCAAAATCTCATGGCCATGACTTTTTGCTATTCATTAAGAAAACTACTGTATGTTAAGTTAATGTGGGTATCAGAGGGAGACATTTTGGCTCTCAGTAAGTTTCCAGAGCACCTACCTGATGACTAATGATATATGTACAGGTGTTTCAATAGTAATACATAGCTTATAATGCCACTTAATTATTCATGTTATTTTCTAAAGAGCAGAGAGATGGGTGTAATGATGGGGAACATGAAGGTCTATGCTTTTTAATTATGTGTTTTTGACCTGCCAGATGGGAAATGCAAGAGTTTACTAACTCACTTATAAATCACATTAGATACCGTAAATCTAACAGTAACCCCAAAATCCTTTTTTTTTATTTGCTGAAATACTCCTGCTGGCTATACTTTCTAATTCTATCTTAAATGTTGTAGAAATCAGCCCTACGATACCTTACAATAGCCTCCTATGTTTTGCTTACTGTCCACTGTTACTAATCAAATCTGCAGTCATTGGACACTCTATTTGCGGATTTACCCAGATCTTCTTATTGGCACTCGGACGTCACGTGTTTAGGTTAGCCAAAAAGAAAAATCCAGAAAATCGGAATTTACGTTAATTCTGGCGTTAAGAACCGAGTAAATTTCTACATAGAATGACTCTTTCATGCACTTTACATAGATTACACATTACATAACTAATGCACGATGTTGGCGCGATGTCCACACATTAAAGTTTTGAACTCAAACATTTTTTTTTATTTGCAAAAAATGTTTAGATTATAAATGCGGGATGTCACAGATTGGAATTTGTGGCTAATTGAATAGATAAAAATATGGACAATATATATCTGAATACTTGAATTTGATACTGAAATTAAATTTAAAACAACAGACATCTATATTCTATCAATAAACCATAAGGAAAATGTCCATACCTATTGTGCCAGATTTCAGCAACCCACAATGTTAAGAGAAAGAAAAAAGTTTTTGAAAAATGTAGACATATATTAAGTATGTATATTATTCTTGAATTAAAAATATGAAACTGTGTAATCAACAAACATGGAGTTGGTAACAGGAGTCACAAATTATAAAAATAAAAATAAGAATGCAACAGGAAATTACTGTGCAAAGATGGTAAAAAAAATTGTATTGTAACAGATATTTTTTCCTATAAACTTCAAAGTTCTGAAATGTCCATAAATAACCTATGTCCTAAAAAATTATGTAGGGGGTGGCTAGTTAATGTAAAAGTTGGCAATAAGATGGTGCATTAAATGAGATGTCCAATTGGTTTTTTGTTTACTAAATTCCCCTATTAATAACAATACAACATGTAAATATCTATAATGTATTCTGTGGAGTCTTATAGTAAAAAAAAGATCAAAATATAAAGAGTGGTCAGGAGACAAAGTTGCACAGTGGTGAGTAGAGAAGGGGAATGTGAGAGCTTAGACGTCTTTTTTTTCAAATTGAATTGTCAACTGATATCACCAGATAACACACTTATAATTTAGAAGTAGTTGTTTTATAGGATTATTTATCAAAGGTCAGAATACATAAATAGTAACAGATTACAATTATCTTAATATAATTTTTAAAATGTATAAATGTGGCTTTGTAAATGTCACAAATTATTTCACCAAATCACCTCCGAATGTTCACTAAGATAACCATCACTGGTAAAGAGATATACACAATTAGCAGTAACACTGCTAATGACATAATATGGATTGGAGAAAAGTCAGATATTAAATGTGAAACATCTGCCTATTTTAGAGCACAATTTCAGAATGGCATTCAGTAAGAAAATATTCCAGAAATATTCTGTCCTAATCCGAATTGGTCTTCACCAAAGATCGTAGTCTTGTCAATAATAAAAACAGCAGGTGATAAAATGATGGAATATTACAGTATGTTTCATGCATAAGAAGACATCTGAGGGAATGGCAGGTTCCTCATCTCAGCAGTCGTGGTGTTCTGGTTTGTTAATGTTGTGACTGCTGTACAGTATCTAGCTCCCAGCTTCTGTGATGATTTTATAGCAGACAGAGATCCTTGTGGAATTACATGTGAGGATGATTTCATGAATGTCACAGAGGAACAACAATCACCTGTGAATCCCTTAACAATTAATTAATACGTAGAGCAACAATTTGTTAGTAAAATTAAAAAGCTTTCAAATGACAGTAAAATATTCATTTATTACAGTATATTGATATCCATTATTGATATGTAAGTAATCTGAGGTATTGAACACAGCCATCTCTAAGAAGGCAATTAAAATGAACTGGTCAAATACACCTCTTTATTGGGTTTGCTAGCTTGACCAGAGTTTATTGCTTCTTCCAAAGGAAAAAGCAATTTTATCAATACATTAATAAGCTTCACCCCAAATGCATGTTTATTGGCTGGGTTTTACTTGAATCTTCATCTCTACTAGGCTCCCTCCTTTCCTATATCAAGCTGATTAGCCCAAATGTTGTTTGTTTTATCTGAATGCAGCCCCACCATTAAATCTGCCGCCAGGAGTGAAAGCCAGTGCCATAACTAGACATTAGTGCCCCCCCCAATATTTAAAACAGGGTCATTGCGCTCCTTAAGCCCAAGCTAGAAATATAAGGGCATGGCTTCTTCAGGAGTGAAAGCCAGTGCCGTAACTAGACATCAGTGCCCAACCCCCACCCTTACCCCCACCTCCACTATTTAAAACAGGGTCATTGCGCTCCTTAAGCCCAAGCTAAAAATATAAGGGCATGGCTTCTTAGGGAAGGGGCATGGCCACAAAATATTACCAATTCATATTACACTGCACAGTAGTCTCCATTATTCAAATTACACTGTACAGTAGCACCACTTACACACTTTAAACCAGGTAGAGCCACTTTTACACATTATGCCAGGAAGAGCACCTGTCACATATTATGCCAGATAGAGCTCCATTTTACAAACTACTCCAGGAAGAGCCCGTATCACACATTACATCAGGTAGAGCCGCCTTTTACACATTATGTCAGGCAGAGCTCCCTGTTACATATTAAGGCAGGTAGAGTCCCCTTTTACACATGACAGGTAGAGTCCCCTTTCACACATTATGCCAGGTAGAGCCCCTGTCACATATTATGCCAGATAGAGCTCCATTTTATAAACTACTCCAGGAAGAGCCCATATCACACATTAAACCAGGTAGAGCCACCTTTTACACATTATGGCAGGCAGAGATCCATGTTACATATTAAGACAGGTAGCATCCCCTTTTACACCTTTTACACATTATGGCTGGTAGAGTCCCCTTTGACATATTACACCAGGTTGAGTTAAGAGAGAGAGAAGGAGAGAGGAATGGAGAGAGTGATAGGGTTGGGTGTTAGAGAGAAAGAAACATGGCAGATAGAGAGACAGAGAGAGAGTGGTGGGAAGGAGACAGAGAGAGGGGTTGGAGCAGGATAGGGGGGAGTGAGAGATACACACACTCATATATGAGACATACAATTCGCCTGAAAGTAGGTGACTCCCTGGGACATCACCACCTGTCTGGGCTTTATGTGCTATTTAGAAATGATTAGCAACTGAAGCACGTCACTTGACATGCCAAAAGCAGACTCACCAGTGGCGAGTGCTAATGCCCGGGGTCTTCTGTATGCGCAACTGGCTGTGTTTGATGAAGGGATTTTCAGGCCCTCATATAAGTAAGTTCCCAGCCTGCTCGCATTGTAGGCTGCATTCACCAGGCTCCAGTGCTCTCTCCAGATTCTGGAGACGGAGTGGGGACGTCACCTCTACAGCTGGCTAAGGTTGCAGTCTCTACAGTGCTGGGTGGAATGCTGCGAGCTGCCCGATCACTGGCCAGCAGTGATCGGGATATGCTGGGGGAGGAGCCATGGGTCCAGGGAGACCAGGGGGTCTCTCTGGCATACAAGGCAAGTGCTGCAGCCAAATTATTAAATAAATTAAAAATGACAAGGGTGGCACACATCCTGCAGCGCTACCCTGCTTTTCTTCTATTTAGCACTTTCCAAGTAGTCTGGTGCCATAGCCATGTGGACACACAGGGTAGCATGTTGCCAGCGTTCCTACGCCCACAGTGGACATGTGCTGTGTGCCAGACACCGCTGGCACACATCAAGTTACGGCCCTGAGGAAAATATTAACACATTGCATTTCTTGGTACTGTTTTAGGGGTCCTACAAATGCTTGCTTGCTTGCTTCCTAGACTGGGCTACTGTGGGGTTGGATGCCTGCAGTTTACCTGCAAACCAGTGAAGAATGAGAATACAGGATGTGAGGAATATCTACAGCTCAGCTGAGAGCTCCTCTCTCATCTCCAGGCTCCATAATGTGTGTGTGTGGGGTGGAGCGGTGATTCCATCCGATCATCAGTGCACACATTACTTCCCTCTCCTCATCTCCACAGAAGCGGCAGCCGGCTCCAATGCCCACTTGTACAAACCACACGGGGGAAGCTGTGCACAAGCGGGATGCCCAGCCCTAACTGCTGTAAGATTCGCAGCACTGCTACAAAACAAGGGGGATGGCCACACAGGAGAGCCTGACCAGCGCTGCCTCATGTTATGTCTGCAGCATCGGCACAGCAAGAGAGAACACTGAAAACACAAACGGACTCTGCCTCTCCAGCACTGCTGCTGCAGCTCTCTTCACATATAGATAGATGGTTAATAGGGTTGGATGCAGATGTGCACCCGCAGGACAAATGCACTGTGTGCAATGCACCATCTGCCCACACCTAGTTATGACCCTGGTGAAAGTAGAACTTTTCCAAACATCTGGTATGTTCTTTATTTTGCCACAAATTCCTCCAACTGAAGCCTCCAAATCAGATTTAGTGGATTCTGTGGGAGAGCATCTTTTTTAAAAAGCACAGTCATGTTTTTAGATAACAGACCAGCAAGGAGATGTAGAGAATCAATCCTGCTAGTAAATTGTGGAGAAATTGGCCATAGTAACCAGTTAGTTCCCACCTTTCAATTTATAAAGTGCACTTGATTAATGTTAGATACAGTAAAAGCTGATTGTTTGCTTTTGGGCAACTTGGCTTAATACATTTTTCCCAGATCTACTGTATGTTCTACTCTAAAGAGGATTAGCTGTTCTGCTAATAAGCACTAATTCACTTAATTTAGGGCCTAATTCCGACCTGATCGCTGTGCTGCAAATTTGCAGAAGTCGTCTGCAATCAGGTCTGAATTACCACCCAGGGAGAGTTAAAACCCACCCCTTGCAAGTGTGCAAATGCATGTGTATGCCGTGCGAAAAATCCACCAGACAGAGGACAGCTGCAAATCCATTCCCAACTCCCTCACCATCGAATGATTTTTCCACTCTGTGCAGTCTGTGAGTAGCCCAATACTTACTCCTGCAGTGCAACACAAACAGGCTGATCGGGGCCGCAGATGATGTCACACAGGCCCTGAATACGCTTGGGAACACCTGCGTTTTCCTGACACTCCCAAAAAATGGGCAGTTACCACCCAAAAACACCCACTTCCTGTCAATCACCTTGCAATTGCCTTGCAATCTAAATTTTCAGACCCTCCTGTTGCTGTTTGGCAACGCGCCTGCACATTGCGGTGCATACACATACACAGTCATTTGATAATCAGCCGCTGTGTGAATTTGATCAGTTATAGATCATGCCCTTACTTCACAACTGTTCTTACATTTAATGTAATTATCAATGCACAAGGAGCTTGAGGTCAGGACCCCTTGGGTTAACTTCAGCCTACTGGCTATAATAAAAACATGGCTCACACAATCAGACACTGCCTACCCTGCAGAACTGACATATGGTGTTTTCCACTTCACACACACCTCCGGGACTGGTAACAGTAAAGGAAATGGGTTAGAATATTACTAACCCAATCTTTTACATACACAGTTCAACCACTGGTTCCATCACTCACATTCACATTATTTGAAGTATATTCTATCAGATATACTCTACTTTTTATCTATGTGTTGCAGCTACAGTATCTATCACCCACATGGGCAACCCAACCAATTTCTTGAAGATTTTTTCTGCCTTTCACCCTCCCATCCTATCCTCTTACATCTCCACCATCATAATTAATGTTTTCAATATCCCGAATGAGTCTGAAATCTACTGCTCATGTCTCCAAACTACTCCATCTGACCCTCTCTATCAGCCTCTCCCAATGTACTGACTCCTCTACTCACCAGGAGGGCAAATGCCTTGATCTTGTATTCACCTTCCCTTTCTCAGATCACAACCTTATCACCTGCATGCTGTCATCCGATACTTCAAACTCAATGTCACTGAAACCTTCAAATCTTTTTCAAACCTGCTGATATAATAAAATAATTAATTTTCAAGAACTTTTCACCTCTCTGCAACAACTGTTCTTACCTATTTCTGCATTCACTTTTCCTGAGACTGGTGTATTACACCTGAATGAGACTCTAGAATTAGCCCTCGATGAAGTGGCTCCAGCTACCAATCACACTCCATATATACTTAATTGTTAACCGTGGTACTCTAAATCAACAAAGACACAAAACCTCTCACATAAAGTTTAACATCAGTGGCGTAAATCTTGTACTTGGTCACATAATTGACTATCTGCCACTCCTATCATAATGCCCTGGACTCTGTAGAACAAAAATATTCCCAAACTCTTATCTCTGCTCAAGTTTGAAACCCCAAGTGACTTTGTAATTCACTTCTCAATCCTCCCTCACCCAACCTACCTCACCCAACCTACCACCACTATCAATGCACAAGATCTTCCATCCCACTTCAAGTACAAGATTGAAAAGATCCAATATTAACTGGTATGCTCTTTTTCTTTGCCAGTTACCTGCTCAATTCTCTACCTGAACCCTCTGGCACCTTCTCTTCATTTGAGTCCACAAATGAAGATGAAGTATCAACACTCTTCTCCTACTCCTACTCTACTACCTCGCTTCTTGATAGGAATGAATCTAACCCATTCTTAAAGGTGTTGACTGAGTCCGCCATTACTACTCTCTCAGGCAGGGAGTTCCAAACACGTATTGTCCTTACTGTGAAAAAACCTTTCCGCCTCAATGTGTGGAAACCACTCTCCTCTAACCTAATCAAGTGACCAGGTGTACACTGTGCTTATCTTAAGAAAACAGGTCCCTCCCAAGCTCTGTGAATTGTCCCCTTATATATTTGTAGATGCTGATCATGTCCCTTCTTAGTCTCCTCTTTTCCAATGTAAACTTGCCTACACTTGCAAGCCTTTCCTCATATTCCAGCGTCTCCATGCCCTTGATTAGTTTGGTTGCTCGCCTCTGAACCTTTTCTAGCTCCAGGATATCCTTTTTGTAATATGGTGCCCAAAATTGCACACAGTATTCAAAATGTGGCATCACTAGTGATTTATGTAATGGGAGTATAATACTCTTGTCCCTTGCATTAATATCTCTCTGAAGATATAGCCTCCAGAACTAAACACATAATTCTAGATGTGGCTGTACCAATGACTTATACAGTGGCATTATTACAGATGTGTCCACCTACATCTAGCTTTCCTGCACATTAAACAGCCCTTCTAGTCACAACATACTGTGGCATGACTCGGTAGCGCTAAGTGTCTGATTTGGACTTTTTCCATTAAATGCATCTTATTTGAAAAATGATGTAAATAGGATGCGCAAGAAGCTTATGCTGATTAAAATGATATGTTGCATGCCTATATGTTGTGTGAGACCGTGGCTGTTTGTGCATACAAAATGGTACATTACAGTGTTTTCCAGCTGCAGATGCACAGAGAATAGGCATGCCACATATCATTTTAATAAGCTGTGTCTGGTAAGACACATTTTTAGCAAAAAAAGAAAAACAACACCAAAGAGGATCTGTCAGCTCACTCACACCAGGTATCCCCCACTGCCTGACATATTGAGTCAGGATGTATCTGTATTTCTTTATTTCTGCTACTGATTCCTCCCCCAATGCACAAAGCATCTGACTAGCCTTCCTAATTGTTTTGTTACACTGCTAACCTGCTTTAAGTCACCCTAAATAGTAACACCTAGAGCCCTTTACTCCTCAGTAGTTTCCTGTATATTGTCATTAATACTATATTTAGTCCTTGAATTTTTGAGACCCAAGTGCATGATTTTGCATTTTTGGGCATTAATCTGTAGTTGCCGCTCTTTTGGCCATTCTTCTAGTCTACCTAGAACATCAATCAATTGTTTTACCTCTCCTGGTGTTTCTACCCAGTTGCATACCTTTGTGGCATCTGCATAAAGGCATACTTTCCCTTCAATACCATTTGCACTGTCACCAATAAAGATATAAAAAAACACTGGTCAAAGTACAGATCCCTGGGGAACTCCACTGGTAACATTTCCCTCCTTTGAATGCACTCCATTAATGACATCTCCCTGTTGTCTATCCTACAACTAAGATGTTATTCATTCAACCATCTTAGTATCCAATGCCATGCTTTCATGTTTATTTAAAAGTCTGCAATGTACAGTAAGGCAGTGTTTAAAGCTATACTAAAGTCTAGATAAGCTATATCTGCACCTACCCCTTTATCTATTACTTTAGTTAGCCAGTGAAAAAGTCAATACATTTTTTTGACATGATCTCCCCCAAATAAATCCATGCTTTTTGGGATCCTGTAAGTTGCTGTATTTGAGATCCTCAACAATTTTTTAAAGAGTTTTTCCATCAATTTCCCTACTACTGATGTATGGCTCACTGGTCTGCAGTTGCTTGTCTCTCCCTTGATTCCACTTTTGTGCAGTGGGACAAGGGGGGTCATTCCGAGTTGATCGCTCGCTAGTAGTTTTTAGCAGCTGTGCAAACTCATAGTCGCCACCCACAGGGTAGTGTATTTTCCCTTTGCAGGAGTGTGAACGCCTGTACAGCAGAGCACCTGCAAACACATTTTGTGCAAAACAAGACCAACCCTGCCGTTGCTTATCCTGTGTGATGATTGCTGCGATAAGTGACACGGTAATTACGTCAGATACCCACCCAGCAAATGCCCGGCCACGCCTGCGTTTTTCCAAACTCTCCCAGAAAATGGTCCATTGACACCCCGAAATGCCCTATTCCTGTCAATCTCCTTGTTGTCAGCTGTGTGTTTGGAATTGTCGCTAGAACCAGTGCAAAACCCCAAAGGACTTTGTACCCGTACAACGCACGTGCACATTGCGGTGCATACGCATGCGCAGATAAGCCATTTTATACACTGATCGCTATAAAGTGAACAACGGCAGCTAGCAATCAACTCAGAATGACCCCCTGTGTTCAATCTTTTCCAGCCCTCTGGAATTACTCCTGCAGTTAGTGACTGGTTCAATAATTTTGTTAATGATGCTACCAGCACCACTTAAAGCTCTTTTAGTATCTTTGGATGTATTCCTTCTGGCCCCATTGATTTATCTACTTTCAGTTTTTAGAGGTTTGTTAGGACCTTCTCTGTAAATGTATTGATTGTTACCTAATTTTTCAGAATATGCCTACAACTTAACTGTGGGCATTTCCCGTATATTTCAGTAGTGAATACTGAGCAAAAGTGATTATTAAGATGACCTGCTATTACAGTGTCCCCCTCAACAAGACTCACAGTCTCTGTCTTTAGTCTTATTATTTCACCTTTTGTTTTCCTCCTTTTGTTTATATACCAAAAAATAACTTTTCCCTCTTTACCCACTGACTTGGCCATTTTTTCCTCAGTTTGTGCCTTTGCACATCTGATTGAATTTTTAGTCTCCTTCTGTCTAACAAGATATATCTCTTTGCCTTGATTATTTTGTGCCTGCTTATATTTCCTAAAGGCCATCTTTTTTGCTTTCACAGTACTTTATTATTCTTTTGCAAACCATACTGGATTCCTCTTCTTTGTGTTTTTCCTAACTCTTTTGATACAAAGATCTGTTGCTTTTAGTATTGCACCTATTATTTTTTCCCATCTCTACTGCAATCCTTCCAAATTCCTCCACTTTGGCAAAGAATCACTTACACATTTCCCCAGTCCTACAAAACCAGCCTTCCTAATTTCTAACACCTTTGTTTTTGTATGGGATGAGTCGATCTCTGGGGTAAATTTACTAAGATGGGAGTTATATTTAAGATGGGATGTTGCCCATAGCAACCAATCAAATTCTACTTCTCATTTATCTAGCACCTTTTACAAGATAATACATGGAATCTAATTGGTTGCTATGGGTAACATCCCATCTTAAATAGAACTCCCATCCTAGTAAAATTACCCCTCTGTCTTTATTCTGTAGATTACTGGATCCCAGGTTTTCACTCACTTTTACATAAGATATTCTTTCTCCATTTGTAAGTATTAAGTTTAATATTACATCTTTCCGAGTGGGCTCTGTCAAAAATTGCTGGAGGTATGCTTCCTGCAAGGAATTCAGACTTCCCCTACTTCTAGTTGAACTTGCAACAAACACTTCCCAGTTTATATCCGGTAGATTAAAGTCTCCCATTATTATTACCTCTCCTTTTAATGTCATTTTAGTGATGTCCTGTTTGTAGTGTTTGGAAACATGCAGGCATGTCATGGCCCTTTTTAGGGCATGTATCTAATATCAACTGTGAGCTCGAATGTACAAAACATGGCACCTGCATGAATACTGCTTGGTTTAGTCTGTGTAGGGCTACCCTTAAGCCAAGTGTTCATTTTTCATGCATAAAGGCTGAGTATGTGTTAGAGATGAGCGGGTTCGGTTTCTCTGAAACCGAACCCGCACGAACTTCATGTTTTTTTTACGGGTCCGAGCAGACTCGGATCCTCCCGCCTTGCTCGGTTAACCCGAGCGCGCCCGAACGTCATCATGACGCTGTCGGATTCTCGCGAGACTCGGATTCTATATAAGGAGCCGCGCGTCGCCGCCATTTTCACACGTGCATTGAGATTGATAGGGAGAGGACGTGGCTGGCGTCCTCTCCATTAGAAATTAGATTAGAAGAGAGAGAGAGATTGTGCAGAGTCAGACAGAGTTTACCACAGTGACCAGTGCAGTTGTTGTTAGTTAACTTTTATTTATTTTAATATATATCCGTTCTCTGCTATATCCGTTCTCTGCCTGAAAAAAAACGATACACAGCAGCAGCCAGTCACACAGTGTGACTCAGTCTGTGTGCACTCAGCTCAGCCCAGTGTGCTGCACATCAATGTATAAAAGGCAAAGCTTATAATAATTGTGGGGGAGACTGGGGAGCACTGCAGGTTGTTATAGCAGGAGCCCCCAGGAGTACATAATATTATATTAATTTAAAATTAAACAGTGCACACTTTTGCTGCAGGAGTGCCACTGCCAGTGTGACTAGTGATGACCAGTGCCTGACCACCAGTATAGTAGTATATTCATTGTTGTATGTATTGTATACTATCTCTTTATCAACCAGTCTATATTAGCAGCAGACACAGTACAGTGCGGTAGTTCACGGCTGTGGCTACCTCTGTGTCGGCAGTCGGAACTCGGCAGGCAGTCCGTCCATCCATAATTGTATTACAATATATACCACCTAACCGTGGTATTTTTTTTTCTTTCTTTATACCGTCATAGTGTCATACTAGTTGTTACGAGTATACTACTATCTCTTTATCAACCAGTGTACAGTGCGGTAGTTCACGGCTGTGGCTACCTCTGTGTCGGCAGTCGGCAGGCAGTCCGTCCATCCATAATTGTATTATTATTATAATATATACCACCTAACCGTGGTTTTTTTTCCATTCTTTATACCGTCGTCATAGTGTCATACTAGTTGTTACGAGTATACTACTATCTCTTTATCAACCAGTGTACAGTGCGGTAGTTCACGGCTGTGGCTACCTCTGTGTCGGCAGTTGGCAGGCAGTCCGTCCATCCATAATTGTATTATTATTATAATATATACCACCTAACCGTGGTTTTTTTTCCATTCTTTATACCGTCGTCATAGTGTCATACTAGTTGTTACGAGTATACTACTATCTCTTTATCAACCAGTGTACAGTGCGGTAGTTCACGGCTGTGGCTACCTCTGTGTCGGCAGTCGGCAGGCAGTCCGTCCATCCATAATTGTATTATTATTATAATATATACCACCTAACCGTGGTTTTTTTTCCATTCTTTATACCGTCGTCATAGTGTCATACTAGTTGTTACGAGTATACTACTATCTCTTTATCAACCAGTGTACAGTGCGGTAGTTCACGGCTGTGGCTACCTCTGTGTCGGCAGTCGGCAGGCAGTCCGTCCATCCATAATTGTATTATTATTATAATATATACCACCTAACCGTGGTTTTTTTTCCATTCTTTATACCGTCGTCATAGTGTCATACTAGTTGTTACGAGTATACTACTATCTCTTTATCAACCAGTGTACAGTGCGGTAGTTCACGGCTGTGGCTACCTCTGTGTCGGCAGTCGGCAGGCAGTCCGTCCATCCATAATTGTATTATTATTATAATATATACCACCTAACCGTGGTTTTTTTATACCACCTAACCGTGGCAGTCCGTCCATAATTGTATACTAGTAAACTATCCAATCCATCCATCTCCATTGTTTACCTGAGGTGCCTTTTAGTTCTGCCTATAAAATATGGAGATCAAAAAAGTTGAGGTTCCAAAATTAGGGAAAGATCAAGATCCACTTCCACCTCGTGCTGAAGCTGCTGCCACTAGTCATGGCCGAGACGATGAAATGCCAGCAACGTCGTCTGCCAAGGCCGATGCCCAATGTCATAGTACAGAGCATGTCAAATCCAAAACACCAAATATCAGAAAAAAAAGGACTCCAAAACCTAAAATAAAATTGTCGGAGGAGAAGCGTAAACTTGCCAATATGCCATTTACCACACGGAGTGGCAAGGAACGGCTGAGGCCCTGGCCTATGTTCATGGCTAGTGGTTCAGCTTCACATGAGGATGGAAGCACTCAGCCTCTCGCTAGAAAACTGAAAAGACTCAAGCTGGCAAAAGCACCGCAAAGAACTGTGCGTTCTTTGAAATCCCAAATCCACAAGGAGAGTCCAATTGTGTCGTTTGCGATGCCTGACCTTCCCAACACTGGACGTGAAGAGCATGCGCCTTCCACTATTTGCATGCCCCCTGCAAGTGCTGGAAGGAGCACCCGCAGTCCAGTTCCTGATAGTCAGATTGAAGATGTCAGTGTTGAAGTACACCAGGATGAGGAGGATATGGGTGTTGCTGGCGCTGGGGAGGAAATTGACCAGGAGGATTCTGATGGTGAGGTGGTTTGTTTAAGTCAGGCACCCGGGGAGACACCTGTTGTCCGTGGGAGGAATATGGCCGTTGACATGCCAGGTGAAAATACCCAAAAAATCAGCTCTTCGGTGTGGAGGTATTTCACCAGAAATGCGGACAACAGGTGTCAAGCCGTGTGTTCCCTTTGTCAAGCTGTAATAAGTAGGGGTAAGGACGTTAACCACCTCGGAACATCCTCCCTTATACGTCACCTGCAGCGCATTCATAATAAGTCAGTGACAAGTTCAAAAACTTTGGGTGACAGCGGAAGCAGTCCACTGACCAGTAAATCCCTTCCTCTTGTAACCAAGCTCACGCAAACCACCCCACCAACTCCCTCAGTGTCAATTTCCTCCTTCCCCAGGAATGCCAATAGTCCTGCAGGCCATGTCACTGGCAAGTCTGACGAGTCCTTTCCTGCCTGGGATTCCTCCGATGCATCCTTGCGTGTAACGCCTACTGCTGCTGGCGCTGCTGTTGTTGCCGCTGGGAGTCGATGGTCATCCCAGAGGGGAAGTCGTAAGCCCACTTGTACTACTTCCAGTAAGCAATTGACTGTTCAACAGTCCTTTGCGAGGAAGATGAAATATCACAGCAGTCATCCTACTGCAAAGCGGATAACTGAGTCCTTGACAACTATGTTGGTGTTAGACGTGCGTCCGGTATCCGCCGTTAGTTCACAGGGAACTAGACAATTTATTGAGGCAGTGTGCCCCCGTTACCAAATACCATCTAGGTTCCACTTCTCTAGGCAGGCGATACCGAGAATGTACACGGACGTCAGAAAAAGACTCACCAGTGTCCTAAAAAATGCAGTTGTACCCAATGTCCACTTAACCACGGACATGTGGACAAGTGGAGCAGGGCAGGGTCAGGACTATATGACTGTGACAGCCCACTGGGTAGATGTATGGACTCCCGCCGCAAGAACAGCAGCGGCGGCACCAGTAGCAGCATCTCGCAAACGCCAACTCTTTCCTAGGCAGGCTACGCTTTGTATCACCGCTTTCCAGAATACGCACACAGCTGAAAACCTCTTACGGCAACTGAGGAAGATCATCGCGGAATGGCTTACCCCAATTGGACTCTCCTGTGGATTTGTGGCATCGGACAACGCCAGCAATATTGTGTGTGCATTAAATATGGGCAAATTCCAGCACGTCCCATGTTTTGCACATACCTTGAATTTGGTGGTGCAGAATTTTTTAAAAAACGACAGGGGCGTGCAAGAAATGCTGTCGGTGGCCAGAAAAATTGCGGGACACTTTCAGCGTACAGGCACCACGTACAGAAGACTGGAGCACCACCAAAAACTACTGAACCTGCCCTGCCATCATCTGAAGCAAGAAGTGGTAACGAGGTGGAATTCAACCCTCTATATGCTTCAGAGGTTGGAGGAGCAGCAAAAGGCCATTCAAGCCTATACAATTGAGCACGATATAGGAGATGGAATGCACCTGTCTCAAGTGCAGTGGAGAATGATTTCAACGTTGTGCAAGGTTCTGATGCCCTTTGAACTTGCCACACGTGAAGTCAGTTCAGACACTGCCAGCCTGAGTCAGGTCATTCCCCTCATCAGGCTTTTGCAGAAGAAGCTGGAGGCATTGAAGAAGGAGCTAACACGGAGCGATTCCGCTAGGCATGTGGGACTTGTGGATGCAGCCCTTAATTCGCTTAACAAGGATTCACGGGTGGTCAATCTGTTGAAATCAGAGCACTACATTTTGGCCACCGTGCTCGATCCTAGATTTAAAGCCTACCTTGGATCTCTCTTTCCGGCAGACACAGGTCTGCTGGGGTTGAAAGACCTGCTGGTGACAAAATTGTCAAGTCAAGCGGAACGCGACCTGTCAACATCTCCTCCTTCACATTCTCCCGCAACTGGGGGTGCGAGGAAAAGGCTCAGAATTCCGAGCCCACCCGCTGGCGGTGATGCAGGGCAGTCTGGAGCGACTGCTGATGCTGACATCTGGTCCGGACTGAAGGACCTGACAACGATTACGGACATGTCGTCTACTGTCACTGCATATGATTCTCTCAACATTGATAGAATGGTGGAGGATTATATGAGTGACCGCATCCAAGTAGGCACGTCACACAGTCCGTACTTATACTGGCAGGAAAAAGAGGCAATTTGGAGGCCCTTGCACAAACTGGCTTTATTCTACCTAAGTTGCCCTCCCACAAGTGTGTACTCCGAAAGAGTGTTTAGTGCCGCCGCTCACCTTGTCAGCAATCGGCGTACGAGGTTACATCAAGAAAATGTGGAGAAGATGATGTTCATTAAAATGAATTATAATCAATTCCTCCGCGGAGACATTGACCAGCAGCAATTGCCTCCACAAAGTACACAGGGAGCTGAGATGGTGGATTCCAGTGGGGACGAATTGATAATCTGTGAGGAGGGGGATGTACACGGTGATATATCGGAGGGTGAAGATGAGGTGGACATCTTGCCTCTGTAGAGCCAGTTTGTGCAAGGAGAGATTAATTGCTTCTTTTTTGGGGGGGGTCCAAACCAACCCGTCATATCAGTCACAGTCGTGTGGCAGACCCTGTCACTGAAATGATGGGTTGGTTAAAGTGTGCATGTCCTGTTTTGTTTATACAACATAAGGGTGGGTGGGAGGGCCCAAGGATAATTCCATCTTGCACCTCTTTTTTCTTTTCTTTTTCTTTGCATCATGTGCTGATTGGGGAGGGTTTTTTGGAAGGGACATCCTGCGTGACACTGCAGTGCCACTCCTAGATGGGCCCGGTGTTTGTGTCGGCCACTAGGGTCGCTAATCTTACTCACACAGCTACCTCATTGCGCCTCTTTTTTTCTTTGCGTCATGTGCTGTTTGGGGAGGGTTTTTTGGAAGGGACATCCTGCGTGACACTGCAGTGCCACTCCTAGATGTGCCCGGTGTTTGTGTCGGCCACTAGGGTCGCTAATCTTACTCACACAGTCAGCTACCTCATTGCGCCTCTTTTTTTCTTTGCGTCGTGTGCTGTTTGGGGAGGGTTTTTTGGAAGGGCCATCCTGCGTGACACTGCAGTGCCACTCCTAGATGGGCCCGGTGTTTGTGTCGGCCACTAGGGTCGCTAATCTTACTCACACAGCTACCTCATTGCGCCTCTTTTTTTCTTTGCGTCATGTGCTGTTTGGGGAGGGTTTTTTGGAAGGGCCATCCTGCGTGACACTGCAGTGCCACTCCTAGATGGGCCCGGTGTTTGTGTCGGCCACTAGGGTCGCTAATCTTACTCACACAGCTACCTCATTGCGCCTCTTTTTTTCTTTGCGTCATGTGCTGTTTGGGGAGGGTTTTTTGGAAGGGACATCCTGCGTGACACTGCAGTGCCACTCCTAGATGGGCCCGGTGTTTGTGTCGGCCACTAGGGTCGCTTATCTTACTCACACAGCGACCTCGGTGCAAATTTTAGGACTAAAAATAATATTGTGAGGTGTGATGTGTTCAGAATAGGCTGAAAATGAGTGTAAATTATGTTTTTTGAGGTTAATAATACTTTGGGATCAAAATTACCCCCAAATTCTATGATTTAAGCTGTTTTTTAGGGTTTTTTGAAAAAAACACCCGAATCCAAAACACACCCGAATCCGACAAAAATAATTCGGTGAGGTTTTGCCAAAACGCGTTCGAACCCAAAACACGGCCGCGGAACCGAACCCAAAACCAAAACACAAAACCCGAAAAATTTCAGGCGCTCATCTCTAGTATGTGTATGCATTAGTGAATTACGTAAGCTCCGGTGGGCATCTCTTAATATTTGAGTTGCAGCTTCATTTGTGATATTAGTAGTTGCATTGTGAAGACTTGCATCAGCTTTATTACTTGCAGCGGCATTAGTGCACTTCCCTGAATCAGGCTTTGTCTCTATGCCACAAACTTGGAATAGCTCTTTATTTTCTGTATACATAAACTTGAAGTGTTGAGAAGCTGCAAGGAAAGAGGGTTTAAGTTGTTGATGGTTTTGGAGGTCCTATAGAGCAGACTCAGTTGCTGGAACAGGTGATAATGACATAGGGGTGAAAGATGGAACTTGAAGGTGTAAACCATAAACTGTATGGAATGTAGTGGATGCAGATGATTCATGATAATCTTTGCTGTGATAAAATTCTGCCCATGGAAGCAAATTAGACCGGTCACTTTGAGATGATGAGATATAGAGGTGTAAAACAGTCTCAGTATGGCCATTTGATTATAGTGGATATGCAGAGAAGTTTAATTTCATTTGAAATGTTTTGTAAAGAGAAAAGAAAAAAATTAAGCCCCAAATTCTACTCTGTGGTTAGAAACTATTATGACTGGACAGCCATGGTGAGAATCCAGGTAACTGGTCTACATTAACATGTCCTACAGTAAGAAGGTATGCACTAGAAGCTTGATAGTAAGTATATGTACATGCTTAGTGGTTTTTCAGAGACATTAGGTCAACAGTGTGTATAACAACATGCATTTAGGTCGACAGAATTAAAAGGTCAACCGTTTCAAGATGTCAACCTTGAAAATGTCAATTTAAGATTTTTATTCATTTTAGGGTTAGGGTTAAGGATATGGTTAGATTTAGAGTTAGGGTAAGGTTTAGGGTTATGGGTTAGAATTTGAGTTATGCTAAAACTAGGGTTTAAAAAAAACATGTTGACATATGTGTTAACATTTTCAATGTGAGGATGAAGGAAACGCAACTGCTGTGCATACAGCCCAGGATGTGGGTGATTCTTTTAAGATCACCGATCACTGCCTTTTTCTAGGGGAGAGAAGGAAAGCCAGTTTCCATTAGTCAAGGCTGCAGGGAGCCTGTCTTCCTGCAGCCATGAATGGGCTGTGCAGCCAGTAGATGGAGGCAACAAAGAGATTGCCATTGCAACTGAGGGGAAGGCTTGGTGTACTGAGCTCTGCAGCTTCTGGAATATTAGATCCCATCAGGGCCGGTGCTACCACTAGGCAGCTTTAGGCAGCTGCCTATGGGCAGAGGCCTTTGGAGGGCGGTACCTCATGCTGCCGAAAAATTCTTGCCTTAGCTGAGCTCCTCTTCCTTTACGAGAAGAGCAGCGATGCCCCTGCCGCCCAGAAGCACTGAAGGTGTAAGTAAGTAATCCATCGGCAGCTGCTTGCATAAAGTAAGTTTTGTGAACTACACTTGTAGTGTAGTAAGTGACTGTCACTGCTCCCACCGCAACACCCGATTTACCCGCACCACAGCAACAGAGCCCCGTAATGTCTGTGCGGGATGCAATCGTTTGGGGGGATAGAGGAAGTAATACTGTTAGCATGCTATGCTCTCTGAACACCAACACCACCACCCACCCAACCGACCCGCGTTCACAGTATCCTCTAACCCCCCCGCGCGATTGCATCCCAGACACACAGTATTACATCCTCTCCCCCCGCCTCCCCCGCGATTGCATATCACGCCACCACCATCCCCACCCATCGACACTTCCCGCCCCCCCCCCTGCCGCCGCCGCAATACTTCCTGCCTGCACTGTGATGATCGCATGCCCCGCAGGAAGGGGGAAAGAGTGCACCGCAGCGCTCCACGGACTTACAATGTATAATATATATATATATATATATATATATATACACACAGAGAATTAACCATAGATTAGATAAGAGCTAACCATAGATTAACCCCATCGTATACACACAGAGAAAAAACCACAGCACTCACCACACCAGAAGCGGGGCACAGCTATGCACTTACCACTCACGATGTGGTCATGGGCTACATGCACCCCGCCCTGTGAGTGGTACGTACGGCTGTGTACCCCGCTTTTGTGGTGGAGAGTGCTGTGTTACATGCACCCCACCCTGTGAGTGTTAAGTGCATAGCTGTGCCCCGCTTCTGGTGTGGTGAGTGCTGTGGTTTTTTCTCTGTGTGTATACGATGGGGTTAATCTATGGTTAGCTCTTATTAACCGTGGCCACTAGCTTTCTCATGCACCCCTGTGTGGACTTTATTATCCTGAACCTGTCTCAGCTGTTCCTTAGCAATCATCGTTAAGCCAGTGCAATAGGTGACTAGTGTGCCTTTAAAAGCCATAAAGTCTGTGGCAGGTACACATTAAATCTAGCAGGCAGATGATATGTGTAACAGCAGTGAAGTAGTCAGGTTTTAAGACTCTGTGATAGTGTAGGACCTGCATGAAGGTGGGGTACCTTGAAAATCGGTATGCAGGCTTCCGTGCATTGGCCAATCCACCAACTAAACCCCCATCATTTATTTATTGAATTGTTGAGGATAAGTGAGTTTACTTTGGTGAGTGCTGGGTTCTTTGTTTGTATATATATATATATATATATATTATATATGTGTGTACTGTGTATATATATATATATATATATATATATATACACACACACACACACACACACACACACACAGTATGTGTGTGTGTGTGTGTGTGTGTGTGTGTATATATATATATATATATTTTATACACTGTAAGAATGAAGGATGCTGATTACTTTGTTTGTAAGTCTGTGGAGTGCTGCCAGATTTTTTTATTTTTTTTTATATATATTGGATCTCCTACAAGTCCTAGGAGGGCACACCAGCTCCGGTGCCTTCCAGGAGTTAAAAACCCTTGACATGTGAACAAGTTGGCGGCACTTAGAGACTTTAATTTTAAAGTGCGGCCTGGTTGGGTGGACGTTCTCTGATGACGTCATGGCAGGGACGGAGCAGCGTTCCCACTGCATGGACTGGTTGACACCAGCGCCAGGGGGAGAAAGCCCAGCTGTGGCCGATCAGTTAATCATCTGTATGTATGTGCGGGTATATATATATATATATATATAGGCGTCGTTCGGGCAGCACTCCCAGTGAATCAACAAATGTCCCGGTGCCTTCCTAGGTACCTCAGCAGGTCCAAATAATAGAAGCAATGTGCGGCGGCACTCAGAGAAATAAACCAGTCAAGCAGAGTAGTTTACAACGTTTCGGAGCTTTAATTTCCCTCCGTCATCAGGTATAACAAATGATACAAACATTTACCTTAAATAGACTCCCCACCACGTGTATCACCTGGCGTGCAGTCCCAGGATACGGACGCCCACTAGTGACGTTCACTCCCGTTCCTTGCATCACCATGGTAACATTACAAACAAAATCATTAAAAACAGATGTGTAACATTGCCTCCTGCACAATCCGTAATCGCCTCACAAAAACTCATTGCCGTATAACTAGTATATCATATACAGTAAACGATAGTATTAAGCAATGAATTATTGAATGAAAAAATTGCATGAAAAATATACATACAAAATGATATTGCTATCCACAAAAATTGCATTAAAGAAGCACGACATCTAACAATCACAAAAAACAATGTAATCCCAATGTTTCGTTAAGGCCTCTAGGGGCCAATGTCCCTAGTTCATGGATCCATCTGGATTCCCTTTGTAACAAGCGCACTGATCTATCTCCTCCCCGCAACTTTGCTGGCTCATGATCTATAATAATGTATTTTAAAGATGCTAGGCTATGGCCGGCATTTGCAAAGTGCCGTGCCAATGGTTGGTCACTATTACCAGTGGAAAGTGCGTTTCTTATTGCCATTTTATGATTTGCCATCCGTTCTCTTAGGGTACGGTCAGTTTTACCTATATAATTTTTGCCACAAGGGCAAACAATCATGTAAATAATATATTTGGTGGTACATGTGACTCGATGTTTGATTTCATATCTTTTACCACTGGATGGATGGGAGAAATATTTACCGACAATTAAGGATCTACACGTAACACAATTAAGACATTTAAAGCATCCCTTCTTTAAGGATAAAAATCTGTTCTGCTCACTCTGGAGTGACTGAATCCCTGTTATGTCAGTCTTCATCACCCAATCTTTAATGTTACGTCCACGTGTGTAACATGGCATAACGGTCGTCTCTGTTAAATTAAGATCATAATCTGTGGACAAAATGGGCCATAAATTTCTTGTTACACCAGCAATCTCAGCACTAGCAGTGTTATAGTGATTCACCCAGGGCAACCGATTAGCTTTAATTTTCTTATTATTAGGTTTAAGTAATTGTTCACGGCTTGATTTTAAGGCTCTATCCTTTGCTTTCAAAAGTAATTGCAGATCATACCCTCTATCATTAAATTTATGTATCATGTTATCAATATGACCTCTAGCATCATCAACATTGCTGCAGATTCTAATAGCACGTAAAAATTGTGAATAGGGTAAACCAAACTTAAGGGATCTTGGATGAAAACTCTGTGCGTGGAGTATGGTGTTTCTATCGGTCGGTTTATAAAAGATTTCAGTACTGATAATTCCTTGATTCACTGAAATCTTAACATCAAGATAGTTAACAGTTTCAGTACTGGCATTATATGTGAATTTAACAGGATGGCATAGACTATTGTGTTCTTCAATCATCGCAGACAATGACTCATGACTGCCAGACCAAACCAAAAACACATCATCTATGTACCTCACATAAAATGAGGTACACGTTAAAAATAAATCATTGTTGAAGAATATATCATCCTCCACCATATACATATAAGCATTCGCATACGATGGGGCCACTGAAGACCCCATCGCACACCCTGATGTCTGGAGATAGAATTTTCCATCAAAAAGAAAATAATTACATATCAACACCATTTCCAAAAGATCAATAAACAGTGACACATCAGGTTAGATGTCGTGCTTCTTTAATGCAATTTTTGTGGATAGCAATATCATTTTGTATGTATATTTTTCATGCAATTTTTTCATTCAATAATTCATTGCTTAATACTATCGTTTACTGTATATGATATACTAGTTATACGGCAATGAGTTTTTGTGAGGCGATTACGGATTGTGCAGGAGGCAATGTTACACATCTGTTTTTAATGATTTTGTTTGTAATGTTACCATGGTGATGCAAGGAACGGGAGTGAACGTCACTAGTGGGCGTCCGTATCCTGGGACTGCACGCCAGGTGATACACGTGGTGGGGAGTCTATTTAAGGTAAATGTTTGTATCATTTGTTATACCTGATGACGGAGGGAAATTAAAGCTCCGAAACGTTGTAAACTACTCTGCTTGACTGGTTTATTTCTCTGAGTGCCGCCGCACATTGCTTCTATATATATATATATATATATATATACAGTGGTCGAAGTGGTGTGATATACGGCAGTATGGTATACCGCCACTTCTTCCACTGACCCGGAAATAAGGAACTGAAACTGCAGCAGGAGGCGAGGGAAGTAGCCATCCTGCTGCACATGTTGTTTCCCATCCCTGCACGGCTGCCGGCGACTGTGTAGAGCGCTGCACTAGCTCCCAACCGCTCACCGTCGCCAGCAGCCAACCGCTCACCGCTGCCAGCCACCAGCAACAAATGAGGTAGTGTTCCACTGCTATCACCTCTCTCCCTGTAATTACTGTCCCTCTCCCTACTGTGACTCTTTCTCTGCCAGCTGTCACTGTCGTCACTCTCTCTCTCCCTGCTGTCACTGTTGTCTCTCTCTCTCCCTGTCGTCACTCTTTCTCCCTGTCGTCACTCTCTCTCCCTGTCGTCACTCTCTCTCCCTGTCATTACTGTCATCTATCCCTGTCGTTACTGTCATCACTCTCTCTCCCTGTCATCACTGTGGTCACTCTCTCTCCCTGTCGTCACTCTCTCTCTGTCGTCACTCTCTCTCTCTGTTGTCACTCTCTCTGTCGTCACTATCTCTCTCTCTGTCGTCACTCTCTCTCCCTGTCGTTACTGTTATCACTCTCTCTCCCTGTCGTCACTCTCTCTCCCTGTCGTAACTTTCGTCTCTCCCTGCCGTCACTCTCTCTCACTCTCTCTCCCTGTCAACACTTTCTCTCCCTGTCAACACTCTCTCTCCCTGTTGTCACTCTCTCTCTCCCTGTCGTCACTCTGGATGTCCCTGCTGTCACAATTTCAGCTCATTCAGTGTGCTACAATGTGAATTTCGGCTCATTCAGTGTGCTACAATGTGAATTTTGGTTCATTCAGTGTGCTACAATGTGAATTTCGGCTCATTCAGTGTGCTACAATGTGAATTTCGGCTTATTCAGTGTGCTACAATGTGAATTTCGGCTCATTCAGTGTGCTACAATGTGAATTTGTGAATTTCGGCTCATTCAGTGTGCTATAATGTGAATTTGTGAATTTCGGTTCATTCAGTGTGCTACAATGTGAATTTCAGCTCATTCAGTGTGCTACAATGTGAATTTTGGCTCATTCAGTGTGCTACAATGTGAATATCGGCTCATTCAGTGTGCTACAATGTGAATTTCGGCTCATTCAGTGTGCTATAATGTGAATTTTGGCTCATTCAGTGTGCTATAATGTGAATTTCGTCTCATTCAGTGTGCTATAATGTGAATTTCGGCTCATTCACTGTGCTATAATGTGAATTTCGGCTCATTCAGTGTGCTACAATGTGAATTTTGGTTCATTCAGTGTGCTACAATGTGAGTTTTGGCTCATTCAGTGTGCTACAATGTGAATTTTGGATCATTCAGTGTGCTACAATGTGAATTACGGGTCATTCAGTGTGCAACAATGTGAATTTTCGGCCTATTCAGTGAGCTACAATGTGAATTTCGGCTCATTCAGTGTGCTACAATGTGAATTTTGGCTCATTCAGTGTGCTACAATGTGAATATCGGCTCATTCAGTGTGCTACAATGTGAATTTCGGCTCATTCAGTGTGCTATAATGTGAATTTTGGCTCATTCAGTGTGCTATAATGTGAATTTCGTCTCATTCAGTGTGCTATAATGTGAATTTCGGCTCATTCACTGTGCTATAATGTGAATTTCGGCTCATTCAGTGTGCTACAATGTGAATTTTGGATCATTCAGTGTGCTACAATGTGAATTACGGGTCATTCAGTGTGCAACAATGTGAATTTTCGGCCTATTCAGTGAGCTACAATGTGAATTTCGGCTCATTCAGTGTGCTACAATGTGAATTTCGGCTCATTCAGTGTGCTACAATGTGAATTTCGGCTCATTCAGTGTGCTATAATGTGAATTTTGGATCATTCAGTGTGCTACAATGTGAATTTCGGCTCATTCAGTGTGCTACAATGTGAATTTCGGCTCATTCAGTGTGCTACAATGTGAGTTTCGGATCGTACCATGTGCTATAAGGTGAAAGGGGCACCAGTACTAGATAGTATAAGGGGTTCTACTACACTGGTCATGCCCCCTTTTTGAGTGACCACACCCCCTTTTTGGGTGACCACGCTCCCTTTTAGGGAGCGCATAATTATGTCCTTGACTTTTGCATACCCCCATTTCAAAATTTCCATTTCAACCACTGTATGTATGTGTATGTATATGTATATATATATATATATATATATATATATATGTTTGTGGCACCACCGCTAGACAGCTGTAATAGAGGCCAGCTACTTGTCAGAGTTATATGGCGTGGTATACGGGCTGCGCTGCAACTTCCTGTCTGTACGCTCCGCCCCTCTCGGCATGCAAAAGTAGGCAGACACTACACTGTCCGCCTACTTCTGTGACAATGCAAGTTGTTATTATTATTATTGACAACAACAGTTTCTTAGATTCTGTTGCACTTTACAAACAGTGATAGAACAAAGCTGGGTAATTACAGACAAAGCAGTAGGAACAGGGTCGACTCTATCATTAGGCAGCTGCCTAGGACGCTATGATCTGGGGGGTCTGCTTATCATAAAATTAAGGATAACTGTGAGAGATGCATCCTTTTTTAACTTAACGCAGACTATGGCGTTTGAACTTCTAAGATGTCATCTCCAGACTTTCACCTGAGGGGCTGGATAGTAGGTACTGGTGTGTGGTTTGGGAATGAAGGAGGGGGCAACATGCTGAAGTTTTGCCTAGGGCGTCGAGAAACCTTGCACCACCCCTGGATCCCATCAGTCATTGACAGGCTCCTCTGAAATCATGTAACCAGATGCAACCACGTTAGGGAAAGCCTCCAATGTTGTCCTTGTGGTTGATGCTACAGTATTTGAAGCTTGACTTCTTTATCAGATACATATAAGTGATTTTTATAACATTTTAGAGAAAGTGGCTTTTTTAAGTGTGTTCTGATACATTGAATACTGTATATGTGTGTGAGGGTCCCCAGTTTGTTTGTACAAATATATGTGATGGTGTGTAAAAAGCAGCTCTAACCATGTGCAAAAATCTGGTATCATAGGAGATGAGTGCTACTACAGGTATGTAAATCGTTAAATTTGGTGTCAGTCTTGTGCTGTACAAAACCATATGATACATAATAATACTCAGACTATTTGTTAAAGCTACAGTCATTTACAAGTCATGGTTTTGCCTTGTAAATGAATGACAATTTAAAAAAAATCCGAGTCTGGCCGGCATTCCGCACCTCTTCCAAACTCAGATGCCATTACACCCCGCCTATACTTTCAATAACAATGCTTTTAAATAGAAACATTAAATTGAATGTTTATGCTCTTTTCTGAATATTAAACTGGTATATGCCCTTATAAGCATGGGCTGAACCAAATATGAACATTTTTATTCTATTCTTTCCATACAGTTATGACCAATCCTCTGATGTCTATTCTCATGCTGGTAGGTCCCCCTTCATGTGCCCAATTCCAGGGAACTGGAGGCTGTGAATAGCCAGATATATGAAGTCTACAGAGATAGCAGCATGTGAAAGATTACATTGCTGAAAAGTTCCTCCATCATTTGCCTGGCTCCGACCTCTGTGTTCCATGATCTGTTGGGAGCCAGAGGTGTAAGTGGTCAGATGCAATGAGCATCTGTCCACTTTTCAAGAACTTTCCACCTCTCTGCAACTGCTCTTACTGATTTTTACATTCACTACTCCTGAGACTTATGTGTGACATCTGAACCAGACTCTAGAAATAGCCCTTGATGAAGTGGCTCCAGCTACCCATCACACTCCACATAGACTTAGATATCAACCGCGGCACTGTATTAACAAGACACCTACAGCATTGTCCTCATACATCTTGCCTCAATACTTCACATAGCGGAAGATGCCTGGCATTAGTGAGCTGAAAGGTCCCATACAACTCTGATAGCAAAAAGTATCTTTCTTTGCTAGACATGTGTCTTAGTCACATCATTAAGTGAATAGGATGCATAAGCAGACTAAGCTCATTAAATTGATATTCTATATTCTCTGCATGGCTGTACCTGAATCTGCATACAAAATGCTATGTATGCAGATATAGCCATGGCCACACATAGAATATAGACATGCTACATATCATTTTAATCACCATAAGCTGCTTGTGCATCCTATTCCCATCCTTTTATGAATAATGCACATTTTAATGGAAAAAGTCACATGTAAAGACGCTCTGCATAACCGAATCAAGCCACAGTATGACCAGAAGGGCTGCTTAACATGCAGGGAGGCTAGATGTAAGTGAACACATCTGTAAAAAAAACCTTTCATGTAAAGTAGAACATCAGTGACATAAATCTCGTACTCCAAGTCATTTTCTAACAAATAAGACTATCTACTACTCATATAGTAATACCCTGGGCACTGTCAAACAAATATATTTCAATTCTCTCATCTCTAGCCTCTAATCCCATGCAAAAATTTAGTACCTTTAAATAACTTCTTAACCCTCCCTAAGCCAACCCAACAGCCACTATCAAAGAGCTAGATCTTGCTTCCTACTTCAAGGACAAGACTGATAAGATCCAAAATGAAACGGTATGCTCTACCTCAGTCAGCAACCTGCTTATTTCCCTACCTGAACCCTCTGTCACCTTCTCTTCATTTGATCCCACAAATAGTGAAGAAGTATCAACACTCTACTCACCCTGTTACTCTACTACCTCTCCTCTAGATCCTATACCCTCAATAATCAGTAAAGCTCTGTCTTCCATGCTCATACCAAGCTTCACTGAAATCTGTATTTTTTCTCTCTCTACTGGAATCTTTCCATCATTGTTCAGGTATGCAGTGATTACTCCCATTCTGAAAAAAATTAATTCTGACTCTAACTCTCTCTCAAATTACTGTCCCAACTCTCAGCTCCCATGCCCCTCCAAGCTACTTGAGAGACTTGGCTACACTTCCGTCACACACTTTCTTAACTCACACAACTTATTGGACCCACTTCAGTCAGGCTTTCTTTCAAAACACGCCATTGAGGCAGCAGTGATCTGGTCACTGCTAAGTTTAAAAAGGCCATTACTCAATACTAATTTTTCTAGATCTCTCTGCTGCATTTGACACCATACAAACACTACAATCCATAAATCTTCAGGACAAAATCCTTTCTTGGTTCTCATCCTACCAATCTAATTGCTCTTTCAGTGTTCTCTTCTCTGAATCCACCTCCTCTTCACTACCTCTATGAGCTGTAGTACCTCAAGTCTCAGATTTAGGCCCTCTGCTTTTTTTTTATCTTTACCTCATCTTTGGGAAAACTAATCAGCAGTTTTAGACTTCAGTATCAACTGTATGCAGATGATACTCAAATCTACCTATCCTCCTTTGATTTGTCACCATCTGTTTTGGTCTGCGTCACTGATTGACTTTCTGCCATTTCAACTTGGATGTCATCTTGCCACCTCAAACTTAATGGGCCAGATGTACTAAGCTTGAAAAGTGATAAATATCACTGTGATAAAGCACCAGCCAATCGGCTCCTAACTGTCATTTTTCAAACACAGCCTGTGACATGGCAGTTATTAGCCGATTGGCTGGTGCTTTATCACAGTGATATTTATCACTTTTCAGGCTTAGTACATCTCCCCCAATATTTCCTAAAGAAAATTAATTATATTTCCACCGACCAGTAGTAGATAACAAACATATATCTTTATCACTGTTGATAACTCAACAATTAACCCTACCACACAAGCTCATTCCTAGGTGTCCTCCTTAACCCCTGTACTGTCTTTTGATCCCCAAATTCAATCTGTCTCAAAATCATGTTACATAGATATAAAAAACATTAAACATTACCATATCTGACGCAAGACACTGCAAAATCTTTAATGCATGCTCTCATTATCTCCCACATTGATGATGATGATGATAATAATAATAATAATAATAATAATTTGAGATGAGCGGGTTCAGTTCCTCGGGATCCGAACCCCCCGAACTTCACCTATTTTACACGGGTCCGAGGCAGCCTCGGATCCTCCCGCCTTGCTCGGTTAACCAGAACGTGCCCGAACGTCATCATCCCGCTGTCGGATTCTCGAGAGATTCGTATTCTATATAAAGAGCCACGCGTCGCCGCCATTTTCACTCGTGCATTGGATATTGAACGGAGAGGACGTGGCAGCGTTCTCTCCATGTAAAGCTCCGTAATCTGTTCTCAGTGTGCTGCAAATATCTGTGCTCAGTGTGCTGCAAATAATCTGTGCTCAGTGTGCTGAAAATATCTACGTTCTCTGCCTGAAAACGCTCCATATCTGTGCTCAGTGTGCTGAAAATATCTGTGCTCAGTGTGTTTCATTGTGGGGACTGGGAACCACAAGTATAATAGTAGTACAGTACAGTAGGCCATTGCTGTATCTTGCAGCTCTGCGTCACTGAGTGCACGTATCCATTCCATTTCTGTGTGGCATTATTGTGAGCAGTATATATAGTATTACAGTGCAGCATTTTGGTGACCCAACAGTATATAGTTGTGTACAGTAGGCAATTGCTGTATCTTGCAGCTCTGTGTCACTGAGTGCACGTATCCATTCCATATCTGTGTGGCATTTTTGTGAGCAGTATATATAGTATTACAGTGCAGCATTTTGGTGACCCAACAGTATATAGTTGTGTACAGTAGGCCATTGCTGTATCTTGCAGCTCTGTGTCACTGAGTGCACGTATCCATTCCATATCTGTGCGGCATTTTTGTGAGCAATATATATAGTATTACAGTGCAGCATTTTGGTGACCCAACAGTATATATTTGTGTACAGTAGGCCATTGCTGTTGATATATAACTGGCATATAATTCCACACATTAAAAAATGGAGAACAAAAATGTGGAGGGTAAAATGAGGAAAGATCAAGATCCACTTCCACCTCGTGCTGAAGCTGCTGCCACTAGTCATGGCCGAGATGATGATATGCCATCAACGTCGTCTGCCAAGGCCGATGCCCAATGTCATAGTAGAGATCATGTAAAATCCAAAAAACAAAAGTTCAGTAAAATGACCCAAAAATCTAAATTAAAAGCGTCTGAGTAGAAGCGTAAACTTGCCAATATGCCATTTACGACACGGAGTAGCAAGGAACGGCTGAGGCCCTCTCCTATGTTCCTCATGACTAGTGGGTCAGCTTCACATGAGGATGGAAGCACTCATCCTCCCGCTAGAAAAATGAAAAGACTTAAGCTGGCAAAAGCACAGCAAAGAACTGTGCATTCTTCTAAGTCACAAATCCCCAAGGAGAGTCCAATTGTGTCGGTTGCGATGCCTGACCTTCCCAACACTGGGCGGGAAGAGGTGGCGCCTTTCACCATTTGCACGCCCCCTGCAAGTGCTGGAAGGAGCACCCACAGTCCAGTTCCTGATAGTCAAGTTGAAGATGTCACTGTTGAAGCACACCAGGATGAGGATATGGGTGTTGCTGGCGCTGAGGAGGAAATTGACCAGGAGTATTCTGATGGTGAGGGGGTTTGTTTAAGTCAGGCACCCGGGGAGACACCTGTTGTCTGTGGGACGAATATGGCCACTGACATGCCTGGTCAAATTACAAAAAAAATCACCTCTTTGGTGTGGAATTATTTTAACAGAAATGCGGACAACAGGTGTCAAGCCGTGTGTCGCCTTTGTCAAGCTGTAATAAGTAGGGGTAAGGAAGTTAACCACCTAGGAACATCCTCCCTTATACGTCACCTGGAGCGCATTCATCAGAAGTCATTGACAAGTTCAAAAACTTTTGGTGACAGCGGAAGCAGTCCACTGACAACTAAATCCCTACCTCTTGTAACCAAGCTCCTGCAAACCACACCACCAACTCCCTCAGTGTCAATTTCCTCCTTAGACAGGAAAGCCAATAGTCCTGCAGGCCATGTCACTGGCAAGTCTGACGAGTCCTCTCCTGCCTGGGATTCTTCCAATGCATCCTTGAGTGTAACGCCTACTGCTGCTGGCGCTGCTGTTGTTGCTGCTGGGAGTCGATTGTCATCCCAGAGGGGAAGTCAGAAGACCACTTGTACTACTTCCAGTAAGCAATTGACTGTCCAACAGTCCTTTTCGAGGAAGATGAAATATCACAGCAGTCATCCTGCTGCAAAGCGGATAACTCAGGTCTTGGCAGCTGCGGTGGTGTCAAACGTGTGTCCGGTATCCACCGTTAATTCACAGGGAATTAGAGAATTGCTTGAGGTACTGTGCCCCCGGTACCAAACACTATCTAGGTTCCATTTCTCTAGGCAGGCGATACCGAGAATGTACACAGACGTCAGAAAAAGAGTCACCAGTGTCCTAAAAAATGCAGTTGTACCCAATGTCCACATAACCACGGACATGTGGACAAGTGGAGCAGGGCAGACTCAGGACTATATGACTGTGACAGCCCACTGGGTAGATGTATTGCCTCCCGCAGCAAGAACAGCAGCGGTGGCACCAGTAGCAGCATCTCGCAAATGCCAACTCGTTCCTAGGCAGGCTACGCTTTGTATCACTGCTTTTCATAAGAGGCACACAGCTGACAACCTCTTACGGAAACTGAGGAACATCATCGCAGAATGGCTTACCCCAATTGGACTCTTCTGGGGATTTGTGACATCGGACAACGCCACCAATATTGTGTGTGCATTACATGTGGGCAAATTCCAGCACGTCCCATATTTTGCACATACATAGAATTTGGTGGTGCAGAATTTTTTTTAAAACGACAGGGTCGTGCAAGAGATGCTGTTGGTGGCCCAAAGAATTGCGGGCCACTTTTGGCATTCAGCCACCGCGTGCTGAAGACTAGAGCACCAGCAAACACTCCTGAACCTGCCCCGCAATCAGCTGAAGCAAAAGGTGGTAACGAGGTGGAATTCAACCATATATATGCTTCAGAGGATGGAGGAGCAGCAAAAGGCCATTCAAGCCTATACAGCTACCTATGATATAGGCAAAGGAGGGGGAATGCACCTGACTCAAGTGCAGTGGAGAAAGATTTCAACGTTGTGCAAGTTTCTGCAACCCTTTGAACTTGCCACACATGAAGTCAGTTCAAACATTGCCAGCCTGAGTCAGTTCATTTCCCTCATCAGGCTTTTGCAGAAGAAGCTGGAGAGATTGAAGGAGGAGTTAAAATGAAGCAATTCCGCTATGTATGTGGGACTTGTGGATGGAGCCCTTAATTTGCTTAACCAGGATTCACAGGTGGTCAATCTGTTGAAATCAAAGCACTACATTTTGGCCACCGTGCTCAATCCTAGATTTAAAACCTACATTGTTTCTCTATTTCCGGCAGACACAAGTCTGCAGAGGTTCAAAGACCTGCTGGTGAGAAAATTGTCAAGTCAAGCGGAAGATTTATCTTTTCATCATGTGATGTTTGGGGCCAATTTTTTTGAAATGCCATCCTGTCTGATACTGCAGTGCCACTCCTAGATATGCAAGGTGTTTGTGCCGGCCACTTGGGTCGCTTAGCTTAGTCATCCAGCGACCTCGGTGCAAATTTTAGGACTAAAAATAATATTGTGAGGTGTGAGGTGTTCAGAATAGACTGTAAATGAGTGGAATTTATGGTAATTGAGGTTAATAATACTATGGGATCAAAATGACCCCTAAATTCTATGATTTAAGCTGTTTTTGAAGGTTTTTTTAAAAAAAAACACCCAAATCCAAAACGCACGCGAATCCGACAAAAAAATTTCAGAGAGGTTTTTCCAAAACGCGTCCCAATACAAAACACGGCCGCGGAACCGAATCCAAAGCCAAAACACAAAACCCGAAAAATGTCCGGTGCACATCTCTAATAATAATAATAAAAATAATAATTTTATATAGCGCTCTTTCTCTACTCTAACAGGACTCAAGGCACTTTTATTGCAATTACAATTATTACAATTGTCTCCTTACTTGTCTTAACAAGAACAGACTGTTTCCACTACAATCCATGTGAATGCAGCTGCGAGGCTAAGCTTCCTTGCTAAATGTTCCTCTTCTGCAGATCCGCTCTGCCAGTCCCTCCATTGGTTACCTGTTTTCTACCATATTCAATATAAAGTTATTTTCTTACACACAAGGCTATTAACCAAACTACACCATCATACATCTTTTCTCTTATCTCAAATATCACCCAACTCGAGTTCTCTGCTCTGCACAAGTTCTGACTCTCTCATTCACACTTAGTACTCGCTCCCATTCATAATTGCACATATATCTTTGTGCTGGTCCCACTCTGGAATGCTCTCTCATGCACAATTAGAGTATCCTCTAGTTTCCAATACTTCTAGTGTTCAGATAAGCTTATCAAATTATAGAACTGCTCACATAACCTTCATAAGCTTTCCTTTACAATTACATCCCCACTTTACAGTCCACAAATAACCTCACATATTTTTTCTTTATTCACTTCACATCCTCATGACCTCTGGCCAGCTTTGCTGTGTGACTACATAATACAGCCCTTTGCAATTTGGCTGGACCATTTCTCAATAGATAGCACCAGTTCTTGTATATGAATGTAATTTCTTCCTATAGATTCTAAGCTTGTGAAAGAGCCTTCCTACTGCTTTGTCTATTATTACCCGGTTTGTTATATCACTGTTTCCAATTGTAAAGTGCAAAAGAACATGCTGATTTATATTAGAAACCGTTAATAAATAATTATAAGCAGTCAGAGGTATGCAGCCCCCAGCATATGTTATCAGTGTATGCAGTGGTGTCATAAGGTGCAGGGGGTGTGGCCCACACCCAGGTGTCAACTACCGGCTCCTGCTAAGTGACAGGAGTCAGGTGATGCATTGTACCATTATATGCAGCACTCAGCTCCTGTCATCATGTATAAGCCAGCACTGCAGACAAGGAAGTGTCCAAGGGTAGCCCACATTCCCCGGACCCCCCCAACTTGAGGGAAATTGGGGTTTGGATGAGTAGCCACTCCCCATCTTGCGAAGCCATGCACCTTTTTTAAAGGGACCTCACACAGCCACATTCCCTTTTTAGTGGCTAAACCCGTGGACCATGAAGCCATGTCCCCATTTAGCAGCCACCACACCATTTTTCACTTGGGTTGAGTGATGCCACTGAGTGTATCGAGCCTCCAATGAGTTTTGTACCTTACAATACTTTGCCATAATACTCTCTCACAACTGTGCAGTTTCTGCAACACAAAATAGCACACAGTTGAACTTATCCTCCTTCTATCAATAACAGTTATAGAGTAACCTTAGTGCTATAATAGTGTCTCAAAAGTCTGCTTTTTGGAGCACATATGAAATTAGGCTAATAAAGTAACACTTTATTTGCAAAGAAGTGTAATTCTTAGTTACAGAAATTAAATAAATATAATTAAAAAGAGGTACAGATTACATATACAAAGACTGTATGTGTTGCAATGTCAAATAAAAAGGAGAAATTTACACAGAATAACACTCACCTTTTTCTGAGTCAGGGGACATGGCAGGTAAATGCAGGTAAGGTATCAACTTAGAATTGATGCCACAAGTCAGACAGAGAGCAAAATGCTCTCATACCTTTTATCAACTATTACCTACAACCATAATGATGTCATGACCCAGTCCCCAATGAATGGATAACTACCCATGAAACTATTGACCAAAGTACAAATAACTTTACATAATTTCCTCTGTGCTATAGCAACATGAAATATGGTATGTTCACATCAGTCTCTATTTTTTGAGTTATAAAATGATTGTAGACAAGACTGCTCCAGGATGTACATTACTGTATATTGAGTATTTGCTTCATTTCCACTAAACCATATGATCTAGGTGCCCTGAAATTACATAAGCCCAGTATATACTGTAGATTTCATGTATATTTCTAGGATTTTGGGGTCAACTATGTGTGCAAGAATTTGCCCCATACCACACAAAATAGAAAAACTGCTTAGCTGAACAAAACAAAAACATGCCCATCAGGGTTTGCAATTCTGCAATATTCAAAAATATTTACTTTTCACAAAGAGAGAAAGCATAATCCAACAATGTTGTACTGTATAAAAACTCAGGATATAATTAATACATGGTTTTAAAATGTACATACAAAAGGCAAGATACACTAATAAGATCTTATCTGATAAATAAGTCATCCTGGCTTCATTCTCTACAGCCCAAACAGGAAAAGTATCAGAGATAAATTGCAATTTCCAGTGCATTTTATCCTGGCATGCTAATGGTGTTTGTAAGACGTCATCAAGGGTATAGACAAAAAAACATATACATTGAAATTTACTCCTAAAATGATGATTTATAATTCAGAACAGCTGTGTTGCTTGCTTTGGAAATTCCCAGTCTGAGAGTTAGGCAAATTTGCAGCAGCTGGACTCCCAGAATTTAAATTTAAAATCTGAATTCCAAACTGCATGAAGATTTGAACCGAGACTCGCATCAGATTAGATCTCCTTGGAGCATCCAGACCGGGTTTTGGTTCAGTTCGTATACAAAAAATATGGATTCATTTGGATTTCTGGAGAATCGAACCGCACACCTCTAGTTTAGATATTATATAGTTTTTTCCTTGTCTTTGGTGTTACAGTAAGTGTATAATTATTTGTTGTGTCATTAGTTGTTACTTTTATTTATTGTATTTGTTATTTATGTGTGTATATTTCGTATCTCTCATGATAAAAATAAGTCATGCCTTTTCTTACTATTTGGAAATTAATAGTTGATGCATAGATGTATACTGTAGGGTTACACTGTTATTGCTCTGTCAGTTACCATGCAGGATTTTTTTCCACTTTCTATACATATTATTTTATATTATTTAGGAGCTGGTATTGCCTTAGATATTCTCAGTGTGATGTCCTCTAAATTTGCTGAATATCAATTGTTTTCTATCTACTAGTAATACCAGACAGTGCGGGGCTTAAGTTCTGCCCCATTTGCAAGCTTCACCTACTGACACCGCCGCGATTAAGCTCTGCCTTCTGTCAACGTCACCCATCAATTACCAGGTCAGGGGTAACCTGGCTGCACAGGGGGCATGGCCTTTCAGGCCTTTTACTTTTTGGGCTTTGCATTACTTTAATTTCCCCCTCATGGCAGTGCCATGAGGGGGAAATTAAAGTAATGCAAAGCCCAAAAAGTAAAAGGCCCATTAAAATGCCCCACCATTGGTAAAAAGAGGGAAAGCACTGTAATATAGAGGGCACCCTCCAAGTGTTCCTAGAAAGGAGGGGAAGCATGGAGAGCAACAAGAAAGTACCCCATGCAAATGTCTGCAGCTGGATTAAGATTGCATGCAGATTCAGGTGAGAGACCCCCTGCAGAAGAAAAAAGGTGGAGGGCAATGGAGAGCGCTCCATTACATTCTTACCTACTATTGCAGACCAGTGAGTGCTGCCAAGTGCCACAGTGAAAGATGAGAGATCTCCTGTGAAGAGACAGCCCATGTGTGAGAGGATGCGGGTCAATGTGATGTGTAATGATGGATCCCCAGTTGATATCCCTTGGAGAAGTGCCCCATAGTGAGGAAGGGGTCATTGCAAGATGGCAGTGAGGTTAGAGGGGAGTCCTGTTGAAGAATTCTGAGCAACCATATACCTAAGTAGAAGAGCTCAGAAGTGCAATGGTTAAAGTCCTGTATAAAGTTAAATGTTGTCAGCACATCAGACGAAAGGTCGTGGATAGTGGGATATGTTGTAGTGGATATAGAGGACATTAGTATGCCTGAAGAAGGTATATGCAGGGTGACAGAATGAGAGAGAGCCCCTGTGTATTGGGATGTTTCCATACATTAGAGGATTTAGACGTGTGATGACCTTCAACTCTGAAATTCCCTGTATGCATTATGATGTATTTGTTGGACTGACATGCTGTAGAACTCAGTGACGTGCAGTGGGGTGAGGCAGAGCCTTTCCTGTCATACTTACGTTTAAACCAGAGTTTTGACTGAATAAAGTATATGAAAAATACTAATAATATGTTTGAAATATCTTCTTTGCCTTATCCAAATAATTTTTATAGCCCAAACTCTGGAGTAAAAAGTCTATGGCAGGTGAGGCAGTGCCTCACCTGCTTATCTTTTCAGCACATCTTTGATCAAAACTCACCAAATATCCAGGAGTTTATACTGCTGCACCTATGTATAATGCCCAGATGTACCCTTTGGCTCATATATTGCATGGAATTCTGGCTCTGGGGTTAGCCAGTGCCTCCTGAGCCATTTAGCTCACCGCACGTCCCTGGTAGAACTACTGTACCCAGTAACATTAGGTATGTGCTGGCATTTCACTGGTGTGACACGTGCGTAAGCCTGTGCTGGAAGTGTTCATTTGGAGTGGAAATTTAACTATACCAAACCTTTTGTAACCATCAAGCTTAAAATATACAGCAATTACCATCTGCTGCAAGTATTGTGCTGGAGGAAGTTGGTGAAGTAGAGCTTGAAACCATTACTCTTATTGTGCTGGAGGAAATTAGAGACATTGAAATAAAGTTTTCCTGTTGCATAATGAGATGGTCTGGTGTCCAAAATTCCTTTATTACACTGCACCTGTTATTCATGGGTGTTCCCTCCATCAGGTACTGTGTGCTATAGACCCAAGTATTCAGGGGCCCTGCTGGCCATGAACGTCATAGCCAGAGCAGAAGAGAAAAACTGCAAACGAGTGAGACACTACATTCGGGTACCCCAAGTAAGTGTACCACAATACCAGTAGGTTTTCAGATACATATCAGTGACCATATGCTATGATGTGATTTTTTTTCTCTGTGCTCAGGTTTTCATGCATATTGTGATATTTGGGGCCATATCCTGCATAGGGGGAATTCAATTAGCTAATTGATCCTCTGGAGCTGTCCAATTAGCCCCAAAGCCAATGTCAGGAATGTGCATACAGCACATCTGCACTTGCCTATGTGCTGTTCTGCGCTGTCCTGGAGGATCCCATAATGTCTACGAAGGTGACCCATTGTCACAGTGATGTCTCCAGTGTGTCTTCCATGTGGGGGTGTAGAGGTTCCTTGCAGCATCTCTATTGTCTCAGTGTAATGGCTGCTACCATTTTGAATCTGGCCAGCTGATTGCTGAAACTTCAGTAACATTTCAGCTTTGCTTATCTCCACAGTCAATCCTTGCATCATGTGATTCTTTCCACCAATCCTAGTGCACCTCAGGGGATAAAAGGTAACCAATCAATCCAATCTTGGCCAGAACAATGTTGCCTATTCAGCCATGTCCTTGGCTCCCTGACCTCTGGCAGTCAGGTGGATTCTCCAGACTTTCATGCATTTCCTGTGTCTCCAGCATCTTCTGAGAAAGCTTGCCCACTGCACAGAGCTGTAAACATTATTCTCTGTGCTTGTGGAACTACTGGCCCCAGCCAGCTGTCAACTTCCTAGTGCATCTCCTGAATCAAGCCCTGCTGTTAACCTGCCTTCCAGGACTCAGCCAATTGCTAGTGTACTGTACCTTCTTCAATTAGTAGTTGTTCAGCCACTGTAAATACTAATCCACTGGAGTTAGCACTTAGAAAGAACCACAAAATAATGGAAGGTGTAAAAAATTTAACATATTTAATAATTTCATTATGTGCATAAATAAACACAAGCTATATATTAAACCTATAAAAAAATATTAGAATGAATTGAGTGTGATCTTTTGCTTTATGCCCAGACCTTTATTTTAAATATTAGCTAGTTTGTTACAAATAATTTTCCTTTATTGGAATGTAATCTGTAATTTGTTATTCACTTTTCCATTATCTCATATAAAAAGTTAGTTCCCCAACTGCACAGACAACTTAAACACAAGAGATCTTCAGTGAGGTCTCCAAAGACTAACTAGCTCAGTTACTATATCTCCAACAATATAAAAGAGAAGGTTGACACATCAATTTTTACACAAAGAAACAAATCCCTGTATTGAATGAGGATACTACTTTATGGTAAGCTTTTTCAATATCTAACAGAGAAGTGTGAATTTATCTAGGTAAATTCCTATGTATTTTTTCTAAGCAGTACTGTAGCTCAGTGGTTAGCTTTTATCCTCCAAACACTAAAGTCTTGGGCTCAATTTCAGTCAAGTATACTGTATGTGTGGAATTTGTGTGTCCTCCCTCAGTACATATTTGTTTCCTTTGTTACTTCGGCTTTCTCCAACAATTTTCTATTCACTGTTTCCGAGTAACCTGGATGCGCTACTCTGATATACATAACTAGCTGCAATATAGGGTTTTTTTTTTGCGCACTAGAACTGGTAACATTTTGTATACTTTCTCCAACAATCCCAAAAATTTACTGGTAGGTTAAGTTGCTTCTGACAAAAAAACAACCTTAGTTTGTGCGCATGTGGTAGGAAATATAGACATTAAGCTCCACATTGGCAGGGACTGATGAGTGAGTGGCTAACACTTCTCTGTGAAATGCTGAATAATACATGTGTACTAGCTAAATCATTATAATAAATTAATACATTTTTATTTGACAGTGTTGAATATAGTTGCATAGTGGAAACACATTTCATTATATTTTTTTAAATGTCTATGAACATAGTGCACCACTGCAATATCACAAACTGTACAAACTTAAGTACATTTAAGTAGTTTTATTACATTTTTATAGACTTTTTTAAATTAGAAAATTATTGTAAAAATTAGAATAAAATTGTAATATGCTATTTCTAATCTGGTAGCAAACTCCTGTAAATGCAACAAATTGAAAGATGTCAGGGTTCAAAGGTCTTTTTGTCCTGATGAAGGTTCCTGAGAGCCTTAGAAGTGTGCACATATTTCCAGTAGAGCTAGCTGTCTTTGTTTTCTTCATTTTATATTTGTTAAAGTACATTACAGTACATTTTTTCTCCTCTAGCTATTGACTTCCCTTGTCCGAGTCCGTTAGATTAAAACAGTTCAAATCTTAAAGCTAATTTTAATATTAAAATAATTTTTAGATTTATACTGTATTTTAATAAAATTGTTACTTTAAGCAGAAAAACTATCTCAGTTTATGTCATAATTGCCTCTTTGTAGCAACAGCTCATGATTAAAAAGCAGACACATAATATACAATATAAAATTAAAACCACACATATAGGTAAATATACAAATCTTGTCATCTTCTCAAACTTTAGTTTAAGGTAAAAATCATATATTACTGTTGTAGATAAATAATTGATGCATACAACATTTCATGCTTGCCTTGCAGGACTTTATAAAGAAATGCACAAGAATAATATCTCATACATCTTTATCCTGGGATTTCCGAATCTCCACAGCCTGAATTGTCTACTTTTTTTGTTCCTGCTCATAGTTTACTGTGTCACCATATGTGGTAATGTTATTATAATTTTTTTAGTTTCGAAGAGCAACAATCTCCACTCCCCAATGTATTTCTTCATCAGAATAATATCTCTACTGGACATCATGATGACAACAGACATTCTCCCCAACTTACTTCACATTGTCCTGCACAATGGTGGCACTGTGTCTCTTGTTGCCTGTATATTACAGTTTTTTGTGTTTGGCAAATCAGAAGTATTTGAGTGTTTAATTTTGACGGTGATGTCTTATGACCGGTATGTGGCTATCTGCAACCCACTAAGATATAGCTCTATAATCAACAGAAGATTCTGTGAGATTTCTGTCATAGCATCATGGTCTTTGAGCTTCTTGTTGGTGTTAATGAATGCAGTAGCTACATACAAATTAGACTTCTGTGGACCTAATGTTATTGATCATTTCTTCTGTGATTTTACTCCTATTATAGAGCTTTCATGTTCTGATACTGCAGTGCTTGAAAACCAGACCACTTTAATTGTTATTATTGCACTTGTATTTCCATTCATAATAATCTTTGTTTCTTATGTGTATATCATCACCACCATCCTAAGCATCCGCTCCATCAGTGGGAGACAGAAAGCCTTCTCCACCTGCAGCTCCCACCTGACTGTTGTGTGTATTTTTTTTGGATCTCTTATTACTGTGTATATTGTTCCAACAAGAGGACAATTAAGAGCTGTCAGCAAGATATTATCCCTGCTTTACACTGTGGTGACACCACTGCTTAATCCATTCATATACAGCCTGAGGAATAAAGACTTAAAGAAAGCTTTTGAAAAATGTAAATGGAATTTGAGTGATTTTATGAACAGTTTCAGACACAAAAGGGAAAAACGTTTGAGAATAAACTAAATTTAATTTTGTACAAAATTGTACAAGAATGCTGTTTATCACACTCCCACCCGTCCTCTTTGCTCTGCTAATGCACACCAACTCTCCTGCCTATGGATTACTTCCTCCCACTCCTACCTCAAAGATTTTTCACATGTTGCACCACTTCTCTGGACTTCCCTACCTCTCCCCTTCAGACTCTCCACCTCTCTACAAAACTTCAAACGGGCTCTCAAAACCCGCTTCTTCACCAAACCCAGCCAAATCTCATCCCAAATCTCATTCAAGCAGGGTCTTCCTACCTCTATGACTGTTTGTTATCACCCAGTTTGTTATTGTTATTTCAAATTGTAAAGCGCAACAGAATTTGCTGCTGCGCTATATAAGAAACTGTTAATAAATAAATAATCCTAACCCTCTTTTCCACACTCTCTATGTACAACATCTGTTTCACCCCTGTCTATCTAGTCCTCCCATTTAGAGTGTAAGCTCTCACGAGCAGGGCCCTCTTCCCTCATGTGCTTATCCTTTCTTACTTTAATAATCTTCAACTGCACCAAATCCAGCAGTCTTCTGCCACCTGATACTTATTCCAGTGTCATCTGCTGATGTAGCTATGTTTATTTACCCTGTACTTGTCCTGTATTGTCATCAACTGTAAGTTGCTGTTTTCCTGTTTGATTATTTGTTTATGTACTCTGTAATTGGGTGCTGCGGAACCCTTGTGTTGCCATATAAATAAAGGATAATACATAATAAATAAATAAACATATAGATACCACCATGAGACATGCTGTAGGAGTAGAGTTTCTAAAGCTTAAAAAAGAGGCAAGTGGTGTGTTGCACAATGCACGTAATCTGATCATAGCTTTTATTTCTCTGTTTCCTTCTAGAAATTGATAGACAGACTCTGGTTACTTATGGCACAAGTATCACTTCTATGTTTTAGAAGCTTTAGTGAATCTACTTCATACACTTCATTGATGCCCAGAGTCTATTGTCATTTTGTTTCAGACCATGGGGCAGATGTACTAAGCCTCAAAGTTGAGAGTTATAATGTCCCAGCCAACTAGCTCCGTACTGCCATGTTAAAGGATGTGAAACATGACCGTTAGGAGATGATTGGTTGTTACTTTATTTATCTCCACTTTATCAGTATTCAAAAGTACATCTGGCCCCATGTGCTTTTACAATACACATTTATACATGTGAGTGTTGAGAATCATGCTTTGTGTAAGATATAGATATCTAGTCACTGCTAGATCAAAAGGCCATTACACACTACTTATTCTTCTAGATCTCTCTGCTGCTTTTGACACTGTTGACCACTCTCTTCTCATACAAACGCTACAATACCTAGATCTTCAGGACACAGCCCTTACTTGGTTCTCATCCTACCTATCTAATCGCTCTTTCAGTGTTCACTTCTCTGATTCTACCTCCTCTTCTCTACCTCTATCAGTTGGAGTACCGCAAGGCTCAGTCTTCGGTTCTCTGCTGTTCTAAATCTATACCTCCTCTCTTGGTAAACTAATCAGCTCCTTCAGATTTCAGTATCATTTGTACGCTGATGATACTCAAATCTACCTATCCTCCCCAGATTTATTACCATCTGTATTGGCTCGTGTCACTGGATGCCTGTCTGCCATTTCATCTTGGATGTCCTCTTGCCACCTCAAACTCAACATTTCCAAAGCAGAATTAATTATTTTTCCACCAACCAAGAGTAGTTACCAACCTGATATCTCCATAACTGTCGACAATGCAACTATCCATCCTACCCCACAAGGTTGACACATCAAAAATATAAGGTACAAGTCAGATGAGTGAGTAAGGAGCAGGCACAAAGGAGGAGGCATTTAGGAGTTGGTAACAATAGTTGCCAGTCAGTATTTTCAAATACTTTCATAATGCCATTTTGGGTTTGTGTGTCTAATGAAATAATGAAGGGGTTCCATTTTGCGCAACATTTTGGTATATGTTTGTTAATGTCTGGGAAGGTGGCTTTTCTGTCAAAATATAAGAGTTAGAGAAGTTTATTTTTAAGTTCTTGAAGAAATGGAGATGTTTTAGATATCCTGTGGACTAGGATAATCTTCTAGGCCACTGTGATTATAGTAGTTAATAATGGTAGATTAGAGGAAAGTCGGTGCGTAGTTGATCAGTTTGTGTAAATTAGCAAATAAACAAGCTATTGGATCCAGATATAATTTTGTATTCAATAAATGATTGATGTAGTTTAGTGTTTTATTCCAAAAAATGTTTATTTTCCCCACATTCCCAGAAACAGTGAAAAAATGTTGCATGAGTATGAAAACATTTTAAACAGGAACTAGAGGTGTCTGTCGAAAAATTATTTATTTGTGCAGGAGAAATATATGCTCGATGCAATGTTTTTAAAATAACCTCTTGTAGGTTGGAGGATTTTAGCCATGTGAGGACTTTGTCATAATGTTTAGTGAAAACTTGAAGGAAAGCAGGTAAATATGAAAGCCTGGAGGATGTTAAAGATTGCCACGTTTTCTTGTCAGAGTGTGGCAGTAACATGTTATAAACATATGTAGTCAGATAGGGTGACATTTTAAGTAAACGGAGACGTGAAGATAGAGGCTCTGAGGAAAGTGTATAGCGAGCATCCGGTATTAAGGAGAAGGCATAATGCCTGGATTGAAGGTATAAAAAAATGTATTGTTTGGCAATTGATATAGTTCCTGTAAGTGTGAAAAAGATAAAATGGAGCCACCGGGATCAAAAACCTGGGATGTAAGTGACAATCCTTTTTCTTTCCATGTGAGAAATTGTGAGTTATGTAGTGAGGGAGGAAATGTGGGATTTCCCCATAGGGGGACATATGGAGATGAAGAAGGATCTCTAGACAATTTATTGTTAATTATCAGCCAAGCCTTATAAGTCCAGTTAAATAGAGGATGGTGTAGTATATGTGGAGGTATGAGACATCGGTTAGTATGCAAGAGGGCACTTAGGGAGGAGGGTGAAAATAGGGTTAAGTCTAGAGAAGGCATTGTGTAGGTGGAAGTAGAAAGGAGCCAATCTGTGATGTAAAGTGGATGGCTAAGGTATAATTGTGAAGATTGAGTAAAGATTATCCACCTTTAGTTCTATGTGTTTGTAATTTGGATACAGTAATATGAGGTTTTTTGGCTTGCCATAAAAAGGTGGAGGTAAGATGATCAAATTTGCAAAGGTCTTGTTTGGTTAAACCAATGGGCAGCATTTGAAGTAGGTAAAAGATTTTCAGAAAAAATAATATTTTTAACAACTGCTATGCGACCTAGTAAAGATAAATGCAGGTTGATCCAAGAGTTGTAGAGAGAGGATATTTTAGTAAGAATAGGAGTAAAGTTATGAGAATATAAAGATGAGATATCTGATGGAATGTTAACACTGAGGTATTTTATAGTTTTTTTACTAGGAGGGAGTGTGGGAAAAGAGGAGGGAGATTGGAAAGTGAGGTTTGTTCCCAATATTGTTAACATTTCTGATTTGGAGGGATTGATTTTGAAACCTGATACTTTGCCAAATTGATCAAGAAAATTAAATAGTGGTAATAATGAAGATTGGGGGTCAGTTAGGAATAGTAACATGTCGTCGGAATAGAGGGCTAGTTTCAAATCAACGTCACCTAGTGAAATACCAAGAATATCAGGAGAGAGTCTTATTTGAATTGCTAGAGGGTCAATGGCTAGGGCAAAGAGTAAAGGGGAAAGGGGGAAGCCTTGTGCCCCTGTATAATTGAAAGGAATAAGATAAAAGTCTATTGCAGTTCAATTGTGAAGTAGGAGATGTATAAAGGGTTTGAAGTAGGGAAATAACTGGGGATGGGTAGCCAAAGTATTTTAGGGTTTTAAGTAGGTGTCACCATGTATCAAGATCAAAGGCCTTTTCTGCATCTAGGGCTAAAATAATTTTATTGATGGGTGATGAATTGGTGGATGAATTATATATTGCTGATAGAAGTTTAGGTACATTAGTCACTAAATGGCGTCCCCATATGAAACCAGATTGGTCTGAGTGTATCACATGAGGAAGGGAAAGTTAAAGGCAATCCGCAAAAATTTTCGTGAGTATTTTGTAGCCTGTGTTTAAGAGTGAAATCGGTCGATACGAGCTAGGAAGGGAAGGATCACGGCCTGGTTTAAGAAATAGTTTTTTAATTGCAGAATTGAAATACAGGGGGAGAGTATGAGATCCCAAAATCGTGTTGTATAATGTCAAAAGATGTGTATCTATTTTGTCTATTATTAATTTATAGAATTCACTTGAAAAACCATCTGGTCCAGGGGCTTTGTTAGTTTTTAAATGTTGTATTGTATGGAGTAATTCTTTGATAGTAATTGGTGTGGGGAGAGAGGAGATAAATTCAGAGGGGATCTGAGGCATTTGAGGAAAGCACCAGGTTTGGGAAGTCAGGTGTATTGATGGTGAGGGGTCATTAGAGGATGATTGCGCATCTAAAAGTACATTGGTATCTTGTGAGCAAGTTTCCGAGTCAACAGGATCAGAATATCAGAATATCAGACTCTCCACCTCTCTACAAAACTTCAAAACGGGCTCTCAAGACCCACTTCTTCACCAAACCCAGCCAAATATCATCCTAAACCTCTGTTCCACGCTCTCTATGTACCCCATCTGTCTCACCCCTGTCTGTCTACCCCTCCCCTTTAGAATGTAAGCTCTCATGAGCAGGGCCCTCTTCCCTCATGTGCTTACCCTTTTCTTACTTTAATAATCTTCTGCTGCACCAAATCCAGCAGTCTTCTGCCACCTGATACTTATTCCAGTGTCATCTGCTGATGTAGCTATGTTTATTTACCCTGTACTTGTCCTATATTATCGTCAACTGTAAGTTGCTATTTTCCTGTTTGATTATTTGTTTATGTACTCTGTAATTGGGTGCTGCGGAACCCTTGTGGTGCCATATAAATAAAGTATAATAATAATAATAATAATAATAATAATATAAAGCTTCATAATGTGATTTCATTATTTGAGATTTTTGATGTGGGTCTGTGGTTAAGGATCCATCTGATTGTTTCAGGGGGTAAACTATGACGGGAGATGATGTACCTTTCAGTAACTTCATTAGTAGTTTTCCAGTTTTGTTGCCATATTTATGGAAACAAAAATATACATGCAATTTATACTTGCCGCCTGTGGATGACAAATATTAATGAAGTTGTAATTTTAGGGTGTTACATGTTTGTTTATGGGCCAACATGGGATTGGTTATGAACAGTTGATAGGCATTAGAAAGAGATTGTTGAATTTCAATGAAAGATTGAAAATATTTATTTTTTAATGCAGAAGAATAAGACATAATATATCCACGATGGACTGATTTCGCAGTTTGCCAAAATAGAGAAGGATTATCCTCAGAATGTAATTTATATGTGAGAAAATAAGAGTCCCAAGCTACTTGCAAGGAGTCACAAATTTTGTTAGAGGTTACTAGATGGGTGGAAAATTTCCATAGAGAAGGAGGGAGGAGATCGGGATGTATAGTTAAAGAGAACCATGTCAAGGCATGGTCGGAAAGTGAGATGGGTTCAAAGGCTGAGGAAGATACGGTAAGAAATAAATGTTGAGCGACTAATATATAATCTATTTGTGAGAATGTGTTATGAGCAGCCGAGTGACATTAAAATTCTCTGTCTATCGGGTGTAATGCTCTCCAGACATCAATCAATTGTAAAGTAGAGGAAAAGAGAGTTATACCTAATTTAGGAAGATGGAAGGTTCTATTGGGACACTGAGAGCAATCTAAATAAATTGAGGAGATTAAATTAAAGTCCCCAGTAAGTATTAAGTTATTTGTACAATACAGAGTCAATTTGAGAATATATCAGATTTTGAAAGGAAGATTTATTATATAAATTGGGGACATAGATTGAACAAAAAATAAAAGGCCAATCATTGATAGTAGTATGCACTCCAAGATATCTGCCCTTGGGTTCTATAACTGTGGAGAGTGTTTTAATATTGAGATATTTTTTAGCTAAAAATACTACACCTCTAGATTTTGAGTTGTAGGGGGCCACTGCAATTAGAGACCAACCTAGAATTTGGAGTTTTAAAGTCTCGGGTGGTGTGAGATGTGTTTCTTGAAGGAAAACTAAATCTATAGATTGTTTATTTAAGTATAATAAAACATTTTGGTGTTTAGCCGGTGTGTTTATGCCTGTGACATTTAAGGTGCCAATCTACACCTCAGTCATCTACTCACCCAATAGTTGGGCCTTCCAAGGAAGTGGGTCCACTACTGTCTACAAAGTGTGGCGGTGTCTTCGATGTGGAATTGGGGATAGGAGGACAAGGAACTTAGGAAAATACTAAAAAGAACATAGGTACAAAACATAGTTAAGTAATGGGTTTGTAAAACAAACCAACTTCCTGAGAACAAAATCAATATGAGAAGTACATAAAACATGTCTATACAGTAATCTGGCTAGCAAATCTGGACAACAATCCGGCCAGGTGGGTACGTGGGAATAAAGAAGGAGGCCATCAGAAATAGCCCTTAGCTAGTATAACATCAAAAGTTATATAGGAATTAATTTAGGTGCAGCGTAAGAAGAGAATGGAGACAGTAATTAAAGGTAAGGTAGGGAGAGGTCTGCAATCTTAGGAAGTATTTTCTCAGGGGAGAAGAAGTTTTCAACATTAATATTAATATGCATATATATATATCATTTTTTGCTTGTATGTTTTTTTGTCTCTATATGTGTATACAAATTCTACAGAGACTGTGAGAGCAAAGCAATAAGATCACTTATCTTATTATACTATGTGTCTCAGTGACCGGGGACGTATAGATTCATACAGTAGAATGCCGTGATGTAATGGTGAGGGGTTAGGAGAGAATAGACAGTAAAAGAGTTGGGAAATTACATATCATTAGAGCTTGAGTATCATAATATATTATAGAATACCAGGGAAGATAATTCCTACCAAGGACATCAGTAGTGAAAAACAATACTCTGCTTGGGACAAGTGACATAGACAACATAGGTAAACATGAACATTGTCAAGCTGGAGCAGTGGAAGGGAGGTCTGCAATATCATCTGGATCTGATGATTGAAGATCTTGCAGGTAGGCATCTGCATCAGCAGGTGATGTAAAGTCAATATGATTGTCTCCTTCAAATGTGCGTAGTTTGGCTGGACAGAGAACTGTGAATTTTATTTTTGCCGATGCTAGTTTGGAACAGATAGGGTTGAAGGCTTTGCAAGCTCTCGTTAATTTGGACGAAAAGTCTTGGAAAATGTATAAATGCATATTCTGCCAGAGTAAATTGCGCTGTTTCCGGGAGGAGGTCCAAAAAGCTAGCTTATGTAGATAGTTCAAGCATCTAAATAAGGTCACGCATGGACGACAATCGGTGGATCGTGGTGGAGGGCCAACCCTATGTGCTCGTTCTATTACTAAATCTTTGCATTCATCAGTTATACCAAGCAAAGAGGGTAGGGTGATTTGAACAAAATGGGTAAGTTCAGTTCCTTTAATGTTTTCAGGAAGGCCCACCAACCTTATATTGTTTCTCCTAGAACAACTCTCTGTGTCCTCTAATCGATTCCAGAGCTGGTAATTTGTTTTTTCCAGACGCTTCATTTCAACTTGGACATTAGCCATGTCATGGCATAAGCCTCCTATTCTGTTTTCATTGATAGCGACTTTGTGCTGCAGCTGCTCTGTTATATTTGTGACAGCCTTAGTGAGAAGTGGGGCCACGGCTCTTACTATTGCATGTGTGAGTGGGACTTTAAGGTTGAGGGTGACCTTTGATGTGTCTGCTCGTTGCTGTACTGGAGCTTGTTTCTAAGGTGCCAGAGACGCCAGCAGGGTAGTGATGCCAGGCGCCATGCTGGTGTTAGCCTGGTGTTTCACCTGTTTTACCAGGGTGGACGGAGTCAAATACTTGTCCATATAAATCCGTGGGTTGTAGAGGGCTGATTCTGCGGCCATGGAGGCTGGAAAACAGCTTTTAAAAGGGTATTCTGGCAGGGTTGTCTCAGAGCTCCGGTGACTCGCTGTTTTACAGCATGAAGCTGGAACCGGAAGTCTTGTAAAGGTAAATATTGTTAATTTTCCTTGGATAAAGACAGTTCTATTGTGAAAATCTGCATTAAACAATATTTGTGTAATTCTAAAAAAAAAAAAAAAAATATTAGTATTTTATAGTTGTTGACAAAAAACAGAGCATGTTAATCTGTGATAAAAAGGTTTCAGGATGTAACAAAAGCAAATGGATCTCTTATACCTATATTTATACAACATTGCATTCAATCTAGCTTTGCTGTAGTAGTTATTACTTTTAGTTACCCAAAGTCTGAAATCCCAGAAAATACATTAAAAATACTATTATGGTCATGCCCAGACATAACCATGGGATATGATGTTTTATAAAATTATTTATTATTATTATTACTACCAGTTCTTTATTTAGTGCACACATATTCCTCAGCTCTTTACAGAGAACATTTGCCCATTCACATCAGTCCCTGTCCCAGTGGAGCTTACAAACTATATTCCCTGAGACATGTATACACAGATACATTCATGCTAGGGTTAATTTTTTGTTGGGACCAACCTACCAGTATATTTTTGGATTGTGGGAGGAAACCGGAGTACCCGGAGGAAACCCACACAAGTACGGGGAGAATATACAAACTCACCACAGTTAGGGCCATGGTGGGAATCGAACCGATGACCTCAGTGCTGCGATGCAGTAATGCTAACCATACCACCATGTGTACAGTATGTGTTCCCTGACAAATATATAAATATGGCTGACATGCTGTGTCATGTATGTGAACTGTTTGCAGGGGTCAAATGTAGCAAGATGGTTTACTGCTCAAGGTAGTGAGATATTGATCTCTAAACAGTCATAAAATATTGTGTCATTATCATCATCATTATCATCATCATCATCATAATCAACAACTCCAGGGTTGTGGTCAGTAGTGGATAGTGACTATAAAATGCTGCTGATGATTCAGCCCTTTCTTCTTAGTAATTTTCCTTCTGTATATATTACATCAATAATCAACAAGAATTGGATCATCAATATGCTGATGGGAAATATGAGAATGAATCTACAGTCAAAGATGGTCAAATTCGTAATCTTAGCAGAGATAAAGATGTAAACTTCCTGCTTTAGAGGTAAGTACTACTGAAAAAAGTGACAACTATGACATCATTACTCTAGATAGAGACTAGTGGCAGGAAAAAGCCAAGAATGGACACAGACTACTAATCCAGTGCTTTAAAACACCCTCATTTTTTCAGCTTCTACTGAAATATACTTAATTGATGTCTACTGAACATACTGAAATGGCACAAATATAAGTGGTAAATGCTAGAGGTTAAATAAAGTTTATGTTAGCAAAACTGAAAAATAAAGTAATATTAAAAGTTATAAAAGATTATTTTTCATGGAACAAGTAATGAGTTAAGAATTTACATCTGTCCTACTATGATGAACATACATTAAGCCTTGTGAGTTGATAGTTGAAATCCATGATGTCTACAGGTGTTCATAACTTCTCATTTAAACTTAATTACAAACTATGTACAACCATGTTGGAACAGACAAACACCCTTTAAGGTATCATTAAGTCAAAAATGCCATTCAGGAATTGCTATGAATGGTAATCCTGGTATTTATTAGCTTCCCCCAGTTTGGAGAAGTAGAGTAGCCAGCTCCAATTGATAGGAGACACAGCTCTGTTCCATACCTGCAAAAAGGGTTTATTGTCTTGCTACAATCAGAGTAAAAGGTGTCACTGCAAATCCACTCTACTTAAAACCCTACACAGCTGGACTCTATTTCACATGACCATGGAAAGCTGATAAATACCAGGATCCACGAGTTATAAAACAGTTTTCCTGAAAGCAAAAAACAGGAGCACTGCAAGGTGTATCTTTGTTCCTAACAATCCCACACTTGAACAGGATAAGTACATACTACAGTACTTTCTTTCATCCAGTAAAATTGTTAAAATGCATTGATATAACATACAGTGTGTATTATTGCTGCTTGGTTTTAAAAACTATTATCTGTAAATGATCATCTCATATGAACTGACTAACTCTCTCACTCTGGCAAACAAACAAATATTATTATTATTATTATTATTATTATTATTATTTTTATCATATTATCATTATCATCATCTAACAAAGTACATAAACAAAAGAGTAAAACAAAAAATGGCTTGAAGTACAGGACAGACAAAATAAGATGACTACATGGTTTAAAAACATTTCTGCATCAATGGTCATAACACCCAAAAAAGCATCAGGGTGGAGGAAACCAAGATTTTGGTGCCATTTTAGGGAATATGGTGATATTATAGTATAAGTAAAGGAAGGCAAAGCACATCAGGGAAGTGGACCCTGCTCACAAAAGCATACATCCAAAAGGGGAGGGGAAGACAGATGCGTTAAACTGATTAATTTAACATCAGCAGTGGGAAATATTTTGCGGTGAATAATACAGGATAGAATACAGGAGTTTTTGGATATCTTCAATGTCATTACTAGGAACCAGCATGGTTTTGTGAGGGACAGGTCATGCCAAACTAACTTAATTAGCCGGAGCAATGCAGTAGATGTGGTCTATTTAGATTTTTCAAAAGCCTTCAATACAGTGCCTCACAAGAGGCTTATTTTCAAACTAAAAGAGCTTGGCATAGGAAACACCACTTGTACTTGGGTAAGTAATTGTTTTCCAACTGGCCACTGTATTCAGTGGAATACCACAAGGGTCAGTAGTCTACTGTTCAATATATTTATTTATGTATTATTATTTTTTATTATTATTATTATTATTATTATTATTATCATCCAGAAAAGGTCCGGAAAGCACAGTATCAATTATTGCAGATGATACTAAACTACAGTACTGTATGTAGGGAAATTAACTCCCTACAGAATTACTTTTTTAATCTGGAACTTTGGGGATCTAAATGGAGAATTAGATTTAATATAGATAAATGTAAAGTCATGCACCTTGGAACTAAAAATAACCATGCATCTTACAACTTAAATGGAGAGATTTTAGGAAAAACTGTATTAGAAAAATAGATCTGGAGGTGCTCATTGATAATAAATGTAAGAATAGTCTACAATGTCAGATTGCAGCAACAAAGGCAAGTAAGGTTTTAGCCTGCATAAAATGGGGAATTAAGACAAGGGCTGAAAGTGTAATCGTACCATTATATATTTCACTGGTACGGCCACATCTTTAATAAAGGTGGTGATTAAGCAAAATACCGGGTCAATACCGGTTTATTTGTGCAGTGTGAAAGGGGTATGAGAGGAGACATTATCAATATATATAAAATACATAAAAGGACAATACATGGAACTGTCAGGCAAGTTGTTTATTAGGAGACCTATACAAAGGACACACGGACACTCTCTGAGGTTAGATGAGAAAAATGTAATACCCAATGTAGGAGGGGGTTCTTCACAATAAGGGCTGTAAGGATTTGGAATACCGTGCAAGAGAAGGGAGTAATGGCGGACTCAGCAATTGAGTTAAAAAATGGGATGGATACATTTCTAACTGCTAAAAATATCCAGGGATTTAACATTTAAAAAGACTGTATTGAGTTACTACGGGTATACTTTGGTAACATTCATATGAGTATAGGATCAAAACAAAGGTTGAACTTAATGGACAACTTGTCTTTTTTCAACCTCACTAACTATGGAGGTCATACAGATCTGATCGCTGAGCTGTGTTTTTTGTTGTTCTGCATTCAGATAGTCACCGCCTAAAGTGGGAGTGAATGTTCTGTGTGTGCAGTCTCTGCACAGCCCAGGACTTACTCTTCCAGTATGATAGATTCAAGCTGATTCTGAGGCCAGAGCTGACGTTACACACCCTCCCTGAAAACACTTGGGAATGCCTGCATTTTCCCGAAGACTCCCAATAAACAGTCAGTTACCAGCCACAAACAACTTCCTCCTGTCAATCACCTTGTGAACGTCCATGCAAATGGATTTTTGCCACCATCCCGCTGCTGACTGACAATACCCCTTGTTGTTGTCAGAAGCACGTGCATGCACATGCGCTGTTATGACCTGATCACCCACTGTGCCAAAATGCACAGCATCAATTAGATCTGAATGACCCCCTTTGTTACTATGACATAGATGGTGTAGACAATGAGCTTGGAACAGAGAATTAGAATGATCTGGGTTTGATAAAAAGTTGGTCTTGAGAGCATGTTAGAAGTTTTGTAGAGAGGTGGAGAATCTGAGGGGTAGAGGTAGAGTATTGCAGAGATAGGGAGCAGCATGTGCAAAATCTTGGAGGTAGAAGTGGAAGGAAGGTAGCAGTTGGTAGGAGTAGATTTTTTTCTTGTGGAACGAAGAAGGCAGACAGTAGTGAGAAGGGAGATTAGGTCAGAAAGGTGATTAGGAGAGGAGGACATGTAAGGGGAAAAGATATAGATCTTATTGTCATATAAAGGAAAGAATGGAAGCGGTACAAAAACGATCATTGAGCACCTGTCATGGACTAATAAATTAGATCAAAAAATAAATACATTGGGAAGAGAAAGAACAGATGAAAACCTGGATAGCCGGCAGTTTCACTTCGAACATGGTAGGAAGGATTTGCAGGTGTAGAGGATGGTCAACGGTGTCAAAAGCAGCAGAGGGGCCAAGGAGGATTAGTGGACCTTGTAGTTAGCAGCAAATAGGCATGCAGGGAATGGGAGGTTAGAAAGGCGGTAAGGCGGCAATAAACAATGTGCTTAAGGTTTTGAATTTAAAAGAGAGAAGAGAGCATGGACAGTAATTAAAGTGTTAGGATCCAGGGTTGGTTAATAAGAATGTGTTGGGGGGGGAGGAGATAAGGCCATGCTTAAAAACAGAGAAGACAGTGCCTGATATGATGGAGATATTGAAAAGATGGGCAAGATGAGAAGAGGTAACTGAAGAGGTGGAGGAGGAGTAGGAGGGTGATGAAGAGGAGGATGAGGCTGAGAAGGAGGAAGATGAGGAGAATGATGGTTGGATGAGGAGGTGGATGAGTAGGAGGATAACTGGGATAACTGTCTGTGATTTCTTGTATTTTGAGAGAAGTACTGGGGACAGATGTAATAGCCAAAGCATAGGGTCAGAAGGGTCTAGTTTCCCATGAATCTTTGTTGAAAGATGGATCATCTAATTCCAGTAGAGGTGAAGGCTTGGGCATTGCCAACATATGTGAAACAGGGTACCAGGAGCATTGGACCAGCACATGTTAGGAACACCAATCTCTACATTACAGAGAGTGTGTAGGCATCTGTACCATCAGGATAATAGCATATATTGAGTTTCCACAACACAGGAGTTAGGCAAACTAGTATGAGCAAAGAGAAGTTATTTATCTCACTTATCTCCCCCCCAGGCCTCACCATTTTTTCATTGCCTGACATCTGCTGACAGGAAATTGTATAGCAGGGTGATAGTATAAGTCAGGGCACTAGTGATGGAACATATGTATTCAAAAGGTGTAAAGGCCCTACGTAGAATGCAAGAGGCATTTGTCAATCCTATGATGCTATTGAGGAGATTAGTATGGTAATACCCCTGAATATTAGGAAGACCTAGACCTTCCTATGCTTCTGTCTGTAGAACAATCCCAGCTTTAAATGAGGCCACTTACCCCCTACCTCCATACAAACTCTCTAAGCAGAATATGTACTGTATATCCAAAATCAGCGAGTCTGGATGGGCACAGTCTGCAGGAGATAGACAATATTGGAAAGTGATTTTAATTTGAGAATGCTTAATCTCCCATGCCATGAGAAGGGTTTAGATCTTCAGGACTGAAGCTTCCAACATATTGTAATCAGGAGAGGGAAAAAGAAGGCCTCAAATTAATGATTAAGATTCCTGGTAATGGCAGTGCCCAGGTATTTTAAATGAGCGACATGTCAAGTGAAGGGGAAAGCAGTATATAAAGGTCAGCTATCATTTGAGGGGGCACCGTAATAATTCGTGCAACTGATTTGAAATAGTTGACCTTGAAGTTAGAAAGATCACCAACCATCTTAGATTCATCTAATACTTTTGGCAAGGAGATCACGGGGTTCATGATTGTGACCTGTAAGTCATCTGCAAAAAGAGCCAATTTCTACTCCTTTGTCCCCAATCACTATCCCAATATGTCAGGATTCTTCTGTATAGATCTCGCTAATCCCTCCATGTAAAGGATGAAGATCAGGTGATATATACATATATGTGTCCCGATACAGCTTTGCTGCATATTGCAGCATGCTGTAGTGGGATGATGATGATGTGTATGCATTGCGGCATGTCACATGCATACTCATTGCAGCCGTCAACAATTAGAAAAAATGGGTGGCAGGAGCATGCATAGGCATGTGACCGCCACCTCGCATTCAAGTGTATGCATAGAGGGAGCATGCGCCACACTATGTCGTGAGTTGTGTGCTGCAATGAATGCACATCACAGCCACAACAAAAAAAGGACACACCTGTAGGTATTCCCTGTCTAGTACCATTCCAGATGTCAAAGGGAGACATTGACACTAATTATGGCAGAAGGGGATTGGGAAAGGAAAAGTACTGTATACATTGGAAGCAGGCAGGCCCCAATCCCAAGTGTTCCAGCACCTCTGTCATAAAACTCTATTCTTATCCGTCAAATCTCTTCTCAGCATCTGGGGACAGCACAATTGCGGAGACATCCATAGAGGAGATGCCATTGTTAAGGCTAAGACTTTGGTGCTGTTGTCCTGAGCTTTAGGGGTCAGCTCAAACCAGCTAGGTCAGTGTGGATAAGAGTGAGCAATAATATTTTAGTCAGTTTGCCAAGAATTGTGAAGTTTATGACATTGACATTAAGGAGAGATATTGATCTGTAAATAGGACACATGGAATGGTCCTTACCCTCATTGGGAATAACAGTAATGTTTGCTTCTAAGGATTAATGAGAAAAAGGGTCTACTCTGAGACAGTGCTACATGTTTCAAGAAGCAAAGGAACAATATTGCCTTTAAATGCCTTATAATAAATGATGGTGAAGTCATCTGGGACTGGGTTTTTTCCAGTTGGGGTTGATTTACTGTCTTCATCCAAGTCCATTAAAATGAATGCTCCTCTAGGTTCTCTCTGTCTGTGTTCCTAAGCCGTGGGAATCTAATTCTAGAAAGGTATGCACTAATGGCCTCTTGATTTGCTAGAGTACCAGGATTATCTGCGGGGTCAAATAAATTATAGAGTGAAGTGTAAAATGTTTCGGTGATATTACTGGTGTCATAGCATGGTGAAACAAACCCTTCTAACCCTTTATAGAGAGGTTAAAGGATACCTATGGCCCTAGGCCCAGAAACTTCTGTCCAACTTATTCTCCATCTTTTTGCCAAATCAGAAATACTGACATAAACAAGGTGATGATCAAAGAGAAGGAACATGGAATTGGTGAAATCAGAAATATCACAAAAGAGAGTGAAGACCAGATCAAGTGAGTGTCCACTTATATCGGAGGGTGTGTAGGTCCATTGAGAGAGACCAAATTATGATTTAAGGGTAAGAAGTTTGGAGGCAGAAGGGTCAATGGGGACATCAACAGCTGTATTAAACTAATCTAAGATGAGGGAGGGTAGATCTGAAGGGAGGAAGTAGGGATGCCACAAAGCAGATTTGTCAAGGAGTTTGGATATAGTGTCCAGGCGGATGATAGATGACAGCTAAACAAAGGAAAGCAGAGATGAATAGCATGAGAATGAAAGGAATGGTTCTGAAGGTACTGTATGAGTTTTTTGGAAAAAACAGGATAGAAGGATTTCTACACCACCACAGTAACCCACAGTGTGGGGATGTGAGTGAACAGAAGAACCCCAGAGGATAATACAGCAGTAGTAGTATCTGAAGGGGAAATTGTTTTGGTGATGGCTAGGAGTTTCAGGGATTTGGAAACGGAGAGATCATGGATGGGGACCAGATTTTTAAAGACATATATGACATTTCAGGGAACACAGGAAAGAGGGAAAGAATTAAAGGGAAAGAAGATGAAGATGGGTACCCCAGTATTCACACACAAATTGTTGGTACCCTTAAACCTATAAAAAATATCTGTGTGTACAGATCTTTATATTAAATATTAGCTAGCTTTGTTACAAATTATTTTCCTTTATTGGAATGCAATTTGTAATTTTTTTTTTCACTTTTCCTTAATCTCATTTTAAAAATAATTTCCCAACTGTGGAAAAACAAATGAAACACAAGAGATTCTCAATGATCTCTCCATAGACTAACCAGCTCCTTTACCATATCTTTGCAAAAGTATAAGAGAAGGTTGATGTGGTAGGAAAAATAGACAGTAAGCTCCACTTTGGCAGGCACTGGTGAGTGAGTGAGTGACTAATTGTTTTCTGTGAAATGCTGAATAATGAACATAAAAAGAGAAAAGAAAGACTCTGTGCTGGGGCACTCTTATCATAAACGTGATTAGACGATAAAACTTAGCTTTTAATTATTGCATTAAAATTAATGTGACTAGAAAATGATGATCATTTTCTAGTCACATTCTTTCCTCTTTTTATGTTCATGTATTCCTACTGACTCTGGGAGCACCACTGACAGTAGATTGACACAATTGTGTAAATTAGAAAGATGGTCGGTAACAGACAATTACCCCCATAAAGGTTTTGTCTGATACAATAACCTGTTGCAGAACTACTTACCTTCTGTTTAAATGCTGAATAATACATGTGCACTATCTAAATATTAGTGTTAAAAATAGTTAAATAGAAGAAACATGTTTCTTGATTTTTTTTAAGTGTTGAAGGACATATGGCACCAATGCAATATCACAGACAAACTGTGTAACATTAAGTACATTTTAGATGTTGTTTTATTACAATTTGTTATACTTGTTTAATTTTGCAAGAAATGTTTAATTACATAGGTCACCACTGCAATATCACACCAACAAATTGCAAGATGTCATGGCTTAAAGATCCTGCATCCTGATGAAGGTGCCTGAGACCCTTAGAAGTGTGTGCACATTTAAATTATAACTATCTGTCTTGGTTTGCTTCATTTCTATTTGGTAAAGTACAGTATTGTACATTTTTTTCTCCGCTAGCTTTTGACTTCCCTTGTCCAGTTCAAAAGACTAAATCATTTCAAATGTAACAGCAATTTTAAGATTAACATTTATTTCTTGATTTATCTTTCAATAAAATTGTTTCTATAGCAGCATAACTATAAAAAAAATCTTGTTTAGTTTAGGCTGGAGCTAAAAGTGCAGTTTATTTATTAAACTAAGGCAGCAACATTTGATCTTGTGACCAAAGTAGTTTACTCATGATGAACAGTGCAATAAAGTTATTTATAATACTGACAGCTAATAATTGATAATACTGCCAAATCTCATCCTAACCCTCTGTTCTACGCTCTCTATGTACCCCAACTGTGTCACCCCTGTCTGTCTACCCCTCCCCTTTAGAATGTAAGCTCTCATGAGCAGGGCCCTCTTCCCTCATGTGCTAATCCTTTCTTACTTTAATAATCTTCAACTGCACCAATTCCATCAGTCTTCTGCCACCTGATACTTATTCCAGTGTCATCTGCTGATGTAACTATGTTTATTTACCCTGTACTTGTCCTATACTGTCATCAACTGTAAGTTGCTGTTTTCCTGTTTGATTATTTGTTTATGTACTCTGTAATTGGGAACTGCGGAACCCTTGTGGCGCCATATAAATAAAGGATAATAATAATAATAACTACTATTTTTATGAGTTTTTCTTTTGTTATCGAGCAAGAAGAGATCTTTGCTGTGATGCGGCATATTGCAAAATGGCTTGATGCATGGCATGCCAGGCTGTGACTATATACAGCTGGCGATCGCTCCATTAATTCCTTGAATTAATGGTGTGATCACCGGTTGTGAATAGTCACATCACAGTAAGATGAGCATGGCTACATCTGTAGATTTACTTTCAAATCTCTCAAATACTTATACTTTGAAGAATGTTGTGTTATTGCCCTCTTTAATAGAAAATGTGTCACTTTTAATTATACAGTATCTACAGTGTGAGGCTGGTGTTGAGATGAAGACATGCACAAGAATAATATTTCACACATCTTTATCCTGGGATTTCTGAATCTCCACAGCCTCAATAGTCTACTGTTTTCTTTCCTGCTCATCGATTACTGTGTCATCATATGCGGTAATGTTATTATCATTGCTTTAGTTTCCGTAAACAAAAATCTCCACTCACCAATGTATTTCTTCATCACAATAATAGCTCTACTGGACATCCTGATGACCACGGACATTCTCCCCAACTTACTTCACATTGTCCTGCACAATGGTGGCACCATGTCTCTTGTTGCCTGTATATTACAGTTTTTTGTGTTTGGTAATTCAGAAATATTTGAATGTCTAATCCTGGCAGTGATGTCTTATGACCGTTATGTGGCTATCTGCAACCCACTGCGATACAGCTCTATAATCAACAAAAGATTCTGTCTTGTATCTGTCATAGCATCATGGTCTTTGAGTTTCTTGTTGGTGTCGATGAATGCAGTAGCTACATACAAATTAGACTTCTGTGGACCTAATGTTGTTGATAATTTCTTTTGTGATTTAACTCCTATTCTAGAGCTTTCATGTTCTGATACTTCGGTATTTCAAAACCAGACCATTTTAATTTGTGTTGTTTCACTTGTATTCCCATTTATAATAATCTTTGTTTCTTATGTGTATATCATCACCACCATCCTAAGCATTCGCTCCATCAGTGGGAGGCAGAAAGCCTTCTCCACCTGCAGTTCCCACCTGACTGTTGTGTGTATATTTTTTGGATCTCTTATTACTGTGTATATGGTTCCAACAAGAGGACAATTAAGAGCTATCAGTAAGATAGTATCGCTGCTTTACACTGTGGTGACACCACTGCTTAACCCATTTATATACAGCCTAAGGAATAAAGACTTTAAGAAAGCTTTTGAAAAATGTAAATGGAATTTGAGTGATTTCATGAACAATTTCAGGCACGAAAGTTAAAATTTTTTGAGAATAAACTAAATTTAATTTTGTACAAAATTGTACAAAAATGCTGTTTATCATAACACATAGATATCACCATGAGACACACAGTAGGGGTAGATTTACTAAAGCTTATAAAAATGGCAAGTGGTGTGTTGCCCTTAGCAAATAATCAGATCATAGCTTTCATTTCTCTGTTTCCTTCTAGAAATTGATAGACAGACTCTGATTGGTTGCTTTTGGCAATGTTACCACCATTATGTTTTAGAAGCTTTAGTAAATCTACCCCATACACTTTATTGATGTCCACAGTCTATTGTCATTTTTTCAGACCATAGGGCAGATGTACTAAGCCTTGAAAAATTATAAATTGGAGAGTTATTATGTCCCCACCAACCAGCTCCGTACTGTCATGTTACAGGCTGTGTTTGAAACATGACAGGAGCTGATTGGGTGGTATTTTATCTCTTTCCATGTTATCCTTTTTCAGGGTTTAAACTAGGTACACACTATAAGGTTATCTGTCCAATCTGTCTGGTTGGAATGAAAAACTGGAAATGTCTGTGAGCAAATCACTGTCAACCATTTGCTCAAAAAAAAGGAAAACTTACAAAATTGGTCATTAGGATAAATTGGTTAAATCAAACAGATTTTACAGATGTGCCTGAATAACCATTTTTGTCTGTTTTCCAGTGTTTGTGAGTAAATAGTCAATTGTTATGTGCTCCCATACATTACCAGATTTTCATTCCAACCAGAAATATCAGAGTGATGGGCTGGGAAGTAATGGAGTCCAAGTTCGGTGGCCATGAGGGATGCTGGCCAAAATCTGACATTTTTTTAAAGGGACAATTATTTGCAAGGCATGATTAAGCCTTGTTAATGATTGCCCTTTTAAAAAAAAAAAAATTTCATCTACAGTCTCACATGGCCACCAAACTCGGACTACATTGCATAATCTTGTAGCGTGTATCCAATTTAAGTACAGTTGGCACCATGTGCTATTGCAACACATAGTTTAACATGTGTGCTTTTGAGAATTATGTTTTGTGTAAAATATATATATATATATATCAATATACTGAAAGTCACAGTTTATGGTGGATATGCACACAATTCTTAACATTTACAAATGTAATTGTATCCTCATTTTCTTTGGATAACGACATGTCTATCATGAAAATCTGCATTAAATAATATTTCAGAAATGTAAAAAAAATACATAAAAGTAGTACTTTATAGTTGTTGACAAAAAAACAGAGCATGTTCATCTGTGATAAACAGGTATCAAGATGTTACAAAAGCAAATGTATCAATTATACCTATATTTTTTTGAGATTTGCAAGTTTGGTTTTATTTGGTTCTTAACTCCAAAATTAACGCGAGTTCACATTTATACAGATTTTTCTATCTGCTAAACAAAACACGTGACATCCAAGAGCCAATAAGATGCTGTTTTGAGATCCGGGTAAATCCGAATCTGCACATCTCTAATATTTAATAGATGTCACTTTTAAATTCAAGCATATAAATTATTGCAGCAATATTTCTAGCATTTCTGTGGAAGTTATTACTTTTAGTTCCCCAAATTCTGAAATATCAGAAAATACATGACAAGTACTATCATGGTCATGCCTAGGCATAACCATATATGACATTTTAGAAACTGTACAGTATGAGTTACCTAACAAATATATCAATATGGCTGACATGCTGTGTCCTGTATGTGTATTGTTTCAGGGCTGCAGGAGGGGTTGTTAGTAGCAGAATGATTTACTGCTCAAGAAAGAAAGATATTGATCTTGGACCAGTCATAAAATATTGTGTGTTTAAATGATCTACTTCAATCCCAAATAAGCATACCTCCTTTGAAGCCAGTTCAAGAAATAGAGACTACAAAATGGGTTAGAAATATGTCTCAAGATTTATTGGTTCACCTCTAAAGAATGCTGTATCAATCAATTAACATTTGACACTGGGAGAGACATCCAGAAGATGGGGGTGAATAGGGAGTTGGGTAGCCACAAGATTGAGATACTGCCCGCACCCAGGGTCCAGGTGGATCCACCTTCTAGAGACAGTAAAACCTTAAGGTCTAAACGATCAATTAAATTTAAATGTATTCTTATAAGTAGCCTCAGTACTATAGTACCTTACATCTAGAGACACAATTTAATGGGATACATCATTTCTTAGATATTGTTAATCAATACTGTTCTCTTTCAATATGTGAACCAGATTCTAGATAGAAATAAGAGCTGAAAATCCAATATGTATTTTACATGTTTTTTAAAGTAGACATTGTTTTAAATGTATGTTTTTTCACTTCATTATGGTGTCTTTCTCTTCCTCAGTAGCCATGGATATCCTGATCCCTCTTGCAAGTGGTTCATTATGCATTGACACTGGGGAGATGTCCTGATGGGTGGTATTCATGTGACCGGCGGTCTGCTGACCGACAGTCACATGACCTCCTACACCATCCTGAAGGCTCACTATCCCGATAGTCGGCATGCCGACCAACAGGGACTATTTCCACTCTTGGGTGTCCACGACACCCATAGAGTGGGAGTCGCCACCGAGCCCACAAGGGGCTTGCTGCACTCACCCCTCCCTGCTGGGATCTCGGCATTGGTATGCTCCCGGGATCCCGGCATCGGTAAGCTGACCGGCGGTCAGGAGACCACTGGTCAGCCATACTACACCCGTCCTGACACACAAGCGCCATCACTGATGTATACACTAAGCTGCTGGCGCCTGTGAGATACTCGGGGGTTGCCATGGTAACACACAGTGTTTGGAGAGGGTAGGAGAAGGATGTTGCACCCAGAAGCCGCAGTTACATAGCCGGAAGCAGGTGAGAGGCCGTGGCGCAGAGGAGGAGAGAGGTAAGGGTATTTAAGGTACACAATCAGAGCTGTTAAATTATGATAATTATGCTGCTTAACAAAGGCGATTAAAGCCAAAACCTTGTTGCAAGCTTGGCTGGAGCTGTAATTAATTTTCAGAAAGAGACCGCAGAGTGCCATATTTCGGAGGATCTATGCATTTATACCAATGAGCACTGCGGCATGTGAATTGGAAGTGAGAGTGCCGGTTACACGTTTTCTATATATATATATATATATATATATAGATATATATATATATATATACATATATATATATTTATATATATAGATGTCTCTTTCAAACAGCAGCGGCACTCGTAGGATTTATAATCAAGAAAAATGTGTATTTCACATCAAAGTCAGACTTTGATGTGAAATACACATTTTTCTTGATTATAAATCCTACGAGTGATGCTACTGTTTGAAAGAGGCATCTATTCCAATGTATTCCAGAGGGCACCGGGTATGGTGGTCATTTGAGGGGTAGAGTGCCGGTCCATCCAACAAGTATATATATATATATATATATATATATATATGTCTGTTAAAAAAGCAAATAGAGGATGCGCTCCATAGTATAAAACCATTTTTTTTATAATAATTTTTTTTGTATACGGATACAAATAAAGACAAACAATATTGCCCGTACCAGCATGTAGCTAGTGTGGGCTGGTTACCACATGATTCCACACAGAGATCCCTTGCTAATAATGTAACACTGCTTATGGCGGAACAGGATTCCTCAACCCCTTCACCGGACTCCAGCCTAGGATACCATCACAGGTAGGATCACAGCTGCTGAGCATCAAATGTCCAGGACACCGGGAATCAGAGACTTAGTTGCGTCAACAGACTCCACCTTAACATGTTTCATCACAGACTTTGAAAGAGGGATGGAGTCTGTGACACTGGTCGCTGTTTATATACACCCTCCTATTGAATCACCTGTATTTTATCACAATTAAACAGGAAGAACAAGAATGAACACCATATCTCTACTTAGAAATCGGCGGTGAATAAATAACATATAAATCCTACATCTTTAATAATCACTTAACTATCATAATAGTATAAAGTAAGTACTTTTAGTAAAAAGCATAAGCTAAGCAGATAAGTAGTAAAATCTGCAACATATCCATGACCATTACTACCAGCATTGCCATAGAGTGGTTAGGAAATAGAGATACAGTTTACAATACATTTATAAGTCATGACATTACATACTAAATCTTAATTGATTGAAAAGTAAAGAATAAAAAAGATAAAAGTAACAATTCAAGTAATCAGGAATAAAGATGAGAAATAATTATATAATTTCTAGCTAATATAAGGTGTAATTTCAAATCCCTTATTTAAACCTTTGGGTTTAAGTGTGTTTAAAGTAAGTATCCAATAAATAGGTCCTCTCTGACTTTATTACTGGCTCTATGCCTGGATTATTCTTTTATGGTTTTTGGATAACCTCTATCCATAAACCTTTCTGTATAGTCTTCAGCTTGTTTATCAAATCTATCCAAACTGGCACAGTTCCTCCAAAGATGTGAGAACTGAGAGAAAGGGATATTCTTTTTCCACTCAATGAGGTGGAAACTAGAGATGAGCGCCTGAAATTTTTCGGGTTTTGTGTTTTGGTTTTGGGTTCGGTTCCGCGGCCGTGTTTTGGGTTCGAACGCGTTTTGGCAAAACCTCACCGAATTATTTTTGTCGGATTCGGGTGTGTTTTGGATTCGGGTGTTTTTTTCCAAAAACACTAAAAAACAGCTTAAATCATAGAATTTGGGGGTCATTTTGATCCCAAAGTATTATTAACCTCAAAAACCATAATTTACACTCATTTTCAGTCTATTCTGAATACCTCACACCTCACAATATTATTTTTAGTCCTAAAATTTGCACCGAGGTCGCTGTGTGAGTAAGATAAGCGACCCTAGTGGCCGACACAAACACCGGGCCCATCTAGGAGTGGCACTGCAGTGTCACGCAGGATGTCCCTTCCAAAAAACCCTCCCCAAACAGCACATGACGCAAAGAAAAAAAGAGGCGCAATGAGGTAGCTGTGTGAGTAAGATTAGCGACCCTAGTGGCCGACACAAACACCGGGCCCATCTAGGAGTGGCACTGCAGTGTCACGCAGGATGGCCCTTCCAAAAAACCCTCCCCAAACAGCACATGACGCAAAGAAAAAAAGAGGCGCAATGAGGTAGCTGACTGTGTGAGTAAGATTAGCGACCCTAGTGGCCGACACAAACACCGGGCCCATCTAGGAGTGGCACTGCAGTGTCACGCAGGATGGCCCTTCCAAAAAACCCTCCCCAAACAGCACATGACGCAAAGAAAAAAAGAGGCGCAATGAGGTAGCTGACTGTGTGAGTAAGATTAGCGACCCTAGTGGCCGACACAAACACCGGGCCCATCTAGGAGTGGCACTGCAGTGTCACGCAGGATGTCCCTTCCAAAAAACCCTCCCCAAACAGCACATGACGCAAAGAAAAAAAGAGGCGCAATGAGGTAGCTGTGTGAGTAAGATTAGCGACCCTAGTGGCCGACACAAACACCGGGCCCATCTAGGAGTGGCACTGCAGTGTCACGCAGGATGTCCCTTCCAAAAAACCCTCCCCAAACAGCACATGACGCAAAGAAAAAAAGAGGCGCAATGAGGTAGCTGACTGTGTGAGTAAGATTAGCGACCCTAGTGGCCGACACAAACACCGGGCCCATTTAGGAGTGGCACTGCAGTGTCACGCAGGATGTCCCTTCCAAAAAACCCTCCCCAATCAGCACATGATGCAAAGAAAAAGAAAAGAAAAAAGAGGTGCAAGATGGAATTATCCTTGGGCCCTCCCACCCACCCTTATGTTGTATAAACAAAACAGGACATGCACACTTTAACCAACCCATCATTTCAGTGACAGGGTCTGCCACACGACTGTGACTGATATGACGGGTTGGTTTGGACCCCCCCCAAAAAAGAAGCAATTAATCTCTCCTTGCACAAACTGGCTCTACAGAGGCAAGATGTCCACCTCATCTTCACCCTCCGATATATCACCGTGTACATCCCCCTCCTCACAGATTATCAATTCGTCCCCACTGGAATCCACCATCTCAGCTCCCTGTGTACTTTGTGGAGGCAATTGCTGCTGGTCAATGTCTCCGCGGAGGAATTGATTATAATTCATTTTAATGAACATCATCTTCTCCACATTTTCTGGATGTAACCTCGTACGCCGATTGCTGACAAGGTGAGCGGCGGCACTAAACACTCTTTCGGAGTACACACTTGTGGGAGGGCAACTTAGGTAGAATAAAGCCAGTTTGTGCAAGGGCCTCCAAATTGCCTCTTTTTCCTGCCAGTATAAGTACGGACTGTGTGACGTGCCTACTTGGATGCGGTCACTCATATAATCCTCCACCATTCTATCAATGTTGAGAGAATCATATGCAGTGACAGTAGACGACATGTCCGTAATCGTTGTCAGGTCCTTCAGTCCGGACCAGATGTCAGCATCAGCAGTCGCTCCAGACTGCCCTGCATCACCGCCAGCGGGTGGGCTCGGAATTCTGAGCCTTTTCCTCGCACCCCCAGTTGCGGGAGAATGTGAAGGAGGAGATGTTGACAGGTCGCGTTCCGCTTGACTTGACAATTTTGTCACCAGCAGGTCTTTCAACCCCAGCAGACCTGTGTCTGCCGGAAAGAGAGATCCAAGGTAGGCTTTAAATCTAGGATCGAGCACGGTGGCCAAAATGTAGTGCTCTGATTTCAACAGATTGACCACCCGTGAATCCTTGTTAAGCGAATTAAGGGCTGCATCCACAAGTCCCACATGCCTAGCGGAATCGCTCCCTTTTAGCTCCTTCTTCAATGCCTCCAGCTTCTTCTGCAAAAGCCTGATGAGGGGAATGACCTGACTCAGGCTGGCAGTGTCTGAACTGACTTCACGTGTGGCAAGTTCAAAGGGCATCAGAACCTTGCACAACGTTGAAATCATTCTCCACTGCACTTGAGACAGGTGCATTCCATCTCCTATATCGTGCTCAATTGTATAGGCTTGAATGGCCTTTTGCTGCTCCTCCAACCTCTGAAGCATATAGAGGGTTGAATTCCACCTCGTTACCACTTCTTGCTTCAGATGATGGCAGGGCAGGTTCAGTAGTTTTTGGTGGTGCTCCAGTCTTCTGTACGTGGTGCCTGTACGCCGAAAGTGTCCCGCAATTTTTCTGGCCACCGACAGCATCTCTTGCACGCCCCTGTCGTTTTTTAAAAAATTCTGCACCACCAAATTCAAGGTATGTGCAAAACATGGGACGTGCTGGAATTTGCCCATATTTAATGCACACACAATATTGCTGGCGTTGTCCGATGCCACAAATCCACAGGAGAGTCCAATTGGGGTAAGCCATTCCGCGATGATCTTCCTCAGTTGCCGTAAGAGGTTTTCAGCTGTGTGCGTATTCTGGAAAGCGGTGATACAAAGCGTAGCCTGCCTAGGAAAGAGTTGGCGTTTGCGAGATGCTGCTACTGGTGCCGCCGCTGCTGTTCTTGCGGCGGGAGTCCATACATCTACCCAGTGGGCTGTCACAGTCATATAGTCCTGACCCTGCCCTGCTCCACTTGTCCACATGTCCGTGGTTAAGTGGACATTGGGTACAACTGCATTTTTTAGGAGACTGGTGAGTCTTTTTCTGACGTCCGTGTACATTCTCGGTATCGCCTGCCTAGAGAAGTGGAACCTAGATGGTATTTGGTAACGGGGGCACACTGCCTCAATAAATTGTCTAGTTCCCTGTGAACTAACGGCGGACACCGGACGCACGTCTAACACCAACATAGTTGTCAAGGACTCAGTTATCCGCTTTGCAGTAGGATGACTGCTGTGATATTTCATCTTCCTCGCAAAGGACTGTTGAACAGTCAATTGCTTACTGGAAGTAGTACAAGTGGGCTTACGACTTCCCCTCTGGGATGACCATCGACTCCCAGCGGCAACAACAGCAGCGCCAGCAGCAGTAGGCGTTACACGCAAGGATGCATCGGAGGAATCCCAGGCAGGAGAGGACTCGTCAGACTTGCCAGTGACATGGCCTGCAGGACTATTGGCATTCCTGGGGAAGGAGGAAATTGACACTGAGGGAGTTGGTGGGGTGGTTTGCGTGAGCTTGGTTACAAGAGGAAGGGATTTACTGGTCAGTGGACTGCTTCCGCTGTCACCCAAAGTTTTTGAACTTGTCACTGACTTATTATGAATGCGCTGCAGGTGACGTATAAGGGAGGATGTTCCGAGGTGGTTAACGTCCTTACCCCTACTTATTACAGCTTGACAAAGGGAACACACGGCTTGACACCTGTTGTCCGCATTTCTGGTGAAATACCTCCACACCGAAGAGCTGATTTTTTGGGTATTTTCACCTGGCATGTCAACGGCCATATTCCTCCCACGGACAACAGCTGTCTCCCCGGGTGCCTGTCTTAAACAAACCACCTCACCATCAGAATCCTCCTGGTCAATTTCCTCCCCAGCGCCAGCAACACCCATATCCTCCTCATCCTGGTGTACTTCAACACTGACATCTTCAATCTGACTATCAGGAACTGGACTGCGGGTGCTCCTTCCAGCACTTGCAGGGGGCGTGCAAATGGTGGAAGGCGCATGCTCTTCACGTCCAGTGTTGGGAAGGTCAGGCATCGCAACCGACACAATTGGACTCTCCTTGTGGATTTGGGATTTCAAAGAACGCACTGTTCTTTGCGGTGCTTTTGCCAGCTTGAGTCTTTTCAGTTTTCTAGCGAGAGGCTGAGTGCTTCCATCCTCATGTGAAGCTGAACCACTAGCCATGAACATAGGCCAGGGCCTCAGCCGTTCCTTGCCACTCCGTGTGGTAAATGGCATATTGGCAAGTTTACGCTTCTCCTCCGACAATTTTATTTTAGGTTTTGGAGTCCTTTTTTTACTGATATTTGGTGTTTTGGTTTTGACATGCTCTGTACTATGCCATTGGGCATCGGCCTTGGCAGACGACGTTGCTGGCATTTCATCGTCTCGGCCATGACTAGTGGCAGCAGCTTCAGCACGAGGTGGAAGTGGATCTTGATCTTTCCCTAATTTTGGAACCTCAACATTTTTGTTCTCCATATTTTAATAGGCACAACTAAAAGGCACCTCAGGTAAACAATGCAGATGGATGGATTGGATACTAGTATACAATTATGGACGGGCTGCCGAGTGCCGACACAGAGGTAGCCACAGCCGTGAACTACCGCACTGTACTGTGTCTGCTGCTAATATATAGACTGGTTGATAAAGAGATAGTATACTCGTAACTAGTATGTATGTATAAAGAAAGAAAAAAAAACCACGGTTAGGTCACTGGTATATACAATTATGGACGGGCTGCCGAGTGCCGACACAGAGGTAGCCACAGCCGTGAACTACCGCACTGTACTGTGTCTGCTGCTAATATATAGACTGGTTGATAAAGAGATAGTATACTCGTAACTAGTATGTATGTATAAAGAAAGAAAAAAAAACCACGGTTAGGTCACTGGTATATACAATTATGGACGGGCTGCCGAGTGCCGACACAGAGGTAGCCACAGCCGTGAACTACCGCACTGTACTGTGTCTGCTGCTAATATATAGACTGGTTGATAAAGAGATAGTATACTCGTAACTAGTATGTATGTATAAAGAAAGAAAAAAAAACCACGGTTAGGTCACTGGTATATACAATTATGGACGGGCTGCGGAGTGCCGACACAGAGGTAGCCACAGCCGTGAACTACCGCACTGTACTGTGTCTGCTGCTAATATATAGACTGGTTGATAAAGAGATAGTATACTCGTAACTAGTATGTATGTATAAAGAAAGAAAAAAAAACCACGGTTAGGTGGTATATACAATTATGGACGGGCTGCCGAGTGCCGACACAGAGGTAGCCACAGCCGTGAACTACCGCACTGTACTGTGTCTGCTGCTAATATATAGACTGGTTGATAAAGAGATAGTATACTCGTAACTAGTATGTATGTATAAAGAAAGAAAAAAAAACCACGGTTAGGTCACTGGTATATACAATTATGGACGGGCTGCCGAGTGCCGACACAGAGGTAGCCACAGCCGTGAACTACCGCACTGTACACTGGTTGATAAAGAGATAGTAGTATACTCGTAACAACTAGTATGACGACGGTATAAAGAATGAAAAAAAAACCACGGTTAGGTGGTATATAATACAATTATGGTTGGACGGACTGCCTGCCGAGTGCCGACACAGAGGTAGCCACAGCCGTGAACTACCGCACTGTACACTGGTTGATAAAGAGATAGTAGTATACTCGTAACAACTAGTATGACGACGGTATAAAGAATGAAAAAAAAAACACGGTTAGGTGGTATATAATACAATTATGGTTGGACGGACTGCCTGCCGAGTGCCGACACAGAGGTAGCCACAGCCGTGAACTACCGCACTGTACACTGGTTGATAAAGAGATAGTAGTATACTCGTAACAACTAGTATGACGACGGTATAAAGAACGAAAAAAAAACCACGGTTAGGTGGTATATATTGTAATACAATTATGGATGGACGGACTGCCTGCCGAGTTCCGACACAGAGGTAGCCACAGCCGTGAACTACCACACTGTACACTGGTTGATAAAGAGATAGTAGTATACTCGTAACAACTAGTATGACGACGGTATAAAGAACGAAAAAAAAACCACGGTTAGGTGGTATATATTATAATACAATTATGGATGGACGGACTGCCTGCCGAGTTCCGACACAGAGGTAGCCACAGCCGTGAACTACCGCACTGTACACTGGTTGATAAAGAGATAGTAGTATACTCGTAACAACTAGTATGACTATGACGACGGTATAAAGAAAGAAAAAAAAAACCACGGTTAGGTGGTATATAATACAATTATGGATGGACGGACTGCCTGCCGAGTGCCGACACAGAGGTAGCCACAGCCGTGAACTACCGCACTGTACTGTGTCTGCTGCTAATATAGACTGGTTGATAAAGAGATAGTATACAATACTACTAATATACTGGTGGTCAGGCACTGGTCACCACTAGTCACACTGGCAGTGGCACTCCTGCAGCAAAAGTGTGCACTGTTTAATTTTAATATAATATTATTTATCATGTACTCCTGGCTCCTGCTATAACAACCTGCAGTGCTCCCCTGTCTCCCCCACAATTATAAGCTTTATATACAATACATTGATGTGCAGCACACTGGGCTGAGCAGTGCACACAGACTGAGTCACTGTGTGACTGTGTATCGTTTTTTTCAGGCAGAGAACGGATATATTAAATAAAACAAACAACTGCACTGTCTCTGGTGGTCACTGGTCACTGTGGTCGTCAGTCACTAAACTCTGTCTGCACTCTGCACTCTCTTCTAATCTACAGTATCACAGCAATCTCTCTCTCTCTCTCTCTTCTAAATCTAATCTAAATGGAGAGGACGCCAGCCACGTCCTCTCCCTATCAATCTCAATGCACGTGTGAAAATGGCGGCGACGCGCGGCTCCTTATATAGAATCCGAGTCTCGAGAGAATCCGACAGCGTCATGATGACGTTCGGGCGCGCTCGGGTTAACCGAGCAAGGCGGGAAGATCCGAGTCGCTCGGACCCGTGAAAAAAAAAGTGAAGTTCGTGCGGGTTCGGATTCAAAGAAACCGAACCCGCTCATCTCTAGTGGAAACTAGAAAGCTTCAGATAACTATTACAGTCAACTTTAAAAAAAAAAATATGTATATTTAAATTTTTCCAGTTTGGCAAACTCTGTGCTATCAAGAACAAGATCTAAAAACTGTATCTTATTAATACCCATAATATATGTGATATTTAAATTAAAATCATTCACATAAATAATATTCATGAACTCAGTAAACTATTCAGTGCTACCCTTCCATACTATCAAAATATTGTCAATGTACCTCTTAAAGAGTACAATATGTTCAGATAGCAAGTCAATAGTCTCATTTTCACACTGGCCCATGTAGATATTAGCCAGGCGTGGGACACAAATCCTACCCATCACTGTGCCACACTGCTGTATAAACCATTCATCCAAAAAAGTAAAATAGTTACGCTTTAAAATGAAATTCAAACATTCACATATAAGCTCAATTAATGGGCCAGGTAATTCTGGATCAGCCATAAGTGTTTTCCATACACTCTCAATTCCCTTAGAGTGTGGTAAAGCGGTGATTGTACATCTACTGTACACCATTTATAATCACTCTTCCACTCAAGGTCTCTGATAAATTGTAACACATGGGTGGAATCTCATATATAAGAAGGTAAACTTAAAACATATTTTTTAATATATATGTCCACAAACTCGGAAATCCTAGAAGTCAGGGAGCCTATACCAGCAATTATTGGGTGCCCCGATGATGCCAAAAATCCTTATGCAATTTAGGGAGATGGTAAAAAGTAGCCAGCTTTGTACATTTATTAAGAAGATATTTATATTCCTCTAGGTTGATACATTTGTTATGTAAACCTTCATTAAGCATAACCTTTAGTTTAGTAAAATAGTGAAAGAAACAGCGCTTAGGGTTTCTGGATGAATTAAATAAGGAATAGACTGCGGTTAGAATATAGGCAAATTTAATACATCAATTAAATTAAAAACAAACATCTATCTATTGATAAAAGACCAATACTGGACAATAGCAATAAACTCTGCTGTCTTGCAAACTGGTATGATAGTACCATAGAGTTTCAGTTCCACATAATAATTTGAGGATTAAAATAAGTCTCTCTGGGAAACAATGCCCATTTGATTCAACATAATAAGTTAAAAGTCTCCGGTATATTACCCAGCAAGTTGTGAGAACTTGGTTCAGAGATGAATGGAGCGTTCATATAAACTCTAGTTTAGTGACAAATGCAGATGTAGGGTCACTGTCCAATTTTCTATATGAGACATCACCCAATAAATTATAATCTTCTTTAAAATAAAAAGCACGATCAAGGATAATGATGCAACACCCCTTGTCTGTGCTTTTAATCATGATATTTGTATTAGCAGACAAATCTTTAAAAGCTTGATATTCTGCTTTAGTAAGATTATTATTTATACCCTTATTAGTAGGCTGCAATTTTTCTATATCATCTATAATTTTTTTGCGCAAACATCTCTATAAAATGTCCCTTTGAAAGTACAAGAAAATAGGTTGATTTAGGCTTAAGCCCTGAAGACCAAGCGTTAGAGAAATTCTGTATCCAATTATTTACAGGGGCAACATTTTTATGAAGAAAATGCCATTTAAGTGTGAGATTTATGACATAAAAATTCAAGTCGATATATAATTTAGTTTTATTTACATGACATGAAGGAGCAAATGACGGCCCTTTTTGTAGGACCTGTTTTTCAACTGGTTTTATCTGAATTTTAGATAGATTAAAGATTCCTACATTTTCATTATTTACTGCATGTTTCGTATCTTTGCTTCTCACTTTGGTAATTCCCTTTCCTCTGCTTCCTCTAGATGTATTTTTTGACTTGTAGGGGTGTGTGTTTCTGACGTGTTTAGCGTTCTTTCCCTGAAAACACGTTGATCCTCATATTCATCATACTTCCTAGAGTATAAACACATATCTATTTTTATGGATGAAGCCATTAGCATTATTATGTTTTAGATGAAGGTTGTTTGGTACTCTGTCGATAGGCATAATGGGTGGGACGTTGCTTGGCACTGATAACATTCCAATCTCTTTGTACCTTTGGTGTCTGCGGGAATTAGAGTTATGAAAATGGTTTTGCTGTCTCTGATCACAAGATCCCCTTAGTGGTTTCTCAACAAATGTACCAGTACTATAGATAGATGAGTCATATTTCATTTTAGTCATAGTACGACTTGGTATTCTAATTCCTGACCTGATTTTTCAGGTAATCCAATTTATCCTGTACAAATTTTTGCTTTTAGTGTATTTCATTTTTTCCTCTATAGTAGCAATCTTTTTATCTATTTGTTTTTTAAACTCATTAATTTCCCCCTTCAGTTGTGAATCACTCTCAAAGAACTCAAGCTCCTTTTCAGTTTCTTTGAGTATTTTTTTCTTTTCGAATATTAATAACCTGATGAGATCAAAGTAGCATGCATCAAGTATTCTATAGCATTCCTTTAGAAACTTATCATTAGTATAACAAACTGTGAGGTTTTTTTGTCAGGCGTAGACCTCACGGGATCATTCCACATTTTAAATAATTTTACAAACTGGTGACATCCCACAAGAGGGTTTATTTACTAATATTTGTGTTTGAGTCGGTTTGGGTAGAGTTTAAACTCATTTTTTATCGGGTGCATTTTCCTGCAACTTTTTGAATTTATCTATGCTAATTTACTAAGCTGTCGAGTTAATGGTTTTCGTATTTTCCGATGTCGATATATGTCGTATTTTTTTTCTACATTTGCGGCCGTCAATCACATTTTCGTTCATGTTTTTGATATTTTTACTAGATTACTGACAATGTTAAACACGGCAGTGTTTTTGAGCAACTACGGCCACATTTGCACTTTTAGTTTCGATTTTCACCTACGTTCGTGAGTGGTTGTATTTCAGATGTAGGAGTATCAGTGCGCAGCCATATAAATATGCCCCAAACCATCCGCACCTCGTGGGTTTATTTAGTGGTGACGAGAGAGGTTGTGCTGTGGAGGTTGGTGAGTAGTTGGTTTTTTGTGGAGTTTTTTTGCAAGTTCTGAGTGTAGTATTGTGTTTGAAAGTAGTCTTGTCATTCTTGTCGTCTTGTTTATGTTTGGTTTGTCTTATTTTTTATCCTAGTTTTTTTTATTTGTAGTCTCTTGTCAGTGTTTGTTTGTGTGTGTGTGTGTGTGTGTGTGTGTGTGTGTGTGTGTGTTGTTTAGTGGTAGTGGAGTAGTGTGTTGTTTGTCTTATTATTTTTCAGTGTTAATTGTTTATACACACAATTATGTCTGACTCAGAGGTGGGTGAGGTGGCAGAGGTGAGTGAGGTGGAGGGTGTGAGTGAGGGGGAGGAGGTTGGTCAGGTGGAGGAGGTGAGTGAGAGAGAGGTTAGTGAAGTGGAGGAGGTGGGTGAGGTTGCTGCTGCAGCCTCAAGTGACAGTGACAGTCATACAGCTCCTCAGCCATGCACCACTACTAAGACTGGGCGGAATGTAAAATTTAGTTAGGCAGAAAATGTGGCATTGGTGCGGGAGCTTATGAAATATCAGTGTCAGCTATTTGGGCCTGAGTTCGCCAAGGTGCCAACACAGAAGAAGACGTTGTTGTGGGCTAAAGTTGTTACTGCTGTAAATAGTGAGGGGGTGGTCAAGCGGACAGAGGACACATGCTGCAAACGGTACTATGACATAAAGCGATGTGTCAAGTCCAAAATAGCCAAGGAGGCGAAGTCGGCTAGCAAGACCGGTGGTGGACAGCCCTTCATTGCCAGAAATCTGGACTACGAAGAACCCATGCAGTTTATTACCTCCTGAAGTAGTGTCAGCAACCTATGTCCGTGATTCCGTTCAGACCAGGAAGGATGGTGAGCATGTGTTTTCTTAATAACATTTTCAAACATTTGTTATGTATTAATGCATATTGAAAATGTGTGGCATGTGACGCATTACTACCATCTTTAAGTGTACGACACCAAATACATTGTTTTTGTTAATGGTTAATACAAAAGCCAATGTAGCATATAACAGTATTGTATGTGATGTTGTAATTTTATTTTAAATTTAGCATGTGATTTTTTTAGTTTGTGTGTCATAGAATTGTAAAGCAGTAAGATTGTCCTTTAGCACATTTTAGTGTTTAAAACTTGGACTTTGTATTTTTATTCAGTTATCCATCTGCAATGTTCCCAAAACAGTGGTTTACATGTTAGAGGCTGGAGTAGTCCTAAGACACTTTTCAACCAGTGACATGTTTATTTTAATTTGGACAGAATGTAATCATGTTTATAGCAAACACACTATTTTGTGGCTCAGTTTGAGCTTGCATTTGTACCCTGACACAACACTGCTTAACCAGTTACAGTAATGTTATGGTGGTTATTAATTTTATACAATGCTTTACTTAATTATTTGTTGATATTGTGCTAGTGTGTGTTTGTAGTGGAACATCACAGAGGATTTTCCAAATTCCATCTTTCATTAAGTACATTAGATTACAAAAGTAAGATGTGTGTGATTTGTATTGTTAGTGTATGTATTTGTAATTTTGGCTGATGTTTGTGGCCTCTACATTATCTCCTGTGTTGCGCTTTCCAGAGTGCATATGGCTATTGAGCAATATTGATGTGGTAATGTGTGTGTGTGTGTGTGTGTGTGTGTGTGTGTGTGTGTGTGTGTGTTTGCAATATCAGATTAACTAATAATGTATTATTTTAAAATAAAACAACACAAAAACAATTAATTTTGTGTAATCTTTATAAACATAATGGCTCGAATGTACAACAAATGCATTATTACATTAATTTATTTATGTTGAAAAAAGCACAACTGCTCGCCCTACAGTCAGCCCATGATATCTGATGATGATGACGCTGCGGAAGCAGGTAAAGTGTTCATTGTAGTACAGGTTATGTTTGTAAAGGAATGGACATACAAATGTTTCCCTTTAAATACTAGGTCCCTCAATAGAAGGCTTGAGTAGCAGAAGGTGACCTCCTGAACCACACCAAAAACAGACACATGTGCCACCAAAGAAAGCAAAGGTCTGATGTCCTCTCCCAACCACAGCAGGCTACCCCGCCACGAAGATTGTCTGAAGTTTCTTCTGTTCCCCCACTCCAAATTTTGGACACACCTCCAAGACGCCAACCACACTCCCCTCATCTTGATGGTGAGTAAGAATCTATAACAAAATACAATATTAGTCATCTCTTAATGATCCATTTAATTATAATCATAAACTGGCCAACCAGCCAAATCACCCATACTTACCAAAGAACAACAAACATCAAATGGAAACATAGGAGTAAAATTGCCTTTTCCACATCTAGTAAAGATATGTATGTCCACTTCAGCCATACAGTAGCAGATTGTCTGGAAGATGCTGCAACATAAACACATGTGTAAGCTTGTCAAAGAGTAAGGCTGTAATCCTCTGTTTTACATGTTTATTTTAGCAAACATTGCCTCCAACATGCAACAACATTACTATGTTTTTGGTTAACACAGTAAAAGGCAACACTTTATGTTTAAAAATGCACTTTTATGGTGGAGTATGTATAATATACCATACAGATCATGTGCTTGCTTTCACAATGAAGTAACCAGCAACATTTGTCACAAACAGGCATATGGATGTATTTAAGTTATGTGTGATGTTGTTGCTATTTAGGATATGTACAATCACCATTCAAATACATGTGTTCCATGTTTGTTGCTTTTGGAGTCATTTTTATAACATATGGATAACTAACCACAAAATCATTTACCTTACAGAATCAAGTACTGCTACTAGCATCCAAACGCAACACCAGCAACACAGTGACATGGATGAGACAATCATTTTACAAATGCAGCCAGTAATTGAAGGAAACACCCCCCAGCACTTGTGAGTACACCACCACCGCAAAACACACCAACACAACAACACAGCCCAACAACACTAGTAGCACAAGGCTCTGATCAAGTGTTTTGGGACAGTTGGGCTACACAGCAGGCCACTAATCAGGATTGCCTGCATAGGCAGACCCAAATTTTATCAAGCCTACCATCTCACCTATTTATTTATTATTAATTATTACCAGTTATTTATATAGCGCACACATATTCTGCAGTGCTTTACATAGAATATTTAGCCATTGACATAATTTCCTGCTCCAGTGGAGCTTACAAGCTATAGTCCCTACCACATGTACACGCACACACATTCACGCTAGGGTTATTTTTTTTATTTTATTTTTGGGATCCAATTAACCTACCAGTATATTTTTGGATTGTGGGAGGAAACCGGAGTACCCAGAGGAAACCCACGCAAGAACGGGGAGAATATACAAACTCCACACAGTTAAGGCCATGGTGGGAATTGAACCCATGACCTCAGTGCTGTGAAGCAGTAATGCTAGCCATTACACCATCTGTACTGCTCATCTTAGAAGAATCAGCAGAAATATCAGCCACCAAAATGAACCAACCACGCAAATTGCCAATACCATGGAAATCAAGCGGGCAGACATGACAAATGTCATGGGCAACTTACAATGCCTAATGGTAGAACATCACAGACAATAGCAAAACTACCTCAACAGTTTAGAAACCAATCAAATGCTCATTGAATCTATCACCAGAATTATTGAAAATCACAATGCTGCAACGTGTGAACTCAATGCCACTCTCACTAACCTCAAAGAAACACTCAGCTCCCAGCACCAACAGCAACCAAGCACCAGTACTGGTACGACAACTCCACTTATATCGCCTGTGTCCTCACCACCAAGGTGCTCCACCAGAACACGCACACACGACAGTGGTAAAGGCAAAGGCCCATCCAAGCAACCGCCCAAAAAAAAATAATAATAATATAGATACAGATTTCTGTTAGGAGAAGAAAAAAAACACAGTTAGTAAGTGTATGATTGTCTGCATATATATACCACTTAGCAGATTAATACTTTAAACAACATCATTAATTATAACTGTTACAAATAACAAAAGGTATTTGTTATTGACAATGATTATTGACATTCTTTGTATTTTTTTGGAGCAGGAAAATGTTCCCTGTGCTACACATTGTCCTTAGCATGCAGAAATAAGTCCACAGTATTTGATTTTCTAATTAATAGTTCATGATTCTAATCAGTCTCATATCCTGCAGCTTCACTATTTGCTAGCCATGCAGAATGTCCTTAGCATGCAGAAATAAGTCTGCAGTATTTGATTTTCTAATTACTAGTTCATGATTCTAATCAGTCTCATATCCTGCAGCTTCACTATTTGGCAGCCATGCAGAATGTCCTTAGCATGCAGAAAGAAGTCTGCAGTATTTGATTTTCTAATTACTAGTTCATGATTTTAATCAGTCTCATATCCTGCAGCTTCACTAATTTGCAGCCATGCAGATTAACCCATGACCCATACAACTTACAATTTGAATTTTGACTCATTTACATTTCATAAATAAACATTACAATAATAACGCTATTGTGGTACAAGAGAGTGTCCTAATATGTTGAACCTAAATTGTTTTCATTACTTTTTAGTAGGTTTTACATTATTGTTCCGCCACGTTTGGGTGTTGTAAAAAGTACTAATATGATTAAAAAACATGAAGTATAACAAAACAAATAACAAACATTTCAAATGCCAAAGTAATGTGTGTAAAAATGGATCAATCTTGTTTACTGTGTTGTGTCTAACAAATCTGCAGATTTCCTCCAGCAAACAGAAACAAATAAATATTTTTTTATGAGACTAAGTTTGTGTCCCTTAAATCCCATGTAACAACACACATAGGGACACATGTATTCAGCATGGATAATATCTTAAATGTGGCGAAGTGTAACGTTAAGATATAGCACACATTCATAAAGTAAATAACATATTCAATAACAATCAGGATTATGCTTTTTTATAACTTCCATTTATCATTGCTTAAAGACTTCTCCAGACTTCCTACATGTGCCTCATAATCTGATGTGTATTGAAAATAGAAACACACAATACACATGCTGCATTTGTAAGGCATGATGCCAGGGCATGTTTGTGTGTCTAAAGGATTCAGACACATTCTAAGTAAAATGTTTTTGGAGTTCACAAATATATTTATGTTTACACACAAAAAAGAAACATACTTACCTTAAAAATAACTATTTATCAGGTCTTGCCTTACCTTCCTCCCTACATCTGTACTCCAAGTGTCGCCAGATGTCTCTAACTCCTCTGCTTGCTGACTGCTTTCTTCATCCTACTCAACATGTGGCAGATCTTGTTGCAAACACATGTTATGAAGAAAGCAGCAGCAGAACACAATTTGGGTCACCTTCAAGGGACTATACAACAAAAGACCACCAGACTTATCCAGACACTGAAACCTAGATTTCAGCACACCAAAACATCATTCTATCACATTCCGTGTGGACTTATGTCCATTATTGTAATTGTGTTCAGCAGGAGAATCAGGTCGGGACAATGGAGTTAGAAGCCAAGAGAAACAGCCATATCCTCCATCACCTGAAAGACAGATATGTTCTGTTCTGATACAGCAACACATAAGTAACACATTGTATTTTGGCATAGTATAAAAAGTCCTACACATATCAAATAACATACCCAGCAGCCATCCATCTGGCATTTGTCCATCCTCAAATTTATCAAAGAGGGATGACTGACTGAAGATGAAGGAGTCATGGCAGCCCCCAGGGTAACCAGCAACAACACTCATTATTTTGAGTTTTGCATCACAAACCACCTGGACATTTGTGGAGTGGTCTAGATGGTGATTAGTATATATGTGCTGCCTGCCCCTAGGTGGTCTCAGCTGAATGTGTGTGCAATCTATGGCTCCCAGCACATTGGGAATGCCAGCAAGCTCATAGAAATCTACCCTGACAGCATGCCACTGAGACTCCTAGGTAGGGAAGCAGATAGAGGCATCGATGTGGGGCAGCAAAACATCCAACACCTGTGTTTATATTTGTGAAAAAAAGTGTACTGAGATTAATTTACGTACAGTAACATCATCACTGGCCACTGACAGTAATTAAAACAACAAATAAACAGATGAGGTTGTTATGTATACGTCACCTGTGTTAGTATTCTGGAAAAGGAGGGCTGTGAGATTCCAGTGACATCCCCAGACACAGCCTGAAAGCTCCCAGTAGCCATAAAGTGCAACACAGCTAGGAGTTTGTGCAGGCCTTAGACAGGGCGAGAGCATGCTGTCTCAGGGTCTAGGCCCAGTTTGACAAGGTCATACAGATGGAAAATGTTGGTACGATTTAGACGGAACATCTGTATGACCCTGTCATCAGACAATGCGTTCAAGTAGTAAATGCCCCCTAAAAAAATGAGGCCTGCGCAGCCTCCGCGGAACCTGTACAACCTGCTGACCATGTTCAGTTTCTTGGCCCTGGTTACTTCCAGGCTTATGTCTGAGTCTCAGGAATCCCACAGCACACAAAAGATCACTACACCATACTCCAGCAGCCATTTCTGAGTGTAGGTTGTTTGAAATGGGCCTAAGAACCTTTTATAGGCATCCTTATTCAGGTGTGTTTGCTTTTAAGTTGCAACATATGTAAACACGCCTGGAAAAAGCAGGTCTATTTTTTGGCTGCTTTTTTTAACGAATCGCAAAAAAATACGACCGCAATTTAGCATTCAGAGTCAAACACCCAAATACGAATGAATAGTAAATTCCCATGTTGTATGAACAAACAGCCACGTTTGACCGATAGTCTATTCATTTGTATTTCTGATCTTTGCCGTGAAAACCATTACGAATAGCCCAAATACTGTCTAAATTTATGCTTAGTAAATTCCTGTGTTGCTACTTAGAAAAAAAAACAAAAATCGGACAAAATCGGGAGTTTACATTTTCAAACTTTTAAATAACTGGGGCATATTACAGCTTGACCCAGTTTAATCAAATATTATAGCTAAACATCCTAGTGTAGTTTTCAGAAAAACCACGACCATTAAATCATATATATAAAGGAGCAGATTAGAACCAGTTAATACAGGGGAAACAAAATCCAATTATCCTTTAATTAATGTTAAGGGATTGTGGTAGTTGTAAAGTACGTACATCAAGTGAGAAAAATAAAAAACCTTTTTTAGTAGTGATGAAAAGAAGGAGTTTCATGTTGAGAATTTTATTAACTGTAACTCTTCTTTTGTAGTTTACATGATTACCTGCCCTTGCAGGTTTAAAAATATCGGTAAAACTAAGAGATGTCTTAAGATTCGTATTCTTGAACACACCCAAAATATAAGGAACCAGGTTCTGAATCATAGCCTCCTGAGTCACTTTCTTGAAAAACGCGCAAGTGGCTGTAACAGACTTGTGTTTAAAGGGATTGAACATATCCCAGTGATGAAAACGGGTGGTGATAGAGAGCGCAAATTAGACCAAAGAGAAACTTATTGGATACTTACTTTGAACACTCTCAAACCCAAAGGTTTAAATGAGAGATTTGAAATGACACCTTATATTAGCTAGAAATTGTTTTAATTATATCTCATTTTTATTCCTGATAACTTGAATTGTTACTTTTTTCTTTTTTATTGTTTACTTTGCAATCAATTAAGATTCAGTATGTAATGTCATGACTTCTAAATGTATTGTAAACTGTATCTTTATTTCCTAACCACTCTATGGCAATGCTGGTATTAACGGTCACGGATATGTTTGAGGATTTAACTACTAAGCAGATTACCTTAAGCTTTTTACTAAAAGTACTTACTTTACACTATTATGTTAGTTAAGTGATTATTAAAGATGTAGAACTTATAAGATATTTATTCACCTCCAGTTTCTAAGTAGAGATATGATGTTCCTTCTTGTTCTTCCTGTTTAATTGTGATAAAAATACAGGTAATTAAATAGGAGGGTGTATATATACAGCAGCCAGCATCACAGACTCCAGCCCTCTGATGAAGTCTGTGATGAAACGGGTTAGGGTGGAGTCTGCTGACGCATACTGGATACCTGCTGATACTGGCAATATTGTTTGTCTTTATTTGTATCCATATACAAAAATATTTTATCATTAAAAAGATTGTTTTACACTATGGAGCGCATCCTCTATTTGATTTTTTAACAGATAAAATACCCGGAGGATTACGAGTTGGATAAAGAAAGAAGAGCAGAGGCCCTAAAATTATGTAAGGTACTGGTGTTAATACACTAAAAATTGTGTTTTCATCTATTCCACTCTTCAGAGCCATATACATGTTTTAAAAGGTTACTGTATCTGTATTAAAAAAGTGCTGCTTCTGTTATTTTTTGTATATTATAGATGAGAGAGTAGGGTTCTCAGAGAACCGCACCCCCCCAAACTTCACATTTTGAGTTAGAATCTGAGTCCTTCTCGGGACTTCCCGCCTGACTCGGATACCAGAATAAGGCAAAATGTCATCAGCTCTCTGTCGGATTCTCGTGGGTTTTTGATTCCATATAAACAGCCGCGCGTCACCACCATTTTCATTACGAAATTCGAGAGTGAGGGAGACAGACCTCTGATCCTGTCATTGAGGTGTCCCTGTGATGTTAGGGGTGCTTTCCTGGCTGTCACTGGTGTTTCATGTGCTGTTATGGGTGCTGCAGCTGTACATGGGTGTTGCTGTCCTGGCTGTCACTGTGTTGTACAGTGGGCAGGGGCACTGTCCTCCTGCATGCAGTGAAGATACAGGGGTGCTGGCCCTGTCCTGTATGCTGTAAAAATTCAGGTGTTCAGTGAAAATAAATATACTCTGGCCCTGTATACTTCAAAAATTCAGTGGTGCTGTTGTTAAAATAAAAGTACACTGTTCCTGTATGCTGTAAAAATACATGGGTTCTGTTGTTTAATTAAAAGTACACTGGTCCTGTCTGCTTTAAAAATATAGGGGTGCTGTTGTTAACATAAAAGTACACTGGTCCTGTATGCGGTAAAAATACTGGGGTGGTGTTGTTAAAATTAAAGTACCCTGGTCCTGTATACTGTAAAATTACAGGGGTGCTGTTAAAATGAAGGGGCACTGTTCTGTATGCTGTAATAATAAAGGGATTAAATAGCTGAAGATCAGGAACCACTTCCAGTACCTAGTTCTAGTGCTAAAGCAGCTGCTGCCACCAGTCATGACATTGACGATGCAATTACATCAATGTTGTCTGCTAAGGCCAATGCCCAGTGTCATAGAGGGCATGTAAAATCCAAGAAGCAAAAATTAATAATCAGAAAAAAAAACTATCTGATGAGAAACGTAAAATAGCTACAATATTGGAACATTTACAGCAATATATGAGTCACAGCTAGACTGTGCAACTGTGTTGCCAATAAAGGACACAGACACGGTGTAACAACACTTATTAGACTCTCAATACTGTATCATATTTCTCTAACCTGTGACACTGTACAATAAAATGACTCACAGTGATTTCTTCCATATATTTAAATGCCTGTGAAATACGGATTGAGATTTGCTGGGTGTTACTTACTTTAGGAATATAACCAAGCAAAGACTGTCTGGCCCATTTGAATACATGAACTGTAGCGAGTCACATTATATATATAAATTAATGAAAAAATTTGTGGCCATCTCACTGTGAAGAAATTTATGTCTTCAGAATATCTATTACATCTGATAATATTGAGACACATTCTCTCAGGAGGGATATATAATACGAAGCTAGTGTGTTTACTCAGATCTGTTACTGTATAACAAATGAGACTGATCTTTCAGGGACTCTTACGTTGATTCTTCTATACATGGGTTAAATACAGATAAACTTTGCAGAATATATCCTACATTGGTTACACTAAAAAACAAGGAATTATTTACAAACAATTGGTGGAATTGTACAATATGCACCAATAGGGCAATAAAGAACAAGACACGAATAATTGCTGGGAACTGCATAATATTTATTAATAAGCACCAGCAAAAAATATATAGATACCTGTACATCATAAAGGCATATAGATTCTACAATCTGCGGACACCCTGTGTGCAGGAAGTTATATATTTTAAACACTCTTTCTATCTTTTCACTTCTATATTTTATCCTATATTTCGCAAATGTTTTTTAATAATACAAATTAAAAGTAACATTTTATTATTAGTAGTGAGCACCACTATAAGGCAATCTTGTTCTCTCTTTGTCTACATATTGGGGGTCATTCCGAGTTGATATTAGCTGTGGTATATTTAGCACAGCTAGGATCATCTTCCCTGACATGCGGGGGGACGCCCAGCACAGGGCTAGTCTGCCCCGCATGTCTGTGCCGGCCACCCCCAGCACAAATACAATAGCATCGCACAGTGGCGATGCCTTTGTATTTGAGGAGTAACTCCCAGCCAGCGCAGCTCCTGCAGCTGGCCAGGAGTGAATTGTTGCTGCCGCTAGCAGAAGCGGCTGCGTGAGACGTCACGCAGCCACTGTGGCCAGCCCCCCCAACTTTCCAGCAATGCGTGCGTTGGCTGGACCACTCCCCCTAAATGGCGGCTTAATGCTGCCATTCAGCCCCCTCCCGCCCAGTGACTTCCTCTGTCTCAGAGGTGACCGCTAGCCAATGAAAGCTGCCATGTGCCGGTGCACTGCGGCGCCAGAGCATGCGCAGTTCTGACCCGATCGCTGTGCTGTGACAAACTGCAGTGAGCGATTGGGTCGGAATGACCCCCATTATCCTATCTTGCCTGCCGTAGCACCCCCCCAGTAAAAGATAATCTATACGAATAAAATAGAAAACATCTAAGGGGGTCGATTTAAAAGAATAGATGACTTGTGCGACCTCTTCTCTCTATGATAATGTAAAATTAAAGGGGTGCTGTTCTGTGTGCATTAATAATAAAGGGGTGCTGCCTGTGAAATGGAAAACAAAAATTTGGAGGATTAAATAGTGGAAGATCAGGAACCACTTCCAGTTCCTAGTTCTAGTGCTGAAGCTGCTGCCACCAGTCATGACATTGTTGATGCAATTACATCAACGTTGTCTGCTAAGGCCAATGCCCAGTGTCATAGAGGGCATGTAAAATCCAAGAAGCAAAATTAATAATCAGAAAAAAACTATAGGATGAGAAACGTAAAATTGGCAATATGCCATTCACGACATGAAGTGGCAAGGAAAGTCTAAGGCCTTGGCGTATGTTCATGACTCGTAGTGCAGCATCTCATGAGGATGGAAGCCCTCCTGCCTTTCAAAAATGTGAACAATTAAGCATGTTAAAGCACATGAAAAAACAACTGTGCGTTCAGAGATATCACAACTCCAAGGAGAGTCCAAATGTGTCCAACATTGCAATGTCTAAGCCTGACCTTCCCGAGACTGTATGGAAAGTTACTGAGGTTAATAATACTGTAGAATTTTAGCTGTTTTTATGTTTTTTTTAAAAAAACAACCAGATACAAAACCAAAACCGAAAGGGTGGTTTTGGCAAAACCAACCCAGATCCAAAAAACAGAGATCCAGATCCAAAACCAAAACACAAAACCCGAAAAGTGTCCGCAACACATCTCTAATATATATATGTACTGTGTGTATATACTGTGTATATATAAAGAAATCTCTACGGAGCGCTCTTAATTAATGGGTAATCCAATCTATTTTAGGATATGAACACAAGGTGACTCAAAGGACTTAGCTGGAAAAGATGGATTTGGGGTAATACTAATGCCACTAGACCACCAGGTTACCATTAGATCACCAGGGAAAATAGCTACCCACTACAAAAAAGCAGCACATGACACATGCGCCGATATAAAGAAAAACAGAAGTAGTTGAAATGGAAGGAAAAAAGAACAAAAAATTGAGAATGAGGCTTGAAGCACAACAATGAAGGTCATTATACCCGTGTTTAGGTGGTTTGATTGATTTAAACTCTTATTTTAAAAGATTCTCCATGTCTAGCTTTAGTAAAACCCCTGAAGTGTTTTAAAAAATGAGATTCATAGATTTAAAGGTACTTTAAAGTAGTTATTTGAGTCTCCTAATTAAGCAACAGACAGGAAGTGACATAAGAGAGATAGGGGTATAAATAGAGGAAAAAGAAGATATAACAAGATATATCCACAGGCGCTACTTTGAGCTGATTCTTAACCCAAGGAGGAACAGGCCTGACACGTTTCGCTGTCCTTAGACAGCTTTTTCAAAGGCTGTCTAAGGACAGCGAAACGCGTCAGTCCTGTTCCTCCTTGGGTTAAGGGACTTTGTGGACTTTTACCTACTGGTCATCTATTGGAGGATTCTGGATACATTCGGTCCAAGCACCAAAGGTTAGAGGGACTCCAACAAATGCGCTGAAAATCCTTGCCAATTTGGTGAAACAATATCTCAAAAGGATCAACGCTAATGGGACATACCCTTTTACAAATACCTCAGGACCGGTAACTATTTTAAAACCTTGGGACCAATGCTATAGGTCCATGACCATTAATTGCATTCGCATTTGTGTGTGATTTAAAGTACTTTCCAAAGAGGGGAGAAAAGAAGCCCTTAATACAAAACCCAAAAAGGAGGATACCATCTTAAAGTTGCACAGTATTATTATATATCTGATGCTTAACAACTTTGTAATTGTACTGAATAGTTTTTTTTAAATGTTTTAGACTGTATCAAATACAGATATTGGCTTATTAGCTAGCTATATTAACCCTATATGAGCATCTAATAAATGACACTTTTTAGAATACCGTGTTGTTTACGGCAATTATATAACCAAGCATTTTAGCGCTGTTCTTTCTTTCTTCTCTGATTAAATAGAGGAGTCTGTACACCAGACATCCATTGCCACCTGGACTGCTGGAGGGAAAGAACAGGAGAGAGGATCTTGTTAAAGGTTAGTCCTGATCAAATTTATAATAATAACTGGGTGCCTTTAGAATTTGGTTCACTGAACCTGTTTTCACTAATCTGATCACTAATATTATGTGGGAATATTTATAATTCACATTTTTTGATTACAGTAAGAAATAAAGTAAGGAATATAAACATGATTAATTGCTATTTTCCAATTAGATTTTTACTTCTGATCGGAGGTACAGTTAATACAGACTGACATAAAAACACATTGCACTTTATTCTTTAATAGTAAGTATATGGGAGAATAAGGACACTTAATAATGTTTAAAATGAATATTAAAAAGAAATGAAAAAACAAATTATTATATTATATATTTTTTTTATTATTAACAGTATCAAGAGGATAATTGGAAAAGGCACAAAATATATTTTCCTTAGATTGTTTAAGAAGATATAAGTCATTCAAAGTGAGTAATTTTTATTTAGGATAATTATAATAATTATAAAATAAATTTTTGCTAACAAACATTGTTTAATAATTAGAAACAACCTAATCGGTCCATGGGCATAGAGAAATTAGTCCCCACTTGAATACACAGTAAGAACAGTGTGATTCAGAGAACTATAAGTAAAATAATAAATGTACTGTACCACTGGTGGCCTTCAGACTATCAATAATTGCCAATATTTTTTGTTGTTAATACATATGTGGGGGAAATTGAACATAAATATGTACTAATTAATGAAATTATATATCAAAATAATTTATTGAAGATAGAAACCTCATAGTGTGGGATACACTATTATTACTTGTATTTCTTGTAAAGCATTGGAAATATTGATTAGCAAAGGGTGGCTGACGACCAAGCACTGGAGATAATTGATGTTTTCAATTAGAGAGAAAGGTCAAATGTGTGTATGTTTTCTTGTTCTATATCTTCTTGTCTACCACTTTCTTACTTGATTCCATTCAATTTGGTTTGGTTTAATGTTCCTGAGTCCTATAATTATAACAAATAAATGTTGCAACTATAGAGAAACTAAATGCTAAAAGATACTTGCATTAGCTAATCATCATATAAACCTGAAGACCTATTCTAAATATGTGTTAATAAGTATGGATTATAAAAAGTAAGAATTTGTGACAGTTGTAATAAGTCTTGATTTTTCTTCCTCTTTGAGGACACCCCTGATGAAGTCAGCATTGACGAAATGCATTGGGTGATATGCTGGTTGCTAGATACGATGTTAACGAAAAAATGTGGATCTACCAGATAGACTGTCAACTAAAGAAAGCATTCTGCTAATGTATTGTATGGATTGAAAAAAATATTTGTAATGTTTTAACGTTTTAAAATCATGTATTAAATAAATTGTTTGCAAGGTCAGTGGTCATATAAAGATACCAGTTGTATTAAAGCCAATCGGTTACCAACAAAATTTGCATGTACAGTAAGCATCCCTGAAGATATCCGTATTATATATATATATATATATATATACACTGTGGGGCAAAAAAGTATTTGGAAAGCCACCGATTGTGCAAGCTAACCCACTTAAAAAGATGAGAGAGGTCTGTAATTTCCATCATAGGTACACTTCAACTGTGAGAGATAGAATCTGAAAAAAATAATAATTTGGACACCTACCAAGCAGCAAGATTTCTGGCTCTCACAGACCTGTTACTTCTATCCTCCACTCGTTACCTGTATTAATGGCACCTGTTTGAACTGGTTATCTGTATAAAAGACACCTGTCCACACCCTCAAACAGTCATACTGCTACCTCTCCACCATGGCCGACCAGAGAGCTGTCTAAGGACACCAGGGACAAAATTGTAGAGCTGCACAAGGCTGGGATGAGCTACTCGACAATAGGCAAGCAGCTTGGTGAGAAGAAGTCAACTGTTGGAGAAATTATTAAAAAATGGAAGAAATACAAGATCACTGACAATCTCCCTTGACCTGGGGCTCCATGCAGGATCTCACCTCGTGGGGTATCAATGATCTTGAGAACGGTGAGGAATCAGCCCAGAACTACATGGGAGACCTGGTCAATGACCTCAAGAGAGCTGGGACCACAGTCACAATGGTTACCATTAGTAACACACTACGTCATCATGGATTGAAATCCTGCAGCACCCGGAAGGTCCCCCTGCTTAACGCAGCACATGTCCAGGCCCGTCTAAAGTTTGCCAGTGACCATCTGGATGATCCAGAGGAGGATTGTAAGGTGGTCAGATGAGAGCAAAATCAAACATTTTGGTAAATATACTCACTCGCCGTCTTTGGAGGGAGATGAATGATGAATGGCATCCCAAGAACACCATTCTCACTGTGAATCATGGGGGTGGAAACATCATGCTTTGGGGCTGCTTTTCTGCAAAGGGGATAGGATGACTGATCCGTATTAAGGAGAGGATGAATGGGGCCATGTATCGTGAGATTTTGGGCAAAAACCACCTTCCCTCAGTAAGAGCATTGAAGATGGAACGTGGCTGGGTCATCCGGCATGACAATGACCCCAAATACACCGCCTGGGCAACTAAGGAGTGGCTCTGTAAGAAGCATTTCAAGATCCTGGAGTGGCCTAGCCAGTCTTCAGACCTCAACCCAATAGAAAATCTGTGGAGGGAGTTGAAAGTCCGTGTTGCCCGGCGACAGCCGCAAAACATGACAGATCTAGAGAAGATCTGCATGGAAGAGTGGCCCAAAATACCTGCTACATTATGTGCAAACCTGGTCAAGAACTACAGGAAACATTTGACCTCTGTAATTGCCAACCGAGATTATATTACAAAGTAGTGAGTTAAACTTTTTGATTGTCCAAATATTTATTTTCCACTAGAATATACAAATAAATTGTTTAAAAATCATACAATGTGATTTCCTAGTTTTTTTTTCAGATTCTGACTCTCACAGTTGAAGTGTAGCTATGATGAAAATTACAGACCTCTCTCATCTTTTTAAGTGGGTCAACTTGCACAATCGGTGGCTGTCCAAATACTTTTTTGCCCCACTGTATATATATATATATATATATATATATATATATATTTATATATATTGTGTGTCCTACCCTTTATGTGACTTTGAGCATTGGATGTAATTTGTTCTCAGATTAAAAAAATGATTAATCTTAACGTGGTATCTACAGTTCTTTCCATTGCACCTATATACCTGAAGGAATTATTAAGGCCATTGCTACTTATGTATAACTTTATTGTTTGCATAATGATAATAATAATAATAATAATAATAATAATAATCATCATCATCATCATCATCATCATCATCATCATTGTGGTACAGTATTCATCAGGAGAATGCAAGGAATGCAGATTGCTTCCTTCATGGTGTCAGCTCAGTTATTAATTTACTGTTAGTGCTGACGTAATCAATAAGCAAGGCCAGTGGTTTCAGAATAAAGTACAAACACAATGCAAAGAGGTCCTTTCATTAAGACAAGATTAAAGCAAAATTTAAACCTGCGCATTGTTGTTGCCATATATCTGTAGTTGTTATTGTCTGGCTTGTGTAATAACTGTTGATCAAAGAAATGCAGTACCCCTCAATCTAAGCGAACGACTGGAGTATCCTGAAGTTGTAATTGTTCATGCTCCCTGGCCTATATTTTTCAGCAAGAAAAACAAATTAGGTATTGTGGAGTCAGTGCAAATATTTAATAGTGATACTCCTTTTCTCGCATCAGTAACATTAACAGATCCGCCACTTAAGCAATCTGATGACAACCCACCAATGCCAATGCCAGTACCTACACATGATTCAGTTATTCTCCACTAGTGCAGCTTGGCACCACGTCAGGTACATCATAATGTTTACCTAAAGCTATAGAAACTCAGTTTGTGGCCACATAAATTAGCATCAGTAAAATGTGCACCATCACCAGCCACATCACACATTTGCTAAAGTCATCAGGTAACACTGCTGCTGCTGCTGCTAATGACACTATGATGAATGTTGACCTCCACAATTTCTCCACAACAATCTTCTTTGTTATTATCATGTGTGCATATATGATATTGAGCGTAAACACAATGACTCTCTGTCCATCATACTGGGAGACTTCAAGTAGGCCAACCTGAGCAAGGGATTGCCCAAATACTGCCAGCATGTTAAATGCCCCATGCACAAAGGAAATATCCTGTACCATTGCCACACGACCATAAATGATGCCTATCACACTGCTCTGGGGCTTTCTGACCATTGCCTGGTCCACTTGCTCCCCACCTATAAGCAAAGAGTGAGTGGTCAAGTCTGTAAGGAGGTGGACCATTGAGGCCGAACAGAAACTGCAGGCATGCTTCAACTGCACTGACTGGAATGTTTTAGAGTCTTCTGCAAATGACTTTAAATGATTTTGTTGATACTGTTACTTTGTATGTTAATTTTTGTGAGGATTTATGTGTGCCATCAAAACTTTCCGCCTCTATGCTAACAACAAGCCTTGGTTTGCTACTAATCTAAAGCAGCTATGCCTTGCCCATTAGGAGGTACACAGGAGTGGGGACAAAATCAGGTATAGACAGGCCAGAAATACTCTATCTATGGTGATCAGGGCGGCAAAAAACCCCCACTATGCTAACAAGTTTGTGACCAAATTCTCAACCAATGTCTCTCTGTCAGTGTGGAAGGGCCTGAAGGCTACCACCAAATACAAGGGCTCCACTTCCTGCTCTACCTCTAGCCAACAGTTGGCAGAGGACCTGAATGATTTTTACTGCAGATTTGAAAAGTCCTATGATGTAAGCGACACTTCGACTCATTCTGACGAAGTGCTGGTTGCAACGGCAGACACACCCCTAGCTCACAGGGCACCATTCAGGTGGAGGCAGCTGAGGTAGCTAAGCTATATAGAAGGTTGAAGCCCAGGAAGGCATCAGGAACAGATGGTGTGTCTCTGTCCACCCTTAAAACATGTGCTGAAAAGCTGGCCGCAGTCTTTACAGCCATTTCCAACAAGTCGCTTGAAAATTGTGTGGTCTCAGCTTGTTTCAAATACTTGCTCATTATTCTCTTCTGGAAAATTTTACTCTTCCGGAAACTTGAATAATTACAGACCAGTAGCGCTAACATCGGTGGTGTTGAAGACGCTGGAGCATCTGGTATTGACTCATCTGAGGTCCACGGCAGGTACCCTCCTAGTCCCTCTCCAGTTCACTTACAGGGTGAACAGATCGGCAGAGGATGCGGTGAATCTGGGTCTGCACTTCATTATGCAGCATTTGGATTTGCCAGGTATCTACACGAGGGTTCTATTTGTGGACTTCAGCTCTGCATTAAATACTATTATTCCTGGTAACCTACAATGTAAACTGTGCAGCTCAGGAGTTCCGGAAACTCTGTGTTCTCCTGGGTGGAGAATTTTTTTAACAGATAGAGAGCAGCGGGTTAAGATGAGAAAATTCACGTCTGGTGTTCGGACGAACCACAGGGATGTGTTCTCTCCCCCTTCCTCTTCTCACTGTACACCAATGACTGCACTTCTGAAGACAAATCTGTGAAACCACGCTCATTGGTCTCATTAGGAATGGTAATGAATCTGCCTACAGGAAGGAGGTTGTGCGGCTGGCCACCCCTGCAGTACAAACAATCTAGAGCTAAATACACTTAAAATAGTTGAGATGATTGTTGATTTTAGGAAGCACCCCCCTACACTCCCTACTCATAATTGCAAACAATGTAGTAACTGAGGTGGAATCCTTCAGGTTCCTGGGCTCCACGATCTCTAAGGGTCTCAGATGGAAGTCTAATATCCAGGGCATTGTGGGAAAAGCCCAGCAGAGACTGTACTTCTTATGACAACTTAGGAAGTTTAAACTGCCACAGGAATTCTGATCCTTTTCTACTATGCAATTATCCAATCTGTTCTCTGCACCTCGATAATAGTGTGGATTGGCTCTGCCTCAACCCACGACAGAAATAGCCTACAAGTATTGTAAGGGTAGCAGAAAAAATCCTAGGGACAAATGAACCGGCAGTCAAGGAAATCTATCAGGCAAGGGTTACAAAGCGGGTGGGGAGGATCATTGATGACCATTCCCAACCTGCTCATGACCTGTTCTGGCTGCTACCGTCTGGCAGACGGTACAGTTTGAGAATCGTGAGAACTGCTAGACACAGAAACAGCATTTTTTCCCTCAGGCAACTAACTTGGTAAATGCAGCAATCGCTTAGTCATATTCTCATATTCGTTCAGTACTCAACTCATGTACTTAAGCTATCCATCATGTGTTCTTCCTTGCTTTATGTTTCCTGTTGTATGTCATATATTGTCTGGGAGCTGTGGTTATTGGAAGCAAATTCCTTGTGTATTATGTACTGATATACTTGGCAATAAACTGATTTTCATTCATAATCAACAACTCCAGGTTTGTGGTCAGAAGTGGACCGTGACTGTAAAATGCTGATGATGATCATTCCAACAGTCGTAGTCCTCTTAGTTGTCTTCCTTCTCTATATGTTTCATCAATAATCAACAAAAATTAGACCATCAATATTCTGATGGGTACTATGAGGATGAATCTACAGTCAAAAATTATCAAAGTAGTAACAGTAACATAGGTAAAGTTGAAAAACATAATAACTATGACATCATTATTTTAGATATTTTTGGAAAAAGCAAAGAATGGACACAGACTACCAATCAAAACCTTACAACATCCCCATTTTTTTCAGTTTCTACTGAAATATAATCAATTGTAGACTACTGAGCATATTGAAATGGAACGAATGTAAGTGGTAAATGCTAAAGGTGAAAGAACGTTTAAGTTAACAAAAACTGAAACAATGTAATATTAAAAGTTATAAAAGGTTCTTTTTCATGGAATAATGAGTTAAGAACCTACAGCTGTCTTGATATAATGGAAGTACATTAAGCCTTGTAAGTTGTTGTCCACAATGTCTACAGACATTCATGATTCTGATTATTACTCAAATACAAAATATCTAAAACCATGGCCCTCATTCCGAGTTGTTCGCTCGCAAGTGAATTTTAGCAGATTTGCTCATGCTAAGCCGCCGCCTACTGGGAGTGAATCTTAGCATCTTAAAATTGCGAACGATGTATTCGCAATATTGCGATTACACACCTCGTAGCAGTTTCTGAGTAGCTCCAGACTTACTCGGCATCTGCGATCATTTCACTGCTTGTCGTTCCTGGGTTGACGTCACAAACACACCCAGCATTCGCCCAGACACTCCTCCGTTTCTCCGGCCACTCCTGCGTTTTTTCCGGAAACGGTAGCGTTTTTTCCCACACGCCCATAAAACGGCCTGTTTCCGCCCAGTAACACCCATTTCCTGTCAATCACATTACGATCGCCAGAACGATGAAAAAGCCGTGAGTAAAAATCCTAACTGCATAGCAAATTTACTTGGCGCAGTCGCAGTGCAGACATTGCGCATGCACATTAAGCGGAAAATCGCTGCGATGCGAAGATTTTTACCGAGCGAACAACTCGGAATGAGGGCCCATGTATGAACATACTTGCACCCTCTAAAGCATCATTAGGACAAAAATGTCATGCAGGAATTAGCATCTTGCTATTAATAATCCTGGTATTTATCAGCTGTCCCCATCTTCGAGAAGTAGAGTAACCAGCTACAATTGATAGGAGAAAACAAACCTCTGTTCCTTACCTGGAAAATGGTATATTGGGGCTAATTCTGGTTGGATTGCAATTTGTGAGCAAACTTTAATTTTTACATTTGCCCACGGGCAGATTTGCAGGTCCCGTCCTGCGCATGCGCCCTTATTTACTGCAGGAGAACCGCAGTAATTACAAACACCTCTGCTTGATTGACAGGCAGAGGCGTTCACAGGGTGACAATGCTTCATATCCAAGGCAGAGATAGAGCATTGCGGGGGCGGCAGCAGGGAAATTATTGCGCTGCAATTTCAGCATGATTGCAATGGGTGGGCAGTGGACAGCATACTGGGCGGCCTTGCCCTGCTATGGACGGCCTCCAGCATACAAGTGAAAGGATTGCAAATTCTGCTATAACAAAATTTGCAATCCGTACGGAATAAGGTCAATTGTCTTGTTACTGAGAGAGTAAAAGGTGTCATTGCAATTCCACTCTACTTAAATCCCTACACAGCTATACTCTGGTTCACATGACCATGGAAAGATGATAAATTCCAGGATCCATGAATAATTAAATAATTTTCATGAGAGCATAAATAAGAAGAACTGCAAGTGAAAGCTTTGTTCCTAATACCGTGTACTTGAACAGGATAAGTAATTACTACAGAACTTCCTTCGATCTAGTATTTTTTTCTTAAAGGCATTGACATAACATACAGTGCTGTGTTCTTGCTACTTGTTATTGAAAACCATTATTTATAAATGATGACTCTCAGAAATGATTGACTCTCTCACTCTGGACAAAAAAACAATATTGTTTTAATATTATTATTATTATTATTAGCATCTAACAAAGTACATAAACAAATGAGTAAGGTAAGAAAACAATTGCTTACAGTACAAGACAATATAAGACAAGTACATGGTTTATAAACATTTCTGCATCAATGGTCATAACACTAAAAAAAGCATCAGGGTGGCAGAAACCAAATATTTGGAGCCATGGTAGGTAGTACGGTGTAGATGATAGTATAAGCAAAGGTAGGCAAAGCACATAAGGGAACAGGGCCCTGCTCATGAAAGCATACATTCTAAAGGGGAGGGGTAGATAGACAGGAGTGACACAGATGGGGTAGACAATGAGCATGGAACAGAGGGATAGGATGAGATTTGGCTGGGTTTGATGAAGAAGTGGGTCTTGAGAGCATGTTTAAAGTTTTGTAGAGAGGTGGAGAGTCTGAGGGGGAGAGGTAGAGAATTGCAGAGATAGGGAGCAGCACGTGCAAAATCTTGGAGGTTGGAGTGGGAGGAAGTAATCAGTTGGTAGGAGTATTTTTTTTGTTATTCGTGGAGTGAAGAGGGCCGACAGGATTGAGAAAGGAGATTAGGTTGGAGCGGTGATTAGGAGAGGTTGAAAGGTAAGGATAATAGATGTAGATCTAATTGTCATATAAAGGTAAAATGGAAGAGTTAAAAGGACAGGTCATTGAGTACACCTGTGATGGACCAATAAATTAGTCATAAAAATGAAATAAATTAGGCAAAGAAAGAACAGATGACAAACTGGACAGCCGGCAGTATCACGAGCAGAGAGTAGTGGGCCTTGTAGTTTGCAATATATAAGCATGCAGGAAGTGGGAGGTTATAAAGGTGGCAAGGCAGTGGTAATCAATGTACTGAAGGTTTTTTATTTCAAGGTGGAGTAGAGAGCATTATCAGTAATTATTTTATTGTCAGGATCCAGGGTTGGTTATTAAGAATGGGGGGGGGGGTCTTAAGGCCATGCTTGAAAACAGAGAGGACAGTGTCTGGATAAGAGGGAGATATTGAAATGATGGGCACACATAACAGAAGCGGAGGAGGAGTAGGAGAAGGATGATAAGGAGGATGACGCTGAGGAGGAGGAGGAAGATGAGGAGAATGATGGGTTGATGATTAGCAGGATAACTGGGATAACTGCATGGGATTTCTTGTATTTTGAGAGAAGTATTGGGGACAGACGTTACAGCCAACACAAAAGGTAGTAATGGGACCAGTTCCCTATTAATTTTAGCTAAAAGATGGATTATCTCACTCCAGAAGAGGCAAAGGCTTGGACATTGCCAATATATGTGAAACAGAGAACCAGGAGCATTGGACCAGCACCAGCACATGTTCTCAACACTAATTCCCATATTACAGAAATGTACTAGGGTCCAAGTTTGCTGAAGTCTAGGCTTTCAGTGAAGATTGTCCATATTTTTAAAGTGGCAATCATTTAGAAGGCAAAACCAAGTTGATTTTGCCTGAAGTAGAGTGACCATATTATTCCTTTTACCTGGGACGCTCATGGATTACACAGGTTCTGTGGCTGGCTGACTTTAAGCCTACATTTCAGCTGGTATAAATCAGCCACAGAACCTGTGTAACCCATGAGCATCCCAGGGAAAAGGGATTATCTGGAAACTCTACCTGAAGGTGCATACACACTGGGCGTTTTTGCCCAGTGTTTATTCACAGCGATGATCTCTGATATCGCTGTGCTGAAAATTGCTCAGTGCATACACACTGAGCGATTTTTTCCCCCTGCCCAGCAATGTCATTGGGGGAGAATGGCTTTCCATAGCATGACGCTATGGTGGAAAGCCGTCCACCCCGCCATTCATCTGCTGGTAATATCAGCAGATGGACAGCGGCCGCCGGTGATGAAGCATTGGCGCGCATCAGTGCTTACCGCTCATCGCTGTAGCATACACACTGGGCGGTTTTGAGCAGAAAGCAGCTCAAAACACCAAAAGTGAGCTGCTTTCAGCTCAAAATCGGCCAGTGTCTATGGGCCTTGAGACTATTTTATCTTGGATGGCATATACAGATTGTTTAAGCCCACTCTCCTTTGAGATGGCACAGTGGGGTTACCATATATTTATGGTGTTGATTTTATTTACACATTTTACCTCCTCTACAGCACTCTACAGTATTTTGGATGTTTGTTAAATTCACATTATTAAAAGCTAAGTTTTAGATTCAATTTGGGTAAGGTGAGTGTGCAAACAAAGAGGGCACTTTTTCTTCCTTCTGATATCAGGAATGAAAAGATCACAGTGTCAACATCACGGTTATGGTTAGTGATGGTAGCCTTTGGAGGCTGAGGTGGAGAAGGAGTGAGGAATAAGTTAAAATAAAATAGTTGATTGTCAGAGAAAAGGAATATGGAATTATTGAAATCAGAAATATAAAAACATTGAATGAATATCATATCAAGTACTGTAAGTGCCCACTTACAAGGAAAGGTGAGGAGGTCCGCAGAGAGAAACCAAGTGTTGATATGAGGGTAAGGACTTTAGAGGCAGAGGGGTCACTGGGGACATTGATAGAGATAGTAAAGTCACATAAGATGAGGGAGGGAAGAGAGGAAGTGTGGCAACCAGGAAGTGGTGAACAGCCTGAACCTCAAATGTAGAGAATAAAAGTGATTGTTCTGAGAGTATGAGCAGGTTTGAGCAGCCAGATGATGGAAGGACCACTACACCATCACCATGGTGACCCCAGGACAGTGAGTGTGAGAGAAGGTGAGGCTCCCAACGAAGAGTGCAGTGACAGAAGTCGTGTCTGAAATCTTGGATTTTGTGATGGCTTGGAGATTTAGGGATATTGAGGTGAAAAGGTCATGGGAGGGGACTAATTTATTGCAGGCAGATATAGCATTCCAGAGTGCTTAAGGAGAGACTAAAGAGAAGAGAAGATTAAGATGAATAGGTAACCCCTATAGTCACACAGAAATTGCTGGAACTCCATAGAACTTTTACAACAGGAATTCTAATGTGCTGGTGCCTTTATCAATAAATGGTCATCCACCCACTTAGATAATTATTACTGGAGGCACTCAGATATAACCACAGAAATGCGAAATGTGTAGACAAACATTTTGACATTTGAAATACTTTCATCAGGGTGCATAAAGAAAAAAAAAACATTACTTATCAAGTTATATAGAAATCATTAGAAAAATCAGAATTAATTGATTGTTACGTTATACAGATGTAGCCACTCTCAGCTTTTACGACGTGTGTCCCATAGGCAACAAGACGTGCGTGGCTAGTGTGCCCACGACTATGACATGCACATGCATATTCAAGGGCATGGTCATAGAAATACATGGAGACTGCGGCTAGTCAAAGCCCAGTGTATTAAGTCGTACCCATGGCATGGCATGCCTTGTTTGCCCTTGCGGCTGTTCTATGGGTGCAATGAGCGTGACTACATCTGTATGTTTGGAACTGTATAGTAAATGTTATCTAGTTTGTTATAAATGAGTTATTTCCCTTTAAAAATATGCAATCTTAAATTTATTTTCCACTGTATCATTATCTAATTTTAAAAATTAATCCCCAACTGATGAATTATACAAAAACAACTTACACACAAGAGATCCTCAGTGAGGTCTCCACAGACCAACCAGCTCTTTTATATACTGTGTATATCTCTAACAATGTGTAAGAGAAGGCTGAAGCGACAGGTTTTATGCTAAGCAACAAATCCTTTTATTGACTTATAACACTATAACATTATATTGTAAGGGTGTTCTTTTAGAATTTATCCAGGTAAATCAATGAATCATGAAATATTAGATTAGCTGTTATTTACAGGGAATATGGTAAGGAAAATAGTTATTTTGCTTGAATGTTCTCCCCCAGTTTGTGTTGGTGTCTTCTGAGTACTCTGACTTTCTCCACAAAACAAAAACATACTGGCTTCTGACACAAAAGTAACCCTAGCATGAGTGTAAATTTAGTAGGGAATATAGACTGTAATCTCCTCTGGGGCAGGGACCGATGTGATTAACAATTTATTCATTTTTTTTAAATTGAAGCACATAGGGAGCAACCACAATATTACAGCCAAATGTGTGTGAACAATCCTTGTTTGTGTTTCTCAGAAATGTCCTGGATCCAGACGTGCAAATTTAAATACATTTCGGTAGTCATTTTATTACATTTTGCTGGCCTTGTCTATTTGTGCAAATTATAGTAAAAATGAAAATAAAATTTAAAAATGCTAGTTCTAATAGTAATTTGCTGTAAAAGAAACAATTGCGAAATATCAAGGCTCAAAGGTTCTTTGTCCTGAAGAAGGTGCCCAAAAGTCTAAGAACTGTGCAAACATTTCCATTACCATTATCTGCCAATGGTTGCTTTATTTATATTTGGTAAAGTACTTTTTTTTTCTATTCTAGCACTAGACTTACCTCTTTTAAATCCAAAAGACTAAATTAACAGATATTTTTATCAGTAACATATATTTTTGGATTTATTGTTCAATAAAATTTGGGCTTCATCAGCAAAATAAGAAAGAGGTCTTGATTAGAGTAGGTTGCAGCTATAAGTACATTTTATTTATTAATCTTTGGCAGTAACATTTGATATGTGACCAAAGTTGAGTATTTATGATGGACAGTGCATTAACATTATTTTTGTTCTACTATTTCTTTAAAAATTTACTTTTCTTAATAGACAAAAAGATGTTGGGCGTACTGTATATTACTTTTAAATGTCTCCAATGTACTTTGAAGAATGCTTTGAACTCATTTTCTTTATTGCCAAATATGTCAATATTAAAAACATCTACAGTAAAAGGCTAGTGTTGGGATTTCCTGCACAGATCATGATTTATTTAGCAGTTTGTTGACCTTTAATTGACGGTAAGTAATTATACCTCTTGTTAAATTATGGTCTCAGTTTATATTATCATTGCCTTTCTTGCAGCAACTGCTCATGATTATAATGTTGGCTTGTACTGTAATACACTATGTAGTCAAAATGATAGGACCCCTTCCTTTACCAGCAACACCCCCTCCCCCCCCGCATAATGGTGCATACACTTGTTTGTGAAGGTATAAAATGGACACAGGGGCACTGATTATATCATTTGCTATCAAAATGGGTTCCCATTAGAATCTAACCAAGCTTGAAAAGGGGATCATCGTAGGCTGTGCGATGTCATGTTTCCAGGGCGATGCTGAACCGAATCTACAGAAAATGTGGTAACCCACATAGACTTGGCCAGCTTAGAATCCAGATCTCAACCCCATTGAGAAATTCTGGGATGAATTTGAGTGACGGTTGCATTCTAGACTGACTCGATGTTCTTCAGTGTCACAGTTGGTCACTGTACTTAAGACAGAATGGTAAAACATACCGCCTGCTGTTATCCAGGAACTTGCAGACAGTTCCTGGAAGGGTGTCTGCAGTAATTTCTGCATATGGTGTACCAACAAAGTACTGATGTCAGTAAAATCACATTGATCTATTTGATGTCAGTGTCCAATCACTTTTGTCTACATAGTGTGCCAAGTGTAGATGGTAAATATGTAAAACCACACATATTGGTACATGTAAAAATCTTCTCGAATTGAATTACAATAAAAAAAACAGATTACTGTGATTCAACAAATTTTCAATATGTTCAATATTTCATGTTTGTCCTGCAGGACTTGTTGAAGAAATGCACAAGAATAATATATCATACATCTTTATCCTGGGATTCCCAAATCTTCATAGCTATAATAGTCTATTGTTTACGTTCCTGCTCCTTATTTACTGTGTTACCATATGTGCTAATGTTATTATCATTGCTTTAGTTTCAGTAAACAAAAATCTCCATTCCCCCATGTATTTCTTCATCTGCCTGATATCTCTACAGGATATTCAGATGACCACGGACATTCTCCCCAACTTACTACACATTGTCCTGCACAATGGTGGCACTATGTCTCTTGTTGCCTGTATTTCACAGTTGTTTGTGTTTGGAAAATCAGAAATATTTGAGTGTCTCATTTTGACAGTGATGTCTTATGACCGTTTTGTGGCTATCTGCAACCCACTGCGATATAGCTCTATAATCAACAAAAGATTCTGTGTTGTTTCAGGGATTTTGTTATGGTCTTTGAGTGTCTTATTAATGGGAATGAATGCAATAGCTGTATACAAATTAGACTTCTGTGGACCAAACGTAATTGATCATTTCTTCTGCGATTTAACTCCTGTTGTAGAGCTTTCTTGTTCAGATACTTCAGTAATTCAAAAACAGACCATTTTAATTTGTATTATTGCACTTGTATTTCCCATCATAGTCATCTCGGTTTCGTATGTGCATATTATCATCATCACCCTAAAAATTCGCTCCATTGGTGGGAGACAGAAAGCCTTCTCCACCTGCAGCTCCCACCTGACTGTTGTATCTATATATTATGGATCTCTTATGGCTGTGTACATGGTTCCGACAGAAGGAAGCTTATACGCTACCAGCAAGATACTATCACTGCTTTACATTGTGGTGACACCATTGTTTAACCCATTCATATACAGCCTACGGAATAGGGACTTCAAGGAAGCTTTTGAAAAATGTAAATGGCATTTGAGGGAATTGATCAACAACTTCATTCATAACAGGGAAAAAAGTTTTGTGATTAAACAAAAGTTTATTTTGTGTAATTTTTTACCATACTCTTCAAATTCATATTTAGATGTATGATTAGAATATGGTCTGTCATAACACATAGATACTGCATCATCCTAGACAAAGGAGTAGATTTCCTGAATCTTATAAAACAGACAAGAGGTGGTATTGCCAATAGTAACCAATCAGATCATAGCTATCTTTTCTCTTTTTTATGCTTCAAAATGATAGACAAAATCTGAATGGCTTGTCTGTTTTAGAAGCTACTGCACAGACTGTGATGATGTGAATAGTTCTTTGTTATTTTGTAGCAGATCATGTGCTATTCCAGTACACAATTTAACACAAGTGCTTGAAGAGAATTATATTTGTATACTGTATATACAGTATATAATTATTAGTCACAAGGGGACATTCTAGTATTTTGTCATTTTGCCAATTGTTTTGCAATCCAGCCATTTACTAAAGATGAAACAGATGGCAAAATGCCCAAATCCTTAACCCCAGAAAATGGGAGCAACCGTTGATTTTTTTCTTCTTCACATAGACAAAATAACTATCTACAGATTTATTAATGTTTGCTTTTAAAATTAACCACAAAATGACTGGAAACTAATCCACACTACAGACCTGCCTGTTGCAGATGCATTTAAAAGAAGCAATGTATGGATCACTTATCTGTGTAGGCAGATTTGATTGGTGTAAAAATTTAGAAAATGTTAATTTTAAGAACAAAAATGCATTCAGTACAACCAAAAGCAGTTGCCAGCCCTGGACTTCTCTGCCTGGGCAGGTGTGGGAAAATTGTGTCAGGTTCCCATTATTTTCCTATAACTAACACCATGCCAAACCAGTAAGCAGGATGACTCTATAGCAGGAGGACTACAATGTGGGTACCCTGCCATAATTGCAACTGGCCCTAAACTGGTCAGACCAAGACTGGAATTGTTTGGAAAGTCAACACTCCAAAAATTAATTGGGCTCCCCCCTCTCGAAGAACCCAAAGCCCTAATCAAAGGTAATGGAAAAATATTAGATAACACTGTTTTTTACAGGTGGGCTACAAGCCCCAGCAAGTACTGCCCTAGCATGATGCCACTTATGGAACAAAAAGTGCCAGCATGACATTATAGCCCTCTGGCATGTGTAGTCCACTTACAAAGAAAATATAAAGATACAGTAACCACAAATCTTATCTCAAATGAATATGGTAAAAAAAGTAAAACAAAAACTATACACTACATAAACAATCAATTTCACAGAAATGATCCCCATGTACAGTATGACATATGTACCATATATATTCAATTTTTAAACAGCAGGTATCTGTGTCTGTTGGAAACTCAGATTTGGTTTAGATCCAAGAGTGGGATGTATTGAAGTCTGAGTTTGGCAGCCATGAGGAATTCCGGACGAAGTCTGACATTTTTTAAAGGTGCAATCATTTATAAGGCATGGTTTAGACTTGTAAATGATTGCCCGGAATTTGGCCAGTATCCCAGATGGCCACCATACTAGGATTTCATAACATTGCGCCCAACATCTCATGGTTAGTAATTTTACCCCATATACTGTGTTGGATGTGCATAGGTTTATTAACATTTACAAAAGAGTATATTGAAGTACTGTAACTCTAAAAAAATCACTTGTATTTCATATTTGTGAAAAAAAACCAGCATGTTGTCTATTGTTAAATGCATTTGTGTCAAACAAGTCTGTTGTTACAAAAGCAAATGGTTCTCCTATACATAGATTTATTCATATCTTACTTTTTTTGCAAATAAATTATTACAGGGAATTCCTAGTATTGCTGTTGAATTTATTTTTTTTAGTTACCCAGATGCCCAAATACAATCAAGTGTATCAAAATGAAGAGCAAATACTAGAAATATGTGCATTTGGTTTAGAGAAATCCACATATGTACAACTCAGAGGAGAAAACAAAAGTTTACATGTGGGTGCAATTCATCCATAAAATGACATTAAAAGGAGAGGTAATAATCATGGGTGACTTTAGCCTACCTGATGTAAATTGGGAGGGGTCTTTTGCAAGTTCAACTGTAAGTGGCAAATTTCTAAATTCCTTACAGGGAGCATCTCTACAGCAATTTGTGAGGGAGCACACTCACATATATGCAATATTAGATTAAGAAATCACAAATGGGAATAGGAAATCCGACATATACTGTATGTGGTTGAGAACCTAGGATCAGATGACCATCAAGTAGTATATTTTATTATAAAGACAGGGTTTGTGAAATATCTAAAATCTAGCAATTTACAAGATCCCAAACAGCATGGATTTATTAGGGAGAGGTCATGTTAAACAAATCTTATTGACTTTTTTTAACTGGGTAACTAAAGTAATAGATTGGGGGGGGGGGGATCCCATCCTATACATTTTTCAATCCATTCAACAAATCTAAGTCTGTTGAACAGATAATATATTGGTTGCAGGATAAGAAACATAGGCCTTCATTCCGAGTTGATCGCTCGCTAGCTACTTTTAGCAGCCACGCAAACGCATAGTCGTCACCTATAGGGGAGTGTATTTTCGCTTTGCAAGTGTGCAAACACATGTGCAACTGAGTGGTACGAAAAAGTTTTTTGCAGTTCCTGAGTAGGTCTGAACTTGCTCGACCCTTGCGATCACTTCAGCCTGTCCGGTCCCAAAATTGACGTCAGACACCCGCCCTGCAACATTTTGACACACCTGCATTTTCCCAAACACTCCCAGAAAATGGTCAGTAGACATCCATAAACGCCCTTTTCCTGTCAATCTCCTTGCGATCGGCTGTACGAATGGAATCGTTGCTAGAATTATTGCACGGCAATGATGCTGTTTGTACCTGTACAATGCACGTGCACATTGCGGTGCATACGCATGTGCAGTTTTGCCATTTTTTTACCTGATCGCTGTGCTGCAAAAATCGGCAGCGTGCGATTAACTCTGAATGACCCCCATAGACTTGTAGTATATAGAGTGCAGTTTATGGAGAGAAGGGTTACCTTTGAACTACCCCAGGGATCTGTACTTGGATCAGTTCTTTTTAATAACTTTGTTGGTGACATTGAAATGGTATTGAGGGAAAGTATGCCTTTTTTTAGCAATGACACAAAGGTATTCAACAGGGTAGACACACCAGGATGGGTAAAGCAAATGATTAATGATCTAGAGAGGCTTGAGGAATGGTCAAGAATATGGCAATTATAGTTTAATACTGAGAAATGCAAAATCATGAATTTGGGGCTCAAAAACCCCAAAGGCCAAATATAGCCACGGGGATACTATAATAGAAACTACTGAGGAGGAAAGGGATTTAGGAGTCACTATTTCAGCTGATTTAAAGGCTGGGAAGCAATGTAACAAAGCAATGAGGAAGGCTAGTCAGATGCTTGGTTGTAGAGGGAGAGAAATAAGCAGCAGGAAAAAAATAATAATGCCACTGTATAGGTCATTGGTAAGGCCTCATCTGGAATACTGTGTGCAGTTCTGGAGGCTGTATCTCCAGAAGGATATTAATACATTAGGGAAGGGCAACTAAAAGATTGCATGGCCTACATCACAACTTACCCGGCAAGACTAAAAGAACTTAACATGTATAGTTTGGAGCAGAAAAGGGAAAGTGGGGGCATGATAGAAACTTCAAAATATATCAAGAGCTTTAACAAAGTACAGGAGGGAAACATTATTCAAATGAAGAAAAGCAATAGGACATGAGGACATGCACTGAGACTGGAGGGAGGCAGGTTCAGGGGAAATCTTAGGAAAAATTACTTTTTAGAAATGGTGGACAAGTGGAATAGCCTCCCATCAGAGGTAGAGCAATTTGAACATGCTTGAGATAGACATATAAATATCCTTACAAAGACCAAAGGCTCAAATAGGGTTGAGATTACCTAAAGGTTAAAAGGGGCAGACTAGATGGGCCAAGCGGTTCTTATCTGCTGACAAATTCTATGTTTCTATGTTTCTATCTTATATGCAAATAATATATAAAATAACTTTTTATTGGGTATACTCTAAAAAGGTATCAGAACCAGCATATCACTCATTACATGCTAATTATTGCTCATGTTTCTATAACTGTAATATGAAATAATTTGTTTATGCCCTATAATAGGGTATTTTATAAGCAATATAATAAAAAAGATTACCTACAATAAAGAATAATGTGAAAGAAAAATAGAAAATATATTAGTGTATAACGATTAATTAAAACAAGGCTGTGTGCTGTCTTTTTTCATACACACCTATTAAAGTCTTGTGTTGTGTCTAGGCAATTCAATTCATTCTCTGCAGTCAAGTAGGGTACACACAACGTGCAGTGTGTATGCACTATCACATACTACTATGAGTTGTTCATTGTATTTTCTGATCTGCCTGCAGAATAATGATGAAACAACCTAATGAAGCAAGACTGTTAGATTGCATAGTGTGTACACAATATACTGTTTGTCCAGGAGTTCAAGGGATATTGGGACTGCAATCATGACATTTACAATTATAACTAATTTTAATTGTGATACTTATGGATGTAAATAGTTGCTTTCGATACATTGTATCATAAATTATGGGAAAGTCATGCATATTAATCCAGCTCTTCAGAATGCAAACTTTTAGATCCACTTACAGTAAATTCTTATTTAATTATTTCTCCTTAACAAAAAAGAGATAACGCTCATATCCATTTAATTCAAGATGCATGCTTATACAGTAACTATAAGTAGATAAAAAAGAAAACTAAGGAACCCAGCGCCTATTAGCGGCTGAATATCTGCTGCTTTTCAGTGGGTATACTCAACCCAATAGAAGCTAACCCAATAAAATTAATATTTGAAAAGCACTGATATGTAGCACAAACACCAGACACATTTATATATTAATATTTTATTAAAACAATTATATTCACAAACAATATAGATCATATATATAAAAAAGATTAACCGGCCAGTGATCACAATAATAGAGCTATATTAGCATTATTCTGTAGAGATGAGCGGGTTCGGTTTCTCTGAAACCGAACCCGCACGAACTTCATGGTTTTTTTACGGGTCCGAGCAGACTCGGATCCTCCCGCCTTGCTCGGTTAACCCGAGCGCGCCCGAACGTCATCATGACGCTGTCGGATTCTCGCGAGACTCGGATTCTATATAAGGAGCCGCGCGTCGCCGCCATTTTCACACGTGCATTGAGATTGATAGGGAGAGGACGTGGCTGGCGTCCTCTCCATTAGAAATTAGATTAGAAGAGAGAGAGAGATTGTGCAGAGTCAGACAGAGTTTACCACAGTGACCAGTGCAGTTGTTGTTAGTTAACTTTTATTTATTTTAATATAATATATCCGTTCTCTGCTATATCCGTTCTCTGCCTGAAAAAAAATGATACACAGCAGCAGCCAGTCACACAGTGTGACTCAGTCTGTGTGCACTCAGCTCAGCCCAGTGTGCTGCACATCAATGTATAAAAGGCAAAGCTTATAATAATTGTGGGGGAGACTGGGGAGCACTGCAGGTTGTTATAGCAGGAGCCCCCAGGAGTACATAATATTATATTAATTTAAAATTAAACAGTGCACACTTTTGCTGCAGGAGTGCCACTGCCAGTGTGACTAGTGGTGACCAGTGCGTGACCACCAGTATAGTAGTATATTGTTGTATGTATTGTATACTATCTCTTTATCAACCAGTCTATATTAGCAGCAGACACAGTACAGTGCGGTAGTTCACGGCTGTGGCTACCTCTGTGTCGGCAGTCGGAACTCGGCAGGCAGTCCGTCCATCCATAATTGTATTACAATATATACCACCTAACCGTGGTATTTTTTTTTCTTTCTTTATACCGTCGTCATAGTGTCATACTAGTTGTTACGAGTATACTACTATCTCTTTATCAACCAGTGTACAGTGCGGTAGTTCACGGCTGTGGCTACCTCTGTGTCGGCAGTCGGCAGGCAGTCCGTCCATCCATAATTGTATTATTATTATAATATATACCACCTAACCGTGGTTTTTTTTTCATTCTTTATACCGTCATAGTGTCATACTAGTTGTTACGAGTAAACTACTATCTCTTTATCAACCAGTGTACAGTGCGGTAGTTCACGGCTGTGGCTACCTCTGTGTCGGCAGTCGGCAGGCAGTCCGTCCATCCATAATTGTATTATTATTATAATATATACCACCTAACCGTGGTTTTTTTTTCATTCTTTATACCGTCGTCATAGTGTCATACTAGTTGTTACGAGTATACTACTATCTCTTTATCAACCAGTGTACAGTGCGGTAGTTCACGGCTGTGGCTACCTCTGTGTCGGCAGTCGGCAGGCAGTCCGTCCATCCATAATTGTATTATTATTATAATATATACCACCTAACCGTGGTTTTTTTTTCATTCTTTATACCGTCGTCATAGTGTCATACTAGTTGTTACGAGTATACTACTATCTCTTTATCAACCAGTGTACAGTGCGGTAGTTCACGGCTGTGGCTACCTCTGTGTCGGCAGTCGGCAGGCAGTCCATCCATCCATAATTGTATTATTATTATAATATATACCACCTAACCGTGGTTTTTTTTTCATTCTTTATACCGTCGTCATAGTGTCATACTAGTTGTTACGAGTATACTACTATCTCTTTATCAACCAGTGTACAGTGCGGTAGTTCACGGCTGTGGCTACCTCTGTGTCGGCAGTCGGCAGGCAGTCCGTCCATCCATAATTGTATTATTATTATAATATATACCACCTAACCGTGGTTTTTTTTTCATTCTTTATACCGTCGTCATAGTGTCATACTAGTTGTTACGAGTATACTACTATCTCTTTATCAACCAGTGTACAGTGCGGTAGTTCACGGCTGTGGCTACCTCTGTGTCGGCAGTCGGCAGGCAGTCCGTCCATCCATAATTGTATTATTATTATAATATATACCACCTAACTGTGGTATTTTTTTTTCTTTCTTTATACCGTCGTCATAGTGTCATACTAGTTGTTACGAGTATACTACTATCTCTTTATCAACCAGTGTACAGTGCGGTAGTTCACGGCTGTGGCTACCTCTGTGTCGGCAGTCGGCAGGCAGTCCGTCCATCCATAATTGTATTATTATTATAATATATACCACCTAACCGTGGTTTTTTTTTCATTCTTTATACCGTCGTCATAGTGTCATACTAGTTGTTACAAGTATACTACTATCTCTTTATCAACCAGTGTACAGTGCGGTAGTTCACGGCTGTGGCTACCTCTGTGTCGGCAGTCGGCAGGCAGTCCGTCCATCCATAATTGTATTATTATTATAATATATACCACCTAACTGTGGTATTTTTTTTTCTTTCTTTATACCGTCGTCATAGTGTCATACTAGTTGTTACGAGTATACTACTATCTCTTTATCAACCAGTGTACAGTGCGGTAGTTCACGGCTGTGGCTACCTCTGTGTCGGCAGTCGGCAGGCAGTCCGTCCATCCATAATTGTATTATTATTATAATATATACCACCTAACCGTGGTTTTTTTTTCATTCTTTATACCGTCATAGTGTCATACTAGTTGTTACGAGTATACTACTATCTCTTTATCAACCAGTGTACAGTGCGGTAGTTCACGGCTGTGGCTACCTCTGTGTCGGCACTCGGCAGGCAGTCCGTCCATCCATAATTGTATTATTATTATAATATATACCACCTAACCGTGGTTTTTTTTTCATTCTTTATACCGTTGTCATAGTGTCATACTAGTTGTTACGAGTATACTACTATCTCTTTATCAACCAGTGTACAGTGCGGTAGTTCACGGCTGTGGCTACCTCTGTGTCGGCAGTCGGCAGGCAGTCCGTCCATCCATAATTGTATTATTATTATAATATATACCACCTAACCGTGGTTTTTTTATACCACCTAACCGTGGCAGTCCGTCCATAATTGTATACTAGTATCCAATCCATCCATCTCCATTGTTTACCTGAGGTGCCTTTTAGTTCTGCCTATAAAATATGGAGAACAAAAAAGTTGAGGTTCCAAAATTAGGGAAAGATCAAGATCCACTTCCACCTCGTGCTGAAGCTGCTGCCACTAGTCATGGCCGAGACGATGAAATGCCAGCAACGTCGTCTGCCAAGGCCGATGCCCAATGTCATAGTACAGAGCATGTCAAATCCAAAACACCAAATATCAGAAAAAAAAGGACTCCAAAACCTAAAATAAAATTGTCGGAGGAGAAGCGTAAACTTGCCAATATGCCATTTACCACACGGAGTGGCAAGGAACGGCTGAGGCCCTGGCCTATGTTCATGGCTAGTGGTTCAGCTTCACATGAGGATGGAAGCACTCAGCCTCTCGCTAGAAAACTGAAAAGACTCAAGCTGGCAAAAGCACCGCAAAGAACTGTGCGTTCTTTGAAATCCCAAATCCACAAGGAGAGTCCAATTGTGTCGTTTGCGATGCCTGACCTTCCCAACACTGGACGTGAAGAGCATGCGCCTTCCACTATTTGCATGCCCCCTGCAAGTGCTGGAAGGAGCACCCGCAGTCCAGTTCCTGATAGTCAGATTGAAGATGTCAGTGTTGAAGTACACCAGGATGAGGAGGATATGGGTGTTGCTGGCGCTGGGGAGGAAATTGACCAGGAGGATTCTGATGGTGAGGTGGTTTGTTTAAGTCAGGCACCCGGGGAGACACCTGTTGTCCGTGGGAGGAATATGGCCGTTGACATGCCAGGTGAAAATACCCAAAAAATCAGCTCTTCGGTGTGGAGGTATTTCACCAGAAATGCGGACAACAGGTGTCAAGCCGTGTGTTCCCTTTGTCAAGCTGTAATAAGTAGGGGTAAGGACGTTAACCACCTCGGAACATCCTCCCTTATACGTCACCTGCAGCGCATTCATAATAAGTCAGTGACAAGTTCAAAAACTTTGGGTGACAGCGGAAGCAGTCCACTGACCAGTAAATCCCTTCCTCTTGTAACCAAGCTCACGCAAACCACCCCACCAACTCCCTCAGTGTCAATTTCCTCCTTCCCCAGGAATGCCAATAGTCCTGCAGGCCATGTCACTGGCAAGTCTGACGAGTCCTCTCCTGCCTGTGATTCCTCCGATGCATCCTTGCGTGTAACGCCTACTGCTGCTGGCGCTGCTGTTGTTGCCGCTGGGAGTCGATGGTCATCCCAGAGGGGAAGTCGTAAGCCCACTTGTACTACTTCCAGTAAGCAATTGACTGTTCAACAGTCCTTTGCGAGGAAGATGAAATATCACAGCAGTCATCCTACTGCAAAGCGGATAACTGAGTCCTTGACAACTATGTTGGTGTTAGATGTGCGTCCGGTATCCGCCGTTAGTTCACAGGGAACTAGACAATTTATTGAGGCAATGTGCCCCCGTTACCAAATACCATCTAGGTTCCACTTCTCTAGGCAGGCGATACCGAGAATGTACACGGACGTCAGAAAAAGACTCACCAGTGTCCTAAAAAATGCAGTTGTACCCAATGTCCACTTAACCACGGACATGTGGACAAGTGGAGCAGGGCAGGGTCAGGACTATATGACTGTGACAGCCCACTGGGTAGATGTATGGACTCCCGCCGCAAGAACAGCAGCGGCGGCACCAGTAGCAGCATCTCGCAAACGCCAACTCTTTCCTAGGCAGGCTACGCTTTGTATCACCGCTTTCCAGAATACGCACACAGCTGAAAACCTCTTACGGCAACTGAGGAAGATCATCGCGGAATGGCTTACCCCAATTGGACTCTCCTGTGGATTTGTGGCATCGGACAACGCCAGCAATATTGTGTGTGCATTAAATATGGGCAAATTCCAGCACGTCCCATGTTTTGCACATACCTTGAATTTGGTGGTGCAGAATTTTTTAAAAAACGACAGGGGCGTGCAAGAGATGCTGTCGGTGGCCAGAAAAATTGCGGGACACTTTCGGCGTACAGGCACCACGTACAGAAGACTGGAGCACCACCAAAAACTACTGAACCTGCCCTGCCATCATCTGAAGCAAGAAGTGGTAACGAGGTGGAATTCAACCCTCTATATGCTTCAGAGGTTGGAGGAGCAGCAAAAGGCCATTCAAGCCTATACAATTGAGCACGATATAGGAGATGGAATGCACCTGTCTCAAGTGCAGTGGAGAATGATTTCAACGTTGTGCAAGGTTCTGATGCCCTTTGAACTTGCCACACGTGAAGTCAGTTCAGACACTGCCAGCCTGAGTCAGGTCATTCCCCTCATCAGGCTTTTGCAGAAGAAGCTGGAGGCATTGAAGAAGGAGCTAACACGGAGCGATTCCGCTAGGCATGTGGGACTTGTGGATGCAGCCCTTAATTCGCTTAACAAGGATTCACGGGTGGTCAATCTGTTGAAATCAGAGCACTACATTTTGGCCACCGTGCTCGATCCTAGATTTAAAGCCTACCTTGGATCTCTCCTTCCGGCAGACACAGGTCTGCTGGGGTTGAAAGACCTGCTGGTGACAAAATTGTCAAGTCAAGCGGAACGCGACCTGTCAACATCTCCTCCTTCACATTCTCCCGCAACTGGGGGTGCGAGGAAAAGGCTCAGAATTCCGAGCCCACCCGCTGGCGGTGATGCAGGGCAGTCTGGAGCGACTGCTGATGCTGACATCTGGTCCGGACTGAAGGACCTGACAACGATTACGGACATGTCGTCTACTGTCACTGCATATGATTCTCTCAACATTGATAGAATGGTGGAGGATTATATGAGTGACCGCATCCAAGTAGGCACGTCACACAGTCCGTACTTATACTGGCAGGAAAAAGAGGCAATTTGGAGGCCCTTGCACAAACTGGCTTTATTCTACCTAAGTTGCCCTCCCACAAGTGTGTACTCCGAAAGAGTGTTTAGTGCCGCCGCTCACCTTGTCAGCAATCGGCGTACGAGGTTACATCCAGAAAATGTGGAGAAGATGATGTTCATTAAAATGAATTATAATCAATTCCTCCGCGGAGACATTGACCAGCAGCAATTGCCTCCACAAAGTACACAGGGAGCTGAGATGGTGGATTCCAGTGGGGACGAATTGATAATCTGTGAGGAGGGGGATGTACACGGTGATATATCGGAGGGTGAAGATGAGGTGGACATCTTGCCTCTGTAGAGCCAGTTTGTGCAAGGAGAGATTAATTGCTTCTTTTTTGGGGGGGGTCCAAACCAACCCGTCATATCAGTCACAGTCGTGTGGCAGACCCTGTCACTGAAATGATGGGTTGGTTAAAGTGTGCATGTCCTGTTTTGTTTATACAACATAAGGGTGGGTGGGAGGGCCCAAGGATAATTCCATCTTGCACCTCTTTTTTCTTTTCTTTTTCTTTGCATCATGTGCTGATTGGGGAGGGTTTTTTGGAAGGGACATCCTGCGTGACACTGCAGTGCCACTCCTAGATGGGCCCGGTGTTTGTGTCGGCCACTAGGGTCGCTAATCTTACTCACACAGCTACCTCATTGCGCCTCTTTTTTTCTTTGCGTCATGTGCTGTTTGGGGAGGGTTTTTTGGAAGGGACATCCTGCGTGACACTGCAGTGCCACTCCTAGATGGGCCCGGTGTTTGTGTCGGCCACTAGGGTCGCTTATCTTACTCACACAGCGACCTCGGTGCAAATTTTAGGACTAAAAATAATATTGTGAGGTGTGATGTGTTCAGAATAGGCTGAAAATGAGTGTAAATTATGTTTTTTGAGGTTAATAATACTTTGGGATCAAAATTACCCCCAAATTCTATGATTTAAGCTGTTTTTTAGGGTTTTTTGAAAAAAACACCCGAATCCAAAACACACCCGAATCCGACAAAAAAAATTCGGTGAGGTTTTGCCAAAACGCGGTCGAACCCAAAACACGGCCGCGGAACCGAACCCAAAACCAAAACACAAAACCCGAAAAATTTCAGGCGCTCATCTCTATTATTCTGTTCCGAAAATTAATATGAAAAACTGATTCCTAAAAAAGTCAGCCAGAGAAAATGGGGGTCATTCCGAGTTGATAACTCACTAGCTACTTTTTGCAGCCATGCAAATGCATAGTCGCCGCCCACTGGGGAGTGTATTTTAGCTTTACGAGTGTGCGAACGCCTGTGCAGCTGAGCAGTACAAAAACAGTTTGTGCAGTTTCTGAGTTGCACAGAACTTACTCAGCTGCTGCGATCACTTCAGCCTGTCTGGTCCCGGAATTGACATCAGACACCCGCCCTGCAAACGCTTGGACATGCCGGTTTTTCCAAACACTCCCTGAAATGGTCAGTTGACACCCACAAACGCCTTCTTCCTGTCAATCTTCTTGCGATCGGCTGTGCGAATGGATTCTTTGTACAATCCATCGCTCAGCAATGATCCGCTTTGTACATGTACAACGCGCCTGCGCATTGCGGTGCATACGCATGCGCAGTAGTGACATGATCACTGCGCTGCGAAAACCAGCAGCGTGCGATCAGGTCGGAATGACCCCCAATATTATACTTTGGTGCAACTGTGCAAAAGTTGTTTGCATATTAACATTGCTCTATCCAAAAGGAAATGACTGATTCCTGTGTGTCACCTGGAAAAAATATTACACTTTATTGCAGTGTGCAGGATTATTTGTATTTCATGAACAGTTCCAGTGATCTGTTATCCTAATGATATGCAGTGCTTCCAAAGTATATGGAGCTTCTGTGAGCCAAATAATGGTGTATCAATAATTAGCTGCACTGATGTATATGTATAAAAGGATTACCCTTGGTTGTGATTCGCTCCACATTCCTCTGACCGTTTATGGTGGTGTGTAAAAGTTTTCTTATCCAAGAGATATTCACTACTGAGGCGCTTTCCTCCATATCTAGGAGGATGTCCGCAACTCCTCAGTATAAATAACTTGGTAGTAATCACCCTGAAATGTGTTATATATGGGCTCATATATCCCCAAAGAAAATCAGATACTCACAAGTCCTTACACACTGCTGCCAATGAATATGTATTTAGGTTGTTTCCATTCATATAGTGCACAGTGTGCAGACAGCGGGTTAGTCTCTAGCAAAAGCACAGAGTGAACACGGGCTCCCTTCTCACCACTGAATGGCGATGGGCATAATACCTCTGTCCCTGCTGATTGCCGTGTACCATGCAGTCGGCTCTCCCCACTTGTAACTCACAGAGGTAGTTCTCCTCAGCTTTGTAGCATGCACGACCAGCGCTTGCAGATCTCACTCCAACCGGTGTTCAAAGAAAATGAATGAATGATGCGTTTCCCCACCTATAGCATCAGCGGCTTCCTCAAATCAACCGGCTGTATGCACACTGTGCACTATATGAATGGAAACAATCTAACTACATATTAATTGGCAGCAGTGTGTAAGGCCTTGTGAGAATCTGATTTTCTGTGGGGATATATGAGCCCGTTTATAACACATTTCACGGTGATTACTACCAAGTGCTTTATACTGAGGAGTGGCGGAAATCCTTCTGGATATGGAGGAAAACACCTCAGTAGTGAATATCTCTTGGATAAGAATGCTTTTGCACATCATCATAAATGGCCAGAGTGGAGTGGAGTGGAGTGAATCAGCAAGGGTAATCCTTTTATACATATGTGCTTTACTGGCTAGGTTTAAATACATCATTGCAGCTAATTATTGATACATCATTATTTGGCTCACACATACTTTGGAAGCACTGCATATCATTAGGATAACACACAGGTTCTCAAACTCGGTCCTCAGGACCTCACACAGTGCATGTTTTGCAGGTTTCCTCACATAATCTCAAGTGAAATAATTTGCTCCACCTGTGGACCTTTTAAAATATGTCAGTGAATAATGAATACACCTGTGCACTTGCTGGGTTACCTGCAAAACATTCACTGTGTGGGGTCCTGAGGACCGAGTTTGAGAACCACTGGGATAACAGATCACTGGAACTGTTTCTGATATACAAATAATCCTGCTCACTGCAATAAAGTGTAATATTGTTTCCAGGTGACACACAGGATTCAGTCATTTCTTTTTGGATAGAGCACAGGTTCTCTAACTCAGTCCTCATTACTCCCACACAGTGCATGTTTTGCAGGTAACCCAGCAGGTGAACAGGTGTTAATTACTCACTGACACATTTTAAAAGGTTCGCAGGTGAGCTAATTATTTCACTTGTGATTCTGTGAGGAGACCTGCAAAACATGTACTGTGTGGGGTCCTGAGGACCGAGTTTGAGAACTTGTGGGACAGAGCAATGTAAATATGCTAACAACTTTTGCACAGTTGCAATAAAGTATAACATTGTCTCTGTCTGACTTTTAGGAATCAGTTTTTCCTATTCATTTTCTGAACAGAATAATGCTAATATAGCTTTATTATTGTGATCACTAGCCGGTGAATCCTTTTTTATATATGTGATCTACATTGTTTGTGAATATAATTGTTTTATTAAAATATTAATATATAAATGTGTATGGTGTTTGTGCTAAATATCAGCGCTTTTCAAATATTTGTTTTATAACTATCAGTCAGTGGTTCCCAATCTGGGTGCCTCGAGGCACTTGCAGGTGTGATCTGCTTTGGTAGTCCAGGCAATTCAAATTATTTGTGGTCAATGTAATAGGCAAAACCAGTGCGTGTGGCTTCCAATAATAAACTATGCAGACACACAGAAACTAGCCCTGTCCATCACCACATAACTGAACCTCAGGATGGCAAATAAACTAATTTCAATTAAAAAAAATGTTTTTTGAATTTCTCAATAAGAAACTTTTGGCATAGTGGAGCCATGTAAAACGTTCTGTTACTCTAGGTTGCTTTGGGTCACAAAAGTTTGGGAACAACTGCTATAAGTATTTATAAACAGCCTTTTAATTATTAGCTGTTATTCCGTTTTCATGAGGGGACAATATTTAGATCTCAACGCTCCTGGTTTAATCCCAAACTGTGCAATATTCAGAATAGTACATATAAAATATTGTTATAGGTCATGAATAGATATGTATATATATTGTGAAATTATCCCATGCAAGACTGTTATTTACACACCATAAATTAATTCTAAATATATTCCTAAACATCATGTCATCTGTACTTGGCTGTTTAGAATTCTCTTGCCCCAATATGTGGTATTTCACTGCTGAAAATACAGTTCTCAATAATCTTTTGAAATGGTGGGATTATAGTTCAGCCTCTAGTACACAGGTTCTCAAGCTCGGTCCTCAGGACTCCCCACAGTGCATGTTTAGCAGTTCTCACAGAATCACAAGTGAAATAATTAGCTCCACCTGGGGACCTTTTAAAATGTGTCAGTGAGTAATGAATACACCTGTGCACCTGCTAGGTGACATGCGAAATGTGAACTGTGTGGGGTCCTGAGGACCGAGTTTGAGAACCACTGCTCTAGTATATTCTCATGTATATGAGGGGATTATGAACATAATTACCATAGTGATAAAATATTCGCTATTGGAAAGACTCCTTGCATCTTGTGTCAAGTGTTTCCGGTTTGCCCCCAACTGTGTAGTTCATAATTCAAAGAGAATGTACAGTATTACTGACAGGGATTTCCAGCTCAATTGTGTAAGACCCCTACAGCCAATGTTAGGGTCTTCTGCCTATAACAGGCAACTGCTGTACCTTTAGTGCCGGATATGAATACTAATACTCAGGACTAACACCTCTAAGGGGCCCTACTCATTAGACGATGCGCCGCCGAGGTGCCCGACGGCCGATACGTCCGACGAGCGACCCGGCGGCGGGGAAGGCAGTGATGGGGGGAGTGAAGTTTCTTCACTCCCCCCGTCACCCGGCTGCATTGAAGTGCAGGCAAATATGGACGAGATCGTCCATATTGGCCTGCATGCACAGCCGACGGGAGACCAGCGATGAACGAGTGCGGGGCCGCGCATCGTTCATCGCTGGAGTCTCCACACTGAAAGATATGAACGAGTTCTCGTTCATTTCTGAATGAGATCGTTCATATCTATCTGAAAATCGGCCAGTGTGTAGGGCCTATTACACCTCTAACTGTTTAGGCTTCCTCAATTGGCTGGAGATGACAGGATTACTATCTGGAGTGGTAACTGCAGGCAAATACAGAATGGTATGGAATCAATTAACAGGAGACAGGTTTGTGGAATACTAAGAGTGTTCAGGATACTGGAGCCAGTTGTGGCAGGGATGTCTCAGTATAGTGAAGACTGTGGATGTGAAGTTTACCATAGGTGATTAACGAAAGGTCTGGAGTGCAGCACAATACTTTAGCACATGTGAGAAGCAGCTAATTGATGACTACACAGATCAGAACTAGGACTTGAATTCAGTACAAGAAAGTAATACAATGACTGCTGCTGGCAATGAATGGTCACAGTAATGAAGATATACTCTCTGTACTTTATTCAGGCAGCAGGAATTCTCAGTTGAAATCCAAAGCACTAAGTATGCAGAGTTTACACAGCAGTCCAATATGAGGTTTACATTGAGTATTTAGCTAGAAATAGCAGCAGGCACAGGTGAGTTCCACAGCAAAGGTAAATGCACAAACACAGAGTAAATATTATAGCAGCAAGGACAAGGTACTGTGTTATGGCATAGTCACTCAGCTGGGTGAGCTCTTTTAGTGCAACGATGCTAGAACTGTACAGGAAAAGGGACTGACTTACAAGGCTTTCAAACTAGACTCTGAGTCCTAGACACTGGAATCAGGAACTCAGAAAATATCACCGGCAAAACTTTGCAGGGCTGGCTACCTTTTTTCAGGAGCAGGGACCAATGACAACGAGCCAGGCAGACCAGCCCCCTAAATGAAATAATACATTGCAGCTGTAAGCCTGCACACATGCGCAGTTGCGTACCTGCCGTGACCAGGAATAATTGCATCTGCCTGTGTCCCAGGTGCTTAGCAACCATCGGGAACACTGGCCAGTGCGGAAGGCATGAAGTGGCATTCTGGTTGCCTGGCAATTATCCAGACCCTGCTGCAGAAGGGTGCTACAGCTGCGGCTTATAACAATTACAAAAGACTCAATCACTCATTTTACAAATATTGTATTTTTGTCAATTGCTCAGCACCATGGCAACATGTTAGTAATGAATTATCAGCTGTATAGTTCTCAATAGGATCTATTATCACACATGAAAATGTATCAAGCCCCAAATATCCATTTGTTATAACTACTATAAATAAGAAAATATAGACAACTTTGTTAGGGGATTCAAGATGTACTTTAACTCATAACTTCTCTGATTATTGAAGGTGAAGATTTTTCTTTGAAGGGAGACTTTATTTTAATCCCCCACTGATATGATTTCTGGGGATCTGGTCAGGATTCCATCAGTTGAAATACTGATGCCAGAATCCCGGTAATGATTGAAGTGCCGGCATCCCAACAAGGAGAACCATCCTGTCATCGTAATGCTGACTGCCGGGATCCCAAATGACTATGGCCACCCACCAGGCAGGTTTTCCATGGGGGAAGGTAAGGTTTAGGCTGAGGGGGAGGGTTGAAATTAGGCTACGGGGAGGTGGGGTTAGGTTTAGGCTGTGGGAAGAGCTGTTTAGGCTTAGGACACCAGGGAGTGTTAGCGTTAGGCTGCGGGGGAGGGTTAGGTTTAGACTGCAGAAATGGTGGATTAGGGTTAGTGGGGCATTGGGGTAAGGTAACTACACGTACCTACCCCATGTCAGGATTCTAAGTAGCGGGATGTCTTCTGACCGACAGCATCCCAACAACCGGCATTTCCAACCCAACATGATTTATGTAGTGCAGTGGTTGATATAAATAACAGTGCTGTTACTGATTTCCCATTCACACTGTGGAAAATAATCAGCAGGAGTGCCAAGAGCTAAGTGCAACTAGCCTGCTCACATAATCACTTTGACACAGCCTTGCATACTAAAAATCATCAATTATTTGATCCCACTATTAGTGAATCACATTGGAGATATGATAAGAAGGAGCACTAAAATAAATAATGCTGCTGTCACTTCTCTGTTAAAACTGGGGGGAACAGTCAATAAGAGGGTTGGGTGCAATTTAAAATACCCCCACTAGTATACTCTTTATAGCACAGCATGATATTTAATCCTCAGTACTTTTGCTGATCCCCAATGTACAATGAGAAGTGTAGTCATTGGGAGTACAGCTCTATGCAGACACACATTATAGACATCACATAGTTAAATGTTTAGACAGCATATAGTGGCACTGATCAAAACACAACAGTGACCTGGTCGCATATGATGGGCCCATATTTTTGGCCAAAATTATGCTATGCACCGTAAATTGACTCTGTTATATTGCAGAGTTATTAGAATTATCCTGATTAATACCCTTTTTACATCACACAAACAACCCAGTATAATGCTGGGTCGACTCATTTTCCTATTTCCCAGGTTGACTGATGTAGTATTTTAATAATACAGCAGATTTATACAGAGTTATTACCGTGTCAGTTGCGGTGTGAAAGGGTTACCAGGGTGTATGCGACCTGGGACCTGTTTATACAATGGAGGAGGTGGCCTGGAGATCTCATTTCAAAGCACTACCTCGACCCCCACCCTCGATGTCAACCTGACCCAGCATATTGGTTGCCAGTCTGAAAGGGGTCATCATGGCTGGTTGCACACGGGAAGGTCCCGTGTACAATTTCCAGGTGCGACCCATCATTGCGATGTGAAAGGGGTATGACAGTGTTTAATATTTGCAGTGTGCACTTGCATTTTTCTCTTTTTTTCTGTGCAGAACTACAAGTTTTAGCATGGTAGCACCTCTCATTATGGTTAGAATTAAGATGTGCAGTCCAAGCCCCCAACATAAGTTTCTGTTTTCAAATTTATGTGACTTAAGGTTTATTGGTTTCTAAAAATAGCAATAAGGATTGTAGAATGCCCAAATTGGACTCAACAGAGAGCTAGTGAGATGCCAGCACCTGTGGATCTACAATACTTATTGTTATTTTTAGAAACCGATAAACCTTAAGTCACAGAAATTTGAAATCAGAAACGTCTGTGGGGGGCTTGGACTGCACACCCTAACTCTAAACATATTAAGAGGTGCTACTATGCTAAGAGCCTGGGTTAACAGGTGGCCAGTCCGATGCCAGAGCCTGGGGATCAGCAGGGGTATGCTTTGAATCTACATTTAAGTCCCAAACAAGGAAGAAAGGGCAAGAGTCAGAATAGGATGAAGGAAACAAAGAGGATTATAATTACCTACTGGTAAATCCTTTTCTTGTAGTCCATAAGGGATACTGGGGATGACTTATTTCTATGGGGTATAGATGGGATCCAAAAGAGCAGGTGCACTTTAAATTTCTTCAACTGGGTGTGCTGTCTCCTCCCCTCTATGCCCCCTCCTACAGCAAGTATAGGTAAAACTGTGGCCGAAGGAGAATGGACATATTTGAGAGAAGGAACTTAACAACAATGCGTGGTGAGATTCATACAACAGCACACCAATAACATAAAACAACCAGCAACAGCTGGTAACAAGAGCAACAGCTGAACAAGTAACTTTTAGTAAAAGAAAAACCTGCAGACAAGTCAACACACTTAGGCGGGCACCCAGTATCCCTTATGGACTATGAGAAAAGGATAGGTAGGTAATTAAAATCATCTTTTCTTTACCATCCATAAAGGATACTGGGGATGACTTAGTACAATGGGGATATCCCAAAGCTTCCAAAATGGGCAGGAATGTGCGTAGACAGCACCACCTACCCAAACTGCCCTTTGGGCAGCACCACCTGCCCAAACTAGGTATCCTCTTTGGCCAGGGTATCAAACCTGTAGAACTTCACAAAGGTGTTCTTCCCCGACCAGGTAGCAGCTCGGCAAAGTTGCAAGGCCGAGACTATATGGGCAACTGCACAGGAAGACCCCACTGATCTTGCAGAGTGTGCCTTCAGAGACTGTGGAACAGGTAAGGCTGCCAACACATAGGCCTGTTGGATAGTCAGCCTAATCCAACAAGCAATGGACTGCTTAGATGGAGGGCAACCCCTTTTCTTTGCATTGTAAAGCACAAACATAGAATCCATCTTTCTGATCTGAGCTGTCCTTTTGATGTAGACCTTTAAGGCTCGCACAGCATCCAATGCCTCCGGAGGAGGAGGAGAAGATCCAACACTGGACGGAATCACAATGGGTTGGATATAGTGAAATGCAGAGACAACCTTTGGCAGGAACTGCTGTCTAGTCCTGAGCTCAGCTCTGTCTTCATAAAATACCATGTAAGGACTTTTACACGGTAAGGTCCCCAATTCTGAGACATGCCTAGCAGAAGCCAGGGCCAGTAACATTACCATCTTCCATGTAAGGTACTTGTCTTCTACCAACAGCAAAGGTTCAAAACAGGAGGACTGTAGAAATTCCAACACAACATTCCAATCCCAAGGTGCCATGGGCAGCACAAAAGGAGGTTGTATGTGGAGTACCCCTTGTAGGAAGGTCTGGACCTTCGGCAACACTGCCCCACCCACCCCTCACTGATTTTAAATAGATAGCCCAGCACTCTGACTTCCATATGTGGTGTGAGCACACTGAGGTAAGACTCCTACATTTGTTTACTATGATAGTCAATATTGGGGGAATTCTCTGGGGTTCTGGGCTCCCTGTACCTGCCATGGCTGGACAACCCCAGGGCATCGCAATCTTACACTATTTCAATATACTATGGCACTTATAGTTTGTTTTATATATATATGTAACACTTTCACATAATTTTCTTTCACTCCACACATCACTCACACATGCAGCAGCAGCTGCTCCTACCTCTTTAACCCTTTATTTGTATCACCCTTGCAGTGCCCTGGGGTTGTCTGGCTGGGTGGCTCTGGGGTGTCCTGCCCCCCGGACCTGAACCCCTATAGTTAGTGTTAGGGACCAACCCAATGAGAGGCTACCTTGGCACAGTGGGTAAGCTCATAGCCCTGGCCAGGTTTATGCTAAATGCCTTTGGTTATTACAGGTTGATCTGGTGTGAGATAGTGCACCTGCAACTTTTTTCCCCTTGTATACTGTATCAAGTCTCAAGCAGAGGAGCACCTCATTTCTTAATTATGGTGTGCAAACAAGAGCCCCCCTCCTTTGGTAAACTCCGGCAACCCTGTCAACTTTTTCTGGAATAAAATTGAGAGGGCTGAAATCTGGACCTTAATGGAACCCAGTTGTAAACCCTTATTCACACCATCCTGCAGGAAACATAAGAAAATGTCCTAAGTGGAACACAGCAGGCAGATATGTGCATTCCTCGCACCAAGAGACATATCTTTTCCAAATATGATTGTAGTGTTTTGATGTTACAGGCTTTCTGACCCGAAGTCTGGTTGTAATAATCTTCTTGGAAAGGCCTTTTTGAGCTAGGATGTGATGCTCAACTTCCATACAGTCAAATGAAGTTGCCGTAAGTCCTGGTAGATGAATGGTCCCTATTGCAGAAGATCTTTTTTGAGTGGCAGAGGCCAAGGGTCTGCGACAGACATGTCCAGAACATCCATGTATCATGCCCTCTGGGGCCAATCCAGGGCAAACAGAATTGCATGGACATCCTGATTCCTGATTCGTTTGAGCACCCTCGGTATCAAAGGCATCGGAGGAAATAGGTAAACAAACTGGTACGGCCAAGAAGACGACAGCACATCCATGGCCCTCACCTGAGGGTCCCTGGTCCTTGAGCAATACCAAGGAAGTTTCTTGTTGAGTCGAGACACCATCATGTCTATCTGAGGGCGACCCCACAGGTTGATGATCTGTTGAAACACCTGCTGATGCAGGCCCCACTCCTCTGGGTAAAGATTGTGATGACTCAGGAAGTCCGCTTCCCAATTTTCTACCTCCGGAATAAAGATGGCGGACAGTGCTCTTGCGTTTCTTTCTGCCCAGAGGAGTATTTTTGACACCTCTCACATGCAGGTCTTGCTCTTTGTCGCTCTTTGTTGGTTTATGTAAGCCACCGCTGTGGCGTTGTCTGACCTGAATCACCCGATCCTTGAGCAGAGGATAGGCCTGAAGCAGAGTATTGTAGATCACCCAAAGTTCCAGAATATTGATTGGAAGAAGGGCTTCACTGGCAGACCATCTGCCCTGGAACTGAGCCCCTTGGGTGACAGCTCCTCATCCTCTCAGACTCGCATCCGTTGTGAGGAGGATCCAATCCTGAATCCCGAAACTCCAACCTTCTATTGGGTTCAAGAACTGTAACCACCAGAGGAGGGAAATCCTGGCCTGAGGTGACTGACGGATTATCCGGTGAATCTGAAGATGTGAACCAGACCACTTGCTCAGGAGATCCAATTGGATGGCCTCGTATGAGGCTACCATCTTCCCCAACAACTTGAAGCAAAGATGTATGGATATCCGAGGAGGCCGTAGGACCAGTCGGACTATCTCCTGGAGAGTTCTTGCTTTGACCTCTGGGAGGAACATTTTTTGAGCCACAGTGTCCAGAAACATACAGAGGAACAGTACCTTTGAGTAGGCTCCAGGTGGTAGCAGCTGAATAGTGCAGTCTAAATTGAGCAGTAGAAGCTCCCTGGATCTCGCTTTTATCAAGAGATTGTCTAGGTAAGGGACAATATTGACCCCCTGAACTTGGAGCTGGAACATCATTTCCATCATTACCTTCGTGAAGACCCTCGGAGCTGTGGACAGGCCAAAGGGTAGCGCCTGGAACAGGTAGTGATTGTACAGCAGGGCAAACCTTAGGTAAGCCTGGTGAGGTGGCCACATTGGGATATGGAGATAAGCATCCTTTATATCCAGGGAGACAATGAACTTTTGTTCTTCAAGGCCCACAATCACTGGACGCAGGAATTCCTTCTTGAACTTGAAGACCTTTAGGTATGGGTTCAAGGATATCAGATTCAGAATAGGTCTTACCGAACCGTCCAGCTTTGATACCACAAACAGGTTTCAGTAATAACCCTGTCCTTATTGTTGTAGTGGCACTGGAACAATGATGTGGGACTGGACCAACTTTAGGATGGCCAGTTGTAGAATAGCTCGAGTATCCTCTAAAGCTGGTAAGCTTGATTTGTAAAACCATTGGGGAGGAGTGCTGTTGAACTCCAGCTTATAGCTCTGGGAAATGAGGTCCTTTACCCAGGTTTCCTGGCAGGAGCTTACCAAGATGCAGCTGAAGTGATGCAGCCGAACTCCCACTTCGAGATCCCCTCAGGTTGGGGGGGCCACCGTCATGCTGAGGTTTTAGTGGAAGCTGCACTGGTGTTTGGTTACTGAGAACTAGCGGCCACTGGTCTTTTTGTTTTTCCTCTGGTGCCTCATGCCGCATTAGAGGCACCCCTGGATCTTGACCAGAATCTGGCAGACCGAAAGGACTGGGTAGATGGCCCCGGGTAGGGATGCCAAGCAGGCGGGGCTCCAGAGGGGAGAAATGTGGATTTTCCTGAAGTAACTTTAGAAATCTATGTATCTAACTCAACCCCAAAGAGCCAATCCCCTGAAAAGGGGAGAGGATCCACACTGCGCTTGGAATTAGCCTCCGCAATCCACTGATGCAGCCACAAAGCTCTGTGTGCCGTGTCAAAGTCAGAAAAATATCTCTATACACACTGCCATATTTGCACCTCATACACGTCCGCGCTGCGCATGCGTACGCTCTCCCGTGCGTGCGCATACTCACAGTCGCGGGCACCCGCAGGCGCACGGTATGCGTATTTACGGTAGAGTTTATGTGATCGTAGCGTGCGACTCAATCGTTACATATTTTAACTATATAATGTATTTTGTAGATCATGGTCCCTTTGATAGATTCTGAAAGTTTAGTTAATATAGCATGTTCCTGGACAGAGGGATCCCTCTTTGTATTGTACGAAGGGTCTAACAGGAGTCATACAGTGGTGTTTAGTACCCATCGGAAGAGTATTTAATTAGCAATATTCCGGTGTTGGTTTTGAGCGGATTAATCGCTCGTGCGAATAGTTATGGACATAAGAAGTTTATGTCCATTTACTATTATTTGCTCTTACTTAGCCATGCGGCGGGAAACCCAGTATCCCACCCACCTGAGCTGTTGGAAATCGTCACAGCCCACCTGTATGAATCAGCCTATGACCTTTTGTTATAGTGCGAAGCCGAATTCCTGTGTCCAATGAACAATGAGATTGTAGGGACCATTTAATTGTATTGTGTGTGGGGCATAAATAGACAAGCCGAACACATCCAGCTCACTCTTCAACGGTTATCATTGCTGAAAATCGGGAGCTGGATGTCCAGAGGCGCATGCGATCGTTTCCCCTTGTGCGTAAGTGTTTCTCCGCAACCATATTGTTCTTACTGTTATTGTGGGCCATTTCTCTCTCTCTCTCTCTCTCTCTTCTCCTCTTTCTCTCTTATTTTCCCTTAAAACATAATTGTATTGTATTATATTTCCTGTGTAGTTATCTGGTTAGGTAGTCTATGTTATATTGTAGTGTATGACTTGTATTGTATTAATTCTTTTGCAAGTATATCATTCATAATATATATATATTAGGCGTTGGACCCTAAGCCCAGGTATCTGTGTATTTCTTGTAGTGTTAAGTATTCACAGAGCGTCGGTGACGCTCAAACAGCTTTTAAGTTAATAAGGTTACACTAGGTTGCATCTACACCCTATCTCTACACTAAGGCTTTACAGCATATTACATTGTTTATGGTTTAGATATAAAGGTTTAACATTGTGAGCGTCAGTGCCGCTGGTGATCTCCTCGTGGTCCCGAGCGTCCGCTACGCTATAGCGAATCATTACGTTAGACGGCAGCCAATAGCGTGCCTGCCTGTGATCTCTTGGCCGTGAGCGAACGTGACGCTTGAGCGTCTCGACTACGGCTAAGCGATTGCTACGCAACGAGCGTACCCTTACGGTACTCCATACGTGAATAACGTACAGTGTTCTTAGACCTCATAAAGGGTTTTATATAAGATAAATATTTAGCTTTATCAATTGGCGGCTCGCCCGTCCTTCACATATCTGCACAAGGTAATTTCAGCAGACATTATCTAGCAGCAAAGGGCGGGAGGTCATATTCCTCGTAGTGCTGTTTGGATAAGCGTCTGCTTCGCTTAGTAAAGGGTGCTGAAGGAATCCGGGACCGGAGGTAAGAACAAAACGATAGTGTCTTTTTAAAACTGTTTATTTCTGTCTTGCGTACACACGCACGCATATCTGCATTTCTTTTCATTCGTGTATTTTCATATATCACTCTCCTGTTTGCCATTGTATAATTGATAAACGTACTAAGAGAGATTTGCCGCTATTTCATAGTTAAAGAGTAAAGGTAATACAGTTAAGGTATAGAAATACACACAGCTCTACCTAAAGGTAAAAGGAGAGATTGGTGTGGTGTGCGGTAGATGATCGAGGATCATCTACATTGATAAACGTGTTAGTTGTGTTACGGTGGACAAAGACTGGTGTACACGTGTCTCTAACAAAGGGAGAGACTCGCGTACGCAAAGGGCCGACGCACGCAGCGTAAATTACGCAACGGAGCGTCTGGGTACGCCCACGTAACTCAAGTCACACGATAGTGTTGATTTTTAAGTAACGCAACAGGCGATAAGTAGCGCAAATCTATTTTAAATTCGAAATTTTAAATTAACAGATCCTTCTCCTAATTTGTAACACATCTGGTCTAAAGAGAAATTTCTGCGCAGAAATAGAAATAGAAACAAAAGTGTATATGTGGTGAGTGAGTGTTTGTTTTTACAATTTTGAGGATTGAACCAAAAGAAATCATCGAGTTCTCGTGAGGTACATACGTGTAAGTGACATGCACGGTGGCTAGGGAGGCATCCTTGGTTAAACATAAAATTTGAGCATTAGAGTATAGCAGACCAGGAGGTCATACTGTAGCAGACCAGGAGGTCATAACAGACCAGGAGGTCTAGGTACAGCAGACAAGGAAGTCCGCTATAGAGTCCACAGGCACAACACCAAAAAGAAAAGGGTTGGTGCAACACCCATATAGGCCATACAAGCTCTTGCTGAAGGAATTCGCAGCCGCAATTTTCGATTCCGCTGGTCGCTCAGTACATAAGATTAGTTGCTTATGTGCTGAACGATTGTACCGCACGTAATTGTGTGCATTAGTAAACCTGACTGGTACTATTTGTGTACGAAGGTCATAAACGCTATTTGTACATTCTAACGTGATTTGTGTAATTTTTTATTTTTTCAAAAAGGGAAGTTCGCTGGTCACTCAGGAACTATCTGACAACCACACCTTTACTGGAAAGGGTTAATGCTCTGCGGATCACACTCACATGTTCCAGTAAACAAAGGTTAATAGGGGCCCTGGGTCGAGTACGCCAGCACTATATCAGTGTGATCAGGGCGTATTGGTCGGCGTGGGCGAGTGAGTGAGGTACTCGGTAAACTTCACCGCCAACCTATCGTGAATATCTTGGTTTTTTGTAAGGTTCCGTAACACCTGCAAATTATGGGGGCCAGTTGTTCAGGAAGGGGGCGATCAACCTCGGTTCGGGTTGATTCTATAAACCGACCAGTCGGGTCGGCAAGGTACGTAATGTGTGAAAAGTACGGAAGTCACACAGAAGCTTTATGTGATGAATGGGAGAGAATGACAGTACATGACGGGGAGAAATTCCCAAGAGTAGGTAGCTTCAGCACAGAAGTGTTAACGAATTTAAGGAGAAGGATATGTCTCATTAAATCAGCAAAGAGACGAATCAAGCATTATGATTATTTGCAGTTGTGGCAACAGGAGGGTGACATACAGAGAGGATTGGCTCAGGCGGCGGGATCTGGCTCGATCAGGAAACTGATAGCCACGGCCCCACCGCCACCATACATATCAGGAGAGAAATTGGTTGCGGAGAATGACGCACTAAGGTGTAACAAACAAACACTTAGCAACTGTGTAAATGTTAAAGATAATGTTAACCAATTAACCAATGCAAGTATTAACCCGTGCAAGTTGTACCCTGTTTTGAAATTTCCCCAAGAGTGTGATCAAGAGGACGAATCGGCAACAATATCAGCGCTCTCTCTAGCAGCCACCATATCAGAAACAACAGTAGGCACGGCCCAACCCATAAGATTAGTAACAAAGCCCCCTAGCGGAGGGACAGGTGAGGTCGTATCAACGGGTAAGTACGGCACCATACACTATGCTGAAACTATTTCACCACAAACTGCAGAATCTACACAGAATGATGTTGTTAGAATTAATCCTGTTAAGGTAATAGTAGTGCCAAATGGGAAAACAGACACTTCAGGAGTCACTCCTGTTAGGAACATCGCCATGTATAGCCCGTTTACCCGAATGGAATTAAGGACCATAGTGTCTGAATTCCCTGACCCTAGAAAAGATTTAGTTGCTAGCCAAAAATACATCAGAGACCTAGGAAACACTTTAGAGCCCAATAATAAAGATTGGCAAGTACTGCTAAGAGCTTGTTTACCCTCCAATGTCGACGCAGCTCAATTTTTAGTTGACTGTGGATTAGATCAGGATGTACCTCTTACAGATGTGTACAACAAAGATAATGTAAAAAGAATAAGTTTACAGTTAAAGGAGTATTTCCCAGCGGTAGTTAAATGGAACAAGATATTCTCCATTAAACAAAAGGAGTCTGAAACAGCTGCAGAGTATTTTCACAGAGCATTATCAGAGATGGCAAAATACACAGGCATAGAGGACATTAAAACAAACATAAACCATTGAGAAGTAGCAGTATCGGTACTGATGGATGGTTTAAAAGAGTCATTAAAGACTAGGGTACAGACCACACAACCATGTTGGCGAGGTCTGTCTGTGGCTACTTTGAGAGAGGCTGCTATTGATCACGACTGGAATATCACCAGACACAGGGAGTCACAAGGTGATAAGTTAATGTCAGTAAGTATACAGGCCCTGACCACAAAACAGCCTGTGTTAATATCACCAAACCCTGTGGGTAAGTCAAATGTGGTAACATGTTATTTTTGTCACAAACAAGGACACTTTGCACGAGACTGTAGATCGAGAAATGTACAAAAATCTTATCAACCCCCTAGACAACGACACGACACACGACATTGGGATCAGGGTCCACAGAGATGGAGTTATGAGCCACATACAGGGGAAACAAAAAGATACCCCCCGAACAGAGACTGGCACGCCCCTGGTAGTTCCCAGCTAACTCCCTCACAAGTAGTTGCTGCCAGCGGGATTCAGGGAGGTCACCATACCCAATAGGGGTGTGGCCATACCTGTAATCTGCAGCCAGTAAAATTGATTGCAAGCCTTGGAAGTGAACCTGAAGTTGCAATTAATGTAGCTGGTAAATCATTAAACTTTCTTGTAGATACGGGGGCGGCCAAATCAGTGATAAATTCGACAGTGGGCATGAGAACCACTGGTAGGACAATTCCAGCCATGGGAGTAACAGGAGTAGTCCAGCATTACCCTGTTAGCAAGCCAGCCGAGATTACAATAGGGCCTTTACATACCAAGCATTCCTTTTTGCTGGCTGCATCGGCACCGACCAATCTCCTGGGAAGAGACTTACTGTGTAAAATGGGGTGCGTCATTTATTGTACTCCTGAAGGTGTATTCTTGGACATACCTGAGAATCACGCTCAGGAAGTGCGAGACATGTTAGACTCCCCATCAAAATTAATGTCACATACCATTATGACAAATAGGACTCCGTCCCAAGTAGAAGAAATGACATCTCAGATACCAGAGTCACTTTGGACTAAAGATGGACAGGACACTGGATTAATGGCAAACGTAGCTCCGGTAGTTGTACAAGTAAAAGATGGTAGGATAGCTCCAAAAATCCCACAGTACCCTCTGAAGCCAGAGGTGGAGTTAGGAGTTTACCCAGTAATAGAGCGCTTGCTACAACAGGGCATTCTGGTAAGAACGTCCAGCACTGCCAATAGTCCCATCTTCCCTGTGAAAAAGAGTGGGGGGAGGGGTTACCGGCTAGTGCAGGATCTGAGGGGGATTAACAAAATAGTTGAGAGTCAGTTCCCCGTAGTGCCAAATCCAGCTGTCATCCTAATGCAAATCCCTCCCACTGCGAAATTTTTCACTGTTATTGACCTCTGCTCCGCTTTCTTTTCGGTACCTCTGCACCCTGACAGCCAATATTTGTTCGCATTTACATACAGAGGAGTCCAATACACATGGACTCGATTAACACAAGGATTCATAGATAGTCCAAGTATATTTTCCCAGGCTTTGCATGATTGTTTACAGTCTTTCCAACCAGAGAGTGGATCAGTATTAATACAGTACGTGGATGATCTACTACTGTGTTCTGATTCATTGGAAGCATCCCTGAAGGATACGAAACAGCTCCTGTTTCATCTTTCAGACACAGGACACAAGGTTTCCAAAGACAAGTTACAATTATGCCAAACTAAAGTAAAATATTTGGGACACTGTCTAACACAAGGACTGAGACACCTGACCGCTGATAGAATTCAAGCAATTAGAGACATGACTCTGCCACAAACCCAGCAACAGATCAGAACGTTTTTAGGAATGTGTGGGTATTGCCGTAACTGGATCCCAGGATTTTCCATTCTAGCGTTACCTTTGCAGGAGATGGTCTCCTCAAACAAACCTGATCGGATTTCGCATACAGACGAGTCTGAGACGGCATTTGAGAGACTTAAACAGTGCCTAACGCAGGCACCAGCATTAGGTATGCCAGACTATGGGAAACCTTTTGAGCTGTACGGAACAGAAAGTGCTGGTTGCGCGGCAGGCGTACTAACCCAAAAGCACGGTGATGCCAGCAGGCCAGTAGCATATTACAGCGCTCAGCTAGACACGGTAGCGCGATCCCTCCCCACATGCTTGCGAAGCGTTGCTGCGATAGCATTGCTAGTAACGAAAAGCGAAGATGTAGTGCTAGGTCACAACCTCACAATTCATACACCACATGCAGTGTCAGCCTTGCTGAATTCTGCCCAAACCAGGCACGTCTCATCAGCACGGTTTACAAGATGGGAATTGGCACTAATGGCCCCCGTAAACATCACCATAAAGAGATGCAGTGCATTAAATCCTGCAACGTATCTCCCAGGTGTGCCTGGACAGGCACAAAGGGTGGAGGATGAGAGTGGTGGGGAAGGAGGATTTAATACAAAGGAAGACACACATGATTGTATGGAATATTTGACCCAAAATTTTACCGCAAGGCCTGACATCAGTGACAACCCACTGGAAGATGTAGAACTTACATTCTACACGGACGGTAGTTGTCATAGACAGTCAGACTCAGGAGACTTGTGTACTGGATACGCAGTCGTAGATGACCAAGGCACCATAGAAGCGGAACCGCTAGGCCCACCTCACTCAGCCCAGGTTGCTGAACTGGTCGCCCTAACCAGAGCATGTGAATTGGCTAAGGGCAAATCAGCCAATATCTACACCGATTCTAGATACGCATTCGGGGTAGTCCATGATTTCGGAGCCCTATGGCGCCTCAGAAACTTCATGACGGCAGCTGGTACACCGATAGCGCATGCAGCTCACATAAAAAGGCTTCTAACAGCGATACAGGAACCCGACAGAGTGGCTGTTATCAAGTGTAAAGCACACACATATAGCCAGGACCCAGTATCACTTGGTAACAGCCGAGCAGACGAAGCTGCTAAGTTAGCAGCTGTTACCCCCAGACAGACAGACACCACACAACTGATGGTATTTAATACCATCAACACACAGAAGTTGTGTGAGATGCAAAATTTGTGTTCCACACAGGAAAAGGCAGTCTGGAAGGCAAAAGGATATGACCAGGAGTCCTCAGGACTCTGGACGGATGGACACGGTAAACCAGTGGCCCCCAGAGCATACCTTCCATGTTTAGCTGAGGCAGCTCACGGGCTGACTCATCTGGGCAAGGAAGGGATGTGCAAGTTGGTAAGAGCATATTGGTGTGCCCCAGGATTTTCATCTCATGCGAGTAAAAGAGCAATGTCATGCCTTACCTGTTTGAGAAAGAACATCGGAAAGGCAATACCTACAGAACCATCTCATATCCCACCTGCCGGCGGCCCTTTCCAGGTAATACAGATTGACTTTATTCAATTACCCCCTTGTCAAAATTTGAAATATGTACTTGTTTGTATAGATGTTTTCTCAAATTGGGTCGAAGCATTTCCGGCGGCCACAAATACCGCTATGTTTACTGCTAAGAAAATTGTGCAGGAATTTGTATGTAGATATGGTATCCCTAGAATTATCGAAAGTGATAGGGGTACCCATTTTACAGGTGATGTCTTTCAAGGAATGTGTAAGTTGATGGGAATTGATAGCAAGCTGCACACTCCATACCGTCCACAGGCGAGTGCGAAAGTGGAAAGAGTGAACAGCACTATTAAAAATAAACTGAGTAAAGTGATGGCAGAGACAGGATTGACATGGCCAGAAGCTTTACCCATTGTACTGTACAGCATCAGAACCACTCCCAGGTCCCCTCTTAATCTGTCTCCCTTTGAAATCTTGTTTGGTCGACAACCGCATGTTATGATTAACCCTCAGGATGATTTGAAGTGTAACAATGAAGTGACTGTAAAATACTTGATTAACATGAGTAAACAGTTAAGGAATCAAAATGATAATCTGAAGTTGGTGATTCCTGATTTACCAGATAGTAATTGTCATGACATTGAACCTGGGGATTATGTAATGATACGGAATTTTCTACGCTCAGGTTGCCTTATTGACAGATGGGAAGGACCATACCAGGTCTTATTGACTAGCACTACAGCATTGAAGGTTGCTGAGAGAGAGACTTGGGTTCATTCGTCCCACTGTAAGAAGGTTGCTGATCCAGAGAGGTCCCGTGATAAGGAACAGACGGTAGAGGTTGTATCACTGGAGTGTCTGTTCCAGGAGGATTGAGGCGGCACCTGAGCATTGAAAATCACAAGACCAAAAGCAGTTGTCGATCCCCTGTTCCCTTTTATTGTTTTTCTCCAACTTCCCATCCCCTCTCCCTCAAATTATTTTTTCCCCCCTTCTCATTCTTCTCCGTTTCCTCCTACAAGATGGACTTGCCCCAAGAGACTGTGATCCGGATTTTCCTGTTGACCATGATGTTGACCAGAGCAGTCTGTTCCGGCGAGAGTACCATGGAGGTCGAGAGAGGTTCTGGAATGAGTTCTGATGATAAAGATGGAGGCGTAGTTTTCCAAGAACAACTTAACCAATAATTAAAGGCGAGTATCAGAAAACGATCCGATAGCATTGACAATAGAAGGAATTGTGAAGGATTGTTAGCTGAAGAAAACTGTATCTGTAGGCTCTGTGACAACGTAGTGGAGGACGGGTGCATCAAGAAATGCCAATCCAGTTTTAATATCCATATGGACCGGCATCCATTGAGTGACTATCACTCCTTAGTGGGTAGTGTGTTAAATAAAACAGATTGTTGGGTATGCTCTCAAGTACCTCAAGGTCATAGCAAATCAGGGCTAGTACCATTTCCTTTAACGTTAGGGGAGGTACTTGAGTTAAGTGGTGGGAGACCAGTGGACAGGAGGTTTAATATCTCCAGCCCTCCTAGTTTGAAGCTCCACCAATACCATGTGGATAGGTCCCTATTATGTTTTAACATCTCCAATCCCCGAAAGCCGGGAAATTGGGAAGTGTCATGGAGTAACCAAACCATGACCTTTTCGCATAGAGCAGATAGAATGCCTACAGATACAGAGCTTATACGCCACATAGCCAGTAGAGGAAAATCTTTCCGATATAGGTATACCTTAGGAAATAGGATTACGAAAGTTGGAGAGGTATCACCAGGATACTGTGCACATATCGTACAACCTGATACGTGTACTAAGCAGATGGAAGAATTAGGGTTAGGAGATTTCACATGGAAGGTGTGTAATATGGTTATGTCCTACTCCGTCCCATATGTTCTCCCCGATGATGCATATTTCATATGCGGGAGAAAGGCGTATAAGTGGCTTGCCCCAAACTCTGAAGGATTGTGTTATATTGGAAAAGTACTGCCTGAAGTAATGACTGTATCACATGACAAAATGAAAGACATACACCGTGTTGCCCAAACTCCTTATACTCACACCCATTACGAGCACGTAGTTAAACGGCACCTGATAGAAAGAACAGAGCATCCGGCCTCTGACATGATCCATGAATCCACCGGGATTCAGTTTCTAATCGCGTTAGACATCACTCGCACCGCCAGAGGAGTGTTGAATTATAAATACATATCTGCGCTTGCAAATTTGTTAGATAATATCACTGAAATGTATGATGACACGTTTAGGTATACTGGAAGAGAACTTCAAGCTTATAAAACAGAACTGGTACAGCATAGAATGGTTCTTAATTACCTCACAGCAGTGACAGGCGGATATTGTGTCACACTGGCAACACAATACGGCGTGAAATGTTGCACATATATTACGAATAGCACCGAGGACCCGGTCGAGGTCATAGACCAAAAGATGGACGATATTCTCCAACTGAAGTGGGAATTTCGCAGGAGACACAATCTCACTCTTGCTGCTGTAGGTAATGAGCTGACTGGTTGGGTGTCATGGTTGAACCCACGAAATTGGTTCTCTGGTTTAGGAGAGTGGGCTCAAGGAGTCATAATGGATGTTGGGAAGTTTCTTCTATGTATCTTAGGTGTTGTCATATCAATTGGTTTGATATTTAGATGCGGTCAGGCTTTAATGAAGTGCAATCGTCGTACTAGGGTAATGAGTCTGAGGAGTGAGGAAACTGTAATTCCAATGGATTTGATTTATGACCCAAAAGTAGAAACAATGATGTGATGAAAATGAACAATGATGTGATGAAAATGCGATTTCTACGGTCCGTTTCTTTCACCTGTTTTTCCGTTTCCTCCAAGGTAAAAAGACCCACTTGGACGAGGAATTTGATGAGCCGATATACAGACAACAGATGGATTAAAGAAGAAGCTTTGACAACCTGATACACAGATTTTTGATGAACTTTGCCATAGATCCCCAGTTTCCCTAGAAATTTTAAAATTACGCTAGCCCAACACTTTTGTAAATCTATGGACATTGACAAAGCTTTTGCTCGCACCTTATGGGCAAAAGCACAAAGAAGACTGCATTCAACAGACACCGAACAAGACTTCAACCGACAAATGTTCATTTACCTGACATAGAATACCACTGCATTTACCGTAATTATGTCTTTTCTTCATCTCTACAACCTTCAGGTAATTACACACATAGTATAGGGAATACAGGCACAGATATCAGCAATCACATATTCCCCCATTCATGTATCATCAACTAAAATGTGCTCCCCCATTTTCTTACAACCAAAAGCCGAAAAGAGCTCGGTAAAGTTTGACAGCCCATCCACAGACCCGTACCACGGGATAAGAAGGAATTCAAATGTATACTTCGCAATACCTCGAAGCTTGATTTAAAACATGTACAGCACGATGATACATGACCCCCCCAAACATGGATCCATACACACATGCTTCTACTATCTCACTAGGTCATTCCCTCTTCACACCTTCTCCACTCTCCTCCCTTACCCAACAATGGAAATGTATTAACCCCTGACATATATTTTTCTCTTTTTGAAATGTTTTAGAAGGTGGCAGTTATTGTTGACTGCCAAAGGGTGGACTGTTAAAGTCAGAAAAATATCTCTATACACACTGCCATATTTGCACCTCATACACGTCCGCGCTGCGCATGCGTACGCTCTCCCGTGCGTGCGCATACTCACAGTCGCGGGCACCCGCAGGCGCGCGGTATGCGTATTTACGGAAGAGTTTATGTGATCGTAGCGTGCGACTCAATCGTTACATATTTTAACTATATAATGTATTTTGTAGATCATGGTCCCTTTGATAGATTCTGAAAGTTTAGTTAATATAGCATGTTCCTGGACAGAGGGATCCCTCTTTGTATTGTACGAAGGGTCTAACAGGAGTCATACAGTGGTGTTTAGTACCCATCGGAAGAGTATTTAATTAGCAATATTCCGGTGTTGGTTTGGAGCGGATTAATCGCTCGTGCGAATAGTTATGGACATAAGAAGTTTATGTCCATTTACTATTATTTGCTCTTACTTAGCCATGCGGCGGGAAACCCAGTATCCCACCCACCTGAGCTGTTGGAAATCGTCACAGCCCACCTGTATGAATCAACCTATGACCTTTTGTTATAGTGCGAAGCTGAATTCCTGTGTCCAATGAACAATGAGATTGTAGGGACCATTGAATTGTATTGTGTGTGGGGCATAAATAGACAAGCCGAACACATCCAGCTCACTCTTCAACGGTTATCATTGCTGAAAATCGGGAGCTGGATGTCCAGAGGCGCATGCGATCGCTTCCCCTTGTGCGTAAGTGTTTCTCCGCAACCATATTGTTCTTACTGTTATTGTGGGCCATTTCTCTCTCTCTCTCTCTCTCTTCTCCTCTTTCTCTCTTATTTTCCCTTAAAACATAATTGTATTGTATTATATTTCCTGTGTAGTTATCTGGTTAGGTAGTCTATGTTATATTGTAGTGTATGACTTGTATTGTATTAATTATTTTGCAAGTATATCATTCATAATATATATATATTAGGCGTTGGACCCTAAGCCCAGGTATCTGTGTATTTCTTGTAGTGTTAAGTATTCACAGAGCGTCGGTGACGCTCAAACAGCTTTTAAGTTAATAAGGTTACACTAGGTTGCATCTACACCCTATCTCTACACTAAGGCTTTACAGCATATTACATTGTTTATGGTTTAGATATAAAGGTTTAACATTGTGAGCGTCAGTGCCGCTGGTGATCTCCTCGTGGTCCCGAGCGTCCGCTACGCTATAGCGAATCATTACGTTAGACGGCAGCCAATAGCGTGCCTGCCTGTGATCTCTTGGCCGTGAGCGAACGTGACGCTTGAGCGTCTCGACTACGGCTAAGCGATTGCTACGCAACGAGCGTACCCTTACGGTACTCCATACGTGAATAACGTACAGTGTTCTTAGACCTCATAAAGGGTTTTATATAAGATAAATATTTAGCTTTATCAGCCGACACTGCCATGGTAGAGGTCCTAGCATTAATAATGCCTATCTCTTTGAGAGAGTCACTCAGGACATGTGCATTGTCTTGAATGCATTTCATGAGGTTCACCATAGTGACCAGGGGCATATCCCCCTCAATGCCCTCTTGAATTTGAGTAGCCCAGGTATGGATGGCATTAGTCATCCAGCAACCTGCAATCACAGGTCTTTGTGACATGCCAGCCGCTGTATACAGTAAATACACTTCAGTGTAGTTTCTATTTTTCTATCCCTAGGGGCAGGTAACACCACCTTTTAGGAGAGGCATGAGACTGAGACATCCATGGCTGGGGGTTCTTCCCAATATTTCCTACCTTCAGGTGTAAATGGGAAAGTATGCAAAAAACACCTGGTAACCTGATATTTCCTTTCAGGATTTTTCCAGGCTTGCTTAAATAAATCCTCTAATTCTGTAGGATCATGGAATGTGGCATTGAGTTTTTTCTGTGCTAAGAAGAAAGACTGCAATGTCGCAGCATCCTCTAAAGGGAGTTTTAACACATCCCTGATAGCCAGTATGAGGCGCTCAATACCCTGTGTTGCAGTGGAATCCTCAGTAATAGGATCTAATTCCTCCCCCTCCTCCTGTACTTCTTCCTCAGATTCAGAAAGCAAATTGGGTAGCCCATGTTTAGATGGCCCTGAACTAGGGAGGGGGTGCTGTTTGTCTGCCTTAGCAGTTAAGCCAGCAACAGCCTATTGCAGCCATTGTGTTTGCTGAGTATTAGCAGTGAGCTGGGATGACATATCAGACATCATAGATTTCATGGCACTGATCTAGGAAGGCACCCTATACTCCCCCCAGTCTCTTCACTAATTTGAGAAGATTGACTGCATTGTTCACATGATAGTGAACCAGTGGATGAGGGAAGGAATCTGGTGTGACATACACTGCACAGCTTTTGTGTTACCATGTTTACAGTAAACAACACTCACACACACAAATACACACACATTCACCAGTGTACAATAGCAAGTCTGCCCTTACTGTATGTGAGAAGGAGACATAAATGAGGGAGACAGCACACCCAAGCCTGACTACCTCAGTAAGCTGTACAGGCTGTATCATAAATCACAGTATAACTGGATTGTACTGTCCTGTTCAGGACACCGGAGAGTCTTGAGGAGCTGTGTGTCCTTGCTGCTGCAGCTGTAAGCAGAGGAAGGCACCAAAATAATGGCCCAGCTCTGAGGAAGCTCTGCCCCCTGCAAGTTCCCTTTACTGGCAAGTCCCCTTTACTGTGGAAAACATCACATGCATGCTAGTTTTTCACTAATCGCTGCCAGTGTACACGGGGGGGGGGGCTAGAGCGGGACCCTCATGGAGGGTCCCATACGCCAGAGACGTGCGTTGGGGTGAGGCAGGTGAGGCTGAGACTTTCCTGTCATATGTACGTTTGTACCAAAGTTTTGATTGTATAAAGTATATGAAAAATATAAAGAATATGTTTGAATTATCTTCTTTGCATTATTCTAATATTTTTATAGCCAAAACTCTGGAGTGAAAAGTTTATGGCAGGTGAGGCAGTGCCTCACCTGCTTATCTTTTCTGCACATCTCTGATCAAAACTCATAAAATTTCCAGGAGTTTATACGGGTGTAGTATGGTATGCCGGCGGCCGGGTTCCCGGCGACCAGCATGCCGGCGCCAGGAGCACGACCGCCGGCATACCAACAGCGTGGGGCTGTGGACCCCCACGAGGGAGAAAATGTGTCGTTATGCCGGCTGTCAAGATTCCGGCACTTTATACTGTGCGCCGGGATCCCGACAGTCGGCATACTGAAGACCACCCGTTTATACTGCTGCACCTGTTTATAATGCCCAGATGTACCCTTTGGCTCATATTTTGTGTGTAAATCTGGCTCTGGTGCTAGATAGTGCCTCCTTAGCGTTTTAGCTCACAGCACATCCCTGCCATATGCCGTCCCCGAGTTGCACCGCACAAAGAACTGGGTACCACCCTAGAAGGGCCCCCGGTTTGTACTCACCACTTTTCTCACCTTCAGGCTACTGTTAGGGGCATGCAGCATACTGCAATTGCAACCACCAAGGCACAGTGCCCCACGGTACTAACAACCTTTCAGGATGATGGTCCTGCAGCGGGGAAGCGGCTATGATTCCTTACAGATGCCGGTATCTACCCCCCTAACTCCCACGGTGCAGGTATACTGTTGTCAAAACAGTATACCAAAAATAATAAAATTTTAAAATAAACTGAAGGAAAACTCTGGAGCTCGCAGAGTGTGCAACCTCTCCTGAGGGCACATATTTCTAAACTGGCTGTAGGAGGGGGCATAGAGGGGAGGAAAGTGAACCGGCCCCTTTGGACCCCATTTATACCCCATCGTACTAAGTCATCCCCAGTATCTCTCATGGATGTTAGAGAAAATATGTTTTCTTAATACCTTGCAAAGTCCTCTTATCCAACATGGCCAAATCAATTCTAGAATGTGAGAAAAAAAATAGTCCCTAGTAATGAGGAGTTTTGCCTTCCTAATGTCAACCAAGTCATACTCAGCTAGAAATTGGTGGAAACCATCAGAGGTACGTAGAACTATGGCACTATGAATTAGAATTTGATCTATCCATAATGAAATTACGTACCATGTTAAAGTCCCATAGTAACATTATCACCCCGTTACAATAGTTTTAATAGTTTTGAAGAACCATACAGGATTTTATACAAAAAGAAAACTTGCATGTGTCCAGGGTATATAATAATACTACTGTTACCTACATCTCTGACAAATGGCCTACAACTTTGAGGAATCTGCCAATTACTTTAGCATGATAGCTAGTTAGAACAAAAGGACTGTCACAGGACAATCTATGAGGAGCATTGGCCATAAAACAGTGAGGGAATTTCAGGTTAGTAAATATAGGAGTGACTGTGGAAAGTTTCTTGGACCACAACTGGAGACCAGGATCCCACAGCACAACTGATTGATAAATTAAATATGACCACAGCCCTGAGCTGAAGCCCAACAAGAGGTGAAGCTGATCAGTCACCCTCAATGGATAGCAATGTTGTACCCTGGAAACAAAACTAATTAAGAGGATGGAGGCAGACCTGCTGTCCGCACACCTCAGGAGCTTGGGTGGGTCACAATCAGTGCAGGGCCATGACAACCAGCTGTATAGTAGAGGCTTCAGCTTCTCCCAGCTCTGCAGGTTCTGTCAGGAAACTGACCATCAGGGAAGGTAGAGCAGTCAATGGCAGAGGGAGATGCCAGAAAGGGAAGGCAGCTGGTGAGGAAATGACATGATCCCCATATTAGACTTGAACGTTAACCCACTGTAGGATTTCTGAAGAGATGCATCTGCTTTCACCCTTATCCAGGCCTCACCCAATTATTAATACATTTACCAAACATATTAAATTTGGTCCACTCTTCATTCTAATAATAAAGCTAGGCACATCTGAATCATTAGATTTGATTTACCTTCCATGACAATAAAATACTAGAAGTTAACCATGGTTTCACTTCAATAATAATGTATTTCATGTACAGTACCTGTATATCATTTTTTTAGAGGTATGTATGGGATTATTTGGTAATACTCTGATAAAACCATTCACATAGTTAAAACCTCAACATACTAAAAATGGAAACAGCATATAAATGTAACACTTGTTAATATAACAAAATGTTGCGAAACAACTGGATAGTGTATCATATACTGTAGATATCAATCACAATTTGATACAGTAGATACACTGGTTAATAGGGGTTGCTAATGCCCTTCATTGAGAGCAGCAAAATAAGCTTACTAAAGGTTCATTGATGAGAGGGTGCCTTACACTCTTTTTTATGCATGGAATTAATAGCAGGAAGAAATGCTGCTTCCTATCATGCCATATTTCTATTGTGGATTTTGGTGTATCCAGACATAACCTAATAGAGGGGTAACACTACAGTATTTAGGACCACATGAGCAGATACTGTATGTCTTGATGTGCCAGGTAGATAACAGTCTTCTGCATCTTATTATAATGTATGGTGTCCACATTTTTTGATGGCTTATTGCAGTGTGCAGGGGAATTTTTGTGCTTTTATCTTATCTAGATTAGCCCTCCATTACAAGCACCTGAGTGCAATCACTTGATTAAGGGGGTAATTCAGACTAGATAACTGCAGCATCAGCATTAACAGTCTGAAGCCCTTTGTGGAGTGCGCCCACGCACCCCGGGAGGCCCAGTGAGATGTTAACAGCATCTCAGGGCTGTGATCGCCTCTGCCTGAATGACAGGCAGAGGTGGTAGCAAGGCAGAAGGGGGTGTGCCAATGGCATTAGCCCGCCATTGGCAAAGCACAGTCCGGACAGCACAGGCGTGTCCGGACCATTGTGGGGGCAAGCCATGGCAGCTGCGTAATGTCACACGCAGCCGCTGCGACCCAGGACGCAGAAAGTAGCTGCCTGCTAGCAGAGCTAGGCTGTGCAGGCAGGGAGCTACTCAGCAGGTGCAAAAGCATCACCACCATGTGATGCTTTTGCACCCTTGCAGGGGGGAAGAGCCTGACGTGCAGGGTGGACTAGTCCTGTGCTAGGCGTCCCCCAGCATTTCAGAGTAACTGATCATAGATGTGCTAAATTTAGCACATCTACAATCAGGTCTGAATTACCCGCTAAAACCATTGTTTGGGAATTTCACAGCTCATCCACTATGTCCTTCCTCCTGGAACTATAATACCTCCAGATTCATGACTTGTCCTCTTTTTTTACTTTGTGTAATTTTTACTGTAAGTCTAACTGATCTGGGGGCATATTTACTCAAATTTGATTTTGGAAACATCTTTTTTAATCTTCAAAATCAATTGAAATTGTTTCTTTTTGATAATCTAGAAACAAAAAAATCCCTTATTTACTAAAATTTCATTTTGCATTCATTTTTCAAATCAAATTTGTTGTGGATTCATGTTTGGAAGGAATTTAAAGTTGAATTTATGAAATTCCTTTGGAAATCAAACCTCAAATCCCTATTAAAATCCCCAGCAAAATCAAACAGAACTTCATCTTTACTTCCTATTGGTCCAAATATATCATATGCACACTAATTAAAAGGGAAGTTCTCTCTTTACACTGTTTAATACATGAAAACATACTGTAAGTGATGATTTTTTTTAAATAAATACAGCTGAAATAGTTGGAAATAACTTTAGTCCTAATCTGCTCTCCAGCCTGTCTTCCAATTTCTGTGCACATATAGTCTGTTGTTGTTAACAGAAATTCTGCAAGTTCCCAGTTTATGGCATAATTGGAGGGAGTGGTTTATTTAATGTGCAATTATGCAATAGATGGCAGCAGAGCACAATATCGAACACTTTTGCCAAATTATATAATAATTAATGAATAATTTTAAAAAAATAATCCAAAAATTATTTCTGTCTTGGATTGGATGGCTACATGTGCCTCTTTATACTTATTCTTAGCAGGAGTTTGTGGATTTGACAATGGAGTCAGAAGCCAAGAGCAACAGCCATAGCCTAAATACCCTTTCTTGGTGGAAGGGGAACAAATTAGAACAATACAGTAACATTTACTATTAGCTGCTTTATTCACACATACTGGTATTTTATACAACAACCATCCTTCTGGCATTTGTCCCACAAGTATTTTTGCACACAGGGATGAATTGCTGAGGATGCAGGCATCATGGGTTGAATCAGGATAGCCCGTTACAACACTAATGATTTTAAATTTCTAGATATTTTCCTGCCAAATTGCCCAATAATGTGCTTTGGTGCTATCTATTGCACAATAATGGAATAAGTTTTATGTCTATAAATATACATATGTGCACTATTTAACTCAATAAGCTGCTGATGGTGTTCTGATTGATTCTCCAGGGTTATCTCAGTCAGGTGGTGATTTGCATTGTGAATATAGGTGCACAACACACCTTAACCTTGGGCATCCATTAATACTACTACCATACTGCCCTACATGCTTTTGGGTACTTAAAAAGTCATCACTCTCAATTTATTACCATTAGAATGGTGTTTAGAAGCCAAAATCGAATGTCTAGCATCATTCTAAACCTTAAAGAATTTGAGGTTTAATTTTCAGTTTGATTTCAAATCTATTTGCAAATTGAATTTTAGTAAATGAGGGAATTTTATGTTGGGCTATGGGAAAACATCAATGTTTTTCAGAATTCAATTTTTATTGGGATGTGAGTTGAATTTGGATTTAGAATTGATTTGACATTCAATTTGGTCTTTATTAAATCTGTTCAATCCAAATTAAATGGAAATTGAATGGAAACAGAATGCCAATATCCCGTCTAAATCAAGATTTAACAATAGTAAATTTTGCCCCAGGTGGCATCCTTGGATTTGTAGAATGAGAACACTTCTACATTCATGAGCCTTCTATTGATCATATGTCTATCTGTCACACATAGGTGCTCATCTTATGATTTGTCTAACACTATGTGTTTAACATACTGTATGCTTCCATCCATTGACTTCTTTGCGACATAAGATGTCTATTGTGAGGTTTGTGACCCTTATAGAGCCAGTGTTGGTACGTACTAAAAAGTAATTGATAGGTGATTGAGATGCTAGGAGTGGTTGTGGGTACAGAGACCTTTCATACAGTTTTTATTGTGGTGAGAAAGATGGTGGGAAAGCACTACATTATCAAAATATTTAGAAAGAAACATGATATCAAGAGGTTTAAGAATATTTAAAGACCCATCATTTATCTCTCATAACGAAAAGTTTATGTCACAATGGAATAAAGTGTTGGACACATGTTCATACAGTTTAATGAAATTAATCATAGAATATAGAAATCAAGCTATTAAGAAAACAGACAAAGAGATTGAGGTCATACGCCATCAATTGAAGCCTCTCAACAACATGGAAGATTTCATTAATTTGAAACGTTTGACTAAGAACAAAATAAGAAACATAGAACAGGAGAACATCAATCAGAAAAGGAAGCTACAAATGGATATAGAGGAATACAAGAAAGACTATAGAAATTAGCAGAGACCATATATTCCCAGATCAAGTCTAAATGACACAAATAAATACTCCCAACCCTACTTAAAGAGAGTAGAGCAAAACGGAAATGGAATCCCTATGAAGAAAAAAGAAACAGCCCCCAACAAAAAGAAAACTTTCATCGATTAAACAAATACCGGAATAATCATAGAATTTATGATGACCAACCCAAGTATCAATCAAGGAAGACCAAAACCAACATACAAACACAGAATTGAATACTCAACACATACTTATCTACCATAAGAATACTTCACAGGTACTGATCAGTCAAAAACCAAAGAAAGTAGGGATGAAAGAAGAGAAAGCTATTATAATGGGATGAAAGACCATCAGCATGACCTTGATCAATCGTCTAATACTGTAATGAACAGAATAGCAGAAATGAGAACCATTAAGAATACAGAAGTGTTTCTCGTTGATTCTGAATTGGAAGCTGATGAATTCATGGACAATATATTACAGTTAGTCCAACAACATCATTCAGTAGACATAGGAACAAGACCAAAACACAGCCAGACCAAGCCAAACCCCACCCGCCAAAGGAAAAGAAGTTAATCTACAAGTGGGGAAAGTGAGGTGGAGCCAAAGTGTCAACAGCAACAAAAAAGAAAAAAAAGAAGGGATCCAAGAAACACAAGTAAAGGACATCTTCAATATCAGCAAGCATCAACTCTCCAGTTTAGCTAGAAACTACGGGTCGTGCAGTGAGAATAGTGGGGATGGCGGTAGTAAACGAAATGGGGGAGAAGTTGGGGGGAGGGTAAGAGCAGGCGGTAAGGTTACTAACATGGGTACTAAAAGGGATTTTACCAAAGCACTAACCAATGACGGCTTTCTCTTCTTACAGGTCATCCTTGCTACATAAGGTGAAAGATGTCCCTAACGCAAGGGAAAATACTTATCTTAGTTGAATGTATGTAAACGCCAGAAGCATTACTGGTAAAAAGGGTGAACTAGAAATACTTGCAGCAAGCAAACAGTATGATATTATAGGCATTACTGAAACTTGGTGGGATGAATCTCATGATTGGACAGTCAATCTAGAGGGCTATACACTGTTTAGGAGAGACAGACTAAATAAAAAGGGTGGAGGGGTGTGTCTTTACATTAAGCCGTTTTTAAAACCTAATATATGGGAAGATATTCAGGAGGGGACTGTAGACACTGTCGAGACATTATGGGTAGAAATTGCATGCGGGGAAAAAGGAATAAAAAAGTTAGTATTGGGTGTATGCTATAGGCCGCCTGGTATCAACGCATCTGATGATGAATTGTTACTAAAGCAAATTGAAAGAGCAGCAGGAGTAGGAGACATAGTAGTGATGGGAGATTTTAACTATCCAGAGATAAACTGGACAAACGATTCATGTGATACTGCTAGGGACAATATGTTTTTAAACACACTTAATGATAACTACCTAGTCCAACTAATTGAGGAACCAACTAGGTACAATGCAATCTTAGACCTGGTATTAACAAACAATGGGGATTTGGTATCAGGTATTATAGTAGGGGAACCCATAGGAAACAGCGACCACAATATGGTCACATTCAATATCAGTTTCTATAAACAGCCCTATACTGGCTCAACTAGGACTGTAAACTTTAGCAAAGCAAATTTTGAAAAGATGAGGGTATTTTTCAGGGATATTGAATGGGAAGGTTTGTTTTTAGGAAAAAATACTACGGAGAAATGGGAGGTACTAAAATTCCTGCTAGCTAAAAATACACTCAAATGTATTCCTATGAGTAGCAAAAAAAGGAATAAAAATCATAAACCGATGTGGCTTAACAAAAAGATTAAGGAACTTATGGGCAAGAAAAGGCGAGCATTTAAAAAATACAAATCTGACGGGGAAGCAGAGTCATTTCAGCACTATAAGGAATGTAACAAAATTTGCAAAAAGGAAATAAGAGCGGCTAAAGTAGAAACTGAAAAACTAGTAGCAAAGGAAAGCAAAGGTAATCCCAAAAAAATCTTTAAATACATTAATAGCAAGAGATTAAAGAAGGAGAGTATAGGCCCTTTAAAAGACAAGTTGGGAGTCTTAAGCAAAAATGATAATGACATAGCGGACACACTAAATGAGTTTTTTTCAACAGTATTCACTCGTGAAGACCCAATTCAGGGACTAACGCACAATCTCAATAATGAGAACATCACTCTGATAGGTACTTATTTAAGCAAAGAAGTAGTCTGTGACCGATTAAAACATTTAAAGATTAATAAATCACCAGGGCCCGATAGTATTCATCCAAGGGTTCTAATGGAGCTTCACTCTGAACTGGCAAAACCGCTATCTTTGATCTTTGTTTTAAAGATTTTTATTGATTTTTGGCAAAGAAGTAACATATGAATCAAACAATATGAAGCTTAACAAGTGCCCTCAGGTGGGAACATGAGGTTTTGCACTCCATTTACCTGTACAGAAATAATAATATCTGAATAGTGGTCTGATCATAAATAAATAAGTAAGTTTGTATGATGAATTGCCTTCAAATGTAATTTTTCTAGGATCCCGATAATGCTGAAACAAAAAGTGACCCTGAAGCACTTTTGACAGGCAACCATAAACAAAGGAGAATGAGAATAGGAAGAAAGAATAAAAGCATATATATGATGATAAGAGGAGTAATAGAAAGAAGACAGGAGAGAGGAGACGATAGTTGGAGACACGACATACTCGAGGGAGAGGGGGGGGGGTTAGCAATTGAACATAGACCATACTTTAAAGAATTATACATAGAGACTATGATTAAATCTAAGATCTACTAAATGGAGTTACTAGGGTTACAGCAAGTTCCTCCAAATGTCCATTTGAGTAGAGTCATCTAAGGTAGATATATACTTTCCCCATTTTTTAATAAAGGAGTCAAAGGAGCATTCGGTGTTGAGTGAGAGTGATCTTTTGTCGAAATAGATTAGTTGGAGGATTCTATTCCGAAGTTCTCTAATAGACGGGGCGGTTTTTTGTGTCCAATGTATCAAGATGAGCTTCTTCGCCATAGTAAATACTGTGATAAGAAATGCTGAGGGCGGGCTCTCTGTCTTGGGAAAGTTCCAATCTTTAAAATTTAGGCATATACAGGCAAGTGGGTTGAGGTGCAGATTTAGGTGTAATGTAGAGTTGAGAAAGGCTATAATCTTGCGCCAAAACCTTAACACCTTAGTGCAGGACCAAAAACAATGGAAGAATTTGGCGTTGGTCATAGAACATTTGTAGCAAGAGCCAGGATCTGAGGTAGACATATGTCTTCTTTGTGCTGGGGAGATATAAATCCTGTGTATAGATTTAAAGTGAACTTCTTGAAGATAAGATGAGTGGAGTGTTTTCATAATTTTCGGAAACTGGAAGGTATTAATAATCTCGGCAACTGTAATCCCAGGGATGTCGGCACTCCAAGCAGACACAAGGTTAGTTAGACCAAAGTCATTTACTGAACTTGTTAGGAGAGCATACAGCGCCTTGGTTGAGGATTTAGGACTATTGTAAGATTTAAAGATAGCGTCCAGAGGGTGAGTAACTTTAAGTGAGGAGCTTAGTGAAGGCAGTGACATTGTATAATGTCTAGCTTGTAGATATAAATAAAAGTGGGAATTAGGAAGGTCATAAGTATCTTTTAGGGTGGAGAAGGAAAGTATATGGCCTCCAGGATCAAAGAGTTTCGATGCTAGATTAAGGCCTTTTCGGGACCATTGGCGGAAGATTGGATTAGTCAGGGAGGGTTGGAAATTGGGGTTGCCCCATAATGGACAGAAAGGTGAGTATGTGTGTGGGAATTTGAGGTTTTTACTCAACTTGATCCAGCTGTTGTATGTTGCTCTAAATAAAGAGTGGTTTGTGATGTGTGGAGGTATTAAATGGGCAGGTGTGTGTAGTAAAGCTCCTGGGGAAAATGGATAAAATAAGCATTGTTCAAGCGCCTTATCAGTGAACTTTGAGGTTTCCATAAGCCAATCTGCTATTATCCTGAATTGAGTCGTGATAGAATACAGTGCAAAATTTGGAATGCTGAGACCACCGTTTGACTTTGGTTTGTATAGCTTTTTTAGGGCTAATCTAGGACGTTTGCCCTGCCATAAGAACTGTGAAATTCTTTTCTCGAGGGTGCTAAGGTCTTGTTTGGATATGACACACGGTAATAATTGTAAGGGGTAGTATATTTTAGGAAAAATTACACTTTTCAATATTGCTGCTCTGCCTAGTAGCGATAGAGGGAGTTTTGACCACCCATCTAGTTGAGAATAGATTTTTGTAAGGAGGGGGGGGGGAAGTTAGCTGAATATAAGGAGTGAGATTCGTTTGTGATCTGTACACCTAAGTATTTAAGCTGAGAGGTTTTTATGCGAAATTGGGACAGTATCGGTAAGGATTGGAAGTCAGGAGATTGCTTAGATATGGGGAGAATTTCGGACTTAGCAACATTAATTTTATAACCTTCTATCAAGCTGAAAGATGATATTATCTCTAATATCACTGGGAGGGATTTAACTGGGTCAGATATGAAGAGTAACATGTCGTCTGCAAAGAGGGACACTTTCAATTCCAATGAGGAAACGTTAATGCCAGTGAAGTCTAATGCGGATCTAAGGGCGATAGCTAAAGGTTCGATCGCTATATCAAAAAGGAGTGGTGACAGGGGGCATCCCTGCCGAGTACCCTTCTGAATTGGAAAGGGGGAAGACAGGAATCCATTGCATGAGATTTGTGAGGATGACATTGTGTATAGTGTTCTAATAAAGGAGATAAAAGTGGGTGGAATGCCAAATCTCTCCATAGTGAGGAACAAGTGGGACCAGTGTACTAGGTCAAATGCTTTTTCTGCATTAATTGATAGAATTGCTTTTCCACTGGACTCACCTGTTCCCCCACTACCCATGTGTACTGCTGCCAAAACCTTACGAATATTTGTAAGTGAATGTCTGCCCTTGATGAATCCTGTTTGGTCATGGTGTATTATTGAAGGGAGGATAGGGTTGAGGCGGGTGGCTAAAATTTTTGTAAGGAGTTTGTAGTCAGAATTTAATAAGGAGATGGGTCTGTATGAAGCAGATAGTGCAGGGTCTCTACCGGGTTTGAGAATTAATTTGATAATTGCCGAATTAAAATAGGGGGGAAGGGCTGCATTGAAGAGGATAAAGTTAAAGACTGATACTAAAATTGGGGCTATACGTTTGTCAAATAATTTATAAAAATCTCCACTGAAGCCATCTGGTCCTGGTGTTTTCGCTGGTTTTAAAGTTTTCATGGCCTGAGTGATTTCAGTTAGAGTGATCGGTTGTGTTAACAAATTATTAGAATCTTTAGGAGGTTGGGGGTATGTAAGCGTGTCCCATAAGGATCGGGGGGAATTAAGAGTTGGAGGAGTTCTAGAAGGGTCAATATTCGAGGGTGTCTGAGGATGTGAATATATGTCTGTATAATAGTGTTGCATGTTTTGGGAGATCTGTTTGTTGGATGTAGTATGTGTGCCATCTGGTTGAATTAGGGGGTGTACTGTCATAGGGTGTCTAGTCCCGTTAAGAATGTTGGTCAATAACTTACTAGTTTTGTTGCCATATCTATGAAAGTGGTAATTAGAGTAGAATTGTGATTTGTCTGATAAGGCTTGGAGGGTTTCCTCAAATTTTATTTTAGCTGCTAGGTATATGGACTTGTTGGCAGGGGTGGGTTGTAAGCTATAGTTTGAATAGGCTTCTGTGAGGGATTTTTGGAGTAGGAGGTAAGATTTAGAACAGTTCTTTTTTTCCTTAAATTCAAAGTTTAAGATCGAACCCCTCAAAACTGCCTTTGCAGACATCCAGTATAGCGGTGGATTAGTGGCTAGGTGTTGTTTGTTATTTTCGTGATATTCATCCCATGAGTGCACTACATGGTTAATGAATCTAGGAATTTTAGAAAGGTGCGCCGGGAATCTCCAGGTCTTATGTGTAGATCTCTCATTTTGAGTTTTAACTGTAAGCCATACCAATGCATGGTCAGATAAGATGATTGGTTCTATACCTGAGTCCAGGACTTGGGAGAATAAGTTATTAGAGAGAGTGACGTAATCTATCCGGGATAAGGAGTGGTGTGCGGAAGATAGACAAGTGTAACCGCTGTCTGTGGGGTGTAGGGCCCTCCAAACATCAATTAGTTGTAGAGTCGACAGTATCGTGGGGATACCTAATTTTGGTAGTGAGTGGTGGGATCTTCTAGAATGGGATCTGTCCAAATGTGTGTGTGAGATCAGATTGAGATCTCCGCCCATAATGAGATTGTTAGAGGAAAAGGGTAATAATTTACATAGTATCAGTTGAAAGAAAGCTTTAGAATAGGAGATAGGGGCATAGATTGAGCATAAGGTATAGGTGTTAGAGTATAATTTTATGGTGACTATGGCATATATGCCCTCTGGATCGCAATCAGATGATATAATCTCTAGTGGGAGTGATTTAGAAACCAAAATTGCTACTCCTCTGGATTTTGAGTTAAAGGAAGAAGAGGCTAACAGGCGCCAATTAAGCATTTGTAGTTTGAGTGTTTCCTGATGTGTAAGGTGCGTCTCCTGAATAAATGCAATATCCAATTTTTGTCTATTTAAATATATTAATACCTTGCGTCACTTGGCTGGAGTGCCAAAACCCCCAGCATTCAGAGAGCCAACCCGCAATGAAGTTACGTCAGCGTGTGGCATGTAGTTAATTCCTGGCAGGGGGACATTCTAAGGAACTCGCAACAAATCCTGTAGTGGAAACAGGAACATAAAAGGGAAGAACAAGAGGAGTGGGGGGGACAAGACAAGAGAGATAGAAAGGAGCATAGGCATATCAGAGTTACATACCTCATATTTACAGCTGTATCCGCATGCGTGAATGCGCGATACTTCCGCAAATAGGAGAAAAAAGAATATAAAAACAAAACACTAAACATAGTGTTTAAGTTTAACATAACATCATAACGGAGCATAACAGGTGCACCAATACCCTTATATGGACATCAAAATTGTCAGACCTCTTACGTATGTCATTAGGGCAGTGTATTGTCTGATCCTTCCATATCTATATTACCATAGGACTAGCATAAATAGTCAGGCATAAGGGGTATTAGCTGCCAGAGAGGGTTGTGAGTTTTGTGGTAGAGATCGGGGGTATAACATAACTAGGTGAGCATCCTGTGGAGAACTGCATAGCTGAAGTGGGGGAGGAGTAATCTTTTAGAAGAAGAGGTTATGCAGCAGTTTATACAACGGTATATATATATTCTGTGAAGTGGACTATCAATGAGAATCACTGGGAGCAGGTGGTATATCAGATATATCGTCGGCTTGAGACTGCTGATCCTCGTTCAAGAATGCTCGTGCATCTTCCGGTGTGTTAAAATCATAATGTTTGTCTGAGAAGAATATGCACAAACGCGCCGGGTACATGAGGGCAAATTTCTGTTTAGCTGAGGCCAATTCAGAGCATACTGGAGTAAAGGCTTTTCTAGCTCTCGTGAGCTCTACTGAGAAGTCTTGGAATAGATGTATGCGTTTGCCTTCCCATGAGAGGTTTTGTATCTGACGAGAGGCCTTCCAAATAGCTACCTTGTGAAGGTAGTTAAGGCATTTAAAGATAACTACACGCGGTCTCTTTTCATGTGGCTTAGGAATAGGGCCGATTCTGTGTACCCTCTCAATTATTAAGTCTTTGCATTCTGACTCAATTTTTAGTATTTGAGGAAGTGTGGCAGATACAAAGGAGAGCAGGGCTGGGCCTTTAATGGATTCCGGTATTCCTACCACTCTTATATTTGATCTTCTTGAGCGATTCTCTATATCATCTACTTTGTTCCACAGTTGATGGTTTTCCTTCTGTAGTTTTAAAATAGCTCGCTGAGCCTCTGACATATCGTGACAGACCGAAGCTACACGGTGTTCTGTGTCAGTGCAAGTGGTGCAGCTGTTGTGTGATGTCCGCTACAGCCTGTGTTAGCAGGGGGGTCATAGTGCTTTTAATAGCGTCTACTATGTCCTGGTAAGTTGCTGGGGAGTCTGGCGGACGACGTACCTGTGGAAAGTTTGCATCGTCTGCTGCTTCAGCTGCAGCTTTCTTTGAGGCCGGGACACTGTGAGCCGTTTCAGCGTCCGGCGCCATTGTGGGGTCCGCACGGCGCTTCTCCTGACGGCCCGGCGGGTGCTTAGCGGCAGGTGGTGAGGCCAGGAATTTCTCCATCGGGGGGAGAGCGATGTAGGAATGCCGGGTAGCGAGGCTGTGGAGGCTCCAGGAGCCGTTAACAGTTATATAATGCCGGGTATTGTGCGGAGGAGCACGATCACGCTGTGCTCTGCATGCAACCGGAAGCGGAAGTCTATCTTTGATCTTTAAGGATTCAGTTATATCAGGTATGGTTCCCAAAGACTGGCGTATAGCGGAAGTAGTGCCTATATTCAAAAAGGGAAGTAAAGCTGAACCAGGTAATTATAGACCAGTTAGTCTTACATCTATAGTGGGGAAAGTATTGGAAGGTATTCTAAGAGATAGTATTCAGAAGTTCCTTGAAACCAATAAGGTCATTAAAAGGAATCAACATGGGTTTATGAAGGACAGATCCTGTCAAACCAACTTACTTGGCTTTTATGAAACAGTAAGCGCAAACCTAGATCAGGGTAAAGACGTGGATGTAATCTTTTTAGACTTTTCCAAAGTGTTCGATACTGTACCACACATGAGACTTATCTACAAGCTACAAGAATCAGGGCTAGGAAGCACAATATGCACTTGGGTCAAAAACTGGTTAGATAATAGGAAGCAGCGCGTTGTGGTTAATGGATCTTTTTCAACTTGGACTGAAGTGCTAATTGGTGTGCCGCAAGGCTCAGTATTAGGACCGCTATTGTTCAATATTTTCATTAACGACCTAACAGAAGGTCTAGAGAGCATGGTGTCAATTTTTGCAGATGATACCAAATTGTGTAAGGCTATAAATACAGAGGAGGATGCCGAGTCTCTTCAGAATGACTTAGTTAAATTAGAAGCATGGGCAGCCAAATGGAGAATGCGCTTCAACACAGACAAGTGTAAGGTAATGCACTGTGGTAACAAGAACATAAATTACACCTACCTACTAAATGGGGTAAAATTAGGGGATTCTGTACTGGAAAAGGACTTAGGTGTCCTCATAGATAGCAAGCTAAGCAGTAGTACCCAAAGTAGGACTGCAGCAAAGAAGGCTAATAAGATATTAGCATGCATAAAACGGGGTATTGATGCTAGGGACGAGAGTATTATACTCCCGTTATATAAATCACTAGTGAGGCCACACCTTGAATACTGTGTACAATTCTGGGCACCGTACTACAAAAAGGATATCCTGGAGCTTGAAAAGGTACAGAGGAGGGCGACCAAACTAATTAAGGGCATGGAGACGATGGAATACAAGGAAAGGCTTGAAAGACTAGGCATGTTTACATTGGAAAAGCGGAGACTAAGAGGGGATATGATCAACATCTACAAATATATAAGGGGACAATACACAGAGCTTGCGCGGGACCTGTTTTTCGTTAGATCAACACAGAGGACTCGTGGACACTCGCTCAGGTTAGAGGAGAGGAGATTCCGCACAATACGGCGTAAAGGCTTTTTCACGGTAAGGACAATACATGTTTGGAATTCCCTGCCCGAGGGAGTAGTAATGGCGGAATCTGTCAACACCTTTAAGAATGGGTTAGATAAATTCCTAATGGATAAGGATATCCAGGGGCATGGTGCATAGTCATGCATTATAGTTACTATAAATAGAGATAAAATGTAACGGCTGACAGCAGCATCAGTCAGAAATTTTAGTCAAATCATCATGCATAGGAGACCACAAATAGGTTGAACTCGATGGACAATTGTCTTTTTTTAACCTCAGATACTATGTTACTATGTTACTCCACAGATCAACTCAAGGTACTCAGTAAAGGAATACAATTTGCACCAACAAATACAAATATATAGATCTGCAAAAATATATTCGGAAGATCACTTTGAATTATTTTTTTTGCTAGGAATAGGAAGAATATGATTTTCGAGGACGAGACCCCGAGGATCATCAACAAGACTCACTTTTTATTTGCTCAACTTGTAAAGAAAAATCCAAGTTTTATCCATCTCACCGAAAAGGAAATATCAATACATTCCAAAACTTGGTTGATTATGACATAACCAACTGAAGGGACAAAAATCAAATATCACAAATAATGAAAGAAGAGCCATCAAAGACCTAAACAAGATTAAAGAAATAGTGATTAAATCCACCGACAAAGGTGATTATGAGAAAGAGGCGGCCAGAGCCTTAGCAGGAGAAGGGACATATGAAAAACTCAATCCTACTATGGATTACCAAAAAGAATTACACATATTCCTCACAAAAAGGTAACGATACTGGCATATTATTAAAAAGAGAATATGAATATCTCATTCCACAACATCCGAAAATTCCCATGTTTTATCACCTCCCCAAGGTACATAAAAGCTGAACCACTACACCCGGAAGACCTATTGTAGCCGGCTGTTATTTGCTGACAGCAAATCTATCCGGTCACACAGACTCATATTTACAACCAGTAAGAGTGAAACAAAGAAGCTACCTGAAAGATTCCACCAAAGTGCTGAATGTTGTCAAAGACATAGAAAGGAAGGATAATTATCTTTTAGCCACTTGTGATATAAAATCCTTCTATACTGTACATGCATCCAACATACTGCAGGAAGCCAAAATGTAAAGAAAATCTTAGAAGAATCAACAGACATGCGACAAATCCAGATTAATTTCATCATGGAAGGGATTCTTTTTATTCTTACACATATTTACTTCAGATTCAAAGTACAATATTTTAGACAGGATAAAGGCACAGTGATGGGCACCAAATTTGCCCCATTGTACATCAATCTCTTCCTGGAACAATGGGAAAACGAAACTATTTGGACATATAACAGATATGCAGATGATTTGATATTATGGGCACGCTACATAGACAATGTCCTTATTGTATGGAGAGGCGACAAGACCGCTCTGCAAGACTTCATCAAAATCATAAATTCTAATAACATTAATCTTGAATTCACCAGCGAAATCAATAAACCAGAAATTGATTTTCTTGACCTTACGATCTTTATACACAACAATAAAATCGAAATAAAGAACTACACTAAACCATTGGATTGCAATCAATTTGTACATGCATCCAGTAATCATCACAAAAATAGATTCACAATATACCAGGAGGACAATTACAATGAATAAAATGGAACTCCTCCAGAGATTATGACTTCAAGATTCAATCATCGGATCTAGTTTCCCGCTTTAAAGAAAGAGCATACCCTTCTGAATTACTACATAAGGAAATAACAAGAATAGAGAATCTTGAGAAGAAAGACATTCTACAATAAAGACCCAAGAAAACAAAAGAAAAGAAATATGTAGTTATTTTTATCACTAACTACTCTGGACAGAGTGGCTACACATAATGTAGTATCAATAAACATTGGCATATCCTTCAGGCAGATGAGGAACTCAAATTAATTCTACAAAAAAATCTAGAATTGTATATAGAAGGGCACCTACCATAAAGAATTATCTTGTGAGAAGCCATCAGAAAAATATTTACAATATAGAAAAAGCAGAGTCCTTGGGGGTAATTCCAAGTTGATCGCAGCAGGAATTTTGTTAGCAGTTGGGCAAAACCATGTGCACTGTAGGGGAGGCTAGATATAACATGTGCAGAGAGAGTTAGATTTGAGTGTGGTGTGTTCAATCTGCAATCTAAATTGCAGTGTAAAATAAAGCAGACAGTATTTACATTGCACAGAAACAAAATAACCCACCCAAATCTTACTCTCTCTGCACATGTTATATCTGCCTCCCCTGCAGTGCACATGGTTTTGCCCAACTGCTAACAAAAATCCTGCTGCGATCAACTCAGAATTAACCCCCTTGTTAGGATCCAACACACCCAGATTCTACCACTGTGGAAGGTGTGCAGCATGTAAAAAAACAGGCCAAAGAAGTAACAAACCGAAAAAGAGTGTTATTTCCACCACCACCAAATACACACTTGTTATAAAGGGTAAAATGGCATGCGACACACAGTGATATACTTACACCCCTGTGGTTTGCAGTATATTGGAAAAACAAAATGAAAATTAAGTATACCTATAAATTAACACCTGTGCAATTTCCAAAAAAAAGAAAAAAGATCATAGCATACCTGTACCAGAACATTTTACAGAGTAACATGCCAGTAAAACTGAATTTCTGGATTTCGTGGGCATCAAATTAGTGAGAGAACACTGGAGAGGTGGAGACCACAATGCATTACACTCAAAGGAAGAATCGAGAATGATTTTTTAAATGGATACTCTGACCCCAAGAGAACTAAATATAGACTTTGAGATTAATAATTTATTATAATTAGAATGCATAATTTATGAACCTTTTCCTAATATCATAGACGATTAAACTATTGTACAAAAATAAATATACTTTATTATACACAGTATATTTTCTTGAACTTACCTCCTTCATCTTAAGCTTATCATCATGTTTTTACCTTACCCACCACCTACCATTACCCATTTTTATTCTTATTTATGTCTTAACATGAAAATATAGTTACTATAATTACAATTTTGTATATTTTTATCTTTACCTTTTCATTAACCAATTTGTTATCTCTTTTCTTCTTTAATTTTAATATTAATTAATTTTTATATATTTTTATTTTTTTAATTTTATTTTTAGAATTTATTGTATTTTAATTTTATCTGGGACATACACAAGAGATGAGGTCATCCACCTTATGCTCTACCTGACCCAGGCATGGAAGTGCATGATGACATCAGCACCTAAAATGTAAACAAAGCGGGAGCCCAGAAGTTATACGGCTTCCGATCAGCCAACTTAAGCACTGCAAAATGGGTGGAAGTGATGAAGCGCCTATGATGCGGAACCGGGTGGAAATCACAAGATACAAACCATGTGTTGATGAGCAGAAATGACGCGGTCACCAGGCAGAAGTGACCTTGACCAGGGGCGAAAGCAACATAGCCACTGGAGGACCATTATATGAAACGGATGCTATACACTAAGATGCGGCAGTGCAAAAATTGATATGGCACACGTGATGCAGCTCTGGGCTAAACTAACATGGCTTTATTGATGCGATGAAAGGCAGAAATGACGTGGTCTCCGGGCGGTAGTGATGTTATCTTGGGGTGGAAGAAATACAGCTACAGGGATACTGTCACAGGAAGCGGATGTGATAAAATAATGAGCATGAACAGTGCCACGATGCTATTGGACCAACATAGGTATATAATATGACCAGGGGAAAGGGTCAGCATATCTCCAATTCCCTGAGGAAGCCTCTTTGCAGGAGAAACCCGTTGGAGGGAGTGTATACTGCGGGCTAGGTTTGACCATCAACAGGTAACCCTACCTGACTTTGCCAGCAAAACCTATCTCCAGTCACTTTTATACCTATAGGAAGAATTCTTCTGATCAAATACGGAACCTCACCCTTAACAGATTTCCTATAAAGGACATATCCTGCTCAATTTTTCATAGTTAGCCAGTAAAGCATCTGAGGGACAATTGTCTTTATACACACAAAATATTTTTTTTATTATTTCTCTTTCCATCTTTTTAGTCTTTCTCCCCCTACCCTTCCCCATCCTACCTGTGTATACCGGTATCAGTCTTACTAATGTATTGCTGTTTTCTAATTGTGTAAAACTTTCCTTTTTAATAACAAATAAATTGTTTATGCAAAATATAAATTGTCCTTCCATTTGAAAACTGTTAATCATGCACTGGGACCTTTTATCCATTGCATACCCCTTTCCTGCAGGGGTAGAGGATCCCCTGATTGTTTTCAAAGCTGCAGACTAACAGTAAACACCTCGACTCATAAGGAGTGCAGTCTGTTATTTCATCATAGTTTTATTGTGAAGTCAATGCATTTGGCACTATTGACTTTGGTTATCTGCATGCACAGCCATGAGTGAGTCTGTCCCAGAGCCCCTATAAACTCAACCTTAACATATGCACATGACTGACCTTTATAAAATACACATATAAAAACATTCAGTGGGGTTACATTCATTCAGTATTGAAATTTGAATGCACTGGAAAGATTTACTGAGGTTTAGATATATTGTATCCTGGGCCGGTGCTAGCATCAGGAATAAGCTTTGCCCCATTTCTAAGCCCTGCCCACAGCACTGCCGTGATTAAGCCCCGCCTCTTGGTTATGTCACCACCAGTCAATCACCAGGTGTGCAGGGGGAAGCTAGATGCAAAGGGGGCATGGCCTTACGGGCATAAAAGGGGTGTGGCCTAGTGACACATCTCACCCGCAGCTGCAGTTTGAAAGGAGAGTGGCGGCCATTTTAGCTGGGGCCGCGAGATGGGAGGAAGGAGGTCCCTTGGTACCCTGGCATTAGGGGGTGCACGGCATTGCCACGAGGGCACAGTTAATGCAAGGGGCAAAGCCCAATAAGTAAAGGGCCCCCTTTGAAATGCCCCACCATCTGAAGAGAAGGGGAAAGCCCTGTATTATAGAGGCCCCCTCCATGTGCCCCCAGATAGCAAGGGAGAGGCATTATGTTGCATCATGCAAGTGATTGCAGCTGGAGTAAAAGAGCCTGCAGTTTGAGAGAGAGAGAGAGAGAGAGAGAGAGACCCCTGACAGAGGACAAGAGGGGGACTGCTTTTGGCTGTTACGTACCTGCAGTGAGAAATGTGCAGTGGAGAGTGCTCCTGTATAATGTAACCCTGCAGCAGACCAGTGAGTGCCACAGTGGAAGATGAGAGGTCTTCTGTGAAGAGACAGCCCATGTGTGAGAGGGTGAGTGTCTATGTGATGTGTAACACTGGATCTATGTTTGATAGCCCCTGGAGAAGTGCCACATAGTAAGTGAGGGGTTGCTGCAAAGTGGCAGCGAGGCTAGAGGGGAGGCTTTAGTAACCGTATATTTAAGTCGAAGAGCCCAGCAGTGAAGGGTTTATGGCCTGCATAAGGTGAAGATGAAAGGTCTACGGATAGTGGTATATGTATTAGGAGCAGAGTCCTTGAATATAGATGACATTAGCATGCCGGAGGAAGGTATGTGGGGTAACGGAAGTAGAGAGGGTCCTTGAGTATTGTGATGTTTCCGTACATTAGAAGTCTCCTATGTTGATTGAGACGAGTATGATAAACTTCGGATCTGGATTCCCCTGTATGTAGTATGGTGTCATTATTGGAATAACATGCTGTAGGATTACTGTACCCAGCAACATCGCTGCTGTGTCACATGCGTAATACTGTGCTGGAGGTGTTCGTTTGAAGTGGAAACTACTGTATATCTAACCTTTTGTAACCATCAAGATTTAAGTTTACAGCATATACCATCTGCTGCAAGTATTGTGCTGGAGGAAGTTGGCAAAGTAGAGCTCGTAACCATGCACTTGCTGTTCATGTGTGTTCCCTCCATCAGGTACTTTGTGCTTAGCACCCGTGTATTCCGGGGGCCCTGCTGGTCATGGACGCTATACCCACGGTGTAGCCAGAACAGAAGAGAGGAGCCGCAAAGGGGTGAGACACTGTATTCAGATATCCCAATTAAGTGTACCACAGTACCAGTAGGGTTTCACATATGGTACCCAACGTGGGACACATGGCAGCAAACAGTGGAGGTGGAGATGTCTCATGTGTGGGACTTCAAGACTTTGTGCAATAAACCCGGCCAGAGCAACACCCTTGGGGGCACTTTCTTTTGCCATCTCCATGTGACTACAGACACCAAGGACCACAAGGGGAATTGAGTCCCTGATTTAAAGATTTGGGGAAGTTTGTTTATTGGGAGGGGCCCCAGAGAGCCACCTGTTTCTTTTGACCCCGGCAGGGGAGACAAGAGCAGGTGAGGGCAGGTTCTATGTGTTTAAAAAAAAGTTGCCTTGTGTTTGCACTTACCTAGTGGACCAGCTAGGAAAGACACCTGTTGGTTAAATTCATGATTTAAAACTAGCTTTACCAGATACAACCTCAAACCTCCCTTTACTAACAGGAGTCAATTGACTGTTGTTTTTTTCCTTCCATTGTTGACTCTTGTTTTGAATGACAATGATGATTTTGGCAATATTACTGTTAAACTACATTTTTCTAAAGGTGCCGAAGGATAAAGCATAATGAAGGAAAAAGTAAGGTCTAGCGACGCTTTTCAGTCGCACTGCTGGCCGCAGCGTGATTGACAGGAAGTGGATGTTTCTGTGTGGTAACTGACCGTTTTCGGGGAGTGTGTGAAAAAACGCAGGCGTGTCAGATAAAAATGCAGGAGTGTCTGGGGAAACGTAGGCGTGGCTGGCCGAACGCAGGGGGCGTGTTTGTGACGTCAAAACAGGAACTAAACTGTCTGAAGTGATCGCAAGCTAGGAGTAGGTCTGGAGCTATTCAGAAACTGCTAGAAAATAATTCACAGCAGATCTGCGAACCTTTCGTTCACACTTCTGCTAAGCTAAGATACACCCCCAGAGGGCGGCAGCTTAGCGTTTGCACTGCTGCTAAAAGCAGCTAGCGAGCAATCAACTCGTAATGAGGGCCTTAGTACGTGCACCCATAGGAATAAATGGGCAGGTCGGCATGCTATGGCGCACTTGTGCCTAGGCACGGCGTGTGTGCCCCTGCAGCCGATTCATAGGCTGGATGAGCATGGCTACATCTATATGTACACTGACAAAAAAATACTGTTTATTAAAAAAAAAATTAACTTTTGTTAACATGCACAAATTGTTGCAAAATACAATAACCTGATTTGAAAACAAGAAAAAAATAATGAAGAAAAACAAAAACACTTTCCTGTCCTCAACACTGTTCCGAATCCCCATGACCATTTTGATCGACAATAGGATGGCTATTCCCATCAGAATTTAATTTTTGAGGTATAAAATCCTCATTACTATTCTCCTCATCAGATTTAGATTCCTTTTCTCCGGAGTGGGCAGGAGAAATGTCACGTGGAGTCTCCAAAATGTTGGCATCGGGAGGACATTCTCATATGCGTGGCATGTTGACACCCCATAGCATGCAGAAGGACTGAGTGATGTGTAAGTTATAACTTTGCATGTGGCTGGATTGTTGCAGCTTAGCTCAGCAAAATCAGCGCTGTCCCTACGCACCTTCAAGTAAACGCGCTCAGCGCAACAATGTGGAAATTGCACTTTGTTAGCTCCACAGAGTTTTTTGGAAGCTAGAGAGTGAGTTATTCTCCTCCAGACATAATATTTAGAATTGGAAACCAAAAATGTGCAGCATGTGCAAGCAAGTCACTTCTTATGGTAATGTATACAAATGTAGATTAATTGCATACGAAATGTATCATTTACCAAACATATATGGATTAACAGCATCAGACATGGTATTGGGTTGCAAAACAAACATCAACAAATTAAATCATCAACTTTTTCCATTGTTACTACAACTAAACATCGGAGCATATGACCACTCCTGATAAAGAAGCAGATGCATTAAGTCTGGAGAAGTGATAGAGCAGTGATAAGTGGAAGGTGATACCGCACCATTCAATCAGCTCCTACATTAACTGTTCATTTTCAAACCCATAATGATTGGCTGGTGCGTTATCACCTTCCACTTATCACTTCTTTATCACTTCTTCAGGTTTAGTACATCTGCCCCAAAGAGAGGTAAAAAAAGCTAAAATTTGATTTTCTTATGGTTTTTGACAAATCATTTTATCTCTTTTTTATAGAATCACCCAAATTATTAAAATTCACAACATTTTGTAGCCATAGGTATCTATACAACAGAGCAGCAAAGCTTCAAAACTTAAAAATGGTCAATTGACCATGCTTGGTAAACCTAGCCTGAATGACAGTTTTTGTCAGTCAGTTTTCCAGTGTTTGAGAGCAAATATTCACAACACCCAATAATCTCTGAACTCATTGATGCTACCCAAATTAAACAAAAACACCCTTCTGCACCCACCTCTCTTTAAATCATTGCTCTGTACTGTGGCAGCTTCCCCTACATTCAATGCAGAAGTGCCAGAGTGTAGCTACTGCACCCAAAGCATATGAACCACATGCCACTACCATGAGCACCAGCTTCACACCTGAAAGTGTGCTAGACAGCAAGCTAACATTAACTCAAGGCCTTTTTTGGCTATTTGCATACATGAAAACTATTAGGCTAATAAATTATGACTGTCAATGATGTGAAGTCTGCACTATTTTTCTGCATAGTTGACATATAGGAATCAATGAATGGTGATTAGATACATAGTATAAAGTATTATAAACAAAACAAAAACTATAAAAAATATTTATATAGTCTCCCTAATCCTAAAGGTTTATGATATAATGTGGCATATAAGAAGGCTAAAACTCAATTATACGTACAGTATGACTGGAGTAGTGGTAGGGCAGGGAAAGCACCTTTCTTGTGAAGCATGCCACTTACTGTTTCACACTGGACTTTTTAGCAATAATAATTATATTCAAATACTGTAATACACATCTAAATAAAAATAGGTATTGTGATTACAATTAAAAGCTTCTGGATAATTCTTATGTTATTACTATGCATCTTGACAGTCTCCTTTAATACAGTTTGCATAGTAGTAATTCATGTACTATACATAGCATAATGAGATTACTGAGCAAGGACATATAACCCTCTCCGGCCGGCCAATGACCATTGCCTCTCCTTTACCCCAGCCACTATATATATATATATATATATATATATATATATATATACTGTGTATATATATATATATATATATATATCTATATATATATATATATATATATATACTCCTGTGATGTGTATACAATGATAATGAGGCTTCCAGCCTTAAAACATTGGATCAATGGCAATACTCATGTTTAATTTATTTTTGCTCTTGAGTGCCTTTCTTTCTGGAAGCATATGTGTGTGTACATTATATATACATACATACATACATATATATATATATATTTTTTTTTTTTTCTTCTTCTTCTAAGATTAGACTGTACAGTACATTTTGCTAATTTATTTTCAGAAAAATTGCCTAAATCATTCACGTCCCTGCAGACTACTTACATCACACACAGCAGAGTTTTAGTGGAGTCTCCACGGATTAACCAGATCACTTGAGCCGCAACTGACATGGTATAATAGAGGGCTGTGACAATGGGTTTGTTAACTGAGAACCACCTCAGTGAAATAATACATGATTCATTGGTGAGAAATGTTTGTGAAATGTCTTACAAAGAAGCGTCCTTTAAAAGCTTTCCCAGGTGATTTAGTAAATCCGGAATTAGAGGATTTATGTTATTTGATCTTATTTTAGAGTTTTGAATATAGTTGAATAGGATCAACAACATAGTCATAATGTTCTCATTGTTAAGGTCTAATCACACAGGGCACCATGTAGATTTCTCAGGCAAGCTTTTGTGATACAAACATTATTATGACTCTTGTTTTTCCCAAAATTCTGGATGTGTTCCCAGGTTGTAACGTAGAAAATAAACACAGTCTGTGGAAGCATCATTAATTGAAATGATGGGCAGTTTATGATGTACAGTATGCACGTATGTATGAAGGTATGGAAGGATGGATATATATATATATTTATAAATATATATATATATATATATATATACATATATAAAACAATTATTTTTCAATGAGCTTATTAAGATAATATGATGGTATTTTGTTGCATTTAAATCTTGTAAACATTTACTTATAATTAGTAATTAGGACCTTCATTGAAATTATTTTGTTATAACTATTATGAGAAACTACTGTAGTTTTTTTTTTTTATATTAAGTGAATGTAACAGCAACAGATCATCTTAAACTCTTTTTTTTTAAATAAACCTAATCAGATACAGTATTATTGTTAATGTAACTGTATTATTTTAGGCTTGCAATGCATAATGATTCTCTGAGTAGGATGAGACTGACAGTAACAGTCTTTAGTTATTTCTTGTATCTATTGTTAAGGGGTGACATTAAACTGGTAGTTCTTAGTAATTATTTATCAACGTATATTTATATCAAAGACTATGAAGCCCATCAATTGGAGTAAGATTTTAGGTGGTTTGATAAGGAATGTCGGATTGAATCATGTTTCATACTGCCTACAGCTTACTCCAGAGCTAACAGAACCATTATGTACTAATATAATTTTTTTAACATTACTAATGCAGTATTGTTCTAAATACTATTTCAATAACACATCTTTATACCTTACTAGCTGTTCTACCCGTTCTTCACACAGCAGTTTCTGATTGTCACGGTTGTACATACAAATGAGTGTTAAAAATTTGGTAAATCTATAGAGATGTAAATTTGAGATGTCTTAATGTAAGTAAATATTAATCCACTGATCTAGACATTACCCGAGGAGCACCAGTAGCAGATACAGTAAAAAGTGACAAGACCATTTTTTAGTCTATTACATTCTACCCAGTGGAGGTGCCAACGCAAGCCACGCATCGGTAATGACGTCATTATGTCAACCTCATTTTCATGTTCTTTGGGAAGGGTTATTAAATTTCTGATTACGTAGTTTTCCTATTTCCCACCTGAACAAAACCTATGTTACATTTCATCTTCCTAACATATCGGGAAGTAAGAGAATTAGTGATGAGTCAGTCAGTCAGTCAGTCAGTCAGTGAGGGCTTTCGCATTTATATATATACTGTAGATAGATGATTGTTGGAAATATTTTAGAAGATGCATACATAGAGCAATGTATTGAACTGAATTAGGGAAATTAGGTACTGGATGCAAATTCCTACAAGATTTATTGGCAGATGTACAAAATTTGGGGATGACACAAATATACATTTTTTATATGATAATAAATTATAAAGCCATTCTCTACAATGGATTGAATAAAATTATTTTCCTCTAAAAAATCTAAGTAAAAACATAAGACATATAGAAATAATCCCAAAATGATTATGGAGTTCCTGCAAATGTCAACATGTGTTATGACAAATGCTCAGCAAATAATGTATACTTAATAATATCCTGCTCAAAACATAGTAGGTTTAGTGACCTAAACATACTGTATTTTAAAAAGTGCACATATGATAATTTGATAGGCAGAAGTTGTTAGTTTGAAAAGTAGTATAATAAGTAGAGATCAGTGGATCGATTTTCTGAAAGCCAAACACCCCTGACTTTTGGGGTTCTTAGTCAAATCTATTCCCAGCTTGGATCACTTTGAGGTTTCGAGTGGAAGGTTTCTGTCACCACACCAAATTGTAATCTTGGATCTAAAAAACAAATCTTGCGTCATGTTTTCAAATTCAATTTATCACTGGAAATGAATTTTATTGATGATTACAATACTCTACAACAAAAAAGGTCCAAATGACATGATTTAAGAGTTTTATCAATTTTTAAAAGAAATCCAAAATGCTTGATCATGGTATTGCCAAAAACCAATTTAAAAAACAAAGCAGGATGGTGACTTTGAACCAAAACCAAATCATTGGGTTCTGCACACATCTTTAATAATAAACATGAAACTATATCTAGATGTTTGAAATATTAAGGCTCAATCTATAGGTCCTTTATGAAGGAATTTCAGAGGACCACATAGAATCACCAGATTACCATACAGGAACGGGAACCCAATATAATGCAGAGACTCTTAGATATTGTATAGAATAAATTGACTCAATGATGCCAATAAATTGAACATTGCAAATACTCATCAGAGAACAAGAAGATATTTTTAAAGGCAAGTACAGTAAGTGGTTTGTTTTGTTCGAATATTTGCATGCATTGCCTCTACATTTACTATATATCCTACAGCACCTATCAGGTTCTGCAAGAGAATGATACATTGAGCAGGTTATCATAAAAAATATTATTATTTGCTGTCAAAACATCTAATTGTACCTAAATTTGATTTGTACGCAGCTGCAGCAAACTTTGTGTCTGTCCGGGTCTACGGTCTTGCATCCAAAAGTCCAAGGACTGGGGCATTCATTTTGAGCATCTTCAGGAAACAGCAATCATGCTTGGTGAGCCGTTTTTCAAATCATAGGTTTCCCCATATAAAATTGCACCTGACTTTTACTAGATGCAGATTAACCATTTCAATATGGCCTCCTGTGTGAAAAATTCAACATCTAAGCACTGTATTATTTTTATTATTATTATTTATTATCAGTTATTTATATAGCACACACATATTCCACATCGCTTTCCAGAGAATAATTGTCCATTCATATCAGTCCCTGCCCCGGTGGAACTTTCAATCTTTATTCCCTACCACGTGTACACACATTCATGTTAGGGTTAATTTTGTTGGGAGCCAATTAACCTACTTGTATATTTTTGGATTTTGGGAGGAAACCGGAGTACCCCAGAGGAAACCCACACATGTACGGGGAGAATATACAAACTCCACACAGTTAGGGCCATAGTGGGGATTGAACCCATGACATAAGTGCTGTGAGGCAGTAATGCTAACCATAACACCATCTGTGCTACTGTATGCAACCAATTTTACAAACATACCTGCAAAACTGGGGGTGCTATAGAAACTTTTCATGTAAGTAAATAAATGTAAAGGTAATACTAATGTGATAATTTGTGCTTTAACTTTAGGTCTTGATCACATTATACATGCGCAGAATATATCACACGTCTTTCTCCTGGGATTTCCAAATCTTCACAACCTTGACAGTTTTTTGTTTCTGTTCCTGCTCCTCATTTACTGTGTAACTATATGCGGTAATGTTATCATCATTATATTAGTTTCAGTTAGCAAAAATCTCCACTCTCCCATGTATTTCTTCATCACACAAGTGTCTGTACTGGACATTCTAATGACCACAGACGTTCTCCCTAACTTGCTTCACATTGTCCTGCATGATGGTGGCTCCATGTCACCCGGGGCCTGTTTATTACAGTTCTATGTGTTTGCCAACTGTGAGACATCAGAATTTCTCATCCTAGCTGTAATGTCATATGACCGATATCTGGCTATCTGTAACCCACTGCGATATAACGCTATAATCAACAAAGAGTTTTGTGCAAAATCTGTCATTTTATCGTGGTTATTAAGTTTCTTGTTGTTGTTGGTGAATGAAATAGATATTTATAAATTAGGCTTCTGTGGACCAATGGTTATTGACCATTTCTTCTGTGATTTCCCTCCTATTCTAGAGCTTTCTTGCACAGATACATCACTTATTCAAATTCATGCAACTTTATTTGGCATTATTGTTGTCATCTGTCCATTCACCATTATAACGGTTTCTTATGTGTATATTATCACCACCATCCTAAGCATCCGCTCCATCAGCGGGAGACAGAAAGCCTTCTCCACCTGCAGCTCCCACCTGACTGTTGTGTGTATATTTTTCGGGACTATCTTTTTGGTGTATATGGTTCCATCAAAAGGACAATTATTGGAGGCCAGCAAGGCATTATCACTGCTTTATACTGTTGTGGTACCATTGCTTAATCCATTCATATACAGCCTGAGGAATAAAGACTTCAAGAGAGCTTTTGAAAGACTGAAATATAATATAATTTAGCATCATTTAATTAGAGAAAGATGCGCAAAATATAAGGGGGAAAAGACTCAAAACAAATGTTTAGGATAATATGCATATGTCAGTTGAGTTAACGGTAATGTTTATGGCATATGGTATGAATGACATACAGCATTACCACTAGAAACAGTGGTGAATTGAATATACTAAATTAACAAATGTTTAGCTTAAAAAAAAAGCGGGTGACCACTAGTCTGATACAGGGGCAGATGTATTAAGCTTTGGAGAGTGATAAACCAGAGAGAAATAAAGTACCAACCAATCAGCTCAGACATTTTTCTAACACAGCCTGTAATGTGGCAAATAGGAGCTGATTGGCTGGTACTTTATCTCTCCACTTTATCACACTCCATAGCTTAGTACATCTCCACCATCATCTCCTCAGATGCGATCATGGCAAGCTGGGCATTCCCTATCTTGATCGCATCTGATGTGGCAGGGTCAGAGATGGTTGCTGGCAGCTGTTTACAGGTAATCTTCCAGAAGCTTTTGGGCTCAACCCCCTTAGCTTTCTCATACCTGCTAATTCACAGAAGGACAAACCTAAAAGAATTACCCACCCACAAAAGTGCTTTATTGCAAACACTATGTAACTATTCATCCTCCACCAGCAGCATCTTTGGGGACAGGCTCATCAGCACAAACTTATCCACTTTCATTATCAAGGAGACAAGGCTGGAAGGAATTGTTCTCTGCTCTCTCCTGTATCTTGACCATCAGATGAAAGTGCTCACATTGGCTGGTGGCACTGACACTTTCCCCTGTCTCCCCCAACAACATATGCATGTAGTCTCTGTTTGGAGAAGGCTGCAGTTGGGGATTAAATTCATCAGGTGCCTGTATTTACCAATACCTGGGTGATCCTCCAAAGCTCTGCAATGGTATGACCTGTCCCTGCAGGTTTACCAGGATGGGATGTAGAAAAATGTTAGCACCTTCTTGTGTATAGGGACACCAAGTTTGCTCCAACAGCAAATTCATGTTGCGGGCAATGATCTTCAGCTGCTGGAACATGGCCTCAACCTCCAGCCCACCAGGCAATCTCAGTACCTCTGCAGGGGAGTAAAACCTTAGACCCTCAATGTGTGTAATAATCTACATTACCATAGTCATTATGTGGGACAACTGCTCTGTGACTACAGCTGTACACAAATCACAGAGCAGATCAGGTCTACGAAGTGTCTAGGGCAGCGGTGGCCAACCTGTGGCTCTTGAGCCACATGAGGCTCTTTCTTTACTCAAATGTGGCTCCCAACACTCAAAGTCACATGACCACAACAGATACAGAAACCGCTGCACTCCAGCCAGACACACAGCAACACTACAGGGACTGAAAACTGAGGGAGACAAATACTATAGGTGAGACATCCACTGGCAAATATAGGACACATAAGCGGCTGCTGCAATCACGGGCTTGGAAACTTTTAGCCTGGGGTGCAGACTCAAGCAAGCGGCCCCATTTTTTTTATAGGGAATCTGCAGTCAAGTGGCCCTGGAACACTTATATTGCACTGGCCCAGGGGTCAGATGGCACCTTTATAAGGATTTGGCTTTTTCAATTATTTTATGTGAAAGTAACTATTTCAATGTATTTTATGTTGGATCGGCTTTTAAAATGTATCTAGCCTTTTCAATGTATTTTATACCGGCAGTGTGTCCTAGCTGGCATAAAGCCACACCCCATTTTTGCACACGCGCCTTCGGCTCGATGTCGGCTCTTTGACGTACCTAACAAGACTTTTGGGCTCTTTGTCTTTGCCTGGTTGGCCACCCCTGGTCTAGGGGATGATTACACAAGTCAAATACAGAGACCGGTGCTGGTGAATACTGGACTTCGGAAATGTGGAGCCATGTGTTTAATTTCCATGGAATGTTTTATACCCTGGAAAATATTGCTGTTTTCTGTATTGCTATAAATCTGTATAGAATTGTGCATTGCACATATTGACTATGGTGGTCATTCCGAGGTGTTCGCTAGCTGCATTCGTTCGATGAGGCAAAAATAGGAACTTCTATGCATGCGTATGTGGCGCTATAAACTATGTAGTTTTACACAGGGTCTAGCAATGTTTTTCTGTCGCACAGGCAACCGCAGAGTGATTGACAGGAAGAGGGTGTTTCCGGGTGTCAACTGACTATATCAGGGAGTGTTCGGAAAAACGCAGGCCTGCCAGGGAAAATTCGGGCGTGGCTGGGCGAATGCAGGGCGTGTTTGTGACATCAAATCAGGAACTGAACGGTCTGAAGTGATCGCGAGCGCTGAGTAGGTCTGAAGCTACTCTGAAACTGCACAAAATTATTTTGTAGCCACTCTGCGATCCTTTCGTTCGCACTTCTGCTAAGCTAACATACACTCCCAGTGGGCGGCGACATAGTGTTTGCACGGCTGCTAAAAACTGCTAGCGAGCGATCAACTTGGAATGACCACCTATACCCGCAACCTTTATATAGACATGCAGATAGGGATCATAGCTTCAGCTCTAATGATAATCAGTTTTTTTTTTTAGTCTTTAAATTTGAAGTTTTTATAAAATATAAAGGAAGGAATGCAATCTAAAATACGTTTGTTAAGAGGCAAGAACAATTAGATGGGAATAACAGAATCAAAACCATCTACCACCATAAAGATACATTTGTAATATATATCACAAAATCATTATCAAAGTGAAGATGATGTGTAGACCAAAATAAAATTAGTAGCAGTGTGGGCTGAATGGTAGGAGGATGGCAGTGAAAAAGGAGGTGGAGAGTAATAAGATTGAAGAGGGGAAAGAAATCTGTTTTTATTTTCCTCCTCACCTTTGTCTCAGTCCAGCAGACTCCCTCTGAACTGCTGGAGGATGAGGCCGGTGGGAGGGAGCACACTAAGTAAAGGCCCAAGTGTCCCACACTAATGACATCATCACAGCACACCCAGTAACCATGGTAACCTGGCTGCTGATGGAAATTATGTCTACCCAGCCTGCAACAGGGCCAGTTCTAGACTTTGTGGTGCCCAGGCTAAAGGTTCCTTTGGAGCCCCCCATTCAAAACAGGGTTAGTGTGCGCTGACAATGACCTGCTAAAAAAAGGGGCATGGCTTTGTGGGGAAGGAATGTGGCCCATTACTTATTATTTCTCATACTGTAATGTCCATTATACACATTATGCCACACGCCATAATGACCATTACACATTTTGCCACACACCATAATGCATATTACACATTATTTCACACACCATAATGCCCATTACACACTATGACACACATCATAATGCCCATTCCAAATTATTCCACACACCATAATGCCCATTACACATTATGCTAAAACATTATGCCACATACAGTTATACCTCTGACACCATTTTATTCTCCAAACACAATTATGCCCCTTACAATTTATGCTACACAGTAAGGCTAATTACAATTAAATTACCTTTTTTTCCAGTGGTCTCATGCTCGTTTCCAGGGGTTTCATACTCTTTTCCAGGGGTTTCCTGCTCTGGGTTCCATACTCATTTCCAGGGGTTTTATGCTCATTGCCAGAGGTTTTCATGCGTGTTGCCAAAGTTTTCATGCTCATTGTCAGGGGTTTTATGCTCTGGGCTTCATTCTTTGTTCCCAATGGTTTGCTGCTCATTCCCAGGGGTATTAGCCTTGTTGCCAAAGGTTTGCTGCTCGTTGTCAGGGGTGTCATGCTATGGGTTCCATGCTCATTGCTAGTGGTATCCTGCTCATTGCCAGAGGGTCTATGCTCATTGCCAGGGGTTTCCTGCTCATTGCCAGGAAGTTCATGCTCAATGTCAGGGGTTTACATGGGATAAGATGCATTTCTGCATCTTTTCATGCCACCAACGTTACTGGAGCTATCAGACGCTATGTCAAGTAGCCATTTTTAGTGTGTGGTGTGAGGTTGGGTGGCAGGTGTATGCATGGTGACTGCAGCAATGCCCTCAGATTGCAGCACCCTGGGTGGCCGCCCTGTGGGCCCACACCTAAAACTGCTCCTGGCCTCCAAGCTGACCACAGGGAAAATTGCAGTGATACAAACTCACAATGAATGCAATAAGTATGCACACATTCACAGAACTATCTCACTACAACAAATAATACAGTGTAATGAATGGAGCATTAGTGATCCCTCTTTTAGCAGCAGGTAAATACACATTATGTAAATAATCAAACCTCCAGTGCACAGTCTGCAGTATGTAATAAAAGTAACCTAGTGACATCTAAATGGTAACTGTCACTCCCCCTCCCCATAGCACATTTACTGAATCCGATTACTGCCAGACACCTGCAGTGTTAATTGCAGGACAGTAGGGAGAGAATCAACATTGGAGAGTACATAAAAACTCCCTCCGCATACATTTACCAGCAGGTAAACAAACAGTTGCCTCATATCCAGCTTAATGTTACACTTGTGAAATATAGGATGGCATCACTATGATGTAAAAAGGCACAAAAATTGTTTGCGGCATAGGAAAGCAAATACCAACTCAACAGTGGAATGGAACGCAGAATGGCCATTTGGAGCCGAAGGGAACATAAATGTAGAGTATTAAGGTTATCTTCTGTCTAATTAGACTGTCAAACCAAACTTCTCAAACACTGCAAGCAAATAAAAGAATACATCCAGGATTGTAAATAATGTCAAATGCATAGAGATAATAAGCACTCCAACTGAGCTTCTCATTAAGTCTATAAGGCAGAGGTTCTCAAACTCAGTCCTAAAGGCATCCAACAGTCCATCCAACATTCCAACAGTTCTGAGCCATGGAATATTCATGGCTCAGAACAGATGGTTAGATCAAATTGAGTGAGGTGCTGATTAAGGGACTAATTCTGGTTGGATCGCAATTCGCGATCCAACCAGAATTTTTACGATGGCCCCGCGGGCGCATGTGCAGCACCCGTCCCGAGCATGCACCTGCACTTTCTGTGGGAGGAGGTGGTCACGGGGCAGGGGGGGCAGAAATGCTCCAATTAAAGGGAGGACATGGAGCATTGCAGGGTGGGGCAGCACAAACGGGAGGCAGAGGCAGCTGAATGGGGGCATGTCAGGGGGATATCAAGGGCGTGATCACATCAGCTGCGTGATGTCACATGCAGCCACCACAATTGTAAACATGGTGGCGGGGATCCTGCGGTCATAGCTAAGCTGCGCCGGCAGGAACCGTCCTCTGTTTCTGCTAACAAGCAGAAATTTGCAATTTGATCGCAATTTCTGCTTGTTGAAGGGGGGGAGGTGCCGGTCAGCATGCTGGGTGGCCTTGCCAGTGATGGGCGGTCTCCAGCATGGATCAAAAGGATAGCAAATTCTGCTAATTAGCAGAATTTGCTATCCTTGCTGAAGTAGGCCCTAAGTCACCTGTGGCCAAGCATAGGTTAACTTAAAACCTGGACCATTGGGGTGCCTTGAGGACCGCATTTGAGAAGGTGATATAGAGTCCAGTGTATGGATCCAATTCACCTTCAGGCGCAAGAGTCAACAATGCCTAATTCTAAAAAAAGTCTTGCAATTGCCTGGTCTGTGGATTTTTTTAAAACGTGTAAGTTTAAGTGAGGAGTTGTGAAGTACCACATGCTCACTTAGCATTCTGGTGGTTTGACCAACATAATAATGCCCACACGGGCTAACAATGACTACTGTACACCACATTTGATGAGGTGCATGTTAAAACATAATTAAAAGGTTTTAAAAGGATGTTTAAAAGATATTGCTGTTACCATGTGGCTGCAATTCATACAATGTAGGCATTTGTAACATCTAGGTGGCCTATTACAAAAAGGTTATGTTGAGGTAACTAAAAGATCTAATCCAGTGATATCTGTATGAATAATCAGGCCCTTGACATTACGGCCTAATGTGTAGCAGGCCATAGTGGTTTTATTCATAACTCATGGGCGGTTAGCATCAGTGGCCACCAGAGCTGGATTTAGACCTCATTGGGCTTTATTGAGATATCAGTTTTGGGCCATCAAGAAGCACACACAATGCCCCCACAATCATGCACACACTGTCCCCATAGACTCTCACACACACACTGTCCCCACAGCCTTTCACACACTCACTGCCCCATAGCCACATGCACATTGACCCATAGCTACACACTCTGTACCATAACCACACACACACATTAGCCGCATAGCTGCACACACACACACACACACACACACACACACACACACACACACACACACACTGTCTAATAGTCAGACATACACACTGCCCCATAGCATCAGCGGGCACCAGAACCAGATTTAGACCTCATGGGACCCTAAGCAAGATATCAGTTTCAGGACCCTCCTCCCTCAAGATGCACACACACACTGACCCTCATAACCACACACACACTGCCTCCACAGCTGCACATACATGCAAACACACTATGCTCCCAGAGCCACACACACACAAGGGTAAGTTCAAGTAACCTCACAAAGAAACTTAAATGCACATCTGTAACATTGTGTTCCTCCAAGATATGGTTCCTTTGCAAGTAGTCTCTCCCTATGGGGTATAGAGGTATAGTGGCACTTACGCCCATGATACAGATTAATGCATCGGCAGGTACTGTACCTCAGTGATAGTCTGTAAAATCAAGAGGAAACTGGTGATATACTACAATAGATGTACATTGTTTGTCTCATCATGATGGGTTGAAGGTTGCAGTCCAAAACCTTTGGCAATGGTTGGTATAAAGATTTTATCATCAAAATGAAGGGGCGGCCTGAATGTGATTTGAGGTTCTTGTGGATCTTAGGCACCATGAATATAATCGTTAAGGGTCCAGTATGAAATCTCGACGGTCGGGATCCAAGAATTAAGGTGAGTGATGCTGGTATCCCGACAGCGAGGCCCCTCTCGGGGTCTCTGCTCTCGCCATACTTTAGGCCTGGTGGCAAGCTTAGTTCGCCACACTATTTTATTCCCCTTCAGGTGGTGCCATGGACAACCACCCGAGTGGGAATACCGGGCTTTGGTCAGTATTCCGACCGCCAAACATTTTCACTTTTGTCAGGATTCCGGCATCAGTATTTCGACTGCTGGGATCCCGAAGTTCGAGAAATTAACTGCCTCTTATCGGTACCACCAGAAAGTCCTGCCTTATGCCACAATTCAGTACACTTCTCTCAGTTGGTGTTAAAACTCTAGATGACAAATTGTAGATCAAATCTTCTTTTTGGAGTTTTGACCTATTTTCCCTCTCATTCTGATTCCCTCAATGGGTGGCCATCCTTTTACTACAAATACATTTGGGTCTGCAATTGCGCCTGATGGGGAATAGTGTAACAAATATAATTGAAATGCATATCATGTTCAAAAGACAAAAATCTTTACTAACCAAGAAATAAACATATGTTCCACCAAACAATAGGTGTAATTCAGACCTGATCATAGCAGCAAATTTGTTAGCAGTTTGGCAAAACCATGTACACTGTAGGTGTGGCAGATTTAACATGTGCAGAGAGAGTTACATTTGGGTGGGTTATTTTTTTCTGTGCAGAGTAAATACTGGCTGCTTTATGTTTACACTGCAATTTAGATTTCAGTTTGAACACAACCCACCCAAATCTAACTCTATATGCACATTTTATATCTGCCCCCCTGCAGTGCACATGGTTTTATCCAACTGCTAACAAATTTGCTGCTACGATCATGTCTGAATTACCCCCAATGTATGTGATCAGGAAATATTAATGTTTGGTATCACAAATTCATATATGATTAAAAGAGGGATTAGAAAGGGGGAAATAAGGTTAAAAACACAATTGTCTTAGGTATTATCAGTATATCACAATTGGGTATAGTAGTCTGAGTGATGTCCACTAAGAAGGTGGCATCCCACCTCTCTATTGAGTGGGTATGATCTTGTGTTGATGCTGACTAAGTGATGAGCTCTTTCTGATTCCACTGAGGGTAGTCCATATACAAGAAGGTAACGAAAGTAGTGGGGAAAGAGATATAAGTGATCCTTTTACTACAGGTTAATCATGCTGATCATCACCACCCATGAGCCAGCAGTAGATCCAGTTGTCTTCATCGTCATTAGCCAAGAAAAATAAACACATCATGTTGGAGAATCACTATGAAGACAACTGTGTCTACCACTGGCTCATGGGTGGTGAACCCAGATATCCACCTCAAGGATATTCTAAACAACACTAAAGCAGGTGGAGAAGCAGGGGAAATGTACAGCGAGATACCAATACATCAAACAGCGATAGCGAGTTTGCCATCAGACAATCGGATGAGTCTTTCGAATCCCATGTTGCCCCTTTTATGGGATGGAGAGGATCAGCATGACAAACCAGTAGTAAAAGGACACCCACTCATAGGGAGCATCAAAATAAGGGTGAAAAGTGGTCAAAGCTCTAAAAATAAGATTTGATTTACAATTTATTATCTAGAGGTTTAACGCCAGCTGAGACCAGTGTCCTGAATCGCAGCCTATCTTTGTTTCCACCAATCATTTTAAAGATGATCTGCACCATTTTTAAGAAAGCTACTTTGTCATGAGTTTCTCTATGGACAACAAGAGACAATGGATATTTCCATCTTTACCATACTCCTATCTTCCAGGAGCACATGCACATTTTATAATACCTCCACTAATTCATCCCTAAAGACTTTTTTCAGACTTTGATGATTAGGTCAATTAATTTAGCCATGTCCCCCAAATACAACATTAGAACATGACAGCAACTGAACGAACTGCACAGAGACTTTAGGAAACTACAGGACATCATAATATGCACAGCTGATAAAGGGGTTTTCATCGTTATAAATGATTTAGACCACTACAAGTCTGTACTAAAAAGATGAATGGCAGATGATGAAACTTATCAGATCTTCAGTTATGATCCAACCACTCAAAATAAAAGTGAACTGGACACTATATTAGTCCAAGCAAAGAATGGGGATGTCATTAATGGAAAAATCTGGAAGACAATAAGCCAGGACTTTCTTGTGGTACTGATTATAAAGATGGCGCCAAAGAGCCACAAGAACCTGGAATCACCTCCAGGTTACCCCTTCATGTCAGCAAGAAATTATTTATACAGTACAAGCCGATATTGAAGTTTCTTTTTGTTTTTGGACTCCTCCTAAACTTGCACTTTTAAAAAAATTCACAGACCTGGCAGTAGCAAGACAATTTGTAGAATTAAGACATTCACTTGCTTCCTTGATAAATATTATTGTTGACCATATCCTGCCCTCACTGAGGAGCATAGATGGGGGTAACTGACTCTTGAGCCTGGAGGCAAAATGGATCCATATACTGAATACTACAGCATATCACCTTATAGACTTAATGAGAAGCTCAGCTGGATTGCCTTCTATTAGATTCAGTAAATAATTATAATTGTGTATTTGCAAATTATGTGGGTCCTAAGGTTAATATAAACTGTACATATATAGTTTTTTTTAACATTATATAGAACAATTTATCTCAAACCAACAGAGCCTATAAATCAAATCAGGTGAATCCTCAATTCCCCAGTGGCCATTCCAATTTTCCATTTAGGGATATCTGCTGATTGGTGATTTTCAGATGATAGGCAACATACTGTACAGCATGATAAAAATCCCTGACTCATTGATTCTGACCTTTTTTATGTTGGAATTGTTGAATGTAGGATCCCCAAAATCTTGGATTTTTCCAGTTTTTAAAGACAATATTTGGCACAATGAAGAATTGTGCCAAATGATTGTAGTATGGGCTTCATTAAGCAGTAATACCCATTTGGACTGCCAATCTGACCCTGTGATGTGACAATAAAAGCATGCATTTACAGTATATTGAAAAAACCCGAACTCCAACACCATTAAATCTGAACCAATTGTAGCTGATGGCGGATTTATTAATAACTCTTTATTAGTGTGAATTCAAGAAATATAACTTTACCAAGCTGCACACTCTTTGTTAGAGTACAATAATTAGATTACATTTATAATTTGCTCATTAACCACTTTCGTGTCTGAGGACCCTGTAGGATTATTTATTTAACTCACTTCTTCCTCTGAGTCTGTTGAAGTTAAAATGGGCAGTTATAGGCAAAAAAAAAAGACTTTAGGTTGGAAGAAAGAATTCTTATGAAGCCCTCTCTCAACTACCTGAATTAATTTTGTATTTAATAAACTGTATCAGCGTTTTATGTTAAAATAGGGTTTTCAGCAAAATAGATAAATTATTTCAGAATTGATGTGCAAGCCCCTATCTTTTTAATGTTTGTTTGTTTAGTAATTGAAAGACACAACACACATCAGAGGATGATGGAAAAAAACTTAAATATTTTTACTTTTTGAATAATGTCTAATTTTTTTTTTTAAATTAGGAGACAGGGGAAAGAAAAGTAACTCAGAGTTACAATGTACAATGGTCTTGAAATATTAACCAAAAATAGGTGCATGAGGAAGCAGTATCCCACATCGCAGACTGCTAAATAAACTCAAAAGTATGGGTTTGGATTCTAAGATTGTTGAATGGATAATAACTTGGTTGCAGGATAGGAAACAGAATTATAGTAAATCTAGTGCAATTTTAGGAGGGAAATTACAAGTGATGTACCCAATGGATCTGTACTTGGGCAAGTGATTTTTTATATTTTTGTTATTTATTTATTTATTTATTAGCAGTTTCTTATATAGCACAGCATATTCCGTTGCACTTTACAATTAGAACAACAATTATAGAACAAAACTGGGCAAAGACAGACAGACAGACAGACAGACAGACAGAGGTAGGAAGGCCCTGCTCGCAAGCTTACAATCTTTAGGGAAATAGGCATTGATACACAAGGATAGATGCTACCTGTCACATAATGGTTCCCCAGGTTGCTAGGTTCTTAATGGGTTGTATATGATATGATCACCCAGCAATGTTGGAAGACAAAATGTGAGTTTATGTGGACTGTACAGAGGGGATGTAACTTGATATGGAAGCTGTGAAGGTTATGTGTGTGGGTCTGAAATTTGGTAGGCTTGTCTGAAGAGATGAGTTTTCAGAGAACGTTTAAAGGTTTGGAGACTAGAGGAGAGTCTTATTGTGCGTGGGAGTGCATTCCACAGAGTGGGTGAAGCCCGGGTAAAGTCCTGTAATTTTGAGTGGGAACAGGTAATACATGTGGATGAGAGACGCAGATCTTGTGCAGAGCGGAGAGGTCTGGTAGGGAGATATTTTGAGATGAGTGAGGAGATGTATGATGGTGCAGTTTGGTTAATAGCCTTGTATGTAAGTAAAACATGTTAGAGACATTGCATACAGTATCAGAGGGAAATTACTGTATGACTGTTTGCAGATGACACAAAAGTATGCAATAGGGTAGACACACCTGGAGGGATAAAACAAATGATTGAAGATCTAGGCAGATTAGAGGAATGGTCAAGAGCGAAGCAACTACAATTTAATGCTGAAAAATACAAAATCATGAACTTGGTACTCAAAAACCCAAAGGCTTAATATTGTATTTTATTGGTGTATCTGTAATACAGGTACACCATATGGAAAAAAAGATCACAGCAGAGAAGATTGAAAGAAATTTACTGACCTCTGGTAAAAAAAAAAAAAACTAAATGAGACAGCTGCTGCCCTGCTATGTGCCCTGATGCAATGAATAACAGAGTGAGAAAGTCCAAAGAGTACATCAGAGGGGTAAGGAGATGTATAGAGCATCTGCTTCTGCATCCTCCTTCTAACTCCCTAATGTGATCAGCGCATGGTCAATTTCCAGGGACATCACCTAATGAGAGTACCTTGGGATAATAGTTATGATGGAAAATAGTCCGTAGAGCACCACAGGGTATGGTGTGATGGAATGCTGCTTCCCATCATGTGTACAGAATCTTACTTTGATTGGTAGGTGAATGATTCTTTCACAAGTCCCTCTGGTACAGACTAAGAAAGTATAGGTGGCTATGTGAGCACTCCGGACATGGAGAGCCCTGTTTCACATGCATTGCAAGAACCTGCAATCCGTGTGTGGGATGCTGTATATAAAGGCCTCTAGGAAAGGAAAGAGTTGTACCTGGTTTCCGTAAGTGTGCTGCTTTTCACTGGTGCATGTGGTTGCCGGTAAAGGAAGGGGGTAAGGGGAGGAAGGTACCTACTCGTATACAGCAGGAGCCCTGCTTTTCTGAGAAGTACCTTTCACTGGGGGCTTTGTCAACTTGAAGTAATATTTAACAGATATTTTTGTCATTAACAAATATTTTGGGATTTATCTTTCAATAAAATTGGGGCTTCAGCAGCATAACAATAAAAGGGTATTGATTAGAGAAGGTTGCAGCTAAAAGTGCAGTTTATTATTCTTAGGCATAAACATTTGATATGTGTGTCCAAAGTTGTGTATTAATGTTGGACAGTGCATTAGAGTTATTTATTTTAAATTCTCCTATTTATCTATTTTTTTTGTAGTATTTGCTCTTCTGCATGGAGCAAAAAGATGTTGCCCTTATGTTTGGTTGGTATCAACCTCAGCTGGTGAAAAAGTGTTGTTAGGGATTAAGATAGTCATGCTTGGACTGAACTGTTTCCGGTATACCTACTCCTGCATAGCACAGACATTTATCTACTACTACTGTACCGGCAAAAGCCTGCTTTTTGTAAACCTGTCTTGTTATGCTGAGCAGAAAAAGGCCTACTGCTTAGTGACTGATGCATCAGAGTACTTATCAGTCTCCACCCAGCTGAGGTTGCACCATGAGTTTAGTAATCGAAGGTTGACCCATTTTAGCGATTGGGGTGTAATACTGTCTGGTTAAATTGACAACTCAAACCGTAATATTTGATGCATTCAAAGCTGTTTCGCTTTTGTGCCAATTTTCTTCTTTAAACAAATAAAATAACGTTGTACCGTCACATCTGATGATCATTGTGTCTGAAAATAAGGAAGTTACGCATTACTGCCCGACTTTAAGAAAGCTTTTAAAATATCTAAAAGGAATTCGAGTGAATTCATTAATAAATTCAGGCATAAAAGTTAAATATTTTATGATTATGGTTTGTCGAGAATATTAACCTCAATAACATCCATTTCCATTCATTTCCAGTAAATTTTGACAACCTCACAGCTCACAATATTGTTGACCAATACTGACCAAAGGCTGCAGCGAGCTGGCTAAACAGAGTGACAGAGCAGTTGCACAAAAAACAATGGGCACAATTCAGATCTGATCGCAGCAGCAAATTTGTTAGCTAACGGGCAAAACCATGTGCACTGCAGGTGGGGGAGATGTAACATGTGCAGAAAGATTTTGATGTGGATGGGTTATATTGTTTCTGTGCAGGGTAAATATTGGCTGCTTTATTTTTACACTGCAATTTAGATTTCAGTTTGAACACACCTCACGCAAAACTAACTCTCTCTGCACATGTTATATCTGCCCCCCTGTACTGCACATGGTTTTGCCCATTAGCTAACAGATTTGCTGCTGCGATCAGATCTGAATTAGGCCCAATTACTTTAAAGGAATTTAGCACATCTACGTAACGTTTTGGCATAGCAGTAGCAGATAGGATGGCAATTTAATAAACTAATGAATATAACACACTAGGAATGTTCTCATTAATCAAACATTAATCATCAACCAACTGGATCAGAGGCCTGAGGCCAGTACAGGTAAATGGAGGTAGAGTATATTAATACTACTGTATTTATGTAGTGGAAGCCAGGTAAAGGATTGATTGATTGATTGATTGATTATACAAATAGAAAAGCACGTACTGTGGAGGAAGTTAGGTAAAGCATGTCACTGATGGGATGGATTGAATTGATTGATTGACGATCATTGATTATACAAATAAGAACAGAGAAGCAATTATCACTGTAACAAAAAGAAAACATACTGTGGAAGCCAGGTAAATCTTGCCATTGATAAATTGATCGATTGAGTTGATTGATTGATTGATTTATGATAACACCATTATGAACAAAGAAGTGGTTATAACTAGAGATGTGCACCGGAAATTTTTTGGGTTTTGTGTTTTGGTTTTGGATTAGGTTCCGCGGCTGTGTTTTGGATTCGGATGCGTTTTGGCAAAACCTCCTGAAAATTTTTTGTCGGATTCGGGTGTGTTTTGGATTCGGGTATTTTTTAAAAAAAAACCCTCAAAAACCGCTTAAATCATAGAATTTGGGGGTCATTTTGATCCCATAGTATTATTAACCTCAATAACCATAATTTCCACTAATTTCCAGTCTATTCTGAAAACCTCACACCTCACAATATTATTTTTAGTCCTAAAATTTGCACCGTGGTCGCTGGATGACTATGCGGAACTAACACCTGGCCCATCTAGGAGTGGCACTGCAGTGTCAGACAGTATGGCACTTAAAAAAATAGTCCCTAAACAGCACATGATGCAAAGAAAAAAAAAGGTGCACCAAGGTCGCTGGATGGCTAAGCTAAGCTACCCAAGTGGCCGGAACAAACACCTGACCCATCTAGGAGTGGCATTGCAGTGGCAGACAGGATGGCACTTAAAAAAATAGTCCCCAAACAGCACAAGATGCAAAGAAAAAAAAGAGGTGCACCAAGGTCGCTGGATGGCTAAGCTAAGTGACCCAAGTGGCCGGCACAAACACCTGGCCCATCTAGGAGTGGCACTGCAGTGGCAGACAGGATGGCACTTAAAAAAATTGTCCCCAAACAGCACATGATGCAAAGAAAAAAAAGGGGTGCACCAAGGTCGCTGGATGGCTAAGCTAAGCGACCCAAGTGGCCGGCACAAACACCTGGCCCATCTAGGAGTGGCACTGCAGTGTCGGACAGGATGGCACTTAAAAAAAATTGTCCCCAAACAGCACATGATGCAAAGAAAAAAAGAGGTGCACCAAGGTCGCTGGATGGCTGGATGGTACCGAGAGACACAGTACCTCAAACAATTTTCTAATTCCCTGTGAATTAACGGTGGATACCGGACACACGTTTAACACCACCGTAGCTGCCAAGACCCGAGTTATACGCTTTGGAGCAGGATGACTGCTGTGATATTTCAATCACTGTTGGACAGTCAATTGCTAACTGGAAGTAGTACAAGTGGTCTTCCGACTTCCCCTCTGGGATGACGATCAACTCCCAGCAGCAACAGCAGCAGTGCCAGCAGCAGTAGGCATTACACTCAAGGATGCATCGGAGGAATCCCAGGTAGGAGAGGACTCGTCAGACTTGCCAGTGACATGGCCTGCAGGACTATTGGCGTTCCTGTCTAAGGAGGAAATTGACACTGAGGGAGTTGGTGGTGTGGTTTGCAGGAGCTTGGGTACAAGAGGAAGGGATTTAGTTGTCAGTGGACTGCTTCCGCTGTTTTTTCCAAAGTTTTTGAACTTGTCAATGACTTCTGATGAATGCGCTCCAGGTGACGTATAAGGGAGGAAGTTCCTAGGAGGTTATCGTCCTTACCATTACCTATTACAGCTTGACAAAGGCAAAACACGGCTTGACACCCGTTGTCCGCATTTCTGTTAAAATAATTCCACACCAAAGAGGTGATTTTTTTTTGTAATTTGACCAGGCATGTCAATGGCCAAATTCGTCCCACGGACAACAGGTGTCTCCCCGGGTGCCTGACTTAAACAAACCACCTCACCATCAGAATCCTCCTTGTCAATTTCCTCCTCAGCACCAGCAACACCCATATCCTCATCCTGTTGTACTTCAACAGTCAGTGATATCTTCAATTTGACTATCAGGAACTGGACTGCGGGTGCTCCTTCCAGCACTTTCCGGGGGGTGTGCAAATGGTGGAAGGCGCCACCTCTTCCCATCCAGTGTTGGGAAGGTCAGGCATCGCAACCGACACAATTGGACTCTCCTTGGGGATTTGTGATTTAGAAGAACGTACAGTGCTTTGCTGTGCTTTTGCCAGCTTATGTCTTTTCATTTTTCTAGTGGTAGGATGAGTGCTTCCATCCTCATGTGAAGCTGAACCACTAGCCATGAACATAGAACAGGGCCTCAGTCGTTCCTTGCCACTCCGTGTCATAAATAGGATATTGGCAAGTTTACGCTTCTCATCAGACTCTTGTAACCTGAGGAAAATGCCTTAACAATAAAACGGCATTGAAACGTTGTTTTACTAAACTACCCATCTGAGAGATTTATTTAATAAGACACCAGGAGTGCTACGTTTGCGGGCTGTGTATATATATATATATATATATATATATATACTGGTGGTCAGCAAAATTCTGCACTGTCCTCCTACTATATACTGCGCACAACTGCAATGCAGCACAGATATGGATAGTATACTTGACGACACAGAGGTAGAGCAATGGACTACTGTACCGTACTGCTATGTATATACTGGTGGTCAGCAAAATTCTGCACTGTCCTCCTACTATATACTGCGCACAACTACAATGCAGCACAGATATGGATAGTATACTTGATGACACAGAGGTAAAGCAATGGACTACTGTACCGTACTGCTATATATATACTGGTGGTCAGCAAAATTCTGCACTGTCCTCCTACTATATACTGTGCACAACTACAATGCAGCACAGATATGGATAGTATACATGATGACACAGAGGTAGAGCAATGGACTACTGTACCGTACTGCTATATATATACTGGTGGTCAGCAAAATTCTACACTGTCCTCCTACTTTATACTGCGCACAACTATAATGCAGCACAGATGTGGATAGTATACTTGATGACACAGAGGAAGAGCAATGGACTACTGTACCGTACTGCTATATATATACTGGTGGTCAGCAAAATTCTGCACTGTACTCCTACTATATACTACGCACAACTACAATGCAGCACAGATATGGATAGTATACTTGATGACACAGAGGTAGAGCATTGGACTACTGTACTGTACTGCTTTATAAATACTGGTGGTCAGCAAAATTCTGCACTGTCCTCCTACTATATACTGCACACAACTACAATGCAGCACAGATATGGAGCGTTTTCAGGCAGAGAACGTAGATATTTGCAGCACACTGAGCACAGATATTTGCAGCACACTGAGCACAGATATTTGCAGCACACTGAACACAGATATTTGCAGCACACTGAGCACAGAAACTGAGAGAACGCCAGCCACGTCCTCTCGCTATCATCTCCAATGCACGAGTGAAAATGGCGGTGATGCGCGGCTCCTTATATAGAATACGAATCTCGCGAGAATACGACAGTGGGATGATGACGTTCGGGTGTGTTCGTGTTACCCGAGCAAGGTGGGAAGATCCGAGGCTGCCTCGGACCCATGTAAAATGGGTGAAGTTCGGGGAGGCTTGGATCTTGAGGAACTGAACCCGCTCATCTATAGTTATAACTATAGAGAAAAGAAAAACAGAGACATAAGTCTTGCAAAGACTGTCAACAATGACATAGTAAAGTACAGCCCAGTAAAGTACAATGCAAATAAAAAACAATGGAACAGTCCGAACACCCACCCATCCTTATGTTGTATATTAAAAAGGACTACCACAGTTTAACAAACCAAGCACTACAGTGAAAGGGTCACTTTTGTGACTGAAGTGCCTGGTTTGTTTGAGCCCCCACAATACAAGCTACCAAGTGGCTTTAGGTGGCTAACAGTGTTGGTATTCATCATCTCATTTAGAACATGTCAGACTCATCATCATAAGCCTCCTCATTGTTGTTAATATAGTCATTTTCATCACACAATATCAGCTCATCTGCACTGGAATCCATTATACTGGATGTTTGTGTTTGTCTTCTTCATCAACTTAGTATTTTATTTTATGAACATCAGTTTGTCCACATTTTTAGGAATTGGCTGTCTACACTGATTGCTCACAAGGTTCCCATCTATGCAAAAAAACTTTTTCCGAATGCACACTAGCAGGTGGTCAGCTACTGTACACCAAACTGAATTTTTACACCTGCTCCAAATTGACTATTTTTTCCACTTAGCAATCAAAGGGACTATGTGAAATGCTAATGTGTACATTGCCATTAAAATAATCCTCCACCATCCTATAGATGCTTACTGTATCAAATTTGAGTCACGGTAGAGGGGACAATAATCATGAGCAATTATTTCAAGCCTGACCAGATGTAAAAATGTTTTTTCACTCTGGTGTGCTGAGTTCACACATCATCATCATCACCACCAGAGTTTATTTTTATTTTTAGGAAAATCTGAAACACCAAGTTTACTGTGTTTGGAAAATATGGTACATGTTGATATTCACTCACTCATAATGCTCTTAAAATGTTTCTTGCATAATCAGAAATGATAAATCCTAAGGAGAGTCTTAGTGTGGTATGCTATTTTGTTATCACATTCCTTAGTTTTTCCAATAGACTGGCACAGGTTTGCCGCTAAGTGATGCCTGTGATACAGAGAGTAACCTACCTCTAAATGTGATGTATTGTGTGTTATGTACTGCTGATGATAATACACCCACCCTGTCATGGGATATTTAGTTTGAACAGAACCGCTTGTCCACATATCTGTAGTTAAGTGGATAGTTAGTACAATGTAATTTTGTACAGAATATGTCTGTTTAACACTTTGGTACATGGGAGGAGTTACTGTTCTGGTAAAATTAAATCAACATAAAATTTGGTAGCAGGGTCACATGACCTCAAATAATTGTCAAAAATCATAAGCATTGATGGCGGATATTGGACGCAGATCTAAAGCTATCCAATTGTGAAACACTGTTCAGGTTTGAGGTGCCCTTTTGTACACCTTTTTCCCCCTGACACCCTTTAGTAGATGTTGAAAAAGTACTGTCACTGGCAGCAGCAACAGCACTAGTACAGGGTTGGTGCTCCCGCTCTTCTATAGACTGATCCATGATTGTTTTTTTTGTCATGCCGAGGAAAAAAACTAATATTCTGACAACATGTCCCAGGGCATCTGCTCCATTTTTAGAAGCCAAGTAATTTGAGGGAAGGATAATAACCATCTAGACACCTACTCACTATTATGTCTTTTACAGCAAGTTCATTCAGATTTATCTAAATCTGGAAAATTATATTTAACATCAAGTAGTCCAGGATCAGTTACAAGCAGCATCGATAGATATCAGTACATGCAATCTCCATCACCTTCTTCATAAAACTCCTCATTAGCACTCAAAGGTAATACTGCATTAAATTTGCAAATTCACACTGACTCCTCCCCTATCCAGGATTCCCAAGAAGAGTCCTTGCATGCTGGGGTTGATGCTGTTGGAGGTGCAGCTGCATAACAGAAGGGGACCAAGAAGAAAATTAATAGTTTCGCACAACAAATGTCTGGGAAACAATCATGTGCAAGAAGAACCAAGTTTGACAGCCAGAGGCGTAACTCTGGGAGGCAACGGAGTCATCTGCCACCGGGCTCCTGCTCTGAAGGGGGCATCTCTCCTCCCATTCTGTGACACCATTGAATTAAGTTTATAGCTGCTATTATCTTATCAGTGGCCAACTTCCTCACTGGTCCCTGCACCTTACAAATCACACACTTTTTATTATACTTTCTTTACACATTTTCCAAGTGTCATACCCGGGATTAGAAACCATGACCTATTACACTGGAAGCAGACACCTTACTGATGAAGCTACTTGCTCCTGTATAGAAAATATGAGAATTCGAACTATATGAAGTTACTTCTCTGACAATTACATGTAACTTCATATAGTTAGAATTTTCATGCTTCATGTGCAGGAGCAAATAGCTCCATCAGTAAAGTGCCTGCGGTCAGTGTAACAGGTCATGGGTTCTAATCCTGGGTATGACTACTAAGAAATGTGCGATTTAAAATAAAAGACTATGAAATGTGTATATATACAGTATATACACTTTTTTTCAGAACACTCCACACACACACTTACTTATCTAAATATTAGGGGGGCACCAATATTTATCTTGCCTCCGGGCTACTGAGACGAACTTACGCCACTGATGACAGCCACAATCCTGTTGCACAGTAAATCACTGTAGCCGTGATTGCTATGTTAGCATTAGGTGTTCATCCAATTTCCATCATTAGTGTATCTGGTTTTAGATGATTAGCTGAGGTCATGTGTCCATGCTACCAAATATCATCTTGATTCCATCCCCACCAAAACAGCAATTCTTAACCTTTCCGGGATGTTAAACAAAAAGTCTTTGTCTGCCTATAAAGTGTAATTGAACTGACTATCCACTTAACTACAAATAACTGGACATGTGGTACTGATCAAACTTAATATTACATTACTATGATAGCCCATTTAAAGGCAGCGTACTCTCTGTATCACTGGCTTCACTAAACAGTATGCTAGTGTCAATTTATTAGGAAAATTCAGGGGTGTGATTAGGGTCGGGGCTAGGGTATTCAGCACCCCCCGGCAAACTATAAATTTGCACCCACCTACAAATGGTAGAGACAGTGGGTGACAGCAAGTGGGTAGCACTGGAAAAAGGTACAGGGTGTCAGGAAGAACAAGACAGGAAGAGGGTGCTTAGGAGAGGCAAAGGGTGAAGTGGAGAGGGTGATGAGGGGAGGCAGGAGGTAACAGGTAGAAGGTGACTGGCAGTGGTTGACAGGGAGAGGGTGACAGGGAGAGGCAGTGGGTGACATGGAAAAGGTGACAGCAGAGAGAGGGTTATAAAGAGACAGTGGGTGTCAGGGAGAGACTGGATGAAGTGGCAGTGTTAATAAAGACAGGCACAGAGGAAGGTAAGAGAGGATGGAGAAGAGGATGAGTGGAAAGGCTAGAGCAGAGGAAGGGAAGAGAGGCTGGCACAGAGGAATGGAAAATAGGCTGATGCAAACAGAGGATGGGAAGAGAGAATGACACCACATGGTCAATGGACAAGGCCCCCTACCAGACACAGTGTATATGCACATTCATTTACATATACTTGTATATATACATGCATTTATACGCTGCAATTCGTGTTCTATGGGGGTTGGATATGAAATCCCGGTAGATGGGATGTCTTCTGTCAATATCCCGACAGCGGCATCCTGCATGCCAGAATGCCAGCAGCAGAGCAAGCGCATGAAATCCCAACAGTTGGGATATTAACTACATCCCTTCTATGGATATATGTATGTATACCATACATGCCACATTCTGTCCTGTGGAGCTTATAAAGTCACATTTCCACTTTATACAGTCAGAGAGAGAAGCACATTCCTATAGACAGATGAAGTGCACATAAGATACAGCCAGCATTGCAGTGTCCAAATGTCAGCCAGGGCATTTCCCCAGCTCTGTCACACAGTACCCAAATCTGGGAATGTAGTCACGATCCCGACCAAATCTACCCAACATTAAGTTACAGAGTACCCCCATTTGCCCCAGCATTCAGATACCCGCTGTAGCCACAACCACCTCAGCTCTCATCCATAGAGTACTACCCCCATCAGACCCAGCTCTCACCTAGAGAGTATCTATTGTATCCTCCAAAGCTCTCACCCAGAGAGTATTATTCTCATCAGGTTCAGCTCTCACCCATTGAGTAATAACCCCATCCTTCCCAGCCATAGTACCTAGAATATAATCACAGTTCTCACTCAGAAAGTACTACCCCAAACTTTTCCAGCTCCCTCCCAAAGAGCTCTACCATAACCAGGCCCAGTTCCCAAGAGTATGACCCCCATCTTCTCCAGGAAAAATACCTATACTATACTTCTCACCTCTCAACCAGAGACTGCTTCCCGCAGCCTCCCTAGCTCTAATCCAGAGTTTATGACCCCTATCCTCCCCACCTCTCATTCAGAAATCAATACCCCTATCCGCCATACCTCTCAGCCAAAGTAGTACCCCCATTCTCTCCAGCCAGAGTCTACTAACCTTTTCCTCCCCATCCACAGTGTACTACCTCCATCCTCCCTATCCACAGCAGACTACCCCAATCCTCCCCAGCCAGAGTATCTATCCTCTCCTCCACAGCTCTCAACCAGAGAGTACTACCACCATCTGGACCAGCTTTCACCAGGAATATGACCTCCATCCTCACCCACTCTCACCCAGAGTTCACTTCTCCCATCTTAGCCAAAGTACTGCCTCCATCCTCCCAAGCCAGAGAGTAATACTCTCTCAACTCTCAGCCAGAGTGGATGGCCCCCACCAAGAGAGCACTACACCCTATCCTCCCCACCTCTCAGCCAAAGTACTACCTTCATCCGCCCCAGAGAGTAATGCCCTCATCCTCAGCAGCCAGAGAGCAGTACTTCCATCCTCCCCAGCCAGTACGCACCACTCTCATCCTCCCCAGCCAGTGAGCACCACTCCCATCTTCACCAGCCAGTGAGCAACACTCTCATCCTCCCCAGCCAGTGAGCACCTGTCACATCCTCCCCAGCCAGAGTTCTGACCTCATCCTCCGTAGCCAGTGAACACCACTCCCATCCTTCCCAGATAGAGTACTACCTCATCCTCCGCAGCCAGTGAGCACCAGTCCCATCCTCCCCAGCCAGAGTATTGCCCCATCCTCCACAGCCAGAGAGCACCACTCACATTCTCCCCAGCCAGAGTACTGCCCCCATCGCCAGCAGCCAGAGAACAATAACCCTGTACTCACCAGCCACAGTATTACCCACATCCTTCTCAGCCAGAAGGACTAATGCAGTAAGTGCTCCAAGGGGACCACTTCCCAGCACTGGCTCCGCTCTACAGGACATTTCCTGGGTACCTTAGTATCTCACTGCACAGCCTTCAGCAGTGTCTGCAGATTTCAATGCACTGCTGCACAAACTCCAGCACTGAGTAGCCACTATGCTCTACCTGGTTCCCAGGAGAAGATGGAGAACAGTCACGGCCTGTGAGAGGGGCGGGGCTTGTGGGAGGGGAAGGTTCTTCAGCAACTGTATAGCTGCTGTAGCAGAAGATAAACTTTTTATGTCTACAGCAGCAGCATTGTCTGGGGGATCCAATCGGTGCTCAGCTTAGGTGCATCGATCCTGCTGGTATTCAGCTGCCTGTCATACAGTTTAACAGGAGCCACACAGCAGCAGATAGTGGCGGAGCAGGGAGAGCGCCTCTGTAACCCGGCGTCTCCCTGCACTGCTGACCTCGCTGAGCGCATTGTGCCGGCTCTTGGTGTGATAGCAAAATGACTTACCTGGTCAGGCTCTCCTCAGGATTTGTAATTTCAAATAAGGCAAGTTACATTATACAAGTATTTTGACTGGTAGAAGATAAAAACATCTCATGTTTTGCAAACACAATAAATGTATTTCTTAAAAATTGAAAAGTACTTGTAGGAGATGCTGGCTGCAGATCATAACATTTCTGTGCATGTTTGGCCATCAGTAACTGCATGTAGAACATTGCAGCAGCTGCAAGAAAAGTTCCATTAGCAATGCCACAAACTGAAGAGAGAGAGATAGAATTTTACCCTGCTTAGCATGCATTACCAACCTTGGTCATCAAAGCGTACTAAAAGCACAGATTTTAGTGATATCAAGTCTTCAGCACAGATAGTTACATAAAAATAATTGAGGTACTAATTAAGTCACCTGTGCTCAGGCATGAATATCACTAAAACCTGGGCTGTTAGTGTGCCTTGTGGACTGAAGTTGGGGATGCTTGCTCTATAGTATGCAGCAACTGGAGAAACTGCAAAAAGCAATCGAAATGTGAAGTATACAGCCATGTGTATGTCCAGCCATGGACTATGGAGGGGGGGGGGTGTATTTGTTCCTGCCTGAACTTCTAGTATGATTCCCAGTGTAGTGATCTGGTTTTGTCTGATGATTCTCTTTGCCTACTCCCCTGGTATTGCTCCTAGTAATCTCTCACTTCTGATATTGACCTAATTCTGCTCACCCTTTTGTACCGCATTGCCCATCTGGTTCTGACCTACATTATTCCTGATAACTACATTTCAGTTTACCTTACAGCAGCCAGTCTAACTACATATTCCTTCATTCCCACCAGCCCGCACATTGAAACCAAGACAGGGAGTTGCAACCTGCAAATTGAGCACAGTGAATCAAGGTTACACATTAGTGATGTTAGCCTTGAGAGGCAGAGGTGGACAAATAGGGAGGGATGAGTTAAAAGAAATAAGATGATGGTCAGAGAGAAGGAACGTGGAATTGGTGAAATTAGAAATATCACTACGGTGAGTGATGAATACATCAAGTAAATGTTATTCACATGGGCCAGTGAAGAGGTCACTTTAGAGATGCCAAATGATTATGTGAGGGCAATGAGTTTAAAGGCAGAGTGGTCAGTGAGGACAATGCAAGGGATATTGAAGTTGCCTATGATAAGGGAGGGTAGGTCTGAATAGAGGAAGTGAGGGAGCCAGTAAGAAAAAATTTCAACAAATTTAGAGACAGTCAAACTTTAAGTGACAACTACAAGAAAGTGAACAGGTGAACAGTGATAGCATGTACCTAAAATGTAGATAATAAAAGGGATAGTTCTGAGGGTACGAGTTTGTTGGCACAGTCAGAGAATAGAAGGACCCCTACAGTGCACCACCACCATAGTGACCTGAAGGGCAGAAGGTGCAAGAGAATGTGAGGCAACCAGAGGATAGTGCAGGGGAAGAAGTGGTGTATGTAGGGGAAATCAAGGTTTCAGTGATGGCTGGGACATTGATAGTCATATTGAAGTCATTAAGATTAGAGAGAGAAGGTCAAACAGAGGAAGTGTGATCCAGAAAGCAAAGTTGACAAGATATTTGGAGATAAGGCCAGGGGGATGATAGATGCCAGCTACATTAAGTTAAACAGGTTGGATGATGTGAAGAGCATATACCTCAAATGTAGAGAATAAAAGGGATAGTTCTGAGGGTATGAGTTTGTTGGAGCAGTCAGAGAATCAAAGTACCCCTACAGTACACCACCACCATAGTGACCTGAAGGGCAGAGGGTGTGAGAGAATGTGATGCAACCAGAATAGAGTGCAGGGGAAGAAGTGGTGTATGAAGGGGAAATCAAGGTTCAGTGTTGGCTGGGACATCGATAGTCATATTGAAGTCACTAAAATTATAGAGGGAGTTTGAGACAGGAAGCAAAGTTGACAAGGAATTTAGAGATAAGACCAGGGGGATGATAGATGCTAGCTACATGAAGTTAAACAGCTTGGATGATGTGAATAGCATGAACCTCAAATGTAGAGAATGAAGGGGGAATGATCTGAGGATATAAGTTTTTTTGAGCAGCTGAAGGCCCCAGAAGGTGCAGGGGAGGTGGGGGAGGTATAAGAGAGAGCAACGGAATAAGTAGTTTCTGAAGGAAATTTTAAGGATTTGGTCATTCCTAGAAGATATAGGGATTTGGATATGTAGAGGTCATGGGTGGGGAGCAGTTTCTTACAGACATAGATAGCATTCCAGGGAGAACAGGAAAAAAGGGACAAAGTTATAGGGAGAAAATTTGAAGATGGGCACCCCCAATATTAATACACATATTCTGGCATTACAAATAACTTTTATATCTTAAATACAAATATTCTCATGTCTTTCACAATAACTAGTCGTCCATCCACTGTAAACACTAATCCACTAAAAGTCTCATTTAGAATTAACTACAGAAACATAGAATGTGTAGACCAACTTTTCAACATATTACATATTTTAATAAGGGTGCATAACTAAACAAACATTACAAATCAAGATATATTTTAAACCTATGAAAACATAGAATTAATTGACTATAAACTGTTATGTAAAAAAAGTATAATAAATATTAGCTACACAGTTTGTACAAATTAATTATTTTCTTTTAACAAAATGCAATTTTAATTTTTTTTCACTCTTATTATCTAGTTTTAAAAATAATTTCCCTAACTGAAGTTGTCTGTAAATACAACTTACACACAAGAGATCCTCAGTGAGGTCTCTATGGACTACCCAGCTCATTTCATATACAGTATCTCTGAAAATATATAAAAGAAGCTTCAACAACAGATTATAAACTATGGCTTTAATGAATTATAACTCTGCGGTATAGTACGTTTTTTTAATATCAGTGAGCCTTAGAGTTTATCCAGGTAAATCAATGAATCATAAATTAATAGAATAGCTAAGTATTATTAATAGACAGTTTGGTAGCACAATGGTTAGCTTGCTTCCTCCAAGCACTGAAGTCTTTGGTTTGATTCAGTCAAGGCTCCATATGTTTGTGATACTTGAATGTTCTTCTCCAGTTGGTGTTGTAGTTTCCTTCACAGATCCTGTCCTGTTTAACAGTTTGCTGACCTGTAAGTGACGGTAAGTTAACATATCTCTTGTTAAATTATTATTTCCATTTATGCCATCATTGCTTCTTTTTACCAACAGCTCATGATTAAAAAGCTTAATATATGGTACAAAAGTTGTAGCAAACACATAGGCAGATGTACAAATCTTGTGAACATCTCAAACTCAATTTAAAAGTAAAAAGCAAATATTAGCATAATATTATGAATTACTAACTTGTACAATATTTCATGCTTGTCCTACAGGAATTGTTGAAGAAATGCACAAAAATAATATCTCACACATCTTTATCCTGGGATTTCCACATCTGTACAGCTTTAGTAGTCTATTGTTTTCGTTCCTGCTCATCGTTTACTGTGTCACCATATGCGGTAATGTTATTATCATTGCTCTAGTTTCAGTAAACAAAAATCTTCATTCACCAATGTATTTCTTCATCACACAAATATCTTTACTGGACATCCTGATGACCACGGACATTCTCCCTTACTTACTTCACATTGTCCTGAACAATGGTGGCACTGTGTCTCTTGTTGCCTGTATATTACAGTTTTTTGTTCTTGGCAAATCAGAAATAATAGAGTGTCTCATCCTGACGGTGATGTCTTTTGACCGTTATGTGGCTATCTGCAACCCACTGAGATATAGCTCTGTAATCAACAGAAGATTCTGTGAGATTTCTGTCATAGCATCATGGTCTTTGAGCTTTTTGTTGGTGTTGATGAATGCTGTAGCTACATACAAATTAGACTTCTGTGGATCTAATGTTGTTGATCATTTCTTCTGTGATTTAACTCCCATTCTAGAGCTTTCTTGTTCAGATATATCAATAGTTCAAAAACAGACCATTTTTATTTGTTTTATTGCAGTTGTATTTCCATTCATAATAATCTTTGTTTCTTATGTGGGTATTATTAGCACCATCCTACAAATTCGCTCCATCAGTGGGAGACAGAAAGCCTTCTCCACCTGCAGCTCCCACCTGGCTGTTGTGTCTATATATTTTGGATCTCTAATTTCTGTGTATATGGTTCCAACAGAAGGAAAATTATTTGCTAACAGCAAGACATTATCGCTGCTTTACACTGTGGTGACACCACTGCTTAACCCATTTATATACAGCCTGAGGAATAAAGACTTTAAGAAAGCTTTTGAAAAATTCAAATGTAGTTTGCGTGAATTCATAGACAACTTCAGGCACAAAAAGAAAAACTTTCGTGAACAAACATAACATTATTTTTTATAAAATTGTTCAGGATTCAAATTTGAAGGTACAGAATGTATTTGCTGAGGATGCTGTTTGTCCAATCACAGGGGTAGAAAACCCTGTTTCCTAAGAGCTACCAACAGTTCCTGTTTTCCAGGCCACCTGTCGATCTGTAGAAAGTGTCACTTAGGAATGATTGCACCACATGTTTGAAAATGTGACTACAATGACTATACCTGTGCACCAGTTAGGTGTTCTGGAAAATGTGAACTGTTAGAAGCTCTTGAGGACTGGGTTGGCTACCACTGTCCTAATACATAGATATCTTCAACAGTCCAGGTTTAAGTGATATCCACACTTGAGCACAGATGGTTAGAGCAAAATAACTATAGTACTTATTAAGTCACCTACACTCAATTGTGGTTATCCTTAAAACTTGTTCTGCTAGTGTGCCATGAGGACTGTGGTTATGAACCCCTGATTTGCCCCATAGTCTGCACTGATGAGCACAATTTTTTTTTATTTTTTAGCAGAGCATGTGCAATGGAATGCACAGTATAGCATGTGCTTTTTGAACCAAAAAAGTTAGCAATTTGGCAAAACCATGCTGCACTTGCAGGTGGGGAAGATGCAACGTGTGCAGAGAGACTTAGATTTGGGTGGGTTTTATTGTTTCTGTGCAGGGTAAATACTGTCTGATTAATTTCTACACTGCAATTTATATTTCGGTTTGAACACACCCCACATAAATCTGAATCTTTCTGCACATGTTACATCTGCCCCACTTGCAGTGCAGCATGGATTTGCCCATTAGTGTGCTTTTTGGTTTGCTAACAACTCTGAATAAGGCCCTATGTTTGCTGGGAGATCTAGACATCAATGAAAGTCACGGGTTTAAATTTACTAAGAAGAATCATGTTTGACTTCTTATCCGAAAAGGCTTGACATTGTCAGTGGTTTTGAGTTTCTAAAAGCAGTACACACACACATACACATATTATTTTTATCTGTAATGCCTTCAATGATCATTACATTTTGATATACACCAGGTTGATAATTTATATTTTTTTCTTGTGTAGTGTCGACCAGCGGTCAGCATACCGATGCCGGCGTTTCTGCAGCAGAATGATGGTGGGGGGGACAAGCACAACAAAGCCCCTTGTGGGCTCGCTGCACTCACCATGCTGTGGGCTCGTTGGTGACCTGGCTATATTTGGGTTATATTCCCACTCTATGGGTGTCGTGGACACCCACAAGTGGGAATAGTCCCTGTTGGTCGGCATTCCGACCGTCGGAATTGTGATGGGCAGGATGTAGGGAGAGCAGGGCCAGATTAACAATGGGGTGGATGGATATTCAGTTTTTGGTTAATATAAAAATTAAATACATTCTGAAATATATGTTTAGCATATTTAGTCTTAAAGGCTTATTTCTATTATATTTACAGCACAACCCAAAAATAGCCTCAAAAACCCACACTGTTCTCATTGAGGATGATGAAGTTGCAGGTAATTTACTTTTTGCACTGATTCTTTACATTACAATTGTTTTGTATGTCATATTAAAATATTTGAATTTCATAGGGTCATCAAGTGCAGCTACAAGTCTAGTCGCTGGAACTCACAACCAAAATCCACGTTGGTGCTCACTGAGACAATATGGGACATAAGTATTCCTCCATGGGGCTGATTCATATGCATTTACAATGCCGACCCAGCATCGATCTTTTTCAGTGATGGAACTGAAAGGCATGTGCAGTGTGGCCATGATCCACGCCCAGGCTACTGGTAATCGCTCACCATCAAAGTTGTGACCACATCTGTATAAAACTCCATCTGCATAGCAAAAAGGTGCATTTCTGTTTTGAAAAACGAGATAAACAAGCAATTGTCACATAAAAAGTGTCTTGAGATTATTCTGCTTTTACTTGTATTATGATGTGATGTAGGCTTATTTACATCATTAAATTAAATGTTATACAGTAAGATACAATATTAAAGGGTTTTGCAAACCAACACATCTACTGTAAGTGAAATACTCTTTGATTTGTTTAAAGAAATCTGTTTAAAAATAGACATGAGCGGGTTCGGGTTTACTAGGATTTACTCAGACCTCAAAAGGCATCTTATTGGCTCATGGATGTCACATACTGTATTTTGGATAGCTATTAAGAAAAATCCGGATAAAACCGAATTGGCATTAATTTTGGCATTAAATCCGAACCCGCTCATCTCTTTTTAATATGAATTTAACATTTTGCACCAATATTCACAGTTAGGTTTAAAAATTGTATTTTATTTTAGTGTACTGTAAGTACAGTGTATAAAAAAAATACTGTTTTTTTTTAGTTTTTTTCGAGTAAAATTTATAAACTTTTTTACACTCATCTAGAAAATTTTAAAATCCTTACTACAGTGAAGATCCAGCTGCAGGCCATGCCAAAGCAAATCACTGACCAACTCCGACCACTGTGGTGGGCTCCAGAATCTTAATCCGCCATGCAATGGTTGCATTTGAGGCTAGGCAGGTTGGTCTCAAGTAGAGACAACTCATGTCAGACAACAATCACAAATTAAGACTAGTTTAAGGAGAAGCAATCACACGTTGTCTGGTGGCCGTGCTGCCCAGAATAGGCTTTGTGTAAGTGATGATACAGTTAATATCAGCTGTAACCACATTCATGATCCCAATATATGAATTCAGGAATCCATCCTTAGGATGCATGAAACACAAACTAACCTCATTCATGATGTGAAGAGTAATATGCTTTCATTGAGGGGGCTTTGCTCATCAAACCCTGCTGGACTCTCATCTTATCAGGCTGAAAAAAGGCAGAAGTAATTATGTTTTTGGGGTTCATTTTGATATGCCACATATGAATGTTTATCAACATAACATTAAAAAAACTGTTAATATTTACTTAATTATTACTGTCATGGCTGAACCATGAATATGTGTTTATTACTATGTAAAGTACCTTTGACATCTATGTGTAAGCCTTATTTTTCATGTCAAAAAAGAAAATATTTTTGATGGCATTGTGTTTATTTGTGGTTGCACACACTTAAACCATTGTTTCCTTCTTATTTTTGTAGAAACAAAAAATATAAAAATATTTATTTGCATTCCCGCGTTCTCTTAGAATTTCTTAGGCGACACACTCATTTTGACACATGGCGTCTCAAACTCGGCACCTCCAAAGAATACCCTCATTACTCAGCCCGTCATCGTGTATATACCCATATTGATATGCTCTTTGTATTACAATCATTAACACACACAGTCTCTCTGCTGATGTACATCAATTTTCATGGTCTGACCACTCAGGTGTAATCAGCTGTTTAAACCATTACAAGTCGCCCCCTCAGTCCAGATGCTGGCGTCTTGATGATGCTATTAAGCAGCACCAATCCTCCCGGCATTAAATTTAGATGAGGCTATCAAGGAATTCTTTGAGTTTAAAACTACCAGTGAGGTGGCCCCGGGTTCTCTATGGGAAGCACATAAAGTGCCGATTAGAGTTAATCTAATTAGTAAGGCTTGCACCATGAAAAAAAAAATTCAATAGATCACCTTTTTAGACTTTATTGAGGTCCAACATAATACCATTCTCTCTTGTCGGGCTGCCAACACTCTGAAGAAGAAGCAACAACAGCATTTTTAAGATAAATCAGATAAAGCAGATTGTATGCTGGTGAACAAACTGTCAGAAATGTGCTCTAAATCTGATTAGTGAGCTGAAATGTGTTGATTCAGGTTTATCTACATTTAACCCCCTGCAAATTGCAGGTGAGTTCCGCTCTTACTACCAATCTTTGTATAATCTAATGGGCCAACACCCCCACGTGGTGCCACCTCCCCCCCCCCCACCAGAGGAGATGGACCCCTATCTCACCCCTGGCCTTTTACCCACAATTTCTGATGCTCAAAGATAATCTTTGAATGCCTAAATCTCAGTGAACAGAGACACACAGTGAACAAGCCACCCGTCGGTGAAATAGCAATTTGTGTCATGTGGAGTTGAACTGTGCACGGTTCAGCCCACACACTCCATTCCTGGTATTGTATATGCCCACTTGGGCTCCAGATTATCTATGACTATCTTTGCTTCTACAAAGACTCTGCTTAGAATTATATTGCTACATTTGAGATTTTTTACACCTGTAAAGAGAATCTCCTTCTTTTAGGTAATATTGCTATGTGGTTGTTTAATACCTTGTGACTAAACCTGTTGGTTACACAACATACTAGTGGATACTGTTCAATTTTGCACCTTTGAAATTGCGGTCATAACATATTTTGAGACAAATCTTTAGACTGCATTTAATCTAAACCTGATATCAGTCGTATACTCCAAAATACTTTTGAATACTGGCTACTATTTACCCTAGCATTTGTGGTTAATATTTATTAGAGCATTTTTTATTGTGGTACTCTGGCTCAAAAAATTAATTGGGATCTAGCTGGCTGACTGTATACATCCTAGCTAACAAAATAACAGCTGCATATTTGTCCAACAGTTGTGAATTTCAGGACTGGTTTTGCTTATTTTAGCATCTGTGGATAACACTTATTCCAACATCATTGTTTTTCCAGACTTACATGTCCCTCTAGCCACTGTATCTATACGTCTGTATATTTGAACAGAACGTCCTTGAACAGCCATTATTCGTACTCTGATTTTCCCTTTTCAATAGGATTAGGCAACCTACCTCTCTCATCCACTGTCCGCTATATATTTGTATATGATGGTAGGACAGCAGAAGGCGGGGCACCTACCCTATTCTTTTGCATGCCTCTCAATTCAGTACTCTCTCATCCAAATGCCAGAAAGTTTTCTCTGCAATGCTCTAGGGCAGGCATTCCCAACCGCGGTCCTCAAGGCACACCAACAGTGCAGGTTTTGGTGATATCCAGGCATCAGCACAGATGGTTAAATCAAAATAACTGAGGTACTAATTAAGTCACCTGTGTTCAAGCCTGGATATCACTAAAACCAGGACTGTTAGTGTTCCTTGAGGACCAAGGTTGGGAAACGCTGCTCTAGAGTAACAGAGGACCTGTGCTACCAATTGGACAGCAGAAATATTCCTACCTCACTCTCTCATTTGTTCTAAGGTGGGTACCTTACTGCTATGTTTCACTGGTCATGCCCGATCTCGCCTGATCTTGGAGGCTAAGCAGTGTTACGCCTGATCAGTACCTAGATCGGTGATCACTAGGGAATATCAGGTGCAGTAAGCATATTTTCCCCATTGAACACAAACAGCAGAAATGTTGGAGCAACCTTTGACCTATACTATCACTACAGACTTTACTTTCCCATTTATTAACAGAGCCTTTAACGAAGCAGGGTCAACTTATACCAGGGGACCCCTTGACTTGAAGCACATCTAAATTCGATGATATTATTATAAACCAAATTATTTATATTATTAGTGCATCTGTCTCTCATCCTATTGGATATCACGAGATATTCCATTTTTATATTTCACCCGAGGTGCATCCTTATGAACATACTTTAGTTAAATGCACAGTGAAAATATTGAATCACTGATATCATTTAATACTGGATGTGGTGGTGTTATTTTAACAATTGTGTGTCCCTTTTTTTGTGGGTATCATATATATTATATTAATTAGAATTAAAAGTTAAGTTTTAATATTTTCTATGACAACAAGTGTGCCCCAACACCGAGTCTTTCATTTTTCTCTTCGTGTTGCACAATGCAGAAATCTCCTTAGAAGAGACGCAAGCAGCAATTTAAACTTTGAAAACTGTTGGAAGCTGCCATCTTTCCGACATGACGGCAGCTTCCGACAGTTATTGAATATACCACTAAGTGGGTATTATCTAGAGATAAGATAGAGATTGAGTTTTGGTTTTGAATCTGGATCCTCGCTCGTGTTTTGGATCTGGATTGGTTTTGCCAAAACCACCTTTTTGGGTTTTGGTTTTGGCTTTGGATCTGGATGATTTTTGAAAAAAACAAAAAAACAGCTAAAATCACAGAACTTGGGGTAATTTTGATCCTACGGTATTATAAACCTCAATAACATTCATTTCCACTCATTTCCAGTCTATTCTGAACACCTCACACCTCACAATATTGTTTTTAGTCCAAAAGGTTGTACCGAGGTCGCTGGATGACTTTGCTAAGTGACACAAGTGTGCGGCACAAACACCTGGCCCATCTAGGAGTGGCACTGCAGTGTCAGACAGGATGGCACTTCTAAAAACTAGGGCCCAAACAGCGCATCATGCAAAGAAGAAAAAGTAGTGAATGAGGTAGCTGGATGGCTAAGCGACACAAGTGTGCGGCATAAACACGTAGCCCATCTAGGAATGGCACGCAGTGGCTGAATGTTGAAAGTGGCCCCCAATTTTTCGGGACACTGACAGCATCTCCTGCATGCCCCTGTCATTTTTCAAAAAAATCTGTACCACCAAATTAATTGTCTGTGCAAAACATGGAACGTGCTGGAATTGGCCCAGATGTAATACACGCACAATATTGGTGGACTTATACGGCAGTACCCCTGAGCTTATATGGCTGCACCAATGGTCTGGACTTATACGGCAGTACCACTGGACTTATACGGCAGTACCCCTGGACTTATACAGCAGTACCACTGGACTTATACAGAAATACCACTGGACTTATATGGCAGTACCCCATAACTTATACGGCAGTACCACTGTACTTATATGGCAGTACCCCTGAAGTTATACGGCTGCACCACTGGACTGGACTTATACGGCGGTATCCCTGGACTTATACGGCAGTACCCCTGAACTTATACGGCTGCACCACTGGACTGGACTTATGTGGCAGTACCACTGGACTTATACGGCAGTACCCCTGAACTTATATGGCTGCACCACTGGACTGGACTTATATGGCAGTACCACTGGACTTATACGGCAGTATCCTTGAACTTACACAGCAGTACCCCTGAACTTATACGGTTGCACCACTGGACTAGACTTATATGGCAGTACCACTGGACTTATACGGCAGTACACATGAACTTATACGGCAGAACCCCTGAATTTATACGGCTGTACCCCTGAACTTATATGGCTGCACCACTGGACTGGACTTTTACGGCAGTACCACTGGACTTATGGCAGCACAGGACACCACCACTGGACTTATGTCAGCAAAAGACAGCACCACTGCACTGGACTTATACAGCAGCAGCACTGGACTTATGGCAGCACAGGACACCACCACTGGACTGATGCAGCTCAACACAGCACCACTGCACTGGACTTATACAGCAGCAGCACTGGACCTATGGCAGCACAGGACACCACCACTGGACTGATGCAGCACAACACAGCACCACTGCACTGGACTTATACAGCAGCACTGGACTTATGGCAGCACAGGACACCACCACTGTGACTGATGCAGCACAAGACAGCACTGGAATGACACATTAGAGCAGGTCGCCACCACACGTGCCACACCACTTTCCCGCACAGACACCGAGGAGACATGTCCTTTCGCTACACTCTCCAGGACTGGAGTGAAAAAGGTGGAGATGCGTGGCTCCTTATATGGAATGCAAAACCCGCGAGAATCCGACAGCGAAATGATGACGTTTTGCCTTGTTCTGGTTACTGAGTCTGGCGGGAAGTCCCGAGCCGGGCTTGGATCCGTGCTCGGGACATGATGTTCAGTAGGGTTCGGTTCTCAGGGAACCGAACCCGCAGATCCCTAGTGTTATCCCTTGTTGACAGGCCTTGGATAAAACATGGTGGACCATCAACCTGATTCACTCGATCCACCTACAAAAATGCCCTTCGCTGATTATGGTGTTGGATGCAGAAAAGGCATTTGATCTCATCTCCTGACCTTTTATCTTGAGGGTGCTCTGGTCGATGGGCTTCAAATCCCTAATGGCACCTGCCTGGGATGCCCTGTCTCTCTCTCTCCTCTCCCGGCTAGAACTCGACGCCACACTAACATCTTTGATATAAGAACCGGTGAGATGGAACACAAGATAGCCTTATACACGGACAATGTTTTACTAACATTAACCCGACCTCATCTATCCCTCATTTACTTCAAGAGATTGACCCTTATGGCCATCAGTTGGGTTATAAGATTAACCCTCTGAAGATTGAGTATCTGAATTTTTATCTTTCAGAGACTACACAAGCTATCCTATCGGGCTGCTTCCCATTTCAATGGCACCATAAAAAGAGTAATTATGTGGGAATCTTTATAACTGAAAGCCCTCACAGTCCACTTCAGGACAATTTCCCTCATATACTCTTGACAATTACAGTAACGCTGATTTAAGTAAATTAAAGTCTCTTTACATTTCTTGACTGGTTCGGATTACAGCAGTGAAGATGAACATTCTTCCGTGTGTGCTCTATATGTTCCAGACTCTCCCGATCTGGTTCCCGCCTATGTATTTAAATATTTGCAACACAACACCTCAGCTTTTATTTGGCAGAATAAACAGCCAAGGATTGTTTCACATCTTCTTCAATGCTCAACTTCAGAGGGTGGTTTGGTATTCCATAACTTTAAGCATTATTCCTTGGCGGTACATTTTGCCCAATGTGTACTCTGGAACAGCTCTCAGTACTCAAAATTGTGGCCACAGATTGAAGCAGCAGTCATTGGGGTAGAATCTGTCTCCTCTCTCTTCTGGCTCCTGAGACATAGGCACCCTACTGCAGCTTGAACTCTCCCCATTGTTTTGCTCTCGATGAGATTCTGGGACAGCACTGATGTAAAATATAATTTGACCCAATCTCCTGGACCCCTTTTCCCCCTATTCAATAATAAAGACTTTCCTCCAGGCTGTACACCAGCAGCCTTTGAGCCATGGTTGTCCCAGGGGATTAGATTTATTAATGACCTCACCAAGGACCTGACTTTCCCATCTTTTTCCAACATTAAAGATAAATATTCAATACCAAATATTTTTTTCCCCAATTTTTACAAATACATAATTTTCCTTCCGTTGTTAAGCAGCAGCTTTGCTCTAGACCCCTCACTATTTTTTGAAATGCATTGTCTCGGACAATCCTATACTAAGAGCCTAGTGTCGATTTTATATAGTAAGCTCTCTTAGTCCACCTCTGCAGAAAGAGAGCCACATGAAAGAACCTGGGAGAGGGATCTCAGGGAATCCCTATAGGATGAGAACTGGACTGAGATCAGACAAAACTCAACTTCCACTTCTCTGTGCATCCGATTAAAGAAAATGCTTATAAACTTCAATATAGATAGTACTTAGTCCCTTCAAGTTTGCATAAGTTCTCAACTCAGTCCAGATACATGTTGGAGGGGATGCTTAGAAATGAGCACCTTTAAACATATCTGGTGGGACTGTCCTAAATTGATCCCCACTTGGATGTCTCTATGTCAACTGCTGTCCTCTCCTTTGGACTTTGAGATCCCTCTTTCTCCCTGGTATCTCTTGTTGGCATTACATTTTCCTGCAGCCACTAAACACCAAAATAGGCTTATCAGACACATAGCTCTAGCAGCCACCTGTCAAATTGCTTCTGCCTGGTGCCAACCCTCTCCTCCATCTATACTTGCAATCACTAATAGAATTTGGCACACACATCAGATGGAATATACGACAAGTATTTTGCAACTCCTCTAGCTCATTTATTAAGGTTTTGGAGCCCTGCATCTCCCATTTTGGTGCGTGCTCTCCTCTACAGTATCTCTATAATTATTATTTTACTGCAGTCAGAGACTACCTTCCCATCTCTCCCCTCCCTACCATTTCCCACCTTTAACCTAGTGGCTAGCCACGCGCCACTTTGTCTCTTTCCTTTTTCTCTTTCCTGATTTCTTTTTATTCCTTTTCTAATCTTTAAAAATGAATGACACCTTCTTCTTGTTCTGACAGTCTGCACCTCTGTCAAGTTTTTACCAGCTCTACATTGAACTTGTGTTTTCGGTTGGATTGTATTTGTTAGTTTTGATCTGTCATTCCAATTACAAATAAAGTCTTTAAAAAAATAATGTATATATATATATATATATATATATATATATACATACACATATATATATATATATATATATATATATGTATATATATTTGCATAAATTGAGCAGTAATATACAAGTAATAAAGCCAGATATCACTGACTGTCTGACCCACCTCCTGATTTCTGTGCTCTGAGAGCAGCTTTATAGTAATAACCTGCATGTTGTCTATTTTATAATCTGAGGAGGAGGCTGATGTAATGCCAAATTATGCAATAGACAGCAGCAGAGCATAATATAAGAAACTTTGGCATGGCTATATAGCAAAAATTCCACCCAAATTGTTAAGGTACCTCAACCTAATTTTTACTTGTGCAAAAGGGCATTCTATCACTGATCTAGTAAATTTGTTTGCATCATTATATTTATGCTCAGCAGGAGTCTGCAGAAACGACAGAGTTAGAAGTAAGAAGCAGCAGGCACAGCCTAAATCACCAGTAAAGCAACAGATAACATTGGTGTAATAATGACAATAATGGAGCAATTTGTGTACCAAGGCAGAAGCTATATCTCTAGCATTTGTCCATAGAGGGATGACTGACTGAATATAAAATAAGTCACAATGGGCCTAATTCAGACTTGATCGCTAGGCTGCATTTTCGTACAGCCTGCGATCAGGTCTAAACTGCGCATGCATATGTACCGCAATGCACAGGCGCGTCGCACAGGTACAATGCGGATCGCCGCTGAGCGATGGGTTTGTGCGAAGAATTCATTTGCACGGGCGTTGGCAAGGAGATTGACAGGAAGAAACCATTTGTGGGTGTCAACTGACCATTTTCTGGGAGTGATTGGAAAAACGCAGGAGTGTCCATGCGTTTGCAGGGAGAGTTCCTGATGTCAATTTCGGTCCCGGACTGGCTGATGTGTTCGCAGCGGCTGAGTAAGTCCTGGGCTGTGCAGAAACTGAACAAGACCTGTTTGTACAGCTCTGCAACACATGCATTTGCACACTTGCACAACTAAAATACACTCCACCTGTAGGCGGCGACTATCTGTTTGCAGCAGTGCAAAAATCGCCTACTAGGGATCAGGTCTGAATTAGGCCCTATGATTTCTTGTCTACAAAGCAGGTTGTAATATACTGTACATGGTTACTGTAAAGAAATAAACACTTTCAACATTTTAAATAAACCAGTATTATTGATAGTCAAAATACTTACATGGACATGTAGCATATGTCTGAACATTTCTACAAATTAGTTAAAAAATTTCTATGTGTGAGAGCTTTGTTGCACAAGAGATATCAATATGATAATCCAATTTTTTCCAAACACACTGGAGCATATACTCGTCAACACTCCGGTTGTTGACTTTCCTACTAATATGGAAGGTTGACTCGTTGCTGAAAATTAGCCGATGAAGAAAGCATCATCTTCTTCACTTCATTGCTGCATGTCCACACAGAAAGAATGATGTGCAAGTTTGTCATTGTTGATTAAACTTTGCAGTAAATAGCTTATACAGAAACATAAATCTAAACTTGGAAACGAACCACTAGTTCCTCTGATGCAGGCAGCCTCCCACTACTTTTCTCTTTGCATAAACAACCAGTATTCATAAATGTCTTGCTCCAGTCGCAGATATCTGTCGTGTGACAAAAGGCTCACACAGAATATACTGAATGTCGTTATGTGATCAGCAGTCAGGAGACTGTATCTGACCCGCACTGTATCTGACCCGCACTACTGTATACCCAACCCACACTGTATACAGCAGTTTAGCCAGCCAAGCTTTGGCCTATGTTGGTGAACAATATTGTGAGCTGTGAGGTGGTCAAAATTGAGTGGAAATGAGTGGAAATTTATGTTATTGAGGTCAATAATACTCTAGGAACAAAGTATGTGATTTTAGCTTTTTCTGACATTTTTTTAAACAAAATGGTCACATCTCTACACGAAACCTGTGAGTATTGTGCCACCAAAGTGCACTGATTTCCAGGAAGATGGCCTCTCATTGCTGGCATATGGGTCACCAAGATGTCAAAATATTTTTACTAATCAAACCAGAATACTGCCATACTGTTCTTGGATACTCCACTGAGCATCATGGCTCTGACTGGTTCCTTCTCTTCCAGTGTTATTGCTTATGAGTGAACTATGGGAGTAATTCAGACCTAATTGTAGTAACAAGTTTGTTAGCAGTTGGGCAAAACCATGTGCACTGTAGGGAGGGCAGATATAACGTGCAGAGAGAGCTCGATTTGGGTGGGGTGTGTTCAAACTGAAATCTAAATTGCAGAGTACAAATAAAGCAGCCAGTATTTACCCTGCACAGAAACAATATAACCAACCCAAATCTAAATCTTTCTGCACATGTTACATCTGCCTCCCTGCAGTGCACATGGTTTTGCCCAGCTGCTAACAAATTTGCTACTACGATCTGGTCTGCATTGTGTAAGGGCTTCTGACACATAAGACGTGGCTGTTAATACCTTTGTGTGTACAGTCCAGTTATCAGCTCATGAGTGTCCATAGTGAGGGCTCTTGGTACTCTGTAGTTGAGTTAGAGTTGCAGCATGGTCAGCACCCAGTTAGTCAGCACATACAGTACTTAGATACATACATACATATATTACATAGCTGACCTTGTTGATTAATGCCCTGGAGATTTCTACATGATATGTACAGATTACTTGCATCATTTTAAAATTTTTGTAAGCAGATTTATATTTGTGGCTCAGCATAATATAGTATATTAGTTTTACAAAAGCCCACTGTGGATTGTCTCTCTTTTTTTTTTTTTTTAAAGAAAACCACTTGTGATTATTTGCAGTCAATTTTTCAATGTTTGTAAATATCTATAATTGTGATGAGTATTTCTGATATTACAGAATATTACATGTGAATGCATTCCTTTTGAAAGTGTAATACTTGAATTCACAATATTACACAATGTGCACCCTCTTTTCTTTGTTATTGCAGATCCAGCAGTTTGGTTCGGTGCTGGACTGAACTGATTACAGGAGGCAGCCATTTACAAGTCTTTATTACAGTGTAACATCCCCATTATAAAATCTAATTTGATGTTCATGGACAAGGATATTATATTTCATTACAGTATATTTACAACGGGTGGTCTTCAGTATGCCGACTGACGGGATCCCGGCGCACAGTATACCGGCGCTGGGATCCCGACAGCCGGCAAACCGACACTTATTCTCCCTCGTGGGGGTCCACGACCCCCCTGGAGGGAGAATAAAAGAGTGTGGCACGCGTAGCGCGCCACCGTGCCCGTAGCGTGGCGAGCGCAGTGAGCCCGCAAGGGGCTCATTTGCGCTCGCCACACTGTCGGTAAGCCGGTGGTCGGGCTCCCGGCGCCGGTATGCTGGTCGCCGGGAGCCCGACCACCGGCATAGCGTAGTGAACCCTTTACAACAGTTGTCAAGGTTTACATAGAAACATAGAATTTGATGGCAGATGAGAACAACTTTTTTTAACCATATTGATACCTCAAACCCTATTTGATCCATTTTATGTGTGAGGAGAGCCTTTTGTCTATCCCAAGCCTGTTTAAATTGCTCTACTGTATTAGCCTCTACCACATCTGATGGGACGCTATTCCACTTGTCCACTACCCTTTCTGTGAAGCATTTTTTCATCAAATTTCCCCTGAACTTCATCACTCCAGTCTCAGTACATGTCCTCGTGTACTAATACTTATCTTCCTCTACCTTGTTAAAACCCTTGATATATTTGAAAGTATCTATCTTCTCCCTCCTTTCCCTTCTCTGCTATACATGTTAAGATCTTTTAGTCTTTCTGGATATGTTTTGTAATGCAGACCATGCATAATTTTAGTTGCCCTTCTTTGTACAGTCTTTATTGTATTAATATCCTTCTGAAGATATGTCCTCCAGAACTGGACACAGTTTTCTAGATGAGGCCGTACCAATGACCTATACAGTGGCATTATTACTTCTTTCATTCTACTGCTGATTCCTCTCCCTATGCAACCAAGCATCTGACTAGCCTTCCTCAGTGCTTTGTTACACTGCTTACCTGCCTTTTTCTCACATGAAATAGTGACTCCTAGATCCCTTTCCTCCTCAGTAGTTTCCAGTATAGTGTCATTTATACTATACTGCCGTTTATATTTAACCTTTAGATTTGAGCCCCAAGTGTATGGTTTTACATTTTTGGCATTAAACCGTAGTTGCCACCCCGTTGACCATTCCTTTTTCTACCTACATCATCAATCAATTGTTTTACCCCTTCTGGTGTGTCTACCCTGTTGCATTCCTTTGTGTCAATGCATTCCTTTGTGTCATCTGCAAAAAGGCATACCTAGCCTTCAGTACCATTGTTATGTCACCAATAATTGTCAAGAGAAATATTAGAGACATGAGACGGAACAATGCAGAAGAGCTGAAGGCCGCTATTGAAGCATCCTTGTCTTCCATAACAACTCAGCAGTGCCACCGGCTGATAGAATCCATGCCACGTCGCACTGAGGTAGTAATTCATGCAAAAGGGGCCTAAACCAACTAATGAGTACATATGTATGATTATACTTTTCAGAGGGCCGACAATTCTGTATTTAAAATCCTTTTTTTATTGAATTTATGTAATATTCTAATTTTCTGAGATTTTGGATTTGGGGTTATCTTAAGCTGTAAACCACACTCATCAAATTTATAACAAATAAAGGTGGTCATTCCGAGTTGTTCGCTCGTTGCCGATTTTCGCTATGCTGCAATTTGTTGCTAAATGTCCTTGTGCATGGTACGCAGAGCGCATGCGCGAAGTTATTTAACACAAAACTTAGTAGATTTGCTGGTGTTCGTGCGGCGCTTTTCAGTCGCACTGCTGATCGGTGAATGATTGACAGGAAAGGGGCGTTTCTGGGCGGTAACTGAGCGTTTTCCGGGAGTGTGCTAAAAAATGCAGGCGTGTCAGGGAAAAACGCGGGAGTGTCATGAGAAATGGGGAAGTGGCTGGCCGAACGCAGGGCGTGTTTGTGACATAAAACCAGGAACTAAACGGACCGAGTTGATTGCAGTCTAGAAGTAGGTTTGGAGCTACTCAAAAACTGCAAAAAAATTTAGTAGCAGTTCTGCTACTCTTTCGTTCGCTATACTGCTAAGCTAAGATACACTCCTAGAGGGCGGCGGCCTAGCGTTTGCAATGCTGCTAAAAGCAGCTAGCGAGCGAACAACTCGGAATGACCACCATAGACTTGAAATATCTCACTTTGCATGTAATGAGTCTATATAATATATTGGTTTCACCTTTTAAGTTGAATTACTGAAATAAATGAACTTTTGCACGATATTCTAATTTTCTGAGTTTCTCCTGCACATAAAGTAATAGCTGATCGGATCCATACAGTCAATCCTTTGTTCCACACATTCAATCTGTCTCTAAATCATGTAACATGCACCTTAAAAACATATCCAAAATACGCCCTTATCTTACACAAGACACTGCAAAAACTCTAATCCATGCACTCATCATCTCCCGCATTGATTATTGTAATAGTCTACTTACTGGTCTTCCCAAACATAGGCTCTCACCACATCAATCCATTTTAAATGTAGCTGCGAGGCTAATCTTCCTTGCCAGAAGTTCTTCATCTGCTGATCCGCTCTGTCAGTGCCTCCATTGGTTACCGGTATTCTACCGTGTCAAATCTAAAATACTTTTACGTACATACAAGGCTATTGACCAAACTGCACCATCATACATCTCTTCACTCATCTCAAAATATCTCCCTACCAGACCTCTCCGCTCTGCACAAGATTTGCGTCTCTCATCCATATGTATTACCTGTTCCCACTCAAAATTACAGGACTTTACCCGGGCTTCACCCACTCTGTGAAATGCACTCCCACGCACAATAAGACTCTCCTCTAGTCTCCAAACCTTTAAACGTTCCCTGAAAACTTATCTCTTCAGACAAGCCTACCAAATTTCAGACCCACACACATAATCTTCAATGCTTCCCTATCCAGTTACATCCCCTCTGTACAGTCCACATAACCTCACATTTTGTCTTCCAACATTGCTGGGTGATCATATCATACAACCCATTAAGAACCTAGCAATCTGGGGAACCATTATGTAACATGTAGCATCTATGCTTGTGTATCAATGCCTATTTCCCTATAGATTGTAAGCTTGCGAGCAGGGCCTTCCTACCTCTATGTCTGTCTTTGCCCTGTTTTGTTCTATAACTGTTGTTCTAATTGTAAAGCGCAATGGAATATGCTGTGCTAGATAAGAAACTGCAAATAAATAAATAAATAAATGCAGACAAAGACTATACATATATAGGCAAAATATAACAGAATTACAATTAATAGGATATGTCACCCTTGACCATTGATTAGGCATACTGTATATAGACAGAATAACAATTACATAGAATGCAAGGACTACAGATTAATCAGAATAAAAGGAGTCATACAGTATTTACATTATTAACTCACATTACAAAAACATAATATAATGGTCATCATATAAAAAAGAATTCCGATTGGTAGACACATTTACAATTATATTCTACAACTCCAACCAAAGTCACATTGCCTCCATTCTTTTGAACAGGTAATCCACTGGATATTTAGTGACACAGGGGCAGATGTATTAACCTGGAGAAGGCATAAGGAAGTGATAAACCAGTGATATGTGCAAGGTGATAAAGGCACCAGCCAATCAGCTCCCATATGTAAATTAACAGTTAGGATCTGATTGGCTGCTGCCTTTATCACCTTGCACATATCACTGGTTTATCACTTCCTTATGCCTTCTCCAGGTTAATACATCTGGCCTACAGTTCATACTGCCTATAGAAATACACTCATATGAATAGAGTCATTTTGTCCTTTAGTCCAGACAGTATCTAATCTCTGTATCCATTTTGCTTCTTTACTTAAGAGAATTTTTCCACGATCTCCTCCTCTTGGTAGTGGTGGCACCCTGTCTATTATCATATACCGTAGTGATGAGAGCTGATGTTGGTTTTGTACAAAATGTCATTCTACGGGTTTATCTGTGTCCCCCATTTTAAGTGCCAATCTTATTGAGTAGTGATGATTAAAAACACAGTCTTGGAAGCGTCTGATGATTTTACCCACATAAACAAGTGAGCAAGGACAATAAAGTATGTACACCACATAATCCAACATACAGAATACTCTTTGTTTAGTTGGTATCCTCTTCCCACTGTGTGGGTGTGGAAACGTAGTACCTGTGTTCATACTTCTACATGTTGTACAATTTAAGCATCTGAAACAGCCCAATTCGAGTCGGGGATAAACAACATTCATTTCCTTTACTTTTTGACAAATTAGGGTGCATCAGTACTTAGATTTGGTCCTCTCCTGTATGTAATCAAAGGTTTTTTAGGAAGGGTTTTTTTTCCATGTAGCATCAGTGGCTACTATTCCCCAATTTGTCTTAATAGTCATCCTCGTCACATGACTACCGGTATCAAAGGTTGTCAGGAACACAAATTGTCCCTTATTCGTCTCCTGATTCTGACGATCTTGGTGTTAAAAAAGATGTTTAGCCCTATTCAGGCACTTATCAACTGTCTGAGGGTGGTATCCCCTCTCCAAAAACCGATGTTGCATCTCCTGAAGTTGGAGCTTCATCGTCACATCATCAGAATTATTTCTTATAACCCTGATAAATTGTGATATAGGTAAGTTCTCTTTCAGCATTTTAGGATGATAACTGTTAAAATCTAAAAGTGTGTTCTGATCGGTCATCTTCCTGTACAAGCAATGCCCATACATTTGGTATGAACATAGTCACGTCTAAAAAATGAATTTTATGTAAATCACATTCCACAGTGAACCTAATAGGCGCCTCTAGCATGTTAGTGACACCACAATCGCACTAATAGAGTCAACACTACTTTTCCAGAGCAAAAACACGTCATCAATTAAATGTTTATAGTAACCGATACTATCCCCAAACCCCGGGAAGATAAATTGTTGTTCATACCCATCCATATATAAATTTGCAAATGCTGGGGCTATGTTACTCCCTAGGTCTGGAAATAGTATTGGTCACCAAATTTGAAACAATTGCATGTCAATGTCATCCTTAGAAGATCCATCAAAAAATCAATTGGCGGTAAGGTTTTATGGTGGAACATCAGTGCATTTTTTACAGCTGCAATATCTGCCTTGTGTGGTATAACTGTGTACAAAAATGACACGTCCATAGTCACCAGTAACTGAGTATCTGTTGTTATATTTAGGGATTTTAGATCTTTAATAAAATCTCCAGTGTCGTTAATATAACTTTGAATAGATTTTATGCAAGGTTGTAAAAAGGTATCGGGCTACAGGCTGGAAAAGTGAATCACAAGCCGATATTATCGGTGGGCCCTGAGGTTTTTCAATACACTAATGTACTTTATGTTACGTGTACAATATAAGACATATTGGAAAGTCAGTGTGCATGTAATCAGAGATCACCTCAGAGACCCAGACATTAGAGCATGCTGTCTCAACTAGCTGATCCAGCCATTTCTTAAATGTCTTGGACGGATCCTCATCAAAAGTTTTATATGTGTTCTCATCAGACAATTGTCTTTGGATTTCATCATTATATGCATGTGTCCTGTACCACAACAGCACCACCCTTATCTGCTGATCTTATCGTAATTAATTCATTATTCTTGAACTCCATAAGGGCAGTGTTTTTAGATCTAGTGAGATTGAATCTGATGCTTCCACTCTGCTGAATAGAATCCTTAACAGATTTATCCATCAAACAAGTAAATGTTTTAATATTTATGTTGTTAGACATAGGATCATGTGTACTTTTCTTTCTGAATCTGGAATCAGTGTTGTCATGTAATATTTATTTTAATCAATGCTAAACTATAATTATCCACCATCCACCTAATGGAGTCAAATTTTACGGTGGGTATAAATGACAAACAACATGACAAGACTCTGTCCTGGTCAGAACTAAGCACAACAGGAGAAATATTTATTATTTTGTACAAGGGTTTTCCGGAGGTTTCTTTGTATTTTTTGGAACTGCCCCTTCTTTGGTGAGGTCTCTGGCGTTTCTTTGTAGAGAGTCTAGTTGTGATATGGTCATAACCTGAGAAAAATGTTGGCATTGTCCTGTTTGGGTATTTGAAAATTCCCTATCAGAGGATGATGCAGTCGAGTACATCTCATATTGAAAGGCACCCAGTCTATTTCTGAAACACCTAGTGCCACGTGTAGGTGTCTCATTCCCTACTAGCCATCCATATATTCTATGATCCCTGTAATCCCTCTCTACCTTTTCCAATTTGTTCATTTTTAAATTAATCAGATCAGTTTTATGTTTCTCCATCTGGGACTTTAGCTTAGCTAGCCAGTCCTCTATCTTATCTGACTGTAAGATGGTTTCTGAGTTATTACGGATAGTGACTAGATCATTTCTGACCCTTTTAAGTTCCAGTACAACTTCCTCAACTACTAAGAGTAATACATTTAGTGAACATTTATTGAGTATCCCACACCACCGGCTACAGAACACAGGATTATTCCGGCGGATGGTGGGGATATTCCTAATTCAAAACCCCATGGGATCTGTTTCTTCCAATAATAATTCAAAAGAAACTGCCCATGTAACAATAGATAAATCTCACGTTTATACAGATTCAGAAGTTTATAGTATACATCAATAGCTTTTTCTCCAGGTATACTATTAAAATTAGGAAGCCCAAACAACAATAATTCAGCCTCATCATCAGTATAGGACACCTGTCCATATTCAGCATTAGAAAGCAACTCAGGATTCACCAAATTATCCATCTATAGTGATTATATCAATAATAATATTATACACTCACTAGCGTGTCTGTGTTCACCAACAACAATTTGGGAAAAATATATACAAAAAGCATACTATATAAAATTCATCATATAGAAAAAATCTTTGAGTAGTTGTATAAAAAAATAAGGGAAAAATCCCATAAAAAGGTATTGTTCTACAAAATCAATTGAAGCTGATAGAATAGTACTCCAATACTTGATCAATCGTCAGGTATGCTGTAGGTTAGTGCAATGTTATACATTATTTAAATAGTTTTCAATTCACAAACAGTTCAATAACAGTTCAATAACAGTTCACAGACATGCTACATGAATAATAAATGATAATTATCTCCATTAAAGGCGTATTTGTGCATTGTGAATAATTTATTTATGTTGTTATTTTATTATTTGTTTTTGATGCTAAATGATAGTGTCAACAAAACAACTTCAGGTTGCTCCTTTAATATAAAGGGAAAATATTTCCACCCAATAGACCAGAAGATTTTCTATTTGTACCTATATAGTGAAATAATGTTCATTTCGCTGATTAACAATCATTTTATGTATCAGGAAGAGTATTACATACAATGCTTGGGCACAGCTATGGGCTCCAATGTGGCCCCTGCCTATGCCAGCATCTTTATGCATGATTATGAGACAATTAACATTCTGCCTATATATGGCACTAATATCATCTACTACAAACATTTCATAGACAATATTTTCATGCTGTAGGATGGCACTGGCACTGAGTTTAGATTAATGTTAGACCACTTAAATGATTTGGACTCCACTGTACAGGACATTCTATTCTGACCTCCGTTAATTTTCATGACTTAATGATTTTTCGTGATGACAATAAACTTGGTACTACCTTGTACAGGAAGGACACGGACCGTCATACAATATTACATGCAACAACTAATCACCCACTGTCTCTAAAAAATAGTTTACCTATTTCCCAATTTAAGCATGTCATGAGAAATAATTTGAATCCTGATACAACGGAGGAACAGATCTTGGAGCTAAAGACCCAATTCACTGAGAGGGGGAACAAAAAATAGCACTATAGATGCCAGCTAGGGTAAGCATATGATTTTTGGCACACAATTTGATGAGAAGGCGTCACACAGTAGTAAAATTCCGTAGGAGGCACTGGCCACTGTTGAAGTCCAAACCTAAATTCAAGGATACTTTTCAACATCCTCCTATGATGGCCTTAAGATGGTGACATAATTTAAATCTACTTTTAATGCACCTGGCACGATAAGCCACCAACGGTGACAAATCCTGTTTCAACACACAAAAAAAGGGCTGTGTGAAATGTCTGGGTTGTGTGACATGCCACTCTATGCTTATTGGAGATAAGTTTCCACACCCCATGAATGGGAAACCAATCAGCATTTGGTATCAATAACAATGCAGGTTGGATCATGTGATCTACATGTTATTATGTTGTGTGGCCTACCCTAGGTTGCAATGACCACTTGTACTTTTTGAGAATGGATGGTGAACCACCATAGTTCTATACATCAAGCCATACAGTCAGGTAGCACAGACAAACCAGTTACCCAACACTTGCTGGATGCAGGACATCAAGTGGCCGCTCTCAAATGTAGGATCATTGATAGGGTGCCTATTCCTAAAAGAGGGCGTGATCGGGACCTACTTCTAAAGAAATTGGAAACCAGGTGGATATTCAAAGTTGGCTCAGTGGCCCCCAATGGACTTAATGTCTTTTTACGCTGAATAATGCACAGGGAGTCCCTGTATATGACATGCAGAATATATATTTTGTCTTTCCTCTTATTTTTAATTTTTTGTGACCAATACACTGTTATGGATTGGTTTTTTTTTCATTTTATGTATGTTGTCGTGTTTTTGTGTCAAAAAATTGTTTCAATGTTTTGATATCATGATTGGTATTTGAACACTTGCTATTATACCTGGGACCATAAAATAGATTTACTGTGTAATTAGACATGGAGTACCTATTGATATATATATATATATATATATATATATACATATATATATATATATATATATATATATATATGGGTATCATTATAGAATTGATAAAGTTATCTGTTTTGTGGTCCCTTTGAAAATAGCCTTCTAGTATGCAATATGGGGATGTACAGTTATTGTATGTTCTGGCTCTAGTACCCTATGATGTCATGTTGTGGGTCTGTATTGCATCTGCATTAGTTGCTCGCTTCGTATTTATAACATAGACTCTGATATATTTTTTTATATGTATGATACATCTCTGTATACTTTACTCTCTTAATTTATGAATATGTGTATTTCCTGTGTGAGCCCTTTATATACAGGGGCAGTGCTGCGTACAAACCACAATGCGGTGACAGTTTGTGTTCCACTCACGGTTTGTTTGCTTCTGGTCACGGAATGCTTGCATTTCAAAGACCGGAATTTGGATGCGCAGTAAGCGTGGCCCATGATAGAGGGACCATGGTATGTATATGAACACATACATATGTTGCTTGAGATGTTGTGGAGATGCTGATGGACCTACAGTGTGACAGTCTATATGTTTTGTTATTGCACTAGCGAAAGCTTCACAGTAGTGTGTGTAATAATGTTTTAGTTTGGTGTGGTCTCATATTGATGATGTCATGGGCCTTGTTTTGGTGCCCTTTCACCTATTGCTGGGGGTACTGTATATATAGAGCCAGTCAGGCAGAACCAGCCTTGCTGCTGGACTGCTGAGAAACTGGATCTCTGCTTGATCTATGATGCATTTAGGTGCCTCCTGATGAAGGCCCCTACAGGGCCAAAGACATTTGAGATACTACTTGGAACCTGTTGAGTATGCTTCAATAAATGTGATATTTCTTTATATTTTTAAAGCCTGGAGAGTGCCCCCTTTTTGACTATTTTCTATACTTTAATACCGTTTGTATTGAGTGGGCACCCCAGCCGTTGGTTTATCCTGAAGATGTGAGTGCGACCTGCCTGCAGATATATATATACAGATGGGTCCACATTTATCTTGACCTTTAATAGGATTAATTGATACTGGGCAGTCGGACTTAATCCCCTGCTGTAATGACTTAATCCCCTGCTGTATTGTTCTCTGTATTGTATTGTAGCTGAGAACAATAGATGAAGGGTTTATGCTAATAAGTCATGTTGTGCCTAGGTGCAGAAAACTAGTTAAGATAACCGTGTACCCATCTGTATGTATATATATATATATATATATATACTGTATATACAAAGTGTCATGCAACTGACTGGTCACTTGAACCGGAGCGGGTGGCAGAATGGATAGATGATCTACCATGTGTCATCAACTCTCTAAATTGGCATTCCATTTTGCTCAATTAATGCAAGCCACATGGGCAAGAAATCATATATACATAACATGAGTGGATGTACAGTATAATGCGTTTTTAATATTTGAAAGTAATTAGCCATGCGCGGGTGACAAAAATTATCACCAGTCAGCATGGAAGTGCAGTGTGGTAAAAAACTTGGGAGGCACTGGCTAGTATCAGAGCCGTATTTACGCACAATATATGAGCAGAAGGTTTCATGTGGGCATTATACAAAGTTGTAGCAGTATATACTGCTGGAGATGTGTGGAAAAGATAGACTCTTTGCTTGAGTTTTGACTGTAAAAACAATTAGTATAATGCAAGTAAGATATTTCTAAAATATTATTTGTATTTTTCATTTACTTTAAATGATCAGAACTCTGACATATATGTTGGTATGACAGGAAAGGCTCTTTCACATTGCACTGCATGCCAAACCAGTAATGGCCACAGAATGGCGAGAGGAACATGGTTTGGAAGATGGCTGGTTGCCTTTAGAAAAGGACATGTCTTTTCAGGACTTTTCATGGGATCAGTTGAATGATGATAACTTGTTGAATACTTTCCAAAATGTGGTTGTAATAAATGGTAGAATATAAACTGGGCTACAGCCATAGAGCACTCCATATTTTGCGTTGAAGTGTGACTTATTGTATCGGGTTGCATAGTTGCAGGCTGAAAATAAAGACCAGTTATTGGTTTCCCGGGTGTATGAACCATTGGTACTTAAGGCTGTGAACATGCAGCTTTCTGGAGAGCATTTGGAGAAGAGAAAACTCTTCAGCGAATAGAATGCAGTATTTTTTTTGACCTGGCATATATGCAGCAGTAAATAATGATTGCCAGTAATGTCAAATCTGTCAGAGAACAGCCCCCAGGCCACACTTTAGAGCTCCTGTGATACCCCTCTTGATCATTTCTGTCCTGTTTGAAAGTATTGGGGTGGATCTGATTGGGCTGGTTGAGAAGTAATTTCGAGGTTACAAATATATACGTGTGACATTAGACTTTGTTACTAGATACCCAAAGCAATACCAATGAGAATTATTATATCTAGAACCATTACTCAGAAATTATTCATAATTTACACTCATCTATGCATACCTAAGCAGATTTTAACTGATCAGGTAAACCCCTTTATGTCCAAACTATTGAATTACCTGTGTCGGTTATCAGGGGTAAAAAGGATAATGACTTCAGTGTATCACCCATAAACCAATGGTTTGGTAGAGTAGTTCAATCGCTCTCTTAAACAAATGATTAGGTGGGCTGTAAATCAAGACAGTTGGGATTAGGATCTGTTGTTACCCTATCTAATGTTTGAGGTATGGGAATTGTATGGAAAGTGCCACAATCTTCTACAGGTTTTAGCCTATTTGTACTGTTGTGTTGGAAACAGCCCCCAGAAGTTCTAGACCTGTTGAAAGAGTGGTAGAAACAACAACCAGCCCAGATCCTAACAGTGTGCAGTTTGTGTCTTAGCTGTATAGTCATTTAAGAGAAATAAGTTCCTTGGTAAAACAGCATATGGACCAAGCACAGCTGCGACAAAATGCAACTATGTCATGACTGCAGTAGTTTGGTCATATAATCCTGGGGTTAAGGTGTTCATTCTTGTTCCCACTGCAGAAAGTAAATTGTATGCCCATTGGCATGGGACCATACAAGGTTATTGTAGCAAATGGGTCAGTGAATTACATGGTATGCCAGGACGGTAAAAAAGGAAGGTGGAACAGGTTTATCACGTGAACCTGATAAAACCCTGGTGAGAAAGTTTCTCCCGAACCCCAGGTTTCAGTATAAAAACTCAAGAATGTATTGTGCCAAGCCCTCCAGGGATTGTTGTGCATCAAAGACCCTATTGCATACGTAAAGCTAAATGGTGAGCCATAAAATGGGAGTTTGAAGACATGCTTTGACTGGGTGTAATAGAAGAGTCGAATAGTGAGTGGAATAATACCATTGTGTAAGCGTCCAAACATTTGGGGGCTTCGAGATTCTGTAATGACTTTAGAAAGTTGAATAAAGTTTCTAAGTTTGACTCCTATCCTATATCATGAGTTAAAAGATTGGTGAAGAATTTGGAAAAAGTCAGCACTTGACTACCCTAGATCTAACTAAGGGATATTGGCAAATCTCCTTAACAGAAATTGGCTAAAGTTAAAATGGTGTTTTCAACATTAGAAGGATTGTATCAATACCGAGTGTTACCTTTTGGTTACATAGGGCTTCTGTGACCTTTCAAAGAGGAATGAATAAGCAGCTGAGGCCTCATCAAGAGTATGCAGCTGCATACTTAGATCGCATTGCGATTTTCAGTCAAGACTGGGAGACACATCCTCTTAAAGGTGGTGGCCATTCTTGACACTATCCGGGCCATGGGTTTACTACAACCCTGAGAAATGCGCCATATGTGTATCAGAGGCTAAGTACCTTGGCAATGTGGTTGGCCATTGACAGGTAAAGCCTCAAATGAATAAAGTGCATGCTGTGTCCTCATGGCCCAAACCTGAAAAGAATATACAACTTAGGAATTTAGGTATGTGGAAGGAGGTTCAATGGGTCACAGTTGAGTAGGTTGGTTCAGAATAGTTTTTCAGATGCAGAGTGAATTGGGACGTACTGTACTCACCAACTTGTTACCTAGGTGTACCTAGCTGTAGGGAGTATTTCAAGTCTGGTCCTGGTTTTGTAGCTGGCTGAGATCAGCATCCAGTTTTTAATAAGCACCTGAGAGTTTGGCTTGAAGATTTCCTGGAAACAAGGTTTAGGGCTCCTGATGCTGAACAAGTTGGCCTTGTGATAGTTTGGGTGGAAGTGGGTTTAGCATCAGGGTGCCTGACAAGGAGAGTCCACTCTTTTTGTGTACATCAGCTGTGGCCAAAGGTGAAACCCCACTGTTTTGATTGCTTTATTCTAAGAAAAATATTAGTAACCTGCTGTTGTTGAAGACCTGATATCTGCTGTTTTGCAGCAAATAAAATCCTACTCCTTTCACCACACCTGCTGGATGTGGTTCTGAAAAGTGTGACATACATAGTAGTTTTAGGAGAATTGCTAAGATTACACAATAAAATAAGTTGTTCAAATATACTTTTGAAAAAAATTGCTTCAAACATTGACTTACCGGCAGACTACTTACATCGCACACAAAAGAGTCTTAGGGGGTAATTCAAAGTTGATAGTAGCAGCAAATTTGTTAGCAGTTGGGCAAAATCATGTGCACTGCAGGGGGGGGGGGGGCAGATATAACATGTGCAGAGAGAGCTAGATTTGGTTTGGGTGTGTTGAAACGGAATCTAAATTGCAGTGTAAAAATAAAGCAGGCAGTATTTACCCTGCACAGAAACAATATAACCCATCTAAATCTAACTCTCTCTGCAAAATGTTAATTCTGCCCCCGCCTGCAGTGCACATGATTTTGCCCAACTGCTAACAAATTTTCTGCTGCAACCAACTCTGAATTACCCCCCAAGTGAGGTCTCCAAAGATTAACCAAATCACAAAGCCACCCCTGGTATGGTATAAAAGTAAACTGTAGCATTGGGTTGTAAGCTGATAATTTATCATTTTCTGCATTATACCACTATTTTATGTCTGACAAAGAAGTGCTATCTGAGAATTTCTCCAGGTGAGTAAAAAAATGCAGAATTAGAGGACTTCTGTTATACCAACTTACTTAACAGTTATAAAACAGTTGGATAGAATGTACTACATAATCTTGTGTTTCTTATTGTTAAAGTCTAGTATTAGAGAAAGCTGGGTTGTAAACTGAGAATCATATCAGTAAAAATATATGATTTGTTGGTAACAAATGTTGGTGAATGTCTAATAAAGATGCGTTCATTGTGAGGTATCCAAGGTAAGTCAATACATTTTGAATTACAGTACTTAAAGTAACTTTAGAGCATTGGATGCAGTTGAATAGAGTAAATAACATTCATGTTTCTCATTGCTAAAGTCTAATCGGGTCTGGGACTCCAGGTCGACAACAAAAAGGTTGACACACCTTAGGTCGATGCCAATTGGTCGACACACCTTAGGTCGACATGGACAAAAGGTCGACAGGAACAAGGTCGACATGGAAAAGGTCGACATGAGTTTTATATGTTTTTTTGGTGTCGTTTTCTTCGTAGAGTGACCGGGAACCCCAAATAGTGCACGGCGTCCTCTCGTATGGCTCGCTTCGCTCGCCATGCTTCGGGCATGGTGCCTTCGCTCCGCTCCGCTTCGCTCGGCACAGATTACTGTTCCAATCGTAGTCCACGTGGATCGTTAAGTATGAAAAGGTTCCAAAAATTGTGAAAAATTCATGTCGACCTTTTTCCATGTCGACCTTGTTCAAGTCAACCTTTTGACCATGTTGACCTTTTGTCCATGTCGACCTAAGGTGTGTCGACCAATTGGCATCGACCTAAGGTGTGTCAACCTTTTTGTTGTCGACCTGGAGTCCGGATACCAGTCTAATCATGTAAAATAATACTTGTTAAGGGGTTAACTCTTAACTGTTGGTTTTTTTTCATCTATTTATTTGGGGGTGTTATTATTTAGGAACTTACTCATAAACAAAACTGTGATATCATATGTTTTATACTGCCTACAGATTACTCAAACTCATATCTATTCTCTATGTAACTGTCTTTTGAAAATCCTAAAACAACTGTAAAAAGCAAAACTGATCCCTTATGTCTTTATTTATTCAACAATAATGCAAAAACATTACAATAACATATATTATACCTTAGAATTTCTTACAAAATGCATACAGTACATAGAGTAATGTATTGAACTGAGGTAGGGACATTAGGTAATGGATACAAGTCATTCAACAGTCATGGAAAGATGTACAACGTTTGAGGTTGCCATAAAAAATATTAAACAAGGATGGTGCAGTACATGTTGAATGGTGACACAAAAATATGTTTTGGAGAGATATAGATATATATAGTACAGTGCATCTGGAAAGTATTTACAACACTTCACTTTTTTTTCCACATTTTGTTATCTTACGCCCTTATTCCAAAATGTAATAAATTATTTTTTTCCCTCAAAATTCTACACACAATACCCCATAATGACAACGTGAAAAATAGTTTTTTTTTGTTATTTTTGCTATTTTATTAAAAATAAAAAAACTCAGAAATCACATGCACATAAGTATTCACAGCCTCTGCCATGAAGCTCAAAATTGAGCTCAGGTGCACCCTGTTTCCACTGATCATCCTTGAGATGTTCCTACAGCTTAATTGGAATCCACCTGTTGTAAATTACATTGATTGGACATGATTTGGAAAGGCACACACCTGTCTATACGAGGTCCCACGTGTGACAGTGCATGTCTGAGCACAAACCAAGCATGAAGTCAAAGGATTGTCTGTAGACCTCTGAAACAGGATTTTCTCAAGGCACAAATCTGGGGAAGGGTACAGAAAAATATCTGCTGCTTTGAAGGTCCCATTGAGCACAGTCGTCTCCATCATCCATAAATGGAAGAAGTTCAGAACCACCAGGACTATTCCTAGAACTTAATTACATCTAAACTGAGCAATCGGGGGAGAAGTGCCTTAGCCAGGGAGGTGACCAAGAACCTGATGGTCACTCTGTCAGAGCTACAGCATTCCTCTGTGGAGAGAGGAGAAACTTCCAGAAGGACAACCATCTTTGCAGAAATACACCAATCAGGACTGTATGGTGGTGTGGCCAGACAGAAGCCACTCCTTAGTAAAAAGCACATGGCAGCCCACTTTTTACAAGATGCACCTGAAGGACTCAGTCCATGAAAAACAAAATTATCTGGTCTGATGATACAAAGATAGAACTCTTTAGCGTAAATGCCAGGTGACATGTTTGGAGGAAACTAGGCACCACTCATCACCAGGCCAATACCATCACTACAGTGAAGCATGGTGGTGGCAGCATCAGTCTGTGGGGATGTTTTTCAGCTGCAGGAACTGGAAAACTAGTCAGGAGAGAGGAAAAGATGAATGCAGCAGTGTACAGAGACATCCTGTATGAAAACCTGCTCCAGATCGCTCTTGACCTCAGACTGGGGCGACAGTTCATCTTTTAGCAGGAAAACAACCCTTAGCACACAGCTAAGATATCAAAGAAGTGGCTTCTGGACAACTCTGTGAATGTCCTTGAGTGGCTCAGCCAGAGCCCAGACTTGAATCCGACTGAACATCCCTGGAGAGATCTGAAATTGGCTGTGCACCAGTGCTTCCTGTCCAACCAGATGAAGCTTGAGAGGTGCTGCAAAGAGGAATGGGTGAAACTCCCCAAAGAGAGGTGTGCCAAGATTATGGCATTATATTCAAAAAGACTTGAGGCTGTAATTGCTGCCAAAGGTGCATCAACAAAGTACTGAGCAAAGGCTGTGAATACTTATGTACATGTTATTTTTATTTTATTTTTAATAATACATTTGCAAAAAATCTCCCCAAAAACATTTTTTCATGTTGTCATTATGGGGTATTGTGTGTAGAATTTTGAGGGGAAAAATTTATATATTCCATTTTGGAATAAGGCTGTAACATAACAAAATTTGGAAAAAGTGAATAGCATCGGGGAAGACTTTTGCTTCTTTTTTGCTGAAAATGCATCTTAGTCACAACTCAATATGAATAGGACACACCAGGAGACTGTGTTGAGTAATGTGCCACTTGTATATTTATGGGCAACTGAGTGTCTGAATCTGTACTCAAAGTGCTACAATGTTGCAACAACAGCTTTTTTACAACACAAATTATGTTCTGAGGAAGTCCAGCTACATGCACCGGACGAAACGCATTGAGTGAGTTATATCCTGTGGACTGAGACTGCATTTCACAGATAATCCATTTTTATTATTACATACAGTATGGTACGGGCAACTGTATACCTATGGATATTGTATAATAAATGTGTTTTTAGACGTATTACACTATTGGTCCTCCCACTTTTTATCTGTTATGTATGAGGTGACTTTTATGTTATTACCACGAGATATACTTTGCCCAGACGACATTGATAACAAGTGTGGCATCAGATTTGTGATAAAGTGTCATATAATTCTTCATCAGGTGGTTGGAATTCCGCCCAATACGGTACACCTTCAATACACTAGGGTGCGGGTGAAGGGTACCTTACATCTGTTAATACCACACAAGGAGGCACCTATTTTCATTTGTATTTTTCAGATTTTTGGAGGTATTATCAGAACAACATACCTATTGGAAAAAAGGGCTGCCACCCCTAGAAAGGAAAGAAGGAAAACAAAGGGGGATTGTGTTGAAATACAGTTTGTAAATTCATTTGTACACAGGGAATTCCCTAGGACAAAGAAAGGAGTAGCGCCTACTGTCACCTCGTCTTCACACATGCTGAAAATGCATCTTAGTCGCAACTTAATATGACTAGGACACACCAGTAGACTGTGTTGAGTAATGTGCCACTTGTATATCTATGGGCAACTGAGTGTCTGAATCTGTACACAGAGTACTACAATGTAGCAACAACAGCTTTTTTACAATACAAATTATGTTCTGTTCCATTTACAGAGTCAGTCACACACAAATATACAAGTGTCGTATATCACATTAACCTTCTCATCCTCCCTAGTCTCCTTGGGTGTGTTTTAAGTTTTCCTTGTATGATATATATATATATATATATACACACATGCACTGTATATAAACATTTTTCAAGGATTATTAAGATTACATCATACAGTAGGTTTTGCTAATGTAATTGACAAAAAGAAACATTTATATCATTGACTACCCTGGAGACTACTTACTGTAAATTGGACACAAGAAAGCCTTAGTGAGGCCTCCACAGATTAATCAAACCACTAAAATCACCTCTTGCATGGTATAAAAGAAAGCTGTAACATTGGGTTGTAAACTGATAAATTATCAGTTTCTGCATTACATCACTACTTCATTGATGTCTGACTAAGGAGTGCTCTGATAATTTTTCCAGGTGAGTAAAAAATTGGTGAATTACAGAACTTCTGTTATACAAACTTTGGAATTTTAAAAATAGGTGGAGAGAATGTACAACATAATTTTGTGTTGTTTGGTATAAGAGAAAGCTGTGAGATTGGGTTTTAAATTGAGAATCTTATCAGTTTCATGTTATGATTTATTAGTGAAAATTGTTGATGAAATGTCTAACAAAGATACGTTCTTTGTGAGGTTTCCCAGGTAAGACGATATATCTTGAGTTAGAAGACTAAAGTCTAATCACACAGGGCACCTTACTGATTTCTCAACCAACCTTGTGTGTAACAAATCATGTTTAAGGGGGTAATTCAGACCTGATCATAGCAGCAAATTTGTTAGCAGTTGGCCAAAACCATGTGCAGTGCAGGGGGGGCAGATGTAACATGTGCAGAGAGAGTTAGATTTGGGTGGGGGGTGTTCAAACTGAAATCTAAACTGCAGGGTAAACATAAAGCAGCCAGTATTTACCTTGCACAGAAACAAAATAACCCACCCAAATCTAACTCTCTCTGTAAATGTTATATCTGCCCCCGCACCCCCCCCCCCCCAACCTGCAGTGCACGTGGTTTTGCCCAACTGCTAACAAATTTGATGCTACGATCAGGTCTGAATTACTCCCTAAGTCTTGTTTTTCCCAAACTTCTGGATGTGTCCCAGGTTCTAACATGGAAAATCAACACAGTCTGTTTGAGCAAGTTACAACAGCCATTATTTGGGCAGAATATGAAGGATGGATGGACGCATGGATGGATGTATGATGAGACTTTTTTTTTCTAAAATGAACATATATTTTTTAAAGTTTATGTTTCATATAGCTATTTAAGCTAATGAAGGTGGTTCCGTTAAATCTTAAAAATATCCCCTTGTAGTTAGTAAATTAAAGTATCTTCTTTAAAATAAGGGTGTTATTTATTTGTGAGAAACTAGTTTCATTCATTTTTTTATAGAAATATCAAGGAGTCTTCACAACAGCCAATCTTAAATTATTTTTTAAGAAACCTAAACAGACATTCCCATTAATGTAACTGTATTTTCTTAGAATTGCAATGCCATAGTATGGTCTGTGAGTAGGATGAAATAGACTGCAGCATTCTCCAGTTATTTCTTCTACTTGTTGTAATGGGATAACATGAAATTGGTAGTTTTTTATATTTATTTATGAACATACAGTATGTATTTACAGGAGACTTAAAGGTCCTCATGTTGAAGTAAGGGTTTAGGTGGTGTTATCTGGAATGCCCGATTCAGTCATACTGTATGTTTAAACTGCCCACAGATTATAGGTTGAGAATCGCATATACAAAATGCTTGTGACCAGAAGTATTTTTGATTGTTTTTGTTACTCATTTGTTAATATTGTTCCAAAAAACTATAACAATAACACAATTTTATACCTTATGACTGTTGGCAAAGCATTGAAAAATGCATACAGGACTATTAAATGGAGACAGGAAAATTAGGTACTGGATACATGTCGCACTACTGTCCTGAACAGATACATACACATTTGTTGATGCCATAGAGATGAATAAACAAAGGGGTGGTAGCGCAGGTTGAATGCTAACACAATATTTTTTTATATCCATGATAATAATTTCTAATCCTGTTCTCCATAATGACACTAGGTGATGGTTTAAATAAAAATTATTTTAAATAAAAAATGTTTTTTTTTAGAAATATGCACAAAAGGAATATGTAGTTCCCACAGATGTCAGCACTTGTTACCAGCAAGTACTCTGTAAAATTACTTAATAATGACCTGTTCAAAACAGTCCTCCTCCAGCAAGGTTAGAACACAGTTACGGTCCATTGATTATACAGTATAGTTTGAAAAGCAGTTTAGTAAGCAGTAAACAATAGTCATCTGCTTCTAATAAGGTCTTTCATAAAGTATTTTTAGTGGACCACATTATTTATTTATTAACGGCTTCTTATATAGCGCAGCCTTTAGAATCACCAAATTACCATCCAGATCCTGGATCTCAGGTCAATAAATAGATGACCAGAAATGGAAGAAATTGACATAGCGATTCCAAAAAAATGATAATTGCAAATGCACATCAGAGAACGTACAGATGGAGCCTTGCTCATCTATCCTTCTCTTCTCTGCCTAGGTGCACCAAGGCTTATTAGCAAAAAACTTTCATCTATTGTTCTCAGATGCAATACAATACAGAGAGAACAATACAGCAGGGGATTAAGTCATTACAGCAGGTTTTAAATCTGACTGCCCCGGCTCAATTAATCCTATTAAAGGGATAGATGAGGAGGGCTCCATCTGTAAAGAATATTGGAATGGCAAGTAAGACATTTCTATTGTGTAACTACTTACATTGACTCTACATTGCATTTTATTGAATTTATACCTTAGGGCAGTGGTTTTGAAACTCTTCTGAATCGCGGCGCCTAGAGTATCAGAATTTTTTTCACGGCACCGCTAGACCAAAAGTGTCTAATCGAGAACTTTAGAGAGAAATATTAAAATAAGTAAATTGTGTTTATCATCTTTAGGTTCAATTGTATGATGAGGGGCAAAATTTGCTTCTGTTTGGCCTCATGTTTTATGATTGACAGTCACCAGCACTGGTTTTGCTTAATACATTGACTATACATTATTTGATTTAGCCCTGGACCACCAATCCAAGGCACCCATGCAAGTGTCCCAAGGCATTACAGGGAGTAATGGCACACAGTTAGAGAACTACTGCCCTAGGGCATTAGATGTCCTTAAATTGAGTAAACCTTGTATGTTATTCTTTGCGGCCCTATAACACCCTGCAGGAGAACTATGTTTTGAACAGATCATTATTATTTTTAAGTATTTTCTGGTAATACATTTCTTTCGGCCTAATTTGAGTTGGACGCATCTTCAGCCATCTTTGTATCTTTGTGGAAGTTATGTCTGTGTCATTATACTAATGTCAATGCCAAGTTCTGTCCTGGTGTACAACCATGCATCTGAATGGGCATGGACTAAAACTTCCACTTCAAGTGTCTTGCAATCATGATTGGTGCGCCTTTAGTTGCACCATCAGATACACCACCAAAACTTGCATTCGCCCTTTTACTAGGTGCCGATTATCCACCACAATACTCAGTAGGGCCTCCTGTGTGAACAATTCAGCACCTAAGTTTGTAACCACTATCAGAAGCATATCTATGACACACAAAAATTGTATCAACGTTTGTGTCCAACCAACTTTTTTATTTTTATGGTCTTTAGAATAAATTTGGGCATCAGCAATTTTGTCCGTTTTTAAACTACAGTTGTTTCAGTACACTTTCTCACCATCATATTTATTAATCAAATACATATATACTTTTTCAAAGTCAACTAGTGACTTTTTCTTCTTTGATTTATTCATTTGCACTTTTGAGGAATTTTGTGGATTCTATAGAGTGTATTCACGTGCAATGAATAAAAAAAGTAAAAATGTTGTGATATGACAATGTATTATGGGGTGTGACATGTAATGCTTGTACTTCAGGTCTTGATCACGTAATGCATGAGCAGAATATATCTCACGTCTTTCTCCTGGGATTTCCAAATCTTAACAACTTTAACAGTTTATTGTTCTTTTTCCTTCTCCTCATTTACTGTGTTACCATATGTGGTAATGTTATCATCATTTTTTTTGTTTCAATTAGTAAAAATCTCCACTCTCCCATGTATTTCTTCATCACACAAGTGTCTCTACTTGATATTCTGATGACCACGAATATTCTCCCTAACTTGCTTCACATTGTCCTGCAGGATGGTGCCTCCATGTCTCCTGCTGCCTGTTTATTACAATTTTATGTGTTTGCCAACTGTGAGACATCGGAGTGTCTCATACTGACAGTGATGTCATATGACCGATATCTGGCTATCTGTAACCCACTGCGATATAATGCTATAATTAACAATGCATTTTGTATAAAATATGTCATTGCATCGTGGTTATTAAGTTTCTTTGTGTTGTTGGTGAATGAAATAGAGATGTATAAATTAAGCTTTTGTGGACCAAAGGTAATTGACCATTTCTTCTGTGATTTTCTTCCTATCCTAGAGCTTTCTTGTTCTGATACATCACGTATTCAAATTCAAGCAACTTTATTTGGCATTATTATTGTCATCTGTCCATTCACCATGATAATTGTTTCTTATATGTACATCATCACCACCATCCTAAGCATACGCTCTATCACTGGGAGACAGAAAGCCTTCTCCACCTGCAGCTCCCACCTGACTGTTGTGTGTATATATTTTGGAACTATATTTTCTGTGTACATGGTTCCATCAAAAGGACAATTATTGGAGGCCAGCAAGGCATTATCACTGTTTTATACTGTGGTGACCCCATTGGTTAATCCATTCATATACAGCCTGAGGAATAAAGACTTCAAGGGAGCATTTGAAAGACTTAAATATCATTTTCAGTTACTGTCATTTAATTAGAGACAGATGCATAAAAAAGTGAAGTAATAAGAGCAGAATCCCAAAAACATTTTAGACAATTTGTTATGACCCTGTGCTACTGAAATGAATATGTGAATATAGAGGCAGGCTGAGAAATCTGTCTATAGCATGATGTGCGTATTTGAATAGGATACAGTATTACCACTAACAAAAGTACTGGATTTAAAAATACTGTATAAACAAAGGTTTAACTTAAAACATAGTAACCAGTTGCCTGATGTGGTATCAGAGTTGACTGTTGGCATCTCACCAAAGGTAATGTTCCATAAGTTGCTAGGATCAAACCAACAGACTGGCCCGTAAGCTGCTGCTGTAACCTTCCCCTCATCCTGCCAGCTTTGGAACTGAAATGAGAACCTAACAACATTTTACAACTGTTGCTGCAGGAAGATATTATTCCTGCAGCCCAACTATAGCTCTAGGAAAGATGCAGATTCCCTTCTTTTCCATTGCTGCAATCACTGCTTAGGGGTAGCTGCAAAAGGTGATCTTAAAAGGATTGCCCATTGCACTGCAGCAGCCCCACCTCTGCCTGCACTCTCCCCTTCCAAGAAATATGGAAGGAAAATGGGGGTTCAACATCTGGCTTATAAAAAATGTATTTTTCCTATAGCTGGTAAAAAATAAATAAATTAGTTAATCATACAGTATTTACATTATAAGCAGTTTACCCAAAATTGCTGAGAGTAGATATTGCTTTACAATCTACAGTATCTTTAATATCTGCTTCTAACCAATGAATGTACCACAGTAAAGGTGCACACACAGGACGTTTTTGAGCAGTATGTATGCAGAGCAATGATGTGAACATCCCGGGGTAGAAAATCGCACAGTGCATACACACTGAGCGATTTTCACCTGGCCTAGCAATGTTCACGGGGTGAACCATTTTCCACAGTAGGAGAGTGTGGAAAGTGGTTCACTCGGCCCGTAAACCAGTCCGACGGATGGCGGCCAGAGATGATGCGGAAGTGCATATCAGCGCTCACCACTCATCACCCGGCCATACACACTAGCAGATTTTGAGCTCAAAGTAGTTCAAAATGCCAAAAGTGAGCTACTTTGAGCTAAATGTTGCCTAATGTGTATGCACCTTTACACCTTGATCCACAATTTTGTTATTTATTTATAAAATTACTAAAAGAACTATTAAGCAAGCACCTGGCATAAAGCCATGAAGTAACTTGTGATGATGATGTACTGTAATGATATATATTTACTTATACAGTATGGTATCAAAATGATGAAAGTTTAATCATGGGATTCTTCTACATAATAGGAACTATAGAAAGTTATGTCTGTCATATTGAAGACATTATTTCTGTTTTGAGATACTCCTTGCCATATACATTTGTGAGTAACTTAATAAACTTTCAAGAAATAATTTGCTTTGCCCTGTTATATCGGAGTGGTCATTTTCATAGCTGTATCAAGGATTTATACAGTATATTAATAGGCGCTGTGGCTTGGATACCAAAATTTCAGCCAGCAATGGAGAATCATAATTGGACATTGCCGACCTCAGGGTGATCAAAGCTAAAGTAATTTTAACTTGCCCTTGAGACTCTTGAGGGGGAATAGGAGTGATTGACTGTTGTGGTTACTATAGTGATGGGAATCACCAAAGCCTGGGTTTTGTTTTAGGCAATAGTTTAATGGCGAAAAGCAAAGTATTTATTTTGTGAAACATATTAGTGATTCATTTTTGCTAAGATGTACAATTTGGAAAAAAAATATTATTTCTTTTGTGTCTTTTGCTACTGAGGATAACATAGAAACATAGAATTTGACGGCAGATAAGAACCACTTGGCCCATCTAGTCTGCCCATTTTTTATCCTTTATGTAATCTCAACCCTTTTTGAACCTTAATTCTTTGTAAGGATATTCATATGCCTATCCCAAGACTGGCTACAGACTTCTACAGTCTTAGCCTCTACCACCTCTGATGGGAGACTATTCCACTTATCCACTACCCTTTCTGTGAAGTAATTTTTCATTAAATGTCCCCTGAACCTCCCCCCCCCCCCCTCCAGTCTCAGTGTATGTCCTCGAGTTCTAATATTTCTCTTCCTTATATATATATATATACTTATATTCCCTGTCACTTCGTGGATTGCTGAATAGAAAATAGCAGCCTGGGGACTCGAAAAAAAAAAGTAAAATGATGATGTTTAAAGAAAGTAGTGTAAGAAATGTAAGATATGAACATTTTTAACCAGAGGTAGAAAGAAATAAAACAGAGAGTTGATTTTAAAGGATGTGATTAGTTTCAAGACAATTGCACATAACTAATTCCATTCCTGAGTGCTCAGTTGTGCAAGACAGTTGCTGGTCATATCATTGATTCCATTTCTGGGTGTGATGTTATGGGATCCCAGTTCTGTTCAGATGGCAGATCACAAAAGGTATTCTCAAGAGAGGTTCATCTATAGTATGAGCATCACAATTATGAGTTACATTTCTGATTATCTCAATTATGGGTCTGTTCATACTTAAGGCTTGATTCTGTGTGACATTGTATAAGATAAGTGGAGTCGAGGATGCCATAACTTACCCCAGTAATAAGTCAACAATGGGGGACAATGGATTTTCTGTGCAGTAGAGTGCCGGTTAAGAGTTTTGGTGAACAGCATTTATTTAAAAATAGGAAATTAAGAAAAAAGTTTTAGTTTGAAACACTAAAAGGATAGTATTCAGTGATCAGCTGACCAGATCCAAGATGGTAGTACCCATTACACTGAGAAAATGGAGATGCTGCAAGGATCTTCTGAAACAACACATGGCAGACACACTGGAGACATCGCTGTGACAATGAGTAACCTCTGTAGACATTAGGGACTCCTCCAGGACAGCGCAAAATGGCACATAGGTAAGTGCAGGAGTGATGTATGTAGATTCTGGACAGTAAGGATTTGACTAAAGTCTTCCTGGAACCATGGTACCCAATTCATAATTCCACCTTGCCTCATGCTGGCATAGAAATGTCTCCCTGTCACCATCAAAGTTGGATTTAGGGATGTAGGTGGTCATTCAGAGTTGTTTGCTCGTTGACGATTTTCGCAACGAAGCGATTAAGGCAAAAATGCGCATGGTTCGCAGTGCGCATGCGGTTAGTATTTTAACACAAAACTTAGTAGATTTACTCACGCCCGAATAAAGATTTTTCATCGTTGAAGTGATCGTAGTGTGATTGACAGGAAGTGGGTGTTTCTGGGCGGAAACTGGACGTTTTCTGGGAGTGTGCAGAAAAACGCAGGCATGTCAGGGAAAAACGCGGGAGTGTCTGGAGAAACGGGGGAGTGGCTGGCCGAACGCAGGGCGTGTGTGTGACGTCAAACCAGGAATGAAACTGACTGAACTGATCGCTATTTGTGAGTAAGTCTCGAGCTACTCAGAAACTGCTAAGAAATTTCTATTCGCAATTCTGCTAATCTTTCGTTCGCTATTCTGCTAAGCTAAAATACACTCCCAGAGGGCGGTGGCTTAGCGTGTGCAATGCTGCTAAAAGCAGCTAGCGAGCGAACAACTCGGAATCACCCCCGTAGTCAATTAGCATACATTTTTAGACTAGTCACTGAGTGTCAAAAAGTTTCAACACTGGTTATCAGAAACCTTCATCAGGAGAACAGAGCATTTTCTATAACTTAAGTTACAGTACTTGTGGCCATACCCATATGCCATATATTTAACATGGTTCAAGGTCCAATGTAGTCTGTGCTGAATAATTATTTTCTTTACACTACAGTTGTGTCCTGCCTCATTTAGCCTCCATACGCAATAAGTCTTGGCACTTAAGAGCTGACAGTTCTCGTGTGACTTGGCCAGCACCGAGCATCATTTTTCCTCAAAAAATGGTGGCAAGCAAACAATGGAGGTTTGTCATTTATCCCCTTAAATTTGGGGTTGGAGGTAATAAATGGCCAATGTCTCTTGTGTGCCCAATGCGATGATACATCAAATGTGAAAGTGAAGATGATACTTTTAGAAACCAATGACCTTTCACTTTTAATAGTTACCTGTGACTACCAACAGTATACCTGACTTTATTAAGACACCTCTGAACAGTTTTGATGTGAATATTTACATTGTAGAAAGTGACTGCACATCTCCATGATCTGCCGTTCGGTGTTGTTAATTGACGCAAACCACATCATTTTAGGTATTTCTCCCAAATGGTTCAACTTTTCAAAAAAATCAGATATATCTCTCCACCTTACATATATAAGGCTGTGAACTGTCAATTAAAACAGCTAATAGCTGGAGGATCGCACACTTTGTTGATATGAAGGGGTGGCCGAGTGCTACAATTAGTGACTTGGTAATATACTGTATATATAGTATATATATTGTGAGGAGATTAAGATATAGGTGCCCTCTTCTGGAGTAGTTGGGCATTTGCAGACACTTTTCATGCAATCTAGCCATAGCTAGTTTTATTGTGCAGTACAAAAAAAACCTACAAAACATAAAAATAAATGCTAGCCTATCTTGGCACTAACTAAACAAACAGGTTCCTTCTCTCAATTGATGGTAGGACTTAATGCCCCTACCACAAATATAGAAATATGTACAGTACTCACGGTCAGTAAACCACAATTCTTCTGCATGTTCCTCCAGGTAGTGAAACCCTGAGTAAAGCCCTGACACACATTTATTGGCCTCTATAGGTGCAAGCATTAACTAGCCTGAACTGAGACTGAAGGCCTGAAGATCCAAAATGGGCAAATGGATGTTGTACTCTATTTCTCTCCACCCATAAAGAAAGCATCTGCATTAGCTCAGCAAAGATAGATACTCTGTGATTGACATAAGCAGTTTCACATTGCATAGATTCAGAGGTAAGCAAACAATTAGCAAGAATATGCCCCAAACCACCACATCAAAAACATTAGATCATACTATTATCAAGTCTGTTATGAGGTAGGAAATTTCCTGGTTCATTCTTACGTCAGCACCCTTCTCTCCTGGAACAGTCTTACTTGTGGCCACTTTAGATCACCATTGTCAGACTATTGCTTGGTTGTATATACTTAATAGTTTCTCAGCCACCAAAAACCTCTCCACCAATTTAATCAATTGGTCTGCTCTTTTAGGGTCCATGTGGCTCACCCGTGTGCCCAGAATTGTAGGTAGGGATTAGAGATTTAAATTCATAATTCCCCTTTCCATGACCTGTAGTCCTGTTAGAGACTTTGGCTGTGGAAACATTGTGGTAAGATGGACGAGGTCATGCAATTGAAATCGGGAGGCTTTTCCATTTGATATTCCCAGCTATAAACTGATTGGGTACAAACAAACATTTTTACTTCTAGCATAGCTAAGATTTCTTTTTTTAATTTATCAGAATTTTTAGCATCAGTCAGGCACAAGTCAAAATGTGCTTTTTGCAGTCCTCCTAACAGTAAGGGTACCATAAGGTTTGCCCACTGGTATTTAGGCCAACTCTATCAGCTGTACTTTAAAAAGTGGTTAAACAAGTTTCACCATCATCACTCTTGCATAAAATTACTGGCCCATATGGAGTGAGAGTTACAGATGACACCACTTACAACTTTCCTATTTTGCTTAATTTGGCATGCCATGCATAGCATGTCTAACTAGTCCAAGCTGCTTTTCCACGAGTGGCAAGTGGATGGATTAAAAAAAATGATTTTGCCATAATATAATATGTATAAAGTAACATATTAAATAATCAAATTAAGAAAAAAAACCAAGGCATGGCAAAATCTCTGAGACTGAGGGAGATAGATGTATTGAGCTTAAGCAGTATCAGCCATTTTGTTAAGTAGCAGCCATGATCTAGTGAGGAAGAAGAATGCTTTGCTAAGAAATCATAATAATGCTGACATTTCATAGTTAGTACGTTCTGTGAGAAGCAAGGTCATAGCTATAAGTCTTGAAAACATGTTATTAGACAGTTTGTCTTGTGTTTAGACTTCTTGTGAAGGACACAAAAGAGGGGGTTAGCTAGAAGGGGTTTCTGGGAAGAGATGCAGTTTGTTATACTTTGTGACAAGTATCATGGGTTCATGCAAGTACCTTTTCTTCTATATAATGCCCTGCTGAATAAATGAGCCTCAGTCTCATTTTGTGGACATAACTGCGTGTGTTGTCTGCTTCCTGAGATTCCCAATCGATTGGTAAACAAACGATTGAAGGGGATTGATAGTAGGAGGTTTATCTCTGACAAGACTGTGGCATGCCATGCCATGCCATACATGGCAAGAAAAAAGAAAGGTGTATGTGGACACATCTGCAGTTGGAATGTCAGTCAAAGCATTTCCAGACCAGGATGCTATCTGCTGTACCAACTCCCTAAAGTCCAGGCAGTTTTCCTCTATGGTACATGTTGTTGCATATGGGCTGCCTCAAAGGCCAGAAATGGTACCCTATTTGCTTCCTGCTGAGCCCTGGTGGCTTCCTGCTTAGTCTTGTTGGTTTCCTGCTGAGCTTACAAAGCCTGCAGCAAGGCCTCAACAATGCCTTCCATGTTATCTTTGGGTTTACAGTTGAAGCAGAATCTGGCTTCCCTAAGCATCTGCCAATGCCACCACCATGGTTTTCACAGTATATAAGTTGATGTTCAAAACATCAAATTGGTGTCTGTCTTTTTAAACTTTATACATTTTTTCCCTATTGCTGTCACTTCCACCAGTTGTCAGGAGATCAAGGTAGCGGTGCCATCTCCTAGGACACATGGACAGTTCCAAACACACAGCAGCCAGGAAACAGCACACCAGTTCAGGGTTTTCGTGCAATTGAGCCAAAACTAATTTTATTGTGCAATACAGAAAAATTAAAAGTAAATCCTAGCCCATGTGAGTACTAACTAAACAAAAGATTCCCTCACTCAGAGTAGTAGGACCTAATGCCCCTATCACAAACATACTGTATGCATATTCTTACTCATGGTCAGAAAATCACAGTGCATACGGTCTGTTCTCCCAGGTAGTGAGACCCAGAGTAAAGCCCTAACACACCTTATATCAGCCTCTTACAGGTACATGTAATAACTAGCCTGTTCTCAGGCTGAAGGAAGACCGAAATGGGTCAACCCCAAGAAAACTTAACCATCTTTCACTAAAACCCAATCATCTTTTCAGCCTATTTTGCAATCACAGACATTTCCCTGGATTCTTAAATCATACCGGTCAGAAACCTGAGACAAACATATCTTCTTTTTGTAAGTTTACTATTGCTTTTATCACTACATACTGTATGTATATATATATATATATATATATATATATATATATATGCATCCCTCATCAGACAAGCAGCGGCACTCGAAGACTTTGTTATGGTGAAAAATAAAGTGCAAATTTATTCCATATTACAGCAAGGCCAACGTTTCGGGGCTCGTCTGCCCCTTTGTCAAGGTGAGTACAAAGTGAAGTATATATGAAAATGTATTACCTTTATAGGGTGAAGAAGACCCGCGTACGGGGACTGCGGTGTGAGATCGGGAACGCGCCATACTTCCGTCCCGAGTGTTGGGTGCTCAGTGATGACGTCAGCCCGCAGTGCCGTGGTGCGTCCCCCTTCCGCCGGCTGTCCGTGTCTCCGTGGCAACCTGGACGTGGTTGCACTGAAGTTCCCCCGGCGTCCTCGTCTCCTAGGTTACCCGGTCCACGTAGGCAACCAACGTCAGAGTCCCCACCTCATCACTGCGGCGCTGCATCCACCAACTGCTGCACTGTGTGAAAAACATAAGTGTTTGCTGACAGTGGACATACTGATGCTAAAACCTAACTAACATACAAAATGTATTTGTGACTAGACAACCACATTTCTATATTGTGCTATAAACAAGGCTGCATATCTATCACATTGTACCTATATAAAAGAAAAAGGAAAATCAGATTAAGGAAAAAAAACTGCTATCTAAACTGTACATATTCCTTGCTATCTCATGTTACAGATGTCATTCTGGTATATATATTCCAATAGGTGAGAATCATTCTGTAAAGAGGCCAAACTTTCACTAACTAAAAGACACTCCACTGCATTTTGTCATTTAGACCTTTAGGTCTCACAGTGTCCAGTGTGTACATCCATTTGGCCTCCATACGTAGTAGAGGCCCATGTCGATCACCTCCTCTTAACCTTTTGGGGACATGGTCGATCAGGGAAAATTGTAAGTCCTTCAAATCATGCTCATACTCCGCGAAATGTTTAGCTACAGGCTGGTCCGTCGGTTTACCCCGTGAGGGCCGCTTTTACCGATGATTTGTGCATGGCGAACCGCTCTCTTATGTTGCGGATTGTTTTGCCCACATACTGGAGCTGGCATGGACATGTAATTAAGTATATTACGTGCGTTGTTGTACAGGACAATACATGGTTAATTTTAAATGTTCTCCCTGTAGAGTAGGACCTGAATGTGGCACCAGTGCTCATGAACTTGCATGTGTCACACCCCAGACACCGGTAGCACCCTGGAGTTTTAGTTAAAAAAGTAGAAGATGTTGCTCTGTCAAATCCAGTAATGTCGGTGTGTACCACCATATCCTTGATGTTTTTTGCTCTGGTGTAACATGCCATGGGCCTCTTGTGTCTAAGTGTGGACAACTTGCTATCAGTTGATACAATGGGCCATAAGGCATTGAGTGCCCGAGGAACCACCGGGCTGGAGCTGTTGTATTTCGTGACAAATGGTAACATTTGTGTACTAGCCTTAGGGCACTGAGCTAATAGTCTCTCCCTGGGTATCCTCGCGACTTCACGCTTACTTTTTATCAGGGCTTTTTGTTCATACCCTCTGGCCACAAACCTTGTCACTACCTCTAATAATGCCTTCTCCACTTTGTCCGGTTCACTTGTGATTCTTGCGGCTCTAATTCGCTGCGACTTGGGCAGGCCTTTTTTCAGGGCTCTGGGGTGGTGGCTATTGTGTCTCAATAGCGTGTTTTTATCCGTCGGTTTGTAATATACTTCGGTCTGGATCTGGTCCCCCTTTAAGGACACCCAAACATCTAAGTAATTTAAGGCCACTTGACTACTTTGTGCCGTGACTCTGATCGGAGATGGTCTACTATTAATGAATGTGATTAACTGATCAAACCGTTCCTGTCCCCCGGCCCATAAAATAAAAACGTCGTCTATATACCTCGAATTGTGGAGAATGTACTTGCCAGTCTCGTGGTTGTCAAAGAACATATGCTGTTCTTCCTGTAGCATAAAAATGTTCGCAAAAGATGGCGACACGTTGCTGCTCATGGAACACCCACTGGTTTGTTGAAAGAATTTCCCATCAAAAAGAAAGTAGTTCCTCGTGAGTGTGAGTTCTAACAATATGAGAAAAAGATCATGATAAAGGGAACTCATCTTCATCCTGGTCAAAAACCCTTTCATGGCTGACAGACCTTCTATTTGAGGTATGCATGTATATAGACTACAGATATCTATGGTACAGATCAGTGTGCCTTTGGGGAACTGTGCCTATTGTATTAAGGTTGTTTAAGAACATGGTAGTGTCCCTAATGAACCCACGCTGCTGTGCCACCAAAGGTTGTAAAATGCTGTCTAAAAAGATAGATATGGGCTGGTATAATGCCTTCTGAGCGGAAATAATAGGCGTCCCGGGTGGATTGTTTCTATCCTTATGAATTTTGGGTACAGTGAATAACACTGGTACTACCGGAAACTCCTGCTTCAACGCCGTGCATAATTTGCTGGTTATTTTATTTGAAAGGCATGCTTGATCCAAAATGTTGTCTACTTCTTTGTATCGTCCCGTAGGATCCGCCGGTAACTTCTGATATACTGCCTCTTCGGCCAGTTGCCTATACATTTCAGACTTGTAGTCTGTTAAATTCATGATGACGATCCCGCCCCCCTTATCGGCGGGACGGATCACAATGTCCTTATACGAACCCAGCTGTTTCAAAGCGTGGACAGCACCTGCTATATAAACCCTCTTCTCAGGTTAGGCAGATGCTGCTGAATCTTTGTTGGTTAGTCAGTTCCTTAAAGCTAGCTAGTACTGTGTAAACTTTGTATTTGTTTGTTGCTTACTGCAAATAGGCCTTGGGATTTGGTATTACACTCTGCCAATCCAGACCTAGCAGTAAGACTGGAGTCAGTCGTCTAACCTGCTGGGGTTCTTTTGCTACTCTGTGAACCTAGCAAGTTTGCGGCTGTATTCTCAGACTTGCCTGCCAAAATCCTTTCTCACTGTGCAAGGTGTTCAGGTGTCAGCCATCTCTGACCAAGGAGTTTACTGCCACACCCGTTGGTAACCCTTTAGGGTTTTGCTGTTGCCCTTAGCAACAGCATTTCGGGTTCTCTACGTATTAAATCACAACATCTCGCTTCTTTCCATCTGAGCATACCTAATACTAGGGAGACACCCAGTTTCTTAGCCTTTGGGCTTCTCTGTTCACCTTGTGTTCATTTTGTTACCCTATCACCTTCTATGTATGTAATGTCATATTCCCCAGTCTGTCTGTGAGTTCATTTGTTTTGCATCCCTCTCCGTTCAGACACCAGTACATTCCTGCTGGCACAGGTGTGCATAACATATTCAGCAGCCTAATACTCCTGTTGAAATTTTGTGGGAATATGGAGCATACCCCTCAAAATACTTTGCAACAGGTGGTCGATCAGGTTCAGGTCCTGACTCGACAATTTAATGATTTGTCCATTAAAATGCACACCTCGCAGGCCGCTGGCGGAGCTCCCGCAGCAGCAGTGCCTTCAGGGGTTAAGGAGCCGAAAGTAAATCTCCCGGATCATTTTTCTGGAGATCGCTCGCAGTTCTTTTGTTTCAAGGAGAGCTGCAAGCTATATTTCCAGCTTAGGCCTCAGTCTTCTGGGTCGGAGATTCAGCGGGTGGGCATAGTGATTTCCTTGCTACAAGGAGACCCACAGGTCTGGGCATATGGGTTGCAGCCTGACTGTCGCTTAAAAGTGTTGATGCTTTTTTTACGGCACTGGGCATGTTGTATGATGACCCTGACAAGACGGCCTCAGCCGAGGCTCAGATTTCGATCCTTAAGCAAGGGCGAAGGCCAGTTGAGGTTTATTGTATGGAGTTTCGGAGGTTGGCCCATGATACCCAGTGGAATGACCCAGCCCTGAGACACCAGTAACGAAGAGGTCTTTCTAACCAGTTAAAAGACCAACTGGTACAATATCCCTTGCCTGATAGCTTGGATCAGCTCATGCAGTTATCCATTTGGGTGGATAGACGGCTGAGAGAGTGCAGGCTTGAAAGGGAGACCAAGGTTTCCTTCTTTCCCAAGGGAACCTCAGACTCTGAGGAATTTTCCGAGGAGCCTATACAGATTGGGGCTACCCACCTCTCCTCGCGTGAGAAGACGCGGAGCAGACAGCAGGGGTTATGTTTGTACTGTGGGAATAAAGGTCATGTGGTAGTATCATGCCCAGAAAAGCCGGAAAACTTCAGGGCCTGAGGGTGATGGGAAATATCCTGTCAGGCCAGAAGTCAGAATTTCCCAAGAAGACTTTTATCATTCCGGTGACCTTGAAGATCCTCGGTCAAACTGTCAAGACTGAGGCCTTTGTGGACAGTGGGGCCGACGGGGTTTTTATGGACCGCCAATTCGCCCTGAAACACTCTGTTCCCTTAGTACCCTTGGCATCGGAAATTGAGATTTGTGGGTTAAACGGGGAACCATTATCCCAGGGTAAAATTACCTCTTGCACTAGCCAGATTTCTTTGTTTATTGGAGCCACACACTCTGAAAAATTGTCCTTTTATGTGACTGTCTGTACTTTTGCCCCATTGGTGTTGGGGTTACCCTGGTTAAGGGCCCACAATCCTCAATTTGACTGGGTCTCTGGGGAGATTCTTAGATGGGGTACTGATTGTTTCAGGAGTTGCTTGAGCCTTCCAGTCAGGCTTTCACAGCTAAGTTTGCCAGGATTGCCAGGATGTTATGCAGATTTTGCGGACGTGTTCTCCAAAAGAGTTGCAGAGGTACTACCTCCCCATCGCCCCTATGACTGTGCCATTGATTTGTTGCTGAATGCTAAGCTTCCCAAGAGCAGGTTGTACTCCCTGTCACGTCCTGAGACTCAGGCTATGGCAGAGTACATTCAGGAGAACTTGGCTAAGGGATTTATCAGACCTTCACAGTCTCCAGTTGGGTCGGGGTTCTTCTTCGTGGGTAAAAAGGACGGTTCGTTGCGACCCTGCATCGACTTCAGGGAATTGAACCGTATAACGATTAAAAACTCATACCCACTGCCTCTCATTTCGGTCTTGTTTGACCAGCTTCGTACTGCCACCATTTTTTCTAAGATTGACCTACGCGGTGCGTACAATCTAATCCGAATAAGAGAGGGGGATGAATGGAAGACTGACTTTAATACCGACTCAGGGCATTATGAATATTTGGTGATGCCTTTTGGGCTCTGTAATGCCCCGGCAGTCTTCCAGGACTTCATGAACGATGTGCTATGGGAATATTTGGATAGATTCTTAGTTGTATACTTAGATGACATCCTAATCTTCTCCCATTCCCTGGAGGAACATCGGAAGCATGTACGCTTAGTCCTCCAGAAACTCAGAGACCACCGGCTTGGGGCGAAGCTGGAGAAGTGCGAATTTGAAGTTCAGCAAATCGCATTTCTAGGATATATTATCTCCCCAGAAGGTTTCCAAATGGAGGGTTCCAAGGTACAGGCAGTCCTGGATTGGGTGCAGCCCACTAGTTTGAAGGCGCTTCAGCGTTTTCTGGGCTTTGCAAATTTTTATAGACGATTTATCGCTGGATTTTCGTCTATAGTGGCGCCCTTGGTGGCACTCACTAAGAAAGGGGCGGATGTTGCTCACTGGTCTTGTGAGGCCAAAGCGGCTTTTGCCCGTCTCAAAAGGGCATTTGTCTCGGCCAAGGTGCTGCGACACCCAGATCCAGAGCGTCCTTTTGTGGTGGAGGTGGATGCCTCTGAGATGGGTATTGGGGCAGTGCTCCCTCAGATGGGGGTGTCTGCTAATCGCCTTCATCCCTGTGCTTACTTTTCCCGTAAATTTTCACCTGCCGAGATGAATTATGATGTGGGTAACCGGGAATTGTTGGCTATTAAGGATGCACTCGAGGAGTGGAGACACTGGCTTGAGGGGGCTAAGTTTGTGGTCTCAATTCTCACCGACCATAAGAATTTGGCATATTTAGAGTCAGCAAAGCGCCTCAATGCCAGGCAGGCACGATGGGCTTTGTTTTTTGCTCGCTTTAATATTTTGATAACATATCGCCCTGGGTCAAAAAACATCAAGGCTGATGTGCTCTCGCAGAGTTTTGCTCCAATCCAGGAGACCACCGAGGAGCCATTGCCCATTGTGTCCCCATCATGTATTAAAGTGGGCATTACCCAGGACCTCTTGTCATTAGTCCTTAGAGCACAGGAGCAGGCTCCTCCAGACCTTCCGGTAGGTCTTTTGTTTGTGCCTCCTAGGTTAAGACAGCGGGTGTTCCTGGAATTCCATGCCAAGAAGTCGGCAGGTCACCCAGGTATTGCCAGAACTCGGGAGTTGCTATCTAGGGCGGTGTGGTGGCCCTCGGTGGCTAGGGATGTGGATCAGTGGGTTCGGGCATGTGACATCTGTGCCCGAAATAAGACTCCTAGAGGGGTTCCTGTTGGCCCATTACATCCACTCTCTATTCCATCTAAGCCATGGACCCACATTTCAATGGATTTTGTGGTGGACTTGCCCAAATCCTCGGGGATGACAGCCATCTGGGTTGTCGTTGACAGGTTTTCGAAGATGGCGCACTTCGTTCCATTGGTTGGGCTGCCATCGGCCAGACGCCTGTCTGAATTATTTATGCTGCATGTTGTGCACCTCCACGGGTTGCCACTTGATGTGGCCAAATTCTGGAGGGCATTTTGTTCCGATCTCCAGATTTCTGTCAGCTTGTCGTCAGGCAACCATCCGCAGTCTAATGGGCAGACTGAAAGGGTGAACCAGTCCTTGGAGCAGTTCCTCAGGTGTTATGTCTCCAAGTGTCAGACTGACTGGGTTGCTCATCTGTCCATGGCGGAGTTTGCCTATAACAACGCGGCTCACTCTGCTACAGGGATCTCTCCCTTCCTTTGTTTGTATGGGCATCATCCTAAGGCCAATTCTTTTGACCCCCGGGACTCCACGCCTGGTGGTTCCTCTGTGGTTTCGGTCCTTAGAGGTATTTGGAGGAAAGTGAAGAAAGCCCTTGTGTCTGTGTCATTAGTGACCAAAAGGGTTTTTGATAAGCGGAAAAGACCCTGCAGCTTCAAATTAGGAGACTTCGTCTGGTTGTCTACCAAGAATTTGAAGTTGAGACAGCCATCTCATAAGTTAGGCCCCCGGTTCATCGGTACTTATAAGATCACTAGGGTTATCAATCCGGTGGCATTTCAGTTAGATCTACCCCGTTCTTTGGGTATCAATAAAACATTTCATTGTTCCCTTTTAAAACGGGCGATTAGTAATCCTTCTTCCAGTGGAAGACCTTCCCCTCTTCTGATACGTGGCCAGAGGGAGTTTGTTGTTGAAAGGATTCTTGACTCCAAGATGGTTCGGAGTCGGCTGTCATTTTTGGTGCACTGGAAGGGGTATGGCCCGGAGGAGCGGTCGTGGGTGCGCAGTTGTGATCTTCATGCCCCCAGACTGTTACGCTCTTTCTTCTCGCAGTTCCCCGATAAACCCGGTGGTAGGGGTTCTTTGACCCCTCGTCAGAGGGGGGGTACTGTTAGGGTCTCCTGCTCTGTGCTGCCACGTCGTCATGGCAACCGGGAGACAAGTGCTAGCGGAGTAACCTGAGCGTAGCTGATACTCCGGTTCGGGTCTTTTGCTGTGCAGTGGTTACAGGCTCTGTGCATGGCAGGGTATCCGGTGCTGGTTTTTGTGCTCACAGTCTGTGAGGTCTGAGTGGGGCGTGGACAGCACCTGCTATATAAACCCTCTTCTCAGGTTAGGCAGATGCTGCTGAATCTTTGTTGGTTAGTCAGTTCCTGAAAGCTAGCTAGTACTGTGTAAACTTTGTATTTGTTTGTTGCTTACTGCAAATAGGCCTTGGGATTTGGTATTACACTCTGCCAATCCAGACCTAGCAGTAAGACTGGAGTCAGTTGTCTAACCTGCTGGGGTTCTTTTGCTACTCTGTGAACCTAGCAAGTTTGCGGCTGTATTCTCAGACTTGCCTGCCAAAATCCTTTCTCACTGTGCAAGGTGTTCAGGTGTCAGTTTAGTGGCAGTAAGCTGAACCAGTGCACTGCAAGTGAGGACTAGTATTGTGGAGACTCTCCTTGTGTCTATTATTCCATCACTGACCAAGGAGTTTACTGCCACACCCGTTGGTAACCCTTTAGGGTTTTGCTGTTGCCCTTAGCAACAGCATTTCGGGTTATCTACGTATTAAATCACAACATCTCGCTTCTTTCCATCTGAGCATTCCTAATACTAGGGAGACACCCAGTTTCTTAGCCTCTGGGCTTCTCTGTTCACTTTGTGTTTATTTTGTTACCCTATCACCTTCTGTGTACGTAATGTCATATTCCCCAGTCTGTCTGTGAGTTCATTTGTTTTGCATCCCTCTCCGTTCAGACACCAGTACATTCCTGCTGGCACTGGTGTGCATAACACATCATCACTGAGCACCCAACTCTCGGGACGGAAGTATGGCGCGTTCCCGATCTCACACCGCAGTTCCCGTACGCGGGTCTTCTTCACCCTATAAAGGTAATACATTTTCATATATACTTCACTTTGTACTCACCTTGACAAAGGGGCAGACGAGCCCCGAAACGTTGGCCTTGCTGTAATATGGAATAAATTTGCACTTTATTTTTCACCATAACAAAGTCTCCGAGTGCCGCTGCTTGTCTGATGAGGGATGCATATACAATATTTCCAGAGGGCACCGGAGCCATACAACGTTGAAGGGTGAGTGCCGGTCCAGAGTACAATATATATATATATATATATATATATATATATATATATATATATATACACACACAGGTTGAGTATCCCTTATCCAAAATTAAAAATCCCAAATATGTGCGTCCCCTACTGAGATAATAACATACATATTATGTATATTATATATATTAGTTATAAATAAATATATATATATATATATATATATATATTTATAGATAATGTATTTAATACATATGTCATTATCTCAGTAGAGGACCCAAAAAGGTGGGATTTAGAATTTTTGATAAGGGATACTCAACCTGTATATGTATATGTATATATATATATATATATATATATACATACATACATACATACATACATACATACACAGAACCTTTATTGGGCATCTGTGGTTGCCAGTGTATATTTGCCAACTTTTTGGCAGCACCTGCCTTACTTCTGGTCACTATATTGAGGATGTGCACTATTAAATGGTATAAGCACATCATTTCCTGTTTCAGTTCCCATATTGGCAATGCATTCTGCGGTGTGGAATGGTGTGGAACGAATACCATATCTGGCACCAACAACTATTTAGTGGCTGTTTTTAATTGATTTTTATGTGATTCCAGCTACCAAATTCTATATACTACTTAATCATCGGCCTCTGATTAATAATCAGATGATAGGTGATTTGTTTGAAATGGCAGAATTGTTTCTGAGCCACTTCCAGTTTTTCATAGTAGTGATGACCTGGCCCAGCAGCGTGAGTGTACATTGACTAAAGGGCATAGCTATACATTTTTGACCTAGCTCACTAGTATTTCTGGACCTCTGTGAGTGATATATAGTGCACTGAGCTGTGCTGACTTGACAAAGATCCTGAATTAATAAAAATATTTTGAATGGATTAAAAACTATGAGAAGTCACCTTCATGCTGCATGCTGCATGCTGCAAATTCCCACAAACTTTACTCTCTCATACAAACTTTTGTCTGTTTTAAAAGTTTTTGATGTAATGACTTGCTTGTAATTGGTATTGCCTTTGTGGTTGTGGTGTTTAGTAAATAATAGTTATTGTTGCATGTTGCATGGTGTTTACACAAACATAGTGCTTATTACATGTATCTCCCTGACCATTTAGCTTTTTGGGGTGAGGTGTAGGCTGTCTTAAGCAGACATACTATATCTTTAGATTCAGTTAGATGCCACCGTGTCTGAGGGTTGCAGCCATATTGTAAAATGACAAGTGTGATTTCTGGACAATTAATACAAAAAAATGAACACTATACAATATAACGGTATCCGTTCACATGGTCGACCATGTTATGGTCGACAGTCATTAGGTCGACCACTATTGGTCGACATTGACATGGTCGACATGGACACATGGTCGACACATGAAAATGGTCGACACATGAAAGGTCGCCGCATGAAAAGGTTGACATGAGTTTTTTTACTTTTTTTTCTTTTGGGGAACTTTTCCATACTTTACGATCCACGTGGACTACGATTGTAATGGTAATCTGTGCCGAGCAAAGTGGTAGCGGAGCAAAGGCACCATGCCGGTAGCATGGCGAGCAAAGCGAGCCATGCGAGGGGACGCGGTGCACTAATTGGGGTTCCCAGTCACTTTAAGCAAAAAACGACACAAAAAAAGTAAAAAAACTCATGTCGACCTTTTCATGTGTCGACCTTTCATGTATCGACCATTTTCATGTGTCGACCATGTGTCCACGTCGACCATGTCAATGTCGACCAATAGTGGTCGACCTAATGACTGTCGACCGTAACATGGTTGACCATTCATAACGGAACCCAATATAACAATAACATGCCCAACTTGTCACACAAAAACACAGGAAGGCTGATTTTGCAGAGATGGTGAGATCTGTAAGCGATTCATTTACAGATTGGGGGAACTTGGAAGAAGTGCAGGAGAGGTGGGAAAAATGAAAAAGTGCAATACTAAAGGCAATAGACCTTTTTATCAAACGGGACAGAAAAAGAACCAGGAAGAGGGAGCCAGTGTGGTTTACAAAAGAGGTATCAACTAGCGTGAAAGCAAAGAAAACGGTCTTTAGGAAAGATAAGCAGACTCAAAATAGTAACAACAAAATTGTGTATCTTATCAGACAGAAGGAGGCTAAGCAGGCGATCAGGCATGAAGAGGCTGAAGCTGAGAAGAAAATTGCCCAGTCAGTTGATAAAGGGGGCAAAACTTTTTTACTCTGCCTCCTGACAAAGCCGCCCTTGTGAGGGGAAATGCGTTGAGGATACAGCGAGCTGAAGGTCTGGAGCCATTGCATATGCATGTTATACGATCAAATCCTAAAAATGGAGGATTGACTGCATGCCAGACTGTGACATCTGGCCATCCACTAAACATCAGTGAGCGGAGCCATGCGTGTTTGTGAATACCTGATCGGCACTGCATGTGGAGCTGATTATTGGAGCAACACAGCATATAACTTACAGTATCGCACCCGCATTATGGAGCTGTCCATCTGAGCCTGTTGGTCTGTATAGCACACCATTTTTCACATTTGCAGCCAAGCACTGCAGTGGTACTATCATCTTGAATACTCAGCGTTGAAACTGACTTTATAGGAACTGAGAGTCTCCGCTTTTTAGATGAACTGGTAGTTATGCCAACACATGCTATTCCGCTTTCCACTTAACTTTGCAGTGTAACAGCATTACCATTTGCGGTCTAAACTACAGACTTTCATACCTTCATGGGAAGATTAATGATTCTTATAACAGTTTAAGTGTTACATACACTTATTATTATAATATTATTACTTCACTATTCATTTATTGAATAATTTTTATATATAGCAGTGTACTTATTTGTGCTTTTTAATATTTGTGAATATGTTGTGTGTATTGTATATTTAAAAGTTTTTATAATTTATCCTGGATATGCATTATTAAGCATCACCTAGTAGCTTTATATCTTGTTTTTGGTAATTAGTAGAGGCCAGCTTTCTCTCCATTAGGTGGCTGCTGATTTGCAGAATTGCTTACCCACTCACTTGCACAGCGCCTTTAAACCTTAAGTACAGTGTTATATTGTGTCTGTGCAGGGTAAATACTGGCTGCTTCATTGTTACACTACAATTTAGATTTCAGTTTGAACACACCCCACCTAAATCTAACTCTCTCTGCACATGTTACATCTGCCCCACCGGCACTGCACATGGTTTTGCCTATTAGCTAACAAATTTGCTGCTGCGATCAGGTCTGAATTAGGCCCATTGTCTCAAAAGATATTATATTTAGTGTCTGTGAAGCTGGGTGCAGTAGTCGTTCACATAAGATAATTTATCTTAGACCTTACAGTTTTCCTTTCACCCACTTATAAACACAATACCCCAAACATCTTACTAAACAGTTTCCATCTGAGATACTGATAATAGGAACATATACTTATATTAATCAGCCAGCCAAAATGCTGTGTACATTCCCCACTCACTATGGGCCTAATTCAGACCTGATCGCAGCAGCAAATTTGTTAGCAAATGGGCAAAACCATGTGCAACCCAATGCTACAGCTTTCTTTTATACCATACTAGGGGTGGCTTAGTGATTTGGTTAATCTTTGTAGACCTCACTTGGGGGGTAATTCAGAGTTGGTTGCAGCAGAAAATTTGTTAGCAGTTGGGCAAAATCATGTGCACTGCAGGCGGGGGCAAATATAACATGTGCAGAGAGAGTTAGATTTGGGTGGGTTATATTGTTTCTGTGCAGGGAAAATACTGGCTTTATTTTTACACCACAGTTTAGATTTCAGTTTTGAACACACCCCACCCAAATCTAACTCTCTCTCTGCCCATGTTATATCGGCCTCCCCTGCAGTGTACATGGTTTTGGCCAACTGCTAACAAATTTGCTGCTGCAATCAGGTCTGAATTAGGCCCATGGTTTTGCCCATTTGCTAAAAAATGTACTGCTGTGATCAGGTCTGAATTAGGCCCTATGTCCTTTGCACTAGGTCAAAGGTGAAAGACAGCTGTGAAGCTATAAATCTAACTTGGGCCTATATGCCTGCAAAAGCAGTTATCCTAATAAAAAGTGCATATATAAAGCAATGAAGATATACATATACAACAAGTAGTTATACATGAACAAAATAACACTAAAAAGTAGTTAAATGTATCACCCCATACATTTAAGTATGTTATATAGATATGCAAACTCCAAGCAAAAAAAGCGCTAAGCTTCAATGTGTGTCAGCTGTCCCAACTCAAATTGCTAAAATGCTTTTTCAGTTCATTAATACTCCTCTCCTTATTAAGGACTGGCACTCTCAAGTTATTGGGTTGTTGGTTCCCAATATATTTATTGTGACAAGAAAGAACTAAATTGAAAGCGCTGTCCACAATAAAGGATAGATAAAATTGTATTTATTTTGTATTGATAACTGTTAATATAAACACTTAAAAAGCTAAAACATAATGGGGGTAATTCCAAGTTGATCGCAGCAGGAAATTTTTTAGCAGTTGGCCAAAACCATGTGCAGTGCAGGGGGGGGGCAGATTTAACATGTGCAGAGAGAGTTAGATTTGGGTGGGGGTGTGTTCAATCTGGAATCTAAATTGCAGTGTAAAAATAAAGCAGCCAATATTTACCCTGCACAGAAACAAAATAACCCACCCAAATATAACTCTCTTTGCAAATGTTATATCTGCCCCCCCTGCAGTGCACATGGTTTTGCCCAATTGCTAAAAAAAATTCCTGCTGCGATCAACTTGGAATTACCCCCAATATGTATATCTACAAAGCCTATTTCTTCAGTGATCCTTATCACAGGTACCTTGTGATTGCACTGGTAATGAATACTAGATTGCTGATTAGAACAATATAGCATGCAATAGGTGCTCTAATTAGCTCCACAGTGAACAATTCTTAGTAGCAAATTATATTATTCAGCCTCCTAAATACTTAAGTACACTTATATGGAACACTTATTTTCACAGCCCAAACATGTCTAGAGGAAATGCATACAATGATAAATGCTTTTTCACCTCCCGCTGGGACAGCGTAGTGATACAATGTGTCAAAAGTGTCTCTGCCTTAGAATCAGGCTAAAAATGTAACAAAGAATTAAGTCTCCTATGGAAGCTTTCCAGCTAATTAGCTTCTGACAGGCGTCCCCGTCTAAGCATAGATTAATTATGGATGAGATTCTTATGAAAAACTGATTGCACAGTAACTTGAGTGTCCATTGCAGGTGAACTGTAGAGATAGCTTATCTCACCTGTTTGTGCAGCTACCACATCTCCCGCCGGGCTCCGTCTCTGCCGCACATAGCGCTCAGCAGCTCTATCACTGACGTCAGCGCTGTATTCCTCCCGTTGGTGTGGGTTGGATGCAAGCGTGCAAACAGCTTGGAGCGCAGAGATCCTCCGGCCAGTGGTTCAGAACTGCATCGGCTGTTATGCGCTTGGCCCATATGGCAGGGCGGCACAAGTTCTCACCGGCACCGGCGTTAGGAGAAGTGATGTCGGCTTTGTAGAAGCTCAAGTCTATGTACAGGGGTAAAAACTTAACATGTTTCTCAGCCTGTTACCCGTGGCTGTTTCCTCAGAAGTGAATTTCCCCTTGTCCTCATCCACTGCTTTTATTCTCACAAGGTGTAATCATCATTTCCACCTGTGCATTAACCCTTTCCCCATCAGGGGTTGTAATTAGCAGTATACATACTCAAATATATAAAAATAGTGTTAATAAATAAAATATAACATACATTATCATTACTAGAATGAGTTCTTATCGTTGGGCTATTACTTCAAGAGCTGACACACATAAAACATCATTTTGTTACTAAACCTTCCCTTTCAAATTAATCATTAATTGATGTAGGTTTCATATTTATTTGTATTTTTATTTGTATTTTTATTTATTTAATTGTTTCAATAAATACAACCCTTGATATCATCACTAAATTAGATTTTACTTTCTTTCATTCAATTTCTTTGCTTATTTTATGCTAAAAAAACTCATTTACCGATTATGTTTAATCAGCAATAACCTTATAACATGGTAATGGAAAAAGCACACCCAAAACAGGTAGAAATTAACATATAGATCCCTAGATACTAATTTTCTCCCCCTCTGATAAATTGTCAATAATATTCAAGACCTCATATACTCTCTCCACTCTATTATTTAATAAATCCTATTGATGAAACTAATATAAGAATAACACTACAACCAGGACATGAACTAGTGCTGGAGACTACAGGTCTCCTTAGATGTTATTTAGCTCAATGGAGTCATTAAGGCCTTGCGTCACCAATGTCCCAAACTTAAAAATCCAGAATGCCTCTTTTCTACAGAGTTCACGGTAACGATCCCCCCCCCTTATAGTCGCCCTGATCTGTTCAATTGCTTTTACTTTTAGATTTTTCAATCCCCCCTTCTCACAATTCAATATGTGTCTCGGTACACTATGGCTTTTACATTTATTAACTATCCCTCTCCTGTGTTCTAAAAGCCTAACATTTAAACTACGGATAGTACGGCCTACATACTGAGTTCCACAGCCGCATGTAAGAACATAAATCACATAGGAGGACTGGCAATTCATAAAGTCCTCCAAAGGGTGGGAAATCCCATCTGTATGTGATATAACTACAATACTCCTATGTTCTGCATAGGGGCAGGTGATATATCCATTTCTTCCACATTTAAAAAACCCTTTTGGTTTTGGTGGTAGCCAATTTAGTGTATTATTTTGGCCCAAAGTGTCACCTATTTTCTTCTTCTGCAGCATCCTGGGGGCTAATTTTTGTTTTAGGTTCCTAGACTTCCTAAATACTACCTTTCTTTTATCATTTAGTAAAGGGGCTAAAAATTTATCATATTCTAATAATCGCATGTTTTTCTCAACAATAATTTTGATTTGTTGTGCAGCCAAATTAAATTGAGTTGTAAAAGCCAAATAACTGGTTCCTACATCCTCTTTCATTTTCTTAGAAGTCTTACTCTTTAGGAGTACTGCTCTATCTATCTTCTCCACATCTTTATATGCTCTACAAAGCAGGTCTTCTGGATATCCTTGTTCCACAAACGCCTTATGCATTATAACCGATTGTTTCTCGAAAACATCCTTTCGGGAACAGTTTCTCTTAAGTCGGAGAAACTGTCCTTTGGGGATGTTCTCTTTCCATCTTCTATGATGGCAACTATGGTAATTAAGATATTTATTACAATCCACACTTTTAGTGTAGGTTGATGTACGAATCTCACCTTCTATGACACTTACAGCTATATCTAGAAAATGTATATATTTATCACTAAAAGTGCTCGTGAATCTTAAACCAAAATTATTCAAATTAAGGTGCTCAACAAAACCTGTGATGGACTCAACATCCCCATCCCAAATAAAAAATAAATCATCTATATACCTCCAATAGAGGACCAGGCTCGCACCGTATCCGCCACCCCATATGAGGCGTTCCTCCAGAAGCCCCATATAGAGGTTGGCGAGACTCGGTGCGAACCTGGTCCCCATGGCGGTCCCAAGTGTCTGTAAATAATACTGGGTGTCAAACAAAAAATAATTGTGAGTTAATATGAATTTAATAGCTGCCAAAATAAACTCCTGTGATAAATCAGACCGTGACAAATCTTGTTTCAAATAATAATCTACCGTGGTCAGTCCCATAGAATGTGGGATATTCGTATACAACGCCTCAACATCACATGTGAGGAGTTTATACGTACTCTTCCATTCCACACTTTCTAACTTCTGTAGGAAGTGTGTGGTGTCTTTAATGTGGGATTTTAAGGATAATACATGTCCCTGCAATTGTGCATCAACATATGCTGACAGATTCGATGTCATGGAGTTAATACTAGAAATTATCGGGCGTCCAGGGGGGCGCTCGAGGCACTTATGCACCTTTGGTAAGTGATAGTAAATTAGTGTCACTGGGTACAGATTGAATAGAAAGAGCCATTCATCTATTGAAATGACATCCTGTTCTAATGCTCTATCCAACATGGCTTTTAGTTCCTTTTGGAACTCAACCGTAGGGTTAGTGGAGATTTTCCTATACATTTTTTTGTTTTTAAGCTGTCCCCAAGCTTCTTCTAAATAATCCTGTGTATTCTGGATCACAAATCCCCCCCCCCTCCCTTGTCAGCTTGTTTAATCGTAATGTCCCGGTCACCCATAAGTTTCTTGAGTGCCTGTCTTTTTCGTCTGGATAGATTATCCTTTTTCTTAAAAGAACCTGGATTTTGTCACATATTTCTAAATTCCTCTAATGTGGATGCATAGAAACTTTCTACAAAAGGGCCTTGATATTGCAAAGGGTAGAAGTTAGATGGATTTTTTAATACCTTATTTTGTGTTTTATAGATATCATAGATTTTCTCTAAATTTAGTTCCTCATTCTCTGACAATAAAGATTCCAAAATATCCAACGGGACCTGATCATTTTTATTCAAGATGATAGGAACACCATCAATCCCCTTCCTCTGAAGATCCTTCATTGCAAAATATCTTTTTCTACTGAGGGTTCTCATAAATTTATTAAGATCCACAAACAGATCTAAGATGTTTGGTTTCATAACTGGTGCAAAACTTAACCCCTTATTCAGTAGTGAAGTTTCCTCAGAGGAAAGGGATTTGGAGGACAAATTCAAAATACCTTTTGGTTTCAATTCCATCAGGAATTTTTGCTTGGATTTTTTGGTAAGTCTTCCACTTCGAGTTCCCCTCCTTCTACCTCTCTGTCTCTTTCTTTGTTCCATTGTATCCCATCGTACTCTCCCCTTGGGGCTAGGGGGAGTGTCTGTATTGGATATCTCTGATGATTGGTCTCCCTGTCCCTCTCTAAAAAACGACGTTGTTTGATATCATGAGATGTATGATCTGATGACTCCTGTACTCCCCCATATCTTTACATTTTTCATACCTATTGGGGTGTTCATAATCACCCCACAAAGTTTTCCTATATTTAATTGTGTTCCTATAGCTCCCCTTGGGTGAAAACTGTCTCCTTTGTCACCCTGGTTGGTAATTGTAACCCTTACGAGTGTCATTGAACCTCTGATTTCCCCGTCGGGAGGGAGTATTATAATTCCTCTTAGTGGATATAGATCTCTGCCTTTTGTTATATGTCCGGACTATATCTCTCTCATAGTCTGTCCTATCTCTATCCAATTTGTCATCTTTCTTTGATATTAGATTTTTCTCAAAATCTTCCAATATCTTGTTAATTTTCAGATCCCTTTCTTCGTAACCTGTTTGTTTTTCAAATTTCTTTAATTCATTGGCTATTTTCTTAATTTCTCCCTGAATTTCTGTTACTTTCTCCATCCGATATTTAATTAATAATTGCATTAAAGATTTGGAACAATCATCCAATGTCCTGTTCCAAATATTCAAAAAAACAACGTCATTTTGAAAGGAGGAATTTTTAAATATCCTTAACCCTCTGGGGATCAGGTCCCTATCAAGATACTTCTGTAGGGTAACTTGAATTCACCAATGGCGTGTCTATGCTAGACAGAGTGACTCCATTTTGTTAAATAGCTTATGCATATCATTATTTATATCCACAGAAGAATCATCTTTAGTGATTATTAGATTACTAACATAATTATTCCTCCTTTCAAGTCTTTCAGATGTACACCTGAGGCCAGGCATGATGTGCAGCAAAGCTACTTTTTAACAACAACAAAACAATGCAAATGTGTGTCAGCTGTCCCAACTCAAATTAATAAAGAGGTTGGCGAAACACTAAATTGGCTACCACCAAAACCAAAAGGGTTTTTTAAATGTGGAAGAAATGGATGTATCACCTGCCCCTATGCAGAACATAGGAGTATTGCAGTTATATCACATACAGATGGGATTTCCCAACCTTTGGAGGACTTTATGAATTGCCAGTCCTCCTATGTGATTTATGTTCTTACATGCGGCTGTGGAACTCAGTATGTAGGCCGTACTATCCGTAGTTTAAATGTTAGGTTTTTAGAACACAGGAGAGGGATAGTTAATAAATGTAAAAGCCATAGTGTACCGAGACACATATTGAAATGTGAGAAGGGGGGATTGAAAAATCTAAAAGTAAAAGCAATTTAACAAATCGGGGCGACTATAAGGGGGGGGGGGTCGTTACCGTGAACTCTGTAGAAAAGAGGCATTCTGGATTTTTAAGTTGGGGACATTGGTGCCGCAAGGCCTTAATGACTCCATTGAGCTAAATTACATCTAAGGAGACCTGTTGTCTCCAGCACTAGTTCATGTCCTGGTTGTAGTGTTATTCTTATTTTAGTTTCATCCATAGGATTTATTAAAGAATAGAGTGGAGAGAGTATATGAGGTCTTGAATATTATTGACAATTTATCAGAGGGGGAGAAAATTAGTATCTAGGGATCTATATGTTAATTTCTACCTGTTTTGGGTGTGCTTTTTCCATTACCATGTTATAAGGTTATTGCTGATTAAACATAATCGGTAAATGAGTTTTCTTAGCATAAATTAAGCAAATAAATTGAATGAAAGAAAGTAAAATCTAATTTAGTGATGATATCAGGGGTTGTATTTATTGAAACCATGTGGTGGGTAAAAGCAGTTCCGGTTTCTGCCAGAGTCCCTCCGCTACTATCGCCAGTGTCCAATAACTGTCCAAGGATGTTATTAAAAAGTCACACATAAACGCGTTTTTGGATTGGGATAAATCCTTCTGCTTTTACCCACCACATTGTTGCTGACATCTGTGGAATCCATGAGATACAAAGTGCCGCTGTTTTATCTTGGATGCTTTAAATGCCTGTTTTAAATATATGTTTGTGAGTGTATTTTTTACTAAATTCCTATTTTCCCTGTGACAACTGACTACACGATTATGTTCTTTATTGTGTCTATCCCTCATATGCTGAATAAGCTTTGAGGAGGGTAGCACTTATGTTGTTACAGGTGGCCTAAGGATATTTTCACTCCATTCATCATCAGTTTGAAGGAGTAACATCCATGTGGGAACTGGATGATCCTCATATTATATAAGCTCAGTAACTTATTTGTTTCATTACTGTTTCACTTTGGTGTGACTGTTTACATGTATCTGTGAGAGGCGCAGGCCTAAACATCTATCTTTTTTGCACTAATATAATTTGCTACTAAGAATTGTTCACTGTGGAGCTAATTAGAGCACCTATTGCATGCTATATTGTTCTAATCAGCAATCTAATATTCATGACCAGTGCAATCACAAGGTACCTGTGATAAGGATCACTGAAGAAATAGGCTTTGTAGATATACATATTATGTTTTAGCTTTTTAAGTGTTTATATTAACAGTTATCAATACAAAATAAATACAATTTTATCTATCCTTTATTGTGGACAGCGCTTTCAATTTAGTTCTTTCTTGTCACTATATAGATATGCCCCTGGCGCCAAATTATATATATATATATAAACGAAGACGGGTACGGCACTCCTGAAAGCTGATTAATGAAAAGCCGGTGCCTCCGTAAAGCAAAGCAATGTAGACAAGTAAAGGATGTGGCACTCACAGCATAATCAAACAGTCAAACACTTAGATATAGTTTGCAACGTTTCAGTGGACACCCCACTGTCGTCAGGCTTTATTCAAATTAAAACAAAATAACATACCTTTATAGAACCCCATGTGCAATCTGCGGCTTGATTGGATCTTTCAGATTCACTTGTAGATTCATGAGATGACTCCGTGTCAAATCTTGAATTAAATTTAGGTTGACGTCAAAAGAACGGATGTTTTCTCTCATCATTCCTACCACCAGAGAGCCAGCGATAAATGGTGTGTCTTTCATAATCCTCCTCCACTTTATTTAGTTTCTGTTTTTTGAACTCTATGAGTTCTTTCTTATACTGTGTAATTTGTATCTGCAATTTATTGACCCAGTCACCTTCAATGTCGGCAGTAAGGATGGGCATATTGGTACTTTCAAACATCGTTATCTTTGATCTAACAACTTCGTGTTCTTTTGTGGATTGTTCAATGACAAGCAAGATTAAATCAAGAGACAGTTTCCCAACAAATTGATGGCTTAATTAATAAACTGTTACTGAGAGGATATTCACAAAGTTTATTAACTGCAGCCAAATCTAAGGTTATGGCCATGGAGAGGTCTTCTCTCTTGAAGAGAAAGTCTAGATCTGATGATCAAGATGCTAAATTCCCTTGGGTAAATAGATTTAACATCAAGTCTGACACTATTGCCAAAATTACTCGTAAACATTGGCCGTTGATTGAGACTGATAAACAGTTACTTTTATCTGGTTCTCGAGTCATGCCCTGCTATTCTAGGGGTAAAAATCTTAGAGACTATCTGGTTAAAACTGATGTCTCTAGGATGAATACAGAAACTGCACAGCCTATTACCCATTTTCTGTCACATTTTAATACTAAAAAGGGATGTTTAAAATGTACATGTGTCACCTGCCAGTATTTATTGACTGGCGACTCTTTTCATCATCCACATACTGGCCAGAAAATCATGATTAAACATCGACTTACCTGTAATTCTACCCATACAATCTATCAAATTTTATGTCCATGTGGGCTGAGTTATATTGGCAAATCTGAACGAAAGTTCAAAGAGAGATTGACATGTCACCTATCAGCCATCAGAAGTGCACTAGAGACAGGCAGCAGTGATCAGCCTGTAGCTAGGCACTTTGCAGCTTTCAAACATCCTATTAGCAGTATCCGCTATGGGATGATCGATCATGTCCCCACCAGCATCAGAGGAGGTAACCGGGGTTCTAAGTTACTGAAAGCAGAGGCTAAGTGGATAGCAAAGCTAGATGTGATTTATCCAAGAGGTCTAAATGAACAGTTTTCATATGTGTGTTTTTTGTAAGATAAGTTCTGGATACAAACAGGTTGGATAGTGTGTATCTGCTGATACTACCTTTATGGTTGTAACAATGTATGTGCAACATTAACAGATATTTTAAATGCATAGAGGTTGACACTGTTATACATTAGCTACGGTCTGGTAACCATGGTGATGGGACTCTTTCACTTAGTGCGCTGACAGCGCTTTTACATCATTTCCGAAGCTCCCGACCGGAAGTTCGGGTCCGGACCTGCAGAGAGATTGCACGTGGGGTTCTATAAAGGTATGTTATTTTGTTTTAATATGAATAAAGCCTGACGACAGTGGGGTGTCCACTGAAACGTTGCAAACTATATCTAAGTGTATGACTGTTTGATTATGCTGTGAGTGCCACGTCCTTTCCTTGTCTATATATATATATATATATATATATATATACACACACTGAGAATATATTTACAATAAAAACAAAACTTTATTTCTGATAAAAAGTAAACAATACAATATTGATACACCTATTTATTATCTACAAAGTCTATTGTAATATATGTATATGATAGGTGATCATTAGATAGAAAAAAAGAACCTGTTAAAAAAAATCATAAATAATTCAACATAATAGGCAGTCCGTACTTGCACTTACAGTGATCAATAGTGAGTGCTATGATGGGTACCTTGCTGGAAATCCTCTTGTTGATCTGGTTCGGTGAAGTGAACAGACCCTTTTTTCAAAGATGTAGGTGGGAGTTTTGCAAGCAGAGCTTAGTGCTTTAGGTATTTGTTGCTTGGCTAAGTTGGCTGACAGGTATTTTGATGAGCTATCCCGGTGTTACGATTCCTGTACTCCAGACTGGAGAAGATCTTATGGCAGAGATCTGAGTACAGGAATGAAATACAGGTTGTGGGAGCTGGAGAGCCTAGTAACCCCTGGCGCCCTAACTCCGTTGTCTCGCCCGTGTTATCAGAAATCCCCTGCGAGACTATGGTTGCTTGAGCCCATGGCAGCCGCGTTCGAAGGGCGGATTATGTCTGCCCAACCCCGATGCCCCCGCAGGTCTTAATGGGAGACAAGGGGAAGTCCGAGACAGGGAGATAACAAGGGGCCCTCTGACTAAGCAACCAAGCCAGGGGTTACAAGCTAACTTAACTAAATCAAAAGGTATGTGCGGACTAGCCGCCAGGGAAAAGGACAACCAAGGATCCACGGATCCGACACTCCTATCCGGCACCGCTGGACACCAGAGTGGATCTTGTGGAAGCGGAATCCTCCGCAAAGCTCCAGAACTCAAAATAAACACAATAATAAATAGTAGCGGACAAGCCGCAACACACGGCTGCGCCGCGACTCACGAACACCACCAGATGTTAAAGGTGCTCGGTCAGACTCCAGGAACAGATGGTAACTTCCGAGTACTGGATCACTGAGAACAGGAACAAACGAACAGACCGGGACTGGGAACTCTCTCTGCAGCAGAATCAGGCAAACAGGAAGCTATCACCGGCGTCTGTGAGGAGTCCTGGGAGTGCTTTTAACAGAGAGTCTTCCAATCAGCTGTTTGGAGGCTGATTGGATTAAATGCCATGCAGCTGACAAGCTGCATGGCCAGGGAAACAGATGAGTGATAATTACAACATGCCGTGCAGCTGCATGCTACACAGCCAGGAAACCAGTGATGATATAAACTTAGACCCAGCAACGGGGAACACGATCCGACAGTGGCGTCCCCGTTGCTAGGCGCCGGCCGCACTGACGAGCGGACCCTCGGCGCCTAACAGTACCCCCCCCTTGAGGAGGGGTCAAGGAACCCCTAAATCCGGGTTTCTGAGGAAATTCTTGAAAAAATGCCCTTTTGAGCCTTGGGGCATGAAGGTCCTCATCTAGGACCCACGACCTTTCCTCAGGACCATAACCTTTCCAATGCACCAAAAAATAAAGCCGACCCCGGGACAGCTTGGAATCGAGAACCTTCTCTACCACGAACTCCTGCTGACCCTGTACATTAACTGGTGATCTCCCCTGAGGTTTTTTACGAGGAAATCTGCTAGATGAAACATATGGTTTGAGCAAAGAGCAATGGAAGGTATTTCCGATTCGTAACATTTTTGGTAGCTGTAACCGGAAAGCAACTGGATTGACTTTTTTGATAATGAGAAATGGTCCAATAAATCTAGGACCCAATCTGGCTGAGGTTTGTCGAAGTTTGATATTGCGAGTCGACAGCCACACCCTGTCTCCTACTCTAAAAGTGCACGGCCGCCGGAACCTGTCCGAAAAATCTTTTTCCTTGAAAGCTGCTTTTCTGAGAGCTATGTGCACTTTTTTCCAAATAAGTTTAAGATGAGAGGTCAGGGCCAGAGAGGAGACAGAGGAATGTTGGAAAAATGAATTAGCTCTGGGGTGGAAACCAAAAACTGCAAAAAATGGAGACACATTGGAGGAGGAATGACAGGCATTATTATAAGCAAACTCTGCCAATGGAAGAAACTCAGACCAGTCATTTTGGAGTTTGGCCGAGTACAAACGCAAATATTGTTTTAAGGATTGGTTCACTCGCTCAGTCTGTCCATTTGATTGTGGATGATAACCGGAGGTTAATGATAATTTCATTTTTAACGAAGCACAAAAAGACTTCCAAAACTGTGCAATGAATTGTGGACCCCTGTCAGAAACAATATCAGTGGGTAACCCATGGAGTCTGAAAACATGACGGAGGAACAAGACTGCCAATCCCTGGGCAGATGGCAATCGGGGAAGACCAATAAAATGAGCCATCTTACTAAAACGGTCCACTACCACCCATATGACTGTGCATCCAGCTGACAGAGGGAGATCCACCACAAAATCCATGGAGATATGCGACCATGGTCTAAGAGGAACATTCAATGGCATAAGTTGACCAATAGGCAAAGAACGGGGAACTTTATGCTGTGCACAGACCTGACACGAAAAAACAAACTCTTTAATGTCTTTAGAAAGACCAGGCCACCACACTGAGCGGGATACCAATTCAAAAGTTTTAGCGACTCCCAGATGCCCTGCAACTTTGCTATCATGAAATTCCTCCAAAACAGTTGCTCTCAAAAACTCAGGAACAAAAAGACGACCAGCAGGAGTATTTCCCGGAGCTTGATGTTGAAGCAGCTTCAATTGAGAAAAAACATCCTGTGTGAGACCTGCCTGAATGACTGAAGGCGGAAGTATGAGAGTAACAGGACTGTTGTCTTGAGCGGGAAGAAAACTGCGTGAGAGGGCATCTGCCTTGGTATTCTTGGAACCAGGTCTGAAGGTGATAATGAATTTGAAACGAGTGAAAAATAAAGCCCAACGAGCCTGTCGGGCATTCAGTCGCTTAGCTGATTCAATGTATTGAAGATTTTTGTGATCTGTCAAAACAGAAATGGTATGGGTCGCTCCTTCAAGCCAATGTCTCCACTCCTCAAAAGCCCATTTAATAGCCAGCAACTCCCGATTACCAACATCGTAGTTGGATTCAGCAGATGAGAATTTCCTGGACATAAAGGCACAAGGATGTAACTCAAGGGAATCTGGATCCTTCTGAGAAAGGATAGCCCCTACACCAACCTCCGAGGCATCTACCTCAACGATGAAAGGCAATTCTGGGTTGGGATGTCTAAGGACAGGGGCTGAGACAAAGGCTTGTTTCAAGGCCTGAAAAGATACTTTAGCTTCACATGACCAATTGGTAGGATCTGCTCCCTTCTTAGTGAGTGCCACAATGGGAGCAACTATGTCAGAGAAAGAGTGAATAAACCTTCTGTAGTAGTTCGCAAACCCTAAAAAGCGCTGAATTGCTTTTAAGTTGGTGGGTTGCGCCCAACTCAGGATGGCTTGGAGCTTCTTAGGTTCCATTCGGAATCCCCGAGGGGAAATAATGTACCCTAAAAAGGATACCTCCGTGACGTGAAATTCACACTTCTCCGGTTTGGCATACAAGTGATTTTCACGTAATTTCTTAAGTACCTGACGCACCTGGGTAACATGTTGTTCTATAGAGTCAGAATAAATCAAAATGTCGTCTAAATAGACCACAACGAATCTTCCCAGAAACTCACGGAGCACATCATTTATGAGATCCTGAAAGACTGCCGGAGCGTTAGATAGGCCGAAAGGCATGACCAGATACTCATAGTGACCTGATTGAGTACTGAATGCCGTTTTCCACTCATCCCCCGATCTGATTCTAATGAGATTATATGCTCCTCTCAGGTCAATCTTGGAAAAAATAACAGCCGAACGTAGTTGATCAAAGAGGACAGAGATCAGAGGCAGAGGGTAAGTATTCTTTACTGAGATTTTATTCAGGGCTCGAAAGTCAATGCAGGGTCTGAGGGAACCATCCTTCTTCTCTACGAAGAAAAAACCTGCACTTAAAGGGGATTTAGATGGCCTGATAAACCCTTTCTCAAGACTTTCTTTCACATACTCATTCATGGCCACAGTTTCAGGACCAGACAATGCATATAACCTTCCTTTAGGCAACGTGGCACCAGGAATTAACTCAATGGTACAATCATAAGGCCTATGGGGAGGCAAAATATCCGCATTGCCCTTGGAAAACACATCCAAAAAATCTTGGTACTCTCCAGGAATATGTGCGGACCTGGCAGCAGCTACTCGGATAGGAAGTGTAATACATTCTTTATCACAGATGGTACTCCATTGTAGAATCTCCCCAGACTGCCAATCTATGATGGGATTATGAAAGGCCAGCCAAGGGTGACCCAGAACCACAGGAACTGCTGGACAATGGGTAAGAAAAAACTCAATCTTTTCAGAATGTAGAGCTCCCACCGAGAGCAAAACAGGAGGTGTACATAGAGAAATAACCCCATTGGATAAGGGACTCCCATCTAAACCATGCATGGTGATACACCTACTTAAGGTTAACTGAGGAATACCTAAGGCCTTGGCCCATGTTAAGTCCATAAAGTTTCCTGCAGCTCCACTGTCCACAAAAGCAGAGACCGAGGAACAGAGGCTGTCATAAGAAACTTTAGCAGGAACCAATAGTGAATTATTTGAGGAGATGAGCTGTAGACCAAAGTGAACCCCCTCACTATTCACTTGGTCAGGAAGTTTCCCGACTTGTTTGGGCAACTACGGGCAAAATGTCCCTTACCTCCGCAGTACAAACACAGACCAGAATTTTGCCTCCTGGTTCTTTCTTCCGGAGACAATTTGGAGAGACCAATCTGCATAGGCTCCTCCATGTCTATCGGAACGGAAGAAACACAGGGAAAAGAAACTACAGATGCCCCTTTCTCAGTCCTCCGCTCTCTGAGCCGACGATCTATTTTAATAGAGAGCTCCATGAGTTTATCAAGGTTCTCAGGAGCGGGATACTGAAGGAGGCTGTCTTTTATAGATTCAGATAAGCCGAGGCGAAACTGACTGCGCAGGGCAGGATCATTCCAGCCACAGTCGTTCGACCAACGGCGAAACTCCGTACAATAATTCTCTGCAGGATTCCTACCCTGTCTTAGAGCACGCAACTGACTTTCTGCGGATGCCTCTCTATCAGGGTCGTCATACAATAGCCCTAAAGATTTCAAAAAAGCGTCTACAGGCGATAAGGCCGGATCGTCTGTCTTTAAACCAAAAGCCCAGGTCTGAGGATCCCCCTGAAGCAGAGAAATTATAATTCCAACCCGCTGAGCCTCCGTACCTGAGGAAACTGGTCTTAAACGAAAATACAGTTTACAAGACTCTTTAAAATTAAAAAACTGTTTTCTATCCCCAGAAAAACGGTCAGGCAGATGCATTTTTGGTTCAGGGATGACCCTCGGGGAAGTCCGTAACAGATCTTCCTGTGAGCTCACCCGGAGGGACAGATCCTGAACCATCTGGGTAAGTTCCTGAATCTGACTAACCAAAAACTGGCCAGGATTTGGCCCAACACCGGTGGGATTCATGAGGCCGACAAAATTCTCCCTACTGGATAAGTGAAAAAATTAACTCCTGTTGAAATTTTTTCTTTTGTCTGGCCGGTGATAATGTTACGATTCCTGTACTCCAGACTGGAGAAGATCTTATGGCAGAGATCTGAGTACAGGAATGAAATACAGGTTGTGGGAGCTGGAGAGCCTAGTAACCCCTGGCGCCCTAACTCCGTTGTCTCGCCCGTGTTATCAGAAATCCCCTGCGAGACTATGGTTGCTTGAGCCCATGGCAGCCGCGTTCGAAGGGCGGATTATGTCTGCCCAACCCCGATGCCCCCGCAGGTCTTAATGGGAGACAAGGGGAACTCCGAGACAGGGAGATAACAAGGGGCCCTCTGACTAAGCAACCAAGCCAGGGGTTACAAGCTAACTTAACTAAATCAAAAGGTATGTGCGGACTAGCCGCCAGGGAAAAGGACAACCAAGGATCCACGGATCCGACACTCCTATCCGGCACCGCTGGACACCAGAGTGGATCTTGTGGAAGCGGAATCCTCCGCAAAGCTCCAGAACTCAAAATAAACACAATAATAAATAGTAGCGGACAAGCCGCAACACACGGCTGCGCCGCGACTCACGAACACCACCAGATGTTAAAGGTGCTCGGTCAGACTCCAGGAACAGATGGTAACTTCCGAGTACTGGATCACTGAGAACAGGAACAAACGAACAGACCGGGACTGGGAACTCTCTCTGCAGCAGAATCAGGCAAACAGGAAGCTATCACCGGCGTCTGTGAGGAGTCCTGGGAGTGCTTTTAACAGAGAGTCTTCCAATCAGCTGTTTGGAGGCTGATTGGATTAAATGCCATGCAGCTGACAAGCTGCATGGCCAGGGAAACAGATGAGTGATAATTACAACATGCCGTGCAGCTGCATGCTACACAGCCAGGAAACCAGTGATGATATAAACTTAGACCCAGCAACGGGGAACACGATCCGACAGTGGCGTCCCCGTTGCTAGGCGCCGGCCGCACTGACGAGCGGACCCTCGGCGCCTAACACCCGGGACAGGTTCATAGAAACATAATATATTTTATATTATTCAATAGGGTGCCCTCAGATCTTTATTCATATGCAACTGCTGTACCACACAGCTTCCATGATAATGTCCCATTCCCATTCTTTAGTAGCACTCTATTCAGTAGCATTAGTTTGGCATCCATGGCCAGCTAGCCCATCAGGCAAAGTACGCATTTACTTATGGTGCCAGGCCTGCAATGGTGCCCTCATCCATCGCCAGACACAGTACTGGCACCAGAGCAGAGGTACTTTTCATCACCCCTGCCTCCCCAATCACCCACTATCTCCCTCTAACCCCTGTCTACCCACTATCTCCATGTCACACCAGTCTTCCTAGTCACCCATTATTCTATTGTCATTCACTATCTCCCCTGTCACCCCACTTTCTCCCTACTCCCCTGGGGGTACTCTTGTGTGGCTATGTCCCTCCCTTGTAAATCCACACCCTTTTTTGCAGCGCATGCTGTCCATTTAAGATTTTTATTCCATCAAGGGGTGCAAAAATCTACATTCACTTACCAAAAAAAATTAAGCTCAGGCTGGCCCCTCTCCTGAAAGATATGGAATACTGTGTTCAGTTCTGGAAACCATTGTCAAAGTAAGATAAATAAGGAACCATATACCTTATGGAAAATTGATCAATACACAATAGTACATGAATTTATCGACCTTATTTACAGAACATATCCCTATACTAATTACTAACCATACATGGTTGGTTTACAACAATATAAAAACATGTGCTGAACAGCTGGCCCCGGTCTTCCCAGCCATTTTCAACAAGTTGCTTGAAAATTGTGTGGTCCCATCTTGTTTCAAGCGCTCCCTCATTATTCCACTGCCAAAGAAATCTTACTTTTCCCAGAACTTAAATAATTACAGACCAGTAACACTAACATTGGTGGTGATAAAGATGCTGGAGAGTCTGGTACTGACTCATCTGAGGACCATGGCAGGTACTCTCCTAGAACCTCTGCAGTTCGCCTACAGTGTGAACAGATTAGCAGAGGATGCAGTGACTCTGGGTCTGCATTTAATTATGCAGCACTTGGATTCGCCAGGTGTCTACGTGAGGGTTCTGTTTGTGGACTTCAGCTCTGCATTCAATACTGTTATTCCTGGTATCTACAATCTAAACTGCATAGCTCAGGAGTTCCAGAAATGCTGTGTTTCTGGGTGGAGATTTTTTTAATGGATAGAGAGCAGTGGGTTAAGATGAGGAAGTTCACCTCTGGAGTTCGGACTACAAGCACCGGCGCTCAGCAGGGATGCATTCTCTCCCCCTTCCTCTTCTCACTGTATACCAACGACTGCACTTCTGACAACAAATCTGTGAAACTTCTTAAATTTGCAGATGACGCCATGCTCATTGGTCTTATTATGGATGGTAAGGAGTCTGCTTACAGGAAGGAGATGTGCGGTTGGCCACCAGGTGCAGAGCAAACAATCTAGAGCTAAATACACTAAAAACAGTTGAAATGATTGTTGATTTTAGGAAGCACCCCTCTACACTCCCCCCACTCACAATTGCAAACAATGTAGTAACTGTCGTGGAATCCTTCAGATTCCTGGGTTCAACGATCTCCAAGGATCTGAGGTGAAAGTCTAATATCGAGATCATTGTAGGGAAAGCCAAGCAGAGACTTTACTTCTTACGCCAACTTAGGAAGTTTAAACTGCTGCAGAAACTTCTGATCCTTTTCTACTCTGCAATTATCCAATCTGTTCTCTGCACCCTGATAATGGTGTGGTTTGGCACTGCCTCAACCCACAACAGAAATAGGCTACAACGAATTGTAAGGGTAGCGGAAAAAATCATTTGGACAAATCTTCCAGCAGTTGAGGATATCTATCGGGCAAGGTTTACAAAGTTGGTGGGGAGGATCATTGATGACTATTCCCGCCCTTCTCATGACCTGCGAAATGGTACAGCTCGCGGCTCGTGAGAACTGCTAGACAGAGGTACAGTTTTTTTCCTCAGGCAACTAACTTTGTTAATTCTGCAATTGCTTAGTCATATTCTCATATTCGTTCAGTACTCAATTCATGTACTCAAGCTATCCATTATGTGTTCTTCCTTGAATTATGTATCCTGTTGTATGTCATATATTGTCTGGGAGCTGTGGTTATTGGAAACAAATTCCTTGTGCATTATGTACTGATATACTTTCCAATAAACTGATTGTGATATAAGTTACAGTGGGATATGTTCCCTTTAAATGATTCTTTCTTAAAACCTCTTGTTTTTGTTAAACTAAAACACATCTGGATTTTATGAAATGTAATTAGCTAAGTAAAATAGAGCAATAGCTAAATATCAGTATCTTACTAGGAAAAGCCACAAGCATCCCTATGGTATGGCCAACAACAAATAATCAGTTATGGGAAGAACATTTAAAAGTTAATGGATGCTATAGTTGAACATGCCAAATGTCATGCGTGTCTACGCCAAGTCTGTTGCACAAGTCTGTTACATAAGATGTTTCATAAGATATATGATGTATTTGGGGTGGGGTTATGGTTTTTTGTATGTCCAAGGAAACCTATAAATGTATCAATTAAATTACCAGTCGGGGTTAGTCTGCATTCTGACCCTCAGTGGGCTACGTGTGTATGGGCTGGTCTTTATATAAATAAATAATCAATTATTTATTCAACTTTACTTTTTATTATAAATAAGCAAGGAAACAAAAAAATTAACACCATATCTCTGAAGGATATAAATACATTGATGAGTGTACAAAGAAGGGCAACTAAAATGTTGCATAGTCTACATTACAAAACTTAAAAGTTCTTAACATGTATAGTTTGGAGCAGAGAAGGGAAAGGGGGGACATGATGGAAACTTTCAAATATGCCAAGTGTTTTAGCAATGTCCAGGAAGGAAACATTTGTCAAAGGAAGAAAAGTATTAGAAAACAAGGACATGCGCTGAGACTTGAGGTAGGTAGTTTCAGAGGAAATCTAGGGAAAAAATAATTAATAGAAATGGTAGTGGATAGGTGGAATAGCCTCCCATCAGAGGTGGTTGAGGCTAAGTCAGTAATTTAAACATGCTTGGAATTGGCATATGAATATCCTTATGATGAACTAAGGATCAAACAGGGTTGAGGTTACCAAAAGGTTAACAAAAATGGGGAGACTAGATTGGCCAAGTGGTTCTTTTCTGCAATCAAATTCTATGTTTCTATGTAACATCAACCAATAATGGCTTTTAAATGGCTACGATGTATCAGCCACAGCTTTTTTCCAGTACAAAATCTGTTCTGGTCCATATACAGACTCAGTCACACACAGAAATACAGTACAAGTGTCAAATATCAAATTACCCTCCTCGTTCTCCAGTCTCCTTGTGTGTGTCTTAAGATTTTCTTGTACTATATATATATGTATATATATATATATATATATATATATATATAAAGGGCACAGATACACCATTACAACTGATGTCTCGCCAGAGGGTTACATACCTATAGGAGTATTCTACAAACCTGAGTATCTGAACATTATATACTATTCAAGTATTATTGACCTATGAGGCTTTCTTAACTGCATTTAAAGTCCTAGTCGTCCATCTGGCTATTGCAAGTATCTGAGAATGGTACTTCCGGTTGCTTTATTAGTTCATTGATGGTATTTACCAGTCCAATGAGATTTACCCCTGATGAAGTCTTGTTATAAGATGAAACGTGTTTGGTTATCGGTATAAGTGACGTGACCTCCAATCTACAATAGGAGACGGAGGATCCCATAGAGAATTACTTATTTTTGTTCTTAATGTGACCATCAAATTGTATGGGCTGCGAGAGGAAGTTACCATATTACATCTGTATGGACATTGAAGCTGTTTTTTATGTTTTATAATAAATTTTATGAAGGAACATACTGTTATTTTTAATGTCTGAATTATCAATGTGAAAAATCCTGTAAAGATTTGTCTAATTATTGTGTGTTGATACGAACCCTTGGTGCCAATTTCACTATTGTTATACATTTCCATTTATGCTTAGTTCTTTTTAACAGGGGACTTAGTGGAATTGGGCAACCTGTTCAAATGTCCATTTCTTCCATCTTTGAATTAGCGCAGGAGGAGGGTTTTTTGTTTGGAATATATATATATACTATGTAAGATAATGGGCGGCACTCCATGGACTTCTAAATAAGCTGACACACCAGCATGTATATTTCAACATTTCAGGTGTACACCTGAAACGTTGAAATATACATGCTGGTGTGTCAGCTTATTTAGAAGTCCATGGAGTGCCGCCCATTTTTTTACATAGTGTTTTGGAGCCTCAGGTTTGTGGGAGGGCACCCAGGCAGGAAAATTACTAAGTGGAGTGCCGTTCTCTATCTTATAAATATATATATATATATATATATATATATACATTTTTCATGATTACTAGGATTACATCATACAGTAGGTTTTGATCGTGTAATTTAAATAAAGGAAAACATTTCTATCATTGTCCTCCCTGTAGACGTCTTACTATACATCAGACACAAGAGAGTCTTAGTGAGGCCTCCACAGATTAATCAAACCACTAAAGCCACCTCTGGCATGGTATAAAAGAAAGCTCTAACAGTGAGTTATAAGCTGATATTTATCAGTTTCTATGTTACAACACTACGTTATTAATATCTGACAAAGAAGTGCTCTATGAGAGTTTTTCCAGGTGAGTAAAAAAAATGGTGAATTAGAGAACATCTGTTATACGGTCTTTGCAGTTTTAAATATAGTTAAATAGAATGGACCACATAATCCTGTATTTCGCATTGTCTAGTAGAAGAGAAAACTGTGAGATTGGGTCTTAAACTGAGAATCTTATCAGTAATATGTTATGTTTTATTGGTGAAAATTGTTGATAACATGTCTGACAAAGATGTGTTCATTGTGAGATTTCCCAGGTAAGACAATCAATCTTGAGTTAGAGGACTAAAGTCTAATCACACAGGGCATCTTACTGATTTCTCAGTCAACCTTGTGTGTAACAAACATTGTTTGAATCTTGTTTTTCCCATATTTCTAGAAGCTATCACAGGATTTAACAAGGAAAGTCAACAAATTCTGTTTGAGCAAGTTCCAACAGCCAGAATTTGGGAAGAATATGATGTATTGATGCTTATATGGATGAATGAGGAGACTTTTATTTCAAATAGCTATTTAAGCTAATGAGTTACACATTTTAAAAACTATAAAACCCAAATTTTATTCAATGTTGTGGTTCCTTTAAATCTTAAAATATCCCCATGTAGTTAGTAAATTATAGTATCTTCTTTAAAATAATAGTGTAATTTTTGAGTTTGTTCAGTAGTCTTCACAACAACTGATGATCTTAAAATATTTTTTTAAAGAAACCTAAACAGACATTCCTGTTAATGTAAATGTATTTTCTTAGGCTCCCAATGCCATAGAATGGCCTGTAAGTATGATGAAACAAACTGTAGCATTCTCCAGTTATTTCTTGTATTTGTTGTAATGGGATAGCATAAAATTGTTAGTTTTTTAAAATTTATGAATGTATTCATTTACAGGAAACTTAAATGTCTTTATGTTGGAATAAAGGTTTAGGTTGTGTGATCAGGAATGTCTGATTCAGTTATACTGTACAGTATGTCTCATACAGCTCACAGATTACTTCTTTTGACAATTATAAAACATCTGTAAAGTAAAAGTGATCGCCTGTGTATTTGTTTATTTATTTAATTACCAATAACAATGCATTATTGATAAAAACAACTATTACAATAACATATCTTTATACCTTATGATACATTTTAGAAAAGTAGCAAAAAAAGCATACATAGAACCACGCATTTAACTAAGGCAGGACAATTATATGCTGGATACAAGTCACACAACTGTCTTGAACAGACGCATAAGTTTTGTGGATGCTATAGAGAAGAATAACATAGGCAGGGCAACGAAGGTTGAATGGTGATACAATTTACTTATTTTTAAATTCTTATTCTGTTCTCTGTAATGACACTGGGTGACAGTTTAAATAAAAATAATATAAACATATGCACAAAAGGAATTTTGAGCTTCCACAGAGGTCAACATGTGTTACCAGCAAGTGCTCAGTTAAATCACTTAATAATTACCTATTTCAAACATAGTCCTCCTGCAGAAATGTAAGTGGCCTAAGAACCTAGAGCACAGTTATGGTCTGTTGATTATATAGTAGTTGTAATTTGAAAAGCAGTACAGAAAGCAGTAAACAATATCCAGGTGCTAGTAATAAGGTATTTAATAAAGGGTTTTCAGTGGACCACATAGAATGAACTGATTGCCATCCAGAACCTTGAACCCATGTCAATAAACAGATGCCCAGATATAGAAGAAATTGATTTAGTGATTCCAATAAAGTGAACATGGCAAACACTCATTAGAGAGCATGAAGAACATTGGAATGGCAAGTAAGCTATTTCTTTTGTGGGACTATTTACTTTGACTCTACTTTGCCTTTACATTGAATTTATGCCTAAGGGCATTAGAAGTCCCTAAAGTAAGCAAAACTTGCCTGTTATTCTTTGTGGTCCTATATCATCCTGCAGGAGAACTATGAATTCAGCAAGTTATTATTATTTTTAAGTCCTTGCTGGTAATACATCTCTCTGGGCCTGGTTCTGAGTTGGATGCATCTTCAGTCATCTTTGCCAAAGTTATGTCTGCAACTTTATGCTAATGACACTGCCAAGCTCTGCCCTGGTGTACAACTGTTCATCTGAATGTGCAAGGACTGAGTCTCCCAATTTGAGGGTCTTGCAATGATGCTTGGTGCACCTTTAGTTGTACCATCGGATGCACCACCAAAACTTGCACCAGCCCTTTACTAGTTGCTGATTATCCATCTTAATACTCAATATGGCCTCCTGTGTGAAAAACTCAGCACCTAAGTTCACGACCACAGTTAGAAACATACCCACGAAACACATACAAATCACAATACCTCTATGCATTTGATTAGTCAACCCCAGGCTCAGTGGCCAAACTAGCAGTGGAGCAGCTGGTGATTTGCACCAAGGGCCCGATGCAGAGAATGGGCCCAAAGCTGCCCCAGTCTGATGGCAACTCATAATACTCAGGTCCCAGCCATAGTGGAAAGTGAACCGCACTCCCCTCTCCTCTTGTGTGCCTCCTTCCCCGCAGACAGTGGTGCTGCCGACTGTAATGTGAATTGCCTCTCTGGTCCTCCATGCTGATAAGAATGACCTGGCTGGAGGGGGAGGAGGGGTCACTTTCCTCTCAGCTCCCCCACTTTCCCCCTATGTGGTACTGATGCTGTATTGGGTGCTGGGAAAATTACAACACGGTTAGTCCATGGTGCTAAATGTCTCTCTCCCCATTACTCTCTTCCTCTGCCTGCCTTCCTCTCCCAGTCATTCACTTCCTCTTCATCCCCCTTTTCCTCTCCCCATCACCCACTTCCTCTTTCTATCACCCTTTTCCTCTCCCTGTTATTCTCTGCCTCTTTCCTCATCCCCATCTTCCTCTCCTCATCACCCGCTTCCTCTCCCCATCATCCTCTTACTCTCTCAATCACCCTTTTCCTCTTCCCAACACCTTCTTCCCATCACCGCTTTCCTCTCCCCAAAACCCTCTGCTGCTCCCCATCACACTTTGCCTCTCCACAAAACCCACTTTTTCCTGTAACCCTCTTGGTTTCCCCTTCATCCTCTTCCTCTTCCCGTCACCATCTTCTTCTCCCTGTGCACCACTTCCTTGTGGCATATTATGAACTTGGTGCATCAGAATCATTATAGTGAATGTGTTTACAATTTATTATCATATTAAAAAAAATCATATCACCATGTGTGCCAAACTTTTAAGTATAAGCAATACAGCCCTTGTGTCAGCTGCAGTTGTTTTTATATCTTTTATATCATATCTATTCATTACATACAGATGTATGTTTTCAGTTCAATAATTGACAGATATTTTATTTTTCTGTGAATTATTACTTTACTCTTTTGAGTAATTTTGGGGATGATATAGACTCTATTCATGTACGCTGAGTAAAGATAATAGTAATGTGATATGAAAATGTATTACTGGATGTAATATTTTATGCTTCTACCTCAGGTCTTGCTCATATAATGTATGGTCAGAATTCATCTTATGTCTTTCTCCTGGGATTTCCAAATCTTCACAACTTTAACAGTTTATTGTTCCTATTCCTGCTCCTCATTTACTGTATCACCATATGCGGTAATGTTATCATCATTTTTTTTGTTTCGATTAGCAAAAATCTCCACTCTCCCATGTATTTCTTCATCACACAGGTGTCCGTACTGGACATTCTAATGACTACGGACATTCTCCCTAACTTGCTTCAGATTGTCCTTCATGATGGTGGCTCCATGTCTATTGCTGCCTGTTTATTACAGTTTTATGTGTTTGCCAACTGTGAGACATCAGAGTGTCTCATCCTAACAGTGATGTCATATGACCGATATGTGGCTATCTGTAACCCACTGCGATATAACACTATCATCAACAAAGCATTCTGTGCGAAATCTATCATTGCATCATGGTTATTAAGTCTCTTGTTCATGTTAATGAATGACATAGACATTTATAAATTAAGCTTCTGTGGACCAAATGTTATTGACCATTTCTTCTGTGACTTATCTCCTATTCTAGAGCTTTCTTGTTCAGATACGTCACGTATTCAAATCCAAGCAGCTTTATTTGGTATTATTGTGATCCTCTGTCCATTCACAATAATCATTATTTCTTATCTGTATATAAACACCACCATACTAAACATCCGCTCCACCAGTGGGAGACAAAAAGCCTTCTCCACCTGCAGCTCCCTCCTGACTGTTGTGTGTATATTTTATGGGACTCTTTTTTCTGCATATATGGTTCCATCAAAAGGACAATCAGTGTCTACCAGCAAGGCATTATCACTGCTTTATACTGTTTTGGTGCCATTGGTTAATCCATTCATATACAGCCTCAGAAATAAAGACTTCAAGGGAGCTTTTGAAAGTCTTAAGCCTGGTACACACTATGCGATATTTTGAGCAATATCACAATTTTTTACCCGTATGAGTGATATTGCTTGTAATATAGCCCAGTGTGTACGCCTGATGTAGTAAATAATGCATGCTCCTGTGGGTCACTAGAGAGGTCTTCTGTAATCTGTACACGCAGGTCAATTTTGGCTACAGTAGTATCGCATGGAGCTCTTCACCATAACCCTAATCAGTAAGTACACTTCTGCCACTCAACACCGATGTTTACACTGGGGGCATTGTTTATTTGGCACTATACTGGGGACATTGGATCTATATTTGGCACTGTTCTGGGGGCATTGTAAATGTTTATATTGCACTGTGATGGGTGTATTGTATATGTAATTGTATATGTATAATGATGGCTGGATCTTTATTTTCCCCTTTTACTGAATGTTGTGATCCATTATATTTCTTGTGTTATTTTAAAAAGATTGTTCTCAAGTTCAGTATCTTTTTCTGGACCCATGTATGTCGGCATCACTCTTTTTGCCTCTACTGTACATGATCAAATGTTGAATTGCCTAACGTTAATTGACTTTGTTGGCGTAATCTTTTGTCCTGATATAAATCAATGAATCTAGACGTACAAGAATTCTCTGTTCTTTCTATTTTTTTAGTATAACATTTTTTAACAGTGTTGCTTTTTTGTTGGCATAGTGGGCAACACCAGTTTCAGTTGGGCAGCAATTACACATAGGGGGCACCCACAGGTTGACAGCAATAAATATAAAGGGGGGCACCCATAGGTGGGCAGCTGCATATAATATTGGTATATTTATCCCCTCCTGAAGCCTGTCTGTCTATAGTGGTGATCGCGGCCTGTATATTCAGATTATGTGAGTAGCACTGGCTGTCTACACACAGTATATGCCCCATAGTACCACTACCCACCAATTATGCATGCAACCCAGTATCTTAAAATTATTTATTATATATGGACACAATTGGCTGGATATAATAGGCATGGTTTAGCCTTGTACATGATTGACCCTTTAAAAAAATGTCCAAGTTCAGCCGGCTTCCTGAACAGTCGCCAAACTCAGGCGTTATTACATCCGGCGCTATATATTTTTAAGTACAGTATAGAAAAACTTTATATTGCAAACAAACATTCACACACTAAATAATTTTCAATAGTAGAGTAGAGACAGTACACACACACCATGTAAAAATGTTCATGTTCTAAAATTTGGGGATGTAAATTTTTTTAAACCTTCTTTATTTCCTGACAAGGCACTGCCTCCACTCCACAGAAATAGGTCAGATAATCCTCCTTGACCTTTTTAATATTTACCAAGGCCACTTGGGTATCCCCTGCTCCAGCCACCGAAGTACACCAATCAATGGGAGTCATTCAGATCTGATCGCTAGGCACAATTTTTGCACACCTGCAATCAGATAGTCACCGGCTACAAGGGGAGTGGGTTTTTGCTATGCAGGATTGCGTTCACATGTGCAACAGAGCTACACAAACTGATTTTGTGCAGTCTCTGCATAGCCCAGGACTTAGCCGCTGTGATCACATTAGTCTGTTTGGGACCTGATTTAACATCAGACACCCTCCCTGCAAACACATGGACACGCCTGTGTTTTTCCGGACACTCCCTAAAAATGGTAAGTTGCCACCCACAAATGGCCTCTTCCTGTCAATCTCCTTATGAATGCCCATGTGAATGGATCCTTCGCACAATCCCGTCGCTGACCGGTGAACTTTGTTGCAGCTGTCCGTCGCGCCTGCGCATTGTGGTGCATACGCATGCGCAGTTTGGATCTGATCGCCCGATGTGCAAAAATGCACAGCAGTGATCAGATGTGAATGACCCTCAATGTCCTCAATGTCGTCTGTGGCATCTGGCACTGCTGTAATTGCTATCCTTTGTTGGGTGTTCTTCCGCCTTGGGAAATTATGTAGGGCACAGCATGTCGAGACAACCCACTCTATCTCGTAGACGTGTAGGTTGATGGCTGTATGGAATATCCTGAAGCGATTGCTAAGGATGCCAAATGCATTCTCAGCAGTACAATGTGCCCTAGATTTGACCAAATATTAAAATATTAAATATTAAGGTTAAGCACTGAAGAATATGTTTGCACTATTTAAATACGAGAATAATAATAAGGTGCAGCAAATAACACTTGGGGGCATAGAGTGGTGGACAGCAGCATATACCATAAAGGGTGCATCAAATAACTCTTGGGGGGCATACAGTGATGGGCAGCAGCATAAACCATAAGAGGTGCATCAAATAACACTTGGGCGGCATATAGCATTGTGGGACATGAAACATTTTCTTTCCCAGAAATATTTCTGTTTGAGGTGAGTGAAATCAGCTTTGCAGGTCTCTGGGTTGATGAGGTTCAAAGCCTGAGGGGAAATGAGGGAACCAAACTTGAGCTCTGCCACAGATCTGCTAGTCACCAGGAAGCGCAGGGTAGCAATCAGCCTCTCCTCGGCAGCTATGGCCCTCCAAATTTTTGTATCCTGCTTCTAAATAGGAAGCATCACCAGTCTCAGAAACTCCTGAAAAGTGACATCATCCATATACAGGAAGTTGTGGTAGTCATCAGGATTGTTATCATGGATCTCCATAAGTAGGGGCACGTAAGAGAGTGAACCCCTCTGCATCAGTCACTCCTTCGTCCAGTAGGAGCAGAGCCTTCTTCTATTCCGGGCCCTCTCCCTATCACTTAGCACCACAGCCTTAGCATATAATGTAATACCATAAATTGAAAGTGAAAGGGATCAATCACAAGAGAACGAAGTAGACATTTTGTGCAGGCAAACCAAAAACAAAGCAAAGCAATCTAGTAATGTATCGGGGGGAAAAAACTACTTATACAGCGCCTCACTTAATGTAAATTAATTAATGGATATGTTAAAAAAAGTAAGGATTAGATTTTTGGCTCATGAGACACTGCGCTTGCCATGACCACTATGTGAAAAATGGATAGACAAACTGGAAACAACAACAGTGGCTGCGCTGTGTGTCAGCAGTCAGCACAATGTGTAATAAGAATATATATTATTTAATATCAATAAAAAACAGTAACAATCGAATAAATAAAAAAGGTACCAGCACACCTATATCTGTCTCAAGTGAAAAGCAAAGTTCAGCCGTGTGTTCAATAGTGGCTATACATAAAATGTCTCATATTCCACAATACAAGAGGAATTGTGGGGATTCAGTGCAATTCCAAATAGTTATCTCTAGCAATCACCAGGTGGATAATTATGAGCATATAATACCTCTCCAAATGGGCTGGTAAAGATTAGCTGAGCGTCCTCAGCTAAAAAGTCCTGCGTTGCCCAATGTGCTGCACAGCGGAGAGGAGATGTAAATGATGCCCGTTGCTTGACACACCGCCGCAGCGGAGGAATGTACGGCAGCCTCCTGTAGTAGTAGAAGCTGCCCAACGGTTGTCACTTAGCTGCAGCGGTGAGGTGAGAGGCAGCTTCCTGTGGCGGTGAGCCGGTCAGTGATGATAATGGTAAGATCAATGTGGAATGCACAGAGGTGAATCACCTGGACCAGGTGTGCATGAAGGCGGGGTCTTGACGCATTTCGTCACGATCACGTGACTTTATCAAAGGTATAATCCTGCCTCCAAGCAATCGATATTTAAAGCCCAAACGGCTGATGACAAACAGATGTCAGTGATGAGCAATTAAGACAAAACATTAAATACACGTTGGCTCTCATAATAAAGCATTTTTTTAAAACATAAAACAGAAGAAATACATGGCAGAGATCACTTGTGATATAGTGGCCTATATCCTCAAATAAAATACTCATATATATATATATATATATATATATATAAAAATTCCAAAAAGAGCTGGCACTCACCCCAAATGTGTTGTTCCGGTGCCCTCTGGTATAATACGTATAAACAGACAATGGAAGCATGCAGCGGCACTCAGAGACTGATTCCAAAAGTTAAAGGTGCAAAAGTAGGTGATATCACCTCGACAAAGGGGCGTTAGCGCCCCGAAACGTTGGTCACTTTTGTGTTTTTATTTACATGGATTAAACCACCTACTTTTGCACCTTTAACTTTTGGAATCAGTCTCTGAGTGCCGCTGCATGCTTCCATTGTCTGTTTATATATATATATATATATATATATATATATAATCCTGTGTTATACATGAGTATTTATATTAAAAACACAGAAGTTTAAGCAAAATTCAAACACCAGATTTATCTCCAACCTCATTTTAACATCAATATCGGATACTCCTGAGGCGGTCATTTGTAAGAGATCATAATACTGTTAAACAGGGGACGATAGCTGATTTACATATATAAAAAAGCAACAAGTATAAAACAAATCCTTTTCTGACTGACGCTTTATCCCTCTAAATAGATGAACTAAGCGAGTTTGAAAATTAGGAATAAAGCTAGATACAATTAACATACACCAATATGGCCATCATGGATTCGAACTCAGGTCTATACATACACACTGCCCAGTGACTTAACTTGTTGCGCCACTGATCCCACTGAGTGTAGACAAATCAAACTGCGGACTATAGTTACAGAATAATAGATCTTATATGGTATGCTTAGAAAACCTGATTTGAGTATAATAGAAAAGTATAAAAGGACAAAGGACAATAAAACAATAAAAATTAATTCAAACACCAGGATTAAGCTACACCCTCAATATGACCAATGTCGGATGTTCCTAAAACGACTGTCATAAAGAGTAATAGTGGTGCCGGACACAGGATGGTGGCTGTCCATTATATATGAATATTTTCTCATGAGACCCCATGGGTGCTACAAATGCCCCAATTGCACCACTTGCACCCATATGCTCACTGGTTCTTCCTTTAGACACCCACACGAGAATCGCAATATTAACATCAAGTACGTCCTCTCATGTCAGTCCTCCTTTATCATTTACATTATAGTTTGCCTGTGCAACTTGGTCTATGTGGGCAAATCTATCAGAACCATGAGGGAGAGAATGACCCTGCATAGGTCTGCAATCAAACAAGCCTCATTGGGTAAAGCAGCCGACCAGCCAGTTGCTAGGCACTTGAAGCATATGGTAATCGACCACATCATGAAATCTTTGAGAGGTGGTGACCGAGAGGGTAAACTCCTTCGATTGGAGGCCAAGTGGATCCACAGACTTGGCACCATTAACCCTGACGGCTTGAACGAGATGATGTCCTGGAACTTGTTCACCCACAAATAACCCTGATCTTACCGGAGTTGTGGAGGGTTCACTCCTCCACTTTCTTAACTACTATTTATAGCCTGTTCCAGTTTCTAAGTTGTGTCTTGAACCTGTTTATGCTCCATCTCGTTTAGTAAGCACTTTATCACTTCCACTTCTTTTCACTCTTTCTCTCTCTTTTTTAAGCGCTAGCATAGCCTGTTTTGTAGATAATACACCTAGTTTAGTTTGCTGTTTCACATAAGTGAACAGCGACTTTATATTGCATTTGTGTAACTTCAGCTATTCTCTATTTTAGGCAGTGTCCGCTACCATACAGTACAATGGTTACAGCACCATTGCGAGTGAAATTTGCTGCGGCTCCTTGACTGCACAGTTATTGCTTTCAATGCAGCCCTTCAACCCTTTTTTCTTAATTATAGGCAGTAACAACACTATTGTGATTATCTGATCTATGCTAGCCTTTTTTGTACTCTGTGGTGGTGGTGTTTTACAATTTACCATCGCTATTTCACTCTTCTCGGCAGCAGCATAGTTACATGCTGGGTTTCTATGACACCGGGCGGCCGCCTGCCGATGACGTCAGCAGATAGCGCCGGACCTCGAGGACGGACGCCGCGCTACACTCGTTCACTCTGGGGTTTCTTCCACTATAAAGGTATGTTTTTATTCTTTGCACACTGCTGTACACCTTCACAAAGGGACCTGCGTGTCCCGAAACGTTGGACTTTATGGTGATGTGAATACACTTTTTCATTTTGATTAAGACGCTGAGTGCCGCTCCTTTTTTCCTGTTTGTATATATATATATATATATATATATATATATAGTAGGTAAACAGTTGTGCGACACTCCAATAAATGATCCAACAGCAGCTTAAGTCAATATAAAAATGCTTTTAATTCATTGCGGCATTTTCATCAGGATAGAAGAAGCAAATAAAACACATACCTTATAAAGGAGAGACCACCATATGAAACGCCAATCCGCGGCGGGACCACTCACCTGGCCGGCGGCGCGATGTCCATGATGTCATCACAGAGCACCAGTAATGGAGCATCATCAGACGCATGGACACAGGAACACCATCACCATAGTAACATCTGTATGCAGAACATAGATACAAAACTAGCAATCTAGCCAAACAGTGCTATATATTAACAATGTAAATTAGCACAGAAGTACATGGTTACATAGTAAAAAATCAAAACAGACAAGGGATAAAGATATACAAACTAACCTAAAGACAACATATTGATTCCAGTATGTTCATTTAACCCCTTGGGTGCCAGTGTACCCAGAAAAAAAATCCACCTTGCCTCACATTGTAAAAATTTTAAACCACGGTTGCCACCTCTGATACTTAATGGAATGTGGTCAAGAATATGATACCGTAATGAGGTGAGGCTATGCAATGCTGAGGCAAAATGCCTCACGACTGGTTGTTCACTCGTGCCTGACAATAGAGCAGCTTTAATTGAGGACCGGTGTGCAGACATTCATTCTTTGAATGATCACTCTGTCTTCCCCACATAAGACAAGCTACAGGGACAAATGATTTGATATACAGTCAACCTACTGTTACAAGTCAGTTTTGGATGGATTTCAGTAGGTTGACCAGTTTGAGGGTGATAAAAGGTGTCACCAAAAATCAAAAAATGACACATTACACATGTACATCTAAAACAACCCACTTTGCCAAGATTGTCATTAGGGTTTGGTCTAGCGATAAAAGATTTAACAAAAATATCCCTCAAATTGCATCCCCAACTGTAACAGGACATGATGTATTATTAAGATTTAAAGCTACAGTAAATCCGACTGAACAATTGGCCAAAGCTTCTTAGATATCTTAATTATCACTGGACTTGTTTGGTTATATTTATTAATCCGAGGGATCATAGACTTGTTAGGTATGCTACGAGGAGTAAGAAGAGACGACTTCTCCATGGTAAGTACATTAGTTTTGGCTTGTTGGAAATGGTGCATTTTGTACCCTCTGGCCAAATTTTTTTTAATCATTGCATCCATTTGGGATTCGGACAAGACTGGATCAGAAGCGATCCGATGTACTCCAAGTAAATGTGAAAAAGGGAGCCCCTTAATTAAAGGTGAAGGGTGACAACTACTGTGACTAAACAAATTATTCCTGTCAGTAGGTTTTGAATAGAGGTTAGTAGAAATGATTCCTTCTTTACATGATATAGCAACATCTAGAAAATGAACCTCTGTGGAACTGGCTGTGAAGGTAAATTTGACAGGACTGTTACTATTGTTATGATCAGAAGTAGTGCCGATATTTAAAAAGGGGAGCAAAGCTGAACCAGGTAATTATAGACCAGTTAGTCTTACATCTATACTGGGGAAAGTCTTGGAAGGTATTCTAAGGGACATTATTCAAAAGTTCCTTGAAGCAAATAAAGTAATTAAAAGGAACCAACATGGATTTGTGAAGGACAGATCATGTCAGACCAACTTACTTGGCTTTTATGAAACAATAAGTGTGAACCTGAATCAGGGTATGGAGGTAGATGTAATCTTTTTAGACTTTGCCAAAGCTTTCGACACTGTACCACACATGCGTCTTATCTATAAGCTACAAGAAATAGGGCTAGGGAGCACAATTTGCACTTAAGTCAGTAATTGGTTAGATAATAGGGAGCAGCGCGTTGTGGTCAATGGATCATTTTCAAATTGGACTAAAGTACTAAGTGGTGTGCCACAAGGGTCTGTACTTGGACCACTTTTGTTCAACATTTTCATCAACGACCTAACAGTAGGTCTAGAGAGCATGGTGTCAATTTTCGCAGACAATACCAAATTGTGTAAGGTTATAAATACGGAGGGGGATGCTTAGTCTCTTCAGAACGACTTAACTAAACTGGAAACATGGGCAGCAAAATGGAGAATGAGATTCAACACAGACAAGTGTAAGGTAATGCACTGTGCGGGCAAGACTAAAAATTACACTTGCATACTAAATGGGGTAATATTAGGGGATTCTGTACTAGAAAAAGACTTAGGGGTTCACATAGATAACAAATTAAGCAGCAGTACCCAAAGTAGGAGTGCAGCAAAGAAGGCTAATAAGATATTAGCATGCATAAAAAGGGGAATTGATGCAAGGGACGAGAGTATTATACTCCCATTATATAAATCACTAGTGAGGCCACATATTGAATACTGTGTGCAATTTTGGGCACCATATTACAAAAAGGATATCCTGGAGCTAGAAAAGGTTCAGAGGCAGGAGATCAAACTAATCAAGGGCATGGAGACGCAGGAATACGAGGAAAAGCTTGCAAAACTAGGCATGTTTACATTGGAAAAGATGAGACTAAGAGGGGACATGATCAACATCTACAAATATATAAGCGGTCAATACACAGAGCTTGGGAGGGACCTGTTTTCTATAAGATCAGCACAGAGAACACGTGGTCACGCGCTTAGGTTAGAGGAGAGGAGTTTGCACACATTGAGGTGAAAAGGTTTTTTCACAGTAAGGACAATACGTGTTTGGAATTCCCTGCCTGAGAGAGTAGTAACTGCAGACTCAGACAACACCTTTAAGAATGGGTTAGATAAATTCCTAGTGGATAAAGATATTCAGGGTTATGGTGCGTAGGCACGCATTATAGTTAATTTAACTAGTTCAAACATAAAAATAACTAGTCCTATAATAAGACTGCATAGGAGACCACAAATAGGTTGAACTCGATGGACAATTGTATTTTTTCAACCATAGTTACTATGTTACTATTCATGATTTTTTGTGAAGCACCCAACTGTAAGTCTTTTTAAGTGGCTGTACTAGACCCACCTGTCATTTACATTTAATTCCATTCATTGGTCTTTCTGGTCAGGGCACCCCTGCATTCATTTGGACTTCATCATGTGTTTTTCTACATTTTAGTTTTTTTTCTTGCACAATTTTTTGCAAATTTCTTAATTTATGCACTAGCACTCTAAATATGTCTGTAATAGATACAGAGACTGCAACTGGTGGTTTTAGCCATTTGGCTTTCCCTATCGGATATACTTATAGTTATTCAGAGTCAGAAGCAGAGGCCATATTATACAGTGGCCAACTTACAGACAAGGCTGAGGCTATTTCTTTGGATGAAGTTTATTGTGACCTTTTAAAAATTAAAAAGATGGAGATCGATTATTTCTACCATGGATTGTTGCTTAGCGACTACTATAAAGACAAAAAAAATTCCAAGAGGCCTACGGGTCCGCAAAGGCCCTACTATTGGTAGACATGACCCCTCTTTTTGCAAGAAATGGTTCTCCATTGTCAACAAGTGCTCTTTCGACCTCATGTTGTTGATTATCGAAAATTCCACTAAATAAATTAATTTGTCTAAAGAAAAATTGAGGCTTTTGAAGTCATCCATAAGCCTAGCCTGATTAATGACAATGAAACAGATTGGTATGAAAAACTAAACTCCCAGTTGCAGATTTATAAGAGAGACTTGATTAAGTTTAATAAAAACAAACGGGACGTAGATATGGATTATGAATTGAATATAGTTTATCAATGGACACATTCATATAATAAACCATCATTGAGAAAACCTTTTTTCAGGAACCAGAGAAGGAAAGGTGTGTTTCAGATGGAGTATTCTACAGAATTTAATTTGTCAGCAAGTGATAATGAATGTACAAGCATTGATGCATCTATTAGGGGTCGACAATACCCTTTAGGTGTAGCAATTCGACACAACTTTCCAGAGAAAACGCAGATACACCAAACGTGGTGGATAGGGACAAAGGCAGGAAACGTGGAAAAAGACCTCCACTGTTGAACAAAGTTTAGTAATCAATCTATCTTCGTGTGATTTGTCTCCTATTGAGTCACAGGTTCTGTCAAAAGGCTTGTCATTCATACCGTCAACTAAATTTGACCCTTTAGAATGGAAGGTTGAACATTTTATTTTGTCTAGACAACTTAAATTGAAAGAATTTTTTGGCAAAAAAAAACAGTTGATTTAACATCTGAGGTGCAGCTACCAGCTCAATTATCTAAACTATTGCCTTGCTCGACATTTGAGCACCAGTCATTTAACACTTCTATAAAGACTTTTTTACACCTTTTGGAATCTGAAGTTCAGTCTGAGGTTCCATGTTTACCTAGGATTCAACCCAATTTAAAAAGTTTTGAACGAGAAGCCCTTGATAATCTTGCTAATAGTCCAGACTTGGTTTTCTGCCCTGCGGACAAAGGGTGTGCCATAGTTCTTCAAAATTTGAGTGATTACAAAAAACACGTGGCTCTGCACCTAGATGATATTGTTACATATCGTCTTCTATCAGGTGATCCATCAAATATATTTAAGTCGGAACTGTCCTCTTTATTATGTGTTGCAGTTGACAATCAGATTATCTATTCCAAATTAAGAAATGCTTTGCTACAATCTTTTCCTTTGGTCCCTTTGTTTTATACGTTTACCAAAGTTCACAAGTCTCTATCCAAAACCCTGGGTAGATCTATCATCTCTGCCTGGGGGGGCCTATTTCAGCCATCTTTGGTTTATTTGGACAGTTTGATGCAACCGTGTATATGCAGTCATCCACGTTATTTGTTGGATACCATGACATTAATGCTTAAGTTACAGGAATGACCTATTTTAGATGCAGATGTTTGTATGTTTACTATAGATGTCTGTAATCTATACACGATTATTCCTCATGAATTGGGACTGTCATCAGTGAGATGATTTTTTACTAACTGTCCTTTATACTGTATGTAGGCCCTGATTTTAATTTAATCATTGAGTTATTGAATTTTATTTTGACAAAAAAACTTTTCTTTATGACAATAAATTTTACTTGAGTACTATATAGAGTATACAGTACTGTCTTTTGGGCCCTGGATTTCAGGGGGGCAAGTAATATATCCGGGTTTACAGCTCAAGCCTAAGGGGTTCCTCGGGAGGAGGACTTATTTTGGAGGGAATCCCCACTTTTCTAGGAATTTCAGACTGGGCTGAGCAGTTTTGGACTGGTTTTTACAGTATGGTAGATGGACCCCACACTATGGTTCTCCCTGCTATAGCATAAAACCCCAGGCTGTTTCAGCCCAGTGCTGTTATTCTACTAGCCATCAAAGAGAGCTTGCCAATTTACTACTTTATGTTGGTGTTAAGAAAACACACCTCTAGTGACACCACTGAGAGGCAGATCAAGGAGATGTGCAGTTGCTTTCTACAATGTGGATATTCCATCAAAACAGTTCAGAAGTGTCTTAATAATTCCAAGTGCAGAAAGCCACAGGCAACTATTAAAAGTGAACCATTGAATTATAACAGGATGATCTTCATGTTCACATTTGATGTTTTATTGCATTGGGCACACAAGAGACACTGGCCAATTATTACCTCCAACACCAAATTTAAGGAGAACAAATAACAAATCTCTAGTGTTTGCTCACTACCATTTTCAGGGGAAAAAGATGCTTTAAAAACCACCTGGGTCTGAGCTTGGAAATTCCATGGTTGTATGTCTGAAAGGGTTGTGGTATATTAAAAAAATATATGTGTGAGGTCCCCCCAAAAAAACAAAATATAGCCCCAGACATCTCAACCTAATATGGTACTGGAAAATTGGGGAGAAAATGGACAAGGAGATTTCCTCACTCTAAATTTGATCCTATCAGGAAAAATGCTTCTCTAAAAACATTGCAAGAATACTAAATCATGAAGTTACCAATAACTTTCAATCTTTCAAGCCCAAATTTTGGAATCTCAATAAGGCAGCTTTGGGTCCTCTATCTTCTTATGATGACATTATCATTCACCAATCAGACAAATGTGGCTGAATTGTCATCCAAGACTTATCAGCATATCTAGCAGAAATTTACAGGCAGCTTTTATAAACTTTTGTCCCAATATCCGACTTTTATTGTTAAAAAGGAGCTGGACACTGTGTTGGAAAATGCTTACAAAGATAATCTCATTTCTGAACAGATAAAAAATTGTTTGACCACTGTTTGTCCGGTTAAGCCCATATTATATACCATACACAAGATACACAAACACCTCACTAGACCACCTGGGAGACCGATTAGATCAGACAGAGGCTCGATTTATCAGCCAGCATCTGTGTATCTTGATGGTTATTTACAGCTGTTAATTCAATCTAAACCTACCTTTTTAAAAGATACTTCAACACTATTAACTTGCTTTAAAGGAGTTAGATGTATTACCAGCTGACTATTTGATGTGTTCGGTTGATGATTGCAATCTCTACACTTGTATTCCCCACAATTTGGGCTTATTATCTGCTAAGATATTGTTGACTAACAATGCTAAATTTACAGGGCCTGATGTAGATTTGTTTATGACACTTTTAGAATAAATTCTGACTAAAAATTATTACTATTTTGATGGTAAGTTTTACTTGCAAACTCGGGAGTGGCAATGGGATCTTCTGTGGCTCCATCGCGGGCGAATTCTTTTATGTTCATGGTTGAACAAGATGTCTTTTTTATTGATCCAGTAGTGGCAAATAAAATACTTGCCTATTATCGGTACATAGATGATGTGTTAATTTTTTGGTTGGGATCTGAGAGTGAATTTGGTGCTTTAATTGATACACACAATCTTTTAGATTTTTTAGTTAAAAGTTTTTCTCGAGGAATAGCCATTGCTTGTGCTTTGGCTTTAATCATGAGTCCCTCACTGTAACTCCTCTCTTTAAATTTATTCTTCATGCTATCAATGTGTTTTCAGCTGTCTTTGTGTCATTGTAAATTCTTTTAGCCCTAATAAACAGGGAAAAGGATAAACCATATTTGCATGATTTGGGATGGAAGCTATTTGCATGTAATATCATATTACGATCAGTGGATATCTGAAATAATGCAGTAGTAATAGACATATTGTTTAGAGTGACTGCAATATCAAGAAATTTTTTTTTTGCAGTTATATGCATGTTAGGGCTAGGGCTAGATGAATTATTATGAAATTCATTAAACTGTTCTTCTGTCCCTGTCCAAATTAAGAATAGGTTGTCAATGTAGCGGGCATATGTATGAATTGACCTTTGCTGATGATGTCATTGGGAGCTGGAAACCAGCGTGGCTCAACATGCAGGTCACAGTGGCAAAGCTATGTTATTTAAGGTAAGCCCTTTTTGTACTTGTTATTCCTGATGATGATTTTGTGAAATGTTGAAGTAGCCTGGTCTCCCTATCTGGTTAATGTCCATGAGTGCCGCCAATTGTCTGCTATATATATATACTGTATATATATATATATATATACACACACAGAGGAAAAACCACAGCACTCACCACACCAGAAGCGGGGCACAGCTATGCACTTACCACTCACAGGGTGGGGTGCATGTAACACTGCACTCTCCACCACAGAAGCGGGGTACACAGCTGTACTTACCACTCACAGGGCTGGGTGAATGTAGCCCATGACCACATCACTCTAATAAATACAAACAGAGAACCCAGCACTCACCAAAGTAAACTCACTTATCCTCAACAATTCAATAAATAAATGATGGGGGTTTAGTTGGTGGATTGGCCAATGCACGGAAGCCTGCATACCGATTTTCAAGGTACACCACCTTCATGCAGGTCCTACACTATTCACAGAGTCTTAAAACCTGACTACCACACTGCTGCATCATCTGCCTGCTAGATGTAATGTGTACCTGCCACAGACTTTATGGCTTTTAAAGGCACACTAGTCACCTATTGCACTGGCTCAAAGATGATTGCTAAAGAACAGCTGAGACAGGTTCAGGATAATAAAGTCCACACAGGGGTGCATGAGAAAGCTAGTGGCCACGGTTAATAAGAGCCAACTATAGATTAACCCCTTCATATACACACAGAGGAAAAACCACAGCACTCACCACACCAGAAGCGGGGCACAGCTATGCACTACAGGGTGGGGTGCATGTAACACTGCACTCTCCACCACAGAAGCGGGGTACACAGCTGTACTTACCACTCACAGGGCGGGGTGCATGTAGCCCATGACCACATTGCTCTAATAAATACAAACAGAGAACCCAGCACTCACCAAAGTATACTCACTTATCCTCAACAATTCAATAAATAAATGATGGGGGTTTAGTTGGTGGATTGGCCAATGCACGGAAGCTTGCATACCGATTTTCAAGGTACCCCACCTTCATGCAGGTCCTACACTATCACAGAGTCTTAAAACCTGACTACCACACTGCTGCATCATCTGCCTGCTAGATGTAATGTGTACCTGCCACAGACTTTATGGCTTTTAAAGGCACACTAGTCACCTATTGCACTGGCTCAAAGATGATTGCGGGGTACAGCTGTGTACCCCGCTTCTGTGGTGGAGAGTGCAGTGTTACATGCACCCCACCCTGTGAGTGGTAAGTGCATAGCTGTGCCCCGCTTCTGGTGTGGTGAGTGCTGTGGTTTTTCCTCTGTGTGTTTATGAAGGGGTTAATCTATGGTTGGCTCTTATTAACCGTGGCCACTAGCTTTCTCATGCACCCCTGTGTGGACTTTATTATCCTGAACCTGTCTCAGCTGTTCTTTAGCAATCATCTTTGAGCCAGTGCAATAGGTGACTAGTGTGCCTTTAAAAGCCATAAAGTCTGTGGCAGATACACATTACATCTAGCAGGCAGATGATGCAGCAGTGTGGTAGTCAGGTTTTAAGACTCTGTGAATAGTGTAGGACCTGCATGAAGGTGGGGTACCTTGAAAATCGGTATGCAGGCTTCCGTGCATTGGCCAATCCACCAACTAAACCCCCATCATTTATTTATTGAATTGTTGAGGATAAGTGAGTTTACTTTGGTGAGTGCTGGGTTCTCTGTTTGTATTTATTAGAGCGATGTGGTCATGGGCTACATGCACCCCGCCCTGTGAGTGGTAAGTACAGCTGTGTACCCCGCTTCTGTGGTGGAGAGTGCAGTGTTACATGCACCCCACCCTGTGAGTGGTAAGTGCATAGCTGTGCCCCGCTTCTGGTGTGGTGAGTGCTGTGGTTTTTCCTCTGTGTGTATATGAAGGGGTTAATCTATGGTTGGCTCTTATTAACCGTGGCCACTAGCTTTCTCATGCACCCCTGTGTGGACTTTATTATCCTGAACCTGTCTCAGCTGTTCTTTAGCAATCATCTTTGAGCCAGTGCAATAGGTGACTAGTGTGCCTTTAAAAGCCATAAAGTCTGTGGCAGGTACACATTACATCTAGCAGGCAGAAGATGCAGCAGTGTGGTAGTCAGGTTTTAAGACTCTGTGAATAGTGTAGGACCTGTATGAAGGTGGGGTACCTTGAAAATCGGTATGCAGGCTTCCGTGCATTGGCCAATCCACCAACTAAACCCCCATCATTTATTTATTGAATTGTTGAGGATAAGTGAGTTTACTTTGGTGAGTGCTGGGTTCTCTGTTTGTATATATATATATATATATAAAACAGAGAGAAGTGCGGCACTCATGGCAGGATAATGGAAACACAACTGGATCATGGACTAAAATCAACATTTCAATTCATGAGAATTTTCATCAGGATACATGAGTGCCGCACCTCTCTCTGCAATTGCTATTGCTTTTTGAGAGGGCACCAGGCACAGTTATCTTAGTTTCATGTGAGTGCCAAATATCTCCTCTAATATATATATATATATATATATATATATATATATATACTAATTGGAGTATCCGGCATTGCCCGGGTTTTTAAGAATGCCTATTTACAAAAATAAATGTAAATATTAAACACACAGTATAAATAACATTGTAGATAGCTGAATACCCATGCTTCGCTACGGGATGAGGATGGTAAATTAGAATGATAGTAATTTGTTAATTTACGTTGGTTGAAGATCTAGTATATAGGCATATCTTGCTTCCCTGATGTACTTTGTGTAGTGTCCGGACCCTTTTTGGATCCCCAAGGGACCCTGCTATTCCCACTATACAACTCTCAGTCTGTGGCTTCCTGCTGCCTCCATTCCCCTCCTCACATCATGTCAGTGCCCCTGTGAAATTATTGATTTACAGTTTCTTATATAGCGCAGCACATTATGTATCTCCTGATATACTCTGTGCTGCTGGGGGACCCTGCTACTTCCACTATCTAACTCTCAGTGAGTGGGTTCATGCTACCTCCATTCCCCTCCTCATATCATGTCACTGCCCCTATCACATACAGGACTGTCATCACTAATATATCATGCATGTCCTGATATAGTCTGTACTGCTGGCCCACCCCTAGGGGTGCTAATGGTGTGTTACCCCCACAGTGTTTGTTCCCAGAGTGTAAATTATATGTGTAGCAAGTTAGGTGTAATTTGCTCAAGGCATTCCAGAGTTATGCTGTCTGCTGAAAAACTCTGTGCTGCTAGGGGGTCCGACCCCCACAGTGTTTGTTCCCAGCTTGTAAGTCTTATGTGTACCAAGCTTGTTGTAAATTGGTCCAGGCATGCGGGAGTTATGCTGTCTCCTGATGTACTCTGTGCTGCTGTCCCACACCTAGGGGTTCTAGGGGTGTCTAACCCCCACAGAGTTTGTTCCCAGATTGTAAATCAGATGTGTACCAAGTTTGTTGTAAATTGCTCCAGGCCTTCCACAGTTATGCTTTCTGCTGACATACTCTGTGCTGCTATCCCACCCCTATGGGTGCTAGGGATGTCTGACCCCCACAGTGTTTGTTTTCAGAGTGAAAGTCATATGTCTACCAAGTTATTTGTAAACTGCTGCAGGCATTCCATAATTATGCTTTCTGCTGAAATACTCAGTGCTGCTGCCTCACCCCTAGGGGTGCTAGGGGTGTCTTTTCCCCACAGTGTTTGTTTCCGTAGTGTAAAGCATATGTGTACCAATTTTGGAGTACATTGCTCCAGCAATTCCGGAGTTATGCAGTCTCCTTATATACTCTGTGCTGCTGTCTCCCCCTAGGGGTGCTAGGGATTTCTAATTGTTTTAGTTGCATCCGCCATGTTTTAATATGCTGGTATGTAAAATTTCTGGATCTTCGCTTGTAAACTGTGGATTTGTATAGAAAGACAGAAGGACAGACATTTGCTTTTATATACAGTAGTAGATATCTAATCAAATGGAGGGTGCACTCACCAGACATGAATTTAGATAAAGAAGTTTATTCAGATACAGGCATAGTTCAGCTCTTCCAAGCTTTTATTCCCACATTGTCAAGTCAAAGGGGTAAATTTAATATGGTGGGATTTTTTTTTTTTTTAGAACTGGTGATTTTGCTCATAGCAACCAATCAAATTCTTCTTAACATTTAACTATCTGCTTCTAGAAGATAATAGATAGAATCAGATTGGTTGCTATAGGCAACATCACCAGTTCTAAAAAAAAACTCCCATCTTATTAAATTTTCCCCAAAGTCTTTACAAAGGTCCATGTGTGGACTAAAATGTTGATGAGCTGAACAATGCTTATATTTGAAGAAGCTTCTATACCTTCATTCAAGTCTGGGGAGTGCATCCTCCATCTGATTATTTGTGTTTGGAGCTGTTTGGCTCCTATTTGGGTTGCTAACCCAAGTAAGTTTATGGACATTTGGACCTATTGGAAAATAGAGACCTTTTTATAAGATTACTAAGATTACATCATGCAGTAAATTTTGCTAATATAAATTTAAAAGAAAAATATATTTCAATCATTGACCTCCCTTCAGACTACTTACATCGCACAAAGGAGGACCTTAGTGAGGTCTCCACAGATTAATTAAACACTTAAGCCACCTCTTGCATGATATAAAAGAAAGCTGTTACATGGGGTTGTAAGCTGATAATATATCAGTTTCTGCATTTTAACACTACTTTATTGATGAATTGTCTGACAACAAAGTGATTTCTGAGAATTTCTTCAGGTGAGTCACAAAATGGTGCATCAGAGGACTTCTGTTATATGGACTTACAATGCTTTAGAGTTTTAAAAATAGTTGGATAGAATGTACAACATACTCTTCTCACTGTCAAACTTTGGTATAAGAGAAAGATGTGACATTAGGTTTTAAACTGAGAATCAAATCAGTAAAATGTCATTATTCATTGGTGAAAATTGTTGATGAAATGTCTAATAAAGAAGCATTCATTGTGAGGTTCCCAGGTAAGTAAAAAAAATCTTGAGTAAGAGCTTACATTAGAGGGTGAATGTAGTTGGATAGAATGAATAATATATTGATATGTTTTTCATTGTTAAAGTCTAATCACACAGGGAACCTTACTGATTTCTCAGCCAACTTTGTGTGTAACAAACATTGTTATGAATCTTGTTTTTCCCAAACTTCTGGAAGCTGTCCCAGACTCTAACATGGAATATCAAGACAGTCTGTTTGAGAAAGTTCCAACAGTCATTATTTGGGCAGAATATGATGGATAGTTCCATTTATGGATGAATGATGAGACTTTTTTTTCTTCAAAAATTAATATATATAGTTGTAAAAGGTTTATTTAAAATAGCTATTTAAGCTAATGAGTTAAACAATTTGAAAACTATAAAACCAAAATTGTCTTCATTGAAGGTGTTGTGGTTCCTTTAAATCTTAAAAATATCCCTTTAGAGTTAATAAAAGAAAGTATCTTCTTTAAAATAATGTTTTTTTTCTATTTGTGAGAAACTGCTCTAATTCATTGTTTCCCAGAAATATCTAGTAGTCTTCACACCAACAGATGGTCTTAAACTTTTTTTTTTTTAAAGAGACCTAAGCAGACATTCCTGTTAATGTAGCTGTATTTTCTTTGGCTTGCAAGAGCAAAGAATGATCTGTGAGTAGGATGAAACAGACTATAGCATTCTCCAGTTATTTATTTTACTTGCTGTTATGGGATAATATTTAACTGGTAGTTTTTTTGGGGTTGTTTGTTATTATTAATTATGAATGTTTTAATTTACAGTAGACTTAGAGGTCTTTATGTTGTAGTGTGGGTTGAGGAGGTGTAATCAGGAATGTCCGATTCAATCATATGTTTCAGATGCCCGCAGATTAATACTTTTGATCATCTTAAAACATCTGTCAAGCAAAAGTGATCACCTGGTATTTGTTTATTTTATTCTTTTGTTTATTTGTTTATTTATTTACCAAGAAGAATGCAATATTGGTCCATACACCTTTTACATTAACATATCTTAATACCTCATGATGAATGTTGGAAAAGTATTGAAGACGGCATACATAGAGCAATGTATTTAACTGAGGCAGGATTATATACTGGATTCAAGTCACACAACTGTCATGAACAGATGTTACATAGTTACATAGTATCTAAGGTTGAAAAAGACAATTGTCCCTCGAGTTCAACCTACAGTATTTGTGGTCTCCTATGCAGGATTATTTTATATAAAAAATAAAAATAAAATACTTTTTTTTTGACTGATGCTGAAGTCTGCCGTTGCTTTATATCCCTTTTTTAGAGTAACTATAGTGTGTGACTATGGACCATAACCTTGAGTATCCTTATCCATTAGGAATTTATCTAACCCATTCTTAAAGATGTTGACCGAGTCTGACATTACATCTCCCTCAGGCAGGGAATTCCATATTCGTACTGTCTTTACCGTGAAAAAGCCTTTACGCCACATTGTCCTCTGTCCTGAGCGAGTGTCCACGAGTCCTCTGTGTTGATCTAACCAAAAACAGGTCCCGCACAAGCTCGATGTATTGTACCCTTATATATTTGTAGATGTTGATCATGTCCCCTTTTAGTCTCCTCTTTTCCAATGAAAACATGCCTAGTCTTTCAAGCATTTCCTCGTATTCCAGCATCTCCATGCCCTTAATTAGTTTGGTCGCCCGCCTCTGAACCTTTTCTAGCTCCAGGATATCCTTTTTGTAGTATGGTGCCCAAAATTGTACACAGTATTCAAGGTATGGCCTCACCAGTGATTTATATAATGGGAGTATAACACCCTCATGCCTTGCATCAATCCACGTTGTATGCATGCTAATATCTTATTAGCCTTCTTTGCTGCAATCCTACTTTGGGTACTGCTGCCTAGCTTGCTAACAATGAGAACACCTAAGTCCTTTTCCAGTACAGTATCCCCTAATTTTACCCTATTCAGTATGTAGGTGTTATTTTTGTTCCAGCTACCACAGTGCATTACCTTACACTTGTCTGTGTTGAAACGCATTCTCCATTTAGCTGCCCATGCTTCTTATTTAACTAAGTCGTTCTGAAGAGACCTAGCATCCTCCTCTGTCTTTATAGCCTTACACAATTTGGTATCATCTGCAAAAATTTACACCATGCTCTCTAGACCTTCTGTTAGGTCATTAATTAAAATGTTGAACAATAGCGGTCCTAATACCGATACTTGTGGCACACCACTTAACACTGCAGTCCAATTTGAAAGAGATCCATTAACCACAACGCGCTGCTCCCTATTATCTAACCAATTTTTGACCCAAGTGTATATTGCGCTTCCTAGCCCTATTTCTTGTAGCTTGTAGATAAGTCGCATGTGTGGTACTGTGTCGAAAGCTTTGGCAAGGTCTAAAAAGATTACATCTACCTCTTTACCCTGATCGAGGTTTGCACTTACTGTTTCATAAAAACCAAGTAAGTTGGTTTGACAGGATCTGTCCTTCACAAATCCATTTTGATTCCTTTTAATGACCTTATTGGCTTCAAGGAACTTCTGAATACTATTACTTAGAATACCTTACAGCACTTTCCCCAGTATAGATGTAAGACTAACTGGTCTATAATTACCTGGTTCAGTTTTACTTCCCTTTTTGAATATAGGCACTACTTCCGCTTTATGCCAGTCTTTGGGAACCATACCTGATATAACTGAATCCTTAAAGATCATAAATAGGGGTTTTTCAAGTTCAGAGTGAAGCTCCATTAGAACCTTTGGATGAATTCCATTGGGCCCCGGTGACTTATTAATCTTTAAAATGTTTTAATCGGTCACAGACTACCTCCTCACTTAAATAAGTACCTATCAGTGGGATATTCTCATTATTGAGATTGTGTGTTAGTCCCTGAATAGGGTCCTCTCTAGTAAATATTGTTGAAAAAAACTCATTTAGTGTGTCCGCTATGTCGTTATCATTTTTGATTAAGACTCCCAGCTTGTCTTTTAAAGGGCCTATATTCTTCTTCTTTAATCTCTTGCTATTAATGTATTTAAAGATTTTTTTGGGATTCGCTTTGCATTCCTTTGCTACCAGTTTTTCAGTTTCTACTTTAGCCGCTCTTATTTCTTTTTTGCAAATTTTGTTACAGTCCTTAGAGTGCTGAAATGATTCTGCATTCCCATCAGATTTGTATTTTTTAAATGTTCTTCTTTTCTTGCCCATAAATCCTTTATCTTGATATTAAGCCACATCGGTTTATGATTTTTAATCTTTTTTTTGCTGCTCATAGGAATAAATTTAAGAGTATTTTTAGCTAGCAGTGATTTTAATACATCCCATTTCTCTGTAGTATTTTTTCCTAGAAACAAACCTTCCCAATCAATACCCCTTAAAGATTCCCTTAACCTTTCAGTTGGCTTTGCTAAAGTTTAGAATCCTAGTTGAGCCAGTATAGGACTGTTTTTGAAAACTTATATTGAATGTGACCATATTGTGGTCGCTGTTACCTATGGGCTCTCCTACTATAAAATCTGATACCAATTCCCCATTGTTTGTTAATACTAGGTCTAAGATTAAACTGTACCTGGTAGTTTCCTCAATTGGTTGAACTAAGTAGTTATCATTAAGTGTGTTTATAAACATATTACTCCTAGCAGTATCACATGAATCATTTTTTTCTAGTTTATCCCGGGATAGTTAAATCTCCCATCACTACTACATCACCTATTCCTGCTGCTCTTTCAAATTAGCTTCAGTAACAATTCCTCATCAGATACATTAATACCAGGCGGCCTGTAGCATACACTCAATACTAACTTTTATATTTCCTTTATCGCCGCATGCAATTTCTACCCATAATGACTCGACAGTGTCTACAGTCCCCTCCTCATATCTTCCCGTATATCAGGTTTTAAAAATGGTTTTACGTAAAGACACACCCCTCCACCCTTTTTATTTAGTGTGTCGCTTCTAAACAGTGAATAACCCTCTAGATTGACTATCCAATCATGAGATTCGTCCCAACAAGTTTCAGTAATGCCTATAATATCATACTGTTCACTTGTTGCAAGTATTTTTAGTTTGCCCTTTTTACCAGTAAGGCTTCTAGCGTTCACATACATACAACTAAGATAAGTATTTCCCCTTGTGTTAGGGACATCATTTACCTTATGTAGCAACTATGACCCGTAATCGTTATTAGTTAGTGATTTGGTAAAACCTCTTTTAGTAACCTTGTTACTACCCTTACTGGCTGCTCTCACCCTCCCCCAACTTCTCCCCCATTTTGTTTTCTACCGCCATCCCCGCTATTCTCACTGCACTCCCCATAGTTTCTAGCTAAACCCTCCCCCCAGGCTCCTAGTTTAAAATCTCCTCCAACCTTCTAACCATCCTTCCCCCCAGCAACGCTGCCCCTCCTTTATCAGGTGCAATCCATCACGACAAAAAAGATGGTGCCTGACTGAGAAGTCCGCCCAGTGTTCTAGGAACACGAACCCCTCTTTTCTGCACCAATCCCTAAGCCACACATTTACCTCCCTAATCTCCCTCTGCCTCCCTGGACTAGCGCGTGGCACGGGTAATATTTCGAAGAATATTACCTTAGATGTCCTTGCCTTAAGTTTCTTGCCTAAGTCCCTATAGTCTTTCTTAAGGACATCCCACCTTCCGCTGACTTTGTCATTGGTGCCAACATGCACCAAGACTGCCGGGTCTTTCCCAGCCCCTCCCAACAATCTATCTACCCGGTCCGCGATGTGCCGCACCCGAGCACCCGGGTGACAAGAGACTGTACGGCGATCACGGTCCCGGTAGCAGATTGCCCTATCTGCCTTTCTGATGATAGAATCCCCTACCACCACGATCTGACTAGGTACCTCACTATCTTTTATCCCAACTGCACCAGAGGAACGGCTCCTCTGGATGCTAGAGGGAACAGTCTCCTCCGGCACCGTCATTTCCTCACTATCATCCTCCGAATCCTTGTCCAGTCGTGCAAATTTATTCGGGTTTGGTATTTTGGAGATGTCGAGCCTCCCCCTCTTTTTCTTCCTTCTAACTGTGACCCAACTGGCTACGTGATTTTCCTCTTCTACCAGTGACCCTTCCCTCAGCTCCTCCACCGTTCTATCTAATTGCTGCTCAAGATTGTGAATCTCCCTCAGTCGCGTAATGGTTTGCTCTACATCTGTTACCAGGGCTTCCAGGGCAACCGGTTGCACACACCTCATGCAGATGTAATACACTGGGACGGCTGCTCCAGCTGTGTGTACATATTGCACGACATGCACTGAGTGAGGTCCCCAATCACAGCCCTACCCAGAGTGTTTGTAAAGACTAACTCCCTGTTACACTCAACAGAAAAAGAAGAAGCAAAAAAGAGAAAAGAAGAAGCATAACAATCTGGGAGAAAACACTCACTTACAATAATTAAGTTGGGTTAATACTTATCTATCTTTGTGTGGTCCATGAACTTTCGCTTTTATGCAGCCGTAGTCCCCAGTTCCTCCAGTGGCAGCAGTTGTAATGGCAGCAGTCTCTATCCCCTTTTGTCCTCTCCTCTGGTGACTGCAGCCGACTTTGTCATCCCCTTGTGCATCTCAGCAGAGGGTTCTGAAACCACATGCTGGTTGTGGTGAATACAATATGCAGCAGCGTACCCAGAGATCCTTGTACACACACAAAAACACAGAAACAAAACAGAACAGGGCCCCTACACACCAAAAAAACTCTGCCCCTCACACACTCTCAAGACTCACCCCCTTACTCACACACTGCTCGCAACCCCTCACACACACACAGTAATCTCAGCCCCCCAGCCACACATTAATCTCAGTCCCTCTCTCCCACACAATTATCAGCCCCACAGTCACACACTACGCTCTGTCCCTCACTCACAAAAGCTTAAAGCCCCTTGATATCCTTTTTATTATTATTTTTTTACTTTTTACACAGAGAGCAGCAGCAGCAGCAGCTGTTACACTAGCTGCACTCCACTCCAACCCCCCTTGCTGTGCTCTGCTCTGACTAGCTCCGTGCTGACCGGCTCCCTTTCCTACAATCTGGCGCCCAATACCTCTGTCCCCGATCATATCCTCCTCTGATCCATCCCAATCCCCTCTGATACGATCCGGCAGCCCTCCAGCAGCTCCTCTCACATGCACAAGCTCCAATCACACACACGTGCTCCCACGTGTGTCTGACCCCCACCTGACTCTCGCACTGTGTCACTTCTGGTTCTGGGCAGTGTCTCCTTCTCCTCCTGGCAGCATCTCCTCCTCCTATGAACAAATGTGTGGATGCCATAGAGAAAAATAAACAAAGGAGTGGCAGCACAGATTGAATGTTGACACAATTAAAAAAAAAAAAATCCTGTTCACTGTAATGACACAAGGTGATGGTTTAAATAAAATTATTTACTCTCAAAAATAAAAACATAGAAATATGCCCAAAAGGAATATGGATCTCCTGCAAATGTTAACATGTTAGAGTACCTAACCAGCAAATTTTCAGTAAAATTACTTAATAATGACCTGTTCAAAACATACTGTTGTCCTCCTGTAGCAGGGTTAGTGGCCAAAACACATAGAGCACAGTTATAGTCTGTTAATTTTTCAGTAGTTATAGTTTGAAAAGCAGTCTATTTATTTATTTTTATCTATTAACAGTTTCTTATATAGTGCAGAAAATTCTGTTGCGCTTTACAATTCAAAATAACAATTATATAACAAAACTGGGTAATAACAAACAGTCATAGAGGTACTAAGGCCCTGCTCACAAGCTTGCAATCTATAGGGAAATAGGCATGTATATACAAGGAAAGGTGCTATCTATTGCATAGTTGTCCGCCAGATTGCAAAAGTTCTTGGAAGGCTGTATGAATGATCACACAGCAATGATGAACCGGGTATGAGAGGAAGGGAAAGTGGAGAATGAGAAGACATGTGAGGATATGTGTGGACTGTACAGAGTGGATGTAATTTGATAGGAAGGTTTATGAAAGTTATGTGGGCAGTTCTGGAATTTGATATGCTTGCCTAAAGAGGTGAGTTTTCAGGGAACGCTTGAAGGTTTGGAGACTAGAGGAGTCTTATTGTGCATGGTAGGGCATTCCACAGAGTGGGTGCAGCCAGATGAAAGTCCTGCATTTGTGACTGAGAGCAAGTAAATGATTGTGGATAAGAGACGCAGGTCTTGTGAAGAGCGAAGAGGTCGGGTTGGGAGATATTTTAACATAAGCAAAGTGATGTACATTGGTGTAGTTTGGTTAATGGCCATGTGTGTGAGTAAAAGTATTTAATATTGAATACGGTAGAATGGAGGGACTGACAGAGTGGATCTGCATATGATGAACATCTAGCAAGGAAGATTAGCCTTTCCGCTGCATTCATAATGGATTGTAGTGGTGAGAGTCTCATTTTGGGAAGATCAGTTAGGAGACTATTGCAATAATCAATGCGGGAGATAATGAGAGCATGGATTCGAGTTTTAGCAGTGTCTTGTGTAAGGTATGGTCATATTTTGGATATGTTTTTTAGATGCATGTAACATGATCTTGAGACAGATTGAATGTGGGGAACAAAGGACAGATCAGAGTCAAGGATGACACCTAGGCAGCGAGCTTATGGGCTAGGGTAGATAGTGTAGTTTTCAACAGTGATAGTAGGCAGTCTAGTAGGCAGTAAACAATAGTCAGCTACTAGTAAGGTCTTTTATGAAGGATTTTCAGCAGAACACACAGAATAACCTTATTACCACGCAGAACCTAGAACCCAGGTCAATAAATAGATGCTCAAATATAGAAGAAATTAACATACTGTAGTGATTCCAATAAACTGAAAATTGCAAATACTCATCAGAGAACATGAAAAACATTGTAACGGCAAGTAAGAAATTTCATTAATCAGACTTTTATCCTGACTTTGCGTTGCCTTTACTTTGAATTTATACCGTAACTCAGTGGTTCCCAACCTCTTTGAATCACTCCACCCTGAAGTATCAGAATTTTATTCACGGCACCACAAGGCCAAAAGTTTCCTTTTGAGAAATTTAGAAATAAATATTAAATTAAGTAATTGTGTTTATATGTCATCCTTAGAGTCAATTGTGTGGTGAGGGACAGGATTTTCTACTGTTTATCCCACATATTTTATGATTGACAGCCAGCACCTCTGTTTTTTCCAATTACTTTGACAATATATAATTTGAATTGTTTCTGGTCCACCAATCCAAGACACCCCTGCAAGTGTTCCGAGGCACCCCAAGGTTCCATGGCACACAGTTTGAGAACCACTGCGCTAGGGCATTAGAAGTCCCTATATTGAGTAAAACTTGCCTGATATTCTTTTAGGTCCTATAAAACTTTCAGGAGTACTATGCTTTGAGCAGTTTATTATTATTATTAAATATTTGCTGGAAATACATCTCTGTGGGCTGTAATCTGAATTAGATACATATTCAGCAATCACTGTATCTTTTATTAAGTCATGTCTACAACTTTATGCTAAATACACTGCCAATCTCTGCCCTGGTATACACCATGCATCTGAATGTGCAAGAACTGAAATTTCCACTTTGAGTATCTGCAATCTTGCTTGGTGCACCTTTAGTTGCACCATCAGATGCACCATTGAAACTTACACCAGCCCTTTACTAGGTGCTGATTATCCATCTCAATACTCTATATGGCCTTGTGTGTGTACAATTCAGCACCTACTGTAAGTTTCCAACCACTATCAGAAACATTCCCATGATACATAAAAACCACAAAACCATATTAGAAAAAATTATATCACCATTTGTGACCAACCATCTTTTTTTTAGTCTTTTGACTACAGTAACTTTGGGCATCAGCAATAAAGCCCTTGGGTCAACTGCATTTGTTTCAGTACACTTTCTCTATATCATATTTCTAAATTGCATATGCATTGTAACAGGGTCACAGCAATTTGAACACACGGTAGGCAGGTCCATGGTGAAGCAGTGTCTTTTAATTGAAGCAGAAACTGCACTTAACATGCACACTCAGAACTCCTGGACAAACAGGCACAGTAATTAGACATACAGGTGTGGATAAATGTCTCAGAACTAAACTACTAGCCAGCTGTGATATAATACAGCCACAATCTGCTGTGCTTCCTGGCACAGCTAAATTGGTTAGTAACTGGCAATAAAGAGACTTCACTGGCCTCTATTTGGTGTCAGTGCCCAAAGCAAAAGGTGGCTGAGGATTTTAAACCATTCCTGTCCTTCAGTGATGATTTCCAGCTGTGTAACCCAGAAAACCCGAAGTTCCAAACTTCCACTGCTACTGCAAACTTCACATGACTTGCTTTAGTCTCCCTTGGAGGGAGCTAATCCCACAGGAATGTCGGTAATTCAGATGAGAGGTGACCCCTCTCAACTCGCAGTATACTTCTTCAATTCAATTAGTTATGGTTTCTTTTCTTTTGTGAATTATTACTTTTCTATTATGAGGACATTTTGGGGATGCTATGAACTCTATTCATGTATGCTGAGTAAATACAAGTAAAAGAAATATTAATGTGATATGAAAATTTATTACTGGGTGTATTATGTAACCCTTGTTCTTCTAGGTCTTGCTCAAACTATGCATGAGCAGAATATATCTTATGTCTTTCTCCTGGGATTTCCAAATCTACACAACTTTAATATTTTGTTGTTCTTGTTCCTGCTCATCATCTACTGTGTCACCATATGTGGTAATGTTATTATATATTTTTTTGTTTCAATTAGCAAAAATCTCCACTCTCCAATGTATTTCTTCATCACACAACTGTCTGTAATCGACATTCTGATGTCAACGAACATTCTCCCTAACCTGCTTCATATTGTCCTGCACGATGGTGCCTCCATGTCTCCTGCTGCCTGTTTATTACAGTTTTATGTGTTTTCTGACTGTGAGACATCGGAATGTCTCATCCTAACGGTGATGTCATATGACCGATATTTGGCCATCTGTAACCCACTGCGCTATAACTCTATAATCAACAAAACATTTTGTGTGAAATCTGTCATTGCGTCATGGTTATTAAGTATCCTTGTGTTATTGGGGAATGAAATAGAGATTTATAAATTAGACTTCTGTGAACCAAATGTTATTGACCATTTCTTCTGTGACTTACCTCCTATTCTAGACCTTTCTTGTTCAGATACATCACTTATTCAAATTCAAGCATTTTTAGTTGGCATTATTGTTGTCATCTGTCCATTCATAATCATAATTGTTTCTTATGTAAATATAATCACCACCATCCTAAGCATCCGCTCCATCAGCGGGAGACAGAAAGCCTTCTCTACCTGCAGCTCCCACCTAACTGTTGTCTGTATATTTTTTGGAACTCTCTTTTCCGTGTATATGGTTCCATCAAAAGGACAATCATTGGAGGCCAACAAGGCATTATCTCTGTTTTACACTGTGGTGACACCATTGGTTAATCCAGTCATATACAGCCTGAGGAATAAAGACTTCAAGGGAGCTTTTGAAAGACTTAAATATAATTTTTACTTAGTGTCATTTAATTAAAGACTGATGCAAAATAAAAGAACAGTAACAGAATCCCACAACAATTTTGGACAATTTGTTATGACCCTGTGCTACTGAAATGCATATACGGGTTGAAAATTTGTCTTTGACATGATGTGAAAAGCATATACAGTATTACCAATAACAACAGTTTATAATTGAAATATATTGTATTAGCCAAGAATTGACCTAAAATCTGTTGACCAGTTGCCTGACATTGGGGGTCATTCTGAGTTGATTGCGCGTATCAACTTTTTGCTGCTCATGCGATCAACCTGAAACGCGTTGAGCTATTTATTCTTCTGGATATCTATTATCACCATTACCACTGGCTTTGCTGATACTCTGGTGCGCACCATTTGGGACATTATATTAGCAGCATCCACCTCCTCGGATTCAATCCTCCATGCCAAAGAGGACAACCGACCCAGCTATACAACAGGTGGACATTATCTGCTTCCAGGATCACTGGTAAATACCTCACATCTGCAAAATTATTGGCTTTATGCAAAAATAACCGATTAGTGATGGACATCTCCAGTGATTTCAGTCCCCTTGAGTACTACAAATAGCTAAAAGTGGAGTTACACCTAATTCAGACATCTTGTGGCAAAATTGACTGAATATTTTATTCACTCATTTTTTATTTTATATTTTTATATGATTATACATGTGAAATAAATATCTCATTTTAATCATAAGCCTTTTGGAATATAGATTGTTATTTATATATATTTTTTAAGCATGATCAGCCAGCGCTGGTAATCCTTTTTTTTTTGTTCTTGTTGATAGCATATAAATACCCTGAGGCACACCTGAATATCATCACCTGATTGGACTCACCTGTCAAGGGCCATCCTTCCGACTACCTCACTAAGTCTCCGGCTGCCGCACTAGAATGATGATATCATCAGTATGCTACCCCACAGGGAGCCAATCAGGATCCAGTACTGTGTTACCTTGGATACCTGTGGAATCTGTTAACCTGCCAGGCGCAGTACTGCCAAACCAATTATTGAGTCACCATCAGCCGCCGTGCAGAGAAGATGACGTCATAAAGGATGCAACCTCAAAGAGAGCCAATCAGTATCCAGTACCACGTTGCCATAGAATCCCGTGACATCTAACATAAAAAACACATTGCTTTAAAAGTTGCTACAAGCAATCTACATCTAACAAGCAGTAACAAAATACATCGAGCCTCAATGTTATATTATAATAATTACCATAATCATATTTAATTTTATATATATATACATACATACATACACACACAAACACACACACACACACAAACACACACACTCAGACTCTTTATTGCATATCTCTATAATGAGGATGCACATTATTGAATCGGAGCACTGCATCATTTCTGGTACCCGGATTGGCAGTGCATTCCACGGTGAGAATGGTGTGGAAATAATCCAACTTCCTATTTTGACATCAGCTACTTCCTGTCTGTTTTTTTTGTGGTTCCAGCGATCAAATTATTTATAATACTTAATTGCTGGCCTGTGAAATATATTAGATGATTGGTCATATGTTTGTAGAGCCAGTATTGTTGTTAAGCCACTTCCAGTTTTTGATAATAATGATGACCAAGCTCAGCAGTGGGAGTGTACATTGATTAATGGCCATTTGTTATAAATACATTCGTTGACATTGCTCACTAGTATTTGTGGATGTTTGTGACTGCTCAGTTTTTTATTGAGCTGTACTGTCTTGACAATGATCAGCTGTACCTGTGAGTAGTAGTTAAGTACCTACTGACTTTAATATAACTATATATGTATACTATATATTAAAAAAAAAAAATAATAATAAAAAAAAATATATAAATATATATATATATATATATATATATATATATTTATTAACAGTGGTGGTGGTAAAGGGCGCTGAAGCCTTCTTAAAATGACCTACTCCTTTCATGGTAATGTGTTGTCCTATGTCTAGAGTACACTCCCCCAATGTTCTATTTCGTGGGGTGGCAGCCCTTTTCTCCAGTGGTTAGCTGAGAGCTGTTCTGTCTGATATTTTTCTTTGTCTTCCAGATCTTTCTTTAACTTCCACTGTTCCTGATGACTGCCATTTCTTAATTACATTCCGAACAGAGGATATGGGCATCTGATAACGCTTTGCTATCTTCTTATAGCCTTATCCTGCTTTGTAAGCGTCAACTATTCTCAGTTTCAGTGTTCTACACAACTGCTTAGAGGAACCCATGGTGCTGATTGTTGGAGCAGGGTCAGATGAGTTTGGGCTTTTACAACCTTTGAGATTGACATCACCTGGTCTTTCCAGATGATGATTGAGAACAATCCATGACACTGCCAGGTCTCAGCTGTCCAAAGGGGGCAGTACAAGGTATTAACTCTGCAGGGTTGCCAAACTTTTGAAGATTAGATTTTGTTTTCTGTTCTTTTGAAAGTGTAAATGATGGAAATAAAATAAAACTTTTTTTGACATGTTATAAGACTGTCTAATCTGTAAGTTGATGCCTTTTGGAGATGTTTCCATCTTTCCTTGGCTTCTTTTTGCACATTAAAATGAATTTTTGCCTTGGGTGCCCAAACTTTCAATCCCCAATGAGTTTATATATATATATATATATATATATATGTGTGCAAAAAGGGAGAAAAAACCGTATGCCAATATATTTTTACACCAATACAAGCTGATGATAATTATTACAGTGATTAACATATTTCTATATATGGATGCTCCATAAAATAATAAGTGGCAGCTGGAGATAAGTGATGTACAATGGTAAATTGCACTGGAGAGAGTAAGATTTCTAATTGGAGACCTCAATCACCTACTAGTGGTTCAACTTAAAGTGCAAATATTGATATAAATAAATAAACAAACAAGAATTATCTTTTTGATTTTCTTCACACCATTTGTTGGTCCATGCAACCAGGTATCATAACACAGGGATAAAAGCAAAATATGATAAAACCATTGTGTGTATTTCATATACCACATGTGTATCCTTAATCAGAATAATTTTATAGGTACTGTTTATAGAGTAATCAAATTTTAGTCTTTACACCCTTAGAGTAAGATACTTCAACTTAGGTCTATAATAATGGAATATATAATGGAATATAAGACATATAACATAAAAGCAAAAAACAAAATAAAAAAATAAAAGATAATAAAATCAGCATGCACTGGTTAGTACTACATGTACATCAAGTAAATGTTTTAAAAGCTTATCTGTCCAATATTGGAATCAGCAGGCATATGGGTAAAGCAGATCCCCCAACGCATTTCATCTATGGTGTATAATTAATCAAAGTAAACCTTGTTTTATTTATTTATTTTCACTATTTGTACTTTGAGTTGTAGGCACTGGATGTCTCTTTCTTCCTCTTCCTCCCTCTCTCTCTCTCTCTCTATATATATATATATATATATATATATATATATATATATATTATGTGATCCCCTGGATTGTAATTTTTGGTTTTAATATTTTTATTCACCGGAACCCTCCCCAACATTATTACTAGGATAATTATTTGTCTCTTACAATCACAAAACATCCCTGAGGAAGTCTTTATAGATGAATCGTATTGGGTGATCATTTCAGACATTAGTGGGTGGACAAGCTAGTCATAGGAGCTCCTCCCTGGCTAAGATAGACAGCAAGTCTCATTTGTTACCACACTGACCCATGAATGTCAAGATGAATTGAAGAGTCTCATACTAATTTTACCAACATAATTTTAATAAATCATTTGAAAGATTATTGACTAATGAGTAGTATTCACTGTTGGGTGATTTGGTACGAGGTTATTTTCCAGAACCATCAGTCTATTCTCGTTCTAATCTTCATTTGGAAGATAAAATTTCATCAAAAGGACTAATTAAGAACTGATAAGTGATATTGAGCGCTCCCCTTACCACCATTGTATTCCATAGCAAGTTACCAATGATCCAGATTTAAAATGCTTCCACAAAACCAGACTCATACCCAGTTATTCCCAAGGCAGGAACCTCAATGAGCTTATTGTCAAAACAGATGTGACAGGTTTTAACAAATCCACCGCATCTCAGCACTTTTTAAGTCACAAAAACTGCTGTTTTAAGTACCTTGGTTGCTCAACTTGTGCGTTCATGACAGTGGGGGATTTGATTCCTCATCCCCATACAGGGAAATGATTCAGCATCAAATGGCCACTTACATGTACAAGCCATTTTGTAGTGTATGTCATCATATGCCCATGCGGCTTGCACTATGGGGGTAAAACCAAATTCCAACTGAAAGTACGGTTAACACAACACAGGTCAGCAGTCAGAGGGGCTTTACTAAGAGGAACTAGTAAGAAATATGTGGCCCGCCATTTTCCACAATACAAGCATAATTTATCTAGTCTTAAATATAAGGCTATTTATCATGTTTCAGCCTCACAACACGGAGGTGATCGTCTTAAATTATTACTACAATTGGAGTCTAGATGGATTTCCCATCTAGATTGTGTTGCTCCTAAAGGTTTCAATAATTCTTTAAGTTTAGCTTATTTTCTGTAATACAGAGACCATTCATTTATTAAAGTATTAGAAATAGTTGACACCTTTATCCATTCAGTTTAGTGGCCATCCTTATTTCAAATTTACAGTTTATTATTAAGATTTAACATTTTAGGATACAGCCACTAGATGGCAGCACTCATTCAGAAACGTGAGAATGTGTTAATATAGTCTTTGCTTCTTTGATTGTTATGGTAATAATTAAAAGATGCTTTTTAATGCTTTTTGAAAACTTTTTATCTTGCACATAAAATTGTATTTGTTTTAGAGAGTAACACTGGATTCATTTATTCAGATTGAGCACTTATACTGTATAATGCATACGTACCTCTAAGTCATTTTAATCATATGACACTTTTATACTCTCACAATGGATGCCTTTTGTATCTCTTACAAGATGGATTATGCGATATTTTGCACTGTATTAGATTGTACACATGCAATGCGTATATGTTGTTTACCCACTGTTTTGTTTCAGTATGTTGCCATGGTCCCTCGAGCCGGATGGGTGACGTAACTTTCGGAGCGATGAGGGAGCCGCGACCGGAAGTGCTTGCTGCAGGAAGGTGGCCTGGTGTACAAGGGAGCACACTGATGCACAAGGAGGGTAAGACATGTTTTCACTAAAGTATTTCAACTCACTGTTATATTTGCTGTGTTGTCTGAAGAAGGGGATAAATAACCCGAAATGTCACAAATTAAATGCACACCCTGCTGGGTTTTTTGCATTAACCAGCTGTATGCAAGTCCCTGAGTGCCACCCACCACATGGAATATATGTCTATCCAGGCTTATGCCTTTGAGGAGGGCACCAGAGCCAGTTAATCAGTAAGTCTGGATTGCTGGGGTAAACACACACACACACACAAACACATATACATACACACAGTGTGTATATATATATATATATATATATATATATAAGGAGAAAGGAGCTGGCACTCCGGGTCCACACTGATATTTGCCCCGGTGCCTTCACTTGTCTGTGTTGCAGCAGACAATGTATACGTCCAAGAGAGAGCGGCACTCAGTGGGTCTTCTGTATGTATATAATAATAAATGACGGTGGAGTGACACCTGGCAGAGGTTAACGTTTCAGTTTAATAAATAAACTTTCATCAGAACAAAGAAACAATAAAACATTCATACCTTTATACCTGAAGATCACCATGTGAAACAGATAGCGTGGACGCTGACTGCGGCGCCTTCCAGTGATGTCACGTGAGTGCGACGTGCGCTCTGCAGCGCTACTTCCGGTCGGGCCGTTTCTAGGAGACGGAAAAAACAATACAGGACCATCACCATAACAACAGAGCAGATCGCGTCTTATAATCCTGATAAGGAAAAAGGTTCACTGTTGCAATACACATGATCAAACATCTTGCTAATACATATTGCTGGGTAATTCATTGAATGAACAATTGAACTGGAATTGTTTTCTTTAAGAAAGGTTTAATTACCATTATCTATGTAACGATTTTTTTACAGTATATTATACATGTAGTGTGGTTATGAAACAGTAAATTACCCAGCAATATGTATTAGCAAGATGTTTGATCATGTGTATTGCAACAGTGAACCTTTTTCCTTATCAGGATTATAAGACGCGATCCGGAAGACGGACAGATAGTGGTGACTATTTATTTCAATACCTGAGTGCCGCACATCGCTTGATTGTATTTATCCATTTGGACAGTGAAGGCAACAGGACACATTCTCTTCAGTTATTGGAGTGCCGGACCCACCACAAGTTATATATATATATATATATACACATACACTATATTTTTTTATATATATATATATATATATATATATATATATAATTTTTTTTTTACTAAGATTACATCACATAGCAAGTTTTTCTAATGTACTTGGGGAAAAAAGCTCGAATTCATTTATTGACTTCCCTGCAGACTGCTTACACTGGACACAAGAGAGAGGTCTCTACAGATTACCCAAATTACTAAACCACCTTTGGCATGGTATAAAAGAAAGCTGTTACACAGGGTTGTAAGCTGATAATTTATCAGTTTCTGCATTATAACACTACTTTATTGATGAAATGTCTGACCATGAAGTGCTCTCTGAGAATATTTTCAGATGAGTTAAAATATGGTGAATTAGAGGACTTCTGTTATACAGAGTTAGTTTAGGGTTTTAAAAATAGTTGGATAGAATGTACAATATAATCTTGTGTTTCTTAATGTTAAAGGCTGGTATAAGAGAAGGCTGGGACATTTGGTTTGTAAACGGATCATGTCAGTAAAATGATATAATTCATTGGTATGAATCATTGGTGAAATGTCTAACAAAGATGCGTTCGTTATGAGGTTTCCCAGGTAAATTAATAAATCTCGAATTAGAGGTCTTTATCAAACAAGCTTACTTTAGAGTGTTTGATGTAGTTGGATAGAAAGAATAACATATTCATATGTTTCTCATTATTAAAGTCTAATCAAATAGGGTGCCATGATGATTTGTCAGCCAAACTTGTGTGAAACAAACATTGTTGTGAATTTTGTTTTCCCAAACTTCTGAAAGCTGTCTCAGGTCATTACATGGAAAATCAACAGTCTGTAGGAGCAAGTTCCAACTTCCACGTTTTGGGCAGAATATGATGGATGGATGAATGAATGAGTGAATGAATGAATGAATGAATGAATGAACAAATGAACGAATGAACGAACAAATGAATGAAAGCAGGTACTGTATGAATGAATGCTAAGATTTTTTTATTTGTTTGTAAAAATAATATATATAGTGAAAGTTGATATTGCAAATAGCTATTTAAGCTAATATGTCTTTCACATTTTAAATTATATAAATTCATAAATGTTTTCAATTAAGGCATCTCGGTGCCTTAATTCTTGTAGATACAGTATTCCCTTATAGTTAGTAATTCAAAGTATCTTCTTTAAAATAATTGTGTTCTTAGTTTTTGAGAAACAACATTTTTTTCCAGAAATATCAGGTTAACTTTACACCAATAGATGATCGTAAACTTTTTTATTTATTTTTGTAAAGTAACTTAACCAGATATTCCTGTGAATATAAATATATTTTATAAGGCTTGCAATGTCATAGAATGATTCTGTTAGTAGCAAAACAATAGACTGTAACACTCTCCAGTTATTTCCTGTACTTGTTAAGGGGTTAAACATTTTTGTGTTTTTTCTTTTGTTTTATTTAATGGGTTGGTGAGTTTTTATTTATGAACTTATTCATATACAGAACTACTATATGAGGCCTTTTGGAGTAAGGGTTTTGGTGAATGTCCACTTCAATCATATGTTTCATACTGCCAACAGATTACTCAAGCTCAGACCTATTTTTATGTAACTTTATTTTGAACATCTGTAAAGCAAAACTGATCACCTATTTATTTGTTTAAGTATTTAACAATAAAGCAATGTTGTTGGAAAAATTATTACAATAACTTATATTTATAAATTGTGATTGGTGGAAAAGTATTGAAAAAATGCATATTTAGAGCAATGTATTGAAATGAGGCAGAGAAATTAGGTAATGGATAAAAGACACACAACAGTCATGTACAGATGTACACAGTTTGGGGATGTCCTAAAGTATATTAAACAAAGATGGTGCAGTGCTGGTTGAATAACAATATTTTTTCTATATGATAATAAATTCTAATTCTGTTCTCTATAATGGCATAATCAGGTGGTTTAAATAAAATAATTGCATAAAAAACAAAAATAAAAACATAAAACACAGAAATATAGACAAAAGAAATTTGGAGATCCTACAGATTTCAACATATGTTACAAGCAAATATTCAGCAAAAATACTTAATGATGACGTCTACAAAATATGCCCCTCCTGCAGTAGGTTTGGTAGCCTAAGCACATATATTTCCCATTGAAAATACAGTAGTTTTTTGGTTGAAAAGCAGTATAGAATGAGGTAAACAAGATTCAGGTTCTACTATTCATGGAAATGATATACTAAACTTTGGAGAGAGAGAAAGTGATAAGGGATAAAGTACAAGCCAATCAGCTCCCAACCACCATCTTGCAGGTTTTGTTTGAGACATGACAGGAGCTGTTTGGGTGATACTTTATCTAAAGAGTTTCCAGTCTCCACTTTATCTCTCTCCTAGGCTAAGTACATAGACTCAAGGTCTTATATGAAAGGTTTTCATTGTACCACGTAGAATTACCTAATTGCCAACCAGGACCTATAATCCAAGTCAATAAATATATGCCCAGTTTTCCTTTACCAGGCATTCAAGGCAGTAAAGTGGGGACATATTCTTTATATATTAAAAAAGAAAAAAAGAGGAGAGGGTTCAATACAAATCTTTACAGGAGGCTACGGCTTCAGCCTTTAGAGCTTACATTGAACACCATAATGATTATTCCTTTAAATCATATAGACAGGCTTGTTGCTTATTGGAGTTGTTTCTTTTTTTCCAAGCTATAGATTATATCACTGCAAAAACAAATACTTTGGCAGGGAAAATATGCCAGATAGGCTACTATTATGCCAATGCCCTGGTGATTGAGAACCTATATTCATTCTCTGAAACACCAGACTACAGGCTTGATCCTTACTAAGAAATCTAAAATTATTTCTCAATCTTAAACATATAATGAGTGCCTATATATCTCCAAAATGATTGATCATGCTCTGCATGAGATGGTGCCCATCTTCCAAAATTTACTGTTGCTCAGAAGGACCTCTAATAAAGAGACATTAATATGGAAGAACTTCAGGGTACCATCTTGGATCTCAAGGCCCATAAGGTTACTTGCCCAGATGGGTTTTGTGGTGAATACTATAAAATACTGTTTTGCAACATTACCCTATTTTTATTAAATGTCTATCAGTTGATCCCCTACGTTGAACTCCTCATATTCTATCTTTTTGCCAAAACCCAATAAAAACCCATAACTTGTTCCTCTTTTAAGCCAATTACATTGCTACACTTAGATTGAAAAATCATCACAAAAATTACAGCAAATAGATTACATTCTATTCTCCCAGACCTTAATACGTCTTATCAGATGGGCTTTGTGAAGGGCCCCCAATTGGTCAAGGTAATAGAGCCGCTATAGCTCCATAGTGATCAACTCCCAGGAACCTTTATTACTTAGTCTTAATACTCACAAGGCCTTTGATACTGTACTCTGGTCTCCGTTAAATTAAATGCTTTGGCTAAGATTTTATTTGACTGATCCAATATTTCTACAATTATCCACATACTATCCTTTTATTGACTGGACTGCAGGAAGGTGAGGTGATGATGTATAGGGGCAACTGGCAGGGTTCTCATTTATCCTTTCTACTTTATTACTTTATATCCCTTGATCCCCTTATTTGATGGATACAACATACCCATACTATCAAAGGTATTAGTATGGCCTTAAAGGAAATTAAAGCAATATATCATTGGCGAATGCAATGATTTTATGTATCTGATCCCATTTCTTCATTGCAACAACTACTGTCCCTACTTTGAAATTTTGCCAAAATATCTGTACACCAAATGAATTTGAAAAAAGCTGTAGCCTTATGTCTGAGACCTGGATTTGCCCATCTCTGTTCCATACTAGTATGCCATTTACTTGGGACACAGGGAACTTTATGTATCTCAGAGTACAAATCACCAAAACACCTCTTTCTTATATGACAAAAATATATCCAAGGTTCTAATAAATTTGGAAAAACTTTAGAAGGGTGGCATCATCTCCTTCTCTCCTATCTGGGCAGGGCAAGTTTATTAAAAATGATTGCATTCCCAAGTCTGATCTGCATATACCAGTCACAGCCCCTAATGCAAACAGTACTTTGAGAACATTAACAGCCTTAATTCATCTTTTGTCAAATTTATTTGGAATCACAAAAGACATGAAATAGGACTGATTTGATTGCACCAATCCAAAATCAATAGAAACATTAATTTCCCTAACCTCACATATTATAATCATGCCACTCTTTTAAGACATTTATGAGTGGTGGTTTTCTTTGGACTGACGGTGGACTTGCCTGGTGCATCAAACCATTTTACATTGATGGAATCCAGAACTTCCTGTGTTTATCCCTGATGACATCCTGGGAGGGTAATTGATGGGATCTGATGCAAGTGCCTCACTCATATCCACAATTGTGTGGTACAAGCTTTTAAACTATTGTGAGTGTTCTGTGAAAATAAACTCCTTTGTCTCTGTGAAAATGGTCTGCACTATGATCTTTTCTCTTGCCCCGAGATAAGAACTTGTCCATTTCGATGAAATATAGAGCATAAGGATATGGAACTTTTTATGCTACTTTCCGTTTGGACGAAACACAGAGAATTTGAATAAGGATACAGAACCATCTATTTGTAGGTTATTTGATTAACTATGTATGGTTTTTGTGCCTAATGTTAACCACCTTTTATTAGTCCAGGTTTTAGGTATATCCACGGCTCAGCAAAGATTGTTAAATCAAATTGAATAAGGTGCTAATTAAGTAATCTGTGGCCAACCATGGATACATTTAAAACCAGGACCATTGGGGTGCCTTAAGGACCACGTTTGGGAACCTCTGTGCTAATGACACTGCTGAGCTCTGTCCTGGTGTACAACTGTTCATCTGAATTTGCAAGGACTGAAACTCCCACTTTCAGTGTTTTGCAATCATGCTTGGCACTCCTTTAATTGCACCATCAAATGCACCATCAAAGCTTGCAATAGTCCTTTACTCTGGGCCTAATTCAGAGTTGATCGCAGCAACAAATTTGTTAGCCGTTGGGCAAAACCATGAGCACTGCAGGAAGGGGGGCAGATATAACATGTGCAGAGAGAGTTAGATTTGGGTGGGGTAAGTGCAAACTGAAATCTAAATTGCAGTGTAAAAATAAAGCAGCCAGTATTTACCCTTCACAGAACAATAAACAATATAACCCAATATGTTAATGTTATATCTGCCACGCCTGCAGTGCACATGGTTTTGCCCAATTGCTAACAACTTTGCTGCTGCGATCAACTCTCAATTGCCCCCTATGTGTATATTATCCATCCCAGTGCTCAATATGACCTCCTGTGTGAATAATTCAGCACCTAAGTTCGTAACCACTATTAGAAACCACAACACACATAAAAAATACAACATCTCTATGGATCTAATTAGTCACCCCCATTACCTATAAGTCACCATTCATATATTTGCAATACACTTCTGTGACCATGCATATAAATCTGTACTGTAAATCTGTAAGAACATTTATCAGAATGCATGAGTGGAATGACTCAGATACATTCATATACTGTACTGTATGAAAACACAGATGTCCGATAATAATGTTGCATCCAAATCACAATATGGCCCTTTATGTCACTGCAGGAACAGGTTTACAATTTAATACCATTTTTAAAAAAATTGTAAACATTTGTTCTATTTTTACAGTCTTTTGACTAATTCTGGGTATCAGCAATTTTGCCCTTGTGCTAGCTGCAGTTGTTTCAGTACACTTTCTATACATAATTATTATTTTTAACATACAGTGTATACTGTACTTTTCAAAGTCAATTAGTGACTTTTTTCTGTATTTACTCTTTTGAAGAATTTTGGGTGTGCTAAAAGTAAACATATGAAGATTTACTACTGGGTGTGATTTTTAATGCTTGTACTTCAGGTCTTGATAACATAATGAATGAGCAGAATATATCTTATGTCTTTCTCTTGGGATTTCCAAATCTTCTCACCCTGAACAGTTTATTGTTCTTGTTCCTGCTCCTCATTTACTGTGTCACCATATGTGGCAATGTTATTATCATATTTATAGTTTTAGCGAGCAAAGTTCTCCACTCTCCTATGTATTTTTTCATCACACAAGTATCTGTACTGGACCTTCTAATGACCACGAACATTCTCCCTAACTTGCTTCACATTGTCCTACATGATGGTGGCACCATGTCTCTTGCTGCCTGTTTAATACAGTTTTATGTGTTTGCCAACTGTGAGACATCAGAGTGTTTCATCCTAACAGTGATGTCTTATGACCGATATCTGGCTATCTGTAACCCACTGCGATATAACGCTATCATCAACAAAGCATTCTGTGGAAAATATGTCATTGCATCATGGTTATTAAGTTTCTTCGTGTTGTTGGTGAATGAAATAGATATTTATAATTTGAGCTTCTGTGGACCGAACGTTATTGACCATTTCTTCTGTGATTTTCTTCCTATTCTAGAGCTTTCTTGTTCAGATACATCACTTATTCAAATTCAAGCAACTTTATTTGGAATTATTATTGTCATCTGTCCATTTACCATCATTATTGTTTCTTATATGTATATCATCACCACCATCCTAAGCATACGCTCTATCACTGGGAGACAGAAAGCCTTCTCCACCTGCAGCTCCCACCTGACTGTTGTGTGTATATATTTTGGTACTATCTTTTCTGTGTATGTGGTTTCATCAAAAGGACAATTATTGGAGGCCAGCAAAGCATTATCACTGTTTTATACTGTGGTGACCCCATTGGTTAATCCATTCATATACAGCCTGAGGAACAAAGACTTCAAGGGAGCTTTTGAAAGTCTTAAACATAATTAGTGTCATTTAATTAAATACTGATGTGCAAAAAAAAGGAACATAATTTCAATTCTTTTTTTATAAATTGCTTAAGACCCTATGCTATTTAAATGCATATGTGAATATAGGGGTGGGTTGAGAATTCTGTCTATAGCATGATGTGGGTATCTGAATAGCATACAATATTACCAAATAAAGCATAATTAAATTGAAAAAATACTTTAATACCCAAGGTTTAAACTAAGACCTGTTAAACAGTTGCCTTACGTGGTCTCATCTTAAGTGTCTGTGTAAGAGATGACTGCTGGCATCTGACCAAAGGAAATGTACCAGATGGTGCAAGGATCAACCCAACTGGTGGACCCATTGGCTGCTGGTGCAGTCTTCCCCTCATTTTTCTGGCTTTGGAATTGAAGGGTAAACCTAACAAAATTGTCCAACTGTTGCTGCAGAAAAACATTCTTCCTACAGCCCTATGTAGATTTCAGGCCTCAGGGAAGCTGCTTCTGCCTTTCTTTTCCTTGGCTACAGTCACTGCATACAGTTAGCTGCATTAGGTAATCCTAACAGGATTGCCCACTGCACTGCAACAGCCTCACCTCTGCCTGCCCTCTCCCTTTTCCAGAGGTATGGAAGGAAAAGAGGCTTCTAAATTGAGATTATAGAAAGAAATATGTAGGAACATATACTGTACAGGAACATTACAATGTCTCATTCTTATAGCTGGTTAAGAGTATTTACTGTACAGAATAAGCAGTTTACCCAAAATTGCTGAAAGAGAATGTTGACAGATATTGAGCGGTATCCTATTGCCCACTGTAAAACATTGGGCACAAGAAATGGATGTTTTTCATGATTTTTCCCTATGTTTCCCCGTTTTTTTTTTTTACAGGCAATCGTATGAGATTGCCTGTAAAAAAAAAAGCCCTTTCTCTCAAAAAAACACACAGGTTCAGTAAAGCCTGTGTGTTTTTGTGAGAAACAACCCCATTTTTACTTGAAAATGGGTCTGTTTCTGGGGATCTGGCTTCATCTGCGTAAGGTGAAACAAAATCACTGATAACCATGGTGACCTGCAGTGACCCATGCCCACTAGAGTAGCAGCAGGCTGGAACTGCAGGGAGGCCACAGCGTCACAGGAGCCAGCATTCGGCACTGTGATCCCCAGTGGGGAAGTCAGGGCACTGCAGCAACCTGCATCCTCCCTCTCTTCCCCCATCCCCAACAACAGTCACATAATGGGGGAGCAGTCATGTGACCGGGGGGGGGGAAATGGAGGTGGAGCACTGAACCAGGGGCTGGTGGGAGCCAGCTCCTGGTGCAGTACACAAAAGCCCTGATAAACTGCAGCTCATGCCAGCTTATCTATGCTAATAGAATAGCCATGGGCGATACCATTACCTGCGGTAATGTACCACAAAAAAAAGGATACCGCCCATTGCCTCACAATTTACATTAAACTTCTGCTTCTAACTAAAGAATGTATGCATGAAAATAGCATCCCTGAGATTGAAAACACATAAATATGGGGATGGCAACATAATAGAAAATTAGGATGCTAGTGTGGAAGTGCAGAGCAGGAGAGGGATATTTGTCTTCTTTCTGACACTAATGAGGATATTGATGATGATGATGATGATGATGATGATGATGAGGATGAGGATGTTGTTTGTGTAAGTCAGCCACAAGTGGCAGCAGTTCTTGCTCATGATACAAATTAAGCCATTCTCATGCCTGGGCATAGGACCAAAAATGCCACCACTTGGGTGTAGAAATATTTTTACCAAACCCTGACAATGTTTGTAAAGGCTTCTGCTCCATTTGTGAGGCCAAAGTAAGTAGAGGTAGGGCCATAACCATTTAGGCACTGCCTCCCTGTTATATAGGGACAGCAAGTTCGTGAAATATATTTTACAGAAATATAATAATTTGTAAAATAAGAACAAGCAGTCCAGTATCAGCTACCTGCAGTTTGTACCAGCAAATGCAATCTCCACAGCCAACACCCTCATCATCAACCTTCTTATTTATGATTGGGGGTAGTCCTTGCAAAACCTGTTTTGCGGGGGCCCAAGCAAAGAACATCAGGCACAAAAGTGTCAGTCCCTGTTACTGAATTGCTTGGTTTGTTAAAATGTACATGTCCTTTTTATTTATTTCTTTTAGAACACATTGCTTCCCAGTATATTTCTTCCTGCTACAATCATGGCTGGGGGGCGGGGCATACACTGACTGGTGATATATCAATATGTTATCATACTCTGTTTTAGGTACTACCTTGTACAGGAGATGCCAGCTACAATCAGTGGGGAGCTCATGTATAATCAATACAGTCACACTGACTGAGGGGTGTATTAATGGTGTAATAATGGATAATTTAATGTATGGGGACCTGCTAGGCTGCTACAATCAGTAAGGGGGGAGAGGCACTCATATAAAATGAAGCCAACACTACTGTCATTGGGTGTGATAATGAGTATGAAAAGGTAAGGATTCCTGCATTACATATCGGTGCCACCTACACACTGATTGTAGCATGTTCCCCATCCCCTACTAGCAGGTCCTCCATCCCTTATGATACCCATTATTGGTCCCAATAGTCAGTGACTGTATTGATTATATATCAGTGCATTTAGTGTGACACCATTATCAATGCCTTTCCCTCCTCCCTCCTCACTGATTGTAGTAGGACTACAGTCAGTGTAGGGTGGCACTGATATATAAACAATAGTCACTGATTGTAATAATGAGTAAGAGAAAATTATGTTATTAAATGCGGGCAGTGATTTAGTGGGGATAATAATGAGTATTTTAGGCAATGGAGCTTGCTACAATCAGTAAGTCCAGGTCATTCATATACAATAGTGCAATAATGGGGTACCCTACATTCAGTGAGGGGAGCACCGATCTAAAATGCGGTAACTGAGTGGTGTAAAAATGGAAAGTAGAGGTGAGGGGACATGATGCAATCAGTGAAGGCAGGACATAATACAGATGGAGCCATGCTCATCTATCCCTTTAATAGTATTAAATGAGCCATGGCAGTCGGACTTAATCCCCTGCTCTAATGACTTAATCCCCTACTGTATTGTTCTCTCTGTATTGTATTGCAGTTGAGAACAATAGATGAAAGGCTTATGCTAATAAGGTGCAGCAGAGAAAGCTAGATGAGCGAGGGTCCATCTGTATACTGTAATAGAATATTAGGCAAAATAACAACAAATAATATAAAACAGGAATGAAAATATAGTGCTATGGATTGTGAGAGGGAGGGGGGCCCTAAATAGGAATATTGCTTAGGGCCCCATGAGGTCTAAGTCCACCTCTGGCAGCACCTCATGGTGCATTCCCTGTAAATCGGAGACTAAAATAAGGGGATTAAACTCCCAATATGAAAACGCAAGGAACAGATTCAAAAATGTACCATATTTAAGAAAGAATTTTCGAAAAACTAATGTCATCCCAATGGTGTTATTTAGATTATTTTTTCATGTATCATCAATGTTATCAATACAATCAGAGGAATGTCCTGGAATTTTACCCTCTCACCAGAAAATCACCTAAAGAATGGCTCGATGGCCAATTGTTAGTAGATACCAGAATATTTTTTTATTCTGGATATACATTTATTCAAATATTGAAATACCTTACATCACATTTAAAAATGTGTCAAAATATCCAATGCCAATACAGGAGATATGCAGCCGCTTCCCATCAACACCCTTATGGGTATGAGCTTGACGGGGGACCTCACAGATGGCAGATAAATATGGCACCAAAAGTTCTGCATGTTTAATCCATTATAATGACCTAATTTGAAGATACAAAATGGCAGATTTGAATGTTATCAATAAAATGCAAAAAATCCACCATGCAGTAATAATCTAATGTTAATGGTTTAAATATATATCCATATAAATGATAACACAGCAATCAAATAACAGGCAGATTAGCATAAGATAAAGAGTTCCCAAGCATTTACTCCTGGCCTCCTCCCAAACAGTGTGTTCTGACTGTCCTGTGACTTTACTGACAAATACAATGTTGTTTACACGTTATCATACAGGTATACAATGTTACATCCATGCAGATTGAAAACTACACATAATTCTTTAAGCGTTCTGAAGGAATACATGCCCCATAATCAGGGGGCACTGTAAGAGAGGAGGGTGCTCATGTGCAGTCTCTCATAGGGCCCCCTCCTTTGCGATGGCACGGTAGACTGGCATTGTGCCAGAGACTATTGCACATGTGCAGGTCTCCAGGAACATGGTGTCTGCATCACGTTCCCGGTAGAGATGAGCGGGTTCGGTTTCTTTGAATCCGAACCCGCACGAACTTCACTTTTTTTTTCACGGGTCCGAGCGACTCGGATCTTCCCGCCTTGCTCGGTTAACCCGAGCGCGCCCGAACGTCATCATGACGCTGTCGGATTCTCGCGAGGCTCGGAATCTATCGCGAGACTCGGATTCTATATAAGGAGCCGCGCGTCGCCGCCATTTTCACACGTGCATTGAGATTGATAGGGAGAGGACGTGGCTGGCGTCCTCTCCATTTAGATTAGATTTAGAAGAGAGAGAGAGAGAGAGAGATTGCTGTGATACTGTAGATTAGAAGAGAGTGCAGACAGAGTTTAGTGACTGACGACCACAGTGACCAGTGACCACCAGAGACAGTGCAGTTGTTTGTTTTATTTAATATATCCGTTCTCTGCCTGAAAAAAACGATACACAGTCACACAGTGACTCAGTCTGTGTGCACTGCTCAGCCCAGTGTGCTGCACATCAATGTATTGTATATAAAGCTTATAATTGTGGGGGAGACTGGGGAGCACTGCAGGTTGTTATAGCAGGAGCCAGGAGTACATGATAAATAATATTATATTAAAATTAAACAGTGCACACTTTTGCTGCAGGAGTGCCACTGCCAGTGTGACTAGTGGTGACCAGTGCCTGACCACCAGTATATTAGTAGTATTGTATACTATCTCTTTATCAACCAGTCTATATTAGCAGCAGACACAGTACAGTGCGGTAGTTCACGGCTGTGGCTACCTCTGTGTCGGCACTCGGCAGGCAGTCCGTCCATCCATAATTGTATTATAATATATACCACCTAACCGTGGTTTTTTTTTCATTCTTTATACCGTCGTCATACTAGTTGTTACGAGTATACTACTATCTCTTTATCAACCAGTGTACAGTGCGGTAGTTCACGGCTGTGGCTACCTCTGTGTCGGCACTCGGCAGGCAGTCCGTCCAACCATAATTGTATTATAATATATACCACCTAACCGTGGTTTTTTTTTCATTCTTTATACCGTCGTCATACTAGTTGTTACGAGTATACTACTATCTCTTTATCAACCAGTGTACAGTGCGGTAGTTCACGGCTGTGGCTACCTCTGTGTCGGCACTCGGCAGGCAGTCCGTCCATCCATAATTGTATTATAATATATACCACCTAACCGTGGTTTTTTTTTCATTCTTTATACCGTCGTCATACTAGTTGGTACGAGTATACTACTATCTCTTTATCAACCAGTGTACAGTGCGGTAGTTCACGGCTGTGGCTACCTCTGTGTCGGCACTCGGCAGGCAGTCCGTCCAACCATAATTGTATTATAATATATACCACCTAACCGTGGTTTTTTTTTCATTCTTTATACCGTCGTCATACTAGTTGTTACGAGTATACTACTATCTCTTTATCAACCAGTGTACAGTGCGGTAGTTCACGGCTGTGGCTACCTCTGTGTCGGCACTCGGCAGGCAGTCCGTCCATCCATAATTGTATTATATACCACCTAACCGTGGTTTTTTTATACCACCTAACCGTGGCAGTCCGTCCATAATTGTATACTAGTATCCAATCCATCCATCTCCATTGTTTACCTGAGGTGCCTTTCAGTTCTGCCTATAAAATATGGAGAACAAAAAAGTTGAGGTTCCAAAATTAGGGAAAGATCAAGATCCACTTCCACCTCGTGCTGAAGCTGCTGCCACTAGTGATGGCCGAGACGATGAAATGCCAGCAACGTCGTCTGCCAAGGCCGATGCCCAATGTCATAGTACAGAGCATGTCAAATCCAAAACACCAAATATCAGAAAAAAAAGGACTCCAAAACCTAAAATAAAATTGTCGGAGGAGAAGCGTAAACTTGCCAATATGCCATTTACCACACGGAGTGGCAAGGAACGGCTGAGGCCCTGGCCTATGTTCATGGCTAGTGGTTCAGCTTCACATGAGGATGGAAGCACTCAGCCTCTCGCTAGAAAACTGAAAAGACTCAAGCTGGCAAAAGCACCGCAAAGAACTGTGCGTTCTTTGAAATCCCAAATCCACAAGGAGAGTCCAATTGTGTCGGTTGCGATGCCTGACCTTCCCAACACTGGACGTGAAGAGCATGCGCCTTCCACCATTTGCACGCCCCCTGCAAGTGCTGGAAGGAGCACCCGCAGTCCAGTTCCTGATAGTCAGATTGAAGATGTCAGTGTTGAAGTACACCAGGATGAGGAGGATATGGGTGTTGCTGGCGCTGGGGAGGAAATTAACCAGGAGGATTCTGATGGTGAGGTGGTTTGTTTAAGTCAGGCACCCGGGGAGACACCTGTTGTCCGTGGGAGGAATATGGCCGTTGACATGCCAGGTGAAAATACCAAAAAAATCAGCTCTTCGGTGTGGAGGTATTTCACCAGAAATGCGGACAACAGGTGTCAAGCCGTGTGTTCCCTTTGTCAAGCTGTAATAAGTAGGGGTAAGGACGTTAACCACCTCGGAACATCCTCCCTTATACGTCACCTGCAGCGCATTCATAATAAGTCAGTGACAAGTTCAAAAACTTTGGGTGACAGCGGAAGCAGTCCACTGACCAGTAAATCCCTTCCTCTTGTAACCAAGCTCACGCAAACCACCCCACCAACTCCCTCAGTGTCAATTTCCTCCTTCCCCAGGAATGCCAATAGTCCTGCAGGCCATGTCACTGGCAAGTCTGACGAGTCCTCTCCTGCCTGGGATTCCTCCGATGCATCCTTGCGTGTAACGCCTACTGCTGCTGGCGCTGCTGTTGTTGCCGCTGGGAGTCGATGGTCATCCCAGAGGGAAAGTCGTAAGCCCACTTGTACTACTTCCAGTAAGCAATTGACTGTTCAACAGTCCTTTGCGAGGAAGATGAAATATCACAGCAGTCATCCTACTGCAAAGCGGATAACTGAGTCCTTGACAACTATGTTGGTGTTAGACGTGCGTCCGGTATCCGCCGTTAGTTCACAGGGAACTAGACAATTTATTGAGGCAGTGTGCCCCCGTTACCAAATACCATCTAGGTTCCACTTCTCTAGGCAGGCGATACCGAGAATGTACACGGACGTCAGAAAAAGACTCACCAGTGTCCTAAAAAATGCAGTTGTACCCAATGTCCACTTAACCACGGACATGTGGACAAGTGGAGCAGGGCAGGGTCAGGACTATATGACTGTGACAGCCCACTGGGTAGATGTATGGACTCCCGCCGCAAGAACAGCAGCGGCGGCACCAGTAGCAGCATCTCGCAAACGCCAACTCTTTCCTAGGCAGGCTACGCTTTGTATCACCGCTTTCCAGAATACGCACACAGCTGAAAACCTCTTACGGCAACTGAGGAAGATCATCGCGGAATGGCTTACCCCAATTGGACTCTCCTGTGGATTTGTGGCATCGGACAACGCCAGCAATATTGTGTGTGCATTAAATATGGGCAAATTCCAGCACGTCCCATGTTTTGCACATACCTTGAATTTGGTGGTGCAGAATTTTTTAAAAAACGACAGGGGCGTGCAAGAGATGCTGTCGGTGGCCAGAAAAATTGCGGGACACTTTCGGCGTACAGGCACCACGTACAGAAGACTGGAGCACCACCAAAAACTACTGAACCTGCCCTGCCATCATCTGAAGCAAGAAGTGGTAACGAGGTGGAATTCAACCCTCTATATGCTTCAGAGGTTGGAGGAGCAGCAAAAGGCCATTCAAGCCTATACAATTGAGCACGATATAGGAGATGGAATGCACCTGTCTCAAGTGCAGTGGAGAATGATTTCAACGTTGTGCAAGGTTCTGATGCCCTTTGAACTTGCCACACGTGAAGTCAGTTCAGACACTGCCAGCCTGAGTCAGGTCATTCCCCTCATCAGGCTTTTGCAGAAGAAGCTGGAGGCATTGAAGAAGGAGCTAACACGGAGCGATTCCGCTAGGCATGTGGGACTTGTGGATGCAGCCCTTAATTCGCTTAACAAGGATTCACGGGTGGTCAATCTGTTGAAATCAGAGCACTACATTTTGGCCACCGTGCTCGATCCTAGATTTAAAGCCTACCTTGGATCTCTCTTTCCGGCAGACACAGGTCTGCTGGGGTTGAAAGACCTGCTGGTGACAAAATTGTCAAGTCAAGCGGAACGCGACCTGTCAACATCTCCTCCTTCACATTCTCCCGCAACTGGGGGTGCGAGGAAAAGGCTCAGAATTCCGAGCCCACCCGCTGGCGGTGATGCAGGGCAGTCTGGAGCGACTGCTGATGCTGACATCTGGTCCGGACTGAAGGACCTGACAACGATTACGGACATGTCGTCTACTGTCACTGCATATGATTCTCTCAACATTGATAGAATGGTGGAGGATTATATGAGTGACCGCATCCAAGTAGGCACGTCACACAGTCCGTACTTATACTGGCAGGAAAAAGAGGCAATTTGGAGGCCCTTGCACAAACTGGCTTTATTCTACCTAAGTTGCCCTCCCACAAGTGTGTACTCCGAAAGAGTGTTTAGTGCCGCCGCTCACCTTGTCAGCAATCGGCGTACGAGGTTACATCCAGAAAATGTGGAGAAGATGATGTTCATTAAAATGAATTATAATCAATTCCTCCGCGGAGACATTGACCAGCAGCAATTGCCTCCACAAAGTACACAGGGAGCTGAGATGGTGGATTCCAGTGGGGACGAATTGATAATCTGTGAGGAGGGGGATGTACACGGTGATATATCGGAGGGTGAAGATGAGGTGGACATCTTGCCTCTGTAGAGCCAGTTTGTGCAAGGAGAGATTAATTGCTTCTTTTTTTGGGGGGGTCCAAACCAACCCGTCATATCAGTCACAGTCGTGTGGCAGACCCTGTCACTGAAATGATGGGTTGGTTAAAGTGTGAATGTCCTGTTTTGTTTATACAACATAAGGGTGGGTGGGAGGGCCCAAGGATAATTCCATCTTGCACCTCTTTTTTCTTTTCTTTTTCTTTGCATCATGTGCTGATTGGGGAGGGTTTTTTGGAAGGGACATCCTGCGTGACACTGCAGTGCCACTCCTAGATGGGCCCGGTGTTTGTGTCGGCCACTAGGGTCGCTAATCTTACTCACACATCTACCTCATTGCGCCTCTTTTTTTCTTTGCGTCATGTGCTGTTTGGGGAGGGTTTTTTGGAAGGGACATCCTGCGTGACACTGCAGTGCCACTCCTAGATGTGCCCGGTGTTTGTGTCGGCCACTAGGGTCGCTAATCTTACTCACACAGCTACCTCATTGCGCCTCTTTTTTTCTTTGCGTCATGTGCTGTTTGGGGAGGGTTTTTTGGAAGGGACATCCTGCGTGACACTGCAGTGCCACTCCTAGATGTGCCCGGTGTTTGTGTCGGCCACTAGGGTCGCTAATCTTACTCACACAGTCAGCTACCTCATTGCGCCTCTTTTTTTCTTTGCGTCATGTGCTGTTTGGGGAGGGTTTTTTGGAAGGGCCATCCTGCGTGACACTGCAGTGCCACTCCTAGATGGGCCCGGTGTTTGTGTCGGCCACTAGGGTCGCTAATCTTACTCACACAGCTACCTCATTGCGCCTCTTTTTTTCTTTGCATCATGTGCTGTTTGGGGAGGGTTTTTTGGAAGGGACATCCTGCGTGACACTGCAGTGCCACTCCTGGATGGGCCCGGTGTTTGTGTCGGCCACTAGGGTCGCTTATCTTACTCACACAGCGACCTCGGTGCAAATTTTAGGACTAAAAATAATATTGTGAGGTGTGAGGTATTCAGAATAGACTGAAAATGAGTGTAAATTATGGTTTTTGAGGTTAATAATACTTTGGGATCAAAATGACCCCCAAATTCTATGATTTAAGCTGTTTTTTAGTGTTTTTGGAAAAAAACACCCGAATCCAAAACACACCCGAATCCGACAAAAATAATTCGGTGAGGTTTTGCCAAAACGCGTTCGAACCCAAAACACGGCCGCGGAACCGAACCCAAAACCAAAACACAAAACCCGAAAAATTTCAGGCGCTCATCTCTAGTTCCCGGGGGACATCTCTATTGCGCATGCACAAATTACTGGAAAATATAAATTTGCTGAGTGGTTTTCCAAGTGTTTTTTGCCGCTGTGCTGCTAGTCCCCTGTCGACGGAGAGGTGAGTATAAATAAATGGGTGCAGGGTGCGTAGTGTGTGGACCCCCCAGGGGCCTGTGTGCACCACACATCTTGCACCCATTATAGATACATCAGTGCCCCTAATAATAACAAATGGAGAGAAGTGATAGAAAAAAATACTTCTATAAGAATGAAACTACAGTATATCACTTCCTTTGTTAAGTCCCTAGGGAAAAACTATTACTGTATGTGTAAATCCAATACAATTGTCTCCATTTCCTTGCTTCCTCCCTTATTGTTTTTCTTTACATATTCAAAAATAGAAAAGTAACAATGTTTTATCTTAGATTTGTGGACTGGCAAACTATGTGTTTTTATTTTATGTTTATTGTTAATCAAATGCTCTTGGATATGTCCAGTTTTTTGGCACTTCTTTTCATTTGTCCTTCACATGCTAAGCCACAGCTGCAGGTAGTTATGTAAACTATAAAATCCACATTGCATGTAACTACTTCTTTTAAAGTGTAACTTATGCCATTAGCCTGTTGGCAACTGGAAATTTTTCTCCATATACTTACAAAAGATCCATCAATTGCAAGGAAAATAACAAATTCTTTTAAGCAAGAAATTAATTTTCACTCTGTTAACAGTATTGTTCCGCTTTATTGATTTCAACATGCTAGGTGCTACTACAGTATACTTTTTTAGATTGGTGAGTCTTCTAAAAAACAAGTTTGGCCTACTTGGAAGACGGGTTTCTCGAATTGGATATTTTAAAAGTATGCTCCCATGTCAGTCCAGCACCTTTTTGATTGATTTTATTCTCCCCATTAAATTGGGTAGTAAAAGGTCTGCTTTGCCACTTCTTGTCATCTTCTGTCATGGGGTCCAAGCTTTTCAGTATGCATTTCATACCTGGTTCATCATGAGGACTTTGTATTCCATCAATAAAGCAGTCCTTTAACATTATTAGCCAGTAATTCTTAATATTGATGAAGGATTTTCTAAGTCTTAAATCTGAGTAAAAGTTACACTGACCTTCCAGCTTGAAAGGTGACAGAAGAGACAAAATTGTTTGCATCTACAGTCTCAATATATGTTAATAGATTTATAATACTGTTTATATGTAAATCCTAAGTTGAAGTCATTCGCATGTACAGGTATATGGGCAATGAACTGTTCTATTATGAAACTTTTACCTTGTCAGTTAAATAACAGAACAAATTTTAAATGATTATGTTCAACTGTCTTGAAGACAAAAAGCTCCTCCCATTCCCCCATCAGCAGTTGGCATACAATGGGGAAAACATCATCCCTACTGCTGTACCCTGCTGCTAGAGGAAAAATATATTCCTAATTAATATTTTATATATATATTTCTGTGTTTAGAGAGAGCACTCACGAGTCTTCTTAAATATCTCACAATGAAATTTTTATTCACTCACATAGCGACACATAGGTACGTCAATTTTTGCAGACCCAACATGGCCCTTCATCAAGACCAATATGCAAAAGCTTCTTCACCTTGGTATCTGGGTCTTGCTGTGCCCAAATCTTAATTAGAGTTTGAACACTGCTGATTGGGGTTCACTACGGCTGGCCGGCGGTCGGGCTCCCGGCGACCAGCATCCCGGCGCCGGGAGCCCGACCGCCGGCTTACCGACAGCTTGGCGAGCGCAAATGAGCCCCTTGCGGGCTCACTGCGCTCGCCACGCTACGGGCACGGTGGCGCGCTACGCGCGCCACACTATTTTATTCTCCCTCTATGGGGGTCGTGGACCCCCACGAGGGAAAATAATTGTCGGTATTCCGGCTGTCGGGCTCCCGGCGCCGGTATACTGAGCGCCGGGAGCCCGACCGCCGGCAAACAGAAGACCACCCGCTGATTGGCATTCTCAATTGCTTGGATATCTTTTTATATCCATTTCCTGTTTTATACAGTTCAATTACCTTTTCCCTCAGATACTTTGACAATTCTTTTGCTTTCGCCATGACTCAGAATCCAGACACGTCAGTGCAGCACTGGATAAAAGATGCAAGGGTGTCTCAGGAGTCCAGAAACTCACTGACCTTTTATACACACACACTGGTTACCTTTAGTAGCCATTCAAACCCGTTTGGGTCAACTTGTGTGCATGTAATCAGGCCAAAATCTCCAGGGTATGTAAACTTTTGATCAGGGTCATTTGGGTAGTTTCTGTTGTCATTATGATTAAAAAAAAAAGTAAACACCGTTGTTTGACAATAAATGGCTTCACCCAACCATTAACCATGAGTGAAAGAAAAGTTTGTGAGTTATCATTCATATTCTCCGACAAATGGCCAGAAAATCACAAATTCTGCTAGGGTATGTAAACTTATGAGCACAACTATATATATATATATATATATATATATATATATACCCGTGTGCTTTACTCCAGAATTTAAAGAATAATGCCAATCTTTGTCAGGCAGCACCTCTGGGCTTCCCCAGATTGATGCTGTCAAAATGCTGGTGCTGAGGAGAATATTCCACCTCCTTCTCTCCCCTGTCCTGCCTGTGATGCTGCCCTGCACAGTGCTGTAAATGTTGGGATGACAGGCCAAGCTCCGCCCATTGTATGTTAAATATGTTAGGTTTACAGGCTGAATCTATTTCAAAGGGCCCTAGATCTTCTTATTTAGCTTCAAAACTAACCTGTGCCCTACCCGTATGCCTATGATCCTATCCATGTGTGCCTCTGCCCCTACCCATGTGTGCCTCTGCCCCTACCTGTTTGCTTCTGCCCTTACCTGTAGGAGCCTCTGCTCCTACCTGTATGCCTATTCTGCTACCCATGTGCCTCTGCCCCTACCCATGGGTGCCTCTGTCCCTACCCATGGGTACCTATGCCCCTACCCATGGGTGCTTCTATCCTTACCTTTGGGTGCTTCTATCCTTACCTGTGGGTGCCTATGCCCATACCCATGGGTGCCTATGCCCCTTCCCATAGGTGCCTCTATCCTTACCTGTGGGTGCCTCTGCCCCTACCCGTGGGTGCCTCTACCCATACCTGTGTGTGCCTCTTTCCTTTCCTGTGGGTGCCTATGTCCCCCACCCATGTGTGCCTCTGCCCCTACCCTTGGGTGCCTCTGCTCTTACACATGGGTGCCTCTGTGTAAATTTCTCCAGCCATTCCAGAGTAATGTAAAAAACTATGGATTTTTACATGTCTCCCCCCTTCCCACCCCCACCACTCGGGGTGCTAGATGTGTCTTATCCCCACAGTATTTTCTTCCAGATTCTAAGCCATATGTGTACCACGTTTGGGGTTAATTGTTCAGGCATTCAAGGGTTATGCCAAAAACTATGGCTTTTTACATCACCCTTTTCCCTCTTCCACCTCTACGGGTGCTAGGGGTGTCTTAGCCACATAATTTTTTTCCAGATTGTAAGTCATATGTTTACCAAGTTTGGTGTAAATTGCTCCAGGCATTCCAGCGTTATGTCAAAAACTATGGATTTTTGCATGTCACCATCTTCTCCCCCCCCCCACCCCTAGGGGTGCTGGAAGTGTCTAACCACCACAGTGTTCCTTCCCAGATTGTAAGTCATATGTGTACCAAGTTTGGTGAAATTTGCTCCAGGCATTCCATAGTTATGCTGGAACGTTTATACATACATACATACATACATACATACATATGTACACGCATAGCTCTATATATATATACAGTATATATATATATATATATATTATTTTTATTTTTTTTCTTGAACAATAACATGCTCTACTGAGATTTTCACAAATGACCAATGGAATAATAAATAATTGATAGTATATAACTTATTAATCTTTCTATAAATCTTTGTGCCTAATTATATTATTTGTGATATTTACTTCAAGTGGACACGCTGGTGTTTGATTACTTTATGAATCATGTATTTGGATACATTTATTCATGTAAGTCCCTCATATTGTACTATTGCATTTTATTACATGGAACAATGTTTTTATCTTCTTTTTATTATAGAGAAGAGAGAATTTTCAGAAATTCCATCGGGTCCAGCTTGCCCTATGGTATAGATTTTGGCCCCTTTTTTCCATACCCCATCTCAAATTCAGCTTTAGGATAAGGGACTATTAATGTGGGACCCTCCTATAGGTATGAATCAATTCTAATTATTAAATAGCACTTTTTACTTATATTAGATATCTTATGCACTTATACTTCTCTTTCTATAGAGGCAAACGTCGCCCCAAAAATCACATTTTGGTCGGAATACTGTCCACCATATTAATTCTAAGCGTTTGAACTAGACCTTTCAAGGATTATTGTTTATCACACTTAATTAAGTAAGTTGAAATTGTAGTTCACCTTTATCTTAAAAATAATACAAAAATAAAAAATTAGAAAATAAATAATGTTTTCCTTTTTTATAGGAGTGACAATAGGAACTAGTATCACAGATGATTATGGTTTGAGTGGTATAACCAATCACACCGAAGTTTAATAACAAGCAGAGTATTCTTTAGGTTAGTATGAATATTTCTGCATTATTGTTGAGTTTATAGACATATAGAATTATGTATTCACTAATATAAATTTGTACCTAATAGATCCAATGCATGCCATTTTTTGGCCCACCATAAATTGAAACACATATGGGCAGTTCCCTTTGAGGACACCAATTCATTAAGCCACTAAGTTTTTAGGTTAGTTTTTCGCTCCCAATTCCTTCCTCATAATCAACCCTTCCTCCATGATTTTTTTTCACGAAGTATTTCTTTCACCCAGATACTTTTTTAAAACCTCTGAAGAAGTCCGTCAGGACAAAACACGTAGGGTTCGTCAATTGTTGTACACTGTCTTCTTGCTTCAAGTGTCCTACTTTGAGCTCAAACCGTTAGGTGAGGAGGTCACTTTGTTATACCATCTGAGCAATTTGATGTGTGTCCAATTGATTATGTATTTTATACAAAATCTTGTAATAAAAATCTTTTTTAACCAATATTTTAGTACTAATTGATTGTATTTTTGTCGGGTGACTGTCTTTCTGGTGAGTGGGTTTCTCTATAGGCTCCAATTGTGAAGGTAATAATTGGAACAGAATTCAAGAGAAGCTGCGATCACATGTTGCAAATTGAATATCATTCAATTTATATGTCATAGCGCACTCTGTTCTTTGATTGTTTTGATATATGTATTTTTTTTTCTTAAACAATAACATGGTCTACTGAGATTTTCACAAGTGACCAATGGATTAATAATTGATAGTATATAATTTATTCATCTTTATATGAATCTTTTTGCCTAAAAATATTATTTGTGATATTTACTCCAAGTGGACACACTGGTGTTTGATTACTTTATGAATCATGGATTTGGATACATTTGTTCATGTACATCCATCATATTGTACTATTGCATTTTATTACATGGAACAATGTTTTTATTTTGCACAGTAAAAGGATTATGTTTCAGAGATATAACCTTTTCATGCAAGCCACATGTTTGGCTCTGATTCAGGTGCTGTTATAGAACGCATAGCTGCTGCTTCTTTGGAAGCAGCAGCATTGCTTACATATGGTAATGCAGTAGGAGGCTTCTGGTATAAGTAGATACCTCCTGCATACATGTGTGATCTTCTGCAGCACCGGAGGACACAGCATCGGATCATGCTTGTCCAGATCAACAACACTGAGGTTATCCAGAGTGGCTGCCAGACCTCCATCACTGGGGCCAGACCTTGGACAACAAAATGGAGTCAAAATGCCTTTGTTTTTTTGTGTCAAATATTTTTATGAACTTCTTCAGAAAATAAACTTCAGCAGGGATGGTATATGTATAAAGTAGGTGTCAAAGCAATTGGGAACAAAATAACTTGTCATATGGTATGAAGTTAGAGCTACAATAGACTTGAACAGCACATAGGAAGTATTGCCATGTAGAAAAAAAAATATTTCAAAGAAGGTTTTTTTTACAATGACACCAGCTTGGGTACTGTGGAAGGTCTGAAAAGCTAAAGGACATCCCATGTTTAGAAACTAAATTAGTTAAAGAATTAGTTTAATTTGAGAAACATACAACAACATGAAAATAAGAGGGGAACCAAGACAGCAAATTGCATTTAAAAAAACTGTATTTTAATACAGTATCAGACAATATAAACAATACAGAACAATACAATGGGAAAGCACAAAAGGACAAGAGGAAGATAAAGGGAGGAGAAATATAGTTACTGCTTTTCCATTCATTAGCCCTGTACTAAGATTAGTATCAAAAAGATATTTGGGTGACGCTAAAGCTAAACATAGAATGGTCAGATAAATAGTGAGCCCCATAAGGCGAATTAGGTGAATGGAGAAACATATGCCTAAAATGAGTGTTTAGGTCTCGGGTAGCTAATGTATGCAATGGAACACTACTGTAATTCAATTAACCTTTCATGAATTCAATAACAGCTTTCAGTGGAGAAACCAGTCTGTGGATTCAAACATTTTAAAAATATGCATTTGAGTATGCGACTCAAGACTTTCAATATACAGTACTGTCCCCATTTTTAATAATGCTTTTTCCATCGCAATATTAATATTTGGAAGGGTAGATGGTCTATTGAAGTAGTGCAATCAGAGGAATCTCTGCTGCAATTCATTGATGGAGGAGGGGTGCAATCTGTCCAATTAAAGAGGATCAATTTCTGAGCTAGAGTAACTATAGTAGTGATTACGGGCAGTTTTGAGTATTTTCCCTCACCTAGCTCCCAATTCAAAGATTGAGCATAGGCTCAAGGCTAATGGATCTCGAAATAAACATAATTTTAAAATATTAATGAGTGAGAGGACTTTGTTCCAGAAACATCTAATTTTGCAACAGTCCCAGAAATAGTGTAGTAACTTGGCATTGTGCATAAGACATTTGACACATTCTCCATACTCCATGGATACCATATATTTTAGTAGTGGCATATCTGTGAGTGGCATAAGTATGTGAACCTTTGCTTTCAGTATCTGGTATGACAACCTTTTGCAGCAATAACTGCATGTAAACATTTCCAATAATTGTTGATTAGTCTTGAATGTTGCCTTGGAGGAATTTTACCCCCATTCCTCTGTACAAAACAGCTTTAACTCTGTTATGTTGGTGAGTTTCCTCTCATGTACTGCTCGCTTCTGGTCCATCCACAACATTTAGATTGAATTAAGGTCAGGACTTTAACTAGGCCATTCCAAAACTTTAAATGTATTCTTCTTTAACCATTCTTTGGTTGAATGACTTGTCTGCTTTTGGTTGTTGTCTTGATGAATGACCCAGATTCTCTTGAGATGCAGCACATGGACAGATGTCCTGACATTTTCCTGTAGCATATTCTGGTATAATTCAGAATTCATTGTCCCATTAATGATGGCAAGTTGACCCCAGCCAGATGCAGCAAAACAGGCCCAAACCATGATATCTTTATGTTTCACAGATGATATGAGATTTTTATTCTGAAATGCAGTGTTCTCCATTCTCCAAACATAATGCTTCTCATTTAAACCATAAAGCTCTATTTTGGACTCATCTGCCCACAAAACATTGTTCCAATAGACTTCTGGCTTGCCCAGGTGATTTTTAGAAACTGTTGACGGGCAGCAATGTTCTTTTGGTAGAGCAGCGGATTTATCCTTGCAATCCTGTCATGCACACTATTGTTGTTCAGTATCCTCCTGATGGTGGACTCATGAATATTAACATTAGCTAACGTGAGATTGGCATTCAGTTGCTTAGAGGTTACCTTGTATTACTCTGTGACCTTGCAAACTATTAGATGCCTTGCTCTTGCCCTGATCTTTGTTGGTTAACCACTCCTGTTAAGGGTAATAATGGTCTGGAATTACCTCCATTTGTACGCAATCTGTCTGACTGCTGATTGGTAGAAGCCAAATTCTTTAGAGATGGTTTTGTAACCTTTTCCAACCTGATGAGGTCTTCAGAAATCTCCTTTGTTTGTGGCATGATACACTTCCACAAACATGTGTTTTTAACATCAGACTTTGGGCCTAAATCAGGCCTGATCAGTGCTGCGAGTTTTAGCCTGTACATGCCAGACAGCCAATGGGTGTCTCAGCCCTGCGATCGCCTTTGCCTGATTGACAGGTGGTTGCTGGGCGGTAGGGGGTGGGCCGGTGGTGTTTGGCTGCAGTTTAGGGGGCACTTTATGGGCAACACAGTTGTGATACCCTCCCAGCAATGACTAGCTCCCTACCAGTGTGCAGGAGCTGCACTGGTAGGGAGCTACTCTTCAAGTACAAAAGCATTGCCGCTGTGCGATGCTTTTGTACTTGTGCAGGGGGGGAGTTGGGCCTGACATGCAGGGCAGACTAGCCCTGTTCTGGGTGTCCCCCCACATGTTTGTGTGACTGATCGTAGATGTGCTAAATTTAGCACATCTATGATCAGGTCTGAATTAGGCCCTTTGAAAGATCCTGTTCTTTTAAAAAGACAGGTTGTCCACTCACACCTGATTGTCATCCCATAGACTAAAAATACCTGACTATAATTTTGTCTTTAAAATATCTGCTAAGCCTAAAGGTTCACATACTTTTGCCACTCACAGATATGTGATATTGGATCATTTTCCTCAATAAAAAATTAGCACATCTATTTTTTTGTCTCATTTGTTTGATTTGGTCTCTTTATCTACTGTTAGGAAAAGCAGAGTCAGTTTTAGGCCAAATTTCAGCAGAAATATAGAAATTCTGAAAGGTTTACAAACTTTCAAGCACCACTGTATATGGTTCTGGATTACATAGAGCTGTAATATCCTGTTACATTATGACTGCCAATTGGACCCTGTGATGTGACAATAACAGCATGGGCCTACTTTTAATAAAGAGTGCTCCATCACCATTAAATCTGACCCAATGGTAGCAGTTAGTGGATTTTAATATCACATATTAGATTGAATTCAAGAAAAATATATGTATTTACCAAACTGCAAACTCTTTCTTTAAAATAAATAGGTGGATAAGGTTTATAATATGCTCATTACCCACTTTGAGGTCTGAGGACATTTTAGCATTATCCATTTAACCGCTATGTCACTTCTTCCACTGGCTCTTTGGAAGATTAAATAGGTAGTTATAGATAAAATAAGACCAACGGTTGGAAGAAAGATGTCTTATAAAGCCCTCTCTCAACTGTCAGAATGTATTTTACTTTTAAGCAACTGAAAGAAAGTTTTAAGAATAATTAATTCAATTAAAGTTTACTACTACTACTACTACTACTACTACTAATAATAATAATAATAATTATAAATTATTATTATTATTATTATTAATCTTGAAACACATTGGAGGAGGATGGGAAAACTGACATAATTGACTCTTTCAAAAATCACTCTTATGATGTGAAATTACACATTATTGTATATATGTACAGTATGTAGTATTGTATGTATTATATGACTTTGCCTATACTAAGGTTTTTTTATAGCTACTGTATACACTTTCTGTTGAAATCTTATCCACCTTAGTAGAAGACAGAAGGTCAGAGTTGGACTGTTGGATCATAACAATAATCCACAGAATTTTCCAACTATCACCCCTACATATGTTGCAATGTGTATAGTTTTTTGTTAGGAAAAAAAAAAAAAAAAAAAAAACACTGTAGTACAGCTACAGTATGCTGACTCACAAAAGTAACAGGGTATTAAACTCTGCTAGTATAAATGAAGGTCATGAAAACACTAGAGGCAAACACAATGATCCAAATGAGTAGAATCATACATTTTAAGTTAAGACAGGCCATATAGAAAAATAGGTACAAAGTGAAAAGGGCAAGTGATTAGCCCATGAAACTAAAGAGGAGGATGGTAAACTACAAAGTATTACCATGTAAGTTAATTAAGTCACAAAAATATTTTTATTAAAGTCAGTCGTTAGTAGTCAATTTTACGTTTTAAACTTACATGTGTGTTTTAGTAAAAATGTTTACAAGTTTTACTATTGTGACTTTTACTAAAATAAACATAAATTCAAAAGCCAATGGGCAAAATGTACTTAGCAGCGGATTGTAATTGCCGATGATTTTGTGGCAGTTTTGCAATCCGCTAATGTGCCAAGGCCAAATCTGCCACAAATCTGCAGACAAAGCACAGTTTTGAATACTATAGATCATAATTTAATATCAAATCACCATCATTGTTTTAGACCATAGAAAAATGGAATATAATAGAAACCAACAGAGTTCTACAATCCGTGCAGGCTTTGTTATTATTTAAAAAATGAAGAAGATTAAACAAAACACATATCAAACCACCACAAAATAGAAAATGTCACAGAGGGAAGTCTTCTACAATCCTTCAGGGATTGATAAAGTATTACAGTATATTTAGACATGAAAACCAACCTTTATTAAATGCTACCAATTTTATATGAAAACCAACATAAATTCACAGCATTTTTTGACGTGTTCTAAATTACACCAAAACTAATGCTTAATAAATGTAGCTCTGTGTCTCACATTAATGTCTATATCCCATGACAAATGGTATTCTCAAAAAACAAATACATTTAAATGCAAATTTCAGCAGCACAGAGAGATAGGATTTCACCCCCCCCCCAAAAAATTCTAATATTGTTGGCTGCAGTATTTACAATAATTATATTTCTCAATGTGGTTTTTAGGTAATTAAATAGAAAAATGTTTAAGTTTTTCAAAAGCTTCCTTGAAGTCTTTATTCCTCAGGCTGTAAATGAATGGATTAAGCAAGGGGGTCACCACAGTGTAAAGCAGTGATAATGCCTTACTGGTGGACAATAATTCTCCTTTGGCTGGAACAATATACACAGAAAGTAGAGTGCCAAAAAATATACACACAACAGTCAGGTGGGAGCTGCATGTGGAGAAGGCTTTCTGCCTCCCACTGATGGAGCGGATTTTTAGGATGGTGGTGATGATGTACACATAAGATACAATGATCATTATAAATGGACTTATGAGACCAATAAGGCCAACTAAAGCTGTATGGATGGGAATAAGTGAAGTATCTGAACAAGCAAGTTCTAGAAGAGGAGGGAAATCACAGAAAAAATGGTCAATAACATTTGATGCACAGAATTCTAACTTGTATATGTCTGTTTCAATGATCAACAGCACCAAAGCACTTAAGAACCACGATGCAATGACAGTTTTTATGCAAAATGCTTTGTTGATTATACCATTATATCGTAGTGGGTTACAGATAGCCAGATATCGGTCATATGACATCACCATTAGGATGAGGCACTCTGAGGAATCTGTGTTAGCAAACACATAAAACTGTAATATACAGGCAGCAAGAGACATGGTGGCACCTCCATGCAGGACAATGTGAAGAAAGTTAGGGAGAATGTCCGTGGTCATCAGAATGTCCAGTACAGAAACTTGTGTGATGAAGAAATACATTGGAGAGTGAAGCTTTTTGTTAATTGAAATTAAAGTAATAATAATAATATTACCACATATAGTGACACAGTAAATGAGGAGCATGGAAATAAATATTAGGATATTGAGGCCATGAAGCTGTGGAAATCCCAAGAGAAAGATGTGAGAGATATTGCTCTTATGCATTTTGTGACAAGATCCTGAAGAACAAGTTTAATTTCTATCCATAGAGCTCCATATTTGTTTGCTTGTTTCCTACTAGGAAAGTAAGGATCAAAAACCGTAACTGGAGATTGTCAAGACTTGCATTTTAAACTTAAGCATATTAAATATGAAATATTTTCCTAACACATTTTTTTTTAAAGTGCGAAATAATTTGTTCATGTAAAGTTTTTGTAATCATTCTGGAAGAAAAAAAAAGTAGTCCCCCCCCCCCCCCCCAAGCAGAAGCAACAAATAATTTAAATTGCTACAACTGATTACCATAATGGAAGCATTTGTAAGATTTGAAGGATCTAAGGAAATGTAATCATCAAATCATGAGCACAACACACAATCACATTGGGCCTTTGGGCCTAGCTCAAATTTGTAAGTAAAGCAAAAAAAGCAAATCATTTTGTGTGTGGAACAAACCATGTTGCATTGCAAGGGAACAAATACATTTATTTTGTTTCTGTGCAGGGTATATACTGGCTGCTATTGCATGTAGCACACGGCTTTATTTTTACTCTGCAATTTAGATTTCAGTTTGAACACACCCCACCCAAGTCTAACTCTCTCTGTACATGTTACATCTGTCACATCTGCAGTGCAACATGGGTGTCCCAGTTGCTTACTTTTTTCTTTGCTTGCAAATGAGAATCAGGCTCATAGTACAGATGTATTCTGTGAACATCTGTCTCCATAGCACAAGAGTATCTAGAAAATATCTAACAAAAAGAAAGAAAAAAGGGTACACATTGTGTAAAATTTCCAAGTAATTAATTATCACCTAAGTATTATGAAGTATTATGCACATACATTAAATTAATCCTAACTAGGCATATCAGACACATTTATCAGAGACTTACACATATCCACATTCCAGATTTAATTCTGGAATACCAATTGAGCCAAAAAGCTATTGTACAACAGGCTACCTTAGTGTAAAACTGTGAGGTTTATGAATTCAATTTAAAAACTCCAATAAAATTGTCTCTTACAGTAAGATAAAATGTAACAGACTTATTTGGTTATGAATCAGATAATTGGTTCACCATAAAATGCTCCAAGGACTCAACTATTGCCAACATGAAGAAGCAAATATGGGAAAGCAATCTAGCAAATTTAATAACTGGGACTTACTGTACTAAACATATTTGATATTCAAGAAAGAGTTCTCAACTATATGTATGGCCAAAATATTTGAGATCTTATCAGTTACTCAACACCATTGATCATTTACCCAAACAGTTTAAAGTCATGTATAGTTTTCAAATTCACTGATCATGTTATACCTGATTGATTTATGGCACATGAGCAATACACCGAAAAACACCCCAAGTGTGTTTCCTACAACATTCATTAACACATCCCTAAAAAAGAGATCTAAAATGTAATCTGTACAAAATCAAGCCATCAACCTTCAGAGAATATAAAATGTAATGTTTAAACTCTTACAATAAACATGCAAGATACTGAAAATCAATTAACAATTCTTACATTAAAAATAGATGTTAGTAGCATCTGAATAAAAAAAAAGTGTAAATCCACTATTCGTGTACTCATTACTTGAAAATAGTTTAAAACCACTAAACATGTATATTATATAAACTCTTTTTGGCAACATTCAAATCAAGAATAGCTAATCAACCAATTAAGTATAGCCTTACAACTATTAACACATTTCTTTCTAAGTAAGCTACTCAAACAGAAAATGAAATTCATGAACTAATCCACTTCCAATTACCATATGGCTCACTACAAACTCAGTAAAGGAATGATAAAAAAATATACAACTAGAGATTAATTGCTAATTAATGTACTATCAAAATGGGAAGAAATAGATTTAAAAAAACCCAAAGCAGTCCCATTTGAACACTTTTAGATAAAAACTTGATTCATTAGAAGATAGTCAATTGACTAACCTTATAAATAGAGGGATAGTAGAAAAAAAGAAAGATCAATACACATTACACTGCACTACTTATAAAGCATCTCTCATTCTAGAAGAGGACACTGAACTCACACTCTGCATGATATACAGTCAAAATGTTTTGCTACATTTAGGCTTATGGTTCAGTTTAGGGTTAGGCCTAGGCTTAGGGTAAAATATATAAAAATTGCATTTGACATTGTATTATGTCGACATGTACAATGTCACCATAATGAACATGTTGGTATTATGATCTTGTCTACATAAATGTACGTTGGCATGCTACATGTCAACATTCAGAAAAGGTTGACTTTTTGATGTACACATTCTGACTGTCAGCATATCATACCACATCCTTATGCACAAAGCAGAAATAACTATCACTCTAAAAGCTGACATTAAATTACTGCTTCACGTATCAATATGGAAAAAAAATCACAGATCATCAGGAAAGTAAGATGCAGAAGTGATAGCACTGTATAGTAACACAGCAGGAGGAGTCTATTACAAGCAGGTGCCTCCTGCTGCAGTAGAAATCTGATCTGCTTCCTAGGTTGCATCACTGGATAACTCCCTCAATATCGGGAAGTTTGTGGCACCCATAGTGCTGTACAAGCCGCCTGTGACTATGTAGTCAAATTAGATGTCACACAGCTGACCTGCACTCAGGAATCACATTTCCTGAGAGCTAAGTTGGGCTGCTTTAGATGTCTAGGATGTGCCATGTGCAATACGTTTATCACAGGAGCCACGTTTAATTACCCACTGATGTGCAAAAAACTGACCATCAAACGCCGACTTACCTGTACTACCACACATGTGGTTTATTTGCTTACGTGTCCGAGTGGTCTTGCCTATGTGGGCAAGACCATACGTCAGTTCCGAGAGCGTATGGCACTACATCGTAGTGGTACAGGGTACAGATCCACGATGCTGTACCCTGTGAGGTCACTGGAGGGCGACGCGGAATCGCTGCAGGGCATCCGGACAGACGTTTGGCACCGTGGAGCAGGTGAGTAACATAATATATAGTGATGATTTGTCTGTGTTTGTGTATAAATGTTTCCACTGTGGTTCAGTTTGGGTTGTTTAGCCCTGAGGATGGGGTTATATCCCCGAAAGATGTTGGTATATTAAACTGACCAACTTACTTTTGCTATGAAGTCTGTCTTATTTCCCCACACATATATATATATATATATATATATATATATATTTATATTTATTATTTATTTATTTATTTATTGTTTAAGAATTTTGAACATATCCTATCATGCAAATGCATTAACAAATTTGCCGTCATTATAATTTTTATCTGAAAATAAATAATGAAAAAAAAAAAAATACAAGAGACAAAAAGTGGCTTAGCATTCCTCAAATTAGAAAACTACATACTAGCTTGCCTCCCAGTTCACCTAAAGTTTGACACTCACCACTACTACCACAAATCTTGTGAGTGGACTTGAACATAATTTGAATATAACATTTCTTCTAAACATCTACACTATTCTGGATCCCTGCTAAAGACACTGTATATCAATTAATAAAGAAACCCCAAAGAAACTATAAATTCTCTACAATCCATAGAATTCAATTATAAACTGTACATATTGACATTTACATTATATTTAAAGTATGTAACTTGGCATTTTCTTACTGCTGCCAGGTCAGATATACCGTAACATTGATATAGTCCCACACTTATCTAACACAAAAATTAGTAGAAATTAGCAAAAATGCAGAAGAGTTTTGAAATGGAAACCAAATAATCTGCATCATCACCAAAAATGGAACAAGTGTGATGTACACAGCAACAAAATAAATGATTTATAAAATTCCAATCAAATAAAAAAAGAAAAGAAAATTGATCCACGCTTTTCTACTGAATATTTTTCCACCACTAGTAAAAAAGCCAGAGAATAATGTAAAGATCCAATAAACCCCAGCATTGGAAAATCAGGTTATCCCGTGTATAACTTAAAGTTCTCAATGACTATTAATACATAAAATCAATGTTGATTAATATAATCAATATAGCTATGGAATATTGAATGTTTAAAGCTGTTTAGGTTTTAAATTTCCCTTTGAACACTTGTCTCTACTGTACCTCCCTTACAATTCAATTTTTTCTGAACCTATCATATTCTTTGGAATATCGTAAAAATGACTAAATAAAATAAATAAAAATAAATGTAACTTTAAAACAAGAATGAAATAAATACTGTATGTTATTCACAATACCAGATTTTATTCATCGCCCTATAGTAAAGTGACAATCTAAGTAACAGATTCCCATCAATTTAGGCTTTATTGACTAACCTCGATAAATTTAACAAAATACTTCTCTGTTAGACATGTAATGTCCTATAAAGCATTTCATAATGTGGGAAACAGATGCAAGGCAATGTTCAATTCCTGAAGCCTCCTCTTATACATTACCAGAACTCTCATTAGTTCCATTTGGTTAATCTCTGGAGAGCTCAACGTGAATCTCTTGTGGGTGATGTACAGTAAGTAATATTCAGAGAATACAATGATTGTAGTGATGTTTTGATGACTAAATGATGAACATGTGAAACATTACTTATTATGGAGGAGACATTATTAATGGAGTCTGGCGTATTAATGAACATTAACTCTAATATATAAAATAATATAATCAACTAGTTATGTCATAGATTATATATTTATTTTGTTTCAAAACAATTTGTGTTATAACAAAGAGTTTGTCAACCTCTTTATAATACATGTAACACATAGGAGTAAATGTATCAAATGACAGTTGGATTTCAAACCACTGCATACAGTATTGCTGTATATTACATTTTGTTTTCAAAGCCACTGGATTTATTGTGTTAGGGTTTGGAGGGTTAAAATTCACATACATTACATATAATGGATTGTCCAGAAAAATTCAGAAATGACAAAAGACTAGAGCAGAGGATACTTGCAGACTTGCTGGGCTAAACACAGAGAGGAGAATGATGGGAATGGCAGAGTTGCTGGGCTAAACCCAGAGAGCAGGATGCACAATAACTGCAGAGTTGCTGGGCTAAACCAAGAGAGCTAGATGCACGTGAACTGAAGATAATGGAAATGCAGGTATGCAAGACAAAAGTACCAGATGCTGGCATACCAGGGACGTGCAGTCAGGGGAGGCAGGGTAGTAAGTGCCTTCCCTGCCATTAATGATAAAAATAATATAAAGAAGATACTTATGACATATTCTGTCATAAGTAATTTCTTTATATTATGATACCCATTTCAGTAATTTTAATCAGTTTGGGAGGCACTGATAGCAGTGCCTCCCATTAACAATAGAAATGGAATAAAACAAGGGGGCTGGGCCAAACACTGGGCCATAAAAGCCCATTGAAAAACTGAGGGGTAAGTGGCACTTATGCAAGTGCCTTGTTGACAGGGGAAACCCACCCCTGTCAGTGAGGCAGATGTGATTGGACAGCAGATCCAGTACTTGATCCGCTGATCCAATCACCCATATGCGGTGGGGTGAAGCGGCGGCGGGACCCGATGTTGGAGCTGCAGTGCCTGTCTCTACAGCAGCAGGAGCTACAGAGGCAGCGGGCCGGGAACGCCAGAGCAGGGGACCGCGCGGCGGCACCGTCCAGCACTGGGCAGTGCTGGTACTGTATCTCTCCTTCCTCGTCCTCCACCCTCCTCACAGCAGCACTTGCACCCTCCGGGATGGGGCCTCATCACCACGCAGGCGAGAGGGGGGGGGGAGTTGGGCTGGGTGGGAAGTGACTGGACAGCTCACCCTCATATCACCTAGACTGCAGCTCACCCCCAGATGATTTGGGGATGAGCTGCAGTCCAAGTGATCTGGGGGTGAGCTGCAGTCCAAGTGATCTTGGGGTGAGCTGCAGTCCAAGTGATCTGGAGGTTAGCTGCAGTCCAAGTGATCTGGGCCAGATCACTTGGACTGCAGCTCACCCCCAGATCACTTGGACTGCAGGGACAGGGAGGAATAAATAAAATAAATGTAAACATATTATATATATATATATATATATATATCACAGCCGCCGCTGACCAACGCTCACTACAGCACGCTGCACCGCCACTGAAAGCTGACCACTGCAGACCACAACTGGCGGTGGTCAGAGGGACATCAACGCCGCAGCAACAAAGAACAGCTTAGTACCGCTGCATTCCCTGCAGACCATGGGCTCCTCCTCTGCCACCAACGACAGTCCCTTCCGCACCTATGCTGCACATATCAGGTAATGTTCCCCTGCTTCCCTTTATCCTTGCTGTCACTCTCCCTGTCCCTGATGTCCCTCTGTCACTCACTGCTGTCACTCTCTCTATCTGTCCCTGAAATGTGGATCATACTGTGTGCTATAATGTGAATTTCGTCTCATACCATGTGCTGTGAATTATGGCTCATACTGGGGCTAATTCTGAGTTGATCGCAGCAGCAATTTTGTTAGCAGTTGGGCAAAACCATGTGCAGTGCAGGGGGGTAGATATAACATGTGCAGAGAGAGTTAGATTTGGGTGGGGTGTATTCAAACTGAAATCTAAATTGCAGTGTAAAAATAAAGCAGCCAGTATTTACCCTGCACAGAAATAAAATAACCCACCCAAATCTAACGCTCTCTGCAAATGTTATATCTGCCACACCTGCAGTGCACATGGTTTTGCCCAATTGCTAACAAACTTGCTGCTGCGATGAACTCAGAATTACCCCCACTGTGTGGTATAATGTGAATTTCGGCTCATACTGTGTGGTATAATGTGAATTTCGCTTATACCATGTGCTGAAACGTAAATTTCAGCTCATACAGTGTGGTATAAGGTGAAAGGAGCACCAGTATAGTATAATGGGTCCTACTACACTGAAGGACATGCTCCATTTGAGTGGCTATGACCCCTTTTCTGGAGGCGTGCACATAACCAGTGCCTCCCCAGCCAATGTCCTCACCACACGTCACTGTGGCAGACATTAGTGATTTAGGAAATCATAAGAACAGCTGCTTCAGACCTTGCAGGATGTAGACAGACAGGCCAGGAATCCAAGAACTACTGTGGCTTGGCCTTGCAGGATGTTTGGCAGACAGGCCAGGGGTCCAGAAACACCTGTGCCTTGACCTTGCAGGATGTTCGGCTGGCAGGTATAACAGGAACAGCTCCAAGATCAGCAACCTCCTCACATCAGACCAGGAAACGTAATGACAAGCACTGTGGATTGGCATCAAGCAGACTTTAAAGCTAGCTGACAGGTGTCCAGACTTTTGCTGATTAGGGAATCACTCAACAGGCACAAGATCTGCAAAAATGTCCATGGAGCAGCACCTCTGGCAGGGAGCAGAACTGTAATTCAGAAGTGTCTGGTGACCCCTGGTTGTGAGACAACAAATAAATGAACAGACATACAGTAGCAGACTGATTCAGAGGTAGACACAGTGCTGAAATGTGCACAACTGACCAATGGATTTTGAACTATGTGTGCGTCCAGGTAATACCATTCATGCATTCTGATTATCTGCACACAGAGATGCAGCCAAGATTCAGATGCAGGGTCTGTGAATTTTAGTCAGCATTCCTGGGCGGTAAAAGAAGGGTATGAAAGCTGCATGGGCAGGCCTAGGGCATGTATCTGAAAATGGTTGCTTTCAAAGATGCACATGTCTGAGTCAGCCTCATAACCAGGACCAAACCTTCCAAAATACTGGCATGTTTAACCCCTTTGATACTAAGGGGGACATGTTCCAAGCAGTGATAAAAGTGGAGAAGTGAGCCAGTGGAGAAGTTGCCCATGGCAACCAATCAGCTGCTCTGTATACGTTTATAGTATGCAAATTATAAATGTTACGTCAATGTTCATTGGTTGCCATGGGCAACTTCTCTACTGGCTCCCTAATCCACTTTTATCACTGCTTAGTACATGTCCCCCTAAGTGTTTTATCATTTTGCGCTGGGGCCATTTTTTTCCTGTTTCCACTTGGTAACACTAATACTGTTTCACTGATATTGTGTGCAGTACCCACACAATCCACCCTGTACTGTACTTTTCTGATTATTTTTTATTTTCCAAAAACAGCATTAGTCTTTTTGCTCATTCTAGAGAGTGCAAGAGAGAGAGAGAGGAGAGTGAGACAGAGAGATAGATAGTGTAGGTGAGAGTGCTGGGTGTATGTAGATGTATATGGAGTTGGTGGTCTCAGTCAGTGCTCATCCCGGAGGAAGAAGATGCTGGGACCGCCAGGCAGGTTGATCAGGGTGTTGATCATGATATGGGCCAGTCCTCCCTTTTCAGCTTCTGCCAATTCTGGCTCTGCTATCCAGCACCACCACCACACCTGACAATCTCTCAGACAGCATCGGGCACCCTCCTCTGGCACCACAAAGTCCATGGGAGATGCTGTGCCTGCTGCAACAGTACAGATTCACTTGGACATTCGTGGAGGCACTGAAGCACAGGTAGGGGCAGCAGTCCAATAGCAGACAACGCACAGTCCTTACTGGGGTGGTAGCGACTGTCAATAAAGGTCACACTCATGTAAGAACAACAACAACAGAGATGAGTATCGGTGTTACAATTCAACCTTGGGGGTTAATGCAGGTGGCACTTATATGCATCTGTACCCCTCAGGAGCTGGGACCCAGCCTGGCCCACTTAACAAGTACACAATCCACCCCTTAGTGCTCAGAGACACCTTTATTTTTATCCAGGGCAGTCTCATTTTATTTATTTATTTATTATTATTATTATTATTATTATTATTATTTATTACCAGTTATTTATATAGCGCACACACATATTACAGCTCTTTACAGAGAATATTTGGCCATTCACATCAGTCCCTGCCCCAGTGGAGCTTACGATCTTTATTCCCTATCACATGTACACACACACACACACACACACACACACACACACACACACACACACACACACACTCATACTAGGGTTAATTTTGTCAGAAGCCAATTAACCTACCAGTATATTTTTGGATTTTGGGAGGAACCCAGAGTAACCAGAGGAAACCCACACAAGTACGGGGAGAATATACAAACTCCACACAGTTAGAGCTATGGTGGGAATTGAACCCGTGACCTCAGTGGTGTGAGGCAGTAATGCTAACCATTACACCATCCATACTGCCAACCCTTTCAGGTGTTGGCACACTTAGGCAGCTACCCAAAGTGCCAGCCCTGCCTATAATTTTAAATAGCAAGAACTTAATGTGCCACCGTATTTGAAAGAGGGAAGTTTATTCTGTAAAATTATGTGTCCCACTAGTTGCTATTTTTCTGGAGATCACCTGTGATCTGTGATTACCAGACAATGGGGTTCATTCCGACTTGATCGCTCGCTGACGTTTTTCACAGCGCAGTGATCAGGTAACTACTGTGCATGCATATGTACCGCAATGCACAGGCGCATCGTACGGGTACAAAGCGGATCGTTGCTGGACAATGGATTTAACAAAGAATCCATTCGCACAGCTGATCGCAAGGAGATTGACAGGAAGAGGGCGTTTTTGGGTGTCAACTGACCGTTTTCTGTGTGTGTTTGGAAAAACTCAGGCATATCCAGGCGTTTGCAGGGCTGGTGTCTGACGTCAATTCTGGGACCAAAAAGACTGAAGTGATCGCAAGGGCTGAGTAAGTCCAGAGCTGCTCAGAAACTGCAAAAAAATGTCCCGCTTGGCTGCACAAGCGTTCGCACACTTGCAAAGTGAAAATACACTTCCCATGTAATTATCAATATATGGGGGATCTAAATTCCATATATTTTGTTAAATAAAAAGGTCATACCTCATTTAATGAAGTAGGTCGCCTAGTTTATAAAATGGTTGGCCATGTTGGGCTTCCATATTCTTTCTTAACATACAGTAGTAAGAGTTTTATTCAAGAAATTGACAATTTGAAATAAAATGCATTTTCATTTCAAATGCAGATTTTGTGTCAAAGCCTACACATAGAATCTTGCTTTGTCCACATTTGGAAAGTTGGATTACAACCTCTCTTTACTTCACCACTTTGAAACACCATTTTATCTGCCTCTTGTCCATGTCTACCTTTTTGCAGTTATCTTCTACCCACTGGTGCCTCCTCTTCCTTTCTTGACAATTGCACAGCCTGGATTGCCCACTTTTTAAACCTAGGACCTTCCTTCTCTCATCCAGGGTGATTTTAATAAAATATCTCCAATAGTTGAACAAAACTGTACTAATACAATCTGTAAATGTAAATACTATTGTTAAAAAAACAATGATGTGCCAGAAAAACCTTAGATACCTGTCTAGTAACATGTAGGTCCTCTGTTTGATCACAGCAGAAACTCATTGGATAATATATTCCATAAGTTCACTGAAGTACTTTAAAAATAGTATACACCATGCTTCCTGAATAATGGTAAACCATTGAATAATTTGGGTCATTCTGAGTTGATCGCACTCTGCCGATTTTTGCTGTGCTGTGATCTGGTCTCTACTGCGCATGCATTTGCACCACAATGCACACGCGATGGATTTAACGTAGCATCCATACTCACAGCCGATCGTAAGAAGATTAAAAGGAAGAGGGCGTTTATGGGTGTCAACTGATCGTTTTCTGGGAGTGGTAGGTAAAACGCAATCGTGTCCGGCCATTTGGAGGGCAGGTGTGTGACATCAATTTTGGCACCAAAAAGACTGAAGGTATCGCAAGGGCTGAGTAAGTTCAGACCTACTCTGAAACTGCACAAAATGTTTTTGTAGAGCTCGGCTGCACAGGCGTTCGCACACTTGCAAAGTGAAAAATACACTCCCCCGTGGGCAGCGACTATGCATTTGCACGGCTTCTAAAAACAGCTAGCGAGCGATCAACTTGAAATGAGGGCCAATATTCGCTGTTTGGTGGAACCCTGCCCTGCCATTGATGGCAAGTTGAACTACATCTAACATGTTCTACTAGATTTAAATCCTGTGAATGAGGGGGCTAATTCATGTTACTTACTGTTGCTCAGAGGAATGCTCCTCCTGTCACAGGGGGTTATTCAGAGATGAACGCAGATCACTGCATATGCAGCTGGATCTACATTCGTCACTGCACATGCTGATGGCCACCCAGCACAGGGAAAGGCCACCCAGCATGTGTGGGGCCATCTCCCGATACGTCTGCAATCTAATTACAGACACATCAGAATTAAGGTTGACCCTTGGCAGCGCAGCCTGGCTGTGCTGCCAGATGATAAGCAGCAATCTTTTTTATTGAAGTGGCTGCATGTGACATCATGCAGCCGCCCAGAAAGTGGTCCCAGGAGGTGCCTTCCTAGAAACAGTATTGGTATGGAGGCATGCACTGGGAATGGAAGTGTCTGTATCAATTTTTTTGTCATGAGTGTGCAAATATAGACAAAAGAGTCTCCCCATAGGGATTCAGTATGATATCCCAATGGACGGGATGCTGGCGGTTAGAAAACCAACAATGGCATCCCGACCATCAGAATCCCAACAGCCTTCTGGAAAGTAACCTAACCCTCCCCTTCCCCCTGCCCTAAATGTAACACCTCCTTGTGGGCACCTAAACCTTACCCTCCCCAGTGGTGCCTAACTCTATCCCTCCCGGGTTGAGCCTAACCATAACCCTCTCTTCCCCGCACATGTTACATCTGCACCACCTGCATTAAAACATGGTTTTGTCCAATTAATAACTTTTTTGGTTTTCTAACAAACCTGAATAAAGCCCTTAGTCCCCTGACTTTGAATCCCAAGTTTCTCCATCTCTCAGCTCCCTATTCTGTAAGTCACTATTTTTTCCACCCTGTTACCACCTACTGAAGCCTGCACAGATCAGTGAGATCCTTGCAAGCTTCTGTCAGAAAAAGCTTAGAAATCGTTAAAAAGTTTTAAAAAAATTGTCTCGCATTGCCAGTGGGTGCCAAGTGAAAGCTTCGAAGTATAAGAAATAGAATAAAAATTGTCTATTACAGGTGGGACTACAGGTCCCAGCACACCTCCTCCACATGCTGGTACTTGGGGAATCACAAGTTACAGCATGCAGGGCATTAAAGGGCCCACTGCTACCTGTAGTCCACCCTGTAAAATAAATATAAAAACACAATACACACACATCATAGTAGAACTTTAATAAAACATACTTGCAGATTTACAGTCACACTCATACTCACACTAACGCATGTTTGCCTACATTCCTTGTAGCTCTTCAGTCCTCTTCTCCTTGTAGAATCCACTAAACCAGTAAAAAACTTAAACTCACCTCTTCGTACTGTAGATCATTCCTCTTTCATCCAAAGTAGGCATCCAGGGTTTAAAGGAAAATACCCGGACCACACGCTTGGAAGAGGTCTATGTGTGTACTCATACTCCTCTCCCGAATGCCGTTCACCACGTAACTTGTGTCACTAGGAGAGCTGTGCCATTTAGGGCCTACCGTTTGATTGGCCATTTGCTGCTGCCCTGTCAATCACGTTTTCCCCATAGACTTCAATGGTAATAATTCTTCATAGAAGTTTATTGTGGGAATTGCGGCTTTATGTTATTAACCGTAAGGCTAATAGAGGTCAATCTTGTGGTACACCTCTTTTAACTTTGTGGTTACCGACATAATAATGTGATTCCCGCAATAAACTAGTATTAATATCTCTTTCAACCCTCTCCCTATGTCTCTTTTTCCCTCTTTGGGGTATATTTACTAAGCTCCCGATTTTGACCGATTTGGTGTTTTTTCTTCAAAGTGTCATCTCGGGAATTTACTAAGCACAAATCTCGGCAGTGATGAGGGCATTCGTATTTTTATTACGGCTGTGTAGTAAAAGTACGAATGAATACACCATCGGTCAAACGCGGCTGTTTAGATATAGAACTCGGTCATTTACTAAGCATTCGTATTTGTAATTTCTACCGTGAAAATGGAATAGCGGCCGCAAAAAATTACTAATCGTACAAAAAGCCTAAAAAAAAGTAGACCTGCTTTTGAGAAGCGTGTTTACATGTGTTGTCAATTCTACATTAGTCACACCTGACTTTTTGGACCTTTAAAAGGGGCCCCAACACATTTTTCAACACTCAACAGGGTCAGCAGGTTGTACATGTTCCGTGTAGGCTGGCCATGGCTTGTTTTTTGAGTGGGCGTTTAAACGATAAAAAAATTGCTGATGACCATGTTATACAGATGAGCAGACTAAATGTAAATAATATTTTCACTCTGTATGACCTTGTCAAACTGAACCTACACCCTGAGACAGTACGCTCTCGCTCTGTCTCAGGCCTGCACAAACTCCTGCCTGTGTTGCACTTTCTGGCTACTGGCAGCTTCCAGGCTGTGAATGCCGATGTAATTAGTATCTCATAGGTTACCTTTTTAAAATATGTAATTCAGGTGAGTTAACACATACATACACGTCTACGTCTAAGTGTTGCTTCTGTAATGTAATAGAACACAGTATTGTATTGCTTACAGGTTGTTTGTGTTGCGAATTAGGCAATACACATATTCTGTGTTAACAATTTAATTTTTTTAATACACCAATTTAGGCACAACAAAAACTGAAAAAAATTAAATTGTCACCATATTCTGGCCATGCATTATTATCTTTTTTTTTTTGGGTGCTGGGTGCGGAGGATTGTGCAGGCTCGTTGGCGCAGCTTCGACTTGAGCGTTGAACTGGGGATTGAACTGGTGTGGTGTTGTTGTCCCCGAGCTCGATGTCACATGGTGTGATGCCAACACACTTAGGCTTTGGCTAAGATTGTTCAAATTTGCTGTGAGCTGCGTATTTGCGGCAGTGTTGTTTGCGATCATTCTTGAGAGATTATCATTGATCATTTGATTATGTTGGATGATCTGGATGAGTGTTTGTTGCTGGCGCTGCTGTTCATCCAAGATGCGTTGGAGGTTTGACTGCATTTGGGTGTTGTCTGCCCTCATCTGCTCCATGGAGTTTGCGATTCCACCCACCTGCACTATAAGTCTGCCTGAGTTGCGACTCAGTCTAGGCAAATGATGGGGCAGACTTGACAGGTATTGGCTGTGGGTGGTGAGGCACGCTTAGTGTTGTGCCTGTTGTGACGACCAACGGCTCCAAATCTCAGGGCCCATTTGTGTGTGGCCTTGTGTTGTGCTCAAGTATGTCCTGATGCATGTTTGGCTGTGTCGGATCGATGGGCTGCAGGTGGAGTGTGAAGGTCTCCTGGTCACGGTCCTGCTGGACATCCTCGGTGATGATGCCTGGGTCTGTATGGGGTTGAAGACAGCCACTATTTAGTACATATGTAGCATTGGTCTTACGTCAGCTTTACGTCAACATGCATTACTTCTTAATATTAACGTAATAGCTAAATAGATTGTGGCTTAAACTTTTAAACTTAACTATGTTGGTCACCTTTTATTAAAAATATGTGGCTTCTAACATTCACTACTCAGTTGTTTAAAGTTTGTGGGAATAGTAGGATTCATAGCCATAATTACTGTTTAAACACGAAGAACTCTAACAAATACAAAGTACTACATTTACATATTGGGTATGAAGCTTCCTTTGGAACAACACACACAATACAATAAATGTGTTGACCAATACACTCATACATTGTTCAAGGCAGTCAGTGGTCTGGCCAAAACGTTAACTAATATAGTGGTCTAAAATGTACACATTAACAATGGGTGAAAAAGTTTTAAGGTGCCCTATGTTTAGAAGTGGTGTTTTTGGCCATGCAAAACAATTGGATGAGACTAAACATTTATGGGTTTTTTTAGGCCAAAAAATCATTTTAAAAAATGTGTTGATATAGCCAACATCACATATGACAATTAACCATCTAAAAATACCTTAACACCATCTGCTTGTTGTTGTTTGTTATTGCAAGTATGACTGGTCATTTGTTTTTTTGTTTTTTCAGTACTAACAGTGGTGCAGATGTATAAACCTGGAGAAGGCATAAGGAAGTGAAAAACCAGTGATATGTGCAAGGTGATAAAGGCACAAGGCAAACAGCTCCAATATGTACATTAACAGTTGTGTTTATTTTGTACTGCTGCCTTTATCATCTTGCACATATCAGTGTTTTTTCACTTCCTTATGCCTTCTCCAGGTTAATAAATCTACCCCACTGTTTTTTAACTTATTTACACGTAATTGTTAGGTTTACTCACCAGACAACTGAGGGGATTGTGGATCCTCACTTTGGGGGCTGGCCAAAAGAGCTAGTGGTGGCACGGCCGACACTGCGGAGATGCGCCGTTGGGGTGGTGATGCTGGTGCTGGAGCTTGAGCCTCAAGACGGGGCCTCTTGGGTGGCCTTGTAGCCACAGTAACCGAGCCCTGTGATGGGCGCCTTAGTGGAGGTGGATTAGCCGAAGAACCTATGTGATAAGATAATCATTAACATTTTGTGTTTCTATGTGTTTGCAGAATATGTGGTTACAGTTAAATCTTACCTGCATTGCCACCATCTGCATCTCTTGGCAATGTTGGATGTGGCCTGGCTGTGCTGCTTCTCCGGCGTACTGTAGAAATATGAAGAATGTCGATATGAACATACTGTTTGGTTGATATGTTTATGTGGTACCTGCTAAGAAGTAAACTAAACGATGCTTATGCTTGAATGCATGACTTCATTGGGTGTGTATACTTTAAATGCGAAACAATTTCACCAAACAATACATACACAAAGGCGCATAATGCACAATATTATACTACTTAAAACCAAAATGTCGTAGCTTTACACAGCCACAATATTGCACGCTAAGATACCAATTTTAGACGCTAACAAGAAAACACTAGCCACAAATATCTGCACAAAATTGTAAACATCAAATCCACAAATGCATGAAAAAACACATAATCAACACAAATGACCACCCAGAACAACACAAAATAAACATAAGTCCATTGAAATTGTTAAAATATAAACATATACATAAAACACAGTAATCACACTTCTTTAAAATACACCGACTAACATTTACTTTGAAAATTAGACACCATAAAAAGGCCAAGCCAACCAGAAACATTGACAATACATAAGCCAAAAAAACCCAGAATTGAGAGTAACACTACATCAGGCCTGGCCAACCTGTGTCTCTCCAGATGTAGTGAAACTACACATCCCAGCATGCCCGGCAACACATTTTGCATTCACTAATAGCAAAACTGTGGCAAGGCATGATGGGACATGTCGTTTTACAACAGCTGGAGAGCCACAGGTTGCCCAGGCCTGCACTACATCACCAACACATTAGAAGAAAGAACCAAATAACAATCACAATTAGCGCAAAGACATTTCACACAACTAAGGACAAAGCACAGATGTTTAAATTACATAAAAAAATTAAACAAACTCACCATCCTGCCTTGGCCGATCCGAATCCCGGACATGAGTTGCACCAACCACTTCAGGCGGAATTAGCGTACGAACAGGCTCCTCCCAATCCCGATAAGACGCTCGGAAGGGGTGTCCACCCGGTTTGGCGGGCTGATTTAGCCTCCTTCGCCATCTTCGCCTTCACACGGCGCTTGATGTCGTAGAAGCGCTTACGACAGGTGTCCTCGGTCCGCCTCACCACACCCTCACTATTCACAGCCGCAACGACCTTCCCCCACAGAACAGTCTTCTTGCGTGTCGACACCTTTGCAGCATCATGTCCAAACAACTGGCGATGATGCCTCATCAGCTCCCACACCAGAGCCATATTTTCAGCGTAACTGAACTTAACATTGCGGCCCGTCTTTGTAGTGGTGCGTGGCTGCTGAGCCACAACACCATCACTATTAGAGGAAGCCGCTGCAGCAACCTCCCCCTCCTCCTCACTAACCTCCTCCCTCTCACTCACCTCCTCCACCTCACTCACTTCCTCCCTCTCACTCACCTCCTCCACCTCACTCACCTCCTCCCTCTCACTCACCTCCTCCACCACACTCACCTCTGACTGGGACATAATCAGGACAAAGAACAAATAACACTGAGAAAAAAAACAATTAACACACTCCTCCACTACCACTACACACACACACACACACACACACACTCACAAACAATGACAATAGACGTAAAAAAAAACAAAGACAAAAAACTAGACAGACTTTTAAATAACTACACAACTAGTATGACAAGACTACATACACACACAGTACAGCACTCAACAATTGCAAAACTCCGCCTCAAATCCTCCACAAACTCCACAAAACTCACCAACTCCTAACACACCTTCCTCTCTCCTCTCCACTAGCTAAACCCACGAGGTGCGGCCAGTTTGGGGCGTTTTTATAGTAATGAGCACAGACACTCCTCCATCACGAATCAAACCAATCACGGACGAGTGACAAAATCGAAATTTAGAAAAAAAATGCGTCCGGGAATGGATAAACACTGCCATAACCAAAATGTGACGCAGTCGTAAAAAAACCTCATAACACGGCCGACAAACCACTAAATCGGCCGCATTATACCTTACAAAAATACGAATAACATTGACATCGGAAAACACGGAAAAAAAAATATGACAGCTTAGTAAATGAGGCGTAACAAATTCAAAAAGTTGCAAAATTACACTTTCGATGTCATTCGTGATGAATCTCTCTCCAAATCGGGACAAATACGAATTTTAGTAAATATACCCCTTTGTCTCTACCTCTCCCTCAGCCCTCCATCTAAGTCCTTTTTTTCCTCCATGTCTCCATCTCTCTTTCAGACAATCATTCTATGAATTGCTGTTTTTCCTCAGTGTCTCTAAGCGTCCTTTAGCTTTCTCTCACTTTGAATCTCTGTTTTCCCCTAGTGTCTCCACCTCTCCCTCAGCCTTTTGTCTGAGTCTGTATTTTTCCTCAATGTCTCCACCTCTCCCTCTCAATATATTGGTCAATGTGTACACAGGATAAGTCAGTCTTTTCCCTGCAGTGTATACCTCTCCATTAGCCTTCTCTGTTTCTTACTCTTTCTTAATCCTTGTTTTTCACTCAGTATTTCCATCTTTACCTTAGCACCTCCCTTCTTTCTTTCTTTTTCTGAATCTGTTTTTCGCTCATTGTCTTCACCTTTCCCTCAGCCCCTTCTCTCTGAGTTAATATTTTCCTTGCAATGTCTTCACCTCCCTCTCTCAATCCTCTCTTTCCTTGAATCACACTTTTTCTCCTCAGTGTTTCTCCCTCTCTCTCAGCCTCCTCTTTGACTGGAGTTTTTCCATCCTGTCTCCACCCTCTCTCTGCGTTAACCATTTTCCCACTATGTCTCTAACTCTCTTTTAGACTCCCTCCATAGTCCCTCTTTTTTCCTCAGTGTCTGCGCCTATTGTTCCATTATGGCTACAGTTGTGTCTTTGGGTCCTCGATCATTTCTGAACATTTAAGTTGAGTACATAGGTTTGTGAGACCATTCTCTCTACTTTATTATCACCTGACGTTTGTCAGCTGCATCCCGTTGCATAATTGACAAGAGGCTGGGGTGACATGGGCAGGAGTGGAGATAGATGTATCCTCGATCAGCAGCCCCTTTGATCTTTATTTATTGGTGCCCCTTTGACAGCTGGAGCCCAGCAGCCAGTGCCTCCAATGTCTCTTGGAGTTACACCACTGTTCAAAAGAGAAAAAAGAAAGACTATGTTGGGGTACTCTTACTAATAAACTTAAACATAACTTTTAATATTGTTCATTAAAAACATTGTTAGCAGCATACATTCTCATATAAATGTTCTTAGTGCTAATTTACAAAAATGTGCTTATCTATTGGAGACTCCTATCTTTAAATGTATGCGTGCCTTTATTAATGAGCAGGAAACTGCTTTATCATTAGAGGTGAATACAGATATAGGGCCTAATTCAGACCTTATTGCTGTTGTGCGAATTCGCAAGGTGGACGATTATCGACCAAACTGTGAAAACATCCTGCTTCTTTTTTGATCAATATGCATACGCAGGCTGATTGACAGGAAGCGTGTGTTTGTGCGTGGTAACTGGCCATTTTCTGGGAGTGTCAGGAAAAACGCAGGCCTTTCCAAACATTTGCAGGGAGAGTGTGTGACGTCAGCTCTGGTCCCGATCAGCCTGATTCTATTGCACTGTAGGAGTACGTTTTGGGCAACACACATACTGCACAGACTGGAAAAATCATTCGATGGTGAGTGAGTTGCGAACGGATTTACAGCAGACCGGCATATGCAAAGTTTTCGCACGGCGTATGCAGACTTGCACGGGGTGGATTTTCTCTCTGTCTGGATGGTGACTATCTGATCGCAAACCTCTACAAATTCACAGGGGAGTGATCAGGTCTAAATTAGGCCCATAGCTTTATAGTTGGAATATCAGATATGTCACCAATAGGGTAACATAAAGATGTAATATTCAAAAATATTTAGTGAAAATATAAATTAGGCAGCTAGCAATATAATTATGACACAATTATGAGTCTAGTTTTTTTTAAAATTGTGTTCTATATGCAGCATCTCTCCTGGTACCACTCAAAATGTTGGTGCTTATTATCCATAGGTATTCATCATGAAAAATGATTTTTTCCCAATGTGGTTCAAGATATCTTGTTGTTTTTAATGGTAACCAACCTAAATAAAAAATGATTGTGAAATTATAGGTAAATTAAAACTTGGGATAAAACTCCAGTATAATTCTCTGAAATTGTTTTATCTAGTTGCTGGGGGCAACTGCAAGGAGAGTTCCCACTTGTTAGTGGATCATTGCATATGTATACATATTATGCGTACAGGTTTATATCGGTAAACAAACTGGCATAAATGTAACATTTTATATTGACTGTGCATATGTCAGGTTGCTATGTGCAACTGTATATGCCATACAAGACCAATCTACATTAAAACCTATTACTTTTTATTTATTAACAGTTTCTTTTTTTTCTTTTTTTTTGAAAGTACGTTTTATTAAGGTTTTTACATGAAATGGAAAATACAAGTCATACGTGTGAGACACATTGCATGTATACAGAAACAAGGCTACAGAAATGTAAGCATTAAAATAACTGCACCATTTCACCTTGAGTGTAACTTCATCTTTTTCATAGAAACTCTCAAACCTGACAAACCTGACAAAACAGACACAAAACGGGGAAGGTTGAGAGGTGGTGTAGGAGGTAAAAGGGTGAGAATTAGATGAAATGGGGAAGGGGGAGAAGAAAGAATAGTGGATAAAGAAGAGATACCTAAGGAAGAAAGGATAAGCATGGGCCTAGTATTTCAATGAGTAGAGTAGAAAGGGATTTCGATTCACCTCTAGAACATAGAAAACATTCTGACCTGAATGGGGGAGGTTACAGCAAGCAATACATAATAAATATAATGCAACAAAACACCATTGATGATATAATGAAATCACACAGGGAGTGTTAGCAGCATTCGAGCCCTCGTTCATTGCTGAGAGCCGAAAAATGTTGATATAATGGATTTGCTTTCATCACCCAGAGAGTTTATATAAAAGTCCCATTTTTTATAAAAATTAGAAGTGGGATGGGCCTCGGTGAGTAGGAGAGATCTCATATCAAAGTACAGTAGGTGTAAGAGACGGGATTTGAGCTCATGTATGGTAGGTGCTGTTTTCTTGATCCAATGAATTAATATCAACTTTTTAGCCAAAGTCAATACCGTGACAACAAATGGGATTTAACGAGAGGTGACATCACCAAAGGTCCATTCCCTGATGTCCAAAAAGTAGACAAGCCTCCGGGGAGGGTGATAATGAAAGTCGTAGTGTGGCATTAAGATAGCATATTATTATCATCCAGAACCTGTGCACCTAGAAGCAGTCCCAAAAGCATTGAAATAGTTTCGCATTAGACATATTACATTTTACACAATTCCCGGATTCCCCAGAAAGCATATATTTTCTCTGAGCTGGAGAAACATAAGCTCTATGCAGAAGGCGTAGATGAGTATCCTGTAAATATGTAGATTGCAGATATTTAGTGTATTTGCAATAGTTTTGAAGCAACAACACCTCTGACCCACATAGCCTTGGCATATCCGCAGCCCACCCGGAGAAAACTTTTTGAGAGTGCTGAGGTGTCTTAACCTTAGATTCCATGAGTAGAGGGTAAAGATGGGAATAGGGTTAGAACAAAGCCTTATCCAAACTTACGTCAGTAAATGTGGAAGTATCAAGCAGCCAGTCGCTGGCATATCGAAAGAATACTGCTAAAGTGTAAGCAGCAAAATCTGGGATGCCAAGGCCCCCTTGGGTTTTAGACAATATGAGTTTGGAGAGTGCAATTCTGGGTCTTTTGCCATTCCATAGAAAATTTGAAATAGAGGCATTCACCGTAAGAATGTCTCTGTTGCTCAGAGCAATAGGGAGCATTTGAATTGCGTAGAATAATTTAGGAAAGATAACAGTCTTGACCGCAGCAGCACTACCCAGCAGCGAGAGAGGGAGAGAGTTCCAAGAAGTCATTAACATAGTAATTTTGCTTACGAGGATGGAGAAGTTTGCTTGGTATAATTAATTTATTGTATTAGAGATATAAATTCCCAGGTATTTTAATCGGGTGGAATTAATTTTAAATTCAGAGAACACTGGGGAAGAGGAGAGGTCTAGAGATTATGTGCCCAAGAGTAAAATTTCTGATTTGTCTACATTTACCTTGTAACCCGATATATGACCAAAACTAGTAATTAGAGACATGATTACAGGAATGGAGTTCAAAGGGTCTGAAATAAAGAGCAGCATGTCATCTGCGAAAAGAGACACTTTCAACTCATAATCGGAGATGCATATACCCCGAAAGCCTGAGGAGTTTCGTAACATGATAGACAGGGGCTATACAGCTATTGCAAAGAGGAGGGGGGACAGGGGGCATCCCTGTCTCGTACCTCTATGCAAAGTGAAACGGTCAGAGAATTGGCCGTTACACATGATTTGGGAAATTGGATTTGTGTACAGCATCCTAATATAGGAGAGGAATGTGGGGGGAAATCCAAAATGTTCCATTGTGTGGTATAAATGTGTCCAAAGAACAAGGTCAAATGCCTTTTCTGCATCCAATGACATAACCACTCCCGGGGGGCCAATGCCAGAGGATTGTTGGAGATGTTGGACTGCTGACAAAACTTTTCTGACATTAAGGACCGAAAGCCTTCCCACTATAAATCCGGTTTGGTCAGGGTGAATAATTAGAGGCAGGACTATCTTTAGTCTATCCGCCAGAATTTTAGACAGGATCTTGTAATCTGAATCAAGTAAGGAGATAGGTCTGTACGAAGTAGGTTGGCATAGGTCTCTGTTTGGTTTAGGTAAGATTCGAATATACGCTGCATTAAAGTACAAAGGTATAGACACGGATTTCAGCATGTGATTAAAAGCAAGTACAAGCGAATCCAAAATGTCAGAATGCATCAGCTTGTAAAAGCTCCCACCAAATCCATCTGGACCCGGGGCTTTTGTCATCTGCAGAGATGATAACAGCGGAAACTTCTTCGTGAGTGACAGGCAAGACCAGATTAGTTTGCATGTCAGCCGAAAGAAGGGGAAAAGGGAAATCATGCCAGGGGAAGGGGGGTGTTAGAGGAGGGTGGTTCGTGGAGATTTGATTCCTCCACAAATGGAAATCCTTCATAAGCTGCGCTGTTTATTGGTGGACCTGTAGGAGCCGTCCGGTTATCGTAAGGGTTGGACTGCTGCGGAAGAGTTTGCACCCTTCAAAATATTTGTAAGCAACTTTCCAGATTTGTTCCCAAATCTATGATATTTAAAATTAATACTATAAAAATATTTATTACCTTGTCTTGTGAGGTATTCATCAAAATGTGTTTTGGCTATGTCATATTATAATTTGTTATCTGTAGTAGGGGGTTCTATTAAGTTCAACGTAGGCCGCAGACAGGTTCTGCTGGAGGAGGAGATAAGAAGCAGTATAGGACTTATTAACTTTAGCCACATAGGAGATTATATCACCTCTTAGTACTGATTTGACTGTTTGCCAAAAAAGGGGTGGGTCTGAAGCAGCTTGTGATTCGTTATTACTTGAGAATCTTTTCCAGCTGTCTGACAACATCTCCTTAAAATCAGGGAAGCGTGGAGGTGAGAGGGAAAGCGCCAGGAGATCTGAGTTGACCGCTCCGAAGAGATGTGCAACTCAAATCTCAGTAGGGAATGATCAGACACAGAAATTAGTTCTATATGAACTGAGGAAGCTCTAGTGAACAGGGTCTGTGAGAGCAACAAATAATCTATCCTAGACAGGGAGTGGTGAGCGGCTGATAGACACGTATATTCTTTTACAGTAGGATTCAAAGCCCGCCATATATCTACCAACAGCAATCGGGAAATCAAGTAGGGCACGCCAAATTTGGGTATAGAGCAGGAGTGATTGGGAGTAGAGGATCTATCTAGGTGTCTATCCGAAATAAGGTGAAAATCACCACACACCATCAGGGATTCATGGAGAAACAGTATAAGTGTGGAAATCAGCTGAAAGAAAAATTGTTTTTTATAGACTGTGGGTGCATATACATTACAGAGGACATAGGGGGAAGAAAATAATGAGACATGAGCTGTATCAAATCTTCCCCCTGGATCTGTAATTATCTTTGATATTGTAAGGGGTATTCTACGTTTAATTAATATCAAAACTCCCCTGGCCTTAGAGGTATGCGAGGAAGATGCTAGCAGTTTCCAACCTAACATTTGAAGTTTCAACATTTCCGAATTAATTAAATGCGCCTCCTGAATAAAAACCAGGTCTAATTTCAGTTTGTTACAGTATACCAGTATTTTCCTGCGTTTTGCAGGGGAATTGAACCCACCAACATTAAGGGATCCTACCTTAAGTGAGGTCATTGAGAATATAGTGCAAAAGTATATAACCTGTCCAGGTACCAAATTGCAAGGTTGCTGTGAGAGAAAGAGAAGGACAGGGGGGGGGGGGAAGGAAAGAACACAGGGGGGAAGGGGGAGACACACATACAGAAAACAAGAAAAAATAAACGTGACATGCGTAGCACGTTGAATGCAAGTGCGGAATTATCATGCCACTTCCAGACAATATCAAAATTTATCTGAACAAACAATGTGGTAACAAAACTATAACCACTATAACCCAAAGCATAACTCCCAACGTCCCCAGCCAAAGAGCCAGAAATTCTCCCCAATTCTGGTTAGGGATGGAATGTATATTCCATAAACATATAAATAACAGTCCCCGAAGAAGAGGGATAACACCCTGAGGCAACTTGTATGTGGCTAAAGAAAAAAACTGTTAAGGCCGATCAGAAATATCATCCTCCAAGAATTTTGTTTTGTCACAAAGGAAATCAGCAGCATCATCAGTAGACAAAAAGTCAAATTGCTTGTCCTTATCGAAAATGCGCAATTTGGCTGGATAAATCAGGGCGAACTTCTGCTTGTCAGCAATTAGGCGTGTACATATCGGAGAGAAGGCTCTTCGTGCTTTGGTTAACTCTACGGAGAAGTCTTGGAAAAGACGCAGCATTTTGCCTTCCCATTTAATAACAGGCTGTTTCCTGGATGCTCTCCAGATAGTGTGTAGCTGAGGCACTTGAATATGGTGACCCTAGGTCGGGTATCAGTAGAGCGAGGGGGGGGCTATGCGATGAACTCGTACAGTAACCATATCGTGACATGGATCTTGAATCCCCAAGAGCTGAGGGAGAGTAGATTTCACAAAGTGTTCCAGGGACGGACCCTTAAATGACTCAGGGAGCCCCACCACCCTGATATTGTTACGCCTAGAGCGATTTTCAATTTCTTCTAGGCGATTAGTAATAGCATAGTTTTCCTTTTCCAGCCTTTTAACAGCGCCTTGATAATCAGCCAAATTATGGGCTATAGAGCTTATCCTATTTTCAGCGGTGGAAACCCTGATATTTAGCTGATGTATTTGAGTCGAAATGTCACTTACCACTTTAGATAGAAGCGGACCTACAGTTGAAGAAATTGCATCTACTAGATCCCCATAACAAAGGGGGGAGTCATGGTGTCACTGTGGGGGAGCCTTATCAGCATCCTGGGACTCAGTTGCTGGTTTCTTTGATAACGAAGAAGCCACTTGCATCTCCGTGTCCGGCGTCATTACAGGGTCAGGGCTCATCTTCACTTGGCGCAGCATTTGCTGCTGCGAGCGCGCCGGCTGGCTGGATGTGACAAATTTGTCCATCTCGAGGTGCAGGCAGTACAAGGAGAGGTGTGGGGGAGAGTGGAGGCTAAATAGCCTTGTAAAAGTGGCAAATTAGCCGAGGACGGAGGAGAGCTGTGTGACTTGCTGCTCACTCCATGCACCCGGAACCGGAAGATGTGTTATTAACAGTTTCTTATATAGTGCAGCATATTCCATTGTACTTTACAATTAGAACAATAGTAATAGAACAAAACTGGGTAAACACAGACAGACATAGAGGTAGGAAGGCCCTGCTCGCAAGCTTACAATCTATAGGGTAATAGGCAATTATACACAAGGAAAGATGCTACTTATTGGATAATGGTCCACCAGATTGCTAGGTACTTCATGGGTTGTAAGATATGATCACCCAGCAATGTTGGCCAAGGGTCAGGAGGGTGTGAGAGTAAAGAAAAACAAAATATGTGAGGCTGTGTGTACTGTACAGAGAGGGCATAATTAGATAGGGAAGCACTGAAGGTTATGTTGGTAGGTCTGGAATTTGATAGGTTTGTCTGAAGAGGTGAGATTCAGGGAACATTTAAAGATTTGGAGACAAGAGGTGAGTCTTATTGTGTGTGGGAGGGCATTCCACAGAGTGGGTGAAGCCCAGATAAAGTCCTGTAAGTTTGAGTGTGAACAAGTAATACGTGTGGATGAGAGATGAAGATCTTGTGCAGAGCGGAGAGGTCAGGTAGGAAGATATTTTGAGATGAGTGATGAGATGTATGTTTGGTTAATAGCCTTGTATGTAAAGGTATTTTATATTTAATAATACGGTAGAATACCGGTAACCAATGGAGGGACTGACAGAGCGGATCTGCAGATGATGAATGTCTAGTGAGGAAGATTAGCCTCGCAGCTGCATTCAAAATGGATTGCAGTGGTGAAAGCCTATATTTTGGAAGACCGGTAAGGAGACTATTACAATAATCAATGATGGAGATAATGAGAGCATGGATTAAAGTTTTTGTTCTGTAAGATATGGTGGTATTTTGGGTATGTTTCTTAGATATATTATTATTTTGATATACAGTATGCAATAGATTCTCACAGAGCATGCATGTTATAATGTACAGTTGCATACTGCATATATAGATTGACCTGATGTTATGAAAGTTATTGCTCACTCTCATATGTACTTCATAAATCCATCACAGTGAGCACACAAGCAAACTTACAAAATAAATATGTTGCTGTATATTATCACTGAAAATCATTGAATGCTAAAAGTAAATGAGAGTGGTTTGACAGTGGGCAGTCCTGTATATGCGAATTGCAATGAACACAGCAAGTGATAGAGAGCACCAGAGCCAGATTAAAGGGCAGGCACAGCGGATGCTGTATATCGAGCCCCCCCTCTGTAAGGAGGGCCCAAGCCAGAGCACACTGACATCACTAGTTCTCCCTCTTGTGCAGGAGCAGAACCATGCAGCCAGAAGACAAGCAGAACAGTATGCATTGCAGGCAGAGACACACAAGTATAAAGTTTAATGAGCTACCAATGGAGCTTCCTGACCAGAGGAGAGATAGGATGGGGGAGAGAGTGACCCAGGGATTCCAACTTCTCCTCCCCAAAATCTTGGTGTTTTGGTCCTGTGTAACCTGTTATCTAATGAGAGAATTTGGGTCTAAAGTAAGACACACACATAGAGGCCTGTCCCAGTGTGTCAGTAGTATAGAGGCTGCTGCTGTTCTAGTGTGTGACTAGATAAATTATACATTTTTATCTATGTGTATTTTAACATTAAGCTGTCTTTGTTCCACTACAAGAAAACTTTATAAAATAGTTATCTCTCAATTAGGTGGAGCAATAAACAGTCTCCAGGCATTATTACACTATTGAATACAATTTTTCGGCAATAAACTAAACTGGCGCAAAGCAGCTTAAGTGTTATAGAATTCAGAATAAATGTCACCACATTTAAATACTAGCCAAAATACCAAAAAGAGATGAAATCTGTGTTACAACACAAGCGCTAAAAGTTTACACATATATCGATAATATCACCAATACGTCCCTTGAGATTAGGTGGAATGTTTCTCAGGTTTGCTCTGAGCTACACTAAGGTTGTGGGAGACCGAAACCATCTGGTCTAGTGATATGCTCAGAGCAAACCTGGTGTCCTACAGCTACTACATCGATAACATCTTCTTTGTTTGGAGAGGCGATATGGATTCATTGAATGACTTCTGTTCCACTTTAAATTACAACAATAGAAATATTAATTTATCTTTTGTTATTGATGAACAATTAATTTGCTTGACATAACAATATACATAAATGAAGGGAAAATGAATACAAAAACATTCTCCAAACCCACTGACTCTGGGTCATACATTGCAGCTAATAGCTGCCACCACGATAGTTGGCTAAACTCCATCCCTGTAGGCCAATTAAAAAGGTTAAAAAGTAAATTGCAGCGATGATGTAATTTTCCAGACACAGGCTGCGACATTAACACAGATATTTGAAGGTTGTAGATATAGAAAAGAGAAAATAACTGAGGCCACAGAGGATGTGAATCGAGTAAAATGGAAGGACCTTCTAAAAAAAATTGAAAAAAGATAAAAACACTAAATTTGATTGGGATTGTGTTACTGAATACAATATACAACATAAATCCATTGAGAAAATTTTGAATAAACATTGGAAACCTCTGAAAAATCATCCTGGGATGACACCAGGAGTGTGAGTAGCTTCATGTTATTTTTAACCTTGAACTCATTTTTTCTTTTGCATATTTTTTTTGTGGACTTTGGAATCCTATTTACCATTTTTTTTTATTTTTTCTACATGTGAATCTGTCTGTTGCTGTTGATCTGTGACTCCCTGTTTACTCAAATCAATTTTTGAATTTTTTCTATGGATATGAGTACTATCGATGTCTCTGCAAAGTAAACGTGGGGAGTGAACCTCCTGGAACCATTTAAAATATACCTTTATAGGAGTCATACAATAATTCAAACTATGAGTTGGGGTACACTGTATTTGATTGCTACTACACCCCCAAAGATGCCTTGATGTGTTTACCACCCTCATCTCTATTGTGAGTTTCGGGGTACGCTCCATTATATTTACTCTAGATCTACAGCACACATTTCACCTTTGTTTAGAGCCATTAGATACCATGCCAGGCTTGCACGAGTGTGAGGAGTCTCTATTTAAAAGAAACCTTGATGTGCATGTGTCCACTTGACTAAAGTGTGAGCGGGGTATGCTCTACATCAATCCTAAGCACTGGAAATCTCTGTTGTTCATTTGTTTTTCATCAAAAACCTACTACAAATGTATTGTTTTTTATTTTGTTTCTTTCATGCTGGAGCACCCACACCAGATACTCCTAATTGAAGAAAGATCCAGCTCAAGAAACATTCCATCTAATCTCAAGGGACATATTGGTGATATCGATATATGTGTAAACTTTTAGCGCTTGTGGTATAAGACAGATTTTATCTATTTTTGGTATTTAGATTATTACACTATTAGTTTAAATGTATTATACACCATTGGTTTCAATTTAATATACACATTCTATACCTCCCAACATGACCCATTAAAGGAGGGACAAAATGCTTTCTATCTCGACTTCCCTCTTACTTTATGGTTGCAATCACCTGTGTGTGTGTTGAAACACCCTTCTTATCAGTTACATAGTTCAACACAAGTGACACCAATCATACAGTATATTAAGTCCAGGTAAAGAGAACTCCTCAAAAGGGTCATGTGGGGAGGCATGCATAATCTAATATATACCTGCCTCCCCTGGGTCCCGCTGTTATAAGTACTCCAGCACCCCCCCCCCCCAATCTTAATCCAGCCCTGTAGTTTACTAAGTAATGACCGGGACTGGATAAAGTATAGAAGTGGAATTTGCTGTTAGGGGAGCCTAAGGGACCTCTCCTCTTATGGGGTTATACACAGCACAGAGGTACTGTTGGGTGTTAAGGTGGGTAAGTACTATGCGATACGCTACTTTAGCGATATCGCATAGTGTTCACTCTCCCCTCCTGGGCCGAACAGAACATGCAGCTTCTGACGATATTGTCAGATAGAGCTGCATGGACAGCTACCAGCAGGGGTTATTTAAGACCTCTGGGAGTGTGCATTGGGCATCCCTCGTAGCATACACATTGGGCGATATTATAAATGATATAACTCAGGAGGGTAAAAATGAGCGATATTGTTTATAATATTGTCTAGTGTGTATGCACCTATAGGATCCTAAAGACAGTTACAATATGGAAAGGTAACCATGGATATTGCTTGAAAACATGCTGAAAAGGTATTACATATAACAGGTAACCATTAGGTGTAGAGTCTATGCCAACATTGGTGTTGCACTTAAATGAATTGTGACCATTTTCAGATAAGTACCAATATCATATAAGATAAATTAGTCATAGCAATTCCTTATAGTTTTATACATAAGTGGTTCTGGTTCGCTGAAAACTGGACCCAAACAAACAGGGCATCAGGGGCAACCAGAGCAACAGTGCAGATATCTCTGCCTGTCGTGATCCCAAATTGAGGCAATCCACTCGATCTTGATGTTGGATCATAAGGTTTTGCCTTGGGCACCAGTCACATTGCATTCAATTGGCTGAGAGATCCGTCTGTCACAGCTCTCAGCCAATCAGTGCGTCATCATAGACTTTAATGGCGCAAGATGGCGTCCACTACCGCACTGATGACACTGTCTCCCGCACAGCCGACATTGCTGTCCATACTGCCAACACTCCCATACTGCCAGCACCCCACACTGCCCACACTGCTGGCACTCCCACACTGCTGACACCCCCTCACTGAGGACATTGCTGAAACTCCTGCACTAAGGATACCGCTGGAACCCCACCCTGGTGACACCACCAGCACCGCCGCACAGAGGATACAGACGGCATCCCTGTACTGCCAATACTGGTGTCACTCCTGCACCAAGGATAAAGCCAACACCCCAGCACTGCTGACACAGCCGACAGCCCTGTACAGAGGACACTACTGGCACCCCCACATAGAGGACACATCCAGCACCCCCGCACAGAAGACACAGCCAGCACCCTGCATATAAGACACCGTCAGTATTCCCGCTTTTTTGACAAGGCTGGCATCCTCCTCCTCACAGACACCACTGAGGGCATTTATTATCAGGTGCCCCCTCCTCCTGCTGTCACAGTAAGTACACTGTTGTTGTATCCAACCCACACTGTATCCGACCTGCACTGTATTGAACCCACACTGTATTTAACTCACATTGTATCTGACCTGCACTGCTTCCGACCTGCACTGTCTGTAACCTGCACTTTATCCGACCCGCACCATGGGGGTCAGTCCGAGTTGATCGCTCGCTGCCGTTTTTAGCAGAATTGCGATCAGGCTAAAAACCGGCAGTTCTACGTATGCGTATGGGCCGCAGGGCGCACGCGCTAAGTACTTTCACACAAAACAAAGCAATTTTACACAAGGCTGTACAACGCTTTTCAGTCGCTCTGCTGATCGGTGAGTGATTGACAGGAAGTGGGTGTTTCTGGGTGTTAACTGATCGTTTTCCGGGAGTGTGCTAAAAAACGCAGGCGTGCCAGACGAAAAAGCAGGAGTGGCTGGGGAAACGGGGGAGTGTCTGGCCGAATGCAGGGCATGTTTGTGATGTAAAACCAGGAACCAAACAGTCTGCAGTGAATGCAATTTAGGAGTAGGTCTGGAGCTACTCAGAAACTGCAGGGAAATATTTAATAACAGAACTGCAAACCTTTAGTTAGCAATTCTGCTAAGCTAATATACACTCCCAGAGGGCTGTGGCCTAGCGTTTGCAATGCTGCTAAAAGCTGCTAGCGAGCAAACAACTCAGAATAAGGTCCCGTATCCGAACTACAGTGTATCTGACGTGCACTGTATCAAACCCTCTCTGTATCCAACTCACACTGTATGTGCCCTGCTCTGTATACAACCTACACTGCCTGTAACCTGCATGTATCTGACCCACACTGTATCCAACCCACACCGTATACATCCCACACTGTCTGTAACCTGCGATGTATCAAACCTGCACTGTATCCAAACCACACTGTATCCAACCCACACTGTCTGTATCCTGCACTGCATCCGGCCTGTACTGTGCCCACCCTGCACTGTATCCGATCCAAACTGTCTGCCACCTGCACTGTATCTGACCTGCACTGTATCTAACTCACACTGTATCCAGACCAAATTGTATCCAACCTGCACTGTAACTGTCCTGCACTGAAACCTGCACTATGGGCCTAATTCAAGGTTGATTGCAAAATAAAATTTTCCTCTAATGGGCAAAACCATGTGAACTGCAGGTGGGGCAGAAATAACATGCAGAGTTAGATTTGGGTGGGTTATTTTGTTTCTGTGCAGGGTAAATACTGGCTGCTTTATTTTTACACTGCAATTTATATTTCAGTTTGAACACACCCCATCCAAATCTAACTCTCTCTGCTCATGTTATATTTGCTCCACTACAGTGCACATGGTATTGCCCATTAGAGGAAAATGTTGTTTTGTAATCAACCTTGAATTAGGCCCTATATCCTACCCACAGGTATGGAGCACTTTTTTCATGGTTGGGAAGATTTTGGGTAATTGCTCAACAAAAAGGCTGAATGATCCAAAACATAACGGAGATACAGATCAAAAACCTATGATGGGGACCGGTTCACATCCCTAGCTAAAATTGTGTTACACATGCAGAATAGTTGAATGCTAGTATATACAGTATATTCCTAAATGGGTTCATACAATACCAGGAGATGAGTGTGAGGTCTGAGTGTGAGTGTGCACTGCCCAGTACCTCTGAGTCAGATGCACTGAGCTTCTTACACAGTTTCTACCACTTAAACTTACAAAGGCAAGGGAATTCTGATGACTAAGGCTGTAGCCTTAATGGACATGTTCCTTGCACAATTCAGATATGATGCCAACAGACCCTGTGGGTAACTGCGGATTAAGAACTCTGTATCCGACCCACACTGTATCTGACCTGCACTGAAACCTGCGCGGTATCCAACCTGCACTGTGGGGGTTATTCCGAGATGCAGCCAGATCTGTGTTCATTTCTGCACATGATGAGTGCTACACAGCACAGGGCAAGGCCTATCAGCATGTGTAAGGCCGCATCCCAATGCGTATGCAATCTAATTGTGGTAGATACATCAGAACTAAGGTTGACCCCAGATGGTTAGCAAGCATCTTTTTTATCGGAGCGGCTGCGTGTGATGTCACGCAGCCACCCAAAAATGGTCCTGGCCCTCTTCTGTTCACACCATCCGGCCCCACCTAATACCATGTCACCACCCCAAAAATGCACACCGCTGTCAATCACATTGTGGTTGCATCCATCGGGGTTGCAACCACAATGTGTAAGGCCATGCAGCCGCAATGCGGCCAAATGCAGTTTGCCACTACCGACAAACTACACGGCAGGCCACAATAGTGTATCTAACCTTCACTGTAACCTGCACTGTTTCCATCCCGCAGGTATGGAACACTGTTTTTATGGTTGGGGAGATTTTGGTGACTTTTCAACAAAAAGGCTGATTGATCAGGGTTTTTTAATGGCCTGATTATGCTACATGGAGAAGATAACAACCTGTGCAAGAAGTAGGGAAGTGTGTGTCAATTTTTTTACATGTAGTGGGATTCTACTGGAGAAGAGGACCAAGTGGCAGTGGGGACAAGGTGAGTATATGTGTGTGTATGCAGTACATTTTTACTAGATCGTGTGTGTGTTTTGTGGCTATTTTAATATTTATTTTACAGGGTTTATGTAGGTTCCAGCATAACCTTAATGACCCAAATGCTGGTACCTGTGGTTCTCCAAGTACCAGCATATGGGAATGCTTGCTGGGAACTGTAGTCCTCCAGTAAAAGACAATATTACTTTAATCTAACTTTCACTGATTCCTATCAACCCAACACCCAGAGCATGGGGTCTCAGGAGATAGCCGCAGGTTTCACTTAGCCCTGTGGGATCCTCCAGAAGAGGGATCCCTTTATTGGGGGGATTACGCCTTTCTGAGGAATCCCAGGGCTTGGGTGACTAGTTGTGGGGAGAGTGCTTTGCCTGGGTGACCAGTGAGCTGTCTACCCTTGCTAGTAAGAGCCTGGTTTTAGTCCTGGATATATGGGGAACCCCTATGAATTTTCCCCCCAAATATTTCCAGCACAATGACTGGCTCAAGAGCCCGGAGCTGGTTCATTGAAACACACGGTACCCCCACACCATTTTCCCCTTTATTTCCCGAACCAGGACAGGCTCTAAAAGCTGTATATACTGTACTTGGGGTAAGGGGACCCTTCACATTTTTGTTCTTTTTTTAACTCTTTCAATAATTTTTTACCACTAGTTTTCCTACTACTGAGGTGTGTTTGGAATCATGTGTATTGGTAAATTGTACTGTTGTTTTATATAGTATATTTGATCATTTATGTGTGATAGCCCATGTTTGGATGTTTAAGTTGATACAACACTCCCTTGTTTGCCTTTATTAAATTTTGATGTTTGAAATTTTTTTCCTAACACACCCAAAAATAGCAACTCAGGCAAACATGATTCTTAGTAAATGTATCCCCCGAGGGAGATAGAGGGAGGGTGCTTTAGAATGTAAGCTCTTATGAACAAGGCTTGCCTTTCATTGCTTTTACTTTAATCTGCTCAATAATCCTTACAATGGTACCTAGCCTTTGGTTTGTGCCACCCTGTTGCCTATTTGAGTGTTATGATCGCTGCCAAAGGAGGTGACTCTGAAACGCATTGATGTGCGGAACGAAGCTGGACCTGTGAATACCTTGCTGATCTCTCTCCATCTACCTGAGGCTGTCGTTGATCCATCCAACTTAGGGCACCCGGAAAGTCCTGTGTCCATGAGCACAACCTCCTCCAGGAGAGGGTATGTGGGCATCACCGCCGGCTATATACATTTTGTTTTTAAGAAAAAACGCATGTTGACTATTGTGATTTTTTAATAAATGTATCTTGTTTTAATACCTTCCTCCGTTTTTTTTTACCTTGCATGACTTTTATGAATGTATGAGAACCAGCGGAGCTTACACCTCAGGGAGCATTGATTAAGGGAGGATATCTGTGCTGGACGGAGGGTGTGTGACTGTCAGCATTTGCAGGGAATTAAGTCAAGTTGAGGAGAGATCCCACTGTGGAGTAAGATTCCTTTATGTGCATAAAACAAGCAGGTTCTATTGTAAGTTTGTTTCCTTTCGTTATCTGAAGTTCATGAAGAAACCTTTGGGAATTGAATGCAAACGGTTTTACCAATATAGATCACCACAAAATAGAGGGTGATTGATTTAAGTCAAGCGCCAAGCTTACCATTGTGTGAATATATGTGATTTATCTAGGGTGTGGTGTACACCTGTGAGCAAGCATGGCTGCAGGATTTAGGGAAGCGCTGGTTTGAGAGAAATTTTATTTTTTTCTATAGAGCTGATGCAGAAATGTTTATATAACATGTGTTTGTCCTGCATTGTTTTGTACTGTAAGTTATGCAGAGAGAGACAAGGGCAGATACTGAAGGAGAGAATGGGGGACTCCTAGCACAGTGGAAAATACAGACAGAATTCCTCCAATTACCCTGCACTGACTTCTGATTACAACTTATGCTAGCTTATGAATAAAAAAGACTGCTAGCCTTCATATCAAGGGTAGCATCATGTGATGTGGCCACATAAAGACATCTATTATATTTAATGGCAGCATGTGTTAAAAATAACATCAACCTGGCACTTGACTAGGTTTTTTTGGGTGATTAAAAAAACAACTTCCTTATAAACAATATACAGCCATAAAATCCACTGACATATGAAGTGAATTACATTGATTATCTTACTACCATGACACCTATCAAGGGGTAAGATATAGTAGGCAGCAAGTGAAAAGAGAACACTCAGTTCCTGAAGTTGATGTGTGGGAAGCAGGAAAAATGGGCATGAATAAGGATCTGGGTGACTATAACAAGGCACAAGTTGTAATGTTTTGTGCAGTGTTCCCAGAATGCAGGAGTTAGAACCTGTAGTCCAAGGAAGAACAACTGATGAACCATCAAAAAGGACATGAACATCCAAGGTTTATTGATGAGCAAAGTCTAGCCTATTTGTCCCGATTCCACAGAGGAGCTACTGTAGCACAAACTGCTGAAAAAATAAGTGCTATCTATGATAGAAAGGTGTCAGAACACACTATGTATCACAGCTTGCTTTGCATAGGGCTACATAGCCATAGAAACAGTCAGAAGACCCATGCTGACTCCTCTTCACCACCAAAAGCACCTACAATGGGTAGATGAGAATTACAGCTTGGCCATGGAACAATGCAAGAAGGTGGCTTGGTCTGATGAATCTTGTTTACTTTTACATCATGTGGGCCACTGGGTACATGTGCACTTTTTACTAAGGTAAGAGATGGCACCAGGATGCACTATGGGATAAGCACAAGCTGGCAGTGTGAAGCACTGGGTAATGTTCTGCTGAGAAATCTTTGGTCCTGGCATTCATGTGGATGTTTCTTTGGCAAGCACCACTTACCTAAACATTGTTGCAGGCCAAGTATACTCCTTTGTGGCAATGGTGTTCCTTGATGGCAATGGCTTTTCAGCAAGATAATGTGTACTGCCAAACTGATAAAAAAATGTTCAGTAATGGTTTGAGGAACTTGTCAAAGAGTTCAAGGTTTTGACATGTCCTCCAAAATCACTTAATCTCAAATCATGCCTGAACATGTTAGGGCGGTTTTGGTGCCACAAGAGAGACCCACAGTATATAATAGATATAAATAATTTTAGGCAGGTGGTTTTAATGTTGTGGCTGATGGGTAAATATACTAGAGATGAGCGCCGGAAATTTTTCGGGTTTTGTGTTTTGGTTTTGGGTTCGGTTCCGCGGCCGTGTTTTGGGTTCGACCGCGTTTTGGCAAAACCTCACCGAATTTTTTTTGTCGGATTCGGGTGTGTTTTGGATTCGGGTGTTTTTTTCAAAAAACCCTAAAAAACAGCTTAAATCATAGAATTTGGGGGTAATTTTGATCCCAAAGTATTATTAACCTCAAAAAACATAATTTACACTCATTTTCAGCCTATTCTGAACACATCACACCTCACAATATTATTTTTAGTCCTAAAATTTGCACCGAGGTCGCTGTGTGAGTAAGATAAGCGACCCTAGTGGCCGACACAAACACCGGGCCCATCTAGGAGTGGCACTGCAGTGTCACGCAGGATGGCCCTTCCAAAAAACCCTCCCCAAACAGCACATGACGCAAAGAAAAAAAGAGGCGCAATGAGGTAGCTGACTGTGTGAGTAAGATTAGCGACCCTAGTGGCCGACACAAACACCGGGCACATCTAGGAGTGGCACTGCAGTGTCACGCAGGATGTCCCTTCCAAAAAACCCTCCCCAAACAGCACATGACGCAAAGAAAAAAAGAGGCGCAATGAGGTAGCTGACTGTGTGAGTAAGATTAGCGACCTAGTGGCCGACACAAACACCGGGCCCATCTAGGAGTGGCACTGCAGTGTCACGCAGGATGTCCCTTCCAAAAAACCCTCCCCAATCAGCACATGATGCAAAGAAAAAGAAAAGAAAAAAGAGGTGCAAGATGGAATTATCCTTGGGCCCTCCCACCCACCCTTATGTTGTATAAACAAAACAGGACATGCACACTTTAACCAACCCATCATTTCAGTGACAGGGTCTGCCACACGACTGTGACTGATATGACGGGTTGGTTTGGACCCCCCCCAAAAAAGAAGCAATTAATCTCTCCTTGCACAAACTGGCTCTACAGAGGCAAGATGTCCACCTCATCTTCACCCTCCGATATATCACCGTGTACATCCCCCTCCTCACAGATTATCAATTCGTCCCCACTGGAATCCACCATCTCAGCTCCCTGTGTACTTTGTGGAGGCTATTGCTGCTGGTCAATGTCTCCGCGGAGGAATTGATTATAATTCATTTTAATGAACATCATCTTCTCCACATTTTCTGGATGTAACCTCGTACGCCGATTGCTGACAAGGTGAGCGGCGGCACTAAACACTCTTTCGGAGTACACACTTGTGGGAGGGCAACTTAGGTAGAATAAAGCCAGTTTGTGCAAGGGCCTCCAAATTGCCTCTTTTTCCTGCCAGTATAAGTACGGACTGTGTGACGTGCCTACTTGGATGCGGTCACTCATATAATCCTCCACCATTCTATCAATGTTGAGAGAATCATATGCAGTGACAGTAGACGACATGTCCGTAATCGTTGTCAGGTCCTTCAGTCCGGACCAGATGTCAGCATCAGCAGTCGCTCCAGACTGCCCTGCATCACCGCCAGCGGGTGGGCTCGGAATTCTGAGCCTTTTCCTCGCACCCCCAGTTGCGGGAGAATGTGAAGGAGGAGATGTTGACAGGTCGCGTTCCGCTTGACTTGACAATTTTGTCACCAGCAGGTCTTTCAACCCCAGCAGACCTGTGTCTGCCGGAAAGAGAGATCCAAGGTAGGCTTTAAATCTAGGATCGAGCACGGTGGCCAAAATGTAGTGCTCTGATTTCAACAGATTGACCACCCGTGAATCCTTGTTAAGCGAATTAAGGGCTGCATCCACAAGTCCCACATGCCTAGCGGAATCGCTCCGTGTTAGCTCCTTCTTCAATGCCTCCAGCTTCTTCTGCAAAAGCCTGATGAGGGGAATGACCTGACTCAGGCTGGCAGTGTCTGAACTGACTTCACGTGTGGCAAGTTCAAAGGGCATCAGAACCTTGCACAACGTTGAAATCATTCTCCACTGCACTTGAGACAGGTGCATTCCATCTCCTATATCGTGCTCAATTGTATAGGCTTGAATGGCCTTTTGCTGCTCCTCCAACCTCTGAAGCATATAGAGGGTTGAATTCCACCTCGTTACCACTTCTTGCTTCAGATGATGGCAGGGCAGGTTCAGTAGTTTTTGGTGGTGCTCCAGTCTTCTGTACGTGGTGCCTGTACGCCGAAAGTGTCCCGCAATTTTTCTGGCCACCGACAGCATCTCTTGCACGCCCCTGTCGTTTTTTAAAAAATTCTGCACCACCAAATTCAAGGTATGTGCAAAACATGGGACGTGCTGGAATTTGCCCATATTTAATGCACACACAATATTGCTGGCGTTGTCCGATGCCACAAATCCACAGGAGAGTCCAATTGGGGTAAGCCATTCCGCGATGATCTTCCTCAGTTGCCGTAAGAGGTTTTCAGCTGTGTGCGTATTCTGGAAAGCGGTGATACAAAGCGTAGCCTGCCTAGGAAAGAGTTGGCGTTTGCGAGATGCTGCTACTGGTGCCGCCGCTGCTGTTCTTGCGGCGGGAGTCCATACATCTACCCAGTGGGCTGTCACAGTCATATAGTCCTGACCCTGCCCTGCTCCACTTGTCCACATGTCCGTGGTTAAGTGGACATTGGGTACAACTGCATTTTTTAGGACACTGGTGAGTCTTTTTCTGACGTCCGTGTACATTCTCGGTATCGCCTGCCTAGAGAAGTGGAACCTAGATGGTATTTGGTAACGGGGGCACACTGCCTCAATAAATTGTCTAGTTCCCTGTGAACTAACGGCGGATACCGGACGCACGTCTAACACCAACATAGTTGTCAAGGACTCAGTTATCCGCTTTGCAGTAGGATGACTGCTGTGATATTTCATCTTCCTCGCAAAGGACTGTTGAACAGTCAATTGCTTACTGGAAGTAGTACAAGTGGGCTTACGACTTCCCCTCTGGGATGACCATCGACTCCCAGCGGCAACAACAGCAGCGCCAGCAGCAGTAGGCGTTACACGCAAGGATGCATCGGAGGAATCCCAGGCAGGAAAGGACTCGTCAGACTTGCCAGTGACATGGCCTGCAGGACTATTGGCATTCCTGGGGAAGGAGGAAATTGACACTGAGGGAGTTGGTGGGGTGGTTTGCGTGAGCTTGGTTACAAGAGGAAGGGATTTACTGGTCAGTGGACTGCTTCCGCTGTCACCCAAAGTTTTTGAACTTGTCACTGACTTATTATGAATGCGCTGCAGGTGACGTATAAGGGAGGATGTTCCGAGGTGGTTAACGTCCTTACCCCTACTTATTACAGCTTGACAAAGGGAACACACGGCTTGACACCTGTTGTCCGCATTTCTGGTGAAATACCTCCACACCGAAGAGCTGATTTTTTTGGTATTTTCACCTGGCATGTCAACGGCCATATTCCTCCCACGGACAACAGGTGTCTCCCCGGGTGCCTGACTTAAACAAACCACCTCACCATCAGAATCCTCCTGGTCAATTTCCTCCCCAGCGCCAGCAACACCCATATCCTCCTCATCCTGGTGTACTTCAACACTGACATCTTCAATCTGACTATCAGGAACTGGACTGCGGGTGCTCCTTCCAGCACTTGCAGGGGGCATGCAAATAGTGGAAGGCGCATGCTCTTCACGTCCAGTGTTGGGAAGGTCAGGCATCGCAAACGACACAATTGGACTCTCCTTGTGGATTTGGGATTTCAAAGAACGCACAGTTCTTTGCGGTGCTTTTGCCAGCTTGAGTCTTTTCAGTTTTCTAGCGAGAGGCTGAGTGCTTCCATCCTCATGTGAAGCTGAACCACTAGCCATGAACATAGGCCAGGGCCTCAGCCGTTCCTTGCCACTCCGTGTGGTAAATGGCATATTGGCAAGTTTACGCTTCTCCTCCGACAATTTTATTTTAGGTTTTGGAGTCCTTTTTTTTCTGATATTTGGTGTTTTGGATTTGACATGCTCTGTACTATGACATTGGGCATCGGCCTTGGCAGACGACGTTGCTGGCATTTCATCGTCTCGGCCATGACTAGTGGCAGCAGCTTCAGCACGAGGTGGAAGTGGATCTTGATCTTTCCCTAATTTTGGAACCTCAACTTTTTTGTTCTCCATATTTTATAGGCAGAACTAAAAGGCACCTCAGGTAAACAATGGAGATGGATGGATTGGATACTAGTATACAATTATGGACGGACTGCCACGGTTAGGTGGTATAAAAAAACCACGGTTAGGTGGTATATATTATAATAATAATACAATTATGGATGGACGGACTGCCTGCCAACTGCCGACACAGAGGTAGCCACAGCCGTGAACTACCGCACTGTACACTGGTTGATAAAGAGATAGTAGTATACTCGTAACAACTAGTATGACACTATGACGACGGTATAAAGAATGAAAAAAAAACCACGGTTAGGTGGTATATATTATAATAATAATACAATTATGGATGGACGGACTGCCTGCCGACTGCCGACACAGAGGTAGCCACAGCCGTGAACTACCGCACTGTACACTGGTTGATAAAGAGATAGTAGTATACTCGTAACAATTAGGATGACACTATGACGGTATAAAGAATGAAAAAAAAACCACGGTTAGGTGGTAGGTATATAATAATAAATAATACAATTCTGGTCGGACGGACTGCCTGCCGTGTGCCGACACAGAGGTAGCCACAGCCGTGAACTACCGCACTGTACACTGGTTGATAAAGAGATAGTAGTATACTCGTAACAATTAGGATGACACTATGACGGTATAAAGAATGAAAAAAAAACCACGGTTAGGTGGTAGGTATATAATAATAAATAATACAATTCTGGTCGGACGGACTGCCTGCCGTGTGCCGACACAGAGGTAGCCACAGCCGTGAACTACCGCACTGTACACTGGTTGATAAAGAGATAGTAGTATACTCGTAACAATTAGGATGACACTATGACGGTATAAAGAATGAAAAAAAAACCACGGTTAGGTGGTAGGTATATAATAATAAATAATACAATTCTGGTCGGACGGACTGCCTGCCGTGTGCCGACACAGAGGTAGCCACAGCCGTGAACTACCGCACTGTACACTGGTTGATAAAGAGATAGTAGTATACTCGTAACAATTAGGATGACACTATGACGGTATAAAGAATGAAAAAAAAACCACGGTTAGGTGGTAGGTATATAATAATAAATAATACAATTCTGGTCGGACGGACTGCCTGCCGTGTGCCGACACAGAGGTAGCCACAGCCGTGAACTACCGCACTGTACTGTGTCTGCTGCTAATATAGACTGGTTGATATTTAAAGAGATATTAGTAGTATACAACAATACTATACTGGTGGTCAGGCACTGGTCACCACTCCTGCAGCAAAAGTGTGCACTGTTAATTAATATAATTGTACTCCTGGCTCCTGCTAACAACCTGCAGTGCTCCCCAGTCTCCCCCACAATTAATTATAAGCTTTTAATTTATACATTGATGACTGTGCAGCACACTGGGCTGAGCTGAGTGCACACAGACTGAGTCACACTGTGTGACTGACTGTGCTGTGTATCGTTTTTTTTTTCAGGCAGAGAACGGATATAGCAGAGAGAAGTGAACGGATATATTATATTAAATAAAAGTTAACTAGCAACTGCACTGGTCACTGACTGTGGTAAACTAACTCTGTCTGCGACTCTGCACAATCTCTCTCTCTCTATCTAATCTATCTCTATTCTAATGGAGAGGACGCCAGACACGTCCTCTCCCTATCAATCTCAATGCACGAGTGAAAATGGCGGCGACGCGCGGCTCCTTATATAGAATCCGAGTCTCGCGATAGAATCCGAGCCTCGCGAGAATCCGACAGCGTCATGATGACGTTCGGGCGCGCTCGGGTTAACCGAGCAAGGCGGGAAGATCCGAGTCGCTCGGACTCGTGAAAAAAAACATGAAGTTCGGGCGGGTTCGGATTCCGAGGAACCGAACCCGCTCATCTCTAAAATATACTTGCTGGGGTAGCAACCCAAATAGGGGCCAAACAGCTCTAAACACATTCTCAAAAGGACAAAAGTCAAGACAAAAGTCCATTGACGAGCTATGCCTGTATTTAAATAAACTTCTATATTTTCATTCAAGTCTGGTGAGTGCACCCTCTATTTTATTATATAATATATATATATATATATATATATATATAGTATATATATAAATATATATACACTGTGCATCTTGTTGGTTGATTTTAATTTTATGATACACAGAACATTTTGCTTATGTTCTTTTCAAAAAAACACCTCAGACTTTGCCTTCCCTGCAGGCTACTTGCATCACAAACAAGAGGGACTTCATAATGTCTCCACAGATTAGCCAGATCCCCTAAGTCACCTCTGACACTGTATAAGAGAAGGCTGCAGGAATGGGTTGTAAACTGATAATTGTATCAGTTTCTGCATTATAACACAAGTTGATTGATGACATTTGTGAAAGCAGTTCTCTGTGTAAATTTGCCAGGTGAGTGAATTAGAAGACTTCTGTTATACTTACTTTAAGGTTTTAAAAATTTACAACATAATCTTGTTTTTCTTCTTGTTAAAGTCAATCGACAATGGATACCATATCAATATCTCAGCCAAACTGTTGTGAAGCAATCCTTGATTTGAATTTTGTTTTTCCCAGACATCTGGTTTCTGCCGCTGGTCCTAACATGGAAAAGTAACTGGAGCAATTTCCAACAGTCATTATGTGAAATTATGGGCAGAATATAATGTGTGAATGCATGAGAGGCTTATTTTGCAAAAGTTAAAGTACAGATTTTAAGTGTAAAACTCTCAACTATTTCAAATAATATGTATTTTACATTTTAAATGATGTAAGACTCTAATAGCATGATCAAGGTACCACAGAACCTTCAAAACTTAAAAAATTCCTCTGATAATTAGTAAATATCATTGAAAACAGTTTTCTTATTTCAATTTGAAAACTTAACTCTAATTTTTTTATAGAAATGTTAAGAAAACATCCCACCAATAGATCATCTTCAACTCTTTGTATTTTTAACAGTATTTTATTCGACTTACAATGCCATAGAATGCTGTGAGTAGGATAAAACAGACTGTAACATTCTACAATTATTTATTTTTGATTCTTACTGTATTAGAGACAACACAGAATTTGAGGATCTATGGACATTACAGAATTTTGCATTTTCAGTGCTATGAAGTTTGATACAGAAAATGTGACTTATTATATGAAATGAAATTTACTTCATCACAGATCATTACCATGGGTTTAATGCAGCTTGGCCATGACATCTTTTACAGGAACTGTCCTCACCCCAAAAAGATTCTTCTGTAGGGAAGAGTGGACATGTGCCATGCTTTATTAAAGTCAACATAATGTATTATTTATTAATAAATGAGAATTAGTATGCAGTTGATTACCTATTGTTAAAAGATAATATTAAACTAGTAAAACAATTTTTTGGGGGGTTATTATTGTACTTAGCGGTCTTAGCTCTATTGAATCATACATGTACATGATAATTAACCATTCATGGTGAGGACTGTAAGATCAAGCTTTTAAGATGCAAGGCCAAATGGTTTTATAGGCCTAATTCTGAGTTGATCACAGTAGCAAATTTGTTAGCAGTTGGGCAAAACCATGTGCACTGCAGTGGAGGCAGATATAACATGTGCAGAGAGAGTTAGATTTGGGTGGGGTGTGTTCAAACTGAAATCTAAATTGCAAAGGGAATATACCAAGGTATATAGTCGGGTGCTAGAATGGGACTGTTTTTCTAGCTGCTTTATAAAGGAGATAGTCAGTCTCCTGGTGTATACATAAAAGAAAAAACAGAAAACAGCGCTAAAATCAAATACCTAAACACATTTAATGTAGTAATAAAAAGACAATTGTAAATTTCAATTGCACTGATAGGTCACACATAATATTAAAATGTTCATTGACCATGGGGATGATAAATTTGCTAATTTCTGCCACTACTTTGTAACACCTTATGACCGAGTTACAGATAAAGTTAGCCAAATTCACATGCGAGGACTTCGGTATAAAGAAGTGTCCATTGTTACCAGCCTTGTGTTCCTATGTTGGGATCCGTAGTGATGGTGTCTGTATGCTGTTAGACTCCACGCAGTGATAGTTGGTATCCTGGTCCACAGAAGGCTTGGAAAGCTTTAAAATGGAAATGCAGCCGGATTGATGCTTTACCGAAAAAGTCCTCCCAGATCTTGCAAGGGCAGCAGTAGACTCCAGGTCTTTCTTAGGTGTGATGATGTAGATGGCAGTGAGTTCTCCTGACGCGTTTCGCCACTCTAGGTAGCTTGGTCAATGGACATTTTAATATTATGTGTGACCTATCAGTGCAATTGGAATTTACAATTGTCTTTTTATTACTACATTAAATGTGTTTAGGTATTTGATTTTAGCGCTGCTTTCTGTTTTTTCTTTTATGAAATCTAAATTGCAGTGTAAAAATAAAGCAGCCAGTATTTACCCTGCACATAAATGAAATAACCCACCCAAATCTAACTCTCTCTGAAAATGTTATATCTGCCCCCCTGCAGTGCACATGGTTATGCCCAATTTCTAGCAAACTTGCTGCTGTGATCAACTCAGAATTACCCTCTATGTGCAGTGAATGGTCTAAATGAGCAGCTTGTAAATAATTTTTTTTCTATTAAATATTTTTCCATTTTTTCCTGTTTCTTAAGTTTTTTGGGTGGCAGTTACAATTTTTAACCAATAAAATAGATGTTTTTTGCGACTGAATTAATATAATTTTCCATATCTTATTTATTTTTCAACTTTTTTAATTTGCAATTTATCATTATACTTAATATTTTTGTTTTGTACTCACCTTTATACATTTTTCTTTGTCATTATTTGTAGTGTTATTTGATGATTAGTATTTATACGTCCCATTTGGTTTTTGTATTTAGGTTACTATGCCCTTGCTAGGTGATGTTATTTGTCTGTTTAATCGACACTAGCTCCTGTTCACTTTCCAAGGATCTAAGCAACTCAAACTTGCATTTTTATTGGTTGTCTCTGACTTCGTTTTTTTTAATAACATTTTTATAGACACCCACTGTATTTACTATGAGGGGCAATTTCTTTGCAATGTCTGCCCTGAGCAGCTCTTCTTGGTGTTAAAAGTGGCTGAATGTGTTCTGATGCTTGTTTAAAGTACTTTGATGTGATGGGTTAACACTGATAATGTGACTTAATTTCTGATATGACTGCTCTAGAAACACTGGGACTCATTTACCAACGAGTGATAAAACTTGTTGTGAATGATAAAAAAAAGCATTGCAGAAAAAAGTGTTACCACAAAACAAACCATCTCAAAAAGTGGAGCCCATTAATCAATAATTATAAAAGTCGTCAGTGATAAAACTCATTGATATATGGTACTCCAGCCAATCAGCTCCCAACTGTCGTGTTTTCAGCTCCTTACTGACATGTTTTTTTTTAAATTACATTTGGGAGCTGATTGGCTGGAGACCCATTTATCAACAAGTTTTTTAATTGAAGAGTTTTATCACTCGTTGATAAATGGGCTTCACTGTTTGTGATGGTTGGTTGCTTGTTAATACTTTTTTCTGCAATTTTTTTTCCATTATGGTAAGGTGTGTACACATAATTGTTTTCATTCAGTGCTGGTTATCATTTGCCAAATGTTATTGTTCATGGCGCTTAACCAAAGTATTAAACATTTTTGCTGATGTTAGTGTTATATGATCTTGTTACTTATAACATGAATTAGACAATTGGGGTGTCAGTGCTTGTTTATTTTTTATTCTATATTGTGATTATTATCTATAGGCACTTTATATTCTAGAGTTCTTATATTTATTAATACTGCTGGTGTTTTTACTGTTCATTTATATCTTTAGGATTTCTAGTTTTTATAGTTAACTGTTAAATTAAATTGAGTCGCCTTTTCAGTTATGATGGGCCAGTTTTATATATTATAAGAAAAATACACTAAGGGTTATATTTACTAATATTTTATTATGGATTTAATTTTATGTTCGACTTAAATGAAATAGAACTTTTTTACTCATCAAATCCCACATTTACTAATATTTGATTTTGCATTTGATTTCAAAATCGAATTTGAGTGAGTTTGTGTTCAGTTTAGGATATCTGTTTCAATCACTTATAAGATCGACTGCAAAATTCAATGCAAAGCCTAAAAAAGTCCTCATTTAATCCTTTTGGTCCAAATATATCACATGTACGAAACTGATGTGGTTTCTCTAGTTCGGGTTTGCATTTATGTCCTATGATGGGGTGTCTGCGCATGCGCAGGACCAACTCTTTGCATGTAGAGAACGGGTCCTATGTTGTTGCACAAAATGCCCCCTAAGTCGCAGCCTGTCACCATTTGGAGGTGGGTAAACCATTGTGTACTGCATCCTCTCTGAATGAGGCCCATAATTCCTACTGCCTCAGTGAACCATAAGTTTGGTCCCTTTTTTATTAGAGAGGTGCACAAATCCTCAAGTGTTTCTTGATTAACTTTTAAAATTGATAAAAACATCTAAAATCATGTAATTTTGACCTGTCACATAGAGCCTTCACAGTTTTATTAAAATCTGGTCTTATTCATTGATGGATGCTATGGCAATTGCAGCTGTGATTGTGTAAGTTGAGGATGTGCAAAATCACCAAAATCCAAAATAGAACCTTGTTAAATATACCCCAAAGCCTAAATCCACAGTCCTTTTAAAAAGGGATTTTAAATTTTTTATTATAAAAAAATATGATATTTAAAAATGTAAACATTAACCTCATAGTCTATTTTTATTTTAAATATGCGAACAAATAAAGATTGCATGTTTGAAAGTTTACAGTTTAAAATACATAATATTTTGTTTAGCTAACCTTAAAAAACTAATGTTTGTTGATTCATTTGTCATAAAAAAATATTTTTTAAGTGTTTATTATTTGCCCATAGAAAATTAGAACATTACAAATAAATCTCTTTTTACACTGTTTTATACATGAACATCTAAATGAAGAATATAATATTGTTGTATGTAATAAAAAATACTTACAGCTGAAATATGTAGTTGGCAATAAGTGTAGCCCTAATCTGCCTTTCACTTTCGTCAGTTGTTAATAACAAAAACTCTGCCCTCTTACTGTCTATTGTATAACATGTGGGAGTGGTTGATTTAATGTAATATTATGCATTAGACTGCAGCAGAGCACAATATCAGACACTTTTGCCGGTTGATATAATAATATGCCTCCTGATTTATTAATACTCCTGAATCTTGTTTTTAAATAAACAGAGAAAAATAGAAACATAGAATTTGACAGCAGATAAGAACCACTTGGCTCACCCAGTCTGCCCCTTTTTTATCTTTAAGGTAATCTTAACCCTTTTTATTTGTAAGGATATTCATAAGCCTATACCAAGCATGTTTAAATTGCTCTACTGTCTTAGCCTCTACCACTTCTGATGGGAGGCTATTTCATTTATCCACTACCCTTTCCGTGAAGTCAATTATCCTTAAATTTCCCCTAAACCTGCCTCCCACCAGTTTCAGTGTATGTCCTTGAGTTCTAATATTTCTCTTCCTTTGAAGACATTTTCCTTCCTTTACTTTGTTAAAACCCTTGGTATAGTTGAAAGTTTCTATCATGTCCACCCTTTCCCTTCTCTTCTCCAAGCTATACATGTTAAGATATTCTAGTATTTCCAGGAAAGTTTTGCGATGTAGGCCATGCACAATTTTAGTTGCCCTTCTTTGTACACTCTCTGATGTATTTATATCCTTATGGAGATATGGTCTCCAGAACTGGACACAGTATTCCAGAAGAGGCCGTACCCAAAGGTACATTCTATCTCGGATTGGGTGGCTATACATGCCTGAGTTTGTGGATCTGATAGTTGTATTAGCTGTTTCATTAACACAAACAGACAACATACCCAGCAACCATCTCTCTGGCATTGACCAACCTCAATTTTTTTAGACAGGGATGAATTTCTGAGGCTATAGGCATCATGGAATGAACCAGGATACAAAGTCACAGCATTCATTATTTTTACTTTTGCATCACAGACCACCTGCAAGTTCATGGAATAGGTATAATGCCTATTTGTTTACACATACAGTATGCAAAATTCATGGGTGGTCTCAGCCCAATGTGTGTGCAAATTTATAGCTTCCAGAACATTAGGCATGCCTGAGAGACTATAAAAAGCTACCTTAAGTTCATGCCACTGTGCCTCTTGGATATGAAAGCAGTTGTAGCTGTTGCAAAGAGGGATCGGTGCCCACATTACTTGGGTCAGGTACTGTACCCACTAAAGGTAGGCTGGGAAATACCTAGCACTCTACCTGAAACTGACTGAAAGGAGCCAGTATCAAAGAAATGCAAAGTACCCAGCAGCTTGTGCAGGCCTTATACGGCATGTGACAGTGCAGTGTCTGGTTCAAGCTAATTCTTGATGAGGTCATACAGCATCATTTTGTTGGAATGTGAGAGGCAGAACTTCTGTATGACCTCATCAGCAGACAATGCATTGAGGTTTATCTGACAATAAAGAACCTAGGCCTGTGTAGGTTGTGGGGTAACTCATGAAGCTGCTGATGTTGCGCTGACTGATGCTCCTGGATTCTCTCAGTCAGGTGGTGATTTCTTTAAAACAGGAAGGTCATCCATTATTCCTATAGCCACACTGCCCAACATGCTTTTGGTTACTTTTAAATGCATCACAAATAATTTCAAACCAATAGAAGTGTTTAGAAGCTCAAATCTCCTGTCTCTTATTATTCTATTCATTTTGGGGATTTGAAGTTCCATTTTGAGTTTGATTTGCGTTCGATTTGCAAATCAAATGTTAGTAAATAAGGAGATCCATTATTTAACTATAGTAAAACATCGATGGCAATACACTTCTTTGGACACGAGTCACATGCTATGCCATTATTCATGCAAATGGGCAATGCTTTTTTGTCTGCGCAAACATCCAAGTCACACCTCAAATGTTTCCAATAGTGTTCATCCAAAAAGAAAGTATATATTTACACATACAGGTAGCTGCATATTAGAAATGTATGAGACCTTCCTGGGAGGTGACTAAAAGGTAAGAGAGGAGTGGCTAATCAGACACAGTGTATTATGGGAGTGTCATGGACTCATTGCTGAAAGTATTTGCATAGAGTAGCTCAATTATATTTATAGTAGGCCATTCTCAGATGGAAATTCTGCACCTAGCACAGGGCAGGTGCAACTCTCGATGGTGCTTCTGGTGGTACAACTAAAGTTGAACTAAGCATGTTTGCTACATCTAATGATGCTTAGAGTGGGTGTCTTAGACCTTGCATATTTGTATGTGCTTCTGTACACCAGGGAAGGGCTTTCTAGTAGTATTAGCATAAAGTCGCATATGATGCATAGTCATTACAGAGAATGTGCTTATAATGTATTATCAATCATACAGAAAAAATATTCTTGTTTTACCATTCAACATGCACTGCCCCACCTTCATTCGTATTGTTATAGTTTTGATTACCTTTGAGTATCAGCAAAATTCCCTTGTGCCTCCTGTGATTACTTTGGTACAGTTTCTCTCTCTCTCTCTCTATATATATATATATATATATATATATATATATATATAGAATAGCATAGACCTAGGCGCTTCAGTACATATGTGCTGTGTTATTTATTATAAGTGACACTCCTTAGCTCTTTTAAGAGTAGCTGCTCATAATACAGAATAAGTGTAAGGTGTACACTTAAAAACAAAGATACGTAGTGAAGAAAATAAGCGCTTGGGAGTGCAATAGCAGAATTTAGAGAGGTGGACAAAAACAGGTGGGTATAGTTAAAACCAAGAACACTTATCTGGTTTTACAAGTATTTCAGTATTACAGATAAGTGTTCTTGGTTTTAACTATACCCACCTGTTTTTGTCCACCTCTCTAAATTCTGCTATTGCACTCCCAAGCGCTTATTTTCTTCACTACGTATATATATATATATATAATATCACTCTTTTAAGATAATTTGGGGAGACTATAGACTCTCCTCATGTAAAGCTGGGTAAATAAAAATCTAGTTTATACTAATGTGATTTAATGCTTTATTTTTGGGTGTGATATTTTATGCTTGTACTTCAGGTCTGCCTCATATAATGTATGAGCAAAATATCTCTTACGTCTATCTCCTGGGATTTCCAAATCTTAACAACTTTAACAGTTTACTGTTCTTGTTCGTGCTCTTCACATACTTTGTCACCATATGTGGTAACGTTATTATCATTTTTCTAGTTTCAATGAGCAACAGTCTCCACTCTCCTATGTATTACTTCATCACATTAATATCTTTACTGGATATCCTGATGACCACGGACATTGTCCCTAACTTGTTGCACATTGTCCTGCATGGTGGTGGCTCCATGTCTCTTGCTGCCTGTATAGCACAGTTGTATGTATTTGCTAATATAGAGACATCAGAATGTCTATTTCTCATGGTGATGTCTTATGACCGATATGTGGCTATCTGTAACCCACTGAGATATAACGCTATAATCAACAAAGCATTTTGTGTGAAATCTGTCATTGCATCATGGTCACTAAGTTTCTTGTTGATGTTAATAAGTGAAGTATATATTTGTAAATTAGACTTCTGTGGACCAAACGTGATTGACCATTTCTTCTGTGATTTTCATCCTGTTCTAGAGCTTTCTTGTTCAGATACTTCACTTATTCAAATCCAAGTATCTTTATCTGGTATTGTTTTTGTCATCTGTCCATTCACAGCGATTATTGTGTCTTATGTTTTTATCATCACCACCATCCTAAACATCCGCTCCAACAGTGGGAGACAGAAAGCCTTCTCCACCTGCAGCTCCCACCTGACTGTTGTGTGTATATTTTTTGGCACTCTCCTTTCTGTGTATATGGTTCCAAACAAAGGACTTAATTTGGGTGCCAGCAAGGTATTATCTCTGCTTTATACTGTGGTGACACCACTGCTTAATCCATTCATATACAGTCTGAGGAACAAAGACTTCAAGGGAGCTTTTGAAAAAAATATATATAATTTTAATTAGATCAAATGAATTATTAAATGATGCTGATAACATAACTAAAAAAATTTTTTGGACAATATACTTATGTCCCTGTGTTACTGAAATGTAGATGTGAATACAGGGGTGTGTTGCTAATACTGTTTATTGCCTGATGTGGATATCTGAATACCATACAGCAGTGGTTCTCAAACTGTGTGCCTAGATACCCTGGAGTACCTTGGGGTACTTTCAGGAGTGCCCTGGGTTGGTGGTACAGTACCAATTCAAATTATTTATGGTCAATGTAATAGATGAACCCAGAGCTGGAGGCTATCTATCATATAATATGTGGACTAACAGAAGCAAATGTTGCCCCTTACCACACAATTGAACCTAAGAATGACATATAAACATGATTTACTTAATATAATATTTATTTGTAAATTTTGCAATAAGAAACTTTTGGTCTAGGCGTGCCATGAAAAGAATTTTGATACTCTAGGGCACAGTTATTTGAAAAAAAACCTTTTGGAACCACTGATATACAGTATTAACACTGACAACAGTATGAAGCTAAAAAAATATTAATAAAGGTTTAACTTGAAAACTGTTAACCACTTGCCTAACTCATTAGATGTTACAATGCCAAGCTGGGCTTACCTTGACATAATCACATTTTGTATGTTGTGAGCCAATGGGCTAAGCCCACCTGGCTGGTATCTTACTTGCCACAGTATCCTACTCCAAAGGCTCCTCCTGTTGGTTGGGGTACAGAATGGCCATCCTAAAAGGATTGCCCAGCGACGGCTGCAGAAAGACAGTCTCACTGCAGTCCTAGCTCAGAAACTAAGGAAATCTGTGGCTTCCCATCTCTCCTCTGGCTACAGGCATTTCCAGGTGTCAGCAGCAATAGGTGACCCTAGTAGGATCACCCCCGCCTTAGCTGACTGCTCTGCAGCAGCCCCACCTTTCCCTGCTATCTCCTCCTCCCAGCTTGCAGTCATGGGTAATGGTCAGAATCATCCACCTCTACTGCTGGCTGCTCTTCTTGCAAAAAATGTAAAAACAATTTTGTTTTACAGTGATGGTATTGGGATCCCGGTTCTATGGATGCCGGCAGTCAAAATACTGACAGCGGCCTCCCAAAGCTCAAAATCCCGACATCACACATTAAACACAATGATGCTTACATGAGTATTTACAGTAGATGCTGTTACTGTATACAGTAACACATGGAAATAAAAAATTACTACATGTCACCCAGGTGCTTAACATAGTAACAAACTAGTTACATAGTTGATGAGGTTGAAAAAAGATAAAATGTCCACTGAGTTCAACCTGTATTATAATTTTTTATATAATTTAAATACTGTATCCTTGGATATTTCTTTCAGTAAGGAATTTATGTAATCCATTTTTAAACTTATTGACTGAGTCCACCGTTACTACCTTCTCTGGCAGAGAATCCCAAATCCTTACTGCCCTTACTGTGAAGAACCCTTTCCTTCGTTGTGTATGACATTTTTTCTCTTCAAACCTCAGAGGGTGTCCACGTGTCCTGTGTAGCCTTTTTTATAAACAAATCATCTGATAACTCCTTGTATTGTCCCTTTATGGGGTATATACAATTCCGGGCAAATTGCAGCACTTTTTCGCCAGGTTTTTAAATTTGACACAATTTGACCGTCGAATTCTGGACGGCGGGTGCCGGAATTCGACATATTCAATAAAAAACGGCTTCGACAGTCCCGCTGTCGAAAAACGGACCAATTGACGGATTTGGTTTTGACTTTTCAGACGGTACAAAAAACGGTAAAAAAAACAAAAAAAAATTGCATGGGGTCCCCCCTCCTAAGCATAACCAGCCTCGGGCTCTGAGCCGGTCCTGGTTGTAAATATACGGGGGGGGGGGAATGACAGTGGATCTCCCGTATTTTTAGAACCAGCACCGGGCTCAGCGTCCGGTCCTGGTGCAAAAAATACGAAGGACAAAAGACGTTGGGGTCCCCCGTATTTTTTACACCAGCACTGGGCTCCACTAGCAGGGGAGATAATGCCACAGCCGGGGGACACTTTTATACTGGTCCCTGCGGCCATGGCATTAAAACCCCAACTAGTTGCCCCTGGCCTGGGTACCCTGGAGGAGTGGGGACCCCTTCAATCAAGGGGTCCCCCCTCCAGCCACCCAAGGGCCAGGGGTGAAGCCCGAGGCTGCCCCCCCCATCCATGGACTGCGGATGGGGGGCTGATAGCCAGAGTGTAAAATAAAAGAATATTGTTTTTTGCAGCAGAACTACAAGTCTCAGCAAGCCTCCCCCACAAGCTGGTACTTGGAGAACCACAAGTACCATCATGCAGGGTGAAAAACGGGCCCGCTGATACCTGTACTTCTACTGCAAAAAAAATACCCACGCATTTATTTTCTGGTTTTTAACCCATTCCATTAAAAATATATATATATATATATTTTAAAAAATATATAAATAATACTTGTGCCTCCTAAATAGACAAACCAAGTCCCTAATCCATTCTAATATAAATAGATATGCAATTAGCAATAAAAAAACACAAAAAAAACATGTTTTTACATTTTTTTATTAGATTCTGCCAGCAAAGTGAGGTGGATTGAAAATGACGAATTTACTGTCGAAAAGCACTGTTGTCGAATTTACATTCTTCAATTGAATATACTTTTGTCGAAAAGCCGCATTTGTACCATTGCAGAAATGTCGAATTTCTCAAATGTCGAATTTCAAAAAGTCGAATTTGAAAAGTCAGTTTTTTGACAAAAAGTTCTGTATTGCATTGTCTATTTTTTGGGGGGCAAAAATGTCCCGTTTTTCGAAATTTTCGGGAATTCGACCGCAATTGCATATACCCCTATGTATTTAGAAATTTTAATAATCCCCTCTCAGTCGCCTCTTTTCCAGTATAAACATATCTAACCTTGTAAGTCTTTCCTCTAATTCCAGTGCCTCTAACCCCTTAACCAGTTTGTTGGCTCACCTCTGAACCCTTTTGAGTTCCAAGATATCTTTTTTATAGTGTGGTGCCCAGAACTTCACACAATATTCCACAATATTCGACCTGAGCCAGCCAAGGTAGAAGACATTTGTTCTCTCCTCGGCCCACTAATTAGAAACAAGTTTGAGCTTTTTCCAGCACTACAGGGTATTACCGCAAATTTGTGCCCCAATATGGTACTATTGCCAAAGCACTGACAGACATGACAACCTAGATGATAGTGTTACAGGTATTACAAATGAGTGTGAACAGGACTTCTGCCAACTCAAGCAGGTAAAGGTCCTAGTCCCCTGTGTTAGCAGCCCCAGACTTCTGATGGTTATTCATTGTGCAAACTGATACTATACAGTACATATGTATTAGGAGCAGTGCGGAGTCTGGTCAGGAAGGATGGTCAAGAACATCTTGTAGCATATTTGTCCAAGAAACTGGTGGCTAGGGATATTGCCTACCTTACCATTAAGAAAAGTGGCCAGGAGCTAACAGTTGTTACTGACCATAATCTTCTCACTTGGCTCAATTGTACTGCAGGAGGAAATTGATGGCTGTCCTGATGTTGTGTAGGCTGTACAAAGCCGGTAGATCGGCATTTATTATCAAAGTGTGCATTTTTCTTAAAGTGTGATAACATTGACACAAAGCAGTGTTTCACAAGCATTCAACTGAAGTGAAACAGAAGTAAACAGAAGGACGCCAATGAAAACATAGCAAACTGAAGAATTAATTAAAAAAACAAAAACAAATGTGAGTTTACTCAAGGAGCGATCACCGCTTAAAATCAAAGCAATCTGACTAGATTGCTTAGATTTTAAGCAGTGATCTCTTCGTTTGTACCCCCACAGCGATAGCGATGCGCGGCCCTGTGTATCGCTATCTCTGGTGCTAGATTGGCCTGCACTCAGGCTCAATCTAGCAGGTCGCTCATTTCACCCACTGGGTGAAATGAGCGCCCCCTGTCTCCCTCCGCACGCTCAGCACACATCGCGCTGTGCTGAGCGGGGGGAGAGATGTGTGCTGAGCGGTTCTATCAGCACACATCTCTCCCCAAATCGGGCCGTGAATATGGCCCTTTACTCTTCATATCCACCTCATTATTGTTGAATCTGATAAAATAACACTGAACTACCTGACTTGGACATTTCAAAAACCGTCCATTTTACTAAGACATGCTTTAACCTGTATTTTTTTATGCACAGCTGTGCCAATGCAATTTTACCTTCAAACACTTAAAAGTCATGTCTGAATTACCATTGCTTTTTTACCCTCACCCACAATCCTCTCATTTCTTACAGTCCAAATAAATTTCTGCACCAACATTATCTATGCTTTTGATTCACTTTAAACTAAATTTACACCCATTGAGCTTACACTGCTGTACTCACCTGCATTTCTGTAATTCTTCTGCTCTGATTCCTTTACAGCTTCCACTCCTACTTCCAGTTTCCCTCAACCTATTTACCTACTTAACACTATGTCAAGGATTTCTTCTACTCCCCACATCACTCTCTTTTTCTGTCAATGTCCTTCATCCGCTCTCTTTGAATCCCTAGTCTCCCTATTCTGTAAGTCCCTATTTTTTACACCGTCTCCCAGCTTTACTTGTTACTACCTATTTTTTGCTCCATTTCTGCCTCTCTCTCCGCCTTCTTTGTCCAAATCCATCTTTTCCATAGTGTCTCCGCTTCTACCTCAGCCCCCTTTCTTTCTCCCTATTTTTCCGCAATGTCTCCAACTCTGTTCTCAGTCTCCTTTCTCTGAGTCCCTATTTTTCTGTTTCTCCACCTCTCTCTCTGCCTCAGTCTCTATTATGTCCCTATCTTCTCTCACAGTGTATTCACCTCCCTCTCTGCCCTCTTTCAGTCACTATTTTACCTCAGTGTCTCTAAATGCCAGTGTCTCTTTAGCTTCTTTTTGCTCAGTCACTATTTTTTCCACCTTGTCTCTCAGCCAACTTTCTTAATCCTTATTTTTCCTTAGTGTGACAACCTGTCCCTCAGCCCACACTCTTTCAGTTACTACTTTTACCTCCATGTCTCCACATCTCCCATAGTTCCCCTGGAAGGCAATCACATTGCCGGCTGTCGGGACCCCGGTGGTGAGAAAACCTGGGGAATCTGGTTAAATGCCAGTGGATGGAATCCCGACCACCGCCCGGAATGGGGGAATAGATTAGTGTAGCCACCGGGCCTGAAGGGGATTAGATTAGTGTAGCCACTAAGCCTGAAACATGTTGAGCACAGCGAGCCTGTTAGGGGACATGCTGTACTCGCCACCGGTATTCTGGCTGTTGGGATTCCGGCATCGTTATGCCTACCGCCGGGATCTCGACAGCCAGGATATCATACTAATTCCATTACCCCCTCTTTCTGTCTCTAAATCCTCAGAAATCTCTCTTCTCTCTGTGATCCTCTCTAAGTTCCTTCTTTCCTTCCATTTCTCCTCTTTCTTAGCTATTTTTTCTCTGAGTCCATATTTTTCTTAAGTGTCTCCTTCTGTCCCTCAGACCCCTATCTCTGAGCCAGTCTTTTTTTCCCAGTGTCTTCCACTATACCTTAGCCACCTCTCTTTCTATTTGTGTTCCTATTTTTCATAGTGTCTCCACGTCAATCAGCCTCCTCTCGATCAGTTTCAATATTTTTCCTCTGTCTTCGCCTCTTCACAGACAAACTCTCTCTGTGTATCTGAATCCCTCTATTGTATTTCCATCAGTGTCTCCATCTCTCCCTCAGTCCTATTTATCTAAGTTACTATTTTTCCGCAGTGTTTCCAACTTTCCCTTAGCCGTCCTCTCCCTATTTTTTTGCACTGTGACTGCACCTCTTTTTCAGCCCCCTTTATTTCAGTCTCTATTTCTTCTTAGTGTACATACCTCCTTCAGCCCTCCCTCAATCAGTCCCTTTTTTTCCTCAGTGTCACCACTACTTCCTCAGCCCTTTGTTTGAGTCTGTATTTTACTCTTTGTTTCCATCCCTCCATCAAGCTGCTCTCTCTTTCTTTCTCTGAATCCTTCTATGTCCCTCAGTGTCCATCTCTCAATCAGACTCCCCCTCTCTCTGCCTTTGTCTCAGCCCTCTCTCTCTAATACCCCTTTTCCACTTACCTGAAAATCCCATGGTTATACTGTATGTGTGTCTTGCTATCAGATGGCATTAAAGTGAAAAGAGTGTGTCCAGGCTGATGTATATTGTCAGCTTCTACTGCTCCTGTGTGTACAGATCGCAGTGAACACAGAAGTAAGAGAGCGCTCTAAGGGGGTCATTCCTAGTTGTTCACTCGCTAGCTGTTTTTAGCAGCTGTGCAAACGCTATGCCGCCTCCCACTGGGAGTGTATTTTAGATTAGCAGAAGTGCAAACGAAAGGATTGCACAGTGGCTACAAAATTATTTTGTGCAGTTTCAGAGTAGCTTCAGACCTACTCAGCGCTTGCGATCACTTCAGACTATTCAGTTCCTGTTTTGACGTCACGAACATGCCCTGCGTTCGGCCAGCCATGCCTGCGTTTTTCCTGGCACACCTGCGTTTTTTCGAACACTCCCTGAAAACGGCCACTTGACACCCAGAAATGCCCACTTCATGTCAATCACTCTGCGGCCACCAGTGCGACTGAAAAGCTTCACTAGACCTTGTGTGAAACTACATCAGTTGTTGTGAAAGTACATCACGTGTGTGCATTGTGCCGCATACACATGCGCAGAAGTGCCGTTTTTTTGCATCATCGCAGCGCAGTGCACATTTTCAGCTAGCGATCAACTTGAAATGACCCCCTAAGTAATGGCCTGGACTGAAGAAAGAATAGAAGTGGAATCTGCTGTTAGGGGAGCCTAAGGGACCTCTCCTCTGATAGGGGTAAACCTAGCCTAGAGACAGGGTGTTAGGATCCTGATGAGAGTTCAAATGTGGAAAGGAAACCACAGATACTGTTTCAAAACATGCTGAAAAAGTGAGACACACAGTTTAACGGACCAACTACAATGCAATTCTAATCAATAAAGCTGATGCCTTTATGGATATGTTCCTTGTGAAATACAGATATGGTATGCCATCACAGCCTGGGGGTAAATGCAGATTCATCACTCTCACAGAGTGAGATTGCTGTTACTCACACAATGGTGGAGCTGCTAATTCACAGATTTTTGTGCTCATTGGAATACACACATGCAACCGTGAGAGATCTGTCACTTGCAGAGAAGATCTATACAGTATGTGCATACACATACTATGTCCGGCTGGATTGGAAAAGCATTTTTTATTTTTAATGACTTGACAATGCTACATGGAAAAGAGGACTGACCAGCGCAAAGGGTATGTGACTAGGTAAATATATATTTTTTTACAATTAGTGGTATTCTACTGGAGAAGAGGACCAAGCGGCAGTGGGGACAAGGTACGTATATCTGAGTGTGTGCAGTAAATATTTACTTTCTGTGGTGTTTGTCTCTTGTGATTATTTTAATATTTCTTTTACATGGGGACTATACTGTAGCTACCAGTGGGCCCTTAATGCCCCACATGCTGGTGCACATAGGGAAGCTTGCTAGGACCTGTAGTCCTCCTATAAAAAGAAAAATATTACTTTATTCTGACATTCACTGGTTGCTATCAACCCCACACCCACCACCCAGGAGTGCCAGGGAAGTCCCCCAGCTAAATCCTAGACCTGGGGGATCCTTTAGGGGGACCTATTTAATTGGGGTGCTTCCCACTTTCTGAGGATTCCCAGGGCTTGGGTGATTAGTTTTTTTTGTGGGGGAGGGAATGCTTTGGCCAGTGAATTGATTCTCATGGCTGTGGCATTATCTTCCCCACCCCCTGCTAGTAAAGAACCCAACACTGGTCCTGGAAATATGGAGACCCTTTTCCATTTCCCCCCCCTTATTTCCAGCACAAGAACTGGCACAAGGGCCGGGTACTGATTAATTGAAATTTGGGGAACCCATGCCATTTTCCCCCATGCTGTATTTCATGAACAAGACAGTTCTACAAGCCTGAAGCTGGTTATACTTAGGGGAAAAGAACTCCACATATATTTTTTTATGCATTTTTAACTCTTTCAATATTTTTACAGGCTTCTCAAAACACACTGACTGTTGTCTACAGTATTTCTAAAGTGTATTTTGGCCCAATTTTTCCTAATTCTCAGGTTTATTTGCAACCACGATTATTGTTAAATTTCCATGTAATGTTGATAAATATAGAAATTACTTACTCATTTAACCAATGTTGTATGTGATTGTATTTGCATGACAGACCATGTTTGGAAGTTCAATTCCATACAGCACTCCCGTATTTGTCTTGCGTTAATTTCCATGTTTTAAAAATTGTCATCCAAGAATAGCAACTCAGGCAAACACGATTCATAGTAATTTTACCCCCGCCCCCCCCCCCCCACCCCCAGGGGAATAGAGGGAGGACTCTTTAGAACAGTGCTTCTCAAACTTGGTCCTCAGGAACCCACACAGTGCATGTTTTGCAGGTAACCCAGCAAGTGCACAGGTGTATTAATTACTCACTAACACATTTTAAAAGGTCCACAGGTGGAGATAATTATTTAACTTGCGATTCTGTTAGGAGACATGCAAAACATGCACTGTGTGGGCTTTAGAATGTTAGCGATTATGAGCAGGGCCCTCTTACTTCATGTGCCTATTCTTCCATTGCTTTTACTTTCATCTACTCCATACTCCCTAAAATATCACCTAACCAATGCTTGCTGCCACCCTGCTGCCTATAGAAGTGTTATGATTTCGGATGTAGTAATGTTTATAAACCATGTCTTTGTCCTGCATTGTTTTGTACTGTAAGTCATGCAGAGAGAGATAAAATTGACTGGAAATCACTGGTAGTGAATGTTATTGAGGTTAATAATACTGTAGGAACAAAATAAGCCCAAATCATGTGATTTTAGCTGTTTATGATTTTTGTAAAAATATAAAGAAACAAAACTAAAACCAAAACCCGCAATGGTGGTTTTGGCAAAATCAAATACAGATCCAATACACAAAGGAAGTACAGATCCATAACTAAAACCAAAACCCATGACGGGGGCCTGGGCACATCCCTATTTAAAACCACTGATATATGAAGTGAATAACATGGATTATCTTATTGTATGGACACCTGTCAAGGAGTGAGATAGATTAGGCAGCATACACAGTATGCAGTGATTAGAACCTACCAAAAGTGGTTCAAGGAAGGACAACTGAGGAACCAGCAACAGGTCATGAACACCCAAGGCTCACTGTTGGACAAAGTTTAGCCCATTTGTCACATCCCATAGAAAACTACAGTAGTACATACTGCTGAAAACATTAATGATGGTTAAGAGAGAATAAAAACAAAAAGGCTGGGACTGCGCAAATCAATCTGATGTGGATATTTATTTTTACATAAAATTACTTTCTACACATATACAAACTTGATACCGGCCAGCATCACATAAAAAACTACTACATAAAATATAATTAGTATAATACTAAAAAAAATTATATATTTCCACTCCAAATCAAGTGGCTAATATAATCTCCGTTCATACACTTTTAAATGAGCTTCTTTAGAAACCTCTCCGACGATATTAGCAATATCACTAAGATAAATACAATCAGAATTTAAAATGTCCAGTATTCTTTGATTAATTTCATACCACCATGTGGAATTCTTTTTCCCTTAAGGTGTTAATATTTCATCCAAGTATACGTAATTTTAATTCCTTGGTCCCAGACGAAACTTTTTCACCCGCACTTGATTAATCACTTAGGCTTGCTTTGTGTAAAATAAGGCTTCAGCTGTTTAACTGTGCAGATCATGCGTGATTAAAGACCTTTTATAATGCAATTTTGTAACATTCACTCTTTCAAGATGTGATACATTGCCTGTATAATGTCCTGAACGCCACCCCTCCCGGCTATTGATAGCCTTATCTGGAGCCTCCGGGTTCTTTCTACGGCGTATCCTCCCCCGACAGCAGTGGGGTTTCTTATGCCTGTGGCCGGCCGGCCCGCTGATAAATCAACTGTTGATTCCTGTGTAGGGAATACTGACGACAGACGCGTTTCTCCGCCTTTGGTTACCTCGGCGGCTTCCTCAGTGTCGACACTGAGGAAGCCGCCGAGGTAACCAAAGGCGGAGAAACGCGTCTGTCGTCAGTATTCCCTACACAGGAATCAACAGTTGATTTATCAGCGGGCCGGCCGGCCACAGGCATAAGAAACCCCACTGCTGTCGGGGGAGGATACGCCGTAGAAAGAACCCGGAGGCTCCAGATAAGGCTATCAATAGCCGGGAGGGGTGGCGTTCAGGACATTATACAGGCAATGTATCACATCTTGAAAGAGTGAATGTTACAAAATTGCATTATAAAAGGTCTTTAATCACGCATGATCTGCACAGTTAAACAGCTGAAGCCTTATTTTACACAAAGCAAGCCTAAGTGATTAATCAAGTGCGGGTGAAAAAGTTTCGTCTGGGACCAAGGAATTAAAATTACGTATACTTGGATGAAATATTAACACCTTAAGGGAAAAAGAATTCCACATGGTGGTATGAAATTAATCAAAGAATACTGGACATTTTAAATTCTGATTGTATTTATCTTAGTGATATTGCTAATATCGTCGGAGAGGTTTCTAAAGAAGCTCATTTAAAAGTGTATGAACGGAGATTATATTAGCCACTTGATTTGGAGTGGAAATATATAATTTTTTTTAGTATTATACTAATTATATTTTATGTAGTAGTTTTTTATGTGATGCTGGCCGGTATCAAGTTTGTATACGTATATGTGTAGAAAGTAATTTTATGTAAAAATAAATATCCACATCAGATTGATTTGCGCAGTCCCAGCCTTTTTGTTTTTATAGTCTTTTGCATTAAGGGTTAAAACCAAAAACCCTTTTGGGATCGCTGCATCCATCTGTAATCAATCACAGCGCCAGGTATTGTGTTTTTGTAATGGTTAAGTGCGAAAGCTGTGGAGAGGGGACCTGGACTGCACACCCTGACTTCTTATAATGGAATGTGCTGGGACTTAGTACTAATATAGGAACAGGGGTGCAGGTGCACCATACACCATTAAAATTATAAAAAAAACCATCATATCTGAGGTTCTTGGCATATATTAGCCAATACATGAGCCTACCCACCTTCTTCACGGCAACCTCATCGGACAGGTCCCTAACATTATAGAGGTTTGCCTCTGAGAGAAAGCTGCCAGAACACACAGTGCATCACAGCTTGCTTCACATGGGTCTACATAGCCAAAGTCACAATGTCCATGCTGACCCCTCTCCACAACCAAAAGCACCTACAATAGGAACCTGAAAATCACAAATGGGCCATGGAGCAATGGTAGAAGGTGGCTTGGTCTGATGAATCATGTTTTTTTTACATCATGTAGGCAGCTGGGTGCATGTTCATCATTTACCAAGGAAAGAGATGACACCAGGACACACTAAAGATTAAATGGAAGCTCAGAGTGTGAAGCATTGGGCAATGTTCTGCTTGGAAAACCTAGTACCATCTACATAAACATTGTTGCAGGCCAAGTACACTCTTTCCTGGCAATGTTATTCCTTGATGTTAGTGATCCTTTTCAGCAAAATAATTCAGATACATATAATATCCTGGCAGACAGGATGCTGGCTGTCACTATATTTACAGCAACATCCCATCTGCCGGAATCCCGGTAGCGAGTCCGCTTGCCACACATCAAGTCCAGGATCTATTCCCACTCGGTTGTTGGCGTGGACCCACCAACCGATTGGGAATACTGGGTGGGTGTCAGGATTCTGGCTGTCTGTAAAATGCCAGTTGTCAGGATTGCGACATTGTTCTCCTGAACACCAGGATCCCAACAGCCGGCGTATTGACAGCATTTCAATAAGTCACCCTGCCATATAGACAAAAACAAATGTTCAGGAATGGCTGGAGGAACATGACAAAGAGTTCAAGGTATTGTGACAAGGTGCACACACACGGGGACTCAGATGAACACTTTCAGTGTTTATTTTGCATAGCAGGTCAGCACATAGCAGGTTGATTCCATACAGTCAGTATTACAGGCATTAGCATACAGGTATTCACAGCACAGCAGTCTTTTGATAGGCTCCAGCGGTTCCTAGTCTAACCCACACAACCCGGCCTATCACTCGGGTAGCTATTCTACCATCAAGAGCAAGGTGACTCTGCCCTGGAAACCCTTATATCAGGAAATCCCAGGTGCTGCTGATCACACACCCGGGATTCTGCTACTCCTTCCAAAACCTGGTCTGGATCGTCCACATTACTTTCACATGGAACAATGCTGTCTCTGCCACACTCCTCCCCCCTTAGCTTCAACCACCCTGGTGAAGCTACACTATTTTCAGGTGAGCTCTCTGCCTCGCCCACCCCCACCTGTGTCATCCACCCAGGTACACAGCCTTCCTCCACCTTCCAGAGGTCACCCAGCTCACCTTCTTCCTCCTCCCCTAGCTTCACCATAGGGTTGCTTGGAGGAACAGGACCTACAAACCTCCTGGAAAGGGCATCGGCATTGAGGTGCTGTTTCCCCGGATGATGCCTCACCTCAAACTTAAATGGCTGCAAAGCCCAAATGGGTCACACGAGCATTCACCTCTTTGTATGCATCTACTGGAAGGGTGCATGGTCTGTGACCAACAAAAACTCCCATCCCAATAAATAATATCTTAATGACTCAACTGCCCATTTAATGGCCAAGCACTCCTGCTCCACAGTTGAGTACCTGCGCTACCTGGGCAATAATTTACGGCTAAGATAGAGGATGGGCTTCTCCTCTCCATCTACCTCTTGGGATAGGACTGCTCCTAATTCTGTCCAAGAGGCATCCGTTTGTATCACAAATTGCTTTTTAAAGTCAGGAGCTTGTAAGACAAGCTCAGTACACAAAGCTCATCTTAAATCTTGCCAAGCAGTTTCCATTGGTCCAGACCACGTTATCTTGTCCGGGAATTGTTTTTTAAGACATTCGGTAAGTGGAGCCGCTCTAGCGGCGAAATCGCGAATGAACCTGCAATAATATCCAACCAAACCGAGAAATGTTCCAAGTTGTGATTTACATTTAGGTCTGGACAAGGTGAGGACTGCTTCTACCTTACTAGGCTGAGGTTTAACCTGTCCTCTGCACACAATGTACCCTAAATACTTGGCCTCAATCATACCACTGGCACATTTCTCGGGCTGGCGGTAAAAACTTGTGCCCGTAGAGACTGTAAAACGGCTTCTACCTTTGGTAGGTGTGACTCCCAATCAGAGCTAAAAAATAACGATGTCGTCTAAATATGCAGCCGCATATTCTCTGTGGGGCCGCAGCAACTTATTCATAGCTCTCTGGAAGGTTGCTGGGGTACCATGTAAACCAAATGGGAGCATTTTATATTGGAATAAACCTTCTGGGGTAGAGAAGGCTGTTTTTGTCTTAGCAGCTTCTGTTAACGGAATCTGCCAATAACCTTTTGTCAAACCAAGTGAAGTGAGATATTGACTAAATTTTCTAATAACTCATCCACCCGGGCCATTAGGTAGGAATCAAACCGGCACACTTGATTTAATTTACTGAAGTCATTGCAGAACCATAAGGCACCTGATGGCTTCAGTAATAAGACAATTGGATTATTCCACTCACTGGTGGATTCCTCGATAACCCCTAGGCATAACATCTCTTCCACCTCCTGCTTTACCGCTGCCTGCTTTGCTTCAGGTATGCGATATGGCCCCTGTTTAAAGACCACCCCGGGTGAAGTCACAACATCATGTTGGATGATCTGTGTCTATCCCGGAATGGCAGAAAACACATCTTGGTAGTGTTTCATCAAGTTCACCACATCCCGTTTCTGTTCAAGAGTAAGCGTGACTTCCATGGGTACCTGGCATTCTGAAATCTTCTTGGCTACCAAAGTGGGCCGATTGGCAGTTTCCTTCCAGGGTTTGAACAGGTTTACATGGTAGACTTGTACCTCCCTCCTTCTACCCTCCTGTCGGACCCTGTAATTGACCGGTCCCACTGCCTCAATGACCTCATAAGGGCCCCGCCATTGTGCATACATCTTGCTTTCTGTGGTGGGCTCCAGCACCTACACTTTATGTCCTGGATTAAAGGACCGGTTAACTGAGGTGACGCCATACCTCTATTTCTGACGTTGTTGGGCCCTTTCTATGTGTTTGTTCAGTAGTCGCGCAATCTGCCTTAGATAGCCGTATAACTGGTCCACAAACTGAACAGTGTTAGGGTCCTGGCATGGTTGTTCTTACCATCCTTCTTTTAAGAGATCTAGAATTCCTCTGGGCAGTCTCCCATAGAGGAGCTAAAAGGGACTAAACCTTGTAGACGATTGGGGTACCTCTCTGACCGCAAACATCAAGTAAGGTAGGAGCAGATCCCAATCTCATTTTTCTTGTGACACTGCCCTCTTTATCATTTGCTTAAGGGTTTTATTAAATCTTTCTACCAGGCCATCTGTCTGCGGGTGGTACACCGAGGTGGTAATCCTGTCTACGTTTAGTAACCGACATAAATCTTTCATGAGTTTAGACACGAAAGGTGTACCTTGATCCGTTAGGACCTCTTTCGGCATTCCTAACTGGGTATACATGGTTAGTAGTTCTCTGGCAATAGTGCTAGATTTCATATTGCGCAGGGGTATAGCCTCTGGGTACCTGGTGGCATAATCAACTACCACCAATATGTATTGGTGCCCCGAGCAAATTTTTCCACTGGCCCTATCAGATCCATACCAATCCGCTCAAAAGGTACAGAAATGATAGGGAGGGGTACCAGTGGAGCTCTAAACTCTGGCCGTGGGGCTGTCCTCTGGCAGACTGGGCATTCCTGACAATACCTCTTAATGGAAGCATAGATGCCGGGCCAAAAGAACCTTAACTGGATGTGTTGGAGTGTTTTCTCCTCCCCTAGATAGCCACCCCACAAATGCGTATGGGCAGCTTCTAACACCAACCGCTCCAGTTTTCGGGGTACCAGGAGCTGATCTACCCATTTCCCTTGTAAAATAGCAACACAATACAGCAAATCATTTTTCAACACAAAATGTGGTACACCCTCTGATGGTAAAGTATCAACTACCCTGCCGTTAACTACTTTAACAGTCTAAAAGGCATGTGCCAAATTGCGGTCATCGCGTAATCTCTCCCAAAGTCCTGCAGTGATATCTTCTCACCAACTGGTTTCCTCGGACTCAGTCTCTTGGGGTGTTCTGGGACCGGCAGCCTCTCCCTGATGCTAAACTTTGGTAGTCTCTGGTCTCTGGCTTCTGTGTTGTTTCGGTGGTTGACGGTTTGTGTGTAGCACACCAGGTAACTAGTTCCTGCAGCAATGGAAAGTCCTGGCCCAGGATCAGCGGATACGGGGGTCTGTAGGTCACCGCTGCCACAACCTTTAACGACCGACCTTGAACAACCAGGGGTAAGTACACACGTTGGCACGCCTAAACATCGCCATGGATGCACAACACCCTGACAGGAGGCTGTACCTTATTAGCTCCCGGGGGAACCACATTGGCCGTGACAATGGTGAGCTCACTGCCGGTATCCACCAGGGCCCAAATCTCATGGTTTTCCACCTGTACCTGCACCCGGAACAGGGAGGACTCTGCTTGGGATACCCCCACCGCCGCCATGCTGACCAACGGCCGTTTTGTTTTCCCCGCACTGCAATCCATCGTCTCTTCCTGATTCAGGCAGTCCTGCCGTACATGACCAGGTTTGCCACACTCAAAGCACACCAAATGAGGCGGAGCCTTTAGTTTAACTACTGGGACCTGAGTTCTGGGTTCAGGTGTTGGCCAGTATCCTGACCTGGCTTTATTCAGCTTTTCCAGCGTCAGGTGCTGCTCAATCCCCACTGCCAACTCCTCCAATGTCTGGGGGTCAGCCTGAAGGGCCCACTGCTGCACCAAGCGGTCTAATACTCGCATGACCTGGTCCACTGCGACTACTTCCACAATCTGTACTGCAGAGTTTTTATCCGGCTGCAACCAGGCCCTTCTCAGTTGGGCTAGTCTGGCCAGCTTAATCCTGGGAGGCTCAGAGCCCTCCAGCCACCAGTCATGGAATTCTTGGGCTTTGCTGGGCCCTGTCACTTCAATCCTATCCAGTATAGCCTTTTTCAGGCCAGTATAGGAGCATGCTTCAGCCACGGTCATGTCCACATATGCTTACTGTGCCTCCCCTGTTAAACAGGGAGCCAGCTTGTCAGACCATACCTCCGCTGCTCTTCCCAACAGCGTGTCCATGTGCTCAAATGTGCAAAGGAATGCCTCTATATCATTTGCTGAGGTGAGCTTTGGTAGCCTTTCCCGCTCTGGCTCAGATTTTTTCAGTGCTTTTAACTCATCGCTCAACATTTGAATTTGAGTTTGCTGTCTTTCAGCCTGGGTTCATTGCCCCTCATGTACCATTTGCATCTGGGTTTGTTGCCCAGCTGCAAGTTTAGCAAATTGTTTTAGCAATTCTTCCATATTGCCCTGCGTGGCCCCTTTAAGGACAAATCAAGGAGGTTTAATATAATGTGCCAGACTTATCAAACAGGGCAACTGACATAAGCCTGTTTTGCTGGCTGATTTAACACATAACAGCAAACAGTCTGCCTATAATGCTATGGCCCTTTAAGGCTGCTACTTGCACTGTATAACCAGAGGGGAAGAAAAGAAAAAGGAAAACTTTGCAGTTTAAACACAGGTAGGCTTACCAACCGTTTCTGCTGTACACAGTGTCCTTGCTCGCATTCTCCACTACTTGTGACAAGGTGCACACACACGGGGACTCAGATGAACACTTTCAGTGTTTATTTTGCATAGCAGGTCAGCACATAGCAAGTTGATTCCATACAGTCGGTATTACAGGCAGTAGCATACAGGTACTCACAGCATAGCAGTCTCTTGATAGGCTCCAGTGGTCCCTAGTCTAACCCACACAACACGTCCTATCACTAGGGTAGCTATTCCACCATTGACAGCAAGGTGACTCTGCCCTGGAAACCCTTATACCAGGAAATCCCAGGTGCTACTGATCACACACCTGGGATTCTGCTACTCCTTCCAAAACCTGGTCTGGATTCTCCACATTACTTTCACATGGAACAATGCTGTCTCTGCCACAGTATTAACTTGGCTTCCAATTTCCCCTAATCTCAAACCAATCGAACATCTGTGGGATAATGTGGAAAAAATATCTGAGCCATGGAGGTTCCACTATGCAATTTACTGGAGTTCAATAATCTGCTTCCAAAATCTCAGTACCATAAAGCACAGGATACTTTCTGAGGTCTTGTGGAGTCATTCCTCAATAGGTCAGAGCAAGAGAGGCCTACAGTACATAACAGACCTAACTAATATTAGGCTGATGGTTTTGATGTTGTGGCTGATGGGTGTATATATATATATATATATATATATACAACTCCAAACGCAGACAATAAGGCACTCCAGAGGCTGAATCCAGTAAAAAGGTATAATGAAATGTGACGTTTCGGGGGAAAACCCCTTCCTCAAGATATGTCTTGAGGAAGGGGTTTTCCCCGAAACGTAACATTTCAATATACCTTTTTACTGGATTCAGCCTCTGGAGTGCCTTATTGTCCGCGTTTGGAGTTGCATGTACTTTATGGATCACGGCACCGGGGCAAGCTGCTTGAATTGGATTTGAGTGTCGGCTGAGTTGTATTTATATATATGTATATATATATATATGTATAGAGAGAGAGAGAAAGAGACAGTATGGTCATACCTGGCATGGATATAGAACAGCAGGGTTGTGGTCGGAAAGTATTTATGCCAAGGATTCCATTTGTTCAAGTCTAAGGAACAGCAAGCATTTTTTTTAAAGTTATCAGATAGAAGTGACAGGGCTACTTACAGTGAACTATTAGCCCAGGTGATAGGCCAGGGGGTGGCTACTGTTAGGAGTCCTGTATCTCAATTGTCTCTTGAGAATTTACACCTTTGTCTGCAAAGATCTGCTGTAAACTGTTTTGTGTCTTGTAACTTGCTGGTACCTAATGATGTTCATCTGTGAGCTGCCTGTCTGCGTAAAAGCTGTGCAAAAATTAACCTTTTGTTTGGAACTTTGACCCAGTGTATGTGATCCTTGTCTCATTTGGTGCCTGTAAAGGGAACTTTTGCTAGATGCTTTTTTACCTGGAAAAGGTGACTGGATCTACCCACAGCGGCAGCAAGATGCATTTAGAGTGCTACCTACTCCATTGCGACTTGGCGAGAGTGAGCTGCACAAACTGTAGCTGGGTAAGTGAGTCAGGCAGGCCAGCAATTAAAAAGCAGTTGTTCACATTTAATATTATTGATGTTGGTGTATGTGGCTTAGAGACAAGTAAATGCTGTACTGTGTGTTTACTTAAGGGATTGTGGTCAGTAGGGGTGAAGCACACCCAAAAGCTACTGTAGCAGATTATTTGCACTTTGGCTGTTAAAACTGGCTTGCCAGAGAGAGATTTTATTAAGCTTGCTAAGTTTATTCACAGAGTAGAAACAGTTTGTAAAATGGAGGAGCTTTTACAGATGTTTGCTGAGATGGCTACATGGCCTGCAAACCCTAATACAGGGCCAGCAATCCCAGATGTTGTTGCTGCATGAGGAATTAGTTGAAATTAGCAAAGGTGGCTGGGAGCAGGAGGTGTCTCAGAAGCTGACACCGTCAGATGACATAGAGGTGTTTTTGTGCACATTTGAATGCAAAGCTACCAGGTCAAAGTGGCAAGAGGAGCAGTGGTCCAGAAGATTAGCTCCCTGTATCACAGGGGAAGCCCAAAGGGCCTATGTGGATTTATCGGTGTCAGTAGAAGACTAATATACCCACTTGAGAAAAAGCTATCCTCATCAGGATTGTGGTGATGGGGCACAACAAAACTCAAAATGTTCATGACTGGCGACTGAACCCCACTCAGACCTTAAGAGTTCAAGTGGCAGAACTAGCCAGACTAAGTAGAGCTTGGTTACAGCTGTACAAAAACACTCCTTGTTGCTTTAGACCATGCTATATGGGTTTTAGATTGCACTGTTCAAAAGTGGGATATTCAGGCTGACCCAAAAACATTTGAGGAGTTAGCAGTAATTGTTTAATGGTATCTGAGGTGAGGTTACTTTCAGTCAATCGCTGACCGCAAAGTTCCCACCATTGGTTACAATGGAGCGCATAGGCGCTACATTGTATCACTGCCGTGTGCTGCCTGACAGACACTACAGGAGCACACAGCCAATCAGGAGGGTGCCACGATGTGGCGCTCCCTGATTGGCTGAAGGGACCCTCTTTGACAGGAGTCAGGGGGGGTCCTGGCAGTCGGGGAAAGGGGTCCCATGTGTAAACATGGGACCCCTTTCAGTGCGTGGTCGGGCTTCCTTTTTATTTTTTTGCCAAGTACGTGGATTATTCAAAGGTCGGATTCTTCACTGGAATATGTGAGTATAATTTTTTTCACAGCTACCCCTAGGATTCTACATGGAGAAGAGGACCGAGCCACGTGGGAACATAGGTAAGTATGTGTGTATGTTGGTGTGCATGTATGTAATAAAGTTGTACTGTCACGGTGTGTGTGTCCTGTTTTTATTGGGGTATTTTTTTAGTAGTAGTACTACAGGTACCAGCGGGCCCGGTTTTCCACCGCATGCTGGTACTTGTGGTTCTCCAAGTACCAGCTTGCGGGGGAGGCTTGCAGGGACTTGTAGTACTGCTACTAAAAACAATATTCACAATTTCTCACAAGGCTATCAGCCCCCCATCCGCCGCCCTTGGATGGGGGGGACAGCCTCGGGCTTCACCCCTGGCCCTTGGGTGGCTGGATGGGGGACCCCTTGATTTAAGGGGTCCCCACTCCTCCAGGGTACCCCGGCCAGGGGTGACTAGTTGGGGTTTTAATGGCACGGCCGCAGGGACCGATATCAAAGTGTCCCCCGGCTGTGGCATTATCTCCCCAGCTAGTGGAGCCCGGTGCTGGTTTCAGAAATACGGGGACCCCTACGCTTTTTGTCCCCCGTATTTTTGGAACCAGGACCAGGCGCAGAGCCCAGTGCTGGTTAATTAAACATGGGGGAACCCCTGTCATTTTTTTCTCCATATTTTTTCAACCAGGACCGGCTCAAAGAGCCCGAGTCTGGTTATGCTTAGAAGGGGGGACCCCACACAATTTTTTTTACAGATTTTACACTAAACAGACCCTTTCCCATAGATAACCATGCACAGATCTCACTGATCCGTGCATGGTTATCCAAACTCAACTGGAAAAAGCAGGTCTATTTTATTGCTGCTTTTTTTAACGAATCGAAAAAAAACCAGACCCTCACTTGAGCACTCAGAAACACCCAAATACGAATGAATAGTGAATTCCCGTATTCTATTAAATAACAGCCGCGTTTGACCGATGGTCTATTCATTCGTATTTGTGAATGTTGTCATTCAAACCAATACGAACAGTCCAAACACTGCCGAGATTGGTGCTTAGTGAATTCCCGGATTGGGACTTAGAAAAAAAAACACAAATCGGACAAACTCGAATTCTTAGTAAATATTGGCCTTGGACTCTCCTTGGAGATTTGTGATACCTTCTTAGAATGCACAGTTCTTTGCTATGCTTTTGCCAGTTTAACTCTTTTAATTTTTTCTAGCGGGAGGATGAGGGCTTCCATCGTCATGTGAAGCTAGTTATGAACATAAGCCAGGGCCTTAGCTGTTCCTTGCCACTCCGTGTCGTAAATGGCATATTGGGAAGTTTACAATTCTCCTCAGATGATTTACATTTATTTTTTTGGGTCATTTTACTGAACTTTGGCTTTTTGGATTTTACATGCCCTCCACTATGACATTGGGCATCGACCTTGGCAGACAACGTTGATGGCATTTCATCATCTATGTCATGACTAGTGGCTGCACCTTCAGCACTAGGAGGAAGTGGTTCTTGATCTTTCCCTATTTTATCCTCCACATTTTTGTTCTCCATTATTTTTCTGGAGTTATGTATCAATATAAAGCACATGAGAGTGAACCCCTAAACCACACACACATGACAAAGCCTGGAAAAATTATTTGTATAATAACAGTTTTATTTGAAGTTATTATAATAATATGCAGCACAGGAGAGCATACCCCTAAACCACACAAACATGGCAAACCCTGTAAAAATTATGTGGTTAATAACTCTTTTATTTGGAGTTTTTATAATAATATGAAGAACAGGAGAGCATACCTTTTAACCACACACACATGGCAGAGCCTGGAAAAGTTATTTGGATAATAACCCCTTTATTTGGAGTTATTATAATAACATGCAGGACAGGAGAGCATACACCTAAACCATACACACATGGCAAAGCCTGTAAAAAATTATTTGGATAATATCCCTTTTATTTGGACTTATTCTAATAATATGCAGCACAGGAGAGTATACCCCTAAACCACACACAAACACAGCAAAGCCTGTACAAGTTATTTGGATAATAACCATTTTATTTGGAGGTATTATAATAATATGTAGCACAGGAGAGCATACCCCTAAACCACACACACACGGCAAAGCCTGTAAAAATTATTCGGATAATAACCCTTTAATTTGGAGTAATTATAATAATATGCAGCACAGGAAAGCGTACTCCTAAACCACACACACATGGCAAAGCCTGTAAAAATTATTTGGATAATAGTAACCCTTTTATTTGGAGTTATTATAATAATATGCAGCACAGGAGAGTGTACCCCTACACCACACAGGGCAAACCCTGTAAACATTATTTGGATTAAATATTAATAACCCCTTTATTTGGAGTAAATAATATACAGCACAGGACAGCACTACTGGACTTTTATGGCAGTACTGCTGGAGTTACACGGCAGTACCGCTGGACTTGTATGGCAGTACCACTGGACTTATATGGCTGTACTGCTGGACTTATGCAGCAATACCACTGGACTTATATGACAGTACTGCTGGACATATACGGCAGCACCACTGGACTATAAGTATACAGCAGCACCACTGGACTTATGGAATCACAGGACACCACCACTGGAGTGACTGGACTGATGCAGCACAAGACACCACCACAGGACTGATGCAGCACAAGACAGCACCACTGGACTGGACTTAAAGAGCAGCACTGGACTTTTGGCAGCACAGGACACCAGCACTGTAACTGGACTGATACAGCACAAGACACCACCACTGGACTGATGAAGCACAAGACAGCACCACTGGACTGGACTTATACAGCAGCACTGGACTTATGGCAGCACAGGACACCAACAATGTGACTGGACTGATGCAGCACAAGACACCACCACTGGACTGATGCAGCACAAGACAGCACCACTGGACTGGACTTATACAGCAGCACTGGACTTATGTCAGCACAGGACACCACCACTGTGACTGAACTGATGTAGCACAAGACCGCCACTGGACTGATGAAGCACAAGACAGCACCACTGGACTGTACTTATATAGCATTGCTGGACTTATGGCAGCACAGGACACCACCACTGTGACTGGACTGATGCAGCACAAGACAACACCACTGGACTGATGCAGACAGCCCCACTGGAATGATACAAAATAGGAGGTCACCACCCCATGCCACTTTCTTACACAGACACTGAGGAGACACATCCTCTCGCTACACTCTCCAGGACTAGTGTGAAGATGGTGGGGTGGGAGGCGCAAAATATACAAAGTCTAGAACTCATGAGAATCCGACACCAGGATGATGATGTTTTGCCTTGTTCTGGGTACCGAGTCTGGTGGGAAAACCCAAGCTGGACTCGGATCCATACTCGGATCATGAAGTCCGGGTGGGGGGTTTGGATCTCCAATGAATTCAACTAAGGTTGTTTTTGCTGGGCATCCATGTTGAAAGATAATTGCCCAATGTGCCAATTGACAGTACCCCGGCCAGAGTTTAGGGCAACCTTGGTCCCTTACCTGTCATTTTTGTAACTCTATGCAAATTGGTATGGATCTGGCAGGTCCAGTGGAAAAATCTGCTTGTGGGTATTAATATATTTAATGGTGGTTGACTATGCTTCCAGGGATCCTGAGGCTATACCGCTATGAAATATTAATGCTTGGGGATCCCAAAAGGGGACCTGACTGACAGGGTACGTATTTTATGTCTAAGTTAATGAAAGATCTGTATCATCTGTTGGGGTTTGAAAGAATTAACACCACAGTGTATCATCCGCAAACAGATGGGTTGGTAGAACACTTTAATGACACCCTTAAGCAAATTGTAAGGCAGTCCAGTAAAAGAGAGCCTGGGACATGCTCAATCCCATCAATGTTTGCACGGGTTGGGGTTGGGTTACCGGCGGTCGGGATCCTGACGGTCAGCATACCTCCCCTGAATCATGGCTACCAGGATTCCAGCATGGAGGCAAATATAACTAAGCCCCTTGCAGGCTCGAGGCACTCACCGTGCTGCATGCTCGGTGGCTCACTTCCATGAGTGGGAATAGCCCTGGGCCCCCTGCCAGCATTCTGGCAGTCGGGATCCCAGCATCGGTATGCTGACCGCTGGAATCCCGACCGCCGGTCACCTGACTATAGTAAATCCCATTTGCACTTTGGGAGGTACCGCTATGTACTGCTTTATGGTAGACAACCTAGAGGAATCTTAGAACTCATAAAGGATGTGTGGAACAAAAAATATCCCAAGAACCTAACAGTGTTCAATTTGTGCCTCAACTTTTTGGCTGCTTAAGACAAATTGAGCCACTTGTAAAAGAACATATGAACTTGGCTCAGCTAAGTTAAAAGTGTAGCTGTGATGTTATGGCAGTGAACCACTCCTTTAAACCAGGGGACAAGGCATTGGTTTTTGTTCCCACCCCTGAAAGTAAATTGTATGCTCATTGGCAGGGTACTTATGAGATCATAAAGGCAGTAGGGCCTGTTAAATACAAAGTGCACCAAGAGGGTAGAAGGAAAGAAGTACAAATCTACCATGTTAATATGTTAAAGCCCTGGAAGTGAAGTACTAATCAACCCTCTCTGTTGGCCATAAAAAATATTGATTGTCATGTGCCCATTGAAGCAACTTTGAATTTCAGTGAAAAGCAAGACGTTATAGACATGGTAGCATGAAACCAGGATATTTTCTCTGCCATCCCTGGAAAAACCCAGAAAATACAGCATGATAAAACAAATGCCTTATCGCATTCCTGAGGATAAACAGGTTGTGGTAAAATGAGCTGTAGAGGAAATGCTGCGCTTCAGGGTTATAGAGGAATCAAACAGTGAGTGGAATACATTAATTTGCTATAAGGTTTTGGAATGACTTTAAGAAACTGAATAAGATTTCACAGTTTGATGCCTACCCTATGCCCCAGATTGACGATCTGATAGAGAACCTAACAAAAATCCAATATATAACCACTCTTGATTTGACAGAAGAGTATTGGCAAATACCCTTAACTGATGCTGCCAAAGCAAAAACACCCTAGAGTGACTGTTCCAATATAAAGTCCTACCATTTGTTTTACAAGGAGCCCCTGCAACCTTCCAGAGGGCTATGAAATATTGCTTCGGCCTTATTGGAAGTATGCAGTATCTTACCATGATGACATTGTCATCTTTAGCACAAATTGGTAGACTCAACTTCCAAGGATAAAGGCACAGTCTATTCCAGAGCACAGGTTTAGGGCTAACACAGAACAGTGTGCTATAGGAATGGTAGAAACAAAGTACTTGAGGTATGTTGTAGAAAGGGGACAGATTAAACCTCAACCCAACAAAGAAGAAGCAGTTCCAACATAGCCTAAGCCAGAATTAAAGTCTCAGTTTAGACGTTTCTTGGTCTAGTGGGTTATTACCATTGGTTTATATCTAATTTTGCAACCAGAGTGGCCCTACTGACTGAGTGTTTCTATAAAAATCCCCCTGAAATTATTACCTAGTGATCGCAAGTACTCAACTGTAAAACAAAAGTGCTTTGCAATTAAGTTGGTGATTGAGTCCATAAGATATCTGTTAGAAAGAGAGAGTTTTGGCTAGTTACAGACCATGCACCCTTACAATGGATGCACATGAAAAAAGAGGTGAATGCTCATGTGACCCGCTGGTTTTTGGCCCTACAGACATTTAAATTTGAGGTGTAACATCCTCCTTGGAAACTGGTCAAGTTTAAGAAATAGCAAGCATGACTGCAGACACCTGTCACCTTATTTTAAAAAGGTACCAGACAGAAGGGACAGGGCTCCTGATGGTGAACTAGTCGCCCAGGTGATAGTCCAGGAGGTGGCCACTGATAGGGGTCCTGGATCTCAGTGGTCTCTATAGAATTTACACCTCTGTCTGCAAATATCTGAAGTATATAGATTTGTGACCTGTGACTTGCTGGTAACTACTGATGTCAGCTGTTACATTCCTGTCTGTGGAAAAGATGTTGAAAAATACTGTAAACCTTTTGTTTCAAACTTTTTTGTTTGAAACTTTTAACCTACTTTTTTAACTTTTATATATGTATAGCTATATAAATAGATCTTGAAAGTTTGTTTATTCTAAGTTTATGTTCTACAAGAAGTTTTGCTGATGTACTTTTAAGAAAAAAAAACACTTCAAACTTTGTCTTCCCTGCAGGCTACTTGCATCACACACAAGAGTGTCTTCATAAGGTCTCCACAGATTACCCAAATCAGTGAAGCCACTTCTGAAACTGTATAAGAGAAGGCTGAAGCAATGGGTTGTAAACTGATAACTGTATCAGTTTCTGCATTGCAACACTACATATTGATGAAATGTCTGACAAAGAAGTACTCTTTGAGAGTTTTTGCAGGTGAGTCAAAAATGCAAAATTAGAGGACTTCTGTTATACAGACTTACTTACTAGTTTTTAAAAATAGTTGGATAGAATTATTTTTTTTTGCTTCTCATTGTTAAAGTCTAATTGTATGGTGTACCATCATTTTTCAGACAAACCTTTGTGAAGCAAACATTGGTAAGAATATTGGCCCTCATTCCGAGTTGATCGGTCGCAAGGCGAATTTAGCAGAGTTACACACGCTAAGCCTACGCCTACTGGGAGTGTATCTTAGCTTCTTAAAATTGCGACCGACGTAATCGCAATATTGCGATTACAAACTACTTTGCAGTTTCTGAGTAACTTCAACCTTACTCTGCCTGTGCGATCAGTTCAGTGCTTGTCGTTCCTGGTTTGACGTCACAAACACACCCAGCGTTCGCTCAGACACTCCCCCGTTTCTCCAGCCGCTCCTGCGTTTTTTCCGGAAACGGTAGCGTTTTCATCCACACGCCCATAAAACGCCGTGTTTCCGCCCAGTAACACCCATTTCCTGTCAATCACATTACGATCGCCGGAGCGATGAAAAAGCCGTGAGTAAAAATACTATCTTCATTGTTAAATTACTTGGCGCAGTCGCAGTGCGAATATTGCGCATGCGTACTAAGCGGATTTTCATTGCGATGCGATGAAAAATACTGAGCGAACGACTCGGAATGAGGGCCATTGTGTTTTCCAGAGATGTGGTTGCTGTGCATGAAACAGTAACACATTAGGTGCAAGCAATTTCTAATACTCATTATATGAGATTATGTGCATATTATGATGTGTGGATGAATGAAAGGCTTATTTTGCAAAAAAATAATATATAGAGTTTTTTAAGTTTATAATTCTCATACTGTATCTATTTCAAATAAAACTGTATGTATTATAAATGTTAAATGCTATAAAACCCCAATAATAGCATGATCAATGTACGGCAGAGCCTTTAAATATTTTAAATATTCCTCCTATAGTTAGTATACAAAATTCCTCTGACTTCTTTAAAACAGTTTTTTTTAATACTAAAACTTACTCTTTCCCACAATTAGATCATCTTGATCTCTTTGTATTTGTAGAGATTTTATTTAACAGTATGTTATTTGGCTTTCAGTACCATATAATGCTGTGAGTAGAATAAAACATACTGTAACATTCTCCAATCATTTGTGACTCTTATTATATTGTAAACAACACATAATCTGGGGTTCTCTGGATATTACATAGTAGTCCAGTGGCAGTGCTCTTATGTTAGGGTACTGAAGTGTAATAAAGCAATATTTCTGTATTATATAAAATTAGGGTCTGATTCATCACAGCATATTACTGTGGGATTACTGTAGCTTCTCCCTGACATCTTTGTGCATCCATTGACTGACTACCACCTTGGCACTTTTCACTGTAAAATATGTAATTGTGTTTCTTGTATCACATGTAAGAATACCTTGTAAAACACTATGGGGGTTACTCCGAGTTTTTAGCAAACCAAAAAAAATGATCAATTGGGCAAAATCGTGTTGCACTGCTGGTGGGGCAGATTTAATATGTGCAGAGAGAGCTAGATTTGGGTGGTGTGTGTTCATGCTGAATTCTAAATTGCAGTTGAGAAATAAAGCAGACAGTATTTACCCTGCTCAGAAACAATATAACCCACCCACATCTAACTCTCTCTGCACATGTTACTTGTGCCCCACCTGCAATGCAATGTAGTTCAGCCCAATGGCTAATTTTTTTCATTTGCTAACAACTCTGAATAACCCCCTCTTTTAGCTGCATAACTGAGTTTGTCGTGTTTGTTACCCTCTGCTTATGTAATTAATTGTATGTCGGCAAAACTGAAAATGAATGACTGTGCATAGCACTGTGGCATCAGTGACCAGTCGATCACTGATCATTTTGGGAGAGAGCAGCATTCTATTGCATAGATTCCTAAACTCAGTCCTCAGGACGCCAAACAGTGCATGTTTTCCAGATCTCCTCACAGAATCACTAAGGAAATAATTGGCACCGCAGCTCTATGGAATTACACAGGTACATGGTAATCAACCATGTGCCTCCTCTACAGTACTTTGTAGTGAGGACTACAAGCTTTTACGATGTAAGGCCAAATGATTATTTGACCTGGATGCATTGTCACCGAATCTTCTAAATAAGCAACTTGTGCTCAAAAAGTGTTTTTTTTTTTACTGCTTCTTAAGTTTTTGGGGGCAGTACAATTTTCAGTCCTTAAAATGTATGTTGTTTGTTGCTGAATTAATATGATTTTCTATATCTTATTTGTTTTTACACTTTTTTTATTTTGCAATTTACCATTACACTCAATATTTTAGTTTTGCAGCAACCATTCTAATTTTTGTTTGTCTTTATTCAGATTGTACTTTAATGATTAGTATTTTCACATCTTATTTCTTTTCTATTTAGGATATTATGTCCTTTTTAGGTGACCTTATTAGTCTGTTTCATCTGCACTTGCTCCTTTGTTTACTTTCCCAGGTTCTAAGCAACTCAAACAGGCATTTTATTGGCTGGCTCTGACTATTTTATAGCATTTTATAGACTCCCACTGTATTTACTATGAGGGGCAGTTGTTAGCAATGCCTGCCTTGATTAGATGCTTCTTAGTGTTAAGAGTGGCTGGGTGTAGTCTGATGTTTTGCTTAAAGGGGTGTAGTATGAGTGGCCGGTGGCCGGGATCCCTGTGGGCAGCATACCGGAGCCGGGATCCTGACCGCCAGCATACCGACAGCTGGGCGAGTGCTAATGTGCCACTAACGGGCTCGCTGCGCTCTCCACGCTGCGATCTACGCACGCCACGCTAGTTATTCTAATTCCAGGGGGTCTTGGACCCCCAAGAGGGAGAATATGTGTCAGCATGCCAGCGGTCGGGATCCCGGCACCGGTATGCTGGATCGCCAGGATCCCGGCAGGTGGCATACTGAAGACCACCCGCTTAAAGTAATTCACTGTGATGGGTTAACTCTGATAATGTGACCTTATTTCTTACATGACTGCTGAATACAGATGCTATAGAAACACTGGGACTCATTTATCAATGAGTGATAAAAACTTGTTGTGAATGATAAAACTTGTTGCTTATGATAAATGGTGCTTCAGCCAATCAGCTCCCAACTGTCATGTGTTCAGCTCCCTACTGTCATGTGTACAGCTCCTAATTGTCATGATTAGCTGGAGCATCATTTATCAACGAATTTTTATCATTGACAAGTTTTATCACTCGTTGATGAATGGGCCCCACTGTTTAAGATGGTTGCTTGCTTAGTAATGGTGCCCACACACGGTGCGATTCTTGCATGCTTTTTGATCTTTTTTTGATCTATTTGATTTGATTTAGTTCAAATAGCATCGCGTCTAGTTCAAATCGCACCGTGTGAATTGTCCTTTGCGATGCAATGCACGCTCCCATGTAGTCCATATTGCAAGGCTAAATAGTATGTGCAGGCAGGTATTTCTGATCTACATTGCATACATTACATAGGGGGTCATTCCGAGTTGATCACTCGCTAGCTACTTTTAGCAGCCGTGCACAGGGGAGTGTATTTTTGCTTTGCAAGTGTGCAAGCGCGTGTGCAGCCGAACGGGACAAAAAAGTTTTTTGAAGTTTCTGAGTAGCTCTGGACTTACACAGCCCTTGCGATCACTTCAGTCTTATTGGTCCCGGAATTGACGTCAGACACCCATCCTGCAAATGCCTTGACACGCCTGCGTTTTTCCAAACACTCCCTGAAAACGGTCAGTTGACACCCATAAACGCCCTCTTCCTGTCAATCTCCTTGCGATCGGCTGTGCGAATGGATTCTTCATTAAATCCATCGCCCAGCAACGATCCGCTTTGTACCCGTACAACACGCCGGCGCATTGCGGTGCATACGCATGCGCAGTAGTAACATGTTCACTGCGCTGCGAAAAACAGCACCGAGCGATCAACTCGGAATGACCCCCATAGTGTAGTGTAGGCAAATTCGGGTGTAGTTCAAATTGCATGTAGTTCAAATAGCATACCACTAAAGTACAAATCGCATAGCACACATAGTATAGCTCAAATCGCACCTAGCACAGATAGCACCGTGTGTGGGCACCATTACTCTTTTTTCTGCAATGCCTTTTTTTGGTCAATTTGGTAAGGCATGATCACATAATTGTTATCATTCGGTGCTGGGTATGCTTTGACAAAGGTATTGTTTATGGTGCTTAACCAAAGTATTAAACATTTTTGCTGGTTAAGGTTTAATGGGCCCGATTCCGATCTGATTGCTGCTGTGCGTTTTTGCACAGCAGATGATTATCGAACTTCTGTGCATGCATATGCACCACAATGTGCAGGTGCATCGCCAAACAGCGACAGGATGGTGCGAAAATTTCAATCTCGTGGGCGTTCGTAAGGGGATTGACAGGAAGAGGACGTTTGTGGGTGGTAAGTGTCCGTTTTCTGGGAGTGTCATGAAAAACGCAGGCGTTCCCAAGCGTTTTCAGGGAGGGTGTGTGATGTCAGCTCCGGCCAAAGATCAGTTTGTTTCTATCACACTGGAGGAGTAAGTCCTGGGCTATGCACAGACTGCACAAACTGGAAAAAAACTTCCAATGGTGAGTGTGATGCGAACGTTTTTGCAGCTGTCCGCTGACTGAGGGGAATTTTCGCACAGCGTACACATGCATTCGCACACTTGTAAAGGGTGGGTTTTCACTCCCCTGGGTGGCAACTATATGATCGCAGGACAGTGTAATTTGCAGCACAGAGATCAGTTGTGAATTAGGCCCGATGGTTGTTTTATATGATCTTGTTACTTATAACATGATTTTGTCATTTGGATGTCAGTGACTGTTGTGTATGTTTTATTCTACATTGTGATTCTAGAGTTCCTATATTATTATTACTGATTGTGTTTTAATTGTTCATTTACATCTTTTGGAGTTTTTAAAAGTCAATTGTCTAATTAAAGTGAGGGGGCATTTCAGTTAGGATGGGCCTATTTTAAAGATTCTAAGTAAAATACACTGAACATTATATGTACTAATGTTCGATTTAAATCAAGTGAAATTAAATTGAATTGAACTTTTTCACTCATCAAGTCGCGCATTTACAAATATTCTTTTTTTGCATTCGATTTAAAAATCGCATTCAATGTTGCTTGATTTTGACTAGTGATTTTGTTTTCGGTTTAGGTTATTCATTTCAAAATCACCTAGGGACTATGGGCCCATACCACAGCATTCCCCCTGTGGGCCCTTCATGCCCTAGTCTGACACTGCTCAAATGTTTCATTTCTTTTCAAATTGATAAAGACATTTTAAATCATGTCATTTGGAGCCTTTACAGTATTATTAATATTTGACACAACTTATCAGGACTGTCTAATCTTAAAGATAGACAGAATCGGGCGCAATTAACTATATATTCACAAGAATTGTCTTTTTTATATAAGATATATTAGCAGCTCCTATTTGATTATCTGGAAATCAGTAAAGTGATCAAAGGAAATTTTGTGTTAATTAATAAATAAGTAATAGCAAGGAGCGCTCTAGATTAAAAATAGAATAACATTTAATAACATTCAAAATAATTTCTTTAAAAATAACAAAAATGCTTTTAGAATAGCAATATTAAACCACAAGCAGTTGCCGTAAACATAGGGTTAATACTAGTGATGAGCGGGTTCGGTTCCTCTGAATCCGAACCCCCCCGAACTTCACCCATTTTACACGGTTCCGAGGCAGACTCGGATCTTCCTGCCTTGCTCGGTTAACCTGAGCGCGCCCGAACGTCATCATCCCGCTGTCGGATTCTCGCGAGATTCATATTCTATATAAGGAGCTGCGCGTCGCCATCATTTTCACTCGTGCATTGGAGATGATAGGGAAAGGACGTGGCTGGCGTTCTCTCAGTTTGTTCAGTGTGCTACAAATATCTGTGCTCAGTGTGCTGCAAATATCTGTGCTCAGTGTGCTGCAAATATCTACGTTCTCTGCCTAAAAAACGCTCCATATCTGTGCTCGGTGTGCTGCAAATATCTGTGCTCCGTGTGCTTTATTGTGAGGACTGGAGACCACCAGTATTATATAGGAGGAGGACAGTGCAGAGTTTTGCTGACCAGTGACCAACAGTATTATACGTTCTCTGCCTGAAAAACGCTCCATATCTGTGCTCAGTGTGCTGCAAATATCTGTGCTCAGTGTGTTTTATTGTGGGGACTGGGGACCACCAGTATTATATAGGAGGAGGACAGTGCAGAGTTTTGCTGACCAGTGACCACCAGTATTATACGTTCTCTGCCTGAAAAACACTCATTATCTGTGCTGCATTGTAGTATATAGGAGTACAGTGCATAATTTTGCTGACCACCAGTATATAATAGCAGTACGGTACAGTAGGCCACTGCTTTACCTACCTCTGTGTCGTCAAGTATACTATCCATCCATACCTGTGGTGCATTTAAGTTTTTGTGCGCAGTATATATATAGTAGTAGGACAGTGCATAATTTTGCTGACCACCAGTATATAATATATAGCAGTACGGTACAGTAGGCCACTGCTCTACCTACCTCTGTGTCGTCAAGTATACTATCCATCCATACCAGGGACGTGCAGTCAGGGGAGGCAGGGGAGGCAGTGCCTCCCCTGTCATTAATGAGTAAAATAATACAAAGAAGATACTTATGACACATAAGTATCTTCTTTATTATTTTACCTATCATTAATGTGTGAAAATCAGTTTGGGAGGCACCGATCGTGGTGCCTCCCGTAGTGATTGGGAAAGGTATGGGGAGCGGGGGGCGGGCGCAGGCGGGGCCTAGCAATAGGCAGGAAAAGCCCATTGAAATAACATGGGAAAGCGGCACCATTAGTGGTGCCGCTTTCCTACAGGGACGTGCTTTCAACCAATGAAAGCACGTCCCTGTGAGTGAAGCCACAGTGATTGGCCAGCGGATCCGTCACTGGATCCGCTGTCAATCACTGTGTGGGCGTCGGTACCAGCGGAGGTGCGGGCGGCGGAGGTGCGGGATGCGGCGGGCCGGGCGGCGGAGGTGCTGGCGGCGGAGAGGCGGGCGGCGGAGAGGCGGGCGGCGGTAGCGGCGGCGGGACGCGGCATTCAGGCCCCTTGTGCAGAGTTTGGCAGCGGAAGCGGTACCCATTTCAAAAATGGCGCCTCAGCGTCATTTTTTAAATTCAAGATGGCCGCCGCGAGCCAATCATGGCTCGCCGCGTCATCGCCCCGCCCCCTCCCGCTGACTTATATAAGTCAGCGCGAGGCAGCGGCTGTCAGTCCGACGGCGGAGGAGGAGCGGAGAAGAGCTCCTGAAGACTGAAGACGCCGTGGAAGTCCTGGATGGGCGGCGGCTATGCAAAAGAGCTTAGCAGCCGCCGCCCACCAGGTGAAGATGCTGGAAGTCCTGGAAAGGCGGCTGCCATGCAAAAGAGCTTAAAGGCCGCCGCCTCCCAGGTGAAGACGTCGTGGAAGTCCTGGATGGGCGGCGGCTATGCAAAAGAGCTTAGCAGCCGCCGCACACCAGGTGAAGACGCCGGAGCAAGACCCCAGAAGCCCTGGGCAGGTGGCGCCCCCCCCAGGTGAAGACGCTGGAAGCCCTGGGAAGGCGGCGGCCATGCAAAAGAGCTTAAAGGCTGCCGCCCCCAGGTGAAGACCCAGTTTAATAAAGGATTTTTTAAAGAATGTGTCGTGGTTTTTTTTTATATTTTCTTTACAGGTGGACTACAGGTGCCAGCGGGCCCTTTATGTCCAGGCATGCTGGCACTTGTGGTTCTCCAAGTGCCAGCATGCTGGGGCAGGCTTGCTGGGACCTGTAGGCCACCTGTAAAGAACAATATTACTATTCTTTGCAGGTGGACTACAGGTGCCAGCAGGCCCTTTATGTCCGGGCATGCTGGCACTTGTGGTTCTCCAAGTGCCAGCATGCTGGGGCAGGCTTGCTGGGATCTGTAGGCCACCTGTAAAGAACAGAACATACAATGAACCCCGCACCCACCGCCACCAGGGGTGCGGGGCATAGCACTAACCATCCATACCTGTGGTGCATTTAAGTTTTTGTGAGCAGTATATATAGTAGAAGTACAGTGCATTATTTTGCTGACCACCAGTATATAATATATATCAGTATGGTACAGTAGGCCACTGCTCTACCTACCTCTGTATCATCAAGTATACTATCCATCCATACCTGTGGTGCATTTAAGTTGTGCGCAGTATATATAGTAGGAGTACAGTGCATAATTTTGCTGACCACCAGTATATAATATATAGCAGTACGGTACAGTAGGCCACTGCTCTACCTACCTCTGTGTCGTCAAGTATACTATCCATCCATACCTGTGGTGCATTTAAGTTGTGCGCAGTATATATAGTAGGAGTACAGTGCAACATTTTGCTGACCACCAGTATATAATATATAGCAGTACGGTACAGTAGGCCACTGCTCTACCTACCTCTGTGTCGTCAAGTTTACTATCCATCCATACCTGTGGTGCATTTAAGTTGTGCGCAGTATATATAGTAGTAGGCCATTGCTATTGATATATTACTGGCATATAATTCCACACATTAAAAAATGGAGAACAAAAATGTGGAGGGTAAAATAGGGAAAGATCAAGATCCACTTCCACCTCGTGCTGAAGCTGCTGCCACTAGTCATGGCCGAGATGATGAAATGCCATCAACGTCGTCTGCCAAGGCTGATGCCCAATGTCAAAGTAGAGAGCATGTAAAATCCAAAAAACAAAAGTTCAGTAAAATGACCCAAAAATCTGCCTTCTGTGTAAAAAGTTCAAGTGTCTGCCTTCTGCCAACTGGCCCCTGATCTCTTACCTGCCCAATGGTCTCTGCTGGGGAAGTTCAGGTCCTTGCACTAGCGTGCCCACCCACGGGATCCTTTAGCTGTGGTATCCATTTGGCATTTTCCCTGCTGTCTCTATGTGGTCCTTCCCACTGGCTCCATCCGCTGAATGCCACCAGTTTGGTCATTGTCAGCTGAACACAGATAAGCCAATAAGAAAACAGTACCCAGCCAATCTGACTGAGTCCACCAATGGCGGCTATACACCGGTAATAAAAGGGGGGTTCTGGGACTCAGAATTCATGAGAATAATGTTGGACATACTTGCGTCATTGGCTCTGGGTCGTGGGGGATTTTCCCCAGAGCCTGCTATCAGTTTTTCTGATTGACTAGCGCCAGTTGAAGTGCTGTATTACTCTCTTGCTCCATTGCTGGCTTAACTACCATCTATGCAACCTTCCTGAAAGAATACTTATCCAATGCTAAGCTGGTTCCAATTTGGCAATTCTGTGCTAAGATGGTCCCAGCCCAGCATCCTGTGCTTAGCCAGTTCTAGTCTGGCAATCCTGTGCTAAACTGGTTCTAGCCCAGCAATCCTGTGCTGTGGTGGTTCGAGCCTGGTTATCCTGAGCACCATTGGTCCCAGCCTGGTTATCCTTATCATCACCAGTTCCAGCCTGGTTATCCTGAGCACCACCGGTCCCAGCCCTGTTATCCTGAGCACCACCCATCCTGCCTGGTTATCCTGAGCATCACCTGTTCAGCCTGGTTATCCTGAGCACCATTGGTCCCAGCCTTGTTATCCTGGTCATCACCAGTTCCAGCCTGGTTATCCTGAGCATCACCTGTTTCAGCCTGGTTATCCTGAGCACCACTAGTCTCAGTCTGTTATACTCAGCACCTCTGGTCCCTGCCTGGTTATCCTGAGCACCTCTGGTCCCTGCCTGGTTATCCTGAGCATCACTGGTTCCAGTCTAGTTATCCTGAGCACCACTGGTCTCTGCCTGGTAATCCTGAGTTGCACCAGTCCCAACCTGGTTATACTGAGAACCACCAGTCCTACTCCAGTTATCCTAGCACTACGAGTCGCAGCCTAGTTATCCAGAGCACCACCAGATCCAGTTGCATTATCCTGAGCACCACCAGTTTGAGACCATTTATCCTGTACCCATCCAGTTCCATTCTGGATATTTCGAGCACAGTCAGTTCCAACCCAGTTCTCCTGCGTACTGCCTATATTAAACTAGCAATCCTGATCTTTATCACTTCTTGATATCTGTCCAGTGCTATTCTCAGCAGTTCTGACCATACTTCCCCCATCAGTTCCATTACTACTCTATGTGTAGGAACTACATACATCCACCCAGTTTCTAGCACAATATCATCTACACCAAATAAGGTCAAAAGTCGTCCCCAAGAACACAATAATCCACTATTCTGACACAAAAAAGTTATGGTGTGATGTAAAACCAAGCATTGTGATTAAAGTAAAAAAGGAGTTTGTGTTCCAGCACATCTTTCTGTGTACTCCAAATTACAGTTATTCTAATTTGATGTTCCTATATGTTGATGTTATTGTATGCCATGTTGTTAGTGGAGTGTTTAATCAGAGATGAGAAAACAAAATGTCTGGTTTAAACAAATAGTGTATGCAGAAATAATACTCTAGACTTTGACTTTTCCTCTTTGGCAGAAAAAAAGGTAATTGTGTGCTGGTGCCTTGGATTGGTCTCCTAGGTACCTTTTCTAAAGGTTGCCTACAGTGACCAACTGCAATGGGAGGATAATACGTAGCACCAACTGCCATAAGGGAGGACACATATAAGTAAGTGTTATCATTTCCCCACCTATCACAATCTTGCTACCACCCTTAATCTGTCCATCACTAGCTCCAACAATGTAGGAATAATATAGGGGAAATAACCTGTGTTTTCAACTGTGTTGGTGGCTAGGAACTGTGCTTTCATCACCTGTGTATGTTGTACCTGAAAAGCAGTGCATCTGTCTGGTGTTTGTATTTATTGCCATCTACAGATTATCTCTGTTTTGTTTGCAACAATCTTCCTAGGTGATTTAAAAGAAACCATGAGGAAGTGCGTTCACCTAATGCTAAAGGAACAGAAATGTGATGGACAAGCTCCACAAGCTGCTAAACGCAGACACCTTTGGCCAACTATGTCACTGAGGACTGGCTCAGGGGAAATGGCTGTACTAGAACAGGCGTACAAAAAATTGAGAAAACGAAACAATGGAATTTGTAGAGCAAGAGAAATTGTGGTTGCAAAAAGGGACAACATTTTTTGTTTATAGCCAAATTGCTGCACTGGGAGCAAGAGCATCCAACAGGCCAATCCAAGGAGGATATGGAGGAGATTTCAGAGACAACTAACAGGCGAGGGAGTGCATCTGGGAGCAGCGCAAACTATCAATAATCCTTTAAGACCCAAGCTAAAAAGATGTAGACTATGGTTAAGTCCTGGGACCTATCCCTAAGGGCCATAATAAGACCTTCTTAATGGAGCATTTTTGCATATACCAGTGTGGTGGCTGGAGAAGACTCCAGAACCAATGGAGACCATGAACAGATGACCACATTTGGGATATTGTGATTTGCCAACCTTAAAAGAAAATACCACAGACATTGACACACATCTGCAAGCTTTTGAATATGTGATGGTGGTACATGGTATTGAAGAGGAAGACTGACCATGTTCCTTGGGCTTAGCCTAACTGTGTAGTCCCTCAATGCATATCATATTCTGAGCCCAACAGAATGCTAGCAATATGCGGAGTTGCAGTACATGTCTTTGTCACAATACTCAGTTATGCCAGAGACCTACTGTATAAACTCAAGTAAAAAAGGTAGATAGCTCCAACAAGGAAATTAAAAGCCAATTGCGGATAGTATGCATCCAATGGCTTGAAGGGAAAGAGATTTCTTCCATGAAAGAGATGAAGGACTAATTCATACTGGAGTAACTACTTTCAGAATTTGCTCCAGAAATACAGGAATGGGTGATGGATAAAAAACCCATGACACCTGAAAATACTGTGGATCTGGCCTATGGAGATCTGTTGTGCCAAGAAAACTACACCCATCAAGAACTGAAAGAGAAATATTTTTTGGGCAATAGGAAATAAGTTGCATAGATGGAAGAATTGCCCCAGATTTTCTAACAGAATCAGCTGAGCAGAGCAGTCCGATCCCATGCTGTCAGATTGCATCAGTCAAGGAAGTCCTATTCACATCGTTTTGTGAATAAGACACATTTAAATGGAATGGAAAAGTGGCATGAAAAAATGTTCGGTGCTACCGAGTCATTCCACAGCATGACATGACTTGAAGGGCTGTTTAACGTGCCAGGAGCCTATATGTATGTGGACACATCTGTACACTACTGAGGTAGACTATTACCCTGAAGCACTAGAGACAGAGAAAGTAGACTATCAACTTGAGACCATTGCAGGTGTTAGGAGGGTTGCACCGGCCAATATGCATACACATCTCTGTGTGGGTGGGAAGGCTAAAGTGCCAAGGGCTGTGGGACTCAGGTGAATCTATCACCTTGGTTCACACTATCTTGGTCTTGAGGTCTTGGATTTGCTTTTCTACAATTCGTGGTGAATTATGTGACATGCCTATGGCTGGAGTTTGGTTGTACTGGGGAAATGTTAGGGTCCAAGTGGAAGTGGGAGTTATGAATGGAGACCCAGTGGAAGTTGTTTTAGGAAATGATTTAGACCACAAATTAATAAGCCACTTTGCCAATGCAGTCAGACTACAGATGGGCAGTTAGGTCCCAACAAGATCTCCAAACTTACACTGAAAGACTTGGATGTGTCACCCACTGCAGCCCAATAAAAATCTCCAGATAGTACACCCAATTATATCCTGACTTTGACACAATGGGACTTGGGCGATGGACAGACCCTTCTTCAGTGGGCTTACGCAGCCAAGCTAACCAACCCTTTAGAGTAGGGCAGCAAACACAGGTAGTGTGGGAGGAAATGTGGGAGAATGATTTGTTGTATTGAGCAGCTGAGATGCCAGAAGTAGGTTAGGCCCACAAGCAGTTATTGCTGCCCCGAGGGCACAGGTGCCAGTTTCTAGCACTACAATACTCATGACATCTAATTAGCTGGGCATATATAGTAGGGGTTAGGAAAACCAGAGCCCATTTATTATGCAGATGTTACTGTCCAGGATTGTCCCATGATGTGTCTAAACATTGCAACTCCTACAAAGTACTGTATGCTAGAGACTTGGTGGAACCTCTATCAAAGCCCTTATTGAGGATCCTTTCCAAAGAGTAGCCATAGACACTGTAGGTCCACTTCTAAAACCTAGCCTATCCGGGAATTGAATTATTCTAACTGAAGTTGATTACACAAGCCAGTATCACGAAGCAGTTGCTCAAATCTCCACAAATACAGTACACATTGCTCAGGTCCTGATAGACATTTTCAGCCAAGGAGGATTCCTGGATGCAGTTGTCAGTGATCGGGGAATGCAGTTTAGGTGAACTTATGCAAACCATGTGGGAAACATTTGGAATAAAACCAATGCACCCCCAATCGGATTATATGAGAGGTTCAATGGTACCTCAAGAAGTTACTAAAAACATATGTTCAATAAGAAGGGGGAGATTGTGAGAAGGCTTCACAGCAATTATTGTTTTCCTTGGAAACATAAACAACAAATTACTTTACCTGGGATAGCCCATTTACAGTACTGAAGCGACTGGTGGAGGTAGATTGTGTTGTGGCTTTAGACGCAGCAGGCAGTCGCACTAGGAAATACCACATTAATTGATTGGTTAAATGCTTATGTCAAACATGAGGTACTGTAGGTACTTTGGCCATATGCTGTCCCCCTGTGGATGACCAAAAATAGACAAAATTCCTGATTTGAAGAAAGATGCACAAAAAGGCATAGGTGTGGAGTCTGCACGTCTAGGAGAGAAGTTTCATTTTTTAGACATCTAGTCTGTCTAAAAAACATTTATTGAATTTTTATCATTGTGTAATTGAAAGTATCTTAAATTATTGCATTTCTGTTTGGTACGGTAATTGTTCCTCAGCGGATCGTAAACTGTTGGAATTAGTAGTTAGGACGGCAGGGATTATCATTGGCACTGAATTGCCTACAGTAGAGGAGGTATATGTTAAGTATAGTATGAGGAAAGGAAATAGCATCTTAAAGGTTTGTGAACATCCATACCACAGTTTGTTTGCTCTTCTACTTTCAAAAAGGCGTTTCCGCTGTACTAAATCCAGAACCTCACAGTTCAGAAACAGCTTATTTCCTCCAGTCATAGTAAGGATGAACTTGACTGGGGAGTTCTGATATCTATTCTGTTCTGACTGATATGCATATGTGGTTGCTCTGGATGAAATTTCATTGTTCTGTACAATATTTTTATTGTTTGATCATTGACAAATAAAGTATTTATCTCTTTATCTCTCTTAAGTTGCAGAAATGACAGGTAACTTAGATGAGATAATTTCTGGAGATGGAGTGTTGTTAACCCCTTCTGTGGTGACTTTATTTTTGCTATATCACACCACCCAGGGTGGGTTTTTAAATGAATTACCTCCTTGTTGCCAGGGGTTTCATGCACTGACAGTCATGCTCAATTCCAAGGGTTTCACGCGCTGGGTGTCATGCTCATTGCCAAGGGTCTCATGCTCTGGGATCCATGCTTGTCAAGGGTAATGCTCATTGCCAAGGGTTATGCTCATTGCCAAGCTGGTGTATTTTTGCTGGCGGACACTGGCCCCTGTACTCCTCTTGGTTGAGTGGAGTTTTGTTGAATGATGTCACAACACAACTGCATTATTCCACAAAACTACAACCCCTGAACGGAGTACGAGGGAAGAAGGGGAGAGGAAATCATCCGGGATAGCCAGTCTGCTCAGAGCAGCTTGCCCCGGAGATTTTCCAGGCATGCCACTTAAGGGGTTAAATAAGGTGACAGTGACTGATGTACACCCCATAACTAGAGCAGATGTGCTCTCTTACCAGTTTGAAGCTGCTCATTATGTGACCAATCTGGATCTCAGTAAGGATATCTAGAAAATTAACCTCACTGTGTGGGTAATTCTGAGTTGATCGCAGCAGGAAATTTTTTAGCAGTTGGGCAAAACCATGTGCACTGCAGGGGAGGCAGATATAACATGTGCAGAGAGAGTTAGATTTGGGTGTGGTGAGTTCAATCTGCAATCTAAATTGCAGTGTAAAAATAAAGCAGCCAGTATTTACCCTGCACAAAAACAAAATAACCCACCCAAATCTAACTCTCTCTGCACATGTTATATCTGCCTCCCCTGCAGTGCACATGGTTTTGCCCAACTGCTAAAAAAAATTCCTGCTGCGATCAACTTGGAATTACCCCCTATAGAGGCACATTAGTGATTTACATTCATTACACTATTTGGGTAATTTGAATTCAAAGTAATGCCATTTACTATATATAACACCCCAGTCACCTTCCAGAGGGCAGTGGATGATCTGTTAGAAAGATGTCAGGAAATCCTGCCTGCGTATTTAAATGACATCGCTGTATGCAGTGACACATAGGCAGACCAATTACTACATGGCCAGGGAATGAGAAAGGCTATAGTACAGTACCTGGGGTGCAGGGTGGGTGGAGGCAAGGTGCGACCTGAGCCAGCCAAGGTAGAAGCCATTTTGTGCCCTACTTGCCCCCTAAATAGAAAAAAGTTTGAGCTTTGCCCAGCACTACAGGATATTACGGAAAATTGTGCCTCACTATGGTACCATTGCCAAAGGATTGACAGATCTGACTACCAAGAAGGATTTGTGACAGACAGTATAGACAAATGAGTGTGAACCAGCCTTCTGCTTAATCAAGGAGGTATAGTCCCAGTCCCATGTGCTAGCTGCCCCTGACTTCTGATGATTATTATTTCTGCAAACTTTGAAATTGCCTTCTTCACCATTGAAAAAAAGTGTTTGGCCATAGTGTGGGCACTGAAAAAGCTGCAACCCTATTTATATGGCAAGGAGTTCTCCGTTGTTAGTGACCATAATCCCGTCAGTTGGCTCAGTTGTACTGCAGGAAAAATGTAAAGCTGTTTTGATGGAGTCTGGCTTTGGATTGGATTCTAAGATGGATGAGTGGTTGACGATCTTGGTTGCAGGATAGAAAACAGAGGGTTGTTGTAAATAGAGTTCATTCACAGGAGGTAAAGGTTACAATTGGAGTACCCCAGGGATCTGTACTTCGACAAGTGCTTTATTACATTTTTCTTGTTTTCCTCACTTTATACATTCACATTGCAAAAATACTTTATAAGGTATGTTTCCTGCCCAAAAGTTATCTGTCATATACTCTCCGCTCCTACTACCCACACAGTAAAAGAAAAAAGAAAATTAAATAAATAGAAACAAAAAAAATAAAAAAATAAAAACAACCGCCCCCTTGGTACATCATAGCAGGTGGTATATGTTACCTCTGGAATACACCGAAGCTCAATAAATTCTTCTTACTTTCCCCCTGCCATCTTCCCCTACCCCCTTAGGCAGGGTCGGACTGGCCCACAGGGGTACCAGGGAAACCACCGGTCGGCCCCACTGCCTGAGGGCCCACTCCTTCCTCTAGGAATCAGGTTCCAGACTATGTTGTATTACACTGCACTAAACTATTGTGTATTTCAAGCATCTGTGGAGGCTGGCCACACCCCCTTTGTAGGCTGGCCACACCGCTAAGTATAGTCCCCTATAACTGCATTCCCCTGGTAGGCCCTTCATGTACCAGTCCGACACTGTCCTTAGGCCTTACAATACCCTGATCACCCTTATAAAGAATTTAAAGTGCGTGTTAGATTCCAGTGAAAACAATTTACTTTAAGTTAACATCATCCTCACGGATAATGTTAAGTGATTTAATTATAACTACTCAAACTGTGAGAATTAACTATATATTCCACTGTAATATATAATGGTTGTTGCATTAATTCAATCCCATACAATACAATATGCACAAACAACCATACATCCATAAAATACATGATACGTGACAAATTTACTATTCCAGTGTATATTGACTAAAACACATTCAAATAAGCATACAAAAGATTTAAATTAATTAAGGTCATCCAACCTGGACTGTGGTACCAGGAATGATAAAGTAAAGTGTTTTAAAGTTCCTAGAACTATGGTAGCAATATCATGTTTAGTTTCACTTCAGTTCACCCTATACCACCATTATCAATTAGTACCCATAAATCCTTCTCCTACATGCACTCACACTTTTTTCCTAAAATGTACAGCGGTGTATAACAAGAAAAAAAAAGAAATGGGTAAAATTATATATTTCCTCCTAGGCATCCTTTAGCTATAGTTCTTTATAACTAATTATGGCCCACTCTTTTATCTCACAGGTTCTCAAACTCGGTCCTCAGGACCCCACACAGTGCATGTTTTGCAGGTAACCCAGCAGATGCACAGGTGTATTAATTACTCACTGACACGTTTTGAAAGGTCTACAGATGGAGTTCATTATTTCAATTGTGATTCTGTGAGGAGACCTGCAAAACATGCACTGTGTGGGGTCCTGAGGACCGACTTTGAGAACCTATGTTTTATCTTGTCACCCTTTTATTTTATTATTATTATTATTATTATTATTATTATTATTGTTATTATTATTATTGTCCATTCTTCTATCCTTTTTATTTCTAAATTTCCAGGCAGCCCCGTATTATATTCCTGTGTTCTCCCCATCCTCGATTTCTCCAACTGTCCCATTTCTCATAAAATGTACCCATAGCATTTCGGAAGTTATACATGACCCTCTCATGACTGATTATATAATTTTCCAGTGCCCTCCACCTAACTACTTCTGGAGGGCTACTTGACATCCAGACACGGGCTATAATTACTTTAGCCATAGTAATAAGACAAACTATATAACTATACATCATATATGCATATGTTTCCTTCAATCCAAGACCCAATATACAAATTTGCAGATCTAGCTCTGGTAAAATTGGAACTGTAGGCCCTATGTCCCTCTATACTTGATCCCAGAAGGAATATACCGATGGCCACTCCCACATCAAGTGCCAGAATCCTGCCTTTTCTCATTTACACCTAGGACACAGGGAGTTATCACGCAATCCTGCTTTATACATAGATAACGGCACATGAGATACTCTATGAAGCACGTAAAAAGGCACCTGCTGGTATCTGACACATTCCGTTGCCACCTTTATTGTACCTAAAGCACCAATCCATTGTTCATCTGGAATCCAGCCCATATCTACTTCCCAATTCAATTTGAGCTTCTCCAGCATTTCTAACGATACTCTATCATTTAGGGCTGCATAAATTGATGACAACTGACCTTTATATCTGAGCTTATTCATTAGCATTTTAACTGGAGAGTTTGATATAATAGGCAAATTTTACTCAAGCTGGGCCTGTATGGCATGATATAGTTGCAGATATTGAAAACATACATTATTTGGGACATTACATTTGTCCTGCAATTGTTGAAATGATTTAAAAGTACCTTCTTTATATAGATGTCCGAAAGAACTAACTCCTTTTAGGGCCCAAATATTATCCTGTAATATCTTTACCAACTCTGAGAAGGTAACATTATACCATATATGCGTTTCTTCATCTATATCCTGCCACTCAAAAAACATGTGTGCATACCGCCATACCAACAGTGCCTGTTTTAGCAAATAAGGCAGATTTTTTACCCCAATCCCAGATAGCAAAAACATTATTGGAGAGACAAATGATCCCACCAGCTCGATCGCCAAGCCTTGCATCGCTGATCCCTCTGGATTCGTTATCCAGCAGGATAATTGGACCACCTGCACTGACATATAATAAATCCACAAGTTAGGCAAGCTCAACCCTTCCAAGGTCTTATCCCTATATAAAGTTTTTATTGCCACTTTAGCTGGCCTATCTCCCCATATAAAAGAGAGACTATACTTTCGATAAAAAAAACCTTCTTGGGTACATACACCGGAGAGTGCTGTAATACATTCAGGTACTGCTGTACCTACCTCTGTGTCATCATCCATTAAGTATACTATCCATCTACATTCTATACCTGTGGTGCATTTTAGTTTTGCAGTTTGCTGACACAGTGACCACCAGTATACTATATATAGCAGTACGGTAGGCCACTGCTGTACCTACCTCTGTGTCGTCATTCATTAAGTATACTATCCATCTACATTCTATACCTGTGGTGCATTTTAGTTTTGCAGTTTGCTGACACAGTGACCACCAGTATACTATATATAGCAGTACGGTATGCCACTGCTGTACCTACCTCTGTGTCGTCATTCATTAAGTATACTATCCATCTACATTCTATACCTGTGGTGCATTTTAGTTTTGCAGTTTGCTGACACAGTGACCACCAGTATACTATATATAGCAGTACTGCTGTACCTACCTCTGTGTTGTCATTCATTAAGTATACTATCCATCTACATTCTATACCTGTGGTGCATTTTAGTTTTGCAGTTTGCTGACACAGTGACCACCAGTATACTATATATAGCAGTACGGTAGGCTACTGCTGTACCTACCTCTGTGTCGTCATCTATTAAGTATACTATTCATCTACATTCTATACCTGTGGTGCATTTTACTTTTGCAGTTTGCTGACACAGTGACCGCCAGTATACTATATATAGCAGTACGGTAGGCCACTGCTGTACCTACCTCTGTGTCGTCATTCATTAAGTATACTATCCATCTACATTCTATACCTGTGGTGCATTTTAGTTTTGCAGTTTGCTGACACAGTGACCACCAGTATACTATATATAGCAGTACGGTAGGCCACTGCTGTACCTACCTCTGTGTCGTCATCCATTAAGTATACTATACATCTACATTCTATACCTGTGGTGCATTTTAGTTTTGCAGTTTGCTGACACAGTGACCACCAGTATACTATATATAGCAGTACAGTAGGCCACTGCTGTACCTACCTCTGTGTCGTCAAGTTTACTATCCATCCATACCTGTGGTGCATTTCAGTTGTGCGCAGTAAATATAGTAGTAGGCCATTGCTATTGATACTGGCATATAATTCCACACATTAAAAAATGGAGAACAAAAATGTGGAGGTTAAAATAGGGAAAGATCAAGATCCACTTCCACCTCATGCTGAAGCTGCTGGCCCTAGTCATGGCCGAGACAATGAAATGCCATCAACGTAGTCTGCCAAGGCCGATGCCCAATGTCATAGAAGAGAGCATGTAAAATCCAAAAAGCAAAAGTTCAGTAAAATGACCCAAAAATCAAAATTTAAATCGTCTGAGGAGAAGCGTAAACTTGCCAATATGCCATTTACGACACGGAGTGGCAAGGAACGGCTGAGGCCCTGGCCTATGTTCATGGCTAGTGGTTCAGCTTCACAGGAGGATGGAAGCACTCATCCTCTCGCTAGAAAAATGAAAAGATTTAAGCTGGCAAAAGCAGAGCAAAGAACTGTGCGTTCTTCTAAATCACAAATACCCAAGGAGAGTCCAATTGTGTTGGTTGCGATGCCTGGCCTTCCCAACACTGGACGGGAAGAGCTTGCGCCTTCCACCATTTGCACGCCCCCTGCAAGTGCTGGAAGGAGCACCCGCAGTCCAGTTCCTGATAGTCAAATTGAAGATGTCACTGTTGAAGTACACCAGGATGAGGATATGGGTGTTGCTGGCGCTGGGGAGGAAATTGACAAGGAGGATTCTGATGGTGAGGTGGTTTGTTTAAGTCAGGCACCCGGGGAGACACCTGTTGTCCGTGGGACGAATATGGCCATTGACATGCCTGGTCAAAATACAAAAAAAATCACCTCTTCGGTGTGGAATTATTTCAACACAAATGCGGACAACAGGTGTCAAGCCGTGTGTTGCCTTTGTCAAGCTGTAATAAGTATGGGTAAGGACGTTAACCACCTCGGAACATCCTCCCTTATACGTCACCTGCAGCGCATTCATCATAAGTCAGTGACAAGTTCAAAAACTTTGGGTGACAGCGGAAGCAGTCCACTGACCACTAAATCCCTTCCTCTTGTAACCAAGCTCCTGCAAACCACACCACCAACTCCCTCAGTGTCAATTTCCTCCTTACCCAGGATAGCCAATAGTCCTGCAGGCCATGTCACTGTCAAGTCTGACGAGTCCTCTCCTGCCTGGGATTCCTCCGATGCATCCTTGAGTGTAATGCCTACTGCTGCTGGCGCTGCTGTTGTTGCTGCTGGGAGTCGATCGTCATCCCAGAAGGGAAGTCGGAAGACCACTTGTACTACTTCCAGTAAGCAATTGACTGTCCAACAGTCCTTTGCGAGGAAGATGAAATATCACAGCAGTCATCCTGCTGCAAAGCAGATAACTCAGGCCTTGGCAGCCTGGGCGGTGAGAAACGTGGTTCCGGTATCCATCGTTAATTCAGAGGCAACTATAGACTTGATTGAGGTACTGTGTCCCCGGTACCAAATACCATCTAGGTTCCATTTCTCTAGGCAGGTGATACTGAAAATGTACACAGACCTCAGATAAAGACTCACCAGTGTCCTAAAAAATGCAGTTGTACCCAATGTCCACTTAACCACGGACATGTGGACAAGTGGAGCAGGGCAGACTCAAGACTATATGACTGTGACAGCCCACTGGGTAGCTGTATTGCCTCCCGCAGCAAGAACAGCAGCGGCGGCACCAGTAGCAGCATCTCGCAAACGCCAACTCGTTCCTAGGCAGGCTACGCTTTGTATCACCGCTTTCCATAAGAGGCACACAGCTGACAACCTCTTACGGGAACTGAGGAAGATCATCGCAGAATGGCTTACCCCAATTGGACTCTCCTGGGGATTTGTGACATCGGACAACGCCAGCAATATTGTGCGTGCATTTCATCTGGGCAAATTCCAGCACGTCCTATTTTTGCACATATATTGAATTTTGTGGTGCAGAATTATTTAATAAATGACAGGGGGCGTGCAAGAGATGCTGTCGGTGGCCCTAAGAATTGCGGGCCACTTTCGGCATTCAGGCACCGCGTACAGAAGACTGGAGCACCAGCAAACATTCCTGAACCTGCCCTGCCATCATCTGAAGCAAGAGGTGGTAACGAGGTGGAATTCAACCCTCTATATGCTTCAGAGGATGGAGGAGCAGCAAAAGGCCATTCAAGCCTATACATCTGCCCACGAAATAGGCAAAGGAGGGGGAATGCACCTGACTCAAGCGCAGTGGAGAATGATTTCAACGTTGTGCAAGGTTCTGCAACCCTTTGAACTTGCCACACGTGAAGTCAGTTCAGACACTGCCAGCCTGAGTCAGGTCATTCCCCTCATCAGGCTTTTGCAGAAGAAGCTGGAGACATTGAAGGAGGAGCTAAAACAGAGCGATTCCGCTAGGCATGTGGGACTTGTGGATGGAGCCCTTAATTCGCTTAACTAGGATTCACGGGTGGTCAATCTGTTGAAATCAGAGCACTACATTTTAGCCACCGTGCTCGATCCTAGATTTAAAACCTAAGTTGTATCTCTCTTTCCGGAAGACACAAGTCTGCAGAGGTTCAAAGACCTGCTGGAGAGAAAATTGTCAAGTCAAGCGGAACGTGACCCGTCAACAGCTCCTCCTTCACATTATCCCGCAACTGGGGGTGCGAGGAAAAGGCTAAGAATTCCGAGCCCACCCGCTGGTGGTGATGCAGGGCAGTCTGGAGCGAGTGCTGACATATGGTCCAGACTGAAGGACCTGACAACGATTACTGACATGTCGTCTACTGTCACTGCATATGATTCTCTCACCATTGAAAGGATGGTGGAGGATTATATGAGTGACTGCATACAAGTAGGCACGTCAGACAGTCCGTACGTACACTGGCAGGAAAAAGAGGCAATTTGGAGGCCCTTGCACAAACTGGCTTTATTCTACCTAAGTTGCCCTCCCTCCAGTGTGTACTCCGAAAGAGTGTTTAGTGCAGCCGCTCACCTTGTCAGCAATCGGCGTACAAGGTTACTTCCAGAAAATGTGGAGAAGATGATGTTCATCAAAATGAATTATAATCAATTCCTCTGTGGAGACATTCACCAGCAGCAATTGCCTCCAGAAAGTACACGGGGACCTGAGATGGTGGATTCCAGTGGGGACGAATTAATAATCTGTGAGGAGGGGGATGTACACAGTGAAAGGGGTGAGGAATCGGAGGATGATGATGAGGTGGACATCTTGCCTCTGTAGAGCCAGTTTGTGCAAGGAGAGATTGATTGCCTCTTTTTTGGTGGGGGCCCAAACCAACCAACCAGTCATTTCAGTCACAGTCGTGTGGTAGACCCTGTCGCTTAAATGATGGGTTCGTTAAAGTGTGCATGTCCTATTTATACAACATAAGGGTGGGTGGGAGGGCCCAAGGACAATTCCATCTTGCACCTCTTTTTTCTTTAATTTTTCTTTGCATCATGTGCTGTTTGGGGACAATTTTTTGGAAGTGCCATCCTGCCTGACACTGCAGTGCCACTCCTAGATGGGCCAGGTGTTTGTGTCGGCCACTTGTTTCGCTTAGCTTAGTCACACAGCTACCTTGGTGCGCCTCTTTTTTTCTTTGCATCATGTGCTGTTTGGGGACAATTTTTTGGAAGTGCCATCCTGCCTGACACTGCAGTGCCACTCCTAGATGGGCCAGGTGTTTGTGTCGGCCACTTATGTCGCTTAGCTTAGCCATCCAGCGACCTCGGTGCAAATTGTAGGACTAAAAATAATATTGTGAGGTGTGAGGTGTTCAGAATAGACTGGAAATGAGTGGAAATTATGGTAATTGAGGTTAATAATACTATGGGATCAAAATTACCCCCAAATTCTATGATTTAAGCTGTTTTTTAGGGTTTTTTGTAAAAAACACCCGAATCCAAAACACACCCGAATCCGACAAAAAATTTTCGGTGAGGTTTTGCCAAAACGCGTCCGAATCCAAAACACGGCCGCGGAACCGAATCCAAAACCAAAACACAAAACCCGAAAAATGTCCGGTGCACATCATTAGTTTACACATAGTCCTGAAAAATCCCCAAATACTTCAACTATTCACAACATATTTTCTACCGAGCTGTCTGAATCCTCCAAAAATAACAACATATCATCTGCATATAACGATATCACGTCTTCCCTCTGCCCTAGCCTGATACCACGGATACCTGGATCCATTCGTATGAGGCAGGCCAAGGGCTCAATGGCCAGAGCAAATAGTGCTGGTGATATCCGGCAGCCCTGTCGTGTTTCCCTAGCCAAGTAAAATGAGTCTGATACATACCCATTTACTCAGAGCCGGCCCTAGCCAATTTGATGCCCTAGGCAAAATTTTGTCTGGTGCCCCCTAGCTCCGCCGCTAGTTCTGCATCTGTACCTGCAACGCTCAGGTAGTGGGGCCCACCGGGGGGTTACCCTGTGGGCCAGTTCAACTCTGCACAATACCACACAGTAATGACCATAATACATATAATTCCACACAGTAAAGGAACCTTACACATATGCCCCACATTAGTAATGCCCATAATACACATAATGCCACACAGTAATGCACCTTACACATATGCCCCACATTAGTAATTTCCATAATACACATATACTGCCACAGATACTGCCACACTTGCTTATTATACAAAAAGATCAGTATCAAACATGTAGAAACTGTCCATTCTCTTCACTATTCAGTGTGTTTGCTGGTGTCTGTTACTCCCGTTAACTGCATGCCCTTTACTTTATACTGTGGGAGCTAAATGCTCTGCCCTCCAGTCTGATGTGTCCGAAAGTCACGCTGCACTGATGTTTAGAAATAGCACAACGCAACTTACTGACCACGTTACAGTGCTAGATGGCAGGGGAATTTTACGGTATGGACTGACTAGGAAATAAAGTGTGGGGAGAACACTGCCCATGTTATGTCCCTGCAGACACCTGGGGTTTGCACAGGGATAAGGGACACACACAGGATGGCAGGGTCCCCCTCCCCCATGTGCACAAGCAGTATAGGTGATGTCAGGTTTCTGTGAAGCAGTCTTCCAAAATACACGTGTTATCATTAGGAGCCATCCAGTAATAACCTTATATAGTCAGTAAAAATGTCACAGGTCCAGGAATTGCATTTACTGGGCTGCTGTCTGTCTGAGGTCTCACAAGTCAGGGGCATTCAAGCATGTCGGAGGAAGTTTAAGGCACAGTGTGCATTTTTTTTTACAAATGTAAACAGCAGTGTATACAAGTACTGATTGAATACATTTGGAAAGTAACAGTTAGTTTGCGGACTGTCCCTCTCAGCATGAGATGCTGCAGGGACATGCTTGGATGCCCCTAGACATGCTTGAATGCCCTAGGCAAATGCCTAGCCTGCCTATAGCTAAGGCCGGCTCTGCATTTACTGATAATCGTGCTGATGTTACTGCATACATAAGTTAAATCCACCTTATAAAACGAGGGCCAAATGCAAATTTTTCTTATACCGCTCAGAAATCGCCACACTCAACAGAGTCAAAGGCCTTTGCAGCATCCAATGATACCACAACGGTCCCCAACCCAGACGTGCTACCCCCCTGTAAATGGCAGAATAGTCTTTGCAAATTCTGTATTGTTGGCTTCCCCGACATAAAGCCTGTTTGGTCTGGATGCACGATTGACGTAATTACTAAATTTAATTGCATCACGAGGATCTACGCTATAATTTTTACGTCTGTATTCAAAAGTGAAATGGGTCTATATGACTCCAAACAAGAGGGATCCTTTCCTGCCTTTGGCAGCAGCATAATAATTGCCTCTGACATTGATGGAGAAATTGAGCCCCACTCATATACTTAATTAAATAATTCTAAAAGATATGGTAGAGAAAATGTACTAATTTTTTTTATAGACTTCTCCTGGAATTCCATCTGAGCCTGGGGCCTTGGAAGATGGGAGAGAAGACACAGCCATCTCAATCTCCTCCAACGTGAAAGGGGCCTCAAGAGCTTCCGCCATGACAATTTGGGCAACTCTATCTGATCCAAATAACTATGTAGCTGCTCGACACTGTATGATGCCCTAGTGTCACAATCCTGACTGTAGGTTTCATATTTGGTGACTTACCCCTGCCATCTGTCCCGGATCCTGTGTCTTTTACTCACTGAGTTAAACAGCTTGTCAGCACTATGAGTTTTCCTGAGTTCCCTGAAAGGCAATAGTTAATTAGCTCCACCTGTGGTGATCTCCTGTGTGAGGCTGAATTCAGTAATCTGAAGTTCAGGCTTCAGTGTTCTCTCGGCCTACTAGGCCTCATTCTACATCACAGCCTAGTCTAGAGTAGTCACATGACAGTGACTGTTCACCTGAACCAGAGTTGTCCAATCCTCTGCCAGTCTGAGACTCTCTGCATCACCTAATCCTGCTCTCCAATCACCAAGGACCAGGAAGTATAAGTTGGGAGACTGAGTTAGAATCTGTGCCAGTTCCTTGTGTCACACTCACAGCTATGTGTGAGTCTTCAAGCTGAGCTCCCTAAAGTTGTGATCTCCAGAGCTCCCGTATCCCTGCAGCATCTCCGTGCCTCAGCATCTCCGTGCCTCAGCATCTCCGTGCTTCCATCATCTCCGTGTATCGGATCCTCGTGCCTCCGGTACCTCCGTGCCTCAGCACCTCCGTGCCTCAGCATCTCCGTGCCTCCAGCATCTCCGTGCTTCCAGCATTTCCGTGCTTCCAGCATCTCTGTGTCTCAGCACCTCGTGCCTCCAGTACCTCCGTGCTTTCAGTACCTCTGAGCCTCAGCACCTCCGTGCTTCCAGCATCTCCGTGACTCAGCACCCCCGTGCCTCAGCACCTCCGTGCCTCAGCAACTCCGTGCCTCCAGCATCTTGTGCCTCCAGCACCCCTGTGCCTCCAGCATCTCGTGCCTCCAGCACCTCCGTGCCTCAGTACCTCCGTGCCTCAGCACCTCCGTGCTTCCAGCACCCCAGTGTCTCTACGCACCCCAGTGTCTCTACGCACCCCAGTGTCTCTATGCATCCCAGTGTCTATACGCACCCCAGTACCTCCAAGCACCTCAGTGCGTCCAAGCACTTCCGTGCCTCCTAGTTCCTAAACCTTTGGAATCTGCATCAACGAAGGTCCTAAATTCTTCTGTATGAATTTCTCAAGTTCCTCTAAGATTCAAGATGGGTCTCCGGAGTCCACCCTTGAAGAGGGGGATACTGTCACAATCCTGACTGTAGGTTTCATATTTGGTGACTTACCCCTGCCATCTGTCCCGGATCCTGTGTCTTTTACTCACTGAGTTAAACAGCTTGTCAGAATTATGAGTTTTCCTGAGTTCCCTGAAAGGTAATAGTTAATTAGCTCCACCTGTGGTGATCTCCTGTGTGAGGCTGAATTCAGTAATCTGAAGTTCAGGCTTCAGTGTTCTCTCGGCCTACTAGGCCTCATTCTACATCACAGCCTAGTCTAGAGTAGTCACATGACAGTGACTGTTCACCTGAACCAGAGTTGTCCAATCCTCTGCCAGTCTGAGACTCTCTGCATCACCTAATCCTGCTCTCCAATCACCAAGGACCAGGAAGTATAAGTTGGGAGACTGAGTTAGAATCTGTGCCAGTTCCTTGTGTCACACTCACAGCTATGTGTGAGTCTTCAAGCTGAGCTCCCTAAAGTTGTGATCTCCAGAGCTCTCGTATCCCTGCAGCATCTCCGTGCCTCAGCATCTCCGTGCCTCAGCATCTCTGTGCCTCAGCATCTTCGTGCTTCCAGCATCTCCGTGTCTCGGATCCTCGTGCCTCCGGTGCCTCCGTGCCTCAGCATCTCCGTGCCTCAGCATCTCTGTGCCTCAGCATATCTGTGCCTCAGTACCTCAGTGCCTCAGTACCTCGGTGCCTCGGTACCTCAGTGCCTCAGCACCTCCGTGCCTCAGCACCTCTGTGCCTCAGCACCCCCGTGCCTCAGCACCTCCGTGCCTCCAGCATCTCCGTGCTTCCAGCATCTCCGTGCTTCCAGCATCTCCGTGTCTCAGCACCTCGTGCCTCCTGTACCTCCGTGCTTTCAGTACCTATGTGCCTCAGCACCTCCGTGCTTCCAGCATCTCCGTGTCTCAGCACCTCGTGCCTCCAGTACCTCCGTGCTTTCAGTACCTCTGTGCCTCAGCACCTCCGTGCTTCCAACATCTCCGTGACTCAGCACCTCGTGCCTCCAGTACCTCTGTGCTTTCAGCACCTCCGTGCCTCAGCACCTCCGTGCCTCCAGCTTCTCCGTGCCTCCAGCACCTCGTGCCTCCAGCACCCCTGTGCCTCCAGCACCTCGTGCCTCCAGCATCTCGTGCCTCCAGCACCTCCGTGCCTCAGTACCTCCGTGCCTCAGCACCTCCGTGCTTCCAGCACCCCAGTGTCTCTACGCACCCCAGTGTCTCTACGCACCCCAGTGTCTCTACGCACCCCAGTGTCTATACGCACCCCAGTACCTCCAAGCACCTCAGTGCGTCCAAGCACTTCCGTGCCTCCTAGTACCTCAGTGTCTCCAAGCGCCTCCGCGCCTCCTAGCATCTCAGTGTCTCCAAGCACCCAGTGCACTTTAGCGCAGTTGTACCTGGTATTCTTCACTGATTCATCAGCGCCTTTCCAGTTCTGTCTTTCAGGAGACCTTCAGCGTCCACGCGTGCCTCCTGTCTGCCGACCTAGTCCTGCATGAGGAGAACCTAGATTCGGCCATCTCTGCTGCGGTTCCTCTTCCCAGTTACCGGAAGAGGCCCCGAGTCCACAACACTCTCAAACCAGGTCAGTGGTAGTATTCATATAATTCTCCAGTCGCCCGCACAGACTTCACTAACCCCGGGTTCACAAAACCACAGTTATGACAGTAGGAACTGGCCACATGGACCTGGACGAAAGTGTTTGTCTGACGCAGGACCTCCTAAGCAATATTGCAGGACGCTTGGAAAGTCTGGAGTCGACTCAGCATCAATCAGTACAGTGTCTGCAGCGGAATTCTTTCTCCAGAGATTCTCTGACCTTCTGCACCAAGACTCCTGACCAACTGCAGTTTTTCTACCAGATGTTATTACAGTTACAAGAACTTTTGTCTAGTATTCTTTCTGTGATGCCTGATCTCTTCAGGAATACTACCAACGTTGTTGATCCTGTTTTGTCCCATCCAGTTAATAGAGTCTCTTCCTTTGTGCAAGGAAAAGTTGTTCATCAGAGCTATCCACGACCCAAACTCTCTGAAGCTGAACGTCAGCGGCGTAGGGAGCTACACCTCTGTCTTTACTGTGGAAATTCCAGTCACTTTGTTAAAGACTGCATTCTTCGTAAGCCAGGGAATGGTGACAAATCTCAGTATCACAGTGCTCATGTCTACAAGTCATCCACAGTAGCCGATCCTGCTACTGCTGAAGGGGGTATCAAGATGGCTACTCTGAAAGAGACTCAAATTTATGACTGGGGTCCGGTGTTTAAAAGACCTTATCCCAAGTTAGGTGTCCAGAGAAGAATGTTTAAGCCATTTAGAGTCACAGAGGAGTCCGTGTCTACAGCCCAAGGAGGGGCGTCCGTGTCTACAGCCCAAGGAGGGGCGTCCGTGTCTACAGCCCAAGGAGGGGCGTCCGTGTCTTCAGCCCAAGGAGGGGCGTCCGTGTCTTCAGCCCAAGGAGGGGCGTCCGTGTCTTCAGCCCAAGGAGGGGCGTCCGTGCCTTCAGCCCAAGGAGGGGCGTCTGTGTCTTCAGCCCCATTGAGGGGTTCAGAGGGTCCAGCCCCAGAGAGACTACAGAGCGCTGCCCAGCCAGAGAGACTACAGAGCGCTGCCCAGCCAAAGAGACTACAGAGCGCTGCCCAGCCAGAGAGACTACAGAGCGCTGCCCAGCCAAAGAGACTACAGAGCGCTGCCCAGCCAAAGAGACTACAGAGCGCTGCCCAGCCAGAGAGACTACAGAGCGCTGCCCAGCCAAAGAGACTACAGAGCGCTGCCCAGCCAGGGAGTCTACAGAGTGCTGCCCAGCCAGGGAGTCTACAGAGTGCTGCCCAGCCAGGGAGTCTACAGAGTGCTGCCCAGCCAGGGAGTCTACAGAGTGCTGCCCAGCCAGGGAGTCTACAGAGTGCAGCCCAGCCCCGTGAAGAGGGGGCTCTTGCCTCAGTCCAGCCCCGTGAAGTGGGGGCTTCTTGCCTCAGCCCAGCCCCGTGAAGAGGGGGCTCTTGCCTCAGCCCAGCCCCGTGAAGAGGGGGCTCTTGCCTCAGCCCAGCCCTGTGAAGAGGGGGCTCCTGCCGGTCCAGCTATATTCCAGGCTCCACCTGTTCAGTCCGTCCCGGTTCTATCCGGTCCAGCGATACTCCAGGCACTGCCTGGTCAGTCCGTCCCGGTTCCAGCCGGTCCAGCAATACTCCAGGCCCAGCCTGGTCAGTCCATCCCGGTTCCAGCCGGTCCAGCAATACTCCAGGCTCTGCCTGGTCAGTCCGTCCCGGTTCCAGCCGGTCCAGCAATACTCCAGGCCCAGCCTGGTCAGTACGTCCCGGTACCATCCGGTCCAGCAATACTCCAGGCCCAGCCTGGTCAGTCCGTCCCGGTTCTAGCCGGTCCAGCAATACTCCAGGCTCTGCCTGGTCAGTCCGTCCCGGTTCCAGCCGGTCCAGCAATACTCCAGGTCCAGCCTGGTCAGTCCGTCCCGGTTCCAGCCGGTCCAGCAATACTCCAGGTCCAGCCTAGTCAGTCCGTCCCGGTTCCAGCCGGTCCAGCAATACTCCAGGCCCAGCCTGGTCAGTCCGTCCCGGTTCCAGCCGGTCCAGCAATACTCCAGGCTCTGCCTGGTCAGTCCGTCCCGGTTCCAGCCGGTCCAGCAATACTCCAGGTCCAGCCTGGTCAGTCCGTCCCGGTTCCAGCCAGTCCAGCAATACTCCAGGCTCCGCCTGGTCAGTCCGTCCCGGTTCCAGCCGGTCCAGCAATACTACAGGCTCCGCCTGGTCAGTCCGTCCCGGTTCCAGCCGGTCCAGCAATACTCCAGGCCCAGCCTGGTCAGTTCGTCCCGGTTCCAGCCGGTCCAGCGATACTCCAGGACCAGCCTGGTCCGTCTCCTTTGGTTCCAGCCAATTCAAGTATCCTCGGATCCAATCCAGTACTACTCGTCCAGCCAAAGATTTCTCCAGTTCCAGCCTCTAAGTTTTCGTCTGATGGTTTACCACCTATTTACTTTGATGGAGATTTATTGCAATATGCCGCTCTGGTTGAACAATTTCTCTCTCTGATGGAGTCTGATCCTTCAGGTGCAGTAAATCCTTCCAACGTTATTCGATATCTGTTCCTGGCATTCAGAGGAAGAGCTTTGGAGTGGGCCAACATGCTCTTTGAGAGTAATGATCCTGTGTTCCATGACTTACAGACTTTTAGTAACGCTGTAGTTAAAGAATTTAGTCCTAAACCTTTGGAATCTGCATCAACGAAGGTCCTAAATTCTTCTGTATGAATTTCTCAAGTTCCTCTAAGATTCAAGATGGGTCTCCGGAGTCCACCCTTGAAGAGGGGGATACTGTCACAATCCTGACTGTAGGTTTCATATTTGGTGACTTACCCCTGCCATCTGTCCCGGATCCTGTGTCTTTTACTCACTGAGTTAAACAGCTTGTCAGAATTATGAGTTTTCCTGAGTTCCCTGAAAGGTAATAGTTAATTAGCTCCACCTGTGGTGATCTCTTGTGTGAGGCTGAATTCAGTAATCTGAAGTTCAGGCTTCAGTGTTCTCTCGGCCTACTAGGCCTCATTCTACATCACAGCCTAGTCTAGAGTAGTCACATGACAGTGACTGTTCACCTGAACCAGAGTTGTCCAATCCTCTGCCAGTCTGAGACTCTCTGCATCACCTAATCCTGCTCTCCAATCACCAAGGACCAGGAAGTATAAGTTGGGAGACTGAGTTAGAATCTGTGCCAGTTCCTTGTGTCACACTCACAGCTATGTGTGAGTCTTCAAGCTGAGCTCCCTAAAGTTGTGATCTCCAGAGCTCTCGTATCCCTGCAGCATCTCCGTGCCTCAGCATCTCCGTGCCTCAGCATCTCTGTGCCTCAGCATCTTCGTGCTTCCAGCATCTCCGTGTCTCGGATCCTCGTGCCTCCGGTGCCTCCGTGCCTCAGCATCTCCGTGCCTCAGCATCTCTGTGCCTCAGCATATCTGTGCCTCAGTACCTCAGTGCCTCAGTACCTCGGTGCCTTGGTACCTCAGTGCCTCAGCACCTCCGTGCCTCAGCACCTCTGTGCCTCAGCACCCCCGTGCCTCAGCACCTCCGTGCCTCCAGCATCTCCGTGCTTCCAGCATCTCCGTGCTTCCAGCATCTCCGTGTCTCAGCACCTCGTGCCTCCTGTACCTCCGTGCTTTCAGTACCTATGTGCCTCAGCACCTCCATGCTTCCAGCATCTCCGTGTCTCAGCACCTCGTGCCTCCAGTACCTCCGTGCTTTCAGTACCTCTGTGCCTCAGCACCTCCGTGCTTCCAACATCTCCGTGACTCAGCACCTCGTGCCTCCAGTACCTCTGTGCTTTCAGCACCTCCGTGCCTCAGCACCTCCGTGCCTCCAGCTTCTCCGTGCCTCCAGCACCTCGTGCCTCCAGCACCCCTGTGCCTCCAGCACCTCGTGCCTCCAGCATCTCGTGCCTCCAGCACCTCCGTGCCTCAGTACCTCCGTGCCTCAGCACCTCCGTGCTTCCAGCACCCCAGTGTCTCTACGCACCCCAGTGTCTCTACGCACCCCAGTGTCTCTACGCACCCCAGTGTCTATACGCACCCCAGTACCTCCAAGCACCTCAGTGCGTCCAAGCACTTCCGTGCCTCCTAGTACCTCAGTGTCTCCAAGCGCCTCCGCGCCTCCTAGCATCTCAGTGTCTCCAAGCACCCAGTGCACTTTAGCGCAGTTGTACCTGGTATTCTTCACTGATTCATCAGCGCCTTTCCAGTTCTGTCTTTCAGGAGACCTTCAGCGTCCACGCGTGCCTCCTGTCTGCCGACCTAGTCCTGCATGAGGAGAACCTAGATTCGGACATCTCTGCTGCGGTTCCTCTTCCCAGTCACCGGAAGAGGCCCCGAGTCCACAACACTCCCAAACCAGTTCAGTGGTAGTATTCATATAATTCTCCAGTCGCCCGCACAGACTTCACTAACCCCGGGTTCACAAAACCACAGTTATGACACCTAGATGAATATAAAGATAAATAGTACTCCTTAAATGCTTCAGCAATTTCAGAACTTGAGTGGCATTCCTGCCCCTGAAGGTTATGAACACACTGAACAACGTTATTATCTCTATCTTCCCAGGCCAAAGATAACAAATATCTTCCCCCTACCTCTGCTTGATAATATTGTGTGTGCCTAAAGAACAACACTCTTCGCTTGACTATCTGACCAATCTCTCTGCACTTCCAACCCCTCCCTATCGTGTGGTAAAGCAGAAGCCACATATTGGATTTCCGACTTATGACATCGGTCTTCCAGTTGGGCCTCCTTTTCTCTATTACGCATCTTACTCCTTGCTATCTCTTTTATAAATGTCCCTCACATATAAGCTTTAAAGGCATCATGTTGGATAGCTGGGTCTGGGTGCAAAGAATTCTCCATTCTAAAACTATCCCATTCCTTAACCAAATCCACTCCTGCACCCATTTGGGACAACCAATATGGATTTAATTTCCAAAATGATGCACAATTATTTCTGGCTGACTCTATCGTTAAATACACAGGAGAGTGGTCAGATATACCCCTAGGCAAGTACCCCACTTCACTAATCTTAGGGCCCAAACATGTGGAAACCAGAGCCAGATCAATATGTGATAAAGTATTAAATGATGCAGATTAACAGGAATATTTAGCGGTCATTGGGTTACGAATCTGCCATATATCCATCCAACCCATTTCTTCAATTAATATAGCAAATGGCATTTTAGAGGAATTAATTATACCTGAAGCAGAGGTTTCCCGCCAACTATCCAATTTATTAACCATAACATTATTATAATCCCCAATACTAATTACTGGGATATCAGGAGACTGATCGACGAATGCCGCAATACCTCATTGTTATATGGAGGGGGGATATATATAGCTAATATATGTATTACATTTTGATTAACCATCGCCCATAAAAAATGATCCTCCCGAATGGGTCTATTAGGCTGGACTCCAGATCGAACCTGACTATTCTGTTTATTTGAATTGAAACTCCTCTGGCGTTGTTTGAAAAAGCTGAGTGATACAAGTGTCCTAACCATGGCTTTTTAAGAGATAACAGTTTACTACTGCATAAATGCATTTCAGATAAACAAATTATATCAGCCTTGTACTTCTTAATTTGAGCCAAGACTAAGGACCGTTTAATCTTATCATTGATCCCTCTAACATTCCAGCCCAACACCCTTATCTCTGCCTTCTCCCTAGTCATAAGACCATATTATATTCTGGTACAGCCCACAGTTGGATACATACAATCAAAAGAACAATGCAACCGAAATCCACCATCTCATTATATATTATTAGGCCTCACACCACTTTGATTCTCTTACATTATCCCAAACTGCCCAGGAGGCCTAGGAAGAAGAAAAGAAGAAAACATTTATGGGGAGGAGAACAAATGATTCAGGCACACTTTACCCACCCTTATTCTCCCTAACCCACCCTGTATATCCACCTCCTCTGCAGAATACCTAAATCCCATTCTACCCCTCTCTACCACTTAGCCCACTCAATATGGGGGATATAGATATAGGGCTAACCATATAGCTCTATGCTACATGAAGTGAACTCCCTATCCAAGGATTAATACCCTGGTGAATAAGTACCTAGAATTCTTAACCTTTCCAACCATGACTCTGCTTCTTTAGCCAAGATGAAAAAGTGTGTAGAATTATTGTACACTACTCTCAGACATGCTGGAAATAACATGGAGTACTGATTGTTCCTTTCACGCATCTTACGCTTAACTTGTAGGAATTGATAGCAATTTTTTTTGTACTTCTCAAGCAAAGTCCAGACAAAATGAGACTGTGATTATCAGACTGGACTATGCCTTTATTATGAGCCAGCCGAAGGACTGTATCTCTATCTCTGAAATGCAGAATTAATGTACTAGCAAGGGTCCCAGGGACAGGAGGCCTAAAAGGTACCCTATGGGCTCGTTCCACTGAGAAATGAGGGCTGAAAGCTTCCAAAGTGAACAATCTAATTAACCACTCCTCTAAAAAAAATTCAGTCACCATTCCTTCCGCCTCTTTCAGGCAATCCTACCACGCGTATGTTGTTATGTCTAAGCCGTCCCTCCATGTCGGATAATTTAGCCTGTATAGCTGACACCTGATTTGATAATTCCTCAAATTTATTTTTTATAGGTGCCGAATTATTCTCAAAATCTTATATTCTGTGTTCTATTTCACCAACTCTCTCCCTCATATTTTGTAGATCCTGGCGGAGCAGAGATACATCTACTTGTATCTACCCAATTTTTTCTGTAATCCTCTGTTCTGAGGCCGCTATAGCTTTAAGAATTTTTGGGAAAAATCGGCATTGCTACTACTATCGGCTCCTTGTTCTAACTTTGAAGGAGAAGGTGGCTTTGATGTAGCCCTTGATGTTTGTGATGTTCTTGCAAATTTTTCCAACTTGGCTGCTGCACCAGTTGCTGTGTCTGTTTTTCCCATATTTATTATTGTACCATGTATGTTTACTGATACAAACGTTATGGTAAGCACCTTGTCCAATAAATACCTTGGTTTCAACAGTCAAACTTGCAACTATTTAGTTAATACAGTATGTCACAGCTGCTCCATCCCCAGCAGCCAATAAATACCTTTCAAATGTAGCACTTATATAACTGTTTAGTACTATAGTACTTCCAGATAATGTATCCACCTTGTTGCAGAATATACAGTAATACTCAAGAAATTAGCAGAAATATTTGTGCATACAGACTGTCAGGTATACCTACTATTACCAGGGGTACCCAGTCTCCTAATGGCACAATCTGAGGCAGTAATCAGGGTGCAGCATCTCAGCTTCTCAGGGCATCCCAAGGCTTTCTCACCAGCTCTGGAGTCTACTCTCACTGGATTCCGCACTGTGCACCGACCCCCAGACAGTATCAGCACGTGGGGTCTCTTTAAGCAGCTGGTGACAGCCATGGCTCTCTCATTGCCACCTCTCCCAGTGTCTGATGCCACCTGACATGGGTCAGTGCTGACCGCCGCTACAGGCCTCCCAGCCGCTCTCGCCCACGTGTCACTGCAGGGAACACACACCGCAGTCTCTCCAATGGCGTCAGCCAGCAGACCTTTACTCCCCTCTCCATGTCCGGACTAAAGGGACTCTGCGAACCCCAACCGATCACATCAGAATGAGACCTCCTGTCGTTTCATCAATTCAGGCTGTGCATGAATCCTCCAGGTATGCTAAGCCTCTTTTCAGGGCATTTATTGGGAGCTGCGGCTTATACACTGCTACTCCATGATGCTCCAAATCCCTCCCACTGAAAATCTCGACAAGTGCTTTTTGATATCTTTATTAGTGACACAACAAATTAAATTGAAGGGAAAGTGTGCCTTTTGCAGATGACATGAAGGTTTGCAATAGGGTAGACACACCAGGAGAGGTAAAACAAAAGATTGATGTTCTAGAGTAGGCAGACTAGAGTAATGGTCAAGATGGTGGCGACCACAGCTTATTACCAAAAATGCAGCTGGTTGTGAAAAATCCAAAGGCTAAATATAGTGTTAACAGCATTATAATAGAAACTACTTTGAAGTCAAAATTTCAGGTGACTAATAGGCAGGTAAGCAATGTAACAGAGGAATGATTAAGGCAAATAAGATGCTTGGTTGCATAGGGAGAGTAATCAGTAGCAGAAATAAGTAATAATGCCATGGTATAGGTCATTGGTACGGCCTCATAGCAACATAGAAACATAGAAACATAGAATTTGACAGCAGATAAGAACCACTTGGCCCATCTAGTCTGCCCCTTTTTTTACCCTTTAGGTAATCTCAACCCTTTTTGAAACTTAGTTCTCTATAAGAATATTCTTATGCCAATCCCAAGCATGTTTAAACTGCTCTACAGTCTTAGCCTCTACCACCTCTGATGGGAGGCTATTCCACTTATCCACTACCCTTTCTGTGAAGTAATTTTTGCTTAAATTTCCCCTGAATCTGCCTCCATCCAGTTTCAGTGTATGTCCTTGAGTTCTAATACTTCTCTTCCTTTGGAGAATGTTTCCCTCCTGAATTTTGTTTAGACCCTTGGTGTATTTGAAAGTTTCTATCATGTCCCCCCTTTCCCTTCTCTGCTCCAAACTATACATGTTAAGATATTTTAGCCTTTCTGGGTAAGTTTTGTGATGTAGGCCATGCACCATTTTAGTTGCCCTTCTTTGTACACTTTCTAATGTATTTATATCCTTCTGGAGATATGGTCACAGTATTCCAGATGAGGCCGTACCAATGACCTATACAGTGGCATTATTACTTCTTTTTTCCTGCTACTGATTCCTCTCCCTATGCAACCAAGCATCTGACTCGCCTTTCTCATTGCTTTGTTGCATTGCTTTCCTGCCTTTAAGTCACTTGAAATAGTGACTCCTAAATCCCTTTCCTCCTCAGTAGTTTCCATTATAGTACCCTTTATACTATATTTAGCCTTTGGGTTTTTGAGACCCAAGTGATTTTGCATTTTTTAGCATTAAACTGTAGTTGCCATGTTCTTGACCATTTCTCAAGCCTGCCTAGGTCATCAATCATTTGTTTTACCCCTCCCTGTGTGTCTACCCTGTAGCATATCTTTGTATCATCTGCAAAAAGGCAAACTTTCCCTTCAATACCATTTGCAATGTCACCAACAAAGATATTAAAGAGAACTAGTTCAAGTACAGATCCCTGGGGTACTCCACTGGTAACATTTCCCTCCATAGATTGCACTCCACTTACTACAACTGTCTGTTTCCTATCCTGCAATCAGGATATTATCCATTTAACTGTTTTCTAATCCAACCCCACACTTTCAAGTTTATTTAGCAGTCTGCGATGTGGGACAGTGTCAAATGCCTTACTAAAGTCTAGATATGCTACATCTACAGCTCCCCCTTGATCTATTATTTTCATCACAGAGTCAAAAAAGCCAATAAGATTAGTTTGGCATTATCTCCCACCAGTAAATCCATGATGTTTTTGATCCTGTAAATTGTTTGATTAAAGATATTCAACAACTCTTTCTTTTAATAGTTTTTCCATTACTTTCCCTACTAATGATGTAAGGCTTACTGGTCTGTAGTTACTTGCTTCTTCCTTGCTTCCACTTTCGAGCAGTGGAAATACATTTGCTCTTTTCCAGTGCTCTGGAATGGCACCTGTATCTAGTGACTGGTTTAATAATTCTGTTAATGGTGCAACCAGCACATCTTTTAGCTCTTTTAGTATCCTTGGCTGTATCCCACCTGGCTTCATTGATTTATCCACTTTTAGTTTTCAAAGTTCTATTAGGACCTTCTCCTCTGTAAATGTACCTTCATCTCCCTTATTTTTATGAATGTCCTTGCAACTTATCTGAGGCCCCTTCCCTTATCCAGTAAATACTGATCAAAAATAATTAGTTAGGTGATCTGCTATTGCCTTGTCTCCCTCTGCCAAATGCTCACTCTCTGTCTTAAGTCTTATTATTCCTCCATTTGATTTTCTTGGTTTTGACCCCTATATCTACTGACTGGGCCATTTTCTCCTCAGCTTCTGCCTTTGCATGTCTGATCACTTTCTTAGCATCCTTCCGTCTGTCAAGATACACCTCTTTTTCGTTATTATATTGAGTCTGTATGTCTTTCCAAAATGCCATCTTTGTTGCTTTCACACTAGTTTATACTTCTTTTGTGAACAACACTGGCTTCCTTTTCCTGGTGCTTTTCCTAATCCTTTTAATACAAAGGTATGTTGCCCTTTTTAGTGCACTTTTCAGTTTTTCACACTATCTATTGTACTCTCATCTATTCCCACTCATCTATTGTACTGTGTTCTATAAGAAATATCTCCAGAAGGATATACACACATTAGGGACTATACAACGAACAGCAATTGAAGTGGTGCATGGTCTACATCACAAAACTTATCTAGAATGGTTAAAAAAGCTTGGAGCAGGGAATGGAAATGTGGACATGATAGAAACTTTCAAATACATCAAGGGTTTTAGCAAGCTACAGGACAGAACCATTCTCCAAAGGGAGAGAAGTGTTAGAACATAAGGACATGCACTGCAGCTGGAGGGAGTTAGGTTCATGGGAAAATTGATGAAAAATGACCTTACAGAAATTATAGTGGACAAGTGGAATAGTCTCCCATCAGAGGTGGTAGAGTCTAATATACTAGAGCAATGTAAACATGCTTGTGATGGACATAATTTTATCCTTAAAAGAATTAAGGTTCAAAATGGTATTGAAGTTATTTTAAGGTTAAAAATGTGGCAGATGGGCCAAATGGCTCTTATCTTTAAATTTTATATTTCCATCTTTATAATTTGACCATTTTCCACAAAAGGGCAACCAACATGCAATACAAATGAACTATCCCATCAAACTGAGCACAATGCTGTTGTTCTACACCCCTGAAATGGTCATCACCACTTGTCCAGCAGTAGGAAAAATGGGCTAATGTAGCGGATCAAAGTAGGGGGTAGAAATTGAAACCAAGCAGTGTGATTAAAGCACAGTAATTTTTGATCCAGATAACCTTTCTGTGCACCCTGACTACATTTTATTTTAGTCTGTTTTTCCTACAGTATGCGTTGATGTTTTTGTATGCCATGAGTATTTATATTTATTTTTTTATAAGCTAGAAATTATTAATAATGTTGCCATGTGGAGTGTTTAATCAAAAATGAGAAAACAATTAGCGCATGCAGATATAATTCTGATCACCTTTTCATGCTTAGCCAACAATGTCATTATATTGCACTGGATTTGACTCCTAAGCACCTACTCGACAGGTGCATACAGTCACCAACTGCAATGGGAGAACACTCAGCACCAACTGCCTCGGGGGAATGGCAAATAGAGATAACTCCAGATGTCTGTATTGCCATCTACTTAGAGGAAATAGGGTATGCAGATGAGAAGAGTGCAAATACTTCATCTTCATTTATGGGATCAAATGAAGAGAATGTGTTAGAGGGTTCAGGGAGGGAATTGAGCAGGTCACTGGCTATAGAAGAGCATACCATTTCATTTTGGATCTTATCAATGTTGTCCTTAAATTGGAAGAAAGATCTTGTGCACTGATAGTAGCTGGTGGGATTGATGAGGGAGGGATAAGAAGTGATTTAAATGTATTAAAAAGTTTCTTGGTGTTAGAGGCTTGAGCAGAGAAGAGAGATTGGAAATATGTTTGTTTGGCAGTGTCCAGAGCATTACCATAAAAGTGGTAAATGGTCTTATATGTGAGGAAGTCACTTGAACTATGAGATTTACGCACTGACGTTCTACTTTCCATGAACATTTTTGTAGGTGTCTTGTGAATTTAGATTGCCACGGTTGACATCTTAGTCTACGTGGAGTGTGATGGGTAGACGGAGCCACTTCATCGACTGCAATTTCTAGAGTCTGGTTTAGGTATGATACAGCAGTCTCAGGAGATGTGAATGTAGAAACGTGATGTTTATAAGGTTTGTTGGATTTACATTCCATTGTGAATCAGCTGAATGTGAGTGTGGTATGTGTATGGGACCTGGATTTGGGGATATGTCACCAGCTAGGAGAAGCAGAAGGAGAGAGAGATATTTATAGCTGGAAGAGGTGTGTGATAGTTTTTCTATTGTGACAGTTTGAGAATGCTATAGTCAGTGTATATAGATAAGTAAACAGCTCATGAGTGTTAATAAGAGGGGAGTGGATTAATGAGGCTGCAAGTGCAAAGAGGGGTGAGTTGCAATGATATTGAAGGATGTGACCACTTTAGAGAGGATACTATGAAGTGTGATTAGAAGTTTAAAGAATGTTGCATAAATGGATATATTTGAATTTTGATCCCAAGAACATATCCTTTATTGTAGAAAAATATATCGGAGAGCAGATCAAATCTGTGTCCTTCCAGGACTGCCAGAAGCTTTTCCAAATAAACCTCCCCTGATCTACAGTATCTTTTAGACAGGCACAGTTTGTTTGATATAGGTGGAGAGTGGACTGCAAAGAAAAGCATGCAAAATTATTCCAATTACCCTGCACTAGCGTCTGCTTTCATGTTATGCTAATTTGCAAGTAGAAAAGCCATCAAGTCAGGGCAACTGTATGGGTAGTAACGTGTGACACATGCCAGAGAAGGTCATTATGTATGAGAGTTTTGGTGACTCTTTGTGTTTTCTGGATTAATAAAACCACTGTATACACATTCATTTCCACCTTCATCTATTTGATTTAGTGGCAGCTCATGTAAAAATAACAATAATCTGGCACAAAAATACTTCAGTACTAAGTGTGAGTTGGGAGGAGTTAAGCCTGCTTATGCACTGGTTGTCATGACTACATGCTATGTCTCTGATTGGTCATGGGCACCCAAAGGTCATTGATGAGCGATAGTTAGCTAGCGTGGTACGTTCCAACAGAAGAGCTACTACATTAGTGTAGCACAAATTGCTTAAAATGTTAATGAATGCTATAATAGAAAGGTGTCAGAACAAGCAGTGCATTGCAACTGGCTGCATAGCCACACACTGATCAGAGTGCGAATGCTGATCTCTATTCTCCACCAAAAGTGCCTACAAGGGGCATGCGAGCATCAGAACTGGACTATGGAGCAATGGAACAAGGTGGCCTGATTTGATGAATCATCATTTTCTTTTACCATTCTGTATGTGGATAGCTGGGTGCATGTCTGGTGTTTACCTGTGGATAGCACCTGAATACACTATGGGAGAAAGGCAAGCCGGAGAAAAAAGTGTGATGGTCTGGGCAATGTTCGGCTTTGAAAACTTGGTTCCTAGCATTTATTTGGATGTTACTGTGACATGAATCAACAACCTAAACATTATTATGGACCACTTACACCACTTGATAGCAGTGGCCTCATTCAGCAGGAAAATGTTCCCTGCCTCACTGCAAACAAATGTTCAGGAATGGTTTGTGGAACATGACTAAAAGTTCAAAGTGTTGACTTTGTCCTCAATCTCAACATCATAAGGCATACCAAGCATCTGAGGGATGTGATAGAAAAAATAAATCTTAGCCATGGAGGTCCCACCCTCACAACTTACAGGACTTTAAGGCTCTGCTGCTATCATCTTGGTCATAGAAACCACAGGACATGTTCAGAGGTCTTGTAGAGTCCATGCCTCGATGGGCCAGAGACGTTTTCTTTGCCTCATGGAACACCTACATATTATTAGACCAGATATTTTCAACCTTTTACAACTCGCGGCACACAGAACAAGATTTAAATATTGCCAAGGCACACTCAAATATAATGGTGATGTATGGTGCAGTTGCGTGTCCTAGGATGTCTGTCGCACATTCTCCATAGGTAACGCCTGAGCCACATCTGAGAAAGCCAGAAGAGCCCAACACTGCCCGGGCCCAAAATTAGAACTGGCTCTGCAACCACTAAACCCACCAGTATTGATAGTTCCAAGGCCTCAGTAGCGTCAAAACACTGAAGGGCCTGGCTCTGCTTCTATGGCGGCACACCTGGAGACTGCTCAGGGCAAACTAGTGTGCCACGGCACAGTTGTTGAAAAAAACTGTATCAGATGGTTGGTGTTAATGTTGTGGCTGCTGGATAAATAAATTATATATATATATATATATATATATATTTTTTTTTTATATATATATATGTATATTTTTATATATATATATATATATATATATATATATACCAGCATGGAAAGATGAGGCGGCGCTCAGAGTCTTGAACACACTTAAAACTTGTAATAGTGCATGTCAACGTTTCGGTGTCTCCCCCTTCGTCAGGGGGAGACCCCGAAACGTTGACATGCACTATTACAAGTTTTAAGTTTGTTCAAGACTCTGAGGTCCGCCTCATCTTTCCATGCTGGTATCCATATGGTTTTTGCACCTGGAGGAGAGCACCTGAGCAAGCTAGCCCCATCGTCGGTGCAGTGCCCAGTGCCAGAGCATAAAATTGGTTTTATATATATATATATATATATATATAGAGAGAGAGAGAGAGAGAACGGAGTGGGTCCGGCACAGCCACTTGTAGAGAAAAGTACATAGGGTGCCCTCACAAAAGACAGATAGCAGACACAGGGTGGTGCGGCACTCCAATGATTCACAAAGGCAGAGGTATTTAGAATACAATGTTTCAATGCCCGTTTATTAGAATGGCATTTTCGTCAGGTATAATACAAATAAGCAGAACAGCTTACCTTAAATAGACAGCATCACCCATCGTGGCGCGAATGCCGCAGCAGGACTGCACACCCAGTGGCCGCGCGAATAAATGACGTCATGCCGCTCTGAAACAGAAGCGTGCGGGGTCATGTGACTAAACCCATCACCATAGCAACAAGATACAAAAGTACAATATATGGCTGACCGGAATACCAATCCAGTGTAGAGACTTAAATATTATCACATACAGAACAATATGACAAGACCATATTAAAAATCTAAAGAGAGCTATTAGCATGAAAAAAATATAGCTATGCTTAAATACCTCAACATTATATACCATATAAAAAATAGAAGACAAATATATAGTATTACACACTGCTAGCTAGAACACTGATCCCAGAGTGTTCATTAAGGCCCTTCGGTGAAAGAGTCCCCAAGCGGAAATTCCACTTAGCCTCACATTGCAATAACTTGAGGCCACGGTTACCACCACGTAGGGAATGAGGAATATGGTCAATCATCCTATACTTTAATGAAGCGAGACTATGGGCAGCCAGCGCAAAATGCCTTGCGACTGGCTGATCGCTCTTACCAGAGACCAAGGCAGCTTTAATGGAAGAACGATGGGCTGCCATACATTCTTTAAATGGTCGTTCAGTCTTTCCAATATAGGAAAGACCACAGGGGCAAATTATTTGATAAACGGTATAGACAGAGTTGCAAGTAAGTCTATGGTAAATCTTAAGGGCTTTACCAGTAAGGGGATGATAGAATAAATCTCCAGGGATTAAATATTTACAAATCACACAAGTGCAACGTATGCATCCTAGTTTACCCCTATAAATATTAGGGGCAGGTTGCGTAATATCAGATTTAACAAGAATATCACGGATATTACGTCCGCGTTTATAGCTAGGCATAAGTTCTATATCAGACAAATTACAGTCTGGATCAGACTTAATAATAGGCCAACGATTCTTGGCTATTTTATTAATCTTAGGACTAATCGGTGTATACTGTGTGACCCAAGGTAAAGAGGACTTTGGATTTCTTGGTTTAGATTTTAACAATGTTGCTCTATCAATACTCAAAACCCTAGCTTTAGTTTTTTGAAGCTGGGTATAATCATAACCACGTGATAAGAACTTTTGTAATAAAGAATCTATCTGTGATTCCGCTAATTTAATATCAGACGTAATACGTCTGGCTCTAATAAATTGTGAGTACGGCAGGCCCTGAATCAAGGACCTAGGATGGCAACTGGTAGATAACAAAAGATTATTACGATCTGTAAAATTAGAACTGGCTCTGCAACCACTAAACCCACCAGTATTGATAGTTCCAAGGCCTCAGTAGCGTCAAAACACTGAAGGGCCTGGCTCTGCTTCTATGGCGGCACACCTGGAGACTGCTCAGGGCAAACTAGTGTGTCACGGCACAGTTGTTGAAAAAAACTGTATCAGACGGTTGGTGTTAATGTTGTGGCTGCTGGATAAATAAATTATATATATATATATATATATATATATATTTTATATATATATATATATATATATATATATATACACCAGCATGGAAAGATGAGGCGGCACTCAGAGTCTTGAACAAACTTAAAACTTGTAATAGTGCATGTCAACGTTTCGGGGTCTCCCCCTTTGTCAGGGGGAGACCCCGAAACGTTGACATGCACTATTACAAGTTTTTAGTTTGTTCAAGACTCTGAGTGCCGCCTCATCTTTCCATGCTGGTATCCATATGGTTTTTGCACCTGGAGGAGAGCACCTGAGCAAGCCAGCCCCATCGTCGGGGCAGTGCCCAGTGCCAGAGCATAAAATTTATTTTTATATATATATATATATATATATATGGTTGCTTCAAGTTTAAGTTTATACAAAAAGTTTCATAGTTCTACTATTGTAGTTTTCCAAATCTTGCTTCAAACTTTATGTTCCCTGCAGGCTACTTACATCACACGCAAGAGAGTCTTAGTGAGGTCTCCACAGATTATAGAGATTACTGAAGCCACCTCTGACACCGTATAAGAGAAGGCTGCAGCAATGGGTTGCAAACTGATAATTGCATCAGTTTCTGCATCACCACACTATGTTATTGATGACATGTCTGATAGAGAATTGCTCTTTAAGAGTTTTTGCAGGTTAGTAAAAAAATAGTGCATTAGAGGAATTCTGTTATATAAACTTACTTTAGAGTTTTACAAATACAGTAGTTGGATATAATGAACAACATACTATAATCTTGTGTTTCTTGTTGTTACTTACACTGGATACCATACAAATTTCCCAGCCAAACTGTTGTGAAGCATACATTGATTTGTGTACTGTTTTCCTAGAGATGTAGTTGCTGCCCCCAGATCCTGACATGAAAAAGTAACACATTCAGTAGGAGAAAATTCCAAAATTTATAATGTGTGAAAGAAGAATGAAAGTTCTCTTTTGAAAAACTAAATATATAGATTTTGTAATTCTATTTTATTCCAAATATTAAAAGTCACTGAAACCTTGATATCATGATGTAGGTGCCTCTGAGTCTTTGAATGTTTTAGATATCCCCCCATTAGTTGGCAATTAAAATTACTGTGCTTTCTTTAAAGTAGTTTTATTCTATTTGAAAACTAACTCTACTCTGTTTTTTTTTACAGAGATGTTAAGAAATGTTAATAAAACATTCCACTACCTGATCAGCTTGAACTTTAAATATATTTTTAAAGCAATGTAACAGTGTTTAATCAGGTTTAGTTATTTATTAGGCTGACAATGTCATAGAATCAGATGCCATGAGTAGCATAACATTGACTGTATTGGAAACAAAAATGAAACTGGGGCTCAATGGATATTGCCCAGTAGCCCATTTTCGAAGTTAATATTTTACAGTAGGGAAGTGTGATACATTATATATTTTTATTGTATACTATAGATCCTTTCCAAGGGTATGATGTAGCCTGACACTTTTTTAGTGAACTGTGCACTAATGAAAATGTGTTGGGAGGAGTGAAAATGTGCCATTATTTGTTAAAATCAACACATTATTTAAAAATAAATAAAAATAAGTATGCATCTTTATTGTTAAGGGATGCATTTAAACTGGTAATTTTGGATATTATTTAGAGTGAACTATTTATTTCCAGGGCATAAAGCACATTTATTGTCCATTGACTAAATATTAGCTGTTCCTTTGCAAAGCTGTAGACTATAGCCAGGTATATATAATGCTAAGCCTCAATCCATAGGTCTTTTACGTAGGGTTTTTAGTTAATCACATAGGTTCACCAGTTTACCATCCATGACCTAGAACCCAGGCCACTATAGAGTTTAAAAATTACTGCACAGAAGCAATCAACTCAGTGATTCCAATAAATTAAATATTGCAAATACTTAACTCAGTGGGAGAGAGAGAAGAGTTTTAGACCAGCAAAAACAGTAAGTGATTTCCTTTGTGTGACTACTTTCATTGCCATTACATTGATTTATAACCTACTGTACTGTATAGCATGGAGGTCTCTAAATGGCATTCAACTTTTCTGTTATTCTATGTGGTCCATTGAATTGCTGCAGGAGAACTTTACATCCATCAGGTTTTTAATGAATTCTTGCTGACAATGCACCTCTTTGGGCCCAAGTCATACATTATGCTGATATTCATGCAAATGGCCAATATTATTTAATCTGCGCATGAATCCGAGTTGCACATCACATGCATCCTGATGGTGCTCATGCAAAGTTACAGTACAGAGTCACACACATGAAGAAATATATTAGAAATGTATGGAACATTCCTAAGCGGTGAGTGGGAGGTAACAGTGGGGTGACTTATCAAATGTAAATGTGGCACATTTAGTGGGGGGAATTCAATGGTTTGAAAAGTGGTTGGGTGTTGTTTTTTTCCTGTCTATTAGATAGGGAAAAAAACAGACACCCAACTGACTTTTCAAACAATTGAATACCCCCCAATGTGTGGCACAGGCATATCACTGAAAGTGGCTAAGACACTGAATCCTTTACAGAGGCAGCACGGATGATGTAATGGTTAGCATTACTGCCTAACAGCACTGAGGTCATGGGTTAGATTCCCACCATGGTCTTAAGTGTGTGGAGCTTGTATGTTCTCCCCGTACTTGTGTGGATTTCCTCCGAGTGCTCCGGTTTCCTCCCACAGTCCAAAAATATACTGGTAGGTTAATTGTCTCCCAAAAAATATAACCCTAGCTTGAATGTATGTACGTGTGCATGTAGTAGGGTATATAGATTATGAGCTCCACTGGGGCAGGGACTGATGTGAATGGCCAAATATTCTCTGTAAGCGCTGTGGAATATGTTTGTGCTATATAAATAACTGGTAGTAAATAAATACAAAGGAGGCCATACTTAGATGGCTAGTCTGCACTGCGACAAAATTTGCACACATAGCCGCCATTGCATTGGACTCACAATCAGGCCCTTCGTGTCAGTACAGATAATGTTTGTATAATATATTATCGTACTGAAAAACTTTTTTATTTCATTATTTAACCTGCGCTACCCCACTGTTTCATTGTTAATTGTATTTTGACAAACTTTGGGCACCAACAAAATGTCCTCGATACACTTTCTCTTTCTTAATTATATACATAATAAACTTTTTCTATTCGTTTAGTAATGAAATTTGTTTTTCTGTGGAGTATTTTTTACCCCAGGAATTTTGGCTATGCTACAGTATATAACTCTACATATATTGCAGCGTAAATAAGAGTAAAGATAACACTAATGTGATATACTGTATGAAGATTTGCGTATTACTTATTATAGTTACTGCTTGTACTTCAGGTCTTGATCACATAATGCAGGCGCAGAATACATCTTATGTCTTTCCCTTGGGATTTCCAAATCTTTACAACATGAACAGTTTATTGTTCTTGATCCTGCTCCTCCTTTACTGTGTCACCATATGCTTTAATCTTGTTATCATTTTTACTGTTTTAGTGACCAACAATCTGCACTCTCCAATGTATTTCTTCATCACACAGGTGTCTCTACTGGATATCCTGATATCCACGGACATTCTCCCCAACCTGCTTCAGATTGTCCTTCATGATGGTGGCACCTTGTCTCTTGCTGCCTGTTTATTACAGTTTTTTGTGTTTGCTGACTGTGAGGCATCAGAGTGTCTCATCCTAACGTTGATGTCTTATGACCGATATGTGGCTATCTGTAACCCACTGCGATATAACTCTATAATTAGTAAAGGGTTTTGTGTGAAATCTGTCATTGCATCATGGTCATTAAGTGTCTTGCTAATGATGATTATTGAAATAGGTATTTGCAAATTAGACTTCTGTGGACCGAATGTTATTGACCATTTCTTCTGTGATTTTCATCCTATTCTAGAGCTTTCTTGTTCAGATACGAAACTTTTTCAAATCCAAGTGTCTTTTTTTGGTATTATCTTTGTCATCTGTCCAACCACAATGATCATTGTTTCTTATGCGTATATAATCACCACCATCCTAAGCATCCGCTCCACCAGTGGGAGACAGAAAGCTTTCTCCACCTGCAGCTCCCACCTGACTGCTGTCTGTATATTTTTTGGGACTCTATTTTCTGTATATGTGATTCCAGCCAAAGGACAATTGTTGTCTATCAGCAAGGCATTATCACTGCTTTACACTGTGCTGACACCATGGGTTAATCCATTCATATACAGTCTGAGAAATAAAGACTTCAAGAAAGCTTTTGAAAATTGTAAATATAATTTTTTAGGCTATTTAATTAGAGAATAATGATGCACAAACAGTATTTTTTTTGTAACAAACTCCAAAAAATATATATAAACAATTTCCTTAAGTCCCATCTCGTAAGCATGGATCTCAGATCTCAAAAATGTATCTTGAGTGTTTTTTATTGAATATAAGTCCCTCCCTCATGATTTCAGGTGTGAGATTTGGTCAATAGTGACTGGAAATTGTTAAAATTAATAATATTGATTATAGTTATAATATAGGAACAAAAAAAGGCCCAAGTTTTATGATTGTAACTGTTTTTATGATTTTTTTTATGAAATACAGATCCACAACCAAAATCAAAGGTCTGTTGCCCTTATTATTGCACATTTCAGTTTTTCACACTATCTATTGTACTCTCATCTATTCCCACTCATCTATTGTACTGTGTTCTATAAGAAATATCTCCAGAAGGATATACACACATTAGGGTCTATACAAAGAACAGCAATTGAAGTGGTGCATGGCCTACATCACAAAACTTATTTAGAATGGTTAAAAGAGCTTGTAGCAGGGAATGGAAATGTGGACACGATAGAAACTTCCAAATACATCAAGGGTTTTAGCAAGCTACAGGACAGAACCATTCTCCAAAGGGAGAGAAGTGTTAGAACATGAGAACATGCACTGCAGCTGGAGGGAGGTAGGTTCATGGGAAAATTGATGAAAAATTACCTTACAGAAATTATAGTGGACAAGTGTAATAGTCTCCCATCAGAGGTGGTAGAGTCTAATATAATAGAGCAATGTAAACATGCTTGTGATGGACATAATTATATCCTTAAAAGAATTAAGGTTCAAAATGGTATTGAAGTTATTTTAAGGTTAAAAATGTGGCAGATGGGCCAAATGGCTCTTATCTTTAAAATTTTATATTTCTATCTTTATAATTTTACCATTTTCCACAAAAGGGCAACCAACATGCAATACAAATGAACTATCCGATCAAACTGAGCACAATGCTGTCGTTCTACACCCCTGAAATGGTCACCACCACTTGTCCAGCAGTAGGAAAAATGGACTAATGTAGCGGATCAAAGTAGGGGGTAGAAATTGAAACCAAGCAGTGTGATTAAAGCACAGTAATTTTTTGATCCAGCTCACCTTTCTGTGCACCCCGACTACATTTCTGTGCACCCCGACTACATTTTATTTTAATCTGTTTTTCCTACAGTATGCGTTGATGTTTTTGTATGCCATGAGTATTTATATTTATTTTTCTATAAGCTAGAAATTATTAATAATGTTGCCATGTGGAGTGTTTAATCAAAAATGAGAAAACAATTAGCGCATGCAGATAGTGGCAGCTCATGTAAAAATAACAATAATCTGGCACAAAAATACTTCAGTACTAAGTGTGAGTTGGGAGGAGTTAAGCCTGCTTATGCACTGGTTGTCATGACTACATGCTATGTCTCTGATTGGTCATGGGCACCCAAAGGTCATTGATGAGCGATAGTTAGCTAGCGTGGTACGTTCCAACAGAAGAGCTACTACATTAGTGTAGCACAAATTGCTTAAAATGTTAATGAATGCTATAATAGAAAGGTGTCAGAACAAGCAGTGCATTGCAACTGGCTGCATAGCCACACACTGATCAGAGTGCGAATGCTGATCTCTATTCTCCACCAAAAGTGCCTACAAGGGGCAGGCGGCACTCAGAGTCTTGAACAAACTTAAAACTTGTAATAGTGCATGTCAACGTTTCGGGGTCTCCCCCTTTGTCAGGGGGAGACCCCGAAATGTTGACATGCACTATTACAAGTTTTTAGTTTGTTCAAGACTCTGAGTGCCGCCTCATCTTTCCATGCTGGTATCCATATGGTTTTTGCACCTGGAGGAGAGCACCTGAGCAAGCCAGCCCCATCGTCGGGGCAGTGCCCAGTGCCAGAGCATAAAATTTGTTTTTATATATATATATATATATATATATATGGTTGCTTCAAGTTTAAGTTTATACAAAAAGTTTCATAGTTCTACTATTGTAGTTTTCCAAATCTTGCTTCAAACTTTATGTTCCCTGCAGGCTACTTACATCACACGCAAGAGAGTCTTAGTGAGGTCTCCACAGATTATAGAGATTACTGAAGCCACCTCTGACACCGTATAAGAGAAGGCTGCAGCAATGGGTTGCAAACTGATAATTGCATCAGTTTCTGCATCACCACACTATGTTATTGATGACATGTCTGACAAAGAAGTGCTCTTTAAGAGTTTTTGCAGGTTAGTAAAAAAATAGTGCATTAGAGGAATTCTGTTATATAAACTTACTTTAGAGTTTTACAAATACAGTAGTTGGATATAATGAACAACATACTATAATCTTGTGTTTCTTGTTGTTACTTACACTGGATACCATACAAATTTCCCAGCCAAACTGTTGTGAAGCATACATTGATTTGTGTACTGTTTTCCTAGAGATGTAGTTGCTGCCCCCAGATCCTGGCATGAAAAAGTAACACATTCAGTAGGAGAAAATTCCAAAATTTATAATGTGTGAAAGAAGAATGAAAGTTCTCTTTTGAAAAACTAAATATATAGATTTTGTAATTCTATTTTATTCCAAATATTAAAAGTCACTGAAACCTTGATATCATGATGTAGGTGCCTCTGAGTCTTTGAATGTTTTAGATATCCCCCCATTAGTTGGCAATTAAAATTACTGTGCTTTCTTTAAAGTAGTTTTATTCTATTTGAAAACTAACTCTACTCTGTTTTTTTTTACAGAGATGTTAAGAAATGTTAATAAAACATTCCACTACCTGATCAGCTTGAACTTTAAATATATTTTTAAAGCAATGTAACAGTGTTTAATCAGGTTTAGTTATTTATTAGGCTGACAATGTCATAGAATCAGATGCCATGAGTAGCATAACATTGACTGTATTGGAAACAAAAATGAAACTGGGGCTCAATGGATATTGCCCAGTAGCCCATTTTCGAAGTTAATATTTTACAGTAGGGAAGTGTGATACATTATATATTTTTATTGTATACTATAGATCCTTTCCAAGGGTATGATGTAGCCTGACACTTTTTTAGTGAACTGTGCACTAATGAAAATGTGTTGGGAGGAGTGAAAATGTGCCATTATTTGTTAAAATCAACACATTATTTAAAAATAAATAAAAATAAGTATGCATCTTTATTGTTAAGGGATGCATTTAAACTGGTAATTTTGGATATTATTTAGAGTGAACTATTTATTTCCAGGGCATAAAGCACATTTATTGTCCATTGACTAAATATTAGCTGTTCCTTTGCAAAGCTGTAGACTATAGCCAGGTATATATAATGCTAAGCCTCAATCCATAGGTCTTTTACGTAGGGTTTTTAGTTAATCACATAGGTTCACCAGTTTACCATCCATGACCTAGAACCCAGGCCACTATAGAGTTTAAAAATTACTGCACAGAAGCAATCAACTCAGTGATTCCAATAAATTAAATATTGCAAATACTTAACTCAGTGGGAGAGAGAGAAGAGTTTTAGACCAGCAAAAACAGTAAGTGATTTCCTTTGTGTGACTACTTTCATTGCCATTACATTGATTTATAACCTACTGTACTGTATAGCATGGAGGTCTCTAAATGGCATTCAACTTTTCTGTTATTCTATGTGGTCCATTGAATTGCTGCAGGAGAACTTTACATCCATCAGGTTTTTAATGAATTCTTGCTGACAATGCACCTCTTTGGGCCCAAGTCATACATTATGCTGATATTCATGCAAATGGCCAATATTATTTAATCTGCGCATGAATCCGAGTTGCACATCACATGCATCCTGATGGTGCTCATGCAAAGTTACAGTACAGAGTCACACACATGAAGAAATATATTAGAAATGTATGGAACATTCCTAAGCGGTGAGTGGGAGGTAACAGTGGGGTGACTTATCAAATGTAAATGTGGCACATTTAGTGGGGGGAATTCAATGGTTTGAAAAGTGGTTGGGTGTTGTTTTTTTCCTGTCTATTAGATAGGGAAAAAAACAGACACCCAACTGACTTTTCAAACAATTGAATACCCCCCAATGTGTGGCACAGGCATATCACTGAAAGTGGCTAAGACACTGAATCCTTTACAGAGGCAGCACGGATGATGTAATGGTTAGCATTACTGCCTAACAGCACTGAGGTCATGGGTTAGATTCCCACCATGGTCTTAAGTGTGTGGAGCTTGTATGTTCTCCCCGTACTTGTGTGGATTTCCTCCGAGTGCTCCGGTTTCCTCCCACAGTCCAAAAATATACTGGTAGGTTAATTGTCTCCCAAAAAATATAACCCTAGCTTGAATGTATGTACGTGTGCATGTAGTAGGGTATATAGATTATGAGCTCCACTGGGGCAGGGACTGATGTGAATGGCCAAATATTCTCTGTAAGCGCTGTGGAATATGTTTGTGCTATATAAATAACTGGTAGTAAATAAATACAAAGGAGGCCATACTTAGATGGCTAGTCTGCACTGCGACAAAATTTGCACACATAGCCGCCATTGCATTGGACTCACAATCAGGCCCTTCGTGTCAGTACAGATAATGTTTGTATAATATATTATCGTACTGAAAAACTTTTTTATTTCATTATTTAACCTGCGCTACCCCACTGTTTCATTGTTAATTGTATTTTGACAAACTTTGGGCACCAACAAAATGTCCTCGATACACTTTCTCTTTCTTAATTATATACATAATAAACTTTTTCTATTCGTTTAGTAATGAAATTTGTTTTTCTGTGGAGTATTTTTTACCCCAGGAATTTTGGCTATGCTACAGTATATAACTCTACATATATTGCAGCGTAAATAAGAGTAAAGATAACACTAATGTGATATACTGTATGAAGATTTGCGTATTACTTATTATAGTTACTGCTTGTACTTCAGGTCTTGATCACATAATGCAGGCGCAGAATACATCTTATGTCTTTCTCTTGGGATTTCCAAATCTTTACAACATGAACAGTTTATTGTTCTTGATCCTGCTCCTCCTTTACTGTGTCACCATATGCTTTAATCTTGTTATCATTTTTACTGTTTTAGTGACCAACAATCTGCACTCTCCAATGTATTTCTTCATCACACAGGTGTCTCTACTGGATATCCTGATATCCACGGACATTCTCCCCAACCTGCTTCAGATTGTCCTTCATGATGGTGGCACCTTGTCTCTTGCTGCCTGTTTATTACAGTTTTTTGTGTTTGCTGACTGTGAGGCATCAGAGTGTCTCATCCTAACGTTGATGTCTTATGACCGATATGTGGCTATCTGTAACCCACTGCGATATAACTCTATAATTAGTAAAGGGTTTTGTGTGAAATCTGTCATTGCATCATGGTCATTAAGTGTCTTGCTAATGATGATTATTGAAATAGGTATTTGCAAATTAGACTTCTGTGGACCGAATGTTATTGACCATTTCTTCTGTGATTTTCATCCTATTCTAGAGCTTTCCTGTTCAGATACGAAACTTTTTCAAATCCATGTGTCTTTTTTTGGTATTATCTTTGTCATCTGTCCAACCACAATGATCATTGTTTCTTATGCGTATATAATCACCACCATCCTAAGCATCCGCTCCACCAGTGGGAGACAGAAAGCTTTCTCCACCTGCAGCTCCCACCTGACTGCTGTCTGTATATTTTTTGGGACTCTATTTTCTGTATATGTGATTCCAGCCAAAGGACAATTGTTGTCTATCAGCAAGGCATTATCACTGCTTTACACTGTGCTGACACCATGGGTTAATCCATTCATATACAGTCTGAGAAATAAAGACTTCAAGAAAGCTTTTGAAAAATGTAAATATAATTTTTTAGGCTATTTAATTAGAGAATAATGATGCACAAACAGTATTTTTTTTGTAACAAACTCCAAAAAATATATATAAACAATTTCCTTAAGTCCCATCTCGTAAGCATGGATCTCAGATCTCAAAAATGTATCTTGAGTGTTTTTTATTGAATATAAGTCCCTCCCTCATGATTTCAGGTGTGAGATTTGGTCAATAGTGACTGGAAATTGTTAAAATTAATAATATTGATTATAGTTATAATATAGGAACAAAAAAAGGCCCAAGTTTTATGATTGTAACTGTTTTTATGATTTTTTTTATGAAATACAGATCCACAACCAAAATCAAAGGTCTGTTGCCCTTATTATTGCACATTTCAGTTTTTCACACTATCTATTGTACTCTCATCTATTCCCACTCATCTATTGTACTGTGTTCTATAAGAAATATCTCCAGAAGGATATACACACATTAGGGTCTATACAAAGAACAGCAATTGAAGTGGTGCATGGCCTACATCACAAAACTTATTTAGAATGGTTAAAAGAGCTTGTAGCAGGGAATGGAAATGTAGACACGATAGAAACTTCCAAATACATCAAGGGTTTTAGCAAGCTACAGGACAGAACCATTCTCCAAAGGGAGAGAAGTGTTAGAACATGAGAACATGCACTGCAGCTGGAGGGAGGTAGGTTCATGGGAAAATTGATGAAAAATTACCTTACAGAAATTATAGTGGACAAGTGTAATAGTCTCCCATCAGAGGTGGTAGAGTCTAATATAATAGAGCAATGTAAACATGCTTGTGATGGACATAATTATATCCTTAAAAGAATTAAGGTTCAAAATGGTATTGAAGTTATTTTAAGGTTAAAAATGTGGCAGATGGGCCAAATGGCTCTTATCTTTAAAATTTTATATTTCTATCTTTATAATTTTACCATTTTCCACAAAAGGGCAACCAACATGCAATACAAATGAACTATCCGATCAAACTGAGCACAATGCTGTCGTTCTACACCCCTGAAATGGTCACCACCACTTGTCCAGCAGTAGGAAAAATGGACTAATGTAGCGGATCAAAGTAGGGGGTAGAAATTGAAACCAAGCAGTGTGATTAAAGCACAGTAATTTTTTGATCCAGCTCACCTTTCTGTGCACCCCGACTACATTTCTGTGCACCCCGACTACATTTTATTTTAATCTGTTTTTCCTACAGTATGCGTTGATGTTTTTGTATGCCATGAGTATTTATATTTATTTTTCTATAAGCTAGAAATTATTAATAATGTTGCCATGTGGAGTGTTTAATCAAAAATGAGAAAACAATTAGCGCATGCAGATATAATTCTGATCACCTTTTCATGCTTAGCCAACAATGTCATTATATTGCACTGGATTTGACTCCTAAGCACCTACTCCACAGGTGCATACAGTCACCAACTGCAATGGGAGAACACTCAGCACCAACTGCTACGGGGGAATGGCAAATAGAGATAATTCTTATCATTTCTTCATCTTTCACAATCTGGCTACCATCCCTAATAAATTGGATATAAACTGTATTTTAAACTATATTGGTGACTAGGATCTACTCTTCCATCACCTGTGTATGCTGTACCTGCAAAACATTGTATCGGTCTGGTGTTTGCAACTCCTGATGTCTGTATTGCCATCTACTTAGAGGAAATAGGGTTGATAATGTCGATTTTATATTAAAACATAAAGCTATACCTTTAAACACACCTTTACCATGGAGCCGCTGCGGCCGCTAGACTTAATATGCACTCTACGTACCTTTTACGCTATTTACGTAATGAGTCCCGTACAATGTATGGACTCTGCGTACAAACTCCGCGCTGACGGTACAAAGTACCCGCAGGGCGTACACACCCAAATGATAACACTTTTAAACCTTATACTGCTAAGCAGTACAATAATGAATACACTTTAAACCTTAGCAGTGCAATTGAATGATAAAACACTTTAAACCTTAGCAGGGCAATGTAATGATAAAACACTTTAAACCTTAGCAGGGCAATGTAATGATAAAACACTTTAAACCTTTACAGGGCAATGTAATGATAAAACACTTTAAACCTTAGCAGGGCAATGAGGACACGACACCAAGTGTGATTTTACCTCTGGGTACCGAAACCACAGTGGATTATTTCTGAAAGGGGGTTTACACCACAAATTATGCACTACAATACAACAGAGTAAATGGCTACAGTCAATGTACATACGTGAGAATATTCGCATGCGCTTCCTGGTCCAGTCCTCCGTAATCAAATAGATAACGTTGTGAGTCTTGTGTGACCAAGCCTGCTGCAGGCTCTCTTTATTCACTTCATCCAAAACATAACACAATGGATACTGTAATCTCTTTGTCCATTGGACACATGGATGGTCATTTACAGTACAGGAGAGGTCATAGGTCTGTTTGAATAGGTGGGCGATGTCTATTTTCACTGCTCTTGTAGGTGGTCTCCTCTGGATTCCCGCCACATACATAATGTACAGTAAGTACAGTTTATATCTATATTCTGCTTCTGCACATAACTATCCTCAGGAACATGCGATCTTTCCGCAAACCAACACCAGAATGTTTCCCTTAAAATACCCTACAGCTGGATACCAAACACCACCTTGTAACCTTGTTCTATCCCCTCCTATCCTGTAAAGGTGAATCCCTTTGTTCTGTAACCATTTTAAACAGCTATTACTTTCTGATGTGGTGCAGGGAGGCTATGTGCACATTGTGCACTATTTGGATTAAATATGTAATGTGTTTTGATAGCTCTCCATGCAATCACAAACTCTACCGTAAATACCCATACCACGCGCATATGCGCACGACCGCGGCAGCGGCCATATGCAAATTGCGGATATGTGCACGCACGGCAGAACAAGTACACGCGCAGAGGCCATCTGTGTGTGGTTTGTACGTGGTGTGTGTACTGCAATATTTTTCGACTTTGACAGTCCACCCTTTGGAAGTCACCAATAACTGCCACTATCTAATCACTAAACACAAAAATATCAATACAATATCTACAGACGATTGGATGGTTGGAGGAGAGTTGTAGGCGGGAAATGTATGACCTAGAGGGATAGTAAAAAGCATGTATGTATGAATCCATGTCTGAGGGACATGTATCATCGTGCCGTATATGTTCTAGATAAGCTTTGAGGTATTGCGAAGTATACATTAAATCCTTCTCATCCCGTATTAAGGGTCTGTAAGTGGGCCAACAAACACTACCGAGCTCTTTTCGGCTTCTTGTTCCTACAAATGGGGTGCACATTTAGTTGATGATACATGAAGGGGGAACATATGTGAGTACTAGTATATGTGGATATCACCTGTCGACTATGTGTGTCATTAACTGAAGGTTGTAGAGATGAAGATAAGACACATATCTAAAATACATTCACATAACATTTTCATAAACATTCTTGGGTATGGTCGATGTCTTTTCCGGATAGGTGTATCTGGGCAGAGGGGGAGACAGGAAAAACGGGTGAAAGAAACAGGCCATGGAATTCATTTGCAATCCTTATCACAACACTGTCTCTATGGATGGGTTGTAAATTAAATCTGCTGCTGTAACAGCACCCCCCGCTACTTAGACTCATCAATTTTGTGCCGTGCTTGCACCGCGTTAGAATTCGAACACACCTAAATATCAAGCCAATAATTATGACGACTCCCAGGATACAAAGGAGAAACTTCCCTACACTCATAACAACATTTTGAGCCCACTCTCCTAAACCTGAGAACCAATTGCGTGGGTTCAACCATGAGACCCAGCCGGTCAGTTAATTACTCACAGCAGTCAGGGTAAGGTTGTATCTCTTACGGAACTCCCACTTCAACTGCAAGATATTGTCCATCTTTTGATCGATGATCTCGGCTGGGTCATCAGTGCTGTTTGTAATATACGTGCAGCACTTCACACCATATTGAGTTGCCAAAGTGACACACTACCCACCCGTCACAGCTGTGATATAATTAATGACCATCCTGTGCTGGATCAGTTCCGTCTTGTAAACTTGTAACTCCCTTCCTGTATACCTGAAGATGTCGTCATACATCTCAGTGATATTATCTATCAAGTTCGCTAGCGCATGGATATACCTATAATTTATAATTCCTCTGGCAGTATGGGTGATGTCTAATGCGAGAAGGAATTGAATCCCAGTGGATTCGTGGATCAAATCAGAGGCTACGTGCTCTGTCCTATCTATGAGGTGTCTCTTGACGATGTGTTCATAGTGAGTGTGAGTATAAGGAGCCTGAGCACAGCGGTGAACGTCTTTCATCTTATCATGGGTTATGGTCATGACCTCTGGCAACACTCTTCCAATATAACACAATTTTTCTGAGCTCGGGGCAAGCCACTTGTACGCCTTCCTCCCACATATGAAATAGGCATCATCAGGGAGAACATAGGGGACAAAATATGACATCACCATATTGCAAACTTTCCAAGTGAAAAACCCAATCCCTAGTTCTCCCATCTGCTCTGTACAAGTATCGGGCTGGATGATATGAGCACAGTACCCTGGTGATACTTTTCCAACCCACATGGTCTTGCTTCCTCGAGTATACCTATACCGGAAATACCTTCCACTGTTGGCTATTTGGCGTACAAGTTGCGAATCTATGGGTATCTTATCAGCTCTGTATGAAAAGGTCATTGTCTGGTTATTCCAGGTCACTTCCCAATTTCCCGGTTTTCAGTAATTGGAAATGTTGAAACATAATAAGGATCTATCTACATGATACTGGTGGAGCTTCAAGCTAGGGGGCCTAGAAATATGAAATTTCTTGTCCACCGGTCTCCCACCCCGTAATTCGAGTACCTCATCTATTGCTAAATGGTACGGTACTAATCCTGACTTGCTCTGACCTTGAGGTACTTGTGAGCACACCCAGCATTCTGTCTGGTTAAAGACCTTACCCACTAGTGAGTGGTAATCACTCAATGGATGATGGTCCATGTTGATATTAAGGCTGGACTGACATCTTTGGATGCACCCATCCTCGACTATGTTCTCACAATTCCTACAAATGCAATTTTCCTCAGACAATAGCCCTTCACAGTGCCTCCGAGCTCCTTGACTACCAGAGCGCTTTCTGATACTCGCCTTTGCTTGATTAGTGTGTTGCTCTTGAGATTCTACAAATCCATCCTCGCCATCAGAACCCATTCCAGATCCTTTCTCGACCTCTCTGGGACCCTCACCGAAACAGACAGTCCTGGTCAACAACAGGATTAACAGGAAAACACGGAACGCAGTCTCTTGGGGTAAGTCCATCTTGTTAAGGGAAGAGAAGGGAAACAAGAAGGGGGAGAAAGAGAAGGAGAGAAGGAGGATAGTGGGGGATGGAGAAAATAATATGAAAAAAAAAACTGGTGCGACAACCGCCTCTGGTCTTGTTGTTCTCTGTGCTCAGGTGCCGTCTCAACCTTCCCGGAACAGACACTCCAGTGATACGATGTTCTCTACACTCTGCTCTTTGTGATGAGTTCTCTCCGGGTCAGCGACCTTTCTGTAGGGAACATAAATCTTGCATTTCAATGTGTTTAACTGTTGTGTATTATCAGTTGTGTGCAGTAAACCATCTGTGGAAAGTGAAAAGAGAGGGGAAATAATAAAAAGAAAATTTGTCAGATTTGCTTTCACCATCAGGCTGTTACACCATCATGTATATCGGTAGCTATGCACAGTCTCCCTTCACCAGTATTCCCATTCTACACCCTTTGTGCATGACCAGGCATACTGATACTGGTGTCCCTATGCTGGTGAGATATACTGGGTTTGGGCAGAACTCTGAAAAGACCGAGTAAGCATGTGATGTTTGAACTGTAATCCTGTCGGTGAACGTAAGAGATGAAGAGGAAACTTTGAAAACAAATCACAGAGTTTAGTAACAGATAAGTTTGTAGAGGCAAAGAAAATTTTACAAAGTTTGACATCTGGATTAGGCACTACGGGGAATGATTCCCTAATCGGTCTGTTCCCCTAAAAAAAATTCTATGTGTGTTATATCTCTATTGGGACTATCCCAGCCATCAATCCAGTGTCTTGTCCATTCTAAGTTCATAGGGAACCCGGTATCCTTGAGATAATTTCCTCTACCTGTGATGGACATGCATCTAAAACAGTGAAATGCAACATTAGTCTTCGTGGGTATCTAACATATTTTGTGCTTCCTGGGTGGGAGCACTCTATATGTATACCATCTCTAACAAAACTCCTGTTAAGTTACATAGAGGTCACTTCTGCAAGAGAGAGAAGCAGAAGTTTAGAGGCCTCCTCCTAACCCCAGTAAGTTCTGTCAAAAGGGTAAAGTTGCATTTATTCTGTTCTTCCCATTAACCGAATCTGTGTTTTTCTATACAGTATCGTGATTCCTTACTATATGTTCCTTGATCCCGTCTATGTGTTTAATAACGTGGCTTGTTTACTCTGTCTAGGGGTCTATATTGGCTATGTGCTGTACTACTCGTACAATTTCTAGCACAATGTCCTTTATTTTTACAAATGTAACATATTCTCGGTATTTTGTTACTACTACGGTTTTGGGGTTTGAGCTGATGAGACTTTGGTGTAAGAGCCTGCATATTTTCAATCCTCAGCCTCTCCTCTTGTAGTTTCCTACGCCTAGCAATATTCCTATGGTGTTCAATTGCGCACTCTCTAAGGCAAGCTACTGTGACCCCTCTCCAACCAGGCAAAGAGGTTTGTACTCTGTCCCTCACTGTCTTATCGAGTCCGTCCATCAGCACAGAGACAGCCACTACTCTGTAATTATCATCGTTCCCTGCATCCGATACCCCTATGTATCTATCCATTATTTGCAGGGCCCGATGGAAATATTCAGATGCCATTTCATTTTCCCTCTGCTTTATGGAGAAAATTCTTCTCCACTTAACAGTTGTGGGGAAATACAACTCTAGTTGCCTGTTAATTTGCTCTAAGTTCTCCTGATTGAGTTTGTCAGTCATACGACTATGCGAATATAATCTACAATCAGTGATGAATTTTTGGGTGTCAATATTAGGGGGTAGGCATGCTTTCAAAAATGTCCGCCAATGTTGGTTTGTCGGTTCATACGCATTACCCAGATCTCTGATAAACTTTTGACATCTGGCTAAATGCTTCCGAGGGTCGGGGAATTCTGAAATTATTGACCGCAGCTCATCTCTGGGCCACAGGCAATATATTGCATTATTCCTGGTGAGTATTATTCCCTGACTATCGGTTCCCCCATTGGGAGTTACTATTTCCAAGACAGGGTGTAAGTCTACCATTCCGTTCCTAATCTGTTTACAATGAGGTGTTGTTGTCTCTGTGCAATGAACTGTCTCACACTTACCGGTAGCTGTGACCTCACCCGTTCTTTCATTGGGGAATATTGTTACTGCACTACCTGGTAGGACAGGCCCCACCTGAGTTTCCTGCAAGGTGACTGCTTGGAGGAGAGCTGCGATTTGGCTGAATCCTTCATCTTCCTGTGACCTAAAACCTTGGAGATACTTCAAAAAAGAAAACAGGATACATCTTGCAAAAATTAGGGTTAATACATTGCTCTTTTATATTACTATCATTTACGGATGTATCATTAACTGTAGCCTTCTGTTCCCCTTTGACCTGTGTCGACAATGGTGTGTTTGTGTTCTCATTCCCGCTAGGTTTGGAACCTGCTGCGTATGTTAATTTCCCTTGCATATCCCCTTCTTGTTGCCATAAGTTTAAACAATCTGTATGTCTAATCCTTTGTTTTCTGGATTTTATTAGACATATCCTAATCCTTAAATTCTGCAATACCTCTGGTTCAAAACTGCCTACCTTAGGGAATGGTTCCCTATCTTCCGCAGTCATACGTTCCCATTCATTGCATAAAACTTCTGTGTGTGAACCATACTTTTCACACATAATGAACCTCGCTGACCCCCTGGGCCACGGTATGTCAACCTGAACCCTGGTTGGACGTCCCTTACTTGAGCAACTGGCCCCCATAATTTGCAGGTATTACCCTTTCGGCTAATCCCACAAAAAAACAAAATACTCAATATAAGGCAACGGTGAAAGTTTTCCAAGTGCTTTCACCCACTCTCGCCCACGTTGGCCAGTACTACCATACACTGTTGATAGCGAAGGCAATGTACCCAACCTAGGGCCCCTATGTAACCTCTATTTACTGGAAGTTTCTGGGAATAACTTACCCTTTCCAGTAAATATAGGCCGTTGGAGATTTCCTGAGAGAGGCCAGCGAAAACTCCCTAAACCTTCATTATACACAAATCACGCTTGCGTATGCTATATACAGCGCTAATGATACCGCGATTTTACGCAAAGCTCGTAAAAAGAGTATCACGTTGCGCTAAATATTGCACCCACGAACGCGCGGTCCAATCGCACAGCGTATGGGTACTTGTTACTTATCCGCCGTACGACCACTGGAATCGAATCACAAGCTGAGAAAAATCAGCCAGAGCGTATCAAAAATTATATAGGTAAACCTCGCTGACCCCCTGGGCCGCGGTACTCTAAACTTCGCTGACCACCTGGGCCGCGGTACTCTAAACCTTGCTGACCTACTGGGCCGCGGTACTCTACTACCTTGCTCCTTTGTACTTCAATCTATATTTACATGAGTCAGCTGCCTCACGCCACCAAGCCTCCACTCACTTGGTGTACCACTCGACGGGATCCCAAATTCCTGGGGTTCACTACGTTCAATGTTACGTTCGCTCACTCACGTTCGCTCACTCAAATACACTTTGGTTTTTCTGTACAGAAAATTATCTTTCATTCAGATAAAACAGCTTTATTCCCAGAGGCAATACAGTAAAAAAGGTTTTATTTAAACTAAATCTTGGAAACCGAGCAATTTGTGCTAATGTAGCGTTGCTACTGTCCCACCTTTAAACTAAATGGTACTATTGTGTAATTTGTACTTAGCGGTCGTACCCTTACTCACGTTGCGTAAACATGCAACCGTGCATATATCTTTACCGTGCGTACGCAGTCCCGTACTTTGTCCGAGACACGTGTACAAAAACCGTACATCCGCAATAGTACAAATCCCACACTTCTATAAATGTAAGCGATATTACCTGTAATCGCTCACAACACAACACAGTGTTTTTCTGTATAAACCTTATTAACTAGGCCAGACTGCGTTTGTGTTTTACGTTTACTCCCTTAATATTTACTCTATATTTTAACTATATAGCAACAAATTTCTCCTGCCTTTACACAGTTCTAAATGAATCTAGTAATCAGTAATTTAAATGATATGATTCAGATTGGATAGCTATCTTGCAGAACATACACTGATATAAATAAACACATAATTATAATAATCATATATATATACCATTCATTGGTCTCCTGAGACTCTTTTACCCATTCAGTGCTTCTAATTTGCATATGAAAGCTATGTGCTTTTGTCTGCCTGTAAAAGCAGTTACACAGGTTAATTTGCATTTCAATGGCTATCTTATAGCAAGCAGAGTTAACTGAATCCTAGAGGTAAAAGAGGAAAAAAACTTTGTTTTTTTATCTGTGTGTAATTCTTACATCAAGTATTCATCTTACTATTAACCTTTACTAGGCCCCATTGAAACTATTTGTAATTGACTATGGCATTGGTTAAATAATGCATTGGTACCTCATATATCGTGTTTCATTGTGACCAAAGAAAGCTGATTATTACTGAGCAGATTGAAAATCAGCCATTTAGAAAAATTACCTTCCCAAAATGGCCGCTGCTCCTCCCCCTTCCACATCCATGAGGGTTACACAAAATGGTGGACAGGCCATGTGGTTAATCCAAAATGGAGGACAGACCATGCGGCTTCCTTTGTCACAAAGGAATCACACATCATACAAGCACCTGAAGTTATTCTAGGCCTGAGTTAAAAAAAACACTATATCAAGGTTATGCAACAACTTTTAAATATACTTTTAAACCTACTTAAATAGATAAACAATCCAATCTGAATCAAACACAATATGACTTATTTGAACCTTGTTTTGCAACAATAAAAATACATTTTAGCATCTTAAATATTATGAGAAACGCATTGTCCCTTGAATTTCATACCAGCGGCTTACTGATACCACAATATTACATTAACGTGGATGTTATTTTCATCAGCTTCTCAATGCGTCCATTGGAGCTGGTCAATTACAGCCACGTTTGTAATGTACAGTGCATCATTAAGAACGTGATATCCCGTGAGAGCCCCCAATTGATAACGTCGATTTTATATTAAAACATAAAGCTATACCTTTAAACACACCTTTACCATGGAGCCGCTGCGGCCGCTAGACTTAATATGCACTCTACGTACCTTTTACGCTATTTACGTAATGAGTCCCGTACAATGTCCGGACTCTGTGTACAAACGCTGCGCTGTCGGTACAAAGTACCCGCAGCGCGTACACACCCAATTGATAACGCTTTTAAACCTTATACAGCTAAGCAATACAATAATGAATACACTTTAAACCTTAGAAGTGCAATGTAATGATAAAACACTTTAAACCTTAGCAGGGCAATGTAATGATAAAACACTTTAAACCTTAGCAGGGCTATGTAATGATAAAACACTTTAAACCTTAGCAGGGCAATGAGGACACGACACCAATTGTGATTTTACCGCTGGGTACCGACACTACAGTGGATTATTTCTGAAAGGGGGTTTACACTACAAATTATGCACTACAATACAACAGAGTAAATGGCTATAGTCAATGTACATAGGTGAGAATATTCGCATGCGCTTCCTGGTCCAGTCCTCCGTAATCAAATAGATAATGTTGTGAGTCTTGTGTGACCAAGCCTGCTGCAGGCTCTCTTTATTCACTTCATCCAAAACATAACACAATGGATACTGTAATATCTTTGTCCATTGGACACAGGGATGGTGATTTACAGTACAGGAGAGGTCATAGGTCTGTTTGAATAGGTGGGCAATGTCTATTTTCACTGCTCTTGTAGGTGGTCTCCTCTGGATTCCCGCCGCATACATAATGTACAGTAAATACAGTTTATATCTATATTCTGCTTCTGCACATAACTATCCTCAGGAACATGCGATCTTCCGCAAACCAACACCAGAATGTTTCCCTTAAAATACCCTATAGCTGGATACCAAACACCACCTTGTAACCTTGTTCTGTCCCCTCCTATCCTGTAAAGGTGAATCCCTTTGTTCTGTAACCATTTTAAACAGCTATTACTTTCTGATGTGGTGCAGGGAGGCTATGTGCACATTGTGCACTATTTGGATTAAATATGTAATGTGTTTTGATAGCTCTCCATGCATTCACAAACTCTACCGTAAATACCAATACCACGCGCTGATGCGCACGACCGCGGGAGTGGCCATACGCAAATTGCGGATATGTGCACGCACGGCAGAACAAGTACACGCGCAGAGGGCATCTGTGTGTGGTTTGTACGTGGTGTGTGTACTGCAATATTTTTTGACTTTGACAGGGTATGCAGATGAGAAGAGTGCACATACTTCATCTTCATTTGTGGGATCAAATGAAGAGAATGTGTTAGAGGGTTCAGGGAGGGAATTGAGCAGGTCACTGGCTATAGAAGAGCATACCATTTCATTTTGGATTTTATCAATGTTGTCCTTAAATTGGAAGAAAGATCTTGTGCACTGATAGTAGCTGGTAGGATTGATGAGGGAGGGATAAGAAGTGATTTAAATGTGTTAAAAAGTTTCTTGGGGTTAGAGGCTTGAGCACAAATGAGACATTGGAAATATGTTGGTTTGGCAGTGTCCAGAGCATTACCATAAAAGTGGTAAATGGTCTTACATGTGAGGAAGTCACTTGAACTACAAGATTTACGCACTGACATTCTACTTTCCATGAACATTTTTGTAGGTGTCTTGTGAATTTAGATTGCCACGGTTGACATCTTAGTCTACGTGGAGTGTGATGGGCAGATGGAGCCACTTCATTGAGTGCTATTTCTAGAGTCTGGTTTAGGTATGATACAGCAGTCTCAGGAGATGTGAATGTAGAAACGTGATGTTTATAAGGTTTGTTGGATTTACATTCCATTGTGAATCAGCTGAATGTGAGTGTGGTATGTGTATGGGACCTGGATTTGGGGATATGTCACCAGCTAGGAGAAGCAGAAGGAGAGATAGATATTTATAGCTGGAAGAGGTGTGTGATAGTTTTTCTATTGTGACAGTTTGAGAATGCTTTAGTCAGTGTATATAGATAAGTAAACAGCTCATGAGTGTTAATAAGAGGGGAGTGGATTAATGAGGCTGCAAGTGCAAAGAGGGGTGAGTTGCAGTGATAGTGAAGGATGTGACCACTTTAGAGAGGATACTATGAAGTGTGATTAGAAGTTTAAAGAATGTTGCATAAATGGATATATTTGAATTGTGATACCAAGAACATATCCTTTATTGTAGAAAAATATATCGGAGAGCAGATTAAATCTGTGTCCTTCCAGGACTGCCAGAAGCTTTTCCAAATAAACCTCCCCTGATCTACAGTATCTTTTAGACAGGCACAGTTTGTTTGACATAGGTGGAGAGTGGACTGCAAAGAAAAGCATGCAAAATTATTCCAATTACCCTGCACTAGCGTCTGCTTTCATGTTATGCTAATTTGCAAGTAGAAAAGCAATCAAGTCAGGGCAACTGTATGGGTAGTAACGTGTGACACATGCCAGAGAAGGTCATTATGTATGAGAGTTTTGGTGACTCTTTGGGGGTCATTCCGAGTTGTTCGCTCGTTATATTTTTCTCGCAACGGAGCGATTAGTCGCTAATGCGCATGCGCAATGTCCGCTGTGCAACTGCGCCAAGTAAATTTACTATGCAGTTAGGTATTTTACTCACGGCATTACGAGGTTTTTTCTTCGTTCTGGTGATCGGAGTGTGATTGACAGGAAGTGGGTGTTTCTGGGCGGAAACTGTCCGTTTTATGGGTGTGTGCGAAAAAACGCTACCGTTTCTGGGAAAAACGCGGGAGTGGCTGGAGAAACGGAGGAGTGTCTGGCCGAACGCTGGGAGTGTTTGTGACGTCAAACCAGGAACGAAACTGACTGAACTGATCGCACTTGCCGAGTAAGTGTGGAGCTACTCAGAAACTGCTAAGAAGTGTCTTTTCGCAATTTTGCTAATCTTTCGTTCGCAATTTTGATAAGCTAAGATTCACTCCCAGTAGGCGGCGGCTTAGCGTGTGCAAAGCTGCTAAAAGCAGCTTGCGAGCGAACAACTCGGAATGAGGGCCTTTGTGTTTTCTGGATTAATAAAACCACTGTATACACATTAATTTACACCTTCATTTATTTGATTTAGTGGCAGCTCATGTAGAAATAACAATAATCTGGCACAAACATACTTCAGTACTAAGTGTGAGTTGGGAGGAGTTAAGCCTGCGTATGCACTGGTTGTCATGACTACATGCTATGTCTCTGACTGGTCATGGGCACCCAAAGGTCATTGATGAGCGATAGTTAGCTAGCGTGGTACGTTCCAACAGTAGAGGTACTACAGTAGTGTAGCACAAATTGCTGAAAATGTTAATGAATGCTATAATAGAAAGGTGTCAGAACATGCAGTGCATTGCGACTGGCTGCATAGCCACACACTGATCAGAGTGCGAATGCTGATCTCTATTCTCCACCAAAAGTGCCTACAAGGGGCATGCGAGCATCAGAACTGGACTATGGAGCAATGGAACAAGGTGGCCTGATTTGATGAATCATCATTTTCTTTTACCATTCTGTATGTGGATAGCTGGGTGCATGTGTGGTGTTTACCTGTGGATAGGACCAGAATGCACTATGGGAGAAAGGCAAGCCGGAGGAAGAAGTGTGATGGTCTGGGCAATGTTCGGCTTTGAAAACTTGGTTCCTAGCATTTATTTGGATGTTACTTTGACATGAATCAACAACCTAAACATTATTATGGACCACTTACACCACTTGATAGCAGTGGCCTCATTCAGCAGGAAAATGTGCCCTGCCTCACTGCAAACAAATGTTCAGGAATGGTTTGTGGAACATGACTAAAGGTTCAAAGTGTTGACTTTGTCCTCAATCTCAACATCATAAGGCATACCAAGCATCTGAGGGATGTGATGGAAAAAATAAATCTTAGCCATGGAGGTCCCACCTCACAACTTACAGGACTTTAAAGCTCTGCTGCTATCATCTTGGTCATAGAAACCACATGACATGTTCAAAGGTCTTGTGGAGTCCATGCCTCGATGGGCCAGAGACGCTTTCTTTGCCTCATGGAACACCTACATATTATTAGACCAGATAATTTCAACCTTTTACAACTCGCGGCACACAGAACAAGATTTGAATATTGCCAAGGCACACTCAAATATAATGGTGATGCATGGTGCAGTTGCATGTCCTAGGATGTCTGTCGCACATTCTCCATAGGTAACGCCTAAACCACATCTGAGAAAGCCAGAAGAGCCCAACACTGCCCGGGCCCAAAATTAGAACTGGCTCTGCAACCACTAAACCCACCAGTATTGATAGATCCAGGGCCTCAGTAGCATCAAAACACTGAAGGGCCTGGCTCTGCTTCTATGGCAGCACACCTGGAGACTGCTCAGGGCAAACTAGTGTGCCACGGCACAGTGGTTGAAAAAAACTGTATCAGACGGTTGGTGTTAATGTTGTGGCTGCTGGATAAATAAATTATATATATATAAATATATATATATATATTTTTATATATATATATATATATATACCAGCATGGAAAGATGAGGCGGCACTCAGAGTCATGAAACAAACTTAAAACTTGTAATAGTGCATGTCAACGTTTCGGGGTCGACACGTTGACATGCACTATTACAAGTTTTTAGTTTGTTCAAGACTCTGAGTGCCGCCTCATCTTTTCATGCTGGTATCCATATGGTTTTTGCACCTGGAGGAGAGCACCTGAGAAAGCCAGCCCCATCGTCGGGGCAGTGCCCAGTGCCAGAGCATAAAATTTGTTTTTATATATATATATATATATTTATATATATATATATATATATATATGGTTGCTTCAAGTTTAAGTTTATACAAAAAGTTTCATAGTTCTACTATTGTAGTTTTCCAAATCTTGCTTCAAACTTTATGTTCCCTGCAGGCAACTTACATCACACGCAAGAGAGTCTTAGTGAGGTCTCCACAGATTATAGAGATTACTGAAGCCACCTCTGACACCGTATAAGAGAAGGCTGCAGCAATGGGTTGCAAACTGATAATTGCATCAGTTTCTGCATCACCACACTATGTTATTGATGACATGTCTGATAGAGAATTGCTCTAAAAGAGTTTTTGCAGGTTAGTAAAAAAATAGTGCATTAGAGGAATTCTGTTATATGAACTTACTTTAGAGTTTTACAAATACAGTAGTTGGATATAATGTACAACATACTATTATCTTGTGTTTCTTGTTGTTACTTACACTGGATACCATACAAATTTCCCAGCCAAACTGTTGTGAAGCATACATTGATTTGAGTACAGTTTTTCCCAGAGATGTAGTTGCTGCCCCCAGATCCTGACATGAAAAAGTAACACATTCAGTAGGAGAAAATTCCAAAATTTATAATGTGTAAAAGAAGAATGAAAGTTCTCTTTTGAAAAACTAAATATATAGATTTTGTAATTCTATTTTATTCCAAATATTAAAGTCACCGAAACCTTGATATCATGATGTAGGTGCCTCTGAGTCTTTGAATGTTTTAGATATCCCCCCATTAGATGTCAATTAAAATGACTGTGCTTTCTTTAAAGTAGTTTTATTCTATTTGAAAACTAACTCTACTCTGTTTTTTTTACAGAGATGTTAAGAAATGTTAATAAAACATTTCACCAACTGATCAGCTTGAACTATAAATATATTTTTAAAGCAATGTAATAGTGTTTTATCAGGTTTAGTTATTTATTAGGCTTACAATGTCATAGAATCAGATGCCATGAGTAGCATTACATAGACTGTATTGGAAAAAAAATGAAACTGGAGCTCAATGGATATTGCCCAGTAGCCCATTTTCAAAGTTAATATTTTACAGTAGGGAAGTGTGATACATTATATATTTTTATTGTATACTATAGATCCTTTCCAAGGGTATGATGTAGCCTGACACTTTTTTAGTGAACTGTGCACTAATGAAAATGTGTTGGGAGGAGTGGAAATGTGCCATTCTTTTTTTAAAATCAACACATTATTTAAAAATAAATAAAAATAAGTATGCATCTATATTGTTAAGGGATGCATTTAAACTGGTAATTTTGGATATTATTTAGTGTGCACCATTTATTTCCGGGGCATAAAGCACAATTATTGTCCATTGACTAAATATTTGCTGTTCCTTTGCAAAGCTGTAGACAATAGCCAGGTGTAAATAATACTAAGCCTCAATCCATAGGTCTTTTACGAAGGGTTTTTAGTGAATCACATAGGATCACTAGTTTACCATCCATGACCTAGAACCCAGACCACTATAGAGTTTAGAAATTACTGCACAGAAGCAATCAACTCAGTGATTCCAATAAATTAAATATCGCAAATACTTAACTCAGTAGGAGAGAGAGAAGAAGAGTTTTAGACCAGCAAAAACAGTGATTTCCTTTGTGTGACTACTTTCATTGCCATTACATTGATTTATAACCTACTGTACTCTATAGCATGGAGGTCTCTAAATGGCATTCAACTTTTCTGTTATTCTATGTGGTCCATTGAATTGCTGCAGGAGAACTTTACATCCATCAGATTTTTAATGAATTCTTGCTGACAATGCACCTCTTTGTGCCCAAGTCACACATTATGCTGATATTCATGCAAATGGCCAATATTATTTAATCTGCGCATGAATCCGAGTTGCACATCACATGCATCCTGATGGTGCTCATGCAAAGTTGCAGTACAGAGTCACACACATGAAGAAATATATTAGAAATGTATGGAACATTCCTAAGCGGTGACTGGGAGGTAACAGTGGGGTGACTTATCAAATGTAAATGTGGCACATTTAGTGGGGGGAATTCAATTGTTTGAAAAGTGGTTGGGTGTCGTTTTTTTCCTGTCTATTAGATAGGAAAAAAACAGACACCCAACTGACTTTTCAAACAATTGAATACCCCCCAATGTGTGGCACAGGCATATCACTGAAAGTGCCTAAGATGCTGAATCCTTTACAGAAGCAGCACGGATGATGTAATGGTTAGCATTACTGCCTAACAGCACTGAGGTCATGGGTTAGATTCCCACCATGGTATTAAGTGCGTGGAGTTTGTATGTTCTCCCCGTACTTGTGTGGATTTCCTCCGGGTGCTCCGGTTTCCTTCCACAGTCCAAAAATATACTGGTAGGTTAATTGTCTCCCAAAAAATATAACCCTAGCTTGAATGTGTGTACGTGTGCATGTGGTAGAGATTATAGATTATGAGCTCCACTGGGGAAGGGACTGATGTGAATGGCCAAATATTCTCTGTAAGCACTGCAGAATATGTTTGCGCTATATTAATAACTGGTAGTATATAAATACAAAGCAGGTCATACTTAGATGGCTAGTCTGCACTACGACAAAATTTGCACACACAGCCGCCATTGCATTCGACTCACAATCAGGCCCTTCGTGTCAGTACAGATCGTGTTTTTATAATATATTATCGTACTGAAAAACTTTTTTGTGCTACCCCACTGTTTCATTGTTAATTGTATTTTGACAAACTTTGGGCACCAGAAAAACGTCCTCGGTACACTTTCTCTTTCTTAATTATATACATAATAAACTTTTTCTATTCGTTTAGTAATGAAATATGTTTTTCTGTGGAGTATTTTTTTACCCCAGGAATGTTGGCTATGCTACAGTATATAACTCTACATATATTGCTGCGTAAATAAGAGTAAAGATAACACTAATGTGATATACTGTATGAAGATTTGCTTATTACTTATTATAGTTACTGCTTGTACTTCAGGTCTTGATCGCATAATGCAGGTGCAGAATACATCTTATGTCTTTCTCTTGGGATTTCAAAATTTTTACAACCTGAACAGTTTATTGTTCTTGATCCTGCTCCTCCTTTACTGTGTCACCATATGCTTTAATCTTGTTATCATTTTTACTGTTTTAGTGACCAACAATCTGCACTCTCCAATGTATTTCTTCATCACACAGGTGTCCCTACTGGATATCCTGATATCCACGGACATTCTCCCCAACTTGCTTCAGATTGTCCTTCATGATGGTGGCTCCATGTCAGTTGCTGCCTGTTTATTACAGTTTTTTGTGTTTTCTGACTGTGAGGCATCAGAGTGTCTCATCCTAACGTTAATGTCTTATGACCGATATGTGGCTATCTGTAACCCACTGCGATATAACTCTATAATTAGTAAAGGGTTTTGTGTGAAATCTGTCATAGCATCATGGACATTAAGTGTCTTGCTAATGATGATTATTGAAATAGGTATATGCAAATTAGACTTCTGTGGACCGAATGTTATTGACCATTTCTTCTGTGATTTTCATCCTATTCTAGAGCTCTCTTGTTCAGATACTTCACTTTTTCAAATCCATTTATCTTTTTATGCTATTATCTTTGTCATCTGTCCAACCACAATGATCATTGTTTCTTATGCGTATATAATCACCACCATCCTAAGCATCCGCTCCACCAGTGGGAGACAGAAAGCCTTCTCCACCTGCAGCTCCCACCTGACTGCTGTCTGTATATTTTTTGGGACTCTATTTTCTATATATGTGATTCCAGCCAAAGGACAATTGTTGTCTATCAGCAAGTCATTGTCACTGCTTTACACTGTGGTGACACCATTGGTCAATCCATTCATATACAGTCTGAGAAATAAAGACTTCAAGGGAGCTTTTGAAAAATGTAAATATAATTTTTTAGGCTATTTAATTAGAGAATAATGATGCACCAAAAAAAATATATAAGCAATTTCCTTAAGTCCCATCTCGTAAGCATGGATCTCAGATCTCAAAAATGTATCTTGGGTGTTTTTTATTGAATATAAGTCCCTCCCTCATGATTTCAGGTGTGAGATTTGGTCAATAGTGACTGGAAATTGTTAAAATTAATAATATTGTTTATAGTTATAATAAAGGAACAAAAAAAAAAGGCCCAAGTTTCATGATTGTAGCTGTTTTTATGATTTTTTTTTTATGAAATACAGGTCCACAACCAAAATAAAACCACAATGATATAGAACTGAAACCAAAACACTGCGATCTGTACACATCTCTAATATATTGATACAATCCTCAGCAGTTATAAAAATACCCAAGTCCCTGATTCAGGTCTTGTTATGAAGAAGAAAATCATGCAGTGTACCAATGTTCAGTACTCTGCGCATGCACAAGAATTGTACCAAGCATGGGCAATAATGATGTGGTGTCATTGCTTGGACAGCGGCTACAGAAGTCAGGTGACTGACAGTCTGTAGCTGCTTGGGGCCTGGGATGGGTCTGTGATGGGCTCCACTTCACAAAACTAAGGTGTTTCGCCTCCAATTTTTGGGAGTGCTGAGGGCCAGGGTCTTTGTTTTCTTAGTGATATTTCCTTATCCCAGCGATGTAGCTGCGGCAGCCATTTTGCAGAACCTCACTGCTACTCAGCATCCAATGGAGTGATCATGCTTGTAACAGTGCATATAAAAGTAACCAACAATTTAAAGCTAAAAAAGTCTCATCACTCACCTCTGTTCTGCTGATGCTTCAGGATGACAAAGTGTCCTTTTGGTTAAAGGATGATTCCAGTAAAAACTTAAATCCTTAACTTGGGTAGGGTTTTCATTTAGTTTAAATCAGTCTATTTGTGCTCTTTCTCTTCTTTTCAGATACAGAAAGTCTAACTTTTTAATTGGGGGTTGTGATTGCCTACATCTCTCCTGCCTTGCTACCGTATAGGAGAACATTATGGACCAAACAAAGTTTCAGCGCAGGTATCTGTGGATAGATTAAATGAAAGCCGAGTTGATTTTAAGGAACACACAACATTATTTGTGGAGTAAATCAACACAGCACAACAGCATTGACCTACTTTGAGGATTTATGTTCTGAGATACATAAGCTCTAGTCTTTATAAAAGAGTTGGGTGACACCTTTGTATCCCTGATGAAATTTTCTCAGCAACAAGAGATTTTCATTCCATTAAAAGACCACCATTAGCTCAAAATATTCTCCATGCCTAAGGTCTGTGCTTGTAGCCTCTCTGTTGTGGAAACATAATTCATAATTTTGATGCAGTGGTCCTAACCTTCATAAAATGTCTCCACTCATCCCTCCCATCTGTTTGCATTGTGAATCCATTCTAGGTACCCCATTTAATTTTGTATCTGGTGGAATTGCCCATGAATAAAGACTTAATGTATTGATGCCCAATCTTTAAGATTTACATTATGAGCAAAGTCTTGGTTCTGCAGTCCTATCAGAACCTGACTTCCTCAATTCCAGTTTCTACATATGGAAGACACTCAAATATTCAAATATTTGAATATGCAGCCAAAGCAGTAATACTCTTGCACTGGAAGTCTGTTGTCCCTCATTCTATTGTAGAGTGGTTTTGCAGGCTATATTTTTATGTTGAAATGAATGATTTCATTTTGTCTTTACATTATACATTTTCTGACTTTCACATGGTATGATTGGTTCACATACAGTATAAGGAAATTAATACTTATCAGTCTTACTTATGATCCTTGAGCCCTTTGATTCCCATTTATTTCTGCAGCACTAACCCTTTTTAGGTTTACAGACACTTCCCCCAAATCTCCTCAGGACCTTGCCTGCAGTGTGACTCAGCCACCTTCTCTACATGTATCTCTGGAAAACGTGAATTTGACCCACTTACTACATCCCAACCTGCTCCCGTCTGCTCTACTCAAGGTATTAACACATATATTATGTTTTCTGTTTCAATTTAATTTTGTGTTTGCTCTTTTTTTTTACTTTTTTGCGCCTTTTTGTAGTTTATGCTTTCCAGTGTCACTTAACTTAACCTTTGTTGTCACATGCTCTAATTTAATTTGCTGCCGTGTGACCTTTATACTCCTTTGTTGTTATACAAAACAAAATAAAAATGTATTCAAAACATTATATTTCTTGAATCAATGCAGATTTTGTTTATATGAAACTTGCCAATTTGTACATAGTTTTGAGTTTCCGCATTTCCAATATTTGTAAACAGTTGTCATTAGATCTTGCATTATTTATTGATCACTTCAATGGTTTCAAGATTGATTTACAAGTAGGTGTGGTTCTTATATTTGACAATATTTAATAAAAATGTAACACCTGCAATAATAATAATAATTTATTTAGAAAATCCACAGAAATTAAATGCATTTCCTTATTAAGATTAGTTTTATCTAGCATCTGTTTATACAGTCTAAATACATTGTGTGCTTCTTCATGCATGATCCCGCATTGCACATATTATAGGCAATAAATCAGAAATCAGGAACTATACATAAACAAATGGCTGCTATTGTATTGCTTTATTCCCCGTGTTCTATCACACTGTAGTTTTTACATGAGTTTAAATCCCAGGAGGGTGATATATATATATATATATATATATATATATATATAGTGACCCGATAAATTCCATAATACAGAGATCAAACAATAAGCGTCAATACAATATGCATCAATGCAATGCAATAAAAATACATAAAGAGAAACATCTTAGAATCATTACAAATTATTATATAAAGCAATTTAATTTAACCTCCCTGTTTAAATCTTTGGAAACTAGCATTTTTTAAGAAATATATCCATTACATCTTTGCTTTGGGCAACCTCAAATCTAGATTTGGTTTCCTGTCAAAAATTGACCTTATCCATGAGGAGTTCCTTTCTATCCACCATATTAATGCATTTCTTGGCCTTTCTTAAAGTGCTAGATTAGTGTCCCTTATCTGTACCTCACATAGTGTATTTCTTTTGTTGAACTGTTCTTACGCTGGCAAATTGGCTGAAAGGAATCCAATCTAACCAAATCCTAAATGCTGACTGCTCATTTCATTATACCCATTTGAGTCAGTTGGTGTCCGGTAGTTTTTGGTTAACATCGAACTTCTTTTATGTATATATTTAAATCCAGAAACATGTCTCTACTTTACTAGTAATTAATAATAACCTGATGTCAAAAATATTGAAATTCATATGATCACAAAAGGCCTCAGCTTCTCCTTATTAGCGTCCCAGACAAAAAAATGTAATCTATGAACCTTTGCCAGGATATCAGGCTTGATTCCAGATGATTTGTTCTTCCAAGCAGAGTCAGCCACAGCCAATTTGGTGCCCTAGGTAATATTTTGTCTGGTGTCCTTACCAAATTGACTCTGCCCCCTCCCCCCCACCACTACTGTCACTACAATGATCCTTAGGGGAGCAGGAGGGAGAGTGAAGGGAGAGAGAAAGAGTCAAATGGGGTATCAGGGAGATAGAGGGTATCAGAGAAAATGGAGCAATAAAGTGTGGTTGTCAGAGTGAGTAAGAAAGCAAGAGAGTGTTGGAGGGAGAGATAGAGGGGAGAGCGAGAGAGATGGTGTTGAGGAAAGAAAGGCGGACAGGGAGAGAGAGGGGGAGCAAGCAGGAGTGAGAGAATGTCAGGGAAGGAGGGAAATATAAAGAGAAGCAAGAGAGTGAGAGAGAGTTAGGGAGAGAATGAGGGAGAGACAGAGGGAGAGAGAGAGAGTGTCAGGGAGAGAGAGAGAAATAGTATCAGGGAGAGATAGAGACAGTGTCAGAGAGAGACAGTGGCATGGAGAGAGAGAGGGTGTCAAAGCAAGAGAGAAAGGGGTTGCAAGGAAAAAGGGAATGAGAGAAAGAGAGGAGGAAGTGAGAAATATTGTGCCAGGGAGAGAGAGAGGTTGTGCAAAAGGGCACAGTATATATATATATATATATTTATTTGGAGGCTAAGGGGAGGAGGGGACAATATAGGGAGCACCCCACCACACAGTAGCTGTAAGTTCCCCTACCACCACAGACAGCAGCCTAACTACACTACCTCCCCCTTGTTAGTATACAGTAGCTGTGATCAGAGAAAACCCCCACACACACACCCAGTAGACAGCAGCCATTCAAACCCCCCTTTCCCCAACTGCACCTAGCAGCCTGCATCTGACACCCCCACTACACACACAGCAACCATTTGCAATCCCCCTCTCCCCCCACAGACATATAGTACATCAGCTGGCACATGACCCCTCACCACATAAAGACATATTGCAGCCATCCAACAGCACCGCAGCACACACAGTGGTTGTCTCCCTCTACCGTAGCACACAAAGTGGCAATGGCTCTTCCTTTCGCCTTCCAGTGGGCCAGTGATGCAGGGACTGTGTCCCCTTTCTCTCCCCAAAACACAGCAGCAGCAGTCAGTTGTCATCCTCACCACCACTCTGTAACAGTAGTTGCGGTGGCTGGCACATTTCTCCCCCTACCTAGTAGCAGCTTTCTTTTCCAGAATACAGAGCTCCTTCCTCCCCAACATGTGCTGTGCTGTGGAGGCAGGCAGAGATCCTTGGTTTCCCAGCTGGCCCAGGAGGGAAATGGAGACAACCCTGCATTCCTCATCCACACCAGTGCCTGCCCTATTGTTAATATGCCCACTGCCCCTAGGTTTGGGTCAGATGCCCTAGGCCCTACAATGCCTATGCCTAGGACTGGCTCTGCTTCCAAGACAAGGTTCAGGTATGAACATAGCCAGTATGCATAGCAGAGGTCTGGTTATTAATGCAGATTATAGATACATCTGAGTGCGAGAGCCGGGTTTCACTAGCGTCAAAGTCGAAAAATATTGCAATACACACATTACGTACAAACTACACACAGATGGCCTCCGCGCGTGTACTTGTTCTGCTGTGCGTGCACATATCCGCAATTTGCGTATGGTCGCTCCCGCGATCCTGCGCATTAGCGCGTGGTATGAGTATTTACGGTAGAGTTTGTGAACGCATGGAAAGCTATCTAAACACATTACATATTTAATCCAAATAGTGCACATTTTACACATAGTCTCCCTGCACCACATCAGAAAGTTACAGCAGTTTAAATGGTAACAGAACAAAGGGATTCACCTTTACAGTATAGAAGGGGACAGAACAATGTTATAAGGTGGTGTCTGGTATCCAGCTGAAGGGTCTTTTAAGGGTAACATTCCGGTGTTGGTTTGAAGCAGATTGCATGTTCCTGTGGATAGTTATGTGCAAGGGCAGAATATAGATATAAACTGTATTTACTGTACATTATGTATGTGTCGGGAATCCAGAGGAGACCACCCACAAGAGCAGTTGGAACAGACATCGCCTACCTATTCAAACCGACCTATGACCTCTCCTATACTGTAAATGACCATCCCTGTGTCCAATGGACAAAGAGATTACAGTATCCATTGTGTTAACTTTTGGAAGAATTGTATAAAAAGAGCCTGCTGCAGGCCTGGTCAGACACAAGACTCACAAAAGTTATCTATTAGATGACTGAGGACCAGACCGGGAAGCGCAGGCGAAACCAAAAGTATGTACCATTGATTGTAGCCATTATTCTGTTGTATTGTATTGTTTATATTGTAACCCCCTTTCCGTAATAATACGCTGTGGTGTCGGAACCCAGAATTTTAAATAGCAAACCGGTGTCGTGTTTTCCTTTTCCTGCTAAGGTTTAAAGGTTTATTGCTTTCGCTTGCGTTGCTGTTAAGGGTTCGCAATGTATCTCTGGGTGTGTACGCGCTGTGTGTACTTTGTACCGTCAGAGCGGTCTTTGTACGCAAAGTCCATACACTGTACGGGACTCTGTACGCAAACGGTGTACAATGGTGGTCATTCCGAGTTGTTCGCTCTGTAATTTTCTTCGCATCGCTGCAATTTTCCGCTTATTGCGCATGCGCAATGTCCACAGTGCGACTGCGCCAAGTAAATTTGCTATGCTGTTAGGTATTTTACTCACGGCATTACAAGGTTTTTTCTTCGTTCTGGTGATCGTAATGTGATTGACAGGAAGTGGGTGTTTCTGGGCGGAAACTGGCCGTTTTATGGGTGTGTGTGAAAAAACGCTACCATTTCTGGGAAAAACGCTGGAGTGGCTGGAGAAACGGAGGAGTGTCTGGGCGAACGCTGGGTGTGTTTGTGACGTCAAACCAGGAACGACAAGCACTGATCTGATCGCACTGGCAGAGTAAGTCTCGAGCTACTCAGAAACTGCACAGAGAAGTCTTTTCGCAATATTGTGAATCTTTCGTTTGCAATTTTAAGAAGCTAAGATTCACTCCCAGTAGGCGGCGGCTTAGCGTGAGCAAAGCTGCTAAAAGCAGCTTGCGAGTGAACAACTCGGAATGAGGGCCAATGTACGTAGGTGGTGTACTAAGTATAGCAGCCGCAGCGGCTTCATGATAAAGTGTATTTAAAGTGTGTATAAGGTATAGCTTTTTTATCCCTGTTAATAAATCAGCATTCTCACTAGGTAACCCAGGTTTTTTTACAGGTTATTGTTGCACAGTAAAAGACCTCAGCAAAGAAAATATATAATGAATGTATGATTTGAAAGATTATAAAACAGTACGTAGGTAGAACAACAATAGTAATGGGTGTAGTATGTTATACCGGTGGCTGGGCTCCCAGCAAACAGTATACCGGCTCTGGAATCCTGACTGCTGGCATACCAACAGCTGGCCAAGGGCAAAAATCAAGCCCCTTGCGGGCACGCTGCACTCGCCACACTGCGGGCACAGTGCTGCACTACGTGCACCATGCAATCTATTCTCCTTCCAAGGGGGTTGTGGAATCCCAAGAGGGAGAAAAGGTGTCGGCATTCTGGGTGTCAGGATTCCAGGGCCGGTATACTGTGCGCCGGGATCCCAACAGCCGGAAAACTAAATACCACCCTTAGCAATTGCTAGATCAATCACCAGTCCTTTTGTTCTGGCCTTACTCATACTGTTTGGCTGCCCCTGCCTTGTCAGGTCTCCCCCTGCCTGCTAGATTGCCCTAGTAGGGTGTGTGAGCGCTGCAGAGCAAGAGGACAGGTTTACCCACCCTTGCGGGTTGCGGCCCACTCCCTTCTAACAAGCCGGGACTAGATTGAGCTCCTTACTGCCGGGACTGAGGAGAGGTGGAGGTCCGTGACAGCTGCTTTCTCCCTCGCTTGCTGCAGCTCCAACCTTGTGCCCGGGAGCAACTCTTGCGGCTCTGACTACTGTGGCAGAGGACGGCGCTGTATGTGGGGAACAGTGGCGTGGACTGCCTGACTGCCCCCCTCTCCAGAGCGGACCACTGGTGGCCATCTTGGGCAGCTTGAGGACGTGTGCTCCATTAGTTTCCCTCTTGCCACTCTGCAACTGCTCTTGTCTTGGCTACTTGTAGAGCTGTAGAGGTCTTCCTGTATAACTGCTCCTACCGCAGACTGCTATATCTCCGTGGAGTGTAGGAAAGGTAAACCCGGCCCGGAACAGTGACGGTGGTGACTATCTTGGCTGCAAGGGACAGACAGCGGCAGCAGCCTCTGTTTGTACAGCTGGGACACCCTGCGTGATCTCATCACTGCCCCTGCCCTAATCCCTCTCTAATACACCTGTGCTAGGTGACACTCCTAGCCCTGTTTTTAGAGAGATTATTACATTACATTACTTTACTATTTACTATTTACTATTACATTACATTACTATTTCAGACACTGGAGCTCCCTCTTGTGTTCGTCACCAAGGTCATGGCCATGGTGATAGCCCATCTCCGTTGCCAGGGAGGCAGAATCCTGACATATCTGGATGACCTGCTGATTCTGGAAATTCCCACGATGTCCTCATCAGTCATCTGCAGCTACAGAGGTTAATTCTTTCCAAGTGGGACGGCCTACCTCAGAGGATCAGATCTCACATGATCACTTTGACTCCGGAGGTTCATTTGTAGCTGACCTGGTGGCTACAGGACCAGCAATTATGTAGGGGTCTTCCCTTCTGGATCCCCAACTGTGTCCGGCTAACAATGAATGCCAGTCTCAGGGGATGCAGTGTGATGTTGGAGCAACACTCTTTCCAGGGTCGCTGGCCCAAGGAGGAATCACTCCTCCCGATAAACATTCTGGAACTGAGGGCACTATCTCTCACCCTGCCTCTGGTACAGAACAGGCCTGTTCAAGTACGCTCAGACAATACCACCACAGTGGCATACATAAACCATCAAGACAGCACTCAAAGCCACATGGCAATGATGGAAGTGTCAAAAATCCTTTGTTGGGTGGAATCCCATTTGCCAGCAATATCGTCATTGTTCATTCCAGGTGTCCTAAACTGGGAAGCGGACTTCCTCAGTTGCCAGGACATACATGCCGTAGAGTGCAGTCTTCATCCACAAGTCTTTCAACTCCTAATGTACAGGTGTGGACTACCAGATGTAGACCTGATGGCATCTCCACACAATTACAAGGTTCCGGACTTTGGCTCTCGGACCAGGGATCCTCAGGCAGCATTCGTGGATGCACTGGCAAGTCCATGGAACTTTCGAGTGCCATACGTGTTCCCTCCGGTGTCACTTCTGCCCAGGGTCCTATGGAAATTCAAACAAGAAGGAGGAAAGCTACTTCTGATCACTCCAGCATGACCCAAACGGCATTGGTTCTCAGACTTGCAGGGTCTGTTGACAGGGTGTCCCCTTCTACTTCCTTAGTGGTCAGACCTCCTCGTACAGGGCCCTCATATCTTCCCAGACCTGGCCAGACTGGCTTTAACAGCATGGCTCTTGAAGCATTACTCCTGAGGGCCAGAGGTATTTCTGAGATGGTTATTAAGACTATGTTGAAAGCCCGCAAGCCGGCCTCTGCCCGGATTTAGAGTATTACAGGGTTTGGAATTCTTACTTCACCTGGTGTGCTGATAAGAATAATGATTCCTATAGGATCCGAACTTCCAGAATTCTGGCTTTTCTGCAATGCTCCAGTCTTTTTACACTGTTGCATATCCAGACTGGTACAGCATCCTTCAGCAGAATTAAACAACCGTGTTCATCTGGATGGTTCACCGGTGATGAGACCAGCTGTACGTTCACTGCACAGAGCCGCTGCAAACCCGGCTCAGTACAACGCCTTTGACGGAGAGGCTTCTACATCAGGTGATATACCACAAAGTGAATTTGACCATCACTATCCATTTGCCACATAATACTACAGCACGGTTGTCCGCAAGTCCAGTACTGGGACACTCTCTACCAATGAGATTCTATTGTGTATAAGGAGGACAGTGACTTATAACAGAGGCACTTTTCATCAGTCTCCTTTTTACAATCATTTCAGCTCGTGGACGCACGGCTGATTTTCATGAAGCATTAATGCAGCCCTAACTAGGGTTTATTAAAGGTTTTTTATTCATATTTGTTCAGGAGATATGGCAGTCTCGTTTACATTTATATAATATCAATTGTTTATTCTTAGGCTAGTTCATGTACTGCATTTTTATGTGGATGGCATATTAATATTTTAAATAAAACATTATATTGGATTCATTCTGCGCTCCCACTCTTTCTTTTTTCACACTTACTTTGATCCATTGTTGGGGCAGCCCGCCCACAACTGGTGAGCAGCCATCTGAATCCAACCACATATAGTGTGTGTATTGTAGAGCGCCAATCTTTTGTGTATATTTTCTGCAATGAGGCCTTGACTTAGGTCTTCGTCTGGCTCCCTCAAGGTTCACATATCTGTCTTGTTAGTATGGTTTTGGAGAAAATTTTTGTCTATATCTGACATTCATCTCAGGGTTTTCTTCGGATTAAGACTCCCTATGTACCTCCTGTGGCTCCATGGGATCTTACTGTTGTATTGAATGCCCTGCAAGAGTCACCATTTGAACCTCTTGAGTCGGTGGACCTTAAAAGGCTCACCGCCAAGGTCCTATTCTTGCTGGTTATTGCCTCTGCAAGACGAATGTTGGACTTAGGCGTGTTATCCTGTCGTCCACCCTTTTTGATTTTTCACCGTGACTGGGCAGTTCTAAAAACTCAACCTGGTTATCTACCTAAGGTGGTTTCATCTTTCCACTTTAACCAAGAGATTGTGGTCCCAGACTTTATTTCTTAGGATTTGTCTACCAAAGATCATTCTTTGGATGTTGTAAGGGCTCTCCATATCTATGTGGAGAGGACTGCCTCCATTAGGAGTTCTGATATCCTTTTTTATTGTTTGGTTTCCACAAACATGGCTGGCCTGCGAATAAACAAACATTGGCCAGATGGATTAGAATGGTGATTGCACAAGCTTATGCGCAGGCTGGTCTCCCAGCTCCTACTCAGCCCCCAAAGTGCCAGAAACACATACGCTTCCACAGTACCACATGCACCGCAATGCGCAGGCGTGTTGCATGGGAACGAAGTGGAATGATGCGTTGGGTTTGTGTGAAGAATCCATTTGCACGGGCGTTAGCAAGGAGATTGACAGGAAGAAGGCATTTGTGGGTGGCAACTGACTGTTTTCTTGGAGTGTTTGGAAAAAGCCAGGCATTTCCAAGCATTTGCAGGGCGGGTGTCTGACATCAATTCCAGTCCTGGACAAGCTGAAGTGATCGCAGTGGCTGAGTAAGTGCTGGGCTGTGCAGAGACTGCACACAATCTGTTTGTACAGCTTTGCTACACATGCGTTCACACACTTGCACAACTAAAATACACTTCCCCTGTAGGCGGCGACTATTTGATCGCAGCAGTGCAAAAATCGTCTGCTAGCAATCAGGTCTGAATTACCCCCTTGGTTTTAACCAACAGTAACCACAGTGTTAAATTCCTCCTATGTCCTATTTCAGATAAATTACAAGTTTCCTTTGTCCACTGTTTAGCAAGGAGGGAGTGTGAGTGCAGTGCCCCAAAATTATCAGTTTTACCTTGCTCAACATCCGGTGGCTTTCGATGTCATGGGATGCCCTCACAAGGCTTTCCCAGCCATCCGGCGTGGAGGGAGCAGGGGCAGATGGTTCCATCTGTCGAGAGCGCCAGCCAGCATATGATGTTAATCGCTCAAAGTTAGTAGCCACTTCTATAGGGCAGTGTAATATTCAACATATAAACTAAATAGTTCAGGTTGTCTGCGCTACAATATACTGTACCATATACAGCATATTAGTACCACTTCTATAAGGCAGATATATATACTACCTCTGATAGTAATGATAATCACTACAGTGCAAATAATCCACCCTTCTTCATACTAAAAGCTCTCAAATGCTAGAGATACTGTTTGATACATTATCACACTCCCGTTCTAACACAGTAACAATTGTGTAGCCACGCAGATGTTACAATATTTCTCCTTTCTGTCTGGGTCTGGCTGATAATGCAGTGAGATTTTCTCCCTTCTTTTTAACCTGGCTGATGGGCCGACACTTACTTTAGTGTTCTCACCCGCAGTCATCAAAAGGTATCTTTATCGTTAGCCCGACTATCTCTGCAATCTATGGTAAATGGCAGTTTCAACTTACATTCGAGTTCAGTCTCGCATGCTCCAAAAGGTATCTCTATGGTTCCCCACTTCTTATCAAAGAAAACGTGTAGCCTCGGTCCAAAAGGAACAGGTTTATTAACCCAAACACCAGTTAAAATACAGGCATGCTGAGATGATCACTTGCGGGGTAGATGTAATGCAAAGCGTCCTTTCCGGTCTCTGTTCATGCTGCAGTCACGATCGGTCCCGGGTAGATGTTAAGCAGCGGCTTCGGTTCCCCTTCAGTGTTACTCTCAGCTCCCGGAATGTAGACGGCCTCAACGCGTTTCGGATACCTAACACGGACCATTTATTTCCTCAACTATGTCGTTCTGTATTTGCTTTCCAACCCCTATATTTCATGCTGGTTGGATACCTTTTGATGACTGCGGGTGAGAACACTAAAGTAAGTGTCGGCCCATCAGCCAGGTTAAAAAGAAGGGAGAAAATCTCACTGCATTATCAGCCAGACCCATGATTATCATTACTATCAGAGGTTGTATATATATCTGCCTTATAGAAGTGGTACTAATATACTGTATATGGTATATTGTAGCGCAGACAACCTGAACCATTAAGTTTGTATGTTGTATTCACTGCGTGTAAAGGTGTAACCCGATCAGGTTGTCAGCTGCATTGATTAGAAGCGCAGATTGGAAACACTCCATTTTTTCAGTGTAATATTCAAGGTGGGTAAGTTTAAGGAGAAGGAGTAGAAGGATCCGGAGTCTCTTTACGCATTTCTCCGCAAGTATCATGCTGCAGTTTCGTCAGAGGAGATCAATGGTGTCCATTAGACCTCCTTATAAACTGAACCAGACCAATAAGCTACTAATTAATAATTAGATACATCTGTATAATCACATGCTGTAACTTATAAACAGAATAATTGTTGCAAACTATCAATACATAGTCAAATATTAAAAATCCTAAATAAGATTCCAATTTCATTAAAAAATACAATAATCATAATTGAAATCATTGTTTTGGATGTGTAGTCACAATAAAACTTTTTATATATGATTACATCCATTGTAGATACTGTATAATGTGGTAAAAAAAAGAGAACAAAAAATAGAGAGCGTCTGTGGTGTAGTGGGCTAATGTTTCAGGCTCCTGACAAAACAACCTAGGTCCGAGTCCAGGTCTGATCTCATACTAAATGTATTAAAAAGAATGTAAAATAAATTCTATATTCTTTTCTTATTATTATTATTATTTTTTCCTTATAATATCAAGACCATTGTTAAATAGTGATAATTTTATTTTATATTATGTAGAGTTACTAGAGACATTATAGGTATAATATCTTATTATAGAGAGTCTAGGTAATATCTATATATAGAGATAAAAATAGATATGGAAATAAATTCACATTCATTGGTTGTTCCGTGTTACATATTTCTGACTGACAGTTGACCATAAATATAATAAATGGTATATCACATTTTTTTCTCATAGGTAGAGATCTGCTTCGGTTTAGTAGCAATTCTACCGATACCCTTAATAGGATGTATATGTTTATGATTCATTCCTTGGTCCAAGAGTCCAGTATTGAGGCTAGTTATGACAATTATTATCATGTCTTTATTTGCCAGTCACTTTGTGATGAAAATTGGAGTTATTATACTCCTATAATCATTCCAACCCATCCTTTCATCCATTAAATAAGGAGCATTCCTATAAGGTGATAAAAAAAAAAATCAAGTATGAGGCTGATATGACACATAAGAGCTATTTTTGATGTGGCACAGTACCTACATGAGATAAATTTAACTGGGACCATACATATATGAGATGCCCAGTAATAGAATTTAAAGGCACCAATATTTGCAGAGGCCTTTTAACTGGGGTCAAATATTTACAGTTACGCTAACCTATGCTCATAGCCCTTAATAAAAGGAGCCTTCCCCTGGGGTAATCACCAGCGAGTAGTAGGTGTGGTGACACTGTTACATATGCACAATTAGGACAAATCCTGATACTGAATTCATCCAGGGTTTTACTAAGTAGGATTTCCAATTTAAGATAATTGAATGACCTAATATCTAAGAAGAACTGTGTCACGTATAGTGTCACGTATAGTCAACAACACCTGGACACATTTTTTAATATCTTTAATTCACAGTATTTATTTTTCCTATATTCACTTATTCTGTTGGTCTTTGTGATTTTAACCTCTATGTTTCACTGTAGTCTTGGAGTAACACAAAAACTACAATCATATTTTAAATAATAGAACAATAAAAGTTATATTTTAATGTGTCAATATTATCTTCTTTCTCCATGTGTGTCAACAATACAGAATCTATATTTTTCCAATTTGTCAGTTGTACTAACTCACAGGTTCTCAAACTCGTTCCTCAGGACCCCACACAGTGCATATTTTGCAGGTCTCCTCACAGAATCACAAGTGACATAATTAGCTCCACCTGTGGACATTTAAAAATGTGTCAGTGAGTAATTACTACACCTGTGCTCCTGCTGGGTTACCTGCAAAACATGCATTGTGTGGGGTCCTGAGGACCGAGTTTGAGAACCCCTGTACTAACTGATACAAAGATTGCTACATTACTTGTACTTATAATGGTATTATAATCAGTCCTCACTTATTCATCCTTACTATCAAGGGTCACAGAAAGTGCTTCAAGCCTAATGAGTCATTCAGGGGCTAAGGAGTCTAACTGGAAAATCCACTTGCTCTCTAGTTGCAACAACTTGTTATCTCTATTACCGACCCCCCCCCCCCCCCCAGCACTTGCAGGAACGTGATCTATTAATTTAGTCCATATGCTGGCCATGGTTTGTCCAGCCTGTGCACAATGTCACGCCACAGGTTGGTCACTACATCCCATCTCCAATGCCGCTCTAATGGCTGATCGATGGCCTGCCATTCTTTCCCTAAACTGTCTTTCTGTCTTGCCAATGTACGTTAAACCGCACGGTCAAGACAGTGTGTAAATGACAAATTTTATGGTAAACAAGAGGGCATGTCTAATGATTTTTTTTTACCTGAGTAAGGGTGCTAAATTGTATATCCCAGGATGAGGGATCTGCAGGTAGTGCACCCTAAATAATGATAGCAACCTGCTTTCTGAGAGAGGAAATGTGTTGCTGAGACTGCTTTTATAAGTCTGTGATATCTCTTTTTATCAATTGATCTCCCAAGTTATGACCTCCTGTATAACAGGGTAATAATCTGGTTCCTAAAAGTGCTGGCAGGTTTTTATCCGTATTGACTATTGGCCAGAATTTTATAGCTACTTGTGTGGTCATACGGCTTCTGGTGTTAAACCTGTTCACCCAATGCAACATTGGAGCTAATGTTGAGGAATCCCTTGTGGGCTTTAGGGTATCTTTCCTTGAGATGGTCAATACTTTATCTCAGTTTTATTTAGTAGTTTTCGTGGGTAACCACTATCTATAAATGTATTAACAATATCCGCCATGGCTATCTCAGTCTGTGTGTGTCCACTGGTAATTCTTCTCACCCGCAGCATCTAGGAATATGGTAATCCCTCTCTTAATCATGATGTGTAATACATGTATATAAACTGTTTACATCGGCACTGCACAAGAGTGTGTCTACTGGAAGTAAACTGAAACTGTCCAAATTTAATAGTAAATCCATAGTGTCTTTAAAATAAGATTTAGATTGCTGTATACATGGATTAAGTAGTGAATCTAAATAAACTTATATTGGTTGATATAAAGATCCCTGGGCAGAAAAAATTGGCCTGCCTGGGGGATTATTCAAACATTTATGAATTTTTGGTGCAGTGTAGAATACTGGTGTGATTGGAAACTCCACCATCAATGCCTGTCTTAATTCTATAGTGATGTGTTCATTGGTTACCGCTACATTAAGAACTGCATCTAATTCCTGTTTGTAAAGTGTAGTAGGGTCACCTGTCAATGATTTGTTGGAAGAAATATCAGCTAATTGCCTTACTCATTCTGTATCATAATCTAGTAATGACTGAACTACCACGGCACTACCCTTATCAGCTTTTCTGATTACTATATCTTTACGTTTACTTAAACTAGTAATCATTTTCAATTCATCTTGTTGTAGCAGTCCTCATCTGGACCATTAGCCATATATATATATCCGTACAGAGGGACTGTAGCTGACAGGATCAAATTGAGACCTTTGCTGTAATTTCTTTAGATTAGGGGGTATTTTACTTCTAACCACTTCCGATGTCTTTGGTTTTATTTCCTTAAAATCTTCCTTGAGTCTTAAATTGCGGTTCAATTTAAGGGTGTCAACCTTCCACTGAAAAATGTCAAACCATGTTGTAGGTATGTATGAAAGTCCTTTCGAGAGGATGTCATGTTCTTGTTGTGTCAATGGGGTTAGAGAAAGATTAAATACCTTATATATTTTCTGTGTGGAGGCCTGCCCCTTGCTCTGCCTCTCATTTTGTCTGCCCCTCCTTGTCCATCACCTCTTAGGCCTCTTATTGCTGCCCGGGTGGTAACACCTAAAGGGTGATGGTAAACTGTAGAGGTAGATGGCTGGGGCTCCGTTTCACTGACAGAGGTGCTTGTTTCATCTTTCTGGAAATTACCCCGGTATTGACGCCTTATCTTCGGGGCTGTATTGCCACGCCCTCCTTTATTAGTTGAATTTAACCACGAATGCACTTGATGGCATTAATAATCTTGTTGAACTTTCTTGTATATATCTATATTGAATTTTATTAAATCTTGTTTGTGTTGTTCAACTTGTGTGGATAAATTATTCAGCCAATCTCCTTGTGTATCCTGATCCAGTAGTACCTTGAGTTGTGATATAAAGTTTTTCTTTTTAGAAAGTTTTTCTTTCTTTGTACTCAATTTCCTCTTTGACTCCTCTATTACTGCCAATATGAGATCCATGGAGCATTTGTTTAAGATGGATAACAATTTGCGACAAAAAGGAATGGAGTATCTGCCTATAGTAGGCATATTGCAAATCCTAAAGCCCCTCGGTATTCATTTTTCTTTGTAGTGAGCTAAGAGAGTTATGCCATGATAAAAGAAGTCCATATCTTGTTTTTTAGGTTAAACAAATCCTGCAATAATTCCTCATGTGTTAGATCACATGAGTCCTCTGAGAATTTCAGTGTATAAATAATGGCTTCTGCTTCAGTGTCTGCGTAACTGAATTGCTCCTGGGTATCCATGTCCATGAGGTTTTGTGTGGAATCCATGGCCTCTGCTGTAGACATATTATTGCACTGTTGAATCCAAGTCCAAATGAATATGAGTGGATTTTTGTCCACTGTGATCTTAACGTGGTTGCAGCATAAATACGTTATCAGTCCTGATATGCAATGTTACTGTGCCATGATAGAGAATCCACGGTAAGCATAAACAGCGTTCCCAATATATTCCATGCAAGCATCCAGCACTAGTATTATTAGAAAGAAATTATACTTGCTCAGGTGCCCTCCAGGGGATAGCAGTCCCAATGTATTCAAGCTGTATGGCGACACTCTGAAACTTGTAGTACTGCAAGTAAATTGCTTTATTTATCAACATTTTGGGCTGCATCCCATCATCAGGATATTTTGAATAAATTTATGGACCTTAGGGAGATCCTAAACTTTGCTCAGCAGGTTTACTGAGATGGGTACTTGCTGGTGGGGATCATTGTAATAATTTATGACCTCCTTAGATGTGATAATTAAGCATGTAAAATCGCTGTCTCACCTTGATGACATCACAGCACCTTTGGCGCCTTTTTTGAATGATGAGGGTATTTAGAGCCAGTCAGGCAGGACCAGAGTTACTGCTGGATGTCTGGATTTTTGTTCCTTCCCTGTTGGAAGTTGCTATTGATGTGCAGTGCCTCCTGAGGAAGGCCCGTGCAGGGCCGAAAGCGCTTGAGGAATATCATGCCATTATGCTGAATATGTAAAGTATATTACAAATAAATGAACTGGTGTATTTATTAAAAAAAGTCTGGAGAGTGCCCCCTCTGAATTTTATCTATCTATATATATATATATATATATATATATATAATCTCCAAGGTCCGGCACTCCAGTGAACCATGTGATAACTTCAGCCTGTGCCCTCACAAAGACCAAAGCATAGCCAGAGAAGGTGCGACAATCGGCTTGAATAAATACAACAGAGACACGCTTCAGCAATGTTTCAGTGTTAATAACACTGAAACGTTGCTGAAGCAGTCTCTGTTGTATTTATTCAAGCCGAGTGCCGCACCTTCTCTGCCTAATATATATATATATATATATATATATATATATGTGTGTGTATGTATATAGTATTAGTGTCAGGAATCAGCGTTCAGCAGCGTCTCATTTACCAGCACGCTGGTGTGCAGGCCTCCGGAGGTCATGGCCCCAGTCGCAGCTGCATGGGTGCGTTCACTGTGAGTGTCATCTCCAGTGTCACTGTGTACCGCTGAGTCAAGTATTGATTGCACCTTGCTGTGTGCCAGCATCTAGCTTGCATGGGCGCCGCCATGACACCTTCATTAAGCTGACCCAGGCATCCAATCCAACACTGTGCTTGCCCCAAGAGGTTGAATCACCAATCACCGCAGAGCAAGGGGTATAAGTTCCAGTCCGTGGGTCAGTCACATCGCCTCGGATGACGAGTCACATTGGTGTCTCCAGTTCTCCTGGTTCTCATGTTCCTGTCTCCAGAGGTTCCCTGTGATTATTTTCATTGCTTCATTTAATTTTCCTGCACTTCCATCATTCAGCTACAGACTTCAGCCACAGCCAGCAGCAGTACGAGACTCTCCTCAGGTGTTTGTTCCATTGCTTTACCTGTGCACCTCGTTAGCTTCATACCAGCTCATACAAAGCTTGTTGTATTGGGACTATCTCCTGCTTGGGCCCTGTGTGGTAAATAAGAACTGAACTATACAGAGACTGTGTGCTTTGTAAATATTACTGGAGTTCTGTCTTCTAAATCATTTGCATCCATTTATCAAATTATTCCACGTTTTGTTATCAGAGACTGTGCTTTTACAAGTATAACCGGAGTTCTGTATCCTAAGTCATTTGCATTCATTCATCAAGTTACTGTATTACACATTTTGTTAGCCGAGACTTTTATTGCTTTAAACCTCCTGCATTCAACTATCAAGTTCTCCTCAATATACAGTATATTGTGTTGTCAGAGACTTTTACTTTGGATTCAGTTACCGTTTATTACTTCATTACTGTCATTACAAATGCTAATCACCACCTGTTATTACATCTTTGCTCTGTGACATCTGAATGTAATAAACATCAGCGCATGTGCGCAGGACTTTTATTCTGCCTCCACATTTATATATTGTACCAACACTGACCCACTAGTGCCCTCTCCGGGAACAGACCAAGCCAGAAACCTGACAATTAGTCAGGATCGCACTAACCAGTCTTGTTATAGGTGAAATTCAACCTCACATCTGCAGCAAACACAGGTACAGGGTCAATGTTTCAGTCCTCATATGGACCTTTTCTCAAGACCAGTAGTAAAGCAGACAGAATCTGTCTGCTGTACGACTGGTCTTGAGAATGGTCCAGATGAGGACCGAAATGTTGACCCTGTACCTGTATTTGCCACTGATGTGAGGTTGGATTAAATATATTTCACCTATATCAAGACTGGTTAGTGCGATCCTTACTAAAACTATATGATTATAGGGAACCTAGATTTATGCACCTCAGCTGATGTGGATACAGTAAGTTCTGTGAGTGGAACTTCTCCATTATATATATATATATATATATATATATATATATAACCTCTTCCAAATAAGGCACTCCACGGTCTTTCGGATTTAATATCCTTTGTCAAGCATTACCATCATCGATGATGGTAATGCTTGACAAAGGATATTAAATCCGAAACGTTGCAGTTACAAGCCCAGCAGTGAGCTGTTATTATTTCCGAAGAAAGACCGTGGAGTGCCTTATTTGGAAGAGGTTGTATGACATCATAAAGAGCACCGCGGCAGTTGCATTGAAGTGAGAGTGCCGGTTGATAGCCTGTATATATATATATATATATATATATACAAACAGTATATATATATATCGTGGGTTTGTTGGATGATTAGAATAATATTCTATTTTTATTCAGGAGGTTTTGTTAAAGTAAATAAAATAAAAAAATGCTACAACCTTTGTCTTCCCTGTAGGCTACTTGCATCATTCAAAAGAGAGTCTCAGTGAGGTCTCCACAGATTAGCTAAATCACTGAAGCCACGTCTGACACTGTATAAAAGAAGGTTGCAGCAATGTGCTGTAAACTGATAATTGTATCAGTTTCTGCATTACAACACTACTGTATTGATTACATTTTTCCAGGTGAGTCAAAAAATGCTGAATTTTAGGACTTCTGTTATATAAACTTCCTTTGAAGTTTTAAAAATAGTTTGATAGCATGAACATTATTTCTTGTGTTTCTCATAGATAAAGTCTACTCACACCGTATGCCATTTCAATTTACCAGTCAAAACTTTGTGAAGCAAACATTTTTATTAATTTCATTTTTCCCACAGATCTGGTTGTTGCCCCAGAGCCGAACATGAAAAATATATGAAGCGCAATTTCCAACAGTCCTTATGTGAAATAATGAGATAAACAGATTTTTTAAGTTTAGAATTGTAATAGTTATTTGGACTAATATGTATTACAAATTTTAAAGTCTGTAAACCCTGACAGCATTATGAAGGTACTGTACCTCTGAGACTTTAAATCTTTGTAATATTTCTTCTACAATTTGTAATTAAATTACTGGTCTTTCTTTAAAATTGTTTTTATACAGTATCTATTTGAAAACATTCTTTAAAAAAAATTAATTAAGCGTTAACATAACATCATACTAACATATCATCTTGAAATATATATTAATTAAAGACATAAAACTGTATTTGATTGACTCACAATACCATAGAATGCTGTTTGTAAGATGAAACAGACTAACATTCTCCTTTTAAAAATAAATCTTTGTAGTTGATACAAAACAGAACATTGGGCTCCTGGGATATTACCTAGTAGTCAATTTTAGTGGTAGTACTGTAGTTCTGATATTAGAGTACAGAAGTGCAATATATAAAAAAAAGTTTTATTATATAAATTGAAGCTCTGATTCATCACAGCTTATTACCTTGGATGTGCTATGATTTCACCCTGACACCTATTATAGGAACTGCCCCACACAACTAAAAGATACAGCCTTACTCTAAATAAAATTTGTAGGGAGGTGTTGAAATGCATCATTCTTTGTTAAAGTCAAGACATTATTTTATACTAAATGAGGATACGTATGCAGTACCAATTGTTAAGTAATGTCATTAAACTGTATTATTATTATTATTATTAATAATAATAATAATCATATTTATTTGCAGGATTTCTGTATGAGACCTGTAAATTAGAATTTAGGTCCAGGCTATATGAGCAATAATGTTTTCTTAAATCACGCAATAATAATAATAATAATGATAATAATAATTTTATTTATGTAGCGCTCTTTCCCCAATAGGACTCAAGGTACTTACAATTTAATATAATACAGTACAGTACAGTACAGAAAAAATGAAAAACAGAAAAAAATTTCATAAATTAGAGAGCACATGGAGTTAATAAAGGGACAATTATGGAAATGCTTGAGTAAACAGGAAAGTCTTGAGTTCATTTTTGAAGGATTCTAGAGTGGGGGCCTCTCGAACTGTGTGCGAAAGTGAGTTAAATAGAGCTGGAGTCATATGGCTAAAATCTTGATTCCCCAGATGAATTACGGGAGATTCTAGGTACTGCTATTAGTCCTTCATCTACAGTTCGCAGTAATTGAGTGGGGCAGTAAGGATTCAGAAGCTGCTTCAGGCATCTTGGGCCCTGGTTATGTAGGGCTTTGAAAGTAAGCAAGCCAATCTTGAAGATGATTAATTTTAACGGTCTTGTACTGCCTACAGATTGCACATACTCAGAACTAGTCTCTATTTACAGTATTTAACAAAAATAAATTAATATTGCAATAAAACTATTACAATCTATTCATATGAATGTCTGATCCTGTATAATTTATATATATATATATATATATATATATATATATACACACACACACACAGTTTCAGAGTCTTACTGGACCTGGTGTGCAAAGAAGGGTTATTTGGCGTGACTGCAGCAAAGATATTTGATGGAATATCTGGAGGTGATTTATTTTGTGGGTGTCCCCGCCCTTGAACATTTGGATGCATGTCTGAACAGGAAAGGTATTTGCAGAATTGTTTTATATAGTTGAAAATGCCACCGAGATAAAAGATGCACACACGGCCGCTAAATGATGCATATTCTGCCACTAAATGATGCACACTCACCCGCTAAAAGATGTACACATGGCCACCAAATGTTGCACATTCGGCAGCCAACTGATGCACACTCGGCCTGCCCATTCATGCACACCCAGCCAACAAATGATGCACACTCTCAGCTGCCATTGCATCCAACTTAAAATAAGGCCCTTTGTGTCATTGCAGAGAATGTATTCAGAATTTATTATCATAACTAAAACTATTTTTGCTTAACAATTCAACCTTTGCTGCCACAGCTTTCTTTTTGTATTTCCACTAACATCCCTCATACTCTGCCACTGATTGTAGCAATACTCTGACCCTCTGACTCTTGGTTGGGAAATCAAGTATATTCAACATGTTGTTTTTTTTTTCCAATACAATTTTTATTGTTTAAAGACATAGATATACATAGTACAACCAGAATGCCTTTATATAATCACGGTAAGAGAGTTCACGTGAATAGACATAATCAGGAAGTTGTTACATTCAATGGACAATGTAAGAAGCCTGTAATAAACATCCACAATTTTATATCAACCGTGAGATTAGCTCGGGAATCAAGACATAATAACTTCCTGGATACATTAACAATGTTAGTAACGAAAATAATAGGAGGGGGGGGGGGAGACAGGGGAAGGAAGGGGAAGGAGAGGGAAGTATCTGATCTCAAATTAGAAAAGGAAATCTTGTATAGAACCTTAGGACATGTATGAAGTTGTATAATAGGTCAATGTTAAAGTGGTATTACGAGATAGTAAGAATGCGAAGTAGGTGCCACTCCGTATTTTCATATACTTTCATTATACGTTCCTGAGTAGGCAAATCTAGTGATTGTATGAAAGGAGACATTTAGTATAAAATGTTTCTACATGTTTGCCTATATCAGGGAACGTACTGTTCCTATCAAAATAAAGAAGTTGCAATCATTTTAGTTTAAGTTCTTGTAATGTAGGGGAGGAGGTGGAAATCCAATGCATAAGAAAATTTTTCTTTGAAAGCGTCACAATGGTCACCAACAATGGTATATGGGAGGAAATATCCCGATTTGGGAGCCAATTTTTGAAATTTACACATAAGCAAGCTAATGGGTTGGGGAGAACATGTGTGGCAAATAGAGAATTTAGACAATCACCTTATTCCAGAAACGCTTAATCTTACTGCACTCCCAAAAACAATAGAAAAAATTAGCGTGTGAGAAATGACATTTCAAACAAGTGGCAGATGTATTTGGTGTCATATGTTGTCTTTGTGCTGGGGAAATGTAGGCTCTGTGTAGAGTTTTCCAATGCACCTCTTGGAGATAGGAGGATTTAAAAAATTTAAGGGTGTTGTGGCAATGTTTATTGAGAACTAAAGGGGAATCAATGTCTGGGATGTCAACTTGCCAAGTACCCGTCAGTAATTGCCACGGTTTCGTGATAGAGGTAGGCAAAAGGGCCGAGTAGAGAAGTTTAGTACAGTAGGGGACAGTGTTAAGAAGTCGTAAAAGGGAGTTAATAGAGTCAGTAGAATTCAGAAACCTAGTATTAGGGTCCAAGAAGAGAACATAATGTCGTGATTGTAGAAACATGAAAAAATTAGAAGTATATAACAGAAATTGTTCCTGAAGCATTTTGAAAGTCAGTATATGTCCTCCAGGGTCAAAGACTTGTGAGGTTAGGGATGAACCCTTATCTTTCCAGGAGAGGAAGATTGGATTGTAGAGTGATGGAGAAAATGAGGGGTTACCCCAAAGTGTATTGTATGGAGAAGAAGACGGATTTCTCATTAGTTTTTTATTAATAGTTAAACATGCTGAGTAAGTGTCATGGAACAGTATGTGGTGCAGAATATGAGTGGGAATATCAGATTTCTTGGAATGAAGAAGAGCGCTAGGAGAGTATGGACTGAAGAGAGCTGTGTCTAAGGCACGGGTGGGGAACCCTTTTTCTACCAAGGGCCATTTGGATATTTATAAAATCCTTCGGGGGCCATACAAAAATTATCAACTTAAAAATGACCCTGCCCCCAGTCAGTAGTTATGCCCCCAGTCACTTGTTATTCCCAATTAGATTTGCCTCCAGTCAGTTGTTATGACCCATTAGATATTAAACATAGAAACATAGAAACATAGAATTTGACGGCAGATAAGAACCACTTGGCCCATCTAGTCTGCCCCTTTTTTATTTTATCCTTTAGGCAATCTCAACCCTTTTTTAATCTTGATTCTTTGGAAGGATATTCATATGCCTGTCCCAAGCATGTTTAAATTGCCCTACAGTCTTAGCCTCTACCACCTCTGATGGGAGGCTATTCCACTTATCCACTACCCTTTCTGTGAAGTAATTTTTCCTTAAATTTCCCCTGAACCTCCCCCCCTCCAGTCTCAATGTATGCCCTCGAGTTCTAATAGTTCTTTTCCTTTGAAGAATGTTTCCCTCCTGAACTTTGTTAAGCCCCTTGATATATTTGAAAGTTTCTATCATGTCTCCCCTTTCCCTTCTCTCCTCCAAACTATACATGTTAAGATCTTTTAGCCTTTCCGGGTAAGTTTTGTGATGTAGGCCATGCACCATTTTAGTTGCCCTTCTTTGTACACTCTCTAATGTATTTATATCCTTCTGGAGATAGGGTCTCCAGAACTGGACACAGTATTCCAGATGGGGCCTTACCAATGACCTATACAGTGGCATTATCACTTCTTTTTTCCTGCTACTGATTCCTCTCCCTATGCAACCAAGCATCTGACTTGCCTTTCTCATTGCTTTGTTGCATTGCTTTCCTGCCTTCAAGTCACTTGAAATAGTGACTCCTAAATCTCTTTCCTCCTCAGTAGTTTCCATTATAGTACCCTTGATACTATACTTAGCCTTTGGGTTTTTGAGACCCAAGTGCATGATTTTGCATTTTTTAGCATTAAACTGTAGTTGCCACGTTCTTGACCATTTCTCAATCCTACCTAGGTCATCAATCATTTGTTTGATCCCTCCCGGTGTGTCTACCCTGTTGCATATCTTTGTATCATCTGCAAAAAGGCATATCTTCCCTTCAATACCATCTGCAATGTCACCAACAAAAATATTAAAGAGAACTGGACCAAGTACAGATCCCTGGGGTACTCCACTGGTAACATTTCCCTCCATAGATTGCACTCCATTAACTACAACTGTCTGTTTCCTATCCTGCAACCAGGTTCTTATCCATTTCACTAATTTATAATCCACCCCCAGGCTTTCAAGTTTATTTAGCAGTCTGTGATGTGGGACAGTGTCAAATGCCTTACTAAAGTCTAGATATGCTACATCTACAGCTCCCCCTTGATCTATTATTTTCATCACAGAGTCAAAAAAGTCAATAAGATTTGTTTGGCATGATCTCCCACCAGTAAATCCATGCTGTTTTGGATCCTGTAAGTTGTTTCATTTAAGATATTCCACTACTCTTTCTTTTAATAGTTTTTCCATTACTTTCCCTACTACTGATGTAAGGCTTACTGGTCTGTAGTTACTTGCTTCTTCCTTGCTTCCACTTTTGTGCAGTGGAACTACAAAAAGTTTTGCCCCCTTTATCTACTGACTGGGCCATTTTCTCCTCAGCTTCTACCTTTGCACGTCTGATTACTTTCTTAGCATCCTTCCGTCTGTCCAGATACTCCTCTTTGTCGTTATTATTTTGAGTCTGTTTGTATTTCCTAAAAGCCATCTTTTTTGCTTTCACACTAGTTGATACTACTTTTGTGAACCACACTGGCTTCCTTTTCCTGGTGCTTTTCCTAACCATTTTGATACAAAGGTCTGTTACACTTAGTAATGCACTTTTAATTTTTTTCCACCTCTCCTGCACCCCTTCCAAGTTCCTCCAGTCCGCCAATGAATCACTTAAACATCTCCCCATTTTTGCAAAGTCTGCATTTCTAAAATCCAACACCTTTGTTTTTGTGTGAGAGGAGTTGGATCCTGTCTTTATACTAAACCATACTGCTTGATGATCACTGGATCCCAGGTGCTCACCCACATATATATCAGATATCCTACCACCATTTGTAAGAATTAGATCTAATATTGAGTCTTTGCGAGTGGGCTCCCTCACCAATTGCTTGAGAGATGCTCCCTGTAAGGAATGTAGAAATTTGCCACTTGTAGCTGAACTTGCAAAAGACCCCTCCCAATTTACATCAGGTAAATTAAAGTCTCCCATGATTATGACTTCTCCCTTAAAAGCCATTTTAGAGATGTCCAACAATAGATTCCTGTCCAAATCCTGCCCCTGGCCTGGTGGTCTATAGATCACCCCAATGCGAATAATGTCCTTCTTCCCAGTTTCTATGGTGACCCAAAGGGCCTCAGTTTTGGCTTCAATATTTTGTATTAAAGTGGCATTTATGCTTTTTTTCACATACATTGCTACCCCTCCTCCTATTCTTCCTATTCTATCTTTCCTAAATAAATTGTATCCTGGTATAGTTAAGTCCCAGTCATGATTCTCATTGCACCAAGACTCTGTAATTGCCACAAAATCCAGGTTATCCCTTGTCATTATCGCAATTAGCTCTGGAATTTTGTCTCCTAAGCTCCTAGCATTTGCAGACATAGCTTTAAAAAATGTTTCTGTGCATTTGTTAGTAGTAGCCATGTCCAGAGCGTACAAAATAAATGACAAGTTTAAAGTTGAAATTACCTGTTTGGGGATGTTGCTCAGTATTTGTTTTCTTTTACTAATCAGTAATCATACTCTGTCCTTTACACCACGACTATACCTTACTAAATATAAAGACATAGTACACCTGACCACAATGGGTTAATGTTCAAAAGAGGTAATCACCAGATAGTATGCAATACTAAACTGTTTCACTGAGCAACTTCCCCACACATGCAATGACATTTTCAAGAAATCATTACATAAAGAAACATACATAAGTTTGCATAAGAGAGAACTGTAGTGAGCAGATTGGGGATGCCTTTTCCTAGGTTTTGTTAAAACGGATGATATGCATAAGATGAATTACATACTTTTGAGCATTAAGGCAGTCCTTTTGTGGTAGTGTTGGTGTGTTGATGTTTTCCTTCTGGTTTTCTTCGGTGTAACGCAGGTATAACGCTATTTTTATAATAACACTTTTATGTCAGCACTTCTATGGAAGCACTGCCAGCCGACGACTATCCAGCCGTATACTAGACTTCAAATAGGAACAATATCCATGTGAATGCAATGATTGCAAACTCCACCCAAGACCATCCCCCTTTAAACTAAGGCCATAAATTAGCTTAGAAAAACAGACATTACATGCCAATAAGGCAGCCAACTATATCTCTACAAAGAGAAAAACATACAAAAAAACCCGTATTCAATATACCTAGACTATTCAAACATGATATTCCCACTGTCAGTTGTTTTGGCCCATTAGATATGCCCCGTCAGTTGTTATGCCCCATTAAATATGCCCCCTGTTGTTATGCCCTATTAGATATGCCCCCTGTAGTTATGCCCCATTAAATATGCCCCCTTTGTAGCAATGCTTACACACACACACACACACATTAAAAGGAAAAAAAAACACAATGCTCACAAGCACTGCTCCTGCTTCCGAACCGCTGCCCTCCCTCTCCTCGGTACTATGGGAGAGATGTCATGACGTCTCTCCCATAGCGCCGCACAGCCACACATGTACATTGCCTGAGCCAGAAGCTGGAGCTCTGGAGTGATTTCCTGCCTCCGGCTGCTGCTGAGGAGCCAGGCGCCCGCTGGTGGTAAAACCTCAGCGGGCGCTCAGCATCTCCTCTCGTTTAGGTGAGCCTGGCCGGGCCAGATCAAGTGGCTTCGAGGCCCTCGGGCCTGAGGTTCCCCACCCCTGGTCTAAGCAGTAAGAAGTGTAAGAGGATTTAGAATGCAACCAGTCTGAAATATACCTAAAATGTGTAGCTAGAGTATATAGTTTTAGATTCGGAAGGGACATACCTCCATGAGAACGGTGAGTCTGTAATTTCTGAAAAGCAATTTGGGGTCGTTTATTTTGCCGTAGAAATTTGGAGGTGAGCTGATCAAAACGTTTCAAATCAGAGGTGGAAAGACCAATCGGTAACATCTGTAATAAACAGAAGATTTTTGGAAAGATAATGCATTTAACAACTGCTACCCTTCCCAGAATAGAAAGTGGGAGATTCATCCAGGAATCATAGAGTGAAAATATGATAAGGTCGGTGTATAATTACGTTTATATAAGGAAGAAATATCAAAAGGGATGTGGATACCTAAATATTTAATATCTGTTTTGATTAAAGAGGAAGAGAAAGATTCAGAGGAAGACTGCGTGAATGTGTCGGGGTCATTAATTGCTAAAATTTCCGATTTAGAAGTATTTATCTTAAATCCTGCATGAGTGCCAAAATTAGATATTAGTGAAAGTAGTGAAGGTAGGGAGGTAGAAGGATTAGACAAAAATAGTAAAAGATCGTCTGCATAAAGGGCAAGTTTTAGTGGGATATTTCCGATTAGTACCCCTTGGATGTTAGAAGAGTTTCTGATAGAGATTGCCAAAGGTTCAATGGCTATAGAGAAAAGTAACGGTGAGAGAGGGCAGCCGTGACGAGTTCCCCAAGATATAGCAAAGGGAACAGATAGTTGTCCATTGCAGTAGAGTTGAGAAATAGGTTAGGTATAAAGAGTTTGTATAATAGAGATGAAGGAAGAGTAAAAGCCAAACTGTTGCATAGATTTAAAAAGAAGAGACCGAGTCAGAAGATCAAATGCTTTTTCTGCATCTAAAGCTAAAACTACATTGGGAACATGTGAGGGATATTTTTTTAAATGTTGGATTAAAGAGAGAACTTTACGTACATTAGTAACAGAATGACGACTCCAAATAAAACCAGATTGGTCAGGGCGAATTATGTGAGGGAGAGAAAATTTGAGACGATCAGCTATGATTTTTGTAAAAATTTTATCATCTAAATTTAAGAGAGAGATCGGGCGATAAGAGCTTGGAAGGGAGGGGTCACGGCCTGGTTTTAGAAGAACTTTTATTATAACATTATTGACGTATAAGGGCAAGGTCTTCGAATGAATGATAGAGTTGCACAAAGCCAGGAGGTGAGTATCAATTTTGGCCAATAATAATTTGTAGAATTCACTAGAAAAACCGTCAGGTCCAGGGGCTTTATTGGGTTTTAAATGGGTGATAGTATAGCGAACTTCTTCGAAAGTAATAGGATTAGCGAGAGAATCAAGAAAGTCGGAAGGTAATTGGGGGAGTTGAGGGAAGTACCAGGATTGAAGGAGCTCACCAGAGGGGGAAGTATCGTCAGAGTATAAAGATTCATAAAATTATTTAATTATATTAGCAATACAATGAGGATCATCAGTTAAGGAGCCATCAGGGAGTGTTAAAGGGTGTACTATCATAGGAGGAGAGGTACCTTTCAGAATGTTTGTAAGGAGCTTACCTATTTTATTTCCAAATTTGTGAAAACAAAAATAAACTTTGAATTTATATTTATCTCCCATCGCAGAGAGAAATACATTGAAATTAAGTTTTATCGTGAAGTAAGTAGATTTCGTGGATGGTGAAGGGTTTGTTTTGAAAACTTGATAAGCTTCAGAAAAGGAAAGTTGCATTTCTAGGTAAGATTGAGCATATTTGTTTTCTTAAAGCAGTAGAATAGGAGATAATGTCACCTCTAATTACTGATTTAGCCGTTTGCCAAAACAACGGGGGGTTTGTATCGGAGTGTTGTTTGTTTGAAAAGTAAAAGGAATCCCAAGCCCCTTGCAAAAAATCACAAAACTTTGTGGAGTCAGGTAAATGAGATGGAAATCTCCATTGAGGAGTCGAAGTGTGTTTTGGTTGTAATATGAAAGAGAACCAAATCAATGCGTGGTCAAATATACAAATAGGTTCGATTGACGTATCTGTTACTGTTGGGAATAGATGTTGTGAAATAAATACATAGTCAATTCTAGAGAACGTGTTGTGGGCAGCGGAATGACAAGAGAATTCCCTATCGATAGGATGAAGTGCACGCCATATATCAACTAATTGAAAACAGTAACAGAAATGTGCTATTCCAAGTTTGGGGAGATGATGGGGTGTCTTAGAAGTGTTGGAACGATCTAAATATGTAGAAGAGACTAAGTTGAAATCGCCACATACAATAAGGTTATCAGCGGTGAAGGGAGTTAGTTTGGCCAGGAGCCTCTGGAAAAAGGATTTGTTATAAATGTTTGGGGCATATATGTTGCAAAGGGTGAAGACTCGGGAGTTAAGAGAAATTTGGAAAATAAGAAAACAACCATCAGGCTCTGCATCAGACGTAAGAACTTGAATGTTGAGGTTACGTTTTGCTAATAGAACAACTCCCCTTGACTTGGAGTTGAATAGAGCAGCCGCTATACGGGACCAATGCGACACCTACAGTTTCATGGATTCCTGTAGTGTTAGGTGAGTTTCCTGCAAAAAAACAATGTTAATGTTTGTCTTGGTTAAATACATAAGAATTTTACGGCGTTTAGCAGTAGAGTTAATACCACCAACATTGAGCGTGACTTGGAGTTGAATGGAGCAGCCGCTATAAGGGACCAATGCGACACCTACAGTTTCATGGATTCCTGTAGTGTTAGGTGAGTTTCCTGCAAAAAAACAATGTTAATGTTTGTCTTGGTTAAATACATAACAATTTTACGGCCTTTAGCAGTAGAGTTAATACCACCAACATTGAGCGTGCCAATTTTTAGGTCAGCCATTCATAAACTACAAACAGGTATAAAAGAAGTAGTAATGTGTTGACAACAACAATATCATAGATCAGAAATGAAAAATGGGAAATGAGGACATTAGGGGGAGGGGCATAGGAATTATGCGGGAGCACATGACAAAATGAGATGGTTGTTTGACAAACAAACAAACTTCCGAATATTAAATGAAAGACAGAAACAAATATTAAGCTTTGCATAAATGTCAATCCGGTGCAATACTCCAGATAATTCCCCGACAATGGAATCTGGGTATTATTGAACCTAAAGATACAGTGGAATCATACTAACAGTGACAAAGAAACCAATGTAAAATAGTACTTAAAACACAGCACAGGGAAACAAACATACTTATGTTGAAATGTAAGACGAATGAAGGTCAGTATAACAAAGAGGCCCACGTAGGCTACAATTTACTCCAAACATGGCATTGAGGTGAGTGAGGCGTGAGGAGTGCTATCAATGAAACTTAACTAAAAAGGGAAAAACTAAGCTGGAACCATATTTGTACTCTTAATATCTTGAAAAATAAAACAATGAGAGAAGGATACAGGTTTTAGATTTAAACTACGATTAAGGTATTGGCGGTACTGACATCATCAGTAATGTCCAAGTAAGTGGTCATCCACGGACTCCTCCTGAAGATACGTAGCTGCATCTTCCGGGCTGGTAAAGTCTAAATGTTTCTCTCCATCGTAGATCCTAAGCTTAGCCGGATAGAGCATGGAAAAATCTACGTTTGATTAAGACCAGTTTCGCACAAATAGGATTGAAGGCCTTTCGAGCTCTCATCAGCTCGGCTGAAAAATCTTGAAATATGAGCAAACGGTTATTCTCCCAATGAAGGGATCGAAGCTTTCTAGATGTAGTCCAGAAGGCCACTTTGTGAAGATAGTTGAGGCATCTGAATAAAGTGACACGTGGACTGCCATTGGGAGAACGAGGAGAAGGACCTACTCGATGTACACGTTCAATTACTAGATCTTTATACGATTCAGTGATACCGAGTAAGTCGGGTAGGGTGGATCGTACAAATTGTGTGAGGTCTTCTCCCTTGACAGATTCTGGCAAGCCAATCAGCCTAATGTTATTTTTTCTTGACCTATTTTCTACGTCGTCTAGTTTCATCCATAGCTGATAATTTTCTTTCTCAAGACGTTTCATATTTCCTTGCACAGTAGCCATATCATGACAAAGACCTCCAATTCTATTCTCATTAATGGAGACTTTATGGGATAGATTTTGCAATTGAAGAGTGATATCTGAAACCGCTTTTACACTGACCGTGTTTACACTGACCGTGTCTCGTGGAGTCTCCGTTCGCAGGCCCGGGAACACTGATGTGTTGGTCCTGAACGGCTTCACTGGTAAGCACCCTCGGTTAAACAGCCGCGTCACTGAGTGGTAAGCTCCGGTGGTGTAGTAGACGGTACAGTGAGTTGCAGCCCGGGGTATGCATCTTTTCCTGCTGGCAGGCCCGGATGTGCAGCTGCCACGACGAGTCGTACGGCGACGGGTTGTACGGCGGGAACACTCGGTGCTATGGAGATGGCTCCTTGTGGTGTGTTCTTGTTAGCGGCACAGTGAGGATGGTAACTGCTGAGGGCTGATCTGGGTGGCTGTCCTCGGGAGACTGTAGAACAGTCATTATAATGATTCCCTTGTCTGGGTTAACGGAGCTCTGCTGTCGTGCGCCCTCACAGCAGAAGACCTGAACCGGAAGTTATATTCAACATGTTTAAAGATCTCGATTCCCTGATCCCGACCCAAAAATTGTTTGGAATAGCAAATTGGTTATTTTTACCATGAAAGATGACCCAAATTCCCCATAGGATCATGATAATCTATGGCTGGCCATCAGGTGTTAGCTATTCTCATTGGCAGTTCTGGTCAGACCGAGGTATTGAGGAAATGTCCGCAAGATGTATAAAGCCTTTAACTTTGAGCATAAAAAATGTGCTTGTGCTAGCTGTGCTTGTTTTGAAACACTTTCTCTATATCATATTTATTTTATATATTCTATTTAATTAGGGACAAGGTTTTTTCTGTGGAGTAATAATTTACTCTCTACATATATTGCTGAATTAAGAAAAGTAAATATCAAACTAATGTGATATCAAGTTTTATTACAGGGTGTGATATTTTATTCTTGCAATTTAGGTCTCCACCACATAATGCATGAGCAGAATGTGTCTCACGTCTTTCTCCTGGGCTTTCAAAATCTTCACAACCATAACAGCTTATTGTTCTTGTTACTGCTCCTCATTTACTGTGTCACCATATGCGCTAATGTTATTATAATTGTATTAGTTTCAATGAACAAAATTCTCCACTCTCCAATGTATTTCTTCATATCACAGGTGTCCTCCCTGGACATTCTGATGACCACAGACATTCTCCCTAACTTGCTACACCTTGTCCTGCATGATGGTGCCTCCATGTCTCTTGTTGCTTGTTTTTCACAGTTTTTTGTGTTTGCAAACTCTGAGACATCAGAATTACTCATCTTAACGGTGATGTCTTATGACCGATATCTGGCTATCTGTAACCCACTGCGATATAACACTATCATCAATAAAGCATTTTGTGTAAATTCTGTCATTGCCTCATGGTCACTAAGTTTCTTGCTGTTGTTGAAAAATGAAATAGATATTTGTAAACTAAGCTTCTGTGGGCCAAATGTTATTGACCATTTCTTCTGTGATTTTCCTCCTGTTCTAGAGCTTTCTTGTTCAGATACATCACTTATAAAAATACAGTCAACTTTATTTGGTATTATTGTTGTCATCTGTCCATTTATAGTGATCATTGTTTCCTATGTGTATATCATCACAACCATCCTAAGTATCCACTCCATCAGCGGGAGACAGAAAGCCTTCTCCACCTGCAGCTCCCACCTGTCTGTTGTGTGTATATTTTTTGGGACTATTTTTTCTGTGTATATGGTTCCAAACAAAGGACATTTATTGGCTACCAGCAAGGTATTATCCCTGCTTTATACTGTTGTGGTACCATTGGTTAATCCATTCATATACAGCCTGAGGAATAAGGACTTCAATGTAGCTTTTGAAAAATGTAAATACAGATGGATACTCCATTATCTTGGCTGGCGGAGGCATTTGTCTTGATCGGGCATATGCAGCGTACCGGGCACAGGTAAGCGTACCTAGTCACAGGGAGGGAGTACGCTCTGTATGTCGTTACCTTTAAGTGTAATACCTGTGATTATCCACCAGATGTCGCATTTTACAATCACCACTGCGCATGCGTGTGGTCTCCCGTAAAATACAATACTGAAATACATAGTAATAACTACTTTACTAGTGCGTGTCATTATGCTACATTATTTCATACAATATATAACAGTAGCAGTATATACAGTACAGACGCAAATAGAACAGCAAATAGAACAGCATATGCAGATGCAAACAAACGTGATAAAGCCACAGTATGGTCATTTTCAGTACCTTAGGAAAATGTGAGTATCCAAGTTAGATAAATCAACATAAAACCAGTAGTGTACACAGACGCAAACAGACATTTTACATGCACATTGTTGCCTATTGATGTTAGGGATATTGTATGTTAGCGTCCTAATCCCGTAGCCATTACAGCATAATCAAAACCAATAGACTTATTCATCTGTCATCAGTGAATTGTCCGAGTGGTGAAGTATTCCGCTTCCTATGCTTAGAGTCCCGGGTTCGATTCATAAAGTACAAATGCATGTTAGTTTCTTCCAGACACTTTAATTTTTTTATTTTTATATCTATCGTACAGTAGAATACTTTCACATTCAATATAAGTGTGCACACAATTTTTACATAAAGCAGCCAAAGCTGCAGGAGCGTTTCTACTGTTAAGGTTCCGTGCACTGTATGGTACACATACTGTACAATTCTGTAGCATCGCAGACTCAATTAAAATGGCTACCACCTGTGACTCCTTGCCACATGGAGGCACTCAGCTACGGAGCAAGTAGCAGCTCAGGTTTTGCAGGCTATGGGACAATGCTGAAGAAGCCTCACAATCCTCTAGCTAAAATACAGTTCACATGGGCAATAGGGATAAGCGAGGTCTATGCATATAATGATACACCAGACTTGATCACATCGCAAAGTGAAAAAATGTCCAAGGCAAGTGAACCCCCATCTTGTGGCAGCACTCAGCAATAGAGCGAGTGACAGCATTGGTTTTGAAGGCTATGGTCCAATGCTGAAGGAGCATCACAATCCCCTAGCTAAAATACAGTATACAAGGGCGATAGGGATAAGTGAGGTCTATGCAGATAATGATACACCGGACTCGATCGCATTGCAAAGTTACAAAATGTCTGAGGTACATGAACCCTCCTTGTGTTGGCACTTCCTTCCCATTGGTGTTGGTTTATGCCTTAGGGGACTCACACTCGGCGTCAGAATACACAAATTTATACTCATTACTGCTGTGTATTGTATATAGCAGAATGAGTCGTTCCTGCAGATTTACTCTGATTTATGTGAAACCTGTGTGCACCCTTCCATTAAATGTTTAAGAAAGAAAAAAAATAACAATAAAGTGAATGTCACGGGAACACATAAAAAAAGGTTGGCACTTCCTTCCCATTGTTGTTAGTTTATGCCTTAGGGGACTCGGACGCCCACACTTGTATTTCAAAAGTACAATATTTTCCACCGCCTCCCCCTACTACCATCGCCCTTCCCCCCGGAGGCCTGCACAGTTCATGCAGTAGACAGGGAGGGAGTTCAGGTTAGGTAAAATGCACAAGCGCAGACAATCTACAGTACTGTGCTGCTCCATTACCACTGTGTATTGTATATAGTGGAATGAGTCGCTCCTGCATATTTACTCTGATTTATGTGAAACCTGTGTGCACCCTTCCATTGAATGTATAACGAAAAAAAATTATAATAAAGTGAATGTCACGAGAATACATAAAAAAGGGTGGCACTTTGGAAATCAAACACGGGACTCTCAGCATGGGATGCGAGAGCCTTCATCGCTAGCCTACGACACTTCATGGAAGATTCACAATTTCATGTGTAAAAGTACTGCAAAGAGCGACTCCTTCCAATTGGTGTTGGTTTATGCCTTAGGGGACTCGGTCGCTCATACATGTATTTCAAAAGTACGATATTTAGTGCACTGTACATACTTTAAAGACAATGAGCTACATTTTTCCTTTCACACAGTTGCGTCTGCATAAACAATCTTGCGTCTGCAAACACAAGTGTTTTAACATGTTCGTTTGTAGCTGTATAAACTATTGTTTTAACTCTATCCATCTGACAAATGGTCACAATATATTAACATTACAGTCATCACAGACCATTTGCTAGAGCTTGTAGATCAATCGTCGCTATTTGATCTAAAGTACTGGATTAGTGGAGCATTAGCCACCCAGAGGTGGTGATGTGTATTGCATGCCTGGTATTTAGTAGCGCCTCAATGTGCCTGTCCATGATTAAACTCAGCAACCTAAGCTATCACCTAGGCATGACTAAACCTCCATCTAGGCACAGAAACAGTCAAGATAATGGAGGACCCATCTGTATACTTTCAATTAGTGTCATTTTATTAGAGGACAATGCAATGCACAACTTTGTAATTTGAACAGACTCATGATTTTTTTTGAACATTTTGCTTACAGTATGTTCTTCTATAATGCACATGTGAATAAAGGGCATGTGAGAATACTGTTTATTGTGTCATATGGATATCTGAATGTTCAAAACAGCATATTAATACTAACAATAGTGTGGCAATTACAGTTTAAGACCAAAAAATGCAAAATCATGCTCTTGGGTCTCAAAAATCCAAAGGCTAAATATAGTATTAATGGCACTATACTGTTAACTACTGTGAAGGAAAGGGATCTAGGAGTCACTATTTCAGATGACTTATAGGCAGGTAAGCAATGTAACAAAGCAATGAGGAAGGCTAGTCAGATGCTTGGTTGCATTGGGAGAGGAATCAGCAGCAGAAAGAAAGAAGTAGTAATGCCACTGTATAGGTCATTGTTATGGCTTCATCTAGAAGACTGTGTTCAATTCTGGAGTCCATATCTTCAAAAGGATATTAATATATTAGAGACTGTACAAAGAAGGGCAACTAAAATGGTGCATGGCCTACATCACAAAACATACCCAGAAAGACTAAGAAATCTCAATATGTATAGTTTGGAGCAGAGAAGGGAAAGGGGGGATATTATAGACACTTTCAAATATTACAAGGGTTTTAACAAAGTGCAGGAGGGAAACATTCTCCAAATGAAGAGAAGCAATAGGACACGAGGACTTGCTCGGAGACTGGAGGGGGGAGGTTCATGGAAAATTTGAGGAAAAATTACTTCACAGAAAGGGTAGTGGACAAGCAGAATAGCTTCCCATCAGAGGTGTTAGAAGCTAAGACAGTAGAGCAATTTAAACATGCATGGGATAGACATAAGGATATCCTAACAAAGAAATAAGGATCAAATAAGGTTTGAGATAAAAATATGGTAAAAAAAAGGGGGCAGACTAGATGGGCCAAAGGGTTCTTATCTGCCATCAAAATCTATGTTTCTATGGTTCTATGTTTAATAGTATTGAATTGACAAATATTAGATTAACAAAGGTTTATTCTAAAAAAACTGTTTAATGATAATTCCAGTTAACACATAAATCTTATGCTGGATAAGAATGTTTTTTTTATTTCAAGCTTTCAATAGTCCATTCAATAGAAAATATTACACACAGCTAGATTCCCAATATACAGTATTGTAACCAATTGTGAAACAGCCACCATTAATGCAACTAAAATTGAGTTTGGAAGAGCAATCATATATTTTTTTTATATAATTTGGTACAATAAATTTGGCATGTGTGATAACAATCATTTCACGCAGCCGAAACCGTATCCACCCCCTTGCCACATCCTAACCCTAACCCTCCTTAACTCCCCCTAAACCTAACCCTAATCCTAACTCCCACTCTCCTCAGCCTCACACGCCGAACCCTAACATTTCCCCTGCAGGCTAAACCTAACACCCCCGCTCCAACGTGACCAAAACCTAGGAGTCCCCAGCATACTTAAGTTCGGGATGTCAGTGGTCGGGATTCTGGCATAGGCATTCCAATTGATGTTGGAGTTCTGGCATTGGTATTCTGGCCACATGTCAGGTTTCCGGCGCTGACATCCCATCCATCGGCATCTTTACCACATCCCTATTTGGAAAAATATCAAGATCATTGGATGAGCACCACAATACAGTCAGGATTGCAAGTATGCTTAAAAAAATGAGGCATTTACAAGCACTGGCATTCCTTACAGCAAATGCGATACTATCTACATTCAAGGAATTAACAAAACATTTACCACCTAACGCAGAAGCTGTTATACAATATTATAAAGAAAGCTTTGTGGTTGGTAAATTAGTGCAGGATTAAGGAACAAGTCTTTGATGACTGCACCAGTTCTTTTATTGTCTATTTGGTCAGTTTGTGAAAACAATGAGCTTGGGGAACCCAGAACCCAAAACAAATTGGAAAGTGCACAGGTGGTTGAATTCAGTTCTTAGGCAAAAGAAACTAGGAATTCATAACCTCATAAATTACCTAGTAAATGTCAACTACGGTATCAACAGTAGTGCAACTTGAAAAAAAAAGCACAGCACAAGTTACAAGAACACATCCCAGAAGATAAATAAAAAGCAGAGATGGAGCAAATTTGCATACAACAGCGATGTATTGTGGATCTCAATAATTTTCTCGATATTATGAAAACTGTTACATTACAAATAGAGATGAGCGGGTCTGGTTCTCTGATAACCGGACCCACCCAATATTTCTGTTCCAGTTCTGGATCTAAGTCTGACCTAGGGCTTCCTGCCAGACTCGGATCCCAAAACAAGGCAAAACGTCATCATCCGGCTGTTGGGTTCTCAAAGAGTTTTTGATTCCATAAAGGTCCCAGTGATCAGCACTATTTTTACTCCAGCTGTGGAGAGTGCACTGACTGGATGTGTCCATCTCAGTGCTGGGGTGTGTGGGGTGGGGCATAGGCGTGGGGCTGCTGGCTGCTGCGGGGCTTGTAAATAAGTCCAGGGGTGCTCTGACTGTTGTCACATTATTTTAAAGGTGCAATCACTTACAAGGAATTTGCATGTAAGTGATTGCGCCTTTCAGGGTGCTGGGGGAAACCAAATGCCCTTTAAAAAATGGCTGAGTTCGGCCGACATCCCGCACAGCCGCCGACCTCGGGCTTCATTAAATCTGGTCCCATAAGATTGTACTTAGTAGATTTGACAAAGGTTCTTTGTTTTAATAAACAATGTATTACATTATGGGATATTTTATAGTTTTAAGTTTTCATAATGTTTTTTATTACCATATAGTTATTGTTAAATATTATAAAAAATAGAGATTTTCTTGTTTTCCAGTATGAATGTGAATTAGTCTTATAAGTAAACAATGTACCAGGGGCATAGTCAGAATTTTGTGGGCCACATAGCAACATTTTGAAGGGGCCTCTGTCCCAATGCTACTAGAGCAGTGGTTCTCAAACTCGGTCCTCAGGACCCCACACAGTGCAGGTTTTGCAGGTAACCCAGCAGGTGCACAGGTGTATTCATTACTCACTGAAACATTTTAAAAGGTCCACAGGTGGAGCTAATTATTTCACTTGTGATTCTGTGAGGAGACCTGCAAAACATGCACCGTGTGGGGTCCTGAGGACCGAGTTTGAGAACCTGTGTTCTAGAGAGACACATCTCCGCAGCAGTGCCCCCACTTCTTACTGTGCCACATTACTGTGCTCCAGTTCATATTGTGTAACATTATAATGCCCTCCACTGCATTTTATATCACATTACAATGAGCAGGCCCAGGGGCATAACTAGATATATTGTAGTCCCCATGGCAAAAGTTTGTAATGGCCCCTTTGTATCACTTAATGGTGAAAAATTGATACAACACATGTAACTTTTAAAGGGAAGGTGGCCCCTCTCAGCTCTGGGCCCCATAGCAGCTGCACTCCCTGCACCTATGGTAGCTACACCCTGTATATAACACATGTAACTGTGACAGGGAAGGTGGCCCCTCTCAGCTCTGGGCCCCATAGCAGCTGCACTCCCTGCACCTATGGTAGCTACACCCTGTATATAACACATGTAACTGTGACAGGGAAGGTGGCCCCTCTCAGCTCTGGCCCCATATCAGCTGCACTCCCTGCACCTATGGTATCTACACCCTGTATATAACACATGTAACTGTGACAGGGAAGGTGGCCCCTCTCAGCTCTGGGCACCATAGCAGCTGCACTCCCTGCACCTATGGTAGCTACACCCTGTATATAACACATGTAACTGTGACAGGGAAGGTGGTCCATCTCAGCTCTGTGCCCCATAGCTGCTTCTCTCCCTGCACCTATGGTAGCTACACCCTGTATATAACAAATGTAACTGTGACAGGGAAGGTGGCCCCTCTTAGCTCTGGCCCCATAGCTGCTTCTCTCCCTGCACCTATGGTAGCTACACCCTGTATATAACACATGTAACTGTGACAGGGAAGGTGTCCCCTCTTAGCTCTGGGCCCCATAGCAGCTGCAGTGAATGCACCTATGGTAGCTACACCCTGTATATAACAAATGTAACTGTGAAAGGGAAGGTGCCTCTTCTCAGCTCTGGGCCCCATTGCAGCTGCACTCCCTACACCTATGGTAGCTACACCCTGTATATGACACATGTAACTGTGACAGGGAAGGTGGCCCCTCTCAGCTCTGGGCCCCATAGCAGCTGATCTCCCTTCCCCTATGATAGCTATGCCCTTGCAATGTACAATATATCATATAGGGCTCTTTATTAATGTCAATATTACTTATATTTTTGTAATGAACTACCAAAACTACAGCATTGATCTATTTGCTGTATATGTTAATGTTTACATCACGGCTGGATGCGGCCACTGTGAAATACATTCTGGACATGGCTACTTCCATATTATCCTGTTGCTTTGCTAATGGGCTATTATCCTGTATATACAGTACATGACTGTTAGTCAGGGCCAGACTAGCCTACATGGGTACAGGGGAAACCCCCATTTTGCCTCACTGTCTTCGGTCCCACCCCCTTCTCTAGAGATCAGGTTCCAGACTGTGCATTTTAATTTTGTATTATACATATGTTACTTTGGTATCCGTTTAATTTGCAGGCTCTCAGGATTCTGGCAGTCAGGATACCGGTGCCGGAATTCCGCCAGCCAGCAATGCCGCTAGCCAGAATACTGGCACCTCATGACTATTCCCACTCGTCGGTGTCCACGACAACCATAGGGTGGGAATAGATCATGTGGTCAGCCCGCAGCGAGGTAAGTGCACGGGCCCACATACTGGCGGCCGGTATGCCACTTTTGGTATATTGAGAAATTACATCCTGGCTGCTGGTAAATCATACTTAATCCTTTCCATTTTACTACACAGGACTATGTTGTATTTTCTACAGCACCTTTCTGTTATAAATACATGTGCCAGCAATATTTACTATATATATTTATCATGGGGACCTGACCATACACTTACTAATTTTTAGCCAATCCTTACCCTTAAGCCTGGGCCCCTATTACTTTTTTCCCCTGGTGGGCCCTTTATGCCCCGGTCTGGCACTGCTGGTAGTTATGCGGTCATGGTGCCTACCATAGTAGGATGCATGTCTAATGTTTAGACTGATTCTTTTGATGATTGTTGGTATTTAAGAAGGTTCCAGATAAAGTGGATTATGCTGCTTGTCATGATGGCACTATGACACTAAGTGCAAGCTCTATTTTAAATAGAGATGAGCGGGTTCGGTTTTACTCGGTTAAAGTTCATTTTTTCCAGAGTTTTCTTATTATCTATCCAAAACACATGACATCTGTGAGCCAATAAGATGCCGTTTTGAGATAAGAGTACATCCGAGTAAAACCGTACCCACTCATCTCTAATTTTAAAGGTTTATCTTGACAAAGATCAACTTCCAGAAACAAAGTGTTAATCCTTGTGATTGCTGTACAACACTGCCTTGAATTTGTTTGGAGACATTAAAACATAATGTAAAAACTAAAAAAGAAATTGTAAAGCATACTATCTTTAATGAAGTACTGTACATATTTAATCATCATGTGTGGTCTGTCCCACCACCATCATGTGCAGTGATAGCATCCCCCCACTATTCCCACATACTGTAGCCAGCCACTTCACCTTTCAACCCCCCACCATAGCCAGCCACATTACTAATACCCCACAAAGCAGCCATCCCTAAACACCTTTCACCCTACCCACAGCAACAAGCCCCATATACTCCCCACACAGCACAGCTTCCAGCAGTCAGCACCCCCTTCTCTACCTGAGCATCTCCAATTCTCTCCCCCTGCATATGAGCCCCTTATTAATGTTAATGTCCCCTTCTCTTTCTCAATGTCTCACTTTTCTTCCTCAGTGTTCCTACCGCTCTCCCTCAGCATCCCCCCTGTTCTTCTTCAGTGTCCCACATTTTGTACCTCAGTGTATCCCCTTCTCTCCTCTAGCACACCCCTTATTTCACTCAGCATTCCACATTATCCTCAATGTCCATATCTGTCCCTTATTATTTCCCCTTTTCTACATCAGCATTTCCTGTTTTCTCACTCAGTATTCCCCCTCTTTCCCCAGAAGACCAGAAGATGTGGCAGAAGGAAGACAAAAGTCACCGGGTCAAGCCAGAAAATGACAAGATGCTTAAGCCCTTGCTGAAAGTGTGCTCTTGCCAATAGCTGCCCAGCAAATAGCAAATACAGCATTTTACCCCATTAGCTGTTCAGGTGATGTCCAGAGAGAGTCAAGTACCTGCAGGTTTAAGCCAGCACCAAAAGGCAAGAGAGTATTTGGTACTTGCCAAGCTTAAGAGCATCACTGACTCCTGTGATGAAGGTCTAGTTCAGTGGATACACCACTGAGCCCACAACTTTTAGTAGAGCAGGTTAGCTTCCAGTACAATATCCTGTACTCATCACCCTAGACAAACAGGGTGGCATGCATAATTCCCATATTAAAAATTCAGGCAGCAGGCCCATGGGCAGGCTACGGGGGAACTGGAGGCACAATATTGGTAGCACTGCAGCTAGAGAACAGTGAAGTTCTCTGAGAGAGAAAAGAACTGAAAGCCTGTAGTGGGATACAGTCCATTGAAAACCCTCTGGAATAAATATATATATATATATATATATATATATATACTTGTAGCATTCCCACACGTTTTATTGAAGGATTATAGGATGCAAGTCCAATTGATTTGTATGGCAGCGACACCCTTACCACTATTCGAGGTAAAGCATATGGAACAGAACCCCAATTAAATTAGAAAATTATTTAAATAATAAAAAGTAGTATTAAAATATTTTTGGTATAGCAGATCAAAACATTGGCATATCAACCGTTTTGGTGTAGTGAGCACCTATGGAGGCAGTCCAGGATGATGGTGCTCACTACACCAAAACGGTCATGTTGACTACAAACTTGGAGACAATGATGAATCGCTTTAACTCTGTGGATGGGTCACCATGTTATACCCCTTGTATTGACTGCATTTTGATAATAATTTTTTGATACTGTATGCCAATGTTTTGGTCTGCTATAACAAAAATCTTTTATTACCACTACTTTTTTGATGAATTAAAGACTTTTCTATTTCAATTTGTGCGCTGTCCCATATGCTTTACCTTGATTAGTGGAAAGATTGTTGCTGTTTACACACACACACACACACACACACACACACACACACACACACACACACACACACACACACATATATATATTCCATAGACAAAAAACCTTACGGTTTCACATGTCCCATTAAGGCTTCTTAGACATGATCGAAATTTCAGAAACCTGTTGTAACTCTTCCACTCAAACTCCAAAAAGCAATGAAATTCCGATCATTAAGGCTGACGCCTTAATGGACGTGTTCCTTGCGCAATACAGATATGGTATGCCATCACAGCCTGTGGGTAAGTGCAGATTCAGCACTCTCACAGAGTGAGATTGCTGTCACTCACACAATGGTGGAGCTGCTAATTCACAGATTTGTGTGCTCATTGGAATACACACATGCAGTCTATGCAACTGAAGGTCTGAGCAGTTTTGTGGTGCTCCCATCCCACACAGTGCCCACAACCATCCCATTCGGTCACCACAACCATCCCACCTTGTTACAACATCCTTCTGACTCCATACATCCATCTCACATAGTATACACATTTAGCTCCCTCAAACATCTTGGTTAATTGCTAAAACTATAATACCCTATCTACGGTCTATACATCTACACTTACTTCCCCTATACACCCCCATGCTGCCCTGTCTTCCCCAATCCCTACTGCTGTGTTCTCCCATCTGTGCTAGTCTGTACTAACTTATCTGCACCATCTGTCTTTCCCCACCTGTGCCTTGTCTGTACCACCGTTTCCTTCTCTCTGTGCTGCTCAGTGTTTCCTTCTTCAACGTCACTCTGCCTCCTTCAGTACATGGCACACTATTTTCTCTCCCATCTGCACCAGTTTTCTACCCATCCATGCCAGTGTTTTCAACCCATCTGCACCGCTCTGTCTCCCTTCCCATACTTGCTGCTTAATCTACCCCCTATCCACACCACTCTTACCCCATTCATGTAGCTGACATCCTGAAGGTAAATTTCGTGGATCATGTGCTCTTGGCAGGGGGATAACCACTACAGCCCACCCCCCAGTGGTCCGGAAACGCCTCCGTTGTGCAGACCATGCCCTGCTAACGCTGTTTGCACGCCCCCCTCCTTCCCCGCAACCACCTCTGCCTATCAATCAGGCAGGGTGATCGCAGCCAGTGAGATGCTGATAGCATCTCACTGGGCTCCTGGGGTACGCACGCGCAGTGCGGCCATTGCACGTGCGCACCTCACAAACTAATTCAGACTGCGATTGCTGCTGCTGCGGTCTGAATTACCCCCTGTGTTTCTTTGTCCCCCCCATCAGTGCTGCTTAGTGTTCAACTCTATCCACACACTTCTGTTCCCCCATCCACACCGCTCTCCTCCCTCCAATCAACAACACTCTTACCTCATCTGAGCAGCTTTGTCTTCCGCTCAGACCTTCAGTTGCATAGACTGTGTGTATTCCAATGAGCACACAAATCTGTGAATTAGCAGCTCCACCATTGTGTGAGTGACAGCAATCTCACTCTGTGAGAGTGCTGAATCTGCACTTACCCACAGGCTGTGATGGCATACCATATCTGTATTGCGCAAGGAACACGTCCATTAAGGCGTCAGCCTTAATGATCGGAATTTCATTGCTTTTTGGAGTTTGAGTGGAAGAGTTACAACAGGTTTCTGAAATTTCGATCATGTCTAAGAAGCCTTAATGGGACATGTGAAACCGTAAGGTTTTTTGTCTATGGAATTTCATCGCTTTTTTAAAATTTATTCTTTTTATTCAGAAATGTAAAATTTCACTGTAAGAATAAACATTTGATTTTTTAAATGTTTAATGAAAATGTTCGTATAACATCACTGTTCTGTGCAAAATTATTTTATTAACCAAAGCGAATTGTTTAAGGTCCATACACACTTAACGATTTAATGAGCAACGTCGCTCATTTTCCCCCTCCTTGAGCGATGTAGCTCGTTTTATCGTTAAGTGTGTATGCCGCCAGCGACGAACGATGCGCGGCCCCGCGGGTCGGCAACAATCGTCGCTGTCGGTAGGTCATGCATGAAGGATGTGGACTGTCGTCCACAACCTTCATGCAGGGCTGGCGGGGGCGTGACGTCACTGAGCGATATGAGCGGTCATATCGCTCAGCGTGTACAGTTGGCCGCCGGCCGGCCGGGGGAAACATTAGATGATGTCGCTCACAGAGCGACATCGTTTAATGTGTATGGGCCTTTAGACTTTGGTCAAAATATTTTGCTGCCTTTGCAGCTGATGCAGGGAGGGGGGTAGGCGGCAGCAGCCTGTGACTGAGGCTGGAGGTAGGCGTGAAATGCATTGCTTGTACGTGTGAGTGCGTGGTGTCAGGTGCTGCGCGTGTATATGTGTGTGTGTGTGTGTGTGTGTGTGTGTCAGGTGCTGCCTGTGTATCAGCTCCTGTGTGTGTGTGTATGTGTGTCAGGTGCTGCGTGTATATACGAGTGTGTCTGATGGTGCGTGTGTATGCGTCAGCTGCCGCACGTGTATGTGTGTCAGGTGTTGCGGGTGTATATGTGTGTGAGTATCAGGTGCTCCGCGTGTGTACAAGGGTAGGTCTGGTGCTGTGCATGAATACGTATGTCTGTGTCAGGTGCTGCGCGTGTACATGTGTGCATCAGGTGCTGCGCGTGTACATGAGTGTGCATTAGGTGCTGCGCGTGTACATGAGTGTGCGTCGGGTGCTGCGTGTGTACATGAGTGTGCATTAGGTGCTGCGCGTGTACATGAGTGTGCGTCAGGTGCTGCTTGTGTACATGAGTGTGCGTCAGGTGCTGCGCGTGTACATGTGTGTGCGTCAGGTACTACACGTGTCTATGTGTGTGTGAGTAAGGTGCTGCATGTGTATGTGTGTGTCTGATGGTGTGCGTGTATATGTATGTGTCAGGTGCTGTATGTGTCAGGTGCTGCGTGTATATGCATGTGTCAGGTGCTGCGTGTATATGCATGTGTCAGGTGCTGCATGTTTTTTTAATTGTGTCTGATGCTACGTGTGTGTGTCAGGTGCCGCACGTGTATATGTGTGTGTGTCAGGTGTTGCGCGTGTATGTGTGGGTCAGGTGCTGCATGTTTATTTTATTGTGTCTGATGCTACGTGTGTGTGTGTCAGGTGCCGCACGTGTATGTGTGTGTCAGGTGTTGCGCGTGTATGTGTATGTCAAGTGCCGTTCCCCTTCTTCCCATCCCAGCTCTCTCTGTAGAATACAGCTCTGCACCCAGAGAGAGGGAAAGACTAGGGGGCTGATCACTGCACTGCTCACTTTTTGGTCATGAGTTCGGCCTCCTGTTTCTTCCAGTGCTGTGTTCCTGCAGCCCAGCCCTCCCTGTTGTGCCAGAGAATCAGCCCTTCCTTCCCCTGCCAGAGAGAGAGAGCCAGAGGCAGAGACACTCTTCCCGTAGCTGGCTTACCCCCAGTACTTCAGCACTGGCCATGCGGCAGTCAACAAAGGAGACCAGCAGGGGGTTCTGGCAGCATCAGCTGTGGCCGCAGCTGGATCGGGGAGGCCTGTAGTGTCTGAGGTGGGCAGCACTTCCTCCGCCGCTGTCACCTTCCCCTGCCGGAGAGAAAGCAAGAGACATACCCTTCCCGCAGCTGGGCTACCCCTAGTACCTCAGCGCTGGCCAGGCGGAAGTCTATGGAGGGGACCGGCAGGGGTTTCAGGCCACAGCAGTAGCGGCCGCAGCCAGATCAGGGAGGCCTGCAGGGTCAGAGCTGGGCAGCACTTCTACCAACACTGTCACCTCTGTGCTGGGCATGTACACCAGTCCGTACGGACGGAGGTGTCCACAACAGGCAGCAGTATAATGAGTCAGACAAACTCATTACACGCCGCCCACTGCTGCGCCGCATGCACTCGATGGAGGAAGCCTAGATGCGGTCCCCAGCTGCAGCGAGGGAGAAGGGTGATCACATCACCCTTCAACCCGGCACCTCACAATCAGCTGGGGATCTGCAGTAGCTTCATCTCTCTCTTCCTCTCTGACAGCACAGCAGCCCCTCTGGGTCCCATGTAGCTCTGCCCCCCTGCTCAGAGTTCACTCGGCCTCTCCTGATTAAAAAGAAAATAAGAGACTGACCTGCTGCTCAGATGCGAGGAGGGGACGGGCGGTAGGTCCTCTGTGAGTACACTACACAGTCAAAATTAACTCTGACTCCTCACAACAGTGTGGACTGCGGGCGACGTCAGACGCCAATTTGGGTGTGCTTGCCGCACTACCTGCCCATCAAGCTCAACGTGGTGCCATGGTGCAGCCCCGCCCACTATACGGATTCCATTTTGTATTAGGAACCCTATAACAGCATTCTGACATCCCTCCCCATGATGCTGCCATCCATACACTGCCGCTCTCACACAACTGTACACTGCTGCTCTCATACATCCATACACTGCCGCTCTCATACATCCGTACAACCCCGCTCTCATACATCCGCACACTGCCGCACTCTTACAGCCGCACACTGCCGCACTCTTACAGCCGCACACCATTGCACTCTTACAGCCGCACACCATTGCACTCTTACAGCCGCACACCATCGCACTCTTACAGCCGCACACCATCGCACTCTTACAGCCGCACACCATCGCACTCATACAGCCGTACATTGCCACTCTCATACATCCGCACACTGCCGCTCACATCTATACAAACATAGCCTCCATACAGCTACACATCCAATCCCCGCGCAAGGGAACACTGAAATCACTATCACTTTTGCCCGGGGTGTGACCACAGCCAGCCACTACTCCGGCCACCTTCTTGTGACACCAAAATGCATCTTACCTATCATCAGGGTGGTGCTGCTGCTGGGGGTGGGTTGCTGCCTCAGTCTCCAGGTTGGTGCTGCGATTGGAGGGGGTACTGCTTCCCTGTGCTGCCACTGTCTCCCGGATCATCGTGCCGCTGGCTGAATTGCAGCTTGACGCTACTGCTGCCGGGAGTAACAGCTTCCTGGCTGTTGTTGCTGGTGGCTGCCTACTGCTCATTGCCACCGGAACACTGACCGGCTCGGCAGTGATGCTGGCGGAGGAGTAGTGGCGGTGGGGTGGGGGTGGGGGGGTGCCTGCTCCCTTCCCTCGAGCATGCTGCAGTGTACAAAAATAAATAATAAATAGAGAGCTTACCAGGGTGAGAGTCTGTATGGATCACAGTGATTACATGGGGCACAGCAAAAGGACACCTTGCTGTGAGGGGCTCTGCCCACACAGATTGCTGCACCCTCTCTGATGTCAGCCGCTGCCCTCTCGTTCTCTGGGCGGCTAGTTCCAGTGTGAAGTAGGAGAGGAAGAGAACACACAGGAGAGCAGCCCTGATATATAACAGAGGTGGAAGTTCTATAGGCAGCAGAGACGGAGACCAGCCAGCCAGTCTCCCAGTGCCCTGATCACTACACGCCTCCAGCACAGCATTACAGGAGGGTCCTATAGTGCTGCCCTGAGCTAACAGGTGTGTGTACCAAGTGTACCCCGTACAGTGTGCTGCGCCCTGGTGTCTCTGAGAGGGGTGAGGTCACAGTGCCGCTTTAGTATATGGCTTTTCCTTAGTACTGTACGTTACAGCCCTGCACTAGTGGTGGCAACTCTGCCCTATGTGAACCTGTGAGGTTATTTTCCTATTTACAGAATAACCGGGGAGAAGGCGGCCATATTGCGGCTCTCAAGTGAAGGCACTCTAATACACCCCCTGCTGGCGGCCACTGTGCAGGCGCAACAAATTGAAATGCCCGATCTCTAATGGGGCATATTTCTCTTAATTAAAAAAAACCTGTAACTTTCTGAAAAACCACAAACCCAAAAGGCACTTCACTGGGACATGCTCTATCTAATAAAACAAACCCCAAGTCATATATATATATATATATATATATATATACACACACACACTCATGTATATACATGTATACACAAATACACGTATGTCCATGTTTATGTATGTATAATACATTGATAGAGTACATTATATTTATGAATTAATTGCTTCCCGATTCTGCAGCAGCATCATCAGCACCACCAATGTTACTCACAGTCACTTCACACTGACTGCTGCACAACACATCACTTAATTTCCGGGCCGCCCGCCACCTGGTGAAGAGACATGGGAGATGAAGGACCAGCAGTGCCACGTTGAGCGGAAGTATTGTGAATTAGTTACCCACACACTCCTTGTGACACCTGCTCCCCGTCTGCCCTCCCACCCGCCGCCTGCCGTCCGGAACCCGCACTGACAAGTAAGTCTCAGCAGAATGTGTCTGCCGGCGGCTCCCAGTCCCCAGTGGTGTGGCGGCCGCGGCACACTAGGACTGAGAGACCGCAGCGGGAGGAAAGCACAGGTGGGCGGGAGGAGAGCATGGGCGGACATCACCAAGTCACATTGCAAGGTGACGCCAGTCCCCCCAGTGAGGCCGCCAACTAATGCACTCAGCATAGTATTAGCAGCAGGCAGAGGGGGGGCGGGCGCATCGGTGGTGGGAGGTACGGAAATGAGCTGCAGGCTAGGCTCCACCGATCACACACTCAGTGATCACTGTGCTACAGCAAGCGTGGCGTGCAGCGGTGCTGGACATTAGGGAGTGCCTGTGCGCACCAGGCACCCCCTGTACGCACGCCTATGCGCTACCACCCCCCATATGCCACACTACATCACTATGCTATAGCCCTCCCATATGCTGCACTTCATAATTACACTATACCCCCCATACAACATACTACATCACCACACTACACTACTCACAATAAAATTAAAGCATCCCAGTTCCTCATTCTTAATGAGCTCACGTGAGTTCTCTTCCCAACGGAGCTCCAGACCAAGTAACAATGAAGACACCAGCAGCGTGTAGGGGGCATGCCTGGTCCACTTGTCAGGAGAGAGCAGTCACTGGAGGGTAAGAAGGGGGCGGGGCCTAGTCCTACAGACGGGAGAGAGCACAGACAGGAGAGAGCAAGGTACAGGGGTACAAGGGGACGGCTGATGTGAAGAAGGGGGCGGGGCCTATTCTTACAGGCTTTCAAAATTCGATTTTTTTAAAAATTCGACATTTGACAAATTCGACTTTTCTGCAATGGTACAAATGCGGCAATTCGACAAAAGTATATTCAATTGAAGTTTGTAAATTCGACAACAGTGCTTTTAAACAGTAAATTCGTCATTTTCAATCCGTCACACTTTGCTGGCGGAATCTAATAAAAAAATGTAAAAACATGTTTTTTTTGCAGTTTTCTTTTTTGGTAATATCATATCTATTTATATTAGAAGGGATTAGGTACTTGGTTTGTCTTTTTTGGAGGCACAAGTATTATTTATATATTTTTTAAAAGATTATTATTATTTTTTAAATGGAATGTGAAAAACCCGTAAAAAAAATTGCGTGGGGTCCCCCCTTAAAGCATAACCAGCCTCGGGCTCTTCGAGCCGGTCCTGGTTCTAAAAATCCGGGGGGAAAACGGACAGGGGATCCCACGTATTTTTAAAACCAGCACCAGGCTCTGCGCCTGGTGCAAAAAATACGGGGGACAAATAGAGTAGGGGTCCTCCTTATTTTTTACACCAGCATCGGGCTCCACTAGCTGGACAGATAATGCCACAGCCGGGGGTCACTTTTATACAGTGCCCTGCGGCCGTGGCATTAAATATCCAACTAGTCACCCCTGGCCGGGGTACCCTGGGGGAGTGGGGACCCCTTCAATCAAGGGGTCCCCCCCCAGCCACCCAAGGGCCAGGGGTGAAGCCCGAGGCTGTCCCCCCCATAAAAGGGCTGCGGATGGGAGGCTGATAGCCTTGAGAAAATTGAAAGAATATTGTTTTTCCAGTAGTACTACAAGTCCCAGCAAGCCTCCCCCGCAAGCTGGTACTTTGAGAACCACAAGTACCAGCATGCTGGAGAAAAACGGGCCCGCTGGTACCTGTAGTTCTACTGGGAAAAAAATACCCAAATAAAAACAGGACACAGACACCGTGAAAGTATAACTTTATTTCACACCTGCCGACACACACATACTTACCTATGTTGACACGAAGCAGTCGGTCCTCTTCTCCAAGTAGAATCCACGGATACCTGAAAATAAAAGATAATTATACTCACCTGATCCAGGTTCCAGATTAAATCCACGTACTTGGCAAAACAACAAACCGAACACCCGGACCAGACGGACTGAAAGGGGTCCCATGTTTACACATGGGACCCCTTTCCACGAATGCAGACATCCGAATCTCGCGAGAATCCGACAGCGGGATGACAACGTTCGGGCGCGCAGGGGTTAGCCGAGCGAGGCGGGAAGGTTCGAACCTGCCTCGGACCCGTGTAAAATGGGTGAAGTTCGGGGGGGTTCGGATTCCGACGAACCGAACCCACTCATCACTAGTATGTACGTGTGCATCAGGTGCCGTGCGTGCACGTACGTGTGTGTCAGGTGCCGTGCGTGTACGTACGTGTGTCAGGTGTCGTGCGTGTACGTGTGTGTGTGTCAGGTGGCGCGTACCTACATGTGTATGTCAGGTGCTGTGCATGTGTGTACGTACACGCGTGTATGTGTCAGGTGCCGCACGTGTACGTGTGTGTGTGTGTGTGTGTGTGCCAGGAGCTGCGCATGTACATGTGTGTGGGTGTCAGGAGCCGCGCGTGTACGTACATATATGTGTATGTGTGTGTGTCAGGAGCCGCACGTGTACGTACATGTGTGTATGTGTGTCAGGAGCCACGCGTGTGCATACGTGTGTGTGTGTCAGGTGCCACACGTGTATGTACGTGTGTGTGTGTGTCAGGTGCCGCGCGTGTACGTACGTATGTGTGTGCCTGGAGCCGCGCGTGTACATACATGTGTGTGTGTGTGTGTCTCAGGTGCTGCACGTGTATATGTGTGTATCTCAGGGGCTTCATTTGTATGCGTCAGCTGCCACATGGGTGTCAGGTGTTGAGAGTGTATGTGTTTGTGTCAGGTGTCGCATCTGCATGTGTGCGACTGTCAGGTGCTGCGCGTGTATGTGTGTGTCAGGTGCTGCATGTATATATGTGTGTGTTAGGTGCTGTTCATGTATGTGGGAGTGGCAGGTGCTGCATGTGTATATATGTGTGAGTAGCAGGTGCTGCGTGTCTATATGATTGTGTGTCAGGTGCTGTGCGTGCGTGCGTTAAATGCCACATGTATATATGTGTCAGGTGCTGCCTGTGTGTGTGTGTGTCAGGTGCTGCATGTCTGTATGTGTGTGGGTGTGTCAGGTGCTGCATGTCTGTGTGTGTGGGTGTGTCAGGTGCTGCATGTCTGTGTGTGTGTGTCTTTCAGGTGCTGCATGTGTGTGTCAGGTGCTGCATGTCTGCGTGTGTCAGGCGCTGCATGTCTGTGTGTCAGGTGCTGCGTGTCTGCGTGTGTGTGTGTCAAATGCTGCGTGTGTGTGTCAGGTGCTGCGTGTCTTTGTGTGTGCGTGTCTGTCAGGTGCTGCATGTGTGTGTCAGGCGCTGCATGTCTGCGTGTGTGTGTGTGTCAGGTGCTGCGTGTGTGTGTGTCAGGTGCTGCGTGTGTGTGTGTCAGGTGCTGCGTGTGTGTGTGTCAGGTGCTGCGTGTGTGTGTGTCAGGTGCTGCGTGTGTGTGTGTGTGTCAGGTGCTGCGTGTCTGCGTGTGTGTCAGGTGCTGCGTGTGTGTCAGGTGCTGCGTGTGTGCGTGTGTGTCAGGTGCTGCGTGTGTGCGTGTGTGTCAGGTGCACATCCCAGTTCCTCATTCTTAATGAGCTCACGTGAGTTCTCTCCCCAACGGAGCTCCAGACCAAGTAACAATGAAGACACCAGCAGCGTGTAGGGGGCAGGCCTGGTCCACTTGTCAGGAGAGAGCAGTCACTGGAGGGTAAGAAGGGGGCGAGGCCTAGTCCTACAGACGGGAGAGAACACAGACAGGAGAGAGGAAGGTACAGGGGTAGAAGGGGACGGCTGATGTGAAGAAGGGGGCGGGGCCTATTCTTACAAGCTTTCAAAATTTGACTTTTTAAAATTCGTCATTTGACAAATTCGACTTTTCTGCAATGGTACAAATGCAGCAATTCGACAAAAGTATATTCAATTGAAGTTTGTAAATTCGACAACAGTGCTTTTAAACAGTAAATTCGTCATTTTCAATCCGTCACACTTTGCAGGCGGAATCTAATAAATAAAAGTTGTTGTTTTTTTGGTAATAGCATATCTATATTAGAAGGGATTAGGTACTTGGTTTGTCTTTTTTGGAGGCACAAGTATTATTTATATATTTTTTAAAAGATTATTATTATTTTTTTAAATGGAATGTAAAAAACCCGGAAAAAAAAATTGCGTGGGGTCCCCCCTCCAAAGCATAACCAGCCTCGGGCTCTTCGAGCCGGTCCTGGTTCTAAAAATCCGGGGGAAAAACGGACAGGGGATCCCCCGTATTTTTAAAACCAGCACCGGGCTCTGCGCCTGGTGCTGGTGCAAAAAATACGGGGGACAAAAAGAGTAGGGGACCCCCGTATTTTTTACACCAGCATCGGGCTCCACTAGCTGGACAGATAATGCCACAGCCGGGGGTCACTTTTATACAGTGCCCTGCGGCCGTGGCATTAAATATCCAACTAGTCACCCCTGGCCGGGGTACCCTGGGGGAGTGGGGACCCCTTCAATCAAGGGGTCCCCCCCCAGCCACCCAAGGGCCAGGGGTGAAGCCCGAGGCTGTCCCCCCCATCCAAGGGCTGCGGATGGGAGGCTGATAGCCTTGAGAAAATTGAAAGAATATTGTTTTTTCCAGTAGTACTACAAGTCCCAGCAAGCCTCCCCCGCAAGCTGGTACTTTGAGAACCACAAGTACCAGCATGCGGGAGAAAAACGGGCCCGCTGGTACCTGTAGTTCTACTGGAAAAAAAATACCCAAATAAAAACAGGACACAGACACCGTGAAAGTATAACTTTATTTTACACCTGCCAACACACACATACTTACCTATGTTGACACGAAGCAGTCGGTCCTCTTCTCCAAGTAGAATCCACGGGTACCTGAAAATAAAAGATAATTATACTCACCTGATCCAGGTTCCAGATTAAATCCACGTACTTGGCAAAACAACAAACTGAACACCCGGACCAGACGGACTGAAAGGGGTCCCATGTTTACACATGGGACCCCTTTCCATGAATGCAGACATCCGAATCTCGTGAGAATCCGACAGCGGGATGATGACGTTTGGGCACGCTTGGGTTAGCCGAGCAAGGCGGGAAGGTTCGAACCTGCCTCGTGTAAAAGGGGTGAAGTTCGGGGGGTCCGGATTCCGACGAACCGAACCCACTCATCACTAGTATGTGCGTGTCAGGCGCTGCGTGTGAGTGTGTGTGCGTGTCAGGTGCTGTGAGTGAGTGTGTGTGCGTGTCAGGCGCTGCGTGTGAGTGTGTGTGCGTGTCAGGCGCTGCGTGTGAGTGTGTGTGCGTGTCAGGCGCTGCGTGTGAGTGTGTGTGTCTGTCAGGCGCTGCGTGTGAGTGCGCGTGTCTGTCAGGCGCTGCGTGTGAGTGCGCGTGTCTGTCATGCGCTGCGTGTGAGTGCGTGTGCGCGTGTCTGTCAGGCGCTGCGTGCGAGTGCGTGTGTCTGTCAGGCGCTGCGTGTCTGTCACGCGCTGCGTGTCTGTCAGGCGCTGCGTGTCTGTGTCTATCAGGCGCTGCGCATCTGTGTGTGTGTGTCAGACGCTGCGCGTCTGTGTGTGTCAGGTGCTGCGTGTCTGTGTGTCAGGTGCTGCGTGTGTGTGTGTGTCAGGTGCTGTGTGTCTGTGTGTGTGTGTCAGGTGCTGCGTGTCTGTGTGTGTGTGTCAGGCGCTGCGCGTCTGTGTGTGTGTGTGTCAGGTGCTGCGTGCCTGTGTGTCAGGTGCTGCGTGTGTGTGTGTGTCAGGTGCTGCGTGTGAGTGTGTGCGTGTGTCAGGTCCGTGTGAGTGTCAGGTGCTACGTCTGTGTGTGTGTGTCAGGTGCTGCCTGTGTGTGTGTGTGTCAAGTGCTGCATATTTGTGTGTGTGTGTGTGTGTGTGTGAGGTGCTGCATGTCTGTGTGTGTGGGTGTGTGTGGGTGTGTCTGTCAGGTGCTGCATGTCTGCGTGTGTGTGTCAAGCGCTGCATGTCTGCGTGTGTGTTTCAGGCGCTGCATGTCTGAATGTCAGGTGCTGTGTGTGTGTGTCAGGTGCTGCGTATGTGTCAGGTGCTGCGTGTCAAGTGCTGCGTGTCAGGTGCTGCGTGTCTGTGTGTGTCAGGTGCTGCGTGTGTGTGTGTCAGGTGCTGCATGTGTGTGTGTGTGTGTGTCAGGTGCTGCGTGTCTGCGTCAGGTGCTGTGTGTCTGCGTGTGTGTCAGGTGCTGCATGTGAGTATGTCAGGTGCTGCAGGCGCTGCGCGTCTGTGTGCGTCAGGCGCTGCGCGTCTGTGTGCGTCAGGCGCTGCGCGTCTGTGTGCGTCAGGCGCTGCGCGTCTGTGTGCATCAGGCGCTGCGCGTCTGTGTGCATCAGGCGCTGCGCTTCTGTGTGTGCGTGTGTGTCAGGTCCGTGTGAGTGTCAGGTGCTGCGTCTGGGGACGGCGGGGAGGGATGGACGGACACACGGCGGGGAGGGCGGGGGGGATGGACACAGGGCGGGGGGGATGGACGGACACACGGCGGGGAGGGCGAGGGGGGATGGATAGACACACGGCGGGGCGGGCGGGGGGGATGGATGGACACACGGCGGGGAGGGATGGACGGACACACGGCGGGGAGGGGATGGACGGACACACGGCAGGGAGGATGGACAGACACAGCAGGGAGGGAGGGAGGGCGGGGGGGGGATGGACGGACACAGCAGGGAGGGAGGGAGGGCGGATGGACGGACACAGCAGGGAGGGCGGGGGATGGACGGACACAGCAGGGGGGGATGGACGGACACAGCAGGGAGGGCAGGGGGGATGGATGGACACAGCAGGGCGGGCGGGGGGGGGGATGGACGGACACAGCAGGGAGGGCGGGGGGGATGGACGGACACAGCAGGGAGGGCGGGGGGGGAGGACGGACACAGCAGGGAGGACGGAGGGGGGGGATGGACACAGCAGGGAGGGCGGGGGGGGATGGACGGACACAGCAGGGAGGGTGGGGGGGGATGGACGGACACAGCAGGGAGGGCGGGGGGGGGATGGACGGACACAGCAGGGAGGGCGGGGGGGATGGGTGTCAGGCGCTGCGTGTGAGTGTGTGTGCGTGTCAGGCGCTGCGTGTGAGTGTGTGTGTCTGTCAGGCGCTGCGTGTCTGTCAGGCGCTGCGTGTGAGTGCGTGTGCGCGTGTCTGTCAGGCGCTGCGTGCGAGTGCGTGTGTCTGTCAGGCGCTGCGTGTCTGTCAGGCGCTGCGTGTCTGTCTGTCAGGCGCTGCACATCTGTGTGTGTGTGTCAGACGCTGCGCGTCTGTGTGTGTCAGGTGCTGCGTGTCTGTGTGTGTCAGGTGCTGCGTGTCTGTGTGTGTGTGTGCCAGGTGCTGTGTGTCTGTGTGTGTGTGTCAGGTGCTTCGTGTCTGTGTGTGTCAGGTGCTGCGCGTCTGTGTGTGTGTGTCAGGTGCTGCGTGGCTGTGTGTCAGGTGCTGCGTGTGTGTGTGTGTCAGGTGCTGCGTGTGAGTGTGTGCGTGTGTCAGGTCCGTGTGAGTGTCAGGTGCTACGTCTGTGTGTGTGTGTGTCAGGTGCTGCCTGTGTGTGTGTGTGTCAAGTGCTGCATATTTGTGTGTGTGTGTGTGTGTGTGTGTGAGGTGCTGCATGTCTGTGTGTGTGGGTGTGTCTGTCAGGTGCTGCATGTCTGCGTGTGTGTGTCAAGCGCTGCATGTCTGCGTGTGTGTTTCAGGCGCTGCATGTCTGAATGTCAGGTGCTGTGTGTGTGTGTCAGGTGCTGCGTATGTGTCAGGTGCTGCGTGTCAAGTGCTGCGTGTCTGCGTGTCAGGTGCTGCGTGTCTGTGTGTGTCAGGTGCTGCGTGTGTGTGTCAGGTGCTGCATGTGTGTGTGTGTGTGTGTGTGTGTGTGTGTCAGGTGCTGCGTGTCTGCGTCAGGTGCTGCGTGTCTGCGTCAGGTGCTGCGTGTCTGCGTCAGGTGCTGTGTGTCTGCGTGTGTGTCAGGTGCTGCGTGTGAGTATGTCAGGTGCTGCAGGTGCTGCAGGTGCTGCGCGTCTGTGTGCGTCAGGCGCTGCGCGTCTGTGTGCATCAGGCGCTGCGCGTATGTGTGCATCAGGCGCTGCGCGTCTGTGTGCGTCAGGCGCTGCGCGTCTGTGTGCGTCAGGCGCTGCGCGTCTGTGTGCGTCAGGCGCTGCGCGTCTGTGTGCGTCAGGCGCTGCGCGTCTGTGTGTGCGTGTGTGTCAGGTCCGTGTGAGTGTCAGGTGCTGCGTCTGGGGACGGCGGGGAGGGATGGACGGACACACGGCGGGGAGGGCGGGGGGGATGGACGGACACACTGCGGGGAGGGGTGGATGGACACAGGGCGGGGGGGATGGACGGACACACGGCGGGGAGGGCGAGGGGGGATGGATGGACACACGGCGGGGAGGGCGGGGATGGATGGACACACGGCGGGGAGGGATGGACGGACACACGGCGGGGAGGGCGGGGGGGATGGACGGACACACGGCAGGGAGGATGGACAGACACAGCAGGGAGGGAGGCAGGGAGGGCGGGGGGGGATGGACGGACACAGCAGGGAAGGAGGGCGGATGGACGGACACAGCAGGGAGGGCGGGGGGGATGGACGGACACAGCAGGGAGGGCGGGGGGGGGTGGACGGACACAGCAGGGAGGGCGGGGGGGATGGACGGACACAGCAGGGAGGGCGGGGGGGATGGACGGACACAGCAGGGAGGGCGGGGGGGGATGGACGGACACAGCAGGGAGGGCGGGGATGGACGGACACAGCAGGGAGGGCAGGGGGGGGATGGACGGACACAGCAGGGAGGGCGGGGGGGATGGACGGACACAGCAGGGAGGGCGGATGGACGGACACAGCAAAGAGGGCGGGGGGGGATGGACGGACACAGCAGGGAGGGCGGGGGGGGATGGACGGACACAGCAGGGAGGGCGGGGGGGGGATGGACTGACATAGCAGGGAGGGCTGGGGGGATGGACGGACACAGCAGGGAGGGCAGGGGGGGGTGGACGGACACAGCAGGGAGGGCGGGGGGGGATGGACGGACATAGCAGGGAGGGCTGGGGGGATGGACGGACACAGCAGGGAGGGCAGGGGGGGGTGGACGGACACAGCAGGGAGGGCGGGGGGGATGGACGGACACAGCAGGGAGGGCGGGGGGGGGATGGACGGACACAGCAGGGAGGGCGGGGGGGATGGACGGACACAGCAGGGAGGGCGGGGGGGGGGACGGACACAGCAGGGAGGGCGGGGGGGGGGGACACAGCAGGGAGGGCGGGGGGGGGACGGACACAGCAGGGAGGGCGGGGGGGGACACAACAGGGAGGGCGGGGGGGACACAGCAGGGAGGGCGGCGGGGGGGACCACAGCAGGGAGGGCGGGGGGGATGGACGGACACAGCAGGGAGGGCGGGGGGGGATGGACGGACACAGCAGGGAGGGCGGGGGGGATGGACAGACACAGCAGGGAGGGCGGGGGGGGATGGACGGACACAGCAGGGAGGGCGGGGGGGGATGGACGGACACAGCAGGGAGGGCGGGGGGATGGACGGACACAGCAGGGAGGGCGGGGGGGGATGGACGGACACAGCAGGGAGGGCGGGGGGTGGACGGACACAGCAGGGAGGGTGGGGGGGACACAGCAGGGAGGGCGGGGGGGAGGGGGGGACACAGCAGGGAGGGCAGGGGGGGTGGATGGACACAGCAGGGAGGGCGGGGGGGGATGGACGGACACAGCAGGGAGGGCGGGGGGGATGGACGGACACAGCAGGGAGGGCGGGGGGGATGGACGGACACAGCAGGGAGGGCGGGGGGGGACGGACACAGCAGGGAGGGCGGGGGGGGACACAGCAGGGAGGGCGGGGGACACAGCAGGGAGTGCGGGGGGGGGGGGCGGACACAGCAGGGAGGGCGGCGGGGGGGGCCACAGCAGGGAGGGCGGGGGGGATGGACGGACACAGCAGGGAGGGCGGGGGGGATGGATGGACACAGCAGGGAGGGCGGGGGGATGGACGGACACAGCAGGGAGGGCGGGGGGGGATGGACGGACATAGCAGGGAGGGCTGGGGGGATGGACGGACACAGCAGGGAGGGCGGGGGGGATGGACGGACACAGCAGGGAGGGCAGGGGGGGTGGACGGACACAGCAGGGAGGGCGGGGGGGGATGGACGGACACAGCAGGGAGGGCAGGGGGGGGATGGACGGACACAGCAGGGAGGGCGGGGGGGATGGACGGACACAGCAGGGAGGGCGGGGGGGGGACGGACACAGCAGGGAGGGCGGGGGGGGGGGACACAGCAGGGAGGGCGGCGGGGGGACGGACACAGCAGGGAGGGCGGGGGGGGGACACAACAGGGAGGGCGGGGGGGACACAGCAGGGAGGGCGGCGGGGGGGACCACAGCAGGGAGGGCGGGGGGGATGGACGGACACAGCAGGGAGGGCGGGGGGGGATGGACGGACACAGCAGGGAGGGCGGGGGGGATGGACAGACACAGCAGGGAGGGCGGGGGGGGATGGACGGACACAGCAGGGAGGGCGGGGGGGGATGGACGGACACAGCAGGGAGGGCGGGGGGATGGACGGACACAGCAGGGAGGGCGGGGGGGGATGGACGGACACAGCAGGGAGGGTGGGGGGTGGACGGACACAGCAGGGAGGGTGGGGGGGACACAGCAGGGAGGGCGGGGGGGAGGGGGGGACACAGCAGGGAGGGCAGGGGGGGGTGGATGGACACAGCAGGGAGGGCGGGGGGGGATAGACGGACACAGCAGGGAGGGCGGGGGGGGGATGGACGGACACAGCAGGGAGGGCGGGGGGGGATGGACGGACACAGCAGGGAGGGCGGGGGGGACGGACACAGCAGGGAGGGCGGGGGGGGGACACAGCAGGGAGGGCGGGGGACACAGCAGGGAGTGCGGGGGGGGACGGACACAGCAGGGAGGGCGGCGGGGGGGGCCACAGCAGGGAGGGCGGGGGGGATGGACGGACACAGCAGGGAGGGCGGGGGGGGATGGACGGACACAGCAGGGAGGGCGGGGGGATGGACGGACACAGCAGGGAGGGCGGGGGGGGATGGACGGACACAGCAGGGAGGGCGGGGGGGAGGGGGGGACACAGCAGGGAGGGCGGGGGGGAGGGGGGGACACAGCAGGGAGGGCGGGGGGAGGGGGGGACACAGCAGGGAGGGCGGGGGGGGGACGGACACAGCAGGGATGGCGGCGGGGGGGGCCACAGCAGGGAGGGCGGGGGGGATGGACGGACACAGCAGGGAGGGCGGGGGGGGATGGACGGACACAGCAGGGAGGGCGGGGGGGATGGACGGACACAGCAGGGAGGGCGGGGGGGGGATGGACGGACACAGCAGGGAGGGCGGGGGGGGATGGACGGACACAGCAGGGAGGGCGGGGGGGATGGACGGACACAGCAGGGAGGGCGGGGGGGATGGACGGACACAGCAGGGAGGGCGGTGGGGGATGGACGGACACAGCAGGGAGGGCGGGGGGGGATGGACGGACACAGCAGGGAGGGCGGGGGGGTGGACGGACACAGCAGGGAGGGCGGGGGGGACACAGCAGGGAGGGCGGGGGGGAGGGGGGGACACAGCAGGGAGGGCGGGGGGGTGGACGGACACAGCAGGGAGGGCGGGGGGGAGGGGGGGACACAGCAGGGAGGGCGGGGGGGAGGGGGGGACACAGCAGGGAGGGCGGGGGGAGGGGGGGACACAGCAGGGAGGGCGGGGGGGAGGGGGGGGACACAGCAGGGAGGGCGGGGGGGAGGGGGGGGACACAGCAGGGAGGGCGGGGGGGAGGGGGGGACACAGCAGGGAGGGCGGGGGGAGGGGGGGACACAGCAGGGAGGGCGGGGGGGGACACAGCAGGGAGGGCGGGGGGGACACAGCAGGGGGGACACAGCAGGGGGGGGCGGGGGGACACACAGCAGGGAGGGTGGGCGGCGGGGGGGGCCACAGCAGGGAGGGCGGCGGGGGGGCAGGGAGGGCGGCGGGGGGGGGGCAGGGAGGGCGGCGGGCGCAGGACGGACTCAACAGGGTGGGCGGGCGCAGGACGGACTCAACAGGGCGGGCGGGCGCAGGACGGACACAACAGGGCGGGCGGAAGGGCGCAGGACGGACACAACAGGGCGGGGGACAGACACAGCAGTGCGGGCGGGCGGGCGACGGACACAGCAGTGCGGGCGGGCGGGGGACGGACACAGCAGAGCGGGCGGGCGGGGAACAGACACAGCAGTGCGGGCGGGCGGGCGACGGACACAGCAGTGCGTGCGGGCGGGCGACGGACACAGCAGTGCGGGCGGGCGGGCGGGGGACGGACACGGGCGGGCGGGAGAAGTAGAAGAAAAATAAATTATAGCTTACATCCTGCCGACGCTCCCGCTGAGGTAAATGGACACGGCTTCCTCCGAGCTGCGGCTATCTCCTCCCGCTGACACTCCTGAAGGGGACCCGGCTTCCTCCGGTTCTCTCTGTGTGACTGTGTGACTGCTCCGTCGTTCTCCTCCCCCAGTAAGGCTCCCTCCGTCGCTCACGTCCCGCGATCTCCTCTGGATCTTGTAGACGCTCCCTCCTTCTCGTCCTCCCGCCGCCTGCAGCTGTCCTCGTCATGCACGAGACACTGCTTCCCGCGCTCTCCTTGTGCACAACTGCCAGTACACAGCGCGTGAGGCTACTAGAGCCCTTATGCCAATGACAAGCTCATCTATGTTCACCCCCTGCTGGCGGCCACTGCGCAGGCGCAACAAATTGAAAAGCCCTATCTTTAAAATGGGGCATATTTTACTTAATTAAAAAAAAAACTATAACTTTCTGAAAAACCACAACCCCAAAAGGCACTACACTGGGACATACTCTATCTAATAAAACAAACCCCAAGTCTTAATTTGTCCTCTATCCTGAGTTATGCCTTCCCAAAAAAATCCTCATTCACTCTATAGGAAAACGGTGTCAAAAAGCCACAGAGGGAGTTACAGAAAAAAACTGTCAGTTGGAACTTTAGCCTACTCCCAATTCCTCATTTTTTATTATTTTGCCCTGAAATTTGGCATGCAGCAGCGGGTGACGATTCTACGCGTCCATGCCAAATTTCAGCTCGGTATGTCCAATCAGTTTTGAGGTGTAGCCCCTCAAATATCATGCCCCCATCTCAGAAGTTCCCTATGGGAGAATTCCGTTTGTTCGATTCAGCCTTAATATAAGGGCACGACCGTGCCCTTATAATTTTTATATATATATATATATATATATGTTTATGTTTATATATATATGTTTATGTTTATATATATATACACACACACACACACATTTTTACACACACATACATACAAAGATGCAGTTACAATGTCAGCAGTTGGGATCCCGGTGGTCAGGTTACCGACGCCAGAATCCCGTTTGCTGACAATGCCTAGAGCCAGAATCCCGGCACACCGTCGCTATTCCCACTTGTAAGTTTCCACGACACCCATGGAGTGGGAAAAGAACCTGTGGCAAGCTCAGCAGGCCACCAAGCCCACTTGCTAGTGCTCGCCCAGCTGCCAGTATACTTATGGATGGGATGCAGTTGTCTGTATACTGATGGCCTGCATCCATATATATAGATGATAGATAGACATAGATATTGTGACAAGCAACCTTTCACCAGACAAGACGCTGAAACAGTTGTATGAAGAAATGCAGACCGTTTACTTCCACAGCATAATAAACCAACTTTTCACAGCAAGTTTCAATGGGTACTAAACAATATAAAGGTTTCTTGGCGCTGTGCAGGTACAGATGGGTCCTCCATTATCTTGACTGTTTCTGCGCCTAGACGAATGTTTAGTCACGCTAAGGCGATAGCTTAGCTTGCTGAGATTAATCAAGGACAGGCACGTTAAGGCAAAACTAGGTACTCAGCATGCATTACACATCTCCACCACTGGGTGGCTAATGCTCCACTAACCCAGTACTTTAGATCCTAAAGCGGCAGATTGATCTACAGCTCTGGCAAATGGTCAGTGATGACTGTAATGTTAATAGATGGTGACCAGTGGTCAGACAGTGGGAGTTTTAAAAATAAATAAACAGTTTATACACACACAAACGAACATGTTAAAACACTAATGTATGCAGACACAAGATTGTGTATGCAGATGCAACTAATTGTGTAAAAGGAAGTATGTACAATGTATAAACACTGTGCTTTTGAAATACATGTACAGGTATGAGCGTCCGAGTCTCCTAAGGCATAAACCAATACCAATAGGGAGGGGTCGCTCTTTGCAGTACTTTAACACATGAAATTGTGAATCTCTTATGAAACGTCGTGGGCTAGTGATGAAGGCTCCCACCTCCCACGCTGAGGGTCCAGGGTTCGAGTCCTAAAGTGCCATGTTTAAGTGCCATTTTTATTATAACATGTTACCGTGAAATTCACTTACATATTATTTTTTTCTGTGTAAGACATTCAATGGAAGGGTGCACACAGGTTTCACATAAATCAGAGTAAATCTGCAGAAGCGATTCTTTACTGTGTATTCTTTACTGTGCCCCTGTGTATTTTAGCTAGGGGATTGTGACGCTCCTTCATCATTGCCTTTGATCTGCAAAATTTATGCCATCTCTCACTCCATATCCGAGCACTGCCACGTCGTGGGGTTTCACGGGCGGCAGCCATTTTGTCTGTTTGCTATGTGATTGAGTCAGGTGTAATGTAATGTGCATAGACCATGCTTATCCCTATCGCTCCTGTGTATTTTAACTAGGGGATTGTGACAATCCTTCAGCATTGCCCTGTGATCTGCAAATCTGTGCTGTTACTTGCTCTGTAGCCGAGAACCTCCATGGGGCAAGGAGTCACAATATTGAGAGTCTCCGCCTGCCATAAAAACCGGTGGTAACTATATGTATCTACTTAATTTGCTTTTATTCAAATTATTAACTCCAGGGATATTTTAGTAATTAATTACATTATAACATTACTCAGAATAATACTAATATCTGATTATTAATTCAAACCAAACATATTAACTGTGTGTTGTTTAATTGTTTTGTATATGTGGAATAAAATGTTAACTTTTAATTAATTATTTCTGTTGTCAAGCACCTACCAGGTATTTACTAAACACTCTTAAGTTTCAATGTGTACCTTAATTAGGCACCAGTTCACAAAAAGCATTTTACATGATCTCAGGCTCCCTGTCTCTAACCAGTGGCCCAACCTCTATCGCCTGGCCACTTGTTGGCATCAGGAGCTCTGATTCCTTGCCCTAACAAGCTTTATAAAAGTGTGATACAGGTGTGCCTGATTGCTGGGAGCACTTGCTCCAATAACTGGACCGGACCTGCATGGACCCGAACTGTTGTGCCCTGTCCGGCAAACACCCGGGTTGGCATCTGGTCTGGATTGCCACATATCCTCCCCCTAAGCTTCGAGCCTACGGGTGAAGCTGAGTCCTTCTTTGGCACTCATACCTGCTCACAAATCTCAGCAGGCATACCTCTTTTCAGGTCTGTCTCTCTCCAAGTCCTTCTCCCCCCTCTAGCTTCACCCCACTGGGCTCTGCATCTTTTGAGGAAAGGAACTTCCTTGAAAGGGCATCTGCAATGACTTTTAATTCTTCTGCTCTGTGCTGGACCTTGAAGCGATACGGCTGGAGGGCAAGGAACCACCTTGTTACCTGGGCATTGGTCTCCTTATTTAGGCACATCCATTGGAGCATAGCATGATCAGTAATTAAGGTGAACTCCCATCCAAGAAGATAGTACCTCAGAGTCTCTACTGCCCACTTGATAGCCAGGCATTCCTGCTCTACCCCAGGCAGTAGTTACTTGCTGAGGTAGAGGACTGGTTTTTCTTCGCCACCTACCTCCTGAGACAAGACTGCTCCGAGGCCTGTTCCTGAAGAATCCGTCTGCAGGATGAACCTTTTACCAAAGTCCAGGGCTATCAACACTTGTGCTTTACACGGGGCACTTTTTAAGTCTTTCCAGGTCTCATGTACCTGGAACATCCACACAAGCTTGTCCGGACTCTGTTTTTGCAAGCAATCAATGAGCGGGGCTGCTCTGGTGGCAAAGTTTGGGATAAACTTGTGGTAATATCCAACCAGGCCTAAAAAGGCCCTGAGTTGGGTTTTCCTCTCAGGCCTTGGCCAGGTAGCAACCGCCTCCACCTTATTGACCTGAGGTTTGATTTGGCCCCGGCCTATCATGTACCCCAAGTACTTAGCCTCGAACATACCTATTGAACACTTCTCTGGCGCGAGGCTGTGGAAGTTCAGAGACTTTAATACAGCTTCCACTTTGGCCAGATGAAACTCCCAGTCGTCGCTGAAGATAACAGTCTGATCTAGGTACATGGCTGTGTATTTTCAGTGGGGCTGGAGGAGCTTATTCATAGCCTGCTGGAACATTGCTGTGGCCCCATGAAGACCAAATGGCAAGACTTGATACTGAAACAGGCCATTTGTGGTGGAAAAGGCTGTTTTGGCCTAGGCAGACTCGGTGAGGGGAATCTGCTAATAGCCTTTAGTAAGGTCAAGAGTGGTTAAGTATTGGCTTTGGGCCAGGTGCTCAATCATCTCATCAATGCGTGGCATGGGATAGGCATCAAATTTAGATACTTGGTTCAAACTGCGAAAATCATTGCAGAACCTCAGTGTTCCGGATGGCTTGAGAACCAGCACTATGGGGATATTCCACCCACTGGTGACTCTTTAATAACCCCCAGGTGTAACATGTCCTCCACTTCCTTGTGTATTGTATCCCTCTTTGCTGCAGGTAAACGATATAGTGCTCGATGATCTTTGTCCTCCCTGAAATTGCCGAAAAGAGAAAAGACATCTAAATTTTTTCTGACCATGTCTTGAGCTTGACGCATCTTGACCTCGTCAAACAATCAATGTCAATTGGGGCCGCGCATTCTGAGATATTGGCTACTCTTGCAGTTGATGTCTTTGAGCTTTCCTTACAAGGCTTCAACAGATTTATATGATAGATCTATGTAAGCTTTCGCTTTCCCGGTTGGCTCACACAATGTCACTGGTACCACAACCTTGAGCACTGTATATTACCCTTGCCAATGGGCATAAAGCTTGCCCTCTACTGTGTGTACGAGGACCAAGACTTTGTCTCCAGGGATAAAACTCAGTTTCTCAGCTGGAACATCATAATGACATTTCTGACTAGACTAGGCCTGAGTTATATGGTCCCTGACCAACGGAGCTATCTACTGGAACCACTCGTAGAGCTGGTGAATGAACTGTACTACATTTGGTTCTGTTGTTCCCATCCCTCCTTTTGGAGGTTCAGGATTCCCTGGGGCTGTCTTCCGCACAACAGCTCAAAAGAGCTAAAGCCCGTAGATGACTGGGGTATCTCTCGGATGGCGAACATCAGAAAAGGTAGGAGCTCATCCCATTCCCTTTTGTAGAGGACAACTGCCTTTCTGACCATCTACTTGAGTGTGTGGTTGAAACTCTCCACCAAGCCAGTAGTCTGGGGATGACACACTGAGGTGAGAATCTTCTTTCCCCCAGCAACTGATATACGTTGCTCATCAGCCGGGAAATGAAGGAGGTTCCCTGGTCAGTGAGGACCTCCTTGGGTATGCCTAGGTGGGAGAAGATCAGCAATAGTTCATTGGCAATGGTTGCTGTCTTCATATTTCTTAGAGGGATGGCTTCAGGGTATCGTGTGGCATAATCAAGGAGGGCTAAGATACACTGATGTCCTCTTGCTGATTTTTCTACTGGCCCCACAATATCAAACCCAATCCTTTCAAAGGGAATGGAAATTACCGGAAGAGGGATGAGGGGAGTTCTGTATTAGGGCTTTGGTGCAGTATGCTTGCAGATTGGACACTCCTGACAGTACTTTGCTACCGACGCTCAGATTCCCTGCCAGAAAAAACACTTCTGTATCCTCTGCAGAGTTTTCTCCTCCCCAAAATGTCCTCCCCAGAACTGTGAATGGGCACCTTCTAGGACCAGAGGCTGATGGACTGGTGGCTCCATAAGCTGCTTAACTTTCTTGCCCCATTCCTCGATGTCCCAATATAGTAAATCCTTCTCTACTTTTAAATAAGGGCTGCCCCCTGGGTAAGGGCGAATACATTTTCATATTAAAAGTACAAATGTTCTGGAAAGTATTCACGTCTTTTTATCACTTGCTGCCTCTGGATAGGTCAGCACATCGCGCGCAGACGTACTGACTCCACACACACAATTGGTTCCCGAGGACTTACTCGACTTTCGTGCCACAAAGCTGGGAGAGGAAGGCAGCTCTTTGAGTTGAAATGCCAACAGTTCCGATATGCCAGGGAAATCTCGCACCAAGATTAAAGAATGGGGCGAGCATGGGGTGACGGCTGCCACCAGCTGGATTGTCTGCCCCCGATGTTGTACTCAAAACCACACTCTGGTGTACTTGCGAGTGACATCATGGATGCAGAGTACCTCAACCGCAGGTAAGACCTGGTCAGCGCCTTCAGGGACCGACACCACGTAGATAATTGACAATTCACTCCCGGTATCGACAGGTGCTTGGATTGGCCATGCTGCGATCTGGAGAGTCACCTGGAATTGTAGGGCACAGATGAATTATTGTTTCCGAAACAGCTGTAGGTTGGTTGCCCTGATTTCCCTGCTACACATTCCATAGGCTCATGTTGTTTGGTACAGTCCTTTTGGATATGGCCCTGTTCCCCACACTCATAGCAGATGACTGGATTGGTCCCGGTCACAGCTACTGGAGTTTGAAGGGTCCGGGGTCTTGGGTCTGGTCTAGTCTCTCAGTCTAAGGGCTTAGCCATTTCTCCCAGTGCAGCATATCTCTCCATTGTGGCAGCTAGGTCCTCTATATTTTAAAGATCAGCCTGGAGATCCCACCTCTGCATGCCTCTAAGATCCACACACAGTGGTCTATGGCTATGGTGTCCACCACTTGGGCAGTCGTATTCTTTTCTGGCTGAAGAATAGACCTTACCATTTTTAGCAGTTCAGCCAGCTGGATTCCAGAATTCTCTGTCGAGGTCCACCAGTCCTGGAACCACTGGGCTTTTCAGGCCTTGGTTACGCCGATGTGACCCAGTAAGGCAGCTTTAAGCTGTGAATAGGTAGATGCCTATTCCACCGGTAGGTCATGATACGTTTTCTGGGGAACCCCATGTCAAATATGGGTCCAGCTTATTCACCCAGCTATCCTCTGACTATCCAAGGCGTGCGGCTACGTGCTCAAAGGTAACCAGGTAGGCTTCCACATCATCTGAGGGACACATCTTTTGCAACGGCCTAGGCTCCTGGTGATGCTGTCACAGGAGACCCACTACATCACAAATCAGGTGCAGGGTTTCCTGCCGAGCCTGTACTTGTTTTTGGAGAAGCTGCATATGGGATTCTTGCACCGCAGCCACATTAGTTAGAGCCCTTAACAACTTCTTTATGGTGGACAGGACGGATGCACAATCAATGAATCTTGTGTCCCTTGACATACACCACCAAACCACAATTCAACAACAACAAAATATTAAAAACACACAAAGGGAAAAAAAAACCTTATTATAAACTAATTGACACACACACACACACACACACACACACACACACACACACACACACACACACACCCTGGCTGGTTACTAACCTGACCAGGGGAAGTTTGAATAGTCTGTGAAGTCTGTCAGGGCTCCGTTGGCTCCTGCAGCCACTGGGTTCCCGCTGCGCTTGGTGCATCCAGCAGAGGGTCCCTGTTTGGGCGCCAATCTGTAACAAGTGACCTTCCACCAGACAAGACGCTGACACAGTTGTATTAAGAAATGCAGACCGATTACTTCCACAACATAGTAAACCGACTTTTCACAGTAATTTTCAGTGGGTATCTTAATTAAGCATCAGTTCACAAACAGCATGTACACAATCTAAGGCTCCCTGTCTCTAACCCACCAGCCCACACTCTATCACCTGGCCACTTGTTGGCATCAGGATCCCTGAGCCCTTGCCCCAACGAGCTTTATAAAAGTGTGGCACAGGTATGCCTGATTGCTGGTAGCACTTGCTCCAATACCTGGACTGGACCTGCATGGATAGGATCTCATGTATGAAATTGCAGGGTATCTCTGTGTATCAACAGCACCACCATAATATAATTTCCAACTGCCTGATGATCTTTGACACAACAATAAAAAGACAACCTGCTCTGTTCCAACACCTCCATGGGGCTTCCTCTTGGTCCAGTCCTAAACCCAGGACGCCTTAGCCTGGGCACCAGAACTTCTGCGCCCTGCCTTGCAAACACCTGGGGTGGCATCCGGACTGGACTGCCACACTATATATATATATATATATATATACATACATACAATTAGTGATGAGTTGGTAAGAAATAGTACTTTGTAGTGGTACAATAATAAGAAAGAACCTGGTGCTAATCACCAATCAGAACAGGAACCTGGTAACTTGCTGCTTTCTAATGATGGGAATACTCAACCTTCACATAAAGAGAGACACAAAAAGAGAAAAATTCAGAAATCTCTAGTTAACAGTGGTCTGAAAAGAATTCATACAGTTAACAATAAAAACACTGGTCGGTATTATAATCTTTTAATTTTCAAAGCCATAAAATCTATCCTCTGAAAAATCTGTATGCAGGAAGTTGGAGACTTCAATTTGTTAGTATTAATGGAAGAAATTTAGTTGAACAGTAGATTTGCATTTTGCATTGTCCCATCCTGGCCAGGAAGTATATTTTAAATGGGCTTCACCCTAGTCATGTGGGATATTCAGGCTAGGGAATACTATATTGGGATCCCCACTTTCCAAGATATACCAAGGCTGAGTAGACTAGTTGAGGGATGTATGTTTTGGCCATGGGGATACCATCAGGTGGAATTACCCCCCATCTAGTAAGAGTCCAGTGCTGGTTCTGAAAATATTGGGGACCACTACACATTATTTTCAGTATTTCCAGCACTAGGACCATCTCAAGAGTTTGAGTCTGGTTCATTGATATATGGGTTACCCTCACTCCGTTTTTCGCCTGTTTTTCCTGAACCTGGACCGGCTTACACGGCCTGGTGCTGGTTATGCTTTTGGTTGCATTAACCTTTTACTTCACTTAAAACACTAAAGCCTGCACGAATCTCACTGATCCAATGCAGACTTTGCATCAAACATGCTGTTTTATGAAAGCTAAATTTGCACCTCTCACCACACCACAAAATGACAAAATACACCATCAAAATAAAATAAGCAAGCCAACACAATTGTTAGTAAATGTTCAATTTGTAGCACAAAACATTTCAGTGATAAGGGGCAAGTATGGATTGCAGCCCAAATACGATTCTTAGTAAATGTCCCCTTTATAGAGAGTTCAGACTACATGCTAGGAACAGTGTCTTAGATAGAAGTGATTTACTTTATGCCCTGTATAATGTGCAGGATATGTGGAAAATGATCTGTGATTTGTTATAAGTACATTCTAGAGTTTGATAAGTTAAAACTAATTAATTAAATTGGAGATACTTAATGTTAAACATTCTGCCTTTAAAAACAAAAAATATTTGTATATATCACAGATTGGAAATACCAACTACAGTAACACACTCTCTCTCTCCCTATCTCAAAACAAAAACCTACAAAAATAGTCCTGTAACTTTTTACTGTATCTGCTACAGGTGCTCCTCGGGTAACGCCAAGAATGCCAAGAACCATAGATTAATATTTACTTACATTAGGACGTCTCAAATGTACTTCTCTATAGATAAACCAATACCAAATTATTAACACTCATGTATATGTACAACCATGAAAATCAGACATTCCCCTGGAAAAAAATGGGTAGAACAGATAATATATATATATATATATATATATATATATATATATATATATATATATTATGATATGCATTTATTGATGCTTTTAATATTACATACTATTGTTTAGGCTGCATGGTCATGTTCCTCACACCTACGTTTGATGTGTTATTTTGCAGATAATAATGTACAGCTTGTTCAAATTGAATTGGTGGATCCAATTGTATTACTACACAACAGCTTTTGGGTGACAGTGCCTAGGTATTTCCTCGCGAGGATACATGAGACGGTAGTCTGTTGTATTCACCACGGGGTGACCATGGCAACAGCCCTATTTATTTGTTTTGCTACGAACTGTCTGTTGTGGGGTTAAGGAAATGTGTCATGTGACACCTGGAGGCCTACCAAGTAGTGGAACGCATATGCGTGTACGACATTGGTGGGATGGGTGATCACGTGTTGTATCCGGAAATCCCTAGCGCCATGGAACGCATGAACATCCCAGCGCGTTGCTGTAGTGTACTGAGCATACAGTGTCGGTTGACACATGCGCATTGAGGTGAGACGCACGCCGCGGGTGGTTGAGTGGATGACTTTGATCAGCTGCAGTAAGTAATGTGTACTGTTTGGGGTATAAAGTTGGTTGTGTCTGGTATGTGTCTGCTTGCAGATGGCTCTGGATGGTGGAAGGTGACTGTAACATGTTGTGCGGGTCTTGAACGGTCCACATGGGACCGAGGTCGACGGACGTACTGGTTTGATCTTTTCATGTCCTCTTAATAAGCAAATACTCTTTCATCAAGAAGCACTTTATAGTGCTGCATTTGTTGTAAATTATACTCAAGATTTTTTGCTGAGCCACCATCGTCAGTGTGATTCTACCTGAAATGCCCGTTGTTGGGTGAAAATAAATTTATAAGACTTTTTTTTATATATTACCATTGATTGAGTGCCTCTTTTTTAAAATATATTTTTACTGGACCATTAAGGAACACACTATAGGGAGCACCTGGATTTATTAGTGTTTAAAAGTGTGCAAATGTTTATATATGGCTTTGTCTAATGTGCTGGTTATTGATCAGCTCCTTACATTTAGCACCTTATGCTTATTTCATGAATTGATATTTAAATATGTCTAGGGTATTGTGCAATATTTGACAATCATTATTGTTTGCTATATTTTTGATTTATTGCTATGTTATTGATGTTTTTGATTTATAGTTTTGGTTTATTTGTTTAGTTTTTTTGATCATTATTCTGAGGCTATGGCCCCTTTGGGAGCTGTTTCTATGGTTTTATGCATGAACATTTAGGGGAACTCTATTTGGTCAGTATTTGATAGCTGCATTTATCTGTTGGTTCACACCAGTGTGGATGTCCCCTGAATCATGTCACAAGGAGCTAGGTTACTTGATGAACAATTGTTAAATTTAGCGGAGAATGCGCAGGTTAGTTTAACAGACGATGACACAGAAAAAGTATTATTTGAACAGGAGGATTCAGTCATGTACCAGCTGATAGTGCAGCAGACCTTTATTACAAATTGTTAAGATTGAGTAAACGAGAAGTAGATTTAGTTCTCCATGGTCAATTTTTGTCTGATTACTACCGACAAAAGAAGATCCCACGTGGTTTCAGGGTTCATAATATTCCCACCATTGGGTGTACCAACCCTTGTTTTTGTAGTAAATGGTGTGGTGTTTTAAATAAGTGTTCCCTCGATTTAATTTTGTTGGTAGTGGAGGAGGTTGGGAATGAGTTGAAACGTACTCGAACTGACCTGGATAACTTCAGGACCCATCACCAATCTAAACTTGCTGATGATAAATCTGAAAAGTGGCTTGAAAAACTTACTGCACAGATCGATCGGTACAGGAATGATTTAATAACATTCAAGAAAAATAAGCTTGAGACTGTTCATAAAGACAACCATACGGTATACAGATGGCTCACAGGGGAGTCTTTGAGAACATCTAGACAGCGTTATCCTGTCAATAAGCACAGGATACCATTCACTGTTGATTCCTCCTATTCATCCTCTGAAACAGAGAATAATGAACAGCTGCCCCCTAGTGGTCAAGCTTTTTTAGGAGCTCAATTGGATCCCACAGGGATTGGTGGCAACAGGGGCAGAAGGGCCGCACAAGGCGGAGCAAAAGGAAGAAGGGGAAGACGAAGGAGGTGATGGATATTAATAATGTCTTTAACCTGTCAAAATACACATTGTCTCCAGCTGAGGAATCTGTGTTATCTTTAGGGCTTTCGTTCGTGTCCACGTTTAGATGTGATGAGTTTGACTCTCGTGTGGATCTGTACAAACTACGCCGTAAGTTGCGGCTTAGGGAATTTTTCAAAGACACATTGGAGTCTGATGTGAGTACAAACAAATTGTCATGGACCAGGGACTCACCTCCGGTGATGATCTCCAGGGGCTCTCTCTCAGATGGCTAGCTCTACCGCGGTGGAGGTCTATGAGGGCCGCTGGTGTGCTGCAGTTGAGAGAGAGCTGGTGACTGTGCCGCCTGCTGTCACTAGAGCACTGTGCAGGGAGGCTGTCTGTGTAAGATCTCATGCTCTGGAGCACCGTGCAGGGAGGATGCCTGAGCAAGCTCCCCTTCTCTGGTGTGTCTGCAGTACTGGGAGCCGCCATGTTGGAGACCAATTCATAGTATGCCAATGGGACTTGGTCTTTAGTCTCTTCCAGCCAATCACAGGCTGAGCTCTCTGGTAAAGGGAGCAATCCGGTTTCAAACCTTGCCAGTGCTTTATGTTTCTGTCCCAGTACAGGTGTTTTAGCTCTGCGCTCCCACAGGTCCACCTGTGTGCCTTTCAGTGTCGCTTGGATTTTCAGCTCCACGGAACTCTCACCTCAGCTGTTGTTTGCTGCACAACTATCAGTGGTTACCCCGGCCTCGCGGGTCACAGCTTGCCACTTAGGACAGTGTCTCCTGGAGGTCTATACGTAGAGGATTTCCCAGCAGTTCTGCAGTGTTCTTCAGTCACGTCTAACAATCATCCACTCTGCAAAACCTCTTCAGTGCTTTTCAGTCACGTCTAACAATCATCCACTCTGCAAAACCTATTCAGTGCTTTTCAGTCACATCTAACAATCATCCACTCTGCAAAACCTATTCAGTGCTTTTCAGTCACGTCTAACAACCATCCACTCTGCAAAACCTCTTCAGTGCTTTTCAGTCACGTCTAGCAATCATCTACTCTGCAAAACCTCTTCAGTGCTTTTCAGTCACGTCTAACAATCATCCACTTTGCAAAACCTCGTCAGTGGGGCGGTGGTGGTGCTTGATTACCAATATTATTGTATTTTCGCTTTGCAGAATTGCGAATGCCTGTGCAGCAGAGCGCCTGCAAACACATTTTGTGCAGAACAAGACCAGTCCTGTTGTTTCTTATTCAGCGCAATGATTGCTGCAATGAGTGACATGGTAATGATGTCAGACACCTGCCCTGCAAATGCCCGGCCTCGCCTGCATTTTTCCAAACACTCCCAGAAAATGATCAGTTGCCACCCAGAAACTTCCACTTCCTGTCAATCTCCTTGCGTTCGCCAGTGCGACTGAAAGTGTTGTTAGAACCTGTGCAAAACCACAACACTTGTTGTACCCGTACGATGTGCGTGCACGTTGCGGTGCATATGCATGCGCAGATTAGCCCCATTTTGCCATGATCGCTGTGCTGCGAAAATCAATAGCATGCGATCAACTCGGAATGAGGGTCATAATCAGCTGTCAGTGGTGGGGTTCTACATGTGTTGTTTATGTATGATTTTATGCAAAAAAAATAATTAAGACATCTTAAAGAGTAATCTTTATATCTATGGAATTTCATAGCTTCTGTTATAGCTAAAATTCTGTTAGATCGACGGTCATGACATCTGTTTTCTTCTCTGCTTATTAAAACTATGGTGGTCGCTCGGTAAATTTCATCGCATCGCAGCGATTTTCCGCTTAGTGCGCATGCGCAATGTCCGCACTGCGACTGCGACAAGTAAATCTGCTAAGAAGTTAGGATTTTTACTCACGGCTTTTTCTTCGCTCAGGCGATCGTAGTGTGATTGACAGGAAGTGGGTGTTTCTGGGCGGAAACTGGCTGTTTTATGGGCGTGTGGGAATAATCGCTACCGTTTCTGGGAAAAACGTGGGAGTGGCTGGAGAAACGGAGGAGTGTCTGGGCGAACGCTGGGTGTGTTTGTGACGTCAAACCAGGAACGACAAGCACTGAACTGATCGCAGATGCCGAGTAAGTGTCGAGCTGCTCAGAAACTGCACAGAGATGTCTTATCGCAATATTGCGAATCTTTAGTTCGCAATTTTAAAAAGCTAAGATTCACTCCCAGTAGGCGGCGGCTTAGCGTGTGCAATGCTGCTAAAATCGGCTTGCGAGCGAACAACTCGGAATGACCACCTATATGATTTGTCCATTTTTATGGAACTACTGAGATCACAGATAGATTATAGCTTTTTTATGTCATTCAATTTTTTTTCATTAATGTTGGAGTTTTAATTATATGTGTATAGATTTTGAATTTATTCTTTTGCACATGCAAAAGCTTCTCCTTTTTTTCTTTTGCCTGATCTCTAGAGACTTATAAAGACATGGAATAAGGTATTATCACATTGCAAGTTTTATGTACTTATTCTTTACATTTTTTTTTTAGTTTACATTTCTTCTTTGCAAAAGTAAATTCTGTTATTGAAAGAATTAAATTATTCACAATGCATATCTCTCAATGGGCTGTATTTGCTGACACTAATTTACTGCATGGCAAAAACTAGCTTTATAGTATGATATTATTATTGGGCAATCCAATTACAGCCTGTTTTTACTGTGTGGTTAATGACTCATCTTTTGGTGATAACATATGAAGTCCTGGATAATTTCCCAGACGCTTGTGTTATTGATGATAAACAGGTCTCTGGGGGATGCTTATCAGGGATTCTTTTCAGCAAGCCTGAGGCAAGTGAATCCTGATAAATGGCGGTGGTAAGGGCAAATTGGATAGCCGCCAGGGCGTCCATTAATGGCAGTGATTTACCACAGCTAATAGGATACCACCAATATAAAAATAAATATCCTCAATAAGCACATGTTTTCAAGTTGAATTTCATTTGCACAAGGTTTTAAGAAATAATATTGAGTCTATTCACACTAATTATACTTTATAAATTGATATGTTATTTAATTAAATGAAGTTATGTTTACATTTCTCAAATGTTTCTTTGAAGTCTTTATTCCTCAGGCTATATACGAAAGGGTTAACCATTGGTGTCACCACAGTATAAAGCAGTGATAATGCCTTGCTGGTAGCCAATAAATGTCCCTTGGCTGGAACCATATACACAGAAAGAAGAGTGCCAAAAAATATACACACAACAGTCAAGTGAGAGCTGCAGGTGGAGAAGGCTTTCTGTCTCCCGCTGATGGAGCGGATGTTTAGGATGGTGGTGATGATGTACACATAAGAAACAATGATCATTGTAAATGGGCACATTATCAAAATAATGCCAAAAAAGGTGGCCTGGAATCGAAAAAATGAAGTATCTGAACAAGAAATCTCTAGAATAGGAGGCAAATCACAGAAGAAATGGTCAATAACATTCGGTCCACAAAAGTCGAATTTGCATATATTTATTTCATTTTTTAACAGCAACAAGAAGCTTAATGACCATGATGCCATAACAGATTTCACACAAAATACTTGATTAATTATAGAGTTATATCGCAGAGGGTTACAGATAGCCAAATATCGGTCATAAGACATCACCGTTAGGATGAGACACTCTGAAGACTCTGTGTTAGCAAACACATAAAACTGTGAGATACAGGCACCAAGCGACATGGTGGCACCTTTATATAGTACAATGTGCAGCAAGTTAGGGAGAATGTCCGTGACCATCAAGATGTCCAGTACAGACACTTGTGTGATGAAGAAATACATGGGAGAGTGAAGATTTCTACTCATTGAAACCAAAACAATGATTATAACATTACCACACATGGTGACGCAGTAAATGATGAGCAGAAACAAGAATAACAGAAAGTTGAAGCTATTAAGATTTGGAAATCCCAAGAGAAATACAGAAGATATATTGTTTCCATGCATCACATGATCAAGACCTGAAGGATGCAGCAAATATCACACACTATTATTATTACAATCGTTTATTCTGCTACAGTATATATAAAGAGCATTTATAGTATCCCAAAAGACGTGAATACCTGTCTATGATTGTGGTGTGATTTCTTTAATCCTGTTGTTGAACAATCAATATTGTATGTTGTTATTTTAATCCTAATGTAGAGAAACCCTTTCCCATATTCCAGGCATTCCCAACCACGGTCCTCAAGGCACAATAACAGTGCAGGTTTTCGTAATATCCAGGCTTCAGCACTGGTGACTTAAATAGTAGATCAGTTATTTTGATTTAACCATCTGTGCTGCAGCCTGGATATCACTAAAACCTGCACTGTTGGTGTGCCTTGAGGACCGTGGTTGGGAATGCCTGCCAGAAACCCATGGTTTCAAGCTATGGTATACTCAGTTATAATTATGAGAACTTAAAATATGTAAGACAGAAATAATTTTGTCAAATAAGTGAATAGATTCCTCTTAGATGCATTATTATTCTCTATATATAATAGCATATATTGCTAATTGTGGGACTGATCAATATGTAGGCAGTTTGATTCTCAACACAATACGCTGCTCACATCACTTTCTCCCTAATGTCTACTTTAGGCCACATAGACCTGGACCTAAGCACATTCATAAAAAATAACTAAAATAACTAACAGTTACTTATTATTCCTTATATAATGGGACACAATTACTAACTATTATGCTCTTATTGTCTATTAATGTTCACATAGAAGGCCATTCAATGTACAATGGATGACTTTTATATTTGTATCTCCTGTCTGAAACCCCTCCTGGCATGATGAGAGAGCAGCCTCCTTGAGATTTTGTGAAAGTGCTCTTCCAACCTTCTCTTCATTCTAGTCAGGGGCAGCTCCAGAGGTGAGGCTGCAGCTCAGTTCAAAATTCAAATAGGGGAGCAGCACCAACTGCCAGTGAGTCAGTTTGAAATGGCAATTGGTGACAGGTGGTGTGGTTTCCCTATTTAAAATTTTAACTGGCCTGCAGCCCCTTCTCTGGAGACACCACTGAATCCAGTTAACATTACTCTCCAAATTCAAACACATCTATCAGAATACAATTTCCTGAAAAATCCCTTGTGCATAATGAATCATGGAGCTCTGACTTGATATGAATAATTATTCTGTCATTTGTGGCTTTAATGTGCTTAGGGGGATGTTGGGCATTCTTCTTTCAGATATAGCTGTACGTGTAGCTGTGCTGAACTAGTCCCAAGTACTCCAAACATATTAAACTGCATTGACGGTGCTTTTTTTTTTTTTAATGAGTGTCTTACCATGACCACAGGACATAATATTCATTTACATTGTCACCAGTTCAAATCTCTATATAAAGATGTGTCCTTATTCATGTTGTGCTTTGCACCAAACATTGCAAGACGCTTGGTGCAAATTAGAGGTTTGACCATGGGTATAAATGTGTACATTGTCTTATTTGTATTCTTGGTGTAAAATCACAGATTAATTATACAAATACAGTACATGGCCTGAGGCAGTTAAAACAGACCAGGAAGAAATTACAAGTGCAAACATCAGAGTTTTTGGTGCTTGTGACCATGGCGTTGTAGTTTGGAATGGGTGGAAGTGGCATGATTGTGAGACAGACTTGATGTGGACAATGAAAGAAAAGGAAGAGTTGGGGATGATACCAGACGTTGTACTTGTGGGCAAAGGAGATGATGGTGTTATCAACAGATACAGAGAGAAGGAATAAGGACAATGAGAGAAAACAATGAGTTTAGTTATGGATACATTTATTTTGAGAAACTATGGAGACAATGAAGAGAAGATAATATAGAGGCACAATATAGGGTGAAGGGAAAATAGAGGAGAGGAAAATTTGAGTATTATCGGTGTAGAGTTAGTATTGGAAACCAAAGTAGTTGATGAGATCACAAAAGAATGAGGAGTAAAGGGTGAAGAGAGGGGGCTAAAACATACCCTTTGGGAATATCAACTAATAGAGGTAGGTAGGTAGGTAGGTAGGTGGAGTAAAAGGAAGATTCAGAAAATAAACAATCAGAGAATTAACAGTTTAACCATGGTAGAACAAGGTCAACTAGATGGACAAAGTCAAAGAGACTGAAAGATTCAAGGGTTTGAAGTAGTAGAGGTTGATCCATAATTTTTGCAGATAGTTAAAGGAGAATAAGTAAAGAGAAAATGATGTTCGATTTAGCAATGAGAGGATTATTATTGACCTTGGTTTTGGAAGTTTCAATGGAGGGTATGGGATAAAGACAATATGCATATAGTACTAACATAATGGATGGAGAGGAAAGGGATTTGGTTGTGATAGGCAATCCATACAGACATTTGGAGTGGGAGATAGATACAGTAGGATGGTATTTGTTGATAGAATATAGGTATATTTTAGGATGGGTGAGATGAGGACAGGTTGAATATGTTGGCAAACTAGGAGATTGTATCAAGAGGGAAAGGACCAAGTGAGAAGTAATGCAGTCAAGGATGCAAACGGTGAGAGAAGAGAAAGATAAAATGTAAACTGAATTTAACCCCAGTGGCAGAGGACAGCAAACTGTGTGTCAGGCACAACTAAGCCAGTTTCCATTTTCTCTGCCCCAGGAGAAAAAATAACATTCCTTAGATCCAATACAGTTTCTTGGATAGCATTAATCCCAATTGATAGAATATAATCCATTAATTATAGTAAAGTTGTAAGACAAAATGACAGTATGATGCAAAGAATATAAATATTAGTTAGATACACATACTGTAATTAAACAGTCATAAGGTACAAAACAATCATTTAAAAATCTAAATGACAACTTAAAAACAAAATGGCTGTATGATGTAAAAGAAAAGCCAAATGACAGAAAATAAAATGGCAATAAGGTGCAAATAACAAAAAATGCAAGTTTCAGAAAATAAAATGACAATTGTTGACAGACTTATTTTCAAATTAAATACTTCTATGTGAAATTCAGTCATGTTAATATTCTATATTAAAAGACTTAAAATTTACATGACAATTAAAACTCTAAACTGCTTGGCCATTTCAATACCAACAAAATAATAATAGTATACACTGCAAATGCCTTCCATTATTAACTAATTATTTTACTAAAGAGTGTTTAATTGTTTGAGATCCTGCAGCTAGTCCAAGTATTGTCTAGCAAAATTATGTGATGAACTTAAACTTTGTACTGATTTAGGACTTTTTCATCCATACTGTACACAACTTCATTAGCTAGTTTCAAGTGACCAAAGAGTATATTTACTAAAAGTCTGTTTAGATTGATTTCCATGTAATTTAAAATCAATAATTAAATTATAAATTCTTAAAAATGGTAGAAGTAACCTTTAGTAAATATGCATCTATATTGGTAGTTTAATTGGCTCCTGACAAAATTAATTCTAGCATGAACGCACATGGGTGTGTGTGTGTGTGTGTGTGTGAGTGTGTAAATGTGCTACAGAATATATATTGTAAGCTCCACTGGGGCAGGGACTGATGTGAATGCGCAAATATTCTCTGTTACATGTGGCGGAATATCTGTGCACTATATAAATAATGGGTAATAAATAAATAAATAAATAATAATTTTCAGCACTTTCCATTTAAATTAGCTGCAGGAACCCAGAGCACTAATTAACAAAAGCAGAATTTTTCCTCACAGCCTCAGGAAAAATATGCCTTAAATCTGCATTCTAAGGTGTGGAGAACCCCTTTCATTATGCATTTTGTGAGGAAATAATGGAATTGCAAGCATTAACCCTGTGATTACTGTGCTGGGAAAAGGGTAATTAATTGAATAGTTTTTACCCACAATGTGTTCTCTATTAGCTGCAGTATAAAATCCTTGGCTAACTGAATATGCCGCATTGGATTACCATATGTTTACATTTACATTTTTTGCAAAACAGGATTAATAAATACATTTTGGCAACTTGCAAGTGTCCATTAAGAACAAGAATACATCACAAACTATATAAACACACCAAGCAAGAAATATATTCACAGAATAGCGCTCATGCAACCATTAGTCACCATTATAAATTACTTAATTGAAGATGTGATTGAATTAGAGATGTGTGGTTCGATCCTTCAGAAATCTGAATCCACAAGAATTTTGTGCATGCAAACCGAACCGAAACCCACTCCAGATCACTGACAAGATCCACTCAAAACCGAGTCCAGGTTTGAATTTTCCTGTAGTTTATAATTTGGAATTTAAATCCATATTTCATTTTGGATTGCAAAAATTACATTTTAGATGCTTTTATTAAATTTTTTATAAATTTTTATCAATTACTGTTGTTTTTTTCCCCTCAATTTAAAACTGAAATGTAATCCGAATTTGAACTAAAACACTTGATGGGCGTTTTGCAAAAACCAAAACAAGAAGATGAATCAGAATAAAAACCAAAATATCAGTATTAAGTATCAGAACATTTACAGATCTTCACAAAGGTAAATCTTTGTATTGAATATTTAAATGAAGTGTAAATACTACTAACCAGACTTTGGTGAGTGTTGCAATTTTAAAGAGACTGCTTTATAAAAAACAGGAATCTTGTTTAACAGTATTTGAAGGAGAATCCTTAGATTGAGTCAGTAATTTCCATCAGTCAGGAGGAGACTAAGGGGCGTTATACTGAAATATTCTGATTGAAAAAAGTTCAGAGGAGTGGATAGAAGCGCATTGATCAAACTCTTTTTGCCCATTTGATCCCAACCGAGAGAGGAGGTTTTGCACAGTGCTGAATGTTGCCACTTTCATATTCATAGTCTCATGGCTACATGATGTGTATAACCTTGCTTAACATACTCTACGGGTTCCTACTACTAGATCATGTGGCTTCTCCCTATATGTCCTCTATTTGTTAAATTGTGACTGAAATACACATGATATATATATATATATATATATATAAATATATATATATAACCTTGCATAATGTTTGGGTGCATAAACAGCATTTTCCTTGATCCAAATATATGGCTTCTGTTTGCTTGTACTGCAATTCAAATATACAGTAGATCCATGTTTACTGCCACATGCTGCTTTTAGGTTTTTAAAATATATTTTATGCATCTTAAAGCTGAAATAAAATATACCTCATAAGGAAAACTCTCCTTTTGATTCCCTTTTGACTATTAATATTTATTGAGGATTAAAGACAAATGTTTCAGTACTATGCTCCTCCGGTCTGATGTGGATTACTATGTGACATGAGGAATATCCCTTCAAAAACTATTGACAATGATCCTGATTCTCTATAATGAATCTATTTTAAAGTTAAACACTCACCAAAGTCTGGGGAGTAATAATTGTACTTTTTCTAAGGACTCCATATATAATGGCAGTTAATCCACAAAAATGTGGAAAGAAGATTCTTGCACTTTTATACTGTATCCCTCATGTTTCATTTTTGTCTGTTGATTTTCCCTTATGTGCAGTGTGTAAGAAGTTTTGCAGGAGAATTCACATATGTGTTCAAATTTAAAGTGAATTTTTTAGTACAAGCAGTGCTTTTATCTTCCTATTTTTTATTTTTTGGAGATATATGTGTAAGGATTTGGGATAATTTTTCATGATGATAAGAGCAGCGTTAATTGAGTGCGCTGAAAAAAACCCTGTTTTTAAGTTGTTTCACTTAATAAGATTTAGCCCATACAAGACAGAATTGCTGTAGAAATATTGGGTCTTCAGGAGATCTCTTTGACATACTGTTGGACTCACTAAATACACCTGTATGGGTGCAATTATTTACCCTGATTAAATGACTAACTGGATCTCCTTATTCTACCCACATACTACCCTTATCCATTTTATTAAAATATAAGTATGAATATTGCCAAATCCTCACCACTGATAAGTATGAATATTGGCATATTCTCACCATTGGCTGAGCAGCTACAGTATAACTTCATTGGCATAATCTCACATCCCTACCTAGATACAATCATAGCAAAATGCTGATTTTTTTAAGTTAAATATCAGAGATAGATCATTAAAAATGCAATCCAACTGAAAAAATAGGTCTTATAAATGTTTCAATCACTAGTTAAAAAAGACTTCTTGAAAATCCAACATAAAAATATTGTCCAAATATTTTTTAAAAGTACATTTTATGTTCAGTAAATTATTATTCTGTATACCTCTTGTATTCTTTAAGAACAATAAATAAATAAACATGGTTATTAAATACACATTTTAGCCAGTGTTGACCTACAGCACTACTGTTTTTTCTTTGTAACATTCATGCTTTTTGAAAAAAAATCAATAAATACTGTTAAGGAAAAAAAAGTAAAAAAGCCTTTAAAAAAAGCCTTTAAAACCAAGAAGCAAACACCTATGTTTCCATGGGGGTATTCAGATTTGTTAGCAAACCAAAAACACAAGCAACTGGGCAAAACCTTGTTGCTCTGCAGGTGTGGTAGATGTAACATGTGCAGAGAGATTTAAATTTGGGTGGGTTATATTGTTTCTGTGCAGGGTAAATAAAGTCTGCTTCAATTTTACTCTGCAATTTAGTTTTCAGTTTTAACACCCCACACCCAAATCTAACTCTCTCTGCACATGTTATATCTGCCCCACCTGTAGTGCAACATAGTTTTGCCCAGTTGTGTGCTTTTTTGGTTTGCTAACAAACCTGAATAAAGCCCCATATTTGGCACTCTGCAATAAACTGACATTGAAAAGTAGAGATGTCCACTTAATCAGGACATATTGACTTACCTAGACAAATTCTCAAATTGTCTAAATGTAAAAGAACGGGGATAATGCTCATTTTACAACACATTGCTGCAGATGTCTCTTATTTATCTACAGAGTTACCTTAGGTAAACTGGTTAATCTGTGGAGACTTTCTTGAAAATCCCTTGTGAGTGATAAATATAACCTTTAGATAATACATTATTTGGAGAACAATTTTGTTGATTAAGAGAAGAAAATCTAGTAGAAAAAAATGGTATGTAGACAAATCTTATTCAGAATATAGACTAATAGCAATTAATCTAACTGAGGGAAGAGTAAAATAGCACATAGTCTTATTGCAATTAGCATATGTATTCTAATTGCAATCATCTTAATTACAGATATGGCCATCTTCACGGTCACGGGTTTGATTTTCATGTGGTCAATCAATGCATTTTCTATGGATCGCATGTGAGCCTCTATGAATGCACCCATGAAAGTGCAAATGCATCATGGTAAACCTGCCATGAATACCCGCAATTGCGGGTAAGCTGAAGAGTGTTACATCTGTAGAATAAAACTAACTGAGCGAAGATCACTGTGTGTGGTTACCTTTACTTTTAATTTTGACTATATTTTGAATAGTCAAAAAATAGACAATTACAGTAACATGTTGACATGCCAATATTTTAAATCTGAATCAGCTCAGTTGCGCTACAGTATGTATATATATATATATATATATATATATATATATAAGTATATAAAGCATTCACAGCAAAGTGAGTGTTCAGATTCTCCAGCATAGATACAGTAGGACTGCCAAAGGTGCAACTGCTCCCTTACATTCCCCCTGACTAACTCATCTAACCAGGTCTTTATGCCTTAGCTGTTCTTAATTAAGGAAAGGTTGTAGTTCCTCCCTGAGCTACAGCAGGTTAACCGTTTCCCCGTAATGTTATAAATCTAAGTCCCAATCCGGGAATTTACTAAGCACCAATCTCGGCAGTGTCTGGTCTATTCGTAATGGTTTGAATGACAACGTCCCGAAATACGAATGAATAGACCATCGGTCAAACGCGGCTGTTATTTCATAGAATACGGCCATTCACTATTCATTCGTATTTGGGTGTTAGTTTCTGAGTGCTCAAGTGCGGGTCTGTTTCTTTTCAAATCGTTAAAAAAGCAGCAAAAAAATAGACCTGCTTTTTCCAGTCGAGTTTGGATAACCATGCACGGGGCAGTGAGATCTGTGCATGGTTATCTATGGGAAAGGGTCTGTTTAGTTTAAAATCTGAAAAATAAATTGCGTGGGGTCCCCCCTCCTAATCATAACCAGCCTCGGGCTCTTTGAGCCGATCTTAGTTGAAAAAATATGGGGAAAAAAATGACAGGGGTTCCCCCATATTTAATCAACCAGCACCGGGCTCTGCGCCTGGTCCTGGTTCCAAAAATACGGGGGACAAAAAGCGTAGGGGTCCCCCGTATTTATGAAACCAGCACTGGGCTCCACTAGCTGGGGAGATAATGCCACAGCCGGGGGACACTTTGATATCGGTCCCTGTGGCCGTGCCATTAAAACCCCAACTAGTTACCCCTGGCCGGGGTACCCTGGAGGAGTGGGGACCCCTTCAATCAAGGGGTCCCCCCCTCCAGCCACCCAAGGGCCAGGGGTGAAGCCCAAGGCTGTCCCCCCCAGCCAAGGGCTGCGGATGGGGGGATGATAGCCTTGTTGAAAAAATGTGAATATTGTTTTTAGTAGCAGTACTACAAGTCCCAGCAAGCCTCCCCGCAAGCTGGTACTTGGAGAACCACAAGTACCAGCATGCGGTGGAAAACCGGTCCCGCTGGCACCTGTAGTACTACTACTAAAAAAATACCCCAATAAAAACAGGAGACACACACCTTGAAAGTATAAGTTTATTACATACATGCACACCTCCAAACATACATACTTACCTACCTATGTTCACACGAGGGTCGGTCCTCTTCTCCATGTAGAATCCATGAGGAACCTGTGGAAAAAATGATACTCACATAATCCAGTGTAGATCAGTCCTCTTCTGTTCTCTGTATAATCCACGTACTTGTCAAAAAAGTAAAACGCAAACCCGACCACGCACTGAAAGGGGCCCCATGTTTTCACATGGGACCCCTTTCCCCGACTGCCAGGACCCCCCTGACTCCTGTCTAAGAGGGTTCCTTCAGCCAATCAGGGAGCTCCACGTCGTGGCACCCTCCTGATTGGCTGTGTGCTCCTGTAGTGTCTGTCAGGCAGCACACGGCAGTGATACAATGTAGCGCCTATGCGCTCCATTGTAACCAATGGTGGGAACTTTGTGGTCAGCGGATGACCGAAAGTAACCTCACCGCTGACCACAAAGTTCCCACCATTGGTTACAATGGAGCGCATAGGCGCTACATTGTATCTCTGCCGTGCGCTGCCTGACTAACACTACAGGAGCGCACAGCCAATCAGGAGAGTGCCACGACGTGGTGCTCCCTGATTGGCTGAAGGGACCCTCTTTGACAGGAGTCAGGGGGGGTCCCGGCAGTCGGGGAAAGGGGTCCCATGTGTAAACATGGGACCCCTTTCAGTGCGTGGTCGGATTTCCGTGTTTTTTTTTTCCAAGAACATGGATTATAAAGACAACAATGGGTACACTGGATTATGTGAGTATACATTTTTTCACAGGTACCCCAAGTATTCTACATGGAGAAGAGGGCCGAGCCTCGTGTGAACATAGGTAAGTTTGTATGTATGTAGGTGTGCATGTATGTAATAAACTTTTACTGTCACGGTGTGTGTGTCCTGTTTTTTGTTGGGTATCTTTTTAGTAGTAGTACTACAGGTACCAGCGGGCCTGGTTTTCCACTGCATGCTGGTACTTGTGGTTCTCCAAGTACCAACTTGCGGGGGAGGCTTGCTGGGACTTGAAGTACTGCTACTAAAAACAATATTCTGATTTTTTCCCCTTGGCTATCAGCCCCCCATCCGCCGCTTTTGGATGGGGGGGACAGCCTCGGGCTTCACCCCTGGCCCTTGGGTGGCTGGAGGGGGGGACCCCTTGATTTAAGGGGTCCCCACTCCTCCAGGGTACCCCAGCCAGGGGTGACTAGTTAGTGATTTAATGCCATGGCCGCAGGGACCTAGATAAAAGTGTCCCCCGGCTGTGGCGTTATCTCTCTGACTAGTGGAGCCCGGTGCTGGTTCAAAAAATACGGGGACCCCTACGCTTTTTGTCCCCCGTATTTTTTGCACCAGGACCAGGTGCAGAGCCCGGTGCTGGTTGATGAAATATGGGGAACCCCTGTCATTTTTCCCCCCATATTTTGTCAACCAGGACCGGCTCAAAGAGCCCGAGGCTGGTTTGGCTTAGGAGGGGGGACCCCACACTTTTTTTTAATTAAATTTAACACTTTCCCACCCCTACCCACTGATAAACATGCACGGATCTCACGGATCCGTGCATGTCTATCAGAACACGGTAAAAAAAAGCAGGTCTATTTTAAAACTACTTTTTTTTACGATTTGTATTTATTCACGGCAGTGTTTGGCTATTGCCGCCAGTGTTTATGAAATACAGATTTTAGTAAATTACCGAGTTCTATCAAATAACAGGAATATTTGACCGAAGGTGTATTCATTCGTATTTTTTTACTTTGACTTAAAAAAAAATACGAATGCCCTCATCACTGCTGAGATTTGTGTTTAGTAAATGACCGAGATGACACTTTGAAGAAAAACCACCATCTCGGTCAAAATCGGGAGCTTAGTAAATATACCCCCACGTGTCAAACACGGTTCCGAGCCCGGCTCGGTTATTGCTGCCTGACTCGGAAAACCCGAACGAGGCAAAACTTCATCATCCCGCTGTCGGATTCTCGCGAGATTCGGATTGCATATAAAGAGCCGCACGTCACCGCCATTTTTACTCGGGCATTGTAGAGAGTACAGAGAGGACGTGGCTACGTTCTCTCAGTGTCAGTTCTCAGTATCAGTGCTCAGTATCAGTACTTGTTGTCTTGTGCTGCATCGTGCTGCTCAGTAATACTTGTACAGTGTCTTGTGCTGCATCTTGCTGCTGTAGGGTGCTGTGGTAGTAGTGTCCTGTGACTGTGCATCGGTCATCATCATTCCAGTCACAGTGGTATCTGGGGGGTGACAATTCCAGAGTGCTTTTGTGCTGCTCACTAATACTAATACTAGTACAGTGTCTGGTGCTGCATTGTGCTGCTCAGTGTCAGATCTCAGTAGTATCATCAGTGCTCCGTATCATCATGCTCAGTATCATCAGTGCTCAGTATCACTGCTCATTGTCTTGTGCTGCATCATGCTGCTCAGTAATACTACACTACTAATACTAGTACAGTGTTTTGTGCTGCATCGTGCTGCTCAGTGTCAGTTCTCAGTAGTATCATCAGTGCTCAGTATCACTGTTCATTGTCTTGTGATGCATCGTGCTGCTCAGTAATACTACATTACTAATACTAGTTCAGTGTCTTGTGCTGCATCGTGATGCTCAGGTCAGTTCTCAGTAGTATCATCAGTGCTCAGTATCACTGCTCATTGTCTTGTGCTGCATCGTGCTGCTCAGTAATACTACATTACTAATACTAGTACAGTGTCTTATGCTGCATCGTGCTGCTCAGTGTCAGTTCTCAGTAGTATCAACAGTGCTCAGTATCACTGCTCATTGTCTTGTGCAGCATCGTGCTGCTCAGTAATACTACATTACAAATACTAGTACAGTGTCTTGTGCTGCATCGTGCTGCTCAGTAGTATCATCAGTGCTCAGTATCAGTGCTCAGTAGTATCATCAGTGCTCAGTATCAATGGTTAGTGCTCAGTGTCTTGTTCTGCATCTTGCTGCTGTAGGGTGCTGTGGTAGTGTCCTGTGACTGTGCATAGGTCATCATCATTCCAGTCACAGTTGTATCTGGTATCTATCTAGTGGTATCTTATTCCAGACATTACTGCCGTCTAATTCCAGATATAAAACTGGCATATAATTCCACACATTAAAAAATGAAGAACAAAAATGTGGAGGGTAAAATAGGGAAAGATCAAGATCCACTTCCACCTAGTGCTGAAGCTGCTGCCACTAGTCATGGCAGAGATGATTAAATGCCATCAACGTCGTCTGCCAAGGCCGATGCCCAATGTCATAGTAAAGAGCATGTAAAATCCAAAAAGCAAAAGTTCAGTAAAATTACCCAAAAATCTAAATTAAAATCAACTGAGGAGAAGCGTAAACTTGCCAATATGCAATTTATGACACGGAGTGGCAAGGAACGGCTAAGGCCCTCTCCTATGTTCCTCATGACTAGTGGTTCAGCTTCACATAACGATGGAAGCACTCATCCTACCGCTAGAAAAATGAAAAGAGTTAAGCTGGCAAGAGCACAGCAAAGAATTGTGCGTTCTAAATCACAAATCCCCAAGGAGAGTCCAATTGTGTCGGCTGCGATGCCTGACCTTCCCAACACTGGACAGGAAGAGGTGGCTCCTTCCACCATTTGCACGCCCCCTGCAAGTGCTGGAAGGAGCACCCACAGTCCAGTTCCTGATATTCAACTTGAAGATGTCACTGTTGAAGTACACCAGGATGAGGATATGGGTGTTGCTGGCGCTGAGGAGGAAATTGACAAGGAGGATTCTTATGGTGATGTGGTTTGTTTAAGTCAGGCACCCGGGGAGACAGTTGTTGTCTGTGGGATGAATATGGCCATTGACATGCCTGGTGAAAATACCAAAAAAATCACCTCTGCGGTGTGGAATTTATTAAACAGAAATGCGGACAACAGGTGTCAAGCCGTGTGTTGCCTTTGTAAAGCTGTAATAAGTAGGGGTAAGGACGTTAACCACCTAGAAACATCCTCCCTTATACATCACCTGGAGCGCATTCATCAGAAGTCATTGACAAGTTCAAAAACTTTGGGTGACATTAGAAGCAGTCCACTGCCAACAAAATCCCTTCCTCTTGTACCCAAGCTCCTGCAAACCACACCACCAACTCCCTCAATTTCGATTTCTTCCTTAGACAGGAAAGCCAATAGTCCTGCAGGCCATGTCACTGGCAAGAATGACGAGTCCTCTCCTAACTGGGATTCCTCCAATGGATCCTTGAGTGGAACGCCTACTGCTGCTGGCGCTGCTGTTGTTGCTGCTGGGAGTCGATGGTCATCCCAGAGGGGAAGTCGGAAGACCACTTGTACTACTTCCAGTAAGCAATTGACTGTTCAACAGTCCTTTGCGAGGAAGATGAAATATCACAGCAGTCATCCTACTGCAAAGCGGATAACTGAGGCCTTGACAACTATGTTGGTGTTAGACGTGCATCCGGTATCCACCATTAGTTCACAGGGACTAAGAGAATTGCTTGAGGTAGTGTGTCCCCTGTACCAAATCCCATCTAGGTTCCACTTCTCTAGGCAGGCAATACCGAGAATGTACAGAGACATCAGAAAAGTGTCCTCACGGACATGTGGACAAGTGGAGCAGGGCAGACTCAGGACTATATGTCTGTGACAGCCCACTGGGTAGATGTATTGCCTCCCGCAGCAACAACAGCAGCAGCAGCACCAGTAGCAGCATCTCGCAAACGCCAACTCGTTCCTAGGCAGGCTACGCTATGTATCACCGCTTTTCATAAGAGGCACACCGCTGACAACCTCTTACGGAAACTGAGGAACATCATCGCAGATTGGCTTACCCCAATTTAGCTCTCCTGGGGATTTGTGATCTCGGACAATGCCACCAATATTGTGCGTGCATTACATGTGGGCAAATTCCAGCAAGTCCCATGTTTTGCACATACAATTAATTTGGTGGTGCATAATTTTTTTTTAAACGACAGGGGCATGTAGGAGATGCTGTCGGTGGCCCGAAAAATTGCGGGACACTTTCGACATTCAGCCACCGCGTGCCGAAGACTGGAGCACCAGCAAACACTCCTGAACATGCCCTGCCATCTGCTGAAGCAAGAGGTGGTAACGAGGTGGAATTCAACCCTTATATACTTCAGAGGATGGAGGAGCAGCAAAAGGCCAATCAATATACAAATAGAGTGCGCTGTCAACGGCAGCCTGTACAGTGAAGGTCAGTTCCCTCAAATATACATGTATAGGAAAAAAGAAAATGTACTGGCGCCGGCTGGAATTCAATAACAAGGTATATTTAATGTATAAAAAATATATTTAATAAACTCAACTGAGAGGTTCAGCTTATCTCTCAGGATTAAAAAGCTGCTTTAAAAGATAAATCATATAAATAAATAAATTCATCACATAAATAAATGGTTGCTGTAGGAGAACACAGAGTATTAACCCTTTCAGTTCAAATGTCCACAGTTCCTGGCTAGGACGCTGATCCACATTTGCCCACAAGTGGTTTTATATAAAAACTTTTTACCAGACTTGCAAGTCTGGTAAAAAGCTCCCCTTTCATATACAGCAGACAGAGAGAGCACCCCTTTCATATACAGCAGACAGAGAGAGCGCCCCTTTCAGATACAGCAGACAGAGAGCACCCCTTTCAGATACAGCAGACAGAGAGAGCTCCCCTTTCAGATACAGCAGACAGAGAGAGCACCCCTTTCAGATACAGCAGACAGAGAGAGCACCCCTCTACAGATACAGCAGACAGAGAGAGAGCACCCCTTTCAGATACAGAAGAAAGAGAGAGCACCCCTTTCAGATACAGCAGACAGAGACAGCACCCCTTTCAGATACAGCAGACAGAGAGAGAGAGCTCCCCTTTCATATACAGCAGACAGAGAGAGCACCCCTTTCATATACAGCAGATAGAGAGAGCGCCCCTTTCAGATACAGCAGACAGAGAGCACCCCTTTCAGATACAGCAGACAGAGAGAGCTCCCCTTTCAGATACAGCAGACAGAGAGAGCACCCCTTTCAGATACAGCAGTCAGAGAGAGAGCACCCCTTTCATATACAGCAGACAGAGAGAGCGCCCCTTTCATATACAGCAGACAGAGAGAGCACCCCTTTCAGATACAGCAGACAGAGAGAGCTCCCCTTTCAGATACAGCAGAGAGAGAGAGCACCCCTTTCAGATACAGCAGACAGAGAGAGCACCCCTTTCATATACAGCAGACAGAGAGAGCACCCCTTTCAGATACAGCAGACAGAGAGAGAGCACCGCTTTCAGATACAGCAGACAGAGAGCACCCCTTTCAGATACAGCAGACAGAGAGAGCTCCCCTTTCAGATACAGCAGAGAGAGAGAGCACCCCTTTCAGATACAGCAGTCAGAGAGAGAGCACCCCTTTCATATACAGCAGACAGAGAGAGCGCCCCTTTCATATACAGCAGACAGAGAGAGCACCCCTTTCAGATACAGCAGACAGAGAGAGCTCCCCTTTCATATACAGCAGACAGAGAGAACACCCCTTTCAGATACAGCAGAGAGAGAGAGCACCCCTTTCATATACAGCAGACAGAGAGAGCACCCCTTTCAGATACAGCAGACAGAGAGAGAGCACCGCTTTCAGATACAGCAGACAGAGAGAGCACCCCTTTCAGATACAGCAGACAGAGAGAGCACCCCTTTCATATACAGCAGACAGAGAGAGCACCCCTTTCATATACAGCAGACAGAGAGAGCACCCCTTTCAGATACAGCAGACAGAGAGAGCACCCCTTTCATATACAGCAGACAGAGAGAGCACCCCTTTCATATACAGCAGACAGAGAGAGCACCCCTTTCAGATACAGCAGACAGAGAGAGCACCTCTTTCATATACAGCAGAGAGAGAGAGCACCCCTTTCATATACAGCAGACAGAGAGAGCTCCCCTTTCAGATACAGCAGACAGAGAGGGCGCCCCTTTCATATACAGCAGACAGAGAGAGCACCCCTTTCAGATACAGCAGACAGAGAGAGCGCCCCTTTCATATACAGCAGACAGAGAGAGCACCCCTTTCAGATACAGCAGGCAGATAGAGCACCCCTTTCATATACAGCAGACAGAGAGAGCACCCCTTTCAGATACAGCAGACAGAGAGAGCGCCCCTTTCATATACAGCAGACAGAGAGAACTCCCCTTTCCGATACAGCAGAGAGAGAGAGAGAGCACCCCTTTCATATACAGCAGACAGAGAGAGAGCGCCCCTTTCAGATACAGCAGACAGAGAGAGCACCCCTTTCAGATACAGCAGACAGAGAGAGCACCCCTTTCAGATACAGCAGACAGAGAGAGCACCCCTTTCAGAAACAGCAGACAGAGAGAGCGCCCCTTTCATATACAGCAGACAGAGAGAACTCCCCTTTCCGATACAGCAGAGAGAGAGAGAGCACCCCTTTCAGATACAGCAGAGAGAGCACCCCTTTCAGATACAGCAGGCAGAGAGAGCACCCCTTTCAGATACAGAAGACAGAGAGAGCACCCCTTTCAGATACAGCAGACAGAGAGAGCACCCCTTTCATATACAGCAGGCAGAGAGCGCACTCCTTTTTCAGATACAGCAGACAGAGAGAGCATCCCTTTCAGATACAGCAGACAGAGAGAGCACCCCTTTCAGATACAGCAGACAGAGAGAGCTCCCCTTTCATATACAGCAGACAGAGAGAGCGCCCTTTCAGATACAGCAGACAGAAAGAGCGCCCCTTTCATATACAGCAGGCAGAGAGAGCACCCCTTTCATATACAGCAGGCAGAGAGAGCACCCGTTTCATATACAGCAGACAGAGAGAGCACCCTTTTCAGATACAGCAGACAGAGAGAGCACCCCTTTCATATACAGCAGACAGAGAGAGCACCCTTTTCAGATACAGCAGACAGAGAGAGCACCCCTTTCAGATACAGCAGACAGAGAGAGCACCCCTCTACAGATACAGCAGACAGAGAGAGAGCACCCCTTTCAGATACAGAAGACAGAGAGAGCACCCCTTTCAGATACAGCAGACAGAGACAGCACCCCTTTCAGATACAGCAGACAGAGAGAGAGCTCCCCTTTCATATACAGCAGACAGAGAGAGCACCCCTTTCATATACAGCAGACAGAGAGAGCGCCCCTTTCAGATACAGCAGACAGAGAGCACCCCTTTCAGATACAGCAGACAGAGAGAGCTCCCCTTTCAGATACAGCAGACAGAGAGAGCACCCCTTTCAGATACAGCAGACAGAGAGCACCCCTTTCAGATACAGCAGACAGAGAGAGCACCCCTTTCAGATACAGCAGACAGAGAGAGCACCCCTCTACAGATACAGCAGACAGAGAGAGAGCACCCCTTTCAGATACAGAAGAAAGAGAGAGCACCCCTTTCAGATACAGCAGACAGAGACAGCACCCCTTTCAGATACAGCAGACAGAGAGAGAGAGCTCCCCTTTCATATACAGCAGACAGAGAGAGCACCCCTTTCATATACAGCAGATAGAGAGAGCGCCCCTTTCAGATACAGCAGACAGAGAGCACCCCTTTCAGATACAGCAGACAGAGAGAGCTCCCCTTTCAGATACAGCAGACAGAGAGAGCACCCCTTTCAGATACAGCAGACAGAGAGCACCCCTTTCAGATACAGCAGACAGAGAGAGCTCCCCTTTCAGATACAGCAGAGAGAGAGAGCACCCCTTTCAGATACAGCAGTCAGAGAGAGAGCACCCCTTTCATATACAGCAGACAGAGAGAGCGCCCCTTTCATATACAGCAGACAGAGAGAGCACCCCTTTCAGATACAGCAGACAGAGAGAGCTCCCCTTTCAGATACAGCAGAGAGAGAGAGCACCCCTTTCATATACAGCAGAAAGAGAGTGCACCCCTTTCAGATACAGAAGACAGAGAGTGCACCCCTTTCAGATACAGCAGACAGAGAGAGCGTCCCTTTCAGATACAGCAGACAGAGAGAGCTCCCCTTTCATACACAGCAGACAGAGAAAGCACCCCTTTCAGATACAGCAGAGAGAGAGAGCACCCCTTTCATATACAGCAGACAGAGAGAGCGCCCCTTTCATATACAGCAGACAGAGAGAGCTCCCCTTTCAGATACAGCAGAGAGACAGAGAGCGCCCCTTTCAGATACAGCAGACAGAGAGAGCAGCCCTTTCAGATACAGCAGACAGAGAGAGCGCCCCTTTCAGATACAGCAGAGAGAGAGCACCCCTTTCATATACAGCAGACAGAGAGAGCGCCCCTTTCATATACAGCAGACAGAGAGAGCACCCCTTTAAGATACAGCAGACAGAGAGAGCGCCCCTTTCAGATACAGCAGACAGAGAGAGCGCCACTTTCATATACAGCAGACAGAGAGAGCGCCCCTTTCATATACAGCAGACAGAGAGAGCACCCCTTTCAGATACAGCAGACAGAGAGAGCACCCCTTTCAGATACAGCAGACAGAGAGAGCATCCCTTTCATATACAGCAGACAGAGAGAGCGCCCCTTTCATATACAGCAGACAGAGAGAGCACCCCTTTCAGATACAGCAGACAGAGAGAGCACCCCTTTCATAACAGCAGACAGAGAGAGTGCCCCTTTTAGATACAGCAGACATAGAGAGCGCCCCTTTCAGATACAGCAGACAGAGAGAGCACCCCTTTCAGATACAGCAGACAGAGAGAGCACCGAGTTTCAGATACAGCAGACAGAGAGAGCTCCCCTTTCATATATAGCAGACAGAGAGAGCACCCCTTTCATATACAGCAGACAAAGAGAGAGCACCCCTTTCAGATACAGCAGAGAGACAGAGAGCACCCCTTTCAGATACAGCAGGCAGAGAGAGCACCACTTTCATATACAGCAGACAGAGAGAGCACCCCTTTCAGATACAGCAGACAGAGAGAGCACCCCTTTCAGATACAGCAGAGAGAGAGAGCACCGCTTTCAGATACAGCAGACAGAGAGAGCGCCTCTTATTCAGATACGGCAGACAGAGAGAGCACCCCTTTCAGATACAGCAGAGAGAGCGCCCCTTTCATATACAGCAGACAGAGAGAGCGCCCCTTTCATATACAGCAGACAGAGAGAGCACCCCTTTCAGATACAGCAGACAGAGAGAGCACCGCTTTCAGATACAGCAGAGAGAGAGAGCACCCCTTTCATATACAGCAGACAGAGAGAGCACCCCTTTCAGATACAGCAGACAGAGAGAGCACCCCTTTCATATACAGCAGACAGAGAGAGCACCCCTTTCAGATACAGCAGACAGAGAGAGCACCCCTTTCATATACAGCAGACAGAGAGAGCACCCCTTTCAGATACAGCAGACGGAGATAGCACCCCTTTCAGATACAGCAGACAGAGAGAGCGCCCCTTTCATATACAGCAGACAGAGAGAACACCCCTTTCATATACAGCAGACAGAGAGCGCACCCCTTTCAGATACAGCAGACAGAGATAGCACCCCTTTCAGATACAGCAGACAGAGAGAGCGCCCCTTTCATATACAGCAGACAGAGAGAGCACCCCTTTCATATACAGCAGACAGAGAGAGCTCCCCTTTCATATACAGCAGACAGAGAGAGCACCCCTTTCAGATACAGCAGACAGAGACAGCACCCCTTTCATATACAGCAGACAGAGAGAGCACCCCTTTCATATACAGCAGACAGAGAGAGCGCCCCTTTCATATACAGCAGACAGAGAGAGCACCCCTTTCAGATACAGCAGACAGAGAGAGCACCGCTTTCAGATACAGCAGAGAGAGAGAGCACCCCTTCCAGATACAGCAGAGAGAGAGAGCGCCCCTTTTATATACAGCAGACAGAGAGAGCACCCCTTTCATATACAGCAGACAGAGAGAGTGCCCCTTTCATATACAGCAGACAGAGAGAGCACCCCTTTCAGATACAGTAGACAGAGAGAGCTCCCCTTTCAGATACAGCAGACAGAGAGAGCACCCCTTTCATATAGAGCAGACAGAGAGAGCACCCCTTTCATATACAGCAGACAGAGAGAACACCCCTTTCATATACAGCAGACAGAGAGAGCACCCCTTTCAGATACAGCAGACAGAGATAGCACCCCTTTCAGATACAGCAGACAGAGAGAGAGCCCCTTTCATATACAGCAGACAGAGAGAGCACCCCTTTCATATACAGCAGACAGAGAGAGCTCCCCTTTCATATACAGCAGACAGAGAGAGCACCCCTTTCAGATACAGCAGACAGAGACAGCACCCCTTTCATATACAGCAGACAGAGAGAGCACCCCTTTCATATACAGCAGACAGAGAGAACACCCCTTTCAGATACAGCAGACAGAGAGAGCACCCCTTTCATATACAGCAGACAGAGAGAGCACCCCTTTCATATACAGCAGACAGAGAGAGCACCCCTTTCATATACAGCAGACAGAGAGAGCGCCCCTTTCATATAAAGCAGACAGAGAGAGCACCCCTTTCATATACAGCAGACAGAGAGAGCACCCCTTTCAGATACAGCAGACAGAGAGAGCACCCCTTTCAGATACAGCAGACAGAGAGAGCACCCCTTTCAGATACAGTAGACAGAGAGAGCTCCACTTTCAGATACAGCAGACAGAGAGAGCACCCCTTTCATATACAGCAGACAGAGAGCACCCCTTTCAGATACAGCAGACAGAGAGAGCGCCCCTTTAATATACAGCAGACAGAGAGAGCACCCCTTTCATATACAGCAGACAGAGAGAGCGCCCCTTTCATATACAGCAGACAGAGAGAGCACCCCTTTCATATACAGCAGACAGAGAGAGCACCCCTTTCAGATACAGCAGACAGAGAGAGCACCCCTTTCATATACAGCAGACAGAGAGAGTACCCCTTTCATATACAGCAGACAGAGAGAGCACCCCTTTCATATACAGCAGACAGAGAGAGCACCCCTTTCAGATACAGCAGACAGAGAGAGCACCCCTTTCAGATACAGCAGACAGAGAGAGCACCCCTTTCAGATACAGCAGACAGAGAGAGCACCCCTTTCAGATACAGCAGACAGAGAGAGCACCCCTTTCAGATACAGCAGACAGAGAGAGCACCCCTTTCAGATACAGCAGACAGAGAGAGAGCTCCCCTTTCAGATACAGCAGACAGAGAGAGCACCCGTTTCATATACAGCAGACAGAGAGCACCCCTTTCAGATACAGCAGACAGAGAGAGCGCCCCTTTCATATACAGCAGACAGAGAGAGCACCCCTTTCAGATACAGTAGACAGAGAGAGCTCCCCTTTCAGATACAGCAGACAGAGAGAGCACCCCTTTCATATACAGCAGACAGAGAGCACCCCTTTCAGATACAGCAGACAGAGAGAGCGCCCCTTTCATATACAGCAGACAGAGAGAGCACCCCTTTCATATACAGCAGACAGAGAGAGCGCCCCTTTCATATACAGCAGACAGAGAGAGCACCCCTTTCATATACAGCAGACAGAGAGAGCACCCCTTTCAGATACAGCAGACAGAGAGAGCACCCCTTTCATATACAGCAGACAGAGAGAGCACCCCTTTCATATACAGCAGACAGAGAGAGCACCCCTTTCATATACAGCAGACAGAGAGAGCACCCCTTTCAGATACAGCAGACAGAGAGAGCACCCCTTTCATATACAGCAGACAGAGAGAGCATCCCTTTCATATACAGCAGACAGAGAGAGCACCCCTTTCATATACAGCAGACAGAGAGAGCACCCCTTTTATATACAGCAGACAGAGAGAGCACCCCTTTCAGATACAGCAGACAGAGAGAGCACCCCTTTCATATACAGCAGTCAGAGAGAGCACCCCTTTCAGATACAGCAGACAGAGAGAGCACCCCTTTCAGATACAGCAGACAGAGAGAGCACCCCTTTCAGATACAGTAGACAGAGAGAGCTCCCCTTTCAGATACAGCAGACAGAGAGAGCACCCCTTTCATATACAGCAGACAGAGAGCACCCCTTTCAGATACAGCAGACAGAGAGAGTGCCCCTTTCATATACAGCAGACAGAGAGAGCACCCCTTTCATATACAGCAGACAGAGAGAGCGCCCCTTTCATATACAGCAGACAGAGAGAGCACCCCTTTCATATACAGCAGACAGAGAGAGCACCCCTTTCAGATACAGCAGACAGAGAGAGCACCCCTTTCATATACAGCAGACAGAGAGAGCACCCCTTTCATATACAGCAGACAGAGAGAGCACCCCTTTCATATACAGCAGACAGAGAGAGCACCCCTTTCAGATACAGCAGACAGAGAGAGCACCCCTTTCATATACAGCAGACAGAGAGAGCACCCCTTTCATATACAGCAGACAGAGAGAGCACCCCTTTCAGATACAGCAGACAGAGAGAGCGCCCCTTTCAGATACAGCAGACAGAGAGAGCGTCCCTTTCAGATACAGCAGACAGAGAGAGCTCCCCTTTCAGATACAGCAGACAGAGAGAGCACCGCTTTCAGATACAGCAGAGAGAGAGAGCGCCCCTTTCATATACAGCAGAGAGAGAGAGCACCCCTATCAGATACAGCAGACAGAGAGAGCGCCCATTTCAGATACAGCAGACAGAGAGAGCACCCTTTTCAGATACAGTAGACAGAGAGAGCTCCCCTTTCAGATACAGCAGACAGAGAGAGCGCCCCTTTCATATACAACAGACAGAGAGAGCACCCCTTTCATATACAGCAGACAGAGAGAGCGCCCCTTTCATATACAGCAGACAGAGAGAGCACCCCTTTCAGATACAGCAGACAGAGAGAGCACCCCTTTCAGATACAGCAGACAGAGAGAGCACCCCTTTCAGATACAGCAGACAGAGAGAGCACCCCTTTCAGATACAGTAGACAGAGAGAGCTCCCCTTTCAGATACAGCAGACAGAGAGAGCACCCCTTTCATATACAGCAGACAGAGAGCACCCCTTTCAGATACAGCAGACAGAGAGAGCACCCCTTTCATAAACAGCAGACAGAGAGAGCACCCCTTTCATATACAGCAGACAGAGAGAGCGCCCCTTTCATATACAGCAGACAGAGAGAGCACCCCTTTCATATACAGCAGACAGAGAGAGCACCCCTTTCAGATACAGCAGACAGAGAGAGCACCCCTTTCATATACAGCAGACAGAGAGAGCACCCCTTTCATATACAGCAGACAGAGAGAGCACCCCTTTCAGATACAGCAGACAGAGAGAGCACCCCTTTCATATACAGCAGACAGAGAGAGCACCCCTTTCATATACAGCAGACAGAGAGAGCACCCCTTTCAGATACAGCAGACAGAGAGAGCGCCCCTTTCAGATACAGCAGACAGAGAGAGCGTCCCTTTCATATACAGCAGACAGAGAGAGCTCCCCTTTCAGATACAGCAGACAGAGAGAGCACCGCTTACAGATACAGCAGAGAGAGAGAGCGCCCCTTTCATATACAGCAGTGAGAGAGAGCACCCCTATCAGATACAGCAGACAGAGAGAGCGCCCATTTCAGATACAGCAGACAGAGAGAGCACCCCTTTCAGATACAGTAGACAGAGAGAGCTCCCCTTTCAGATACAGCAGACAGAGAGAGCGCCCCTTTCATATACAGCAGACAGAGAGAGCACCCCTTTCATATACAGCAGACAGAGAGAGCACCCCTTTCATATACAGCAGACAGAGAGAGCACCCCTTTCAGATACTGCAGACAGAGAGAGCACCCCTTTCAGATACTGCAGACAGAGAGAGCGCCCCTTTCAGAAACAGCAGACAGAGAGAGCACCTCTTTCAGATACAGCAGACAGAGAGAGCACCTCTTTCAGATACAGCAGACAGAGAGAGCACCCCTTTCAGATACAGCAGACAGAGAGAGCACCCCTTTCATATACAGCAGACAGAGAGAGCACCCCTTTCATATACAGCAGACAGAGAGAGCGCCCCTTTCATATACAGCAGACAGAGAGAGCACCCCTTTCATATACAGCAGACAGAGAGAGCGCCCCTTTCATATACAGCAGACAGAGAGAGCGCCCCTTTCAGATACAGCAGACAGAGAGAGCACCGCTTTCAGATACAGCAGAGAGAGAGAGCGCCCCTTTCATATACAGCAGAGAGAGAGAGCGCCCTTTTCAGAAACAGCAGACAGAGAGAGCACCTCTTTCAGATACAGCAGACAGAGAGAGCACCTCTTTCAGATACAGCAGACAGAGAGAGCACCCCTTTCAGATACAGCAGACAGAGAGAGCACCCCTTTCATATACAGCAGACAGAGAGAGCGCCCGTTTCATATACAGCAGACCGAGAGAGCGCCCCTTTCAGATACAGCAGACAGAGAGAGCACTCCTTTCATATACAGCAGACAGAGAGAGCACCCCTTTCAGATACAGCAGACAGAGAGAGCGCCCCTTTCAGATACAGCAGACAGAGAGAGCGTCCCTTTCAGATACAGCAGACAGAGAGAGCGTCCCTTTCAGATACAGCAGACCGAGAGAGCGCCCCTTTCAGATACAGCAGACAGAGAGAGCACTCCTTTCATATACAGCAGACAGAGAGAGCGCCCCTTTCAGATACAGCAGACAGAGAGAGCGTCCCTTTCAGATACAGCAGACAGAGAGAGCGCCCCTTTCAGATACAGCAGACAGAGAGAGCGTCCCTTTCAGATACAGCAGACAGAGAGAGCGCCCCTTTCATATACAGCAGACAGAGAGAGCGCCCCTTTCAGATACAGCAGACAGAGAGAGCGCCCCTTTCAGATACAGCAGACAGAGAGAGCACCGCTTTCAGATACAGCAGACAGAGAGAGCGCCCCTTTCATATACAGCAGACAGAGAGAGCACCCCTTTCATATACAGCAGACAGAGAGAGCATCCCTTTCAGATACAGCAGACAGAGAGAGCACCCCTTTCATATACAGCAGAGAGAGAGAGAGCACCCCTATCAGATACAGCAGACAGAGAGAGCGCCCCTTTCATATACAGCAGAGAGAGAGAGCACCCCTTTCAGATACAGCAGACAGAGAGAGCCCCCTTTCATATACAGCAGACAGAGAGAGCACCCCTTTCAGATACAGCAGACAGAGAGAGTGCCCCTTTCATATACAGCAGAGAGAGCACCCCTTTCAGATACAGCAGACAGAGAGAGCACCCCTTTCAGATACAGCAGACAGAGAGAGCACCCCTTTCATATACAGCAGACAGAGAGAGCGCCCCTTTCATATACAGCAGACAGAGAGAGCACCCCTTTCATATACAGCAGACAGAGAGAGCACCCCTTTCAGATACAGCAGACAGACAGAGAGAGCACCCCTTTCAGATACAGCAGACAGAGAGAGCGCCCCTTTCATATACAGCAGACAGAGAGAGCACCCCTTTCATATACAGCAGACAGAGAGAGCACCCCTTTCAGATACAGCAGACAGACAGAGAGAGCACCCCTTTCATATACAGCAGACAGAGAGAGCACCCCTTTCAGATACAGCAGACAGACAGAGAGAGCACCCCTTTCAGATACAGCAGACAGAGAGAGCGCCCCTTTCAGATACAGCAGAGAGAGAGAGAGCACCCCTTTCATATACAGCAGACAGAGAGAGCACCCCTTTCATATACAGCAGACAGAGAGAGCACCCCTTTCATATACAGCAGACAGAGAGAGCACCCCTTTCATATACAGAAGACAGAGAGAGCACCCCTTTCAGATACAGCAGAGAGACAGAGAGCTCCCCTTTTCAGATACAGCAGACAGAGAGAGCACCCCTTTCAGATACAGCAGACAGAGAGAGCGCCCCTTTCAGATACAGCAGAGAGAGAGAGAGCACCCCTTTCATATACAGCAGACAGAGAGAGCACCCCTTTCATATACAGCAGACAGAGAGAGCACCCCTTTCATATACAGCAGACAGAGAGAGCACCCCTTTCATATACAGAAGACAGAGAGAGCACCCCTTTCAGATACAGCAGAGAGACAGAGAGCTCCCCTTTTCAGATACAGCAGACAGAGAGAGCACCCCTTTCAGATACAGCAGAGAGACAGAGAGCTCCCCTTTTCAGATACAGCAGACAGAGAGAGCGCCCCTTTCAGATACAGCAGACAGAGAGAGCGCCCCTTTCATATACAGAAGACAGAGAGAGCACCCCTTTCAGATACAGCAGAGAGACAGAGAGCTCCCCTTTTCAGATACAGCAGACAGAGAGAGCGCCCCTTTCAGATACAGCAGACAGAGAGAGCACCCCTTTCAGATACAGCAGACAGAGAGAGCACCCCTTTCAGATACAGCAGAGAGACAGAGAGCAGCCCTTTCATATACAGCAGACAGAGAGAGCACCCCTTTCATATACAGCAGGCAGAGCACCTGCCCAGCGCCACGCCAGAGACAACACAGCACTGGAGATGGACAAGTCCGTCCAGTACACTCTCCACAGCTGGACTTAGAGATGGAGCCTCACTCATCTATACCATCTATGGCGTTTGTCCCGATCATGGCATCACAGTGTGCCTGGTCGCAAGACCGCATGTTTTGTCACAGGTTGGCACACAGAGCTTAGCTAGGTGCATGGTGTTACCAGTGAGTGTAATACCAGTGATCATCCACCAGGTATCGCTTTTGAAAATCACCACTGTGTGTGTGTGAGGTTAGCAGAGCATCCCAGCATATGATGGCTAACTCCTGCAATTACACACAGAATACAGGCATGCTGCATATCATTTTAATCAGCAGAAGCTGCTCGTGCATCCTATTACATTACTTTGTGGAAAAAACACAAAAAAGACGCTTGGTGCTACGAAGTTCGGCCATGGCATGGTCTCTTTAACGTGACTGCAGCAAGGATGTAAGAGAACTTGATATACAGATGTGTCCTCAACTCAGATCATTTCACTCAGTCACTCAACCCATATTATTTCCCCTGGCCCCTTTCACACTGCACAAAAAAACAGGTTGCTGCACATTCACGTGCAATAAACTGGGTTATTTTTTGGCAGTTTGAAAGGGGTATACTGTATGTGTGTGCACACAAAATTGATAAATACATATTCCAGAAATAACAAGATGTGGACATCCTGGGGATACATCTACATTGCGTTGGTAAAGTATGACACTTTGTGTAAGCTGGGTACATTTATTTAATAAAGTAACACAATCACCAAGTTGGTAATGAGTGTTGTAAACTTTGCTGATTAGGATTTGTCTGCTTCCTACCAAGCTGCTACTTATATTTCTGACTTTGTGTTACAAAATATTTAAGAGCAAAATTACACAATTTGGAACATATCAACTTGGCCCCATACTTGGATTTCTTCTGATTTAAATCTAACATTAACATTCAAACAGATTCAGATAAAGTGCAAATCGAAAATATAAACTACAAATATGTACATTCAAAGACTATTGAGGTATCTTACTAGAATGTGTTCCCCAGGGAAGTGCAATGGGTCAGGGATAGCTTGTGGCTGCAGGAGGAACCCTGCACTGATGCTACCACCATACCGGGGCCTCCTCCTTGGCCTACTACTTCTGTGCTCCTACAACCCAGTCACACAGCAGGCACACTCTTCACACATTCACCTGCTCACTGTGGCACAACTTCATCTCTCTGGACACCAGGATGGCCCTGTGGCTCCAGATCCGCAACCTCTGCTAGCAGTGGCATGTCCCAGCGGTACTGCTTAGTGTGTAACTGGCTCACTACAGCTGGTTTCTTGACCATCTCACTCCTTGCCTGCCACTGGTGATCTCCCGATGCTGCGGTCACAGCAGAGACACCAGTAATATGCTTCCATAGTGTGAGCCGGCAGTACTGCATGTGACTGACCCAGCTTTCCCCAACAGCATCATCTACTACTACAGCAATGTGAAACTCCGAACTGTGCTGGCTGAGTGGCTCTGCCATTCCCAGTGCATTTCAATTTGAAGAGGACTGAAGACTGCAGTTTTGACTCTGCTATCCCAATGTTGACAGTCAGCATGCCAGGATTATTTCCTGGAACATAAGCTAACACTTCTCCAAGTGTTAATGTAAATACAATAGCTAAGTACATAGTATGAAAGTGACCAGCACACTTCTTAATCTAGTCTGCATCTACACTGTTCTCTGCTTGACTTCTGATAACTGGTAGTACTGTACAGTACATACATACAGCACTTTTATATTTCCCTCCCGCATCTGGCAGTGCTGTATAGAAATGAACATATTAAGTGACATCACCGGGCTGGAAGTGGTTTTCTCATGGTCGCTTTTGGCAATTCACAGACAGTTTAAACTCCTTAATTAGACCAATGCCAGAACTAAACTATGACAGAGTGACCTCCCCCAAATTCAAATACACCCCCCTGCCCCACAGTATGGCAAGAGATTAGCTTGTTTCTCTGTTTATTAAGTAAATTTTCGGTCTCTCTCGCTTTCACTCATCAGCAGACAATTGTGTATTAGGTGGAATGTGCTTTTTTTGTATCACTCCGAGTCATCGAGTAGGAGAGACAGATATGCAAACTTGCACAGTGAGGATTGGTATACGACAGGTCTCGTGATTAATCCACATTTCAATATTTAGTTGCCCTATTATAGTTATACAGAAAATGTCACTGCCTGTGGGGGTCATTACGAGTTGATCGCTAACTGCCATTGTTCGCTGCGCAGCAATCATTTAAAAAAAATGGCAAAACTGCGCATGCATATGCGCCACAATGCACACGCGCGGCGTACGGGTACAAAGAGCATCATTGTTTTACACAGGTTCTAGCGACAATTCCATTCGCACAGCCAAACGCAAGGAGATTGACAGGAAGAGGGCATTTTTGGGTGTCAACTGATCGTTTTCTGGGAGTGTTTGGAAAAACGCAGGCGTGGCCAGGCGTTTGCAGGGCGGGTATCTGATGTCAATTCCGGGACCTTCTTTGCAGCAATCATCGCACAGGATAAGTAACTACAGGGATGGTCTTGTTCTGCACAAAATGTGTTTGCAACCGCTCGGTTGCACAGGTGTTTGCACTTTTGCAAAGTGAAAATACACTCCCCCGTGGGTGGCTACTATGCATTTGCACGACTGCTAAAAGTAGCTAGCGAGAGAACAACTCAGAATGACGGCCAGTGGGTGATGTTGCTAGCTGTGATGATGGAGCCACTATGTTGCGATCAACCAGCTATTCCAAAGAGGCAGCAACTGACAATGCACCAACAAAACCATATAACAAGGACATCACAGGCAGAAAACAGCATTACTGGACTCCACAGCTCTATTAGGGGAAGGCTCCGGCAATGTTACTTCCATCTATTGGGACTTCACTATGTTATGCTGGAGGACGGGGGCCTGTTCTAAGTATGGAAATGTCTGGCACCTAAACAGTGATTTCCAACCTTGCAAAGCCTGGGGAGGGTGGCCCAGCATTGCCAGGGTCCTGTCACTGCAACAGTATTGACTATATGTGTGTTCCACTGATGCCTTCCGGTTTGCATGCAAAGAATCGGAAGTCCACAGCTAGCAAGCTGCAGATTTTCAGTTGTATCTTAGAAGCCCCGGACAGGACATCTGTTGCCAGTGGTATTTTCCATATTTGAACATTTATTGGGATTATAGTTATACATGTCAGACTCCTTTAAAGGAGCCTATTTTGTTATATATTTTAGAAAAATATGTCTTTGTGTATTATACTGTAGCTGTATTTGCATTATTTATATATGCATTTTAATGGTTTGTTTTAGAATATTTGTAGCACTATTGTTATGTACTATAAGAGGGTGGTATTAGCATCACATGACCATTTTGGAATATAAATAGAGTACCGGGGGAGTAGTCCCACACCTTGAAAAAGGACAGGCATTTGAAAAGAGTAGAGCTGTGTACTATGGGTGCATGGAGTAAAAGAAACAGACAAACAGTATACTAATTCACAATTTATTTATTTTAACATTGGTAAGTAATTAACATTGAATTTACTTAGCTACAGAGATGTCTTCTAACAATAAATTCAATCAACAATGGAATCCAGGAGCACCATCCTCATGAAATAAGCTGGTTAAATCAGGTTACAGGCTCTTCTGCAGTTCAGACCAAGCATGAGGCTTCAGCTGTGGTGCAGTTCCTCAGCCTATACACAGTAGCTACAGAACCACAGTCCAAGATATTACTCACATATAAGGGTGAAAACATAATCTAAAAAATGCTGTTGGCTAAGCAATGGTTACAAAACTTTATCAGCAGTTTCAAACACAGTCTTAAAAAACGAAGTGACATGAGACTGAAGAAGCAGGCACATTTTTTAGTATACACCATTTTAAGCCATGGGTGTAATAGCAGTGGAACAAACGCCTTACATATATTGAAGTGTTCAATACTTTCCTATGGCCTTTAAATATACAGATAGCAGGGGATTTAGCAGCTACTGTATATGTTAGATATACTGACATAGGGGGTAATTCAGAGTTGTTAACAAAGTTAGCAATTGAGCAAAACCATGTTGCTCTGCAGGTGGGGCAGATGTAACTTGTGCAGAGAGAGTTATATTTGGGAGGGAGGTGTGCCAGCTGAAATCTAAATTGCAGTGTAAAAGTAAAGATGTCAGTATTTACCCTGCACAGAAACAATATAACCCACCCAAATCTAAATCTCTCTGCACATGTTACATTGGGTTCGGTAGGGAAGGCTGGCGCCCATGATCCCTACATATGAAATACGACATTGGGATCCCGATTGCAAAGAAGCCAACAGGGGTGAGTTTGGGGTGTTATACCTTCTTTCTACCACCACAACCCGCCCTAACCATTGCCTAATCCTAACCTTCTCCTTAGTGCCTAACCCTAACCTTCCTCCGTAAGTGCATAAACCTAACCCCCGTCCCAGCTGCCTAAACCTAACACTCCCACCATGCAGCCTTACCCTTACCTTCAGAAGGTGACACCTAACCCTAACACCCGCACCCTAGCTCTCCTCCCACAGCCTAGTCGTAAACACCCCACCCATCCGGCTTATCTATGCAGCGTTGCGGTGTGTGGATGTTCGGCATCCCTGATGTTGGGATTCCGATGCCAGAATGTGTACCTATACGGGATGACGGTGTTGGCATTCTGAATATTGTCAATATTCCGACATCGGTAATCTGCCTTCCGGGATCTCGCCAAGCGGGATCCTGACTGCATCCCGTTACATCTGCCCCACCTGCTGTACAACATGGTTTTACCCAATTTTAATCTGTGCTGAGATCATTCATCGCCCTTCAGGTTGGCGCAGCTATGGCTGTCTCTGCAGTCTGCGCACTGAATGTTGAAAGTAGGAAAGTGAAATAATGGGCAGACCTGTTTGTGAGTGGATGACATTAACTGAGCAGCTGCAATTAGGAGCCTTACCACTGACGGATGGAGCCAACAAAAGCAAGCCAGGCCAGTTAAAAACCTTAGCACAGTTAGCAGGCAGCAACTACAAATAAATACCAGTAAGTACATAACTGAACTGTAAGTCATTTAGACAGGGAACGTGCAGGAAGGAGGTTGTGATGAGAAGCTCAACATATAAAATACAGACATGGTGCACAAATGAACATGTAGAAAACAGTGAGTACAATATAGATCATATGATGGGTGGGAGCACAATAAGAAATAAGAAACATTCTGCATAGAGGCATCTATTATCACCTAGAAGTATTAAAAAGCACTTGCAGGGACAGGGGCTCCAAATGGAGCCCGTTCCTGTGGTATTATAGAATTGAAGGGATCACTAATGCAATCCCTTTACCAGGACCATAACTAGGTGTGTGCCGAGGGGGCACCGTACATAGCGCTGCAGCGTAAGTGGCATTGTTGGTGGCACTTGACAATTATATGTTTTAATTACTTTCACTTACAGCTTCCCCCCTTATAGAAGCCCAGCATCTCCTGACCGCCCCTGCCTCCTACCCTGACCCCTTCAGGCTCTAATACCTATAAAACATTCATGAACTCAACTTGAGAGCTCTTATTCATTCCCACTGTCCTTTATTAAATTTTAAGATGCTGATATATCTAGGATTCAAACCCATTGCCTGTGGTATTGCAGTCAGACAATGTATTAATTGAGCTATCTGCCCTTATATAAAAAGGTAGGGAATTCTAAGCTAGAGAAATCTAACTATTTGAAGCTTAAATGACCTTGTACTTTGTGAAAAAATGATCAGCATTGCGGCTAAGCAGATCTATGTAGTGTGTGACTGCAAGAGATTGGATGTGTGGCTGCACACTACATACAGTAGATCTGCTCAATTTCAATGCTGATTGTTTTTCTTACATAGTACCAGTAGCTTCATATAGTGTTCATAGTTTTTATGCAGAATCAAATAGCTTAATGAGTAGGGTGTTTGATTAGAATTCAGCAGGTTATAGATTTGAATCCTGGGTATGGCAGTATGTTATTTAATAAAAGGTATTGTAACCGAATAACTATGAGTTCTCAAGTTAAGTGCATGCATGTTGTATAAAGAGGATTTGTTTTCAAATCCATTTTCTTGCAGTGTTCTATAAATGTGTGTGTGTGGCATCATAGCGTGGGCTTCTCTGTGATCAATCTTGCTATGCCCCTTCCCCACGAGGTGTTTGCCTTATGTCTCTACTGAAAAATGGGGGGCAACAATTCTCTCTCTGGCACAGGGCACCAAAAAGTCTAGTTACGGCTCTGCCCTTTACTTCTTCTTTAGCAATATTGTGCATGCGCAGTGGAGAGTGTGGGAGATAGATTTTCGAGATCACCATCTCTCTTGTCTCAATCTGGAAACTTTTTATATTGCACAATTTTTTAAATAATTGTAACTTGCTCAGAATGACCATTCAGCCTTATTAATGGGCCCTTATTCAGAGTCTGAGTTCAACAAAGAAAATGTTTTGACACATGTTCATGGCTTCACTGTGAGTTCTACAATTACTAAAAAAATTCAGTACATAATGGAAACACAGAAGAGTTTAGTGGTCAGATAGTGGATAGATAATAAGTATACAAATAACTTGGAGAGTCTGAAATGAAAAATAAAACCCTTGCAAATAGAAAATGATATTTTATTCAATGACAGCACATTAAAATATTTGCAGGATTGGCCAAACTGAGGGGGTAATTCAGACCTGATCGCTAGGCTGCGTTATCGTACATCGGGCGATCAGGTTTAAATGCCGCATGCATATGCACCACAATACGCAGGCACGTCACACGGTTACAAAGAGGATCACCGCTTAGCGATGGGTTTGTGCAAAGGATCCATTCATACGGGCATTCGCAAGGAGATTGACAGGAAGAAGGCGTTTGTGGGTGGCAACTGACCATTTTCTGGGAGTGGTTGGAAAAACGCAGGCGTGTCCAAGCGTTTGCAGGGAGGGTGTCTGACGTCAATTCCGGTCCCGGACAGGCTGATATGATCGCAGCGGCTGAGTAAGCCCTGGGCTGCGCAGAGACTGCACAAGATCTGTTTGTACAGCTTGCTACACATGCGTTCGCACACTCGCGCAGCTAAAATACACTCCCCCTGTAGGCGGCAACTATCTGATCGCAGCAGTGAAAAAATCGCCTGCTAGCGATCAGGTCTAAATTAGCCACTGAGTACGAATCATTCTTGTAACGTGAAGTGACTTTTATAGCAATTTAACTATATTACTGCAGTTACAGCAGTTTTACTATTTGTATGTATTTATTAAGTCTCTTATATAGTACAGCATATTTCATTGCGCTTTACAATTACAACAGTAGTAATAGAACAAACTGGGCAAGCTTACAATCTGTAGGAAAATAGGCATTGGTACACAAGGATAGATGCTAATTGCATAATGGTACACCAGATTGCTGGGTTCTTAATGTGTGTATGATATGATCACTCAGCAATGTTGGCCAAGGGTCAGGAGGGTTTGAGAGTAAAGAAAGACTTGGTTTTACTCGGATTTACCCAAATCTCATTATTGGCTCACGGACGTCACGTGTTTTGGTTAGCCAAAAAGAAAACTCCAGAAAAAAAGAACTTGCGATAATTCTGGTGTTAAGAACCGAGAAAATCCGAACCCGCCCATCTCTAATTACAATAATCAATTACAATAATCAATGTGGGAGTTAAAGAGAGCATGGATTAGAGTTTTTGCTGTGTCTTGTGTAAGATATGGTCGTATTTTGGATATGTTTCTTAGATGTATGTTACATGATTTTGAGACAGATTGAATGTGGGGAACAAAGGACAGGTCTGAGTCAAGTATGACACCTAGGCAGCAAGCTTGTGGGGTAGGGATGATTGCTGAGTTATCAACAGTGATAGAGATATCAGGTTGGTAACTACTATTGGCCAGTGGAAATATAATTAATTATGTTTTGGAAATATTAAGTTTGAGGTGGCAAGATGTCATCGAAGATGAAATGGCAGAAAGGCATTCAGTGACACGGCCCAATACAGATGGTGACAAATCAGGGGAGGATAGGTAGATTTCACAAACAGATGATACTAAATCTGAAAGAGCTGATTAGTTTGCCAAGAGATGTGGTATAGATAGAGAAATGCAGAGGACCTAAGACTAAGCCTTGCGGTACTCCAACTGATAGAGGAAGTGCAGAGGAAGTTTAGAGGAGGTGGAATCAGAGAAACAAACACTGGAGTGATTAGATAAGTAGGATGAGAACCAAGAAAGGGCTGTGTCCTGAAGACCTAGGGAGTGTAGCGTTTGTATGAGAAGAAAGTGGTCAACAGTGTCAAAAGCAGCAGAGAGATCAATGAGAATAAGTAGTTAGTAATGGCTTTTAGATTTAGCAGTGACCAGATCATTCACCTTCTTAGTCAGTACTGTCTCTGTGGAGTGTTGGGCATGAAATTCTGGACTGAAGTGGGTGTAATAAGCTGTGTGAGTTAAGAAAGTGTATGAGGTGAATGTAGGCAAGTCACTCATGTACTGTAGCTTGGATGGGTATGGGAGCTGAGAAATGGGATGGTAATTTGAGAGAGTGTTAGGGTCAGAATTTTGTTTTTTCAGAATGGGAGTAATCATTGCATGATTGTACAGAGAAGGAAAGATAACAGTAGAAAGAGAGAGGTTACAGATTTTAGTTAAGGCTGTGATGAGCACATCAGACAGAGCTTTACTAATTGAGGGTATAGAATCAAGAGGAGAGGTAGTAGAATACGCAGATTAGAAGAGTGCAGATACTTAATCTTCATTTGTGGGATCAAATGAAGAGAAGGTGTTAGAGGGTTCAGGCAGGGAATTGAGCAGGTCACTGGCTGTGGAAGAGCATACCATTTCATTTCAGATCTTATCAATCTTGTCCTTGAAATAGGAAGCAAGATCTAACACACTGACAGTGGCTGGTGGCTTGTGTGAGGGAGGGCCAAGAAGTGATTTAAATGTATTAAAAAGTCACTTGAGGTTAGAGGCTTGAGCAGAGATGAGAGAGTGGAAATATGTTAGTGTGGCAGTGTCCAGAGCATTACAATAAGAGTGGTAAATGGTCTTATATGTGAGAAAGTTATTTGAATTAGGAAATTTGTGCCACTGACATTTTATTTTATGTGAGAGTTTAAGTAGGTGTCTTGTGAATTTAGCGTACCACGGTTGACATCTAAGTCTACGTGTAGTGTGATGGGTAGCCAGAGCCATTTTATCGAGAGAATTTGGTTAAGGTGTGATACAGCAGTCACAGGAGTGGTGAATGTAGAAATTGGTGAAAACAGTTGTTGCAGAGAGGTAGATAGTTTTTGAAAATTAATAGCGTTAACATTTCTGCAGGTTAGAGTAAGCTTGGTAGACTTCAGGGACATTGAGTTTGAAGTAATGGAGGAAATCATGCAGGTGATGAGGTTGTCATCTGAGAGAGGGCAAGGAGTGTTAGTGAGTTCAGAAACAGAGCATAGTCTGGTGAATACAAGATCAAGGCAGTGGCCCTTCTGATAAGTAGGGGAATCAATCCATTGGGAGAGGCCAATTGAGGAGGTTAGAGAGAGAAGTTTGGAGGAATGAGGAGATTGTGGACTGTCAATAGCGATATTGAAATCACCATAATGATGGTGGAGAAGATGTCAGAGGATAAGAAGTGAGAGAGCCAAGCACAAAAATCTTCCAGAAACTTTTTGGGTTGCCCAGGTGACACACAGAGAGAAAGGGGCAAAAATCCTAATAGAATGTATTTCAAATGTTTTAAGGCCCATACACACTGATCGATATATCAGGCGTTCTATTGAATGGTCGATATATCGCGGGTCCGTCGGCCAGTGTGTACGGGCGATATGTCTGTGAACTCCGTCGTTCACAGACATATCGCATCAGCCCCACAGCACAGCCGATGGCCAATATATCTAGCAATATATTGGTGCATTGCTGTGTGTGTACGGGCGGTCGGCCGACCGCCCATACACATGCAGTGGCAGCCGGCGATGATTGACAGCTGAACTGGGTGGGCGTATGTTCACACCCACCCAGTTCATGACATCAGTACCTGACAGATCGGGCAGTGTGTATGTACAGCACACTGCCCGATCTGTCCATAGATATATATGCCAATCAATTGATCGGCAGATATATTTATCAGTGTGTACCCACCATTAAATGGAAGTGAAGGAACAGGAGGTAAAACTGTCTATGTGTAAGATTTGGACTGTAATATTCCTACCCCATCTCCTTTACTGTTACCAGGCCTGGGGTGTGTGTGAAGTGGAGGCCATCATGTGACAGTGCTGCAGGGGATGCCGTGTCTGATTGTGTAAGCCATGTTTTTGTTATAGCTAGCATATTGAGTTTTTTTAATGAAATGGTCAGGAATACATGTCAATTTGTTGCAAACATATTGTGCATTCCATAAAGCACAATTTAGTGACTTGGAGGGAGATGGGAGACATGTGATGTTTATAAGGTTTGTTGGATTTATATTCCATTGTTAATCAGCTGAATGCAAGTGGGGTGTGTGGATGGGACCTGAATTTTGGGATATGTCACCAGCTAGTAGAAACAGAAGGAGAAAGAGATAGTTATAGTTGGGGGAGGTGTGTGATAGTTTCTTACGGTAACAAGAAGTTTGGAAACTGCTCTTATCCAATTAGTAATATCATCCAGGTGCATGAAAGGAAGTGGTTATTCTGAACAAGAAATATTGATATTGCCCATCACACTGGATGACATCAGCAACAGGATTTCATAACTACATGGTGGTAGACATTTCAGAGATCTCAGTTGCACACATTTGCAAAGGTATGGAAAGCCCCCATGCCACTTCAAGGCATCTCTGACTACTGGGGTACCTAACACTAAGTTTAAGTCTGGGGCGCGACACCCCACAAACCAGCAAGGGCCAGACACCCCAGGGCAGCACATCAGTGTGAAATTAAAGTGTAAGTAAATATTAGGAAGCAGAGGCTATATATAAAAGAAGATACACATGAAAAGTGTAATTATAAAGTCAGTGATGAATTACAAGAATAGTGAAGGATGTTGCCACATTTTAGAGGATACCATGAAGTGCTATTAGAAAAAACAGTTTGTGGTACATGGTGTTTTTAAAATAAAAGTATAGATAATTTAGGTAAGTGCATAATGAATATGCATGGTATACGGTGTAATTAATTTTTCTTATTATATTTGAATAATGTGCAGTAAAGTGGTGTGTTTTAAACATGTGCGACCATATACTGTAGATGAAGTCATCATCAGTGCGCAGATTGCCCACACTTATATCACCTGCACGTTAGACACCTACAGCTATGTTTACGACGTTATGACAGACGTCTAATTTGCAATTCTCGACTATGTGCCCACACTACAAATTTACTGAACTTTGCCCATGCCTGCAAATCCTCTACCTGGATCTGCATGCCAATTTCTACCCCAATGCACTAGTCACATGCTGTTGCAGGTCTGATTTATGCCTGCATAGTGTCCCACGGAGGGCACCGGATATTAATGTTGAAGTGAGCTGTGTATGGAAGGGAGTGCTGCTGAGTGGATTTGTATATATATATATATATATATATATATGTGTGTGTATATATATATATATGTATATATATATATATATATAAGTATATATGTGTGTGTGTGTGTGTGTGTGTGTGTGTGTGTGTGTGTGTGTGTGTGTGTGTGTAAGTGCATCAAAAGTTATTTATGCTTTAAGTGTTTTTGTTTTGGATATTTATATGTATTTCATTTAATGTTTAAGATGTTTATTACACATATCTTGGCTAATTTTTAATACATATAAAAAAGTGTCCATATATTGAACACAAACTGTACTATATACAATAAAGATCATTAAGAGCCAGTGATATCGAAATCCAATTCACGAACACCAACATCCAACACATAGTTACCAACTCCTGACTGACCAGTTACTTATTCCACAACTACAACTTCGTGAGGCTGGTGACCAATGGGAGCTGACAAAACCATTGTCCCTGACAACCCCAACAGAGCATCTGAAATACTATAGAATGAGAGCCAGCAGGAGCAACTTCCCAAGCCACAGCAGACATCACCACAGGAAAGGTTCTCATTTGTTTTCTGATTTTATACTGCACATACGTCAATAGGCTCCAAACATGGCATATGCATTAGAAACGTACAGCAGTAGGGGGCAGTATGGCCTAGATATTAATAACTAGAGATTTTCAGACAGCAAATACAAGTAATGAACAAGGAATCATTGTCTATTGTTCACAGAGACATGCACTGTTGCCTTCAATAGATAGATAAAAATTGTTGCAACAGTTAACTATAATACATATATATATATATATCCTGCAGTTTATTATATTCAAAAAAAGAGAAAAAAAATATACCATATATTTTTATTATCATTGTATCTTGAACCTGAGTTTTTATTAAATTATATTAATTGTAACTCACTTTCCATTTTACAAAAGCTCTCTTGAAGTCTTTATTCCGCATGCTGTAGATGAATGGATTAAGCAATGGTATTGCCACAGTGTACAGAAGTGACAATATCTTACTGGTAGCCAATAAGTGTCCTTTGGTTGGAATCACATATACAGAAATGAGAGTCCCAAAAAATATACACACAACAGTCAAGTGGGAGCTGCAGGTGGAGAAGGCTTTCTGTCTCCCACTGTTGGAGCGGATGTTTAGGATGGTGGTTATGATGTACACATAGGAAACAATGATCATCGTGAATGGGAATGTGATAATAATTATGCCAAATAGAGCTCCCTGGATGAAAATCAGTGAAGTATCTGAACAAGAAAGCTTTAGAATAGGAGGGAAATCACAGAAGAAATGGTCAATAAAACTTGGTCCACAAAAGTCTAACTTGCATATATGCACAACATGAAGTCCCATAAGGAAGACACTTAATGACCATGCTAGAATGGCAGATATTCCACACAATTCTTTACTGACTATAGTGTTATAGCGCAGTGGGTTACAGATAGCCAGATATCGGTCATAAGACATCACCATGAGGATAAGACATTCTGATGACTCTGATATTGCAAACACAAAAAACTGTGTTATACAGGCAGCAAGAGACATGGTGCCACCATCATGTAGGACAATGTGCAGCAAGTTAGGGAGAATGTTTGTGGCCATCAGGATATCCTGAAAAGATATTATTGTGATGAAGAAATACATTGGAGAATGGAGAGTTTTGCTCATTGACACTAAAGCAATGATAATAACATTACCGCATATGGAGAAAAGGTAAATATTGAGTAGAAGCAAGAAAAATATAATATTATAGCTGTGAAGATTTGGAAATCCCAAAAGAAAGACATAAGAGATATTGTTCTCATGCATTATGTGAGCAAATCCTGAAAGATAAACATACTGTGAGATACCACTAGTAATAGCTCATCCTAACACACTATCATAAAGTATTTACCTTTATTTGGTCAGCTGTATATAGAAAAATGTGTGGCATCCATATGTTATATTATCTGATCGATTATGACATTGCTTATATAGTACCAACAAAGTTTAGAAAGGTATTTGACCGTTTTCACCTACAGTAGGTACAGGAATAAATTACTTAATAAGTACAGTAAATGATAAGATAACAGCTAATTTATTAACACATTTTTATTAAATATGGCTGATTGCAATTATGTGTGTATTTTAGCAAAAATAATCGGTTTCTTTGTACAGGTTTTATTATTCGGGTTGGTTTTAGCCGATGTGTATTTTGGTGAATGGCATGGCTGTATGTGTGATGTACTCTATGACTGAGCCTGGTTAAAATGCTTCCTCCCGTAGTTGCAACTTGCATGTACAGCACACATAATTGTGGCAATCTGATTGAGAACTGTTTATGACTATGGACCAGATATAATGACGTCTGAGTTGACCGGCAGGTGCTGGTTTCCCAGCTGCAATCAGACTTTTTTTGAAAGTGGCAATCAAGTACTGTACAAGGCAAAATCATGCCTTGTAAAAGATTGAAGCATTAAAAAGAAAACATTTGAGTTCGGCCGGGAAACCCGCACCTCCGTCAACTCGGACTTTATTATATCCAGCCCTATGATTTGGAATGTAATAACTAAAATCTGCTCACTAGCACAAATATCTGAGAACCTGAATTTTAGCATACTGTACTTAACTAGATTGGCCTCTTCTGGTTGAAAAAAAAACCAAGTGAACAGAATAACAGAAGGAGCATCGCTAATCTTTACCGTCTATGGCATTTGTCCTGATCACGGATTCACGTTATGCCTGGTCGCAGAGTGGCGCATAGAGCTTAGTGTGGCATATGGCGTTACCGGTGAATTTAATACCAGTGATCATCCACCAGATGTCGCTTTTGAAAATCACCATTGCGCATGCGTGAGGTGTTCAATAAAATACTATAGTGCAAGAATCACCATTGCACATGTGTGAGGTGTTCAATAAAATACTATAGTGCAAGAATCACCATTGCGGATGCGTAGGGTTTCATTAAAATACACTATAGAGCAAGAACTACTTTACTGTACATACAGTATCTGTTGCTATGTTGGCCTTGTGGTATCGCCAATAGTTACTATGCACTTTAACAGGCAGCCTCCCCCACCTCCAATCCCATCCCCATGAGACTTGTGATTTCACGGATTTGGTAAACTGCTTAGTAAATGACAGCATTAAATATTTATTTATATTCAGTAGTGTACAGGCCATGCTGTATTTCTCATTTACTAAGCAGGGCACCCAGTTTGTGAAATCACGAGTCTCACTGGAGATGGGATTAGTGGTGGGTGAGGTGTCCTATTAAAGCAATGGGAATGCCCAGGAAACTCAGTCTCATAAAGATAAGACTCTCATAGTTTTAAAAGCTACACTTGTATATTTGTGCAATAAGTAGCACCTACAGTTTTTCTAATTTTGACTGTATATCTGTGTGTACATCTTAGTCTGCATACAAAGTATGACAGAACTTGTTATGGGAAAATTAGAAGAAAACATGCCTTTATTCTGTGCTTAAAAGTGGCTCTATCTGCATCCGAAATGAAACGTTACAGTGTTTACCAATAAAACACTGTAGCAGAGCATTTTGTATGCAAATTCAGTCGCAGTCACACACAGAATATAGGCATGCTATATATCATTTAAGCAGCAGAAGATGCTTGTGCATCCTATTACATTACTTTGCATCTAAGATGCATTTTCGTGGGGGGAACACAAAAAACACAATCAACGCTACCATGTCCTACGGCGGCATGGTGTGACTTCAAGGGCTGTTTAGCGTGACTGCAACAAGGATGTAAGAGTACACATCTGTAATATGCATTTACGGCAAGAAAAGATACCCAACATTAGCAGAGCTGCTCGGCAAATGACACCTCACCCAGAAGCCAAGGAAGGCACATTGCATTTTCACGGAAAACTTCAAACAAAGATGATCGGCGCTGATGAGTCCCGCTGCGGCATGGTGTGCCTTCAGGGGCTGTTTAGCATGACTGCTGCAAGGATATAAGAGGACACATCTGTAAACTGGCTTAGCATCTTTGATGCACACAAAGAAGAACAGTTCACAGTTCTACACAGCTTGGCATAGTGGTATCACCAGTGGTTGCCATGCCTGTGAGTTAGGGTTCGATTCCCGCAAAGGACACACTTATATTGTATATCTGTGTAAAGATTAGCATCCACATTTTTTTTCTAAATTTGCCAAACCAAGTTATGTCATACTTTGTATACAGTTTCAGACTTGCACACAGATATACAGTCAAAATAGAGACAACCGTAGTTGCAAGTGTGACTTTTAGAATTACAAGAGATTTATCTTTATGAACTGAGTTTACCGTACTTCTTCCTGGGCATCCCCATTGCTTTTTCTAGGTAGCTCCTGAAGCTCAGTGTTCATTAGTAAATCATGGTATCAATGTGTGTGCGACACCCGCACATCACTACTGAAATGACAGTCCAGTAATGATCTGTGAATCTTATTGCAACTTTTCCAGTTAAATCATACTGCAGGCAGGCTACCCACTCAACTGGTTAATGAAAATGAGTTGTCTAACCATGTTCAAACTGGTAATTTCTGATTGTGAATGTCATTAGAACAAAAGTGACAGTGCGGCCGAATTCATCTCAAATTTTCATTCACGAACAACTTCTGTCTCCAGCAGCAGAAACTAATAGACTTTTCAGTAGAAGGAGGAAATAAATAGTGAGACACAATTACATCATACATACTCTATATTATGATGCTTCACTGGTAAACACTTTTGGCTGAAAATCCCCCACATTACACTGTTAGCAGCCTTTCCTTCTTCCAGGAATCAACTAGTATGGTGCAGTATGTCTCTAGTCCTAGTCCTCTAGTTCTTTGTATGCAATAAGACATATTATTTTTTTAATTTTTATTTCTCCATGGTGGATACATGGAAACCATTTCAAGTTAAATAATGTTATTATGTATAAAATGTACAGTATAATCTGAATATATACTATTTGTGAAGGATGCACATGTCTCTGGCTGTTTATGTGCATTGAAAATTGTATCATCAGGAGCTAACTATGAATATATTTGTAGAACAAGTGGAGAAAAAGGGCACCTATTAGTGTTTAAAATATTTGTATTAAGTGAACCAAGTGGTAATATATGGACATTACTTATCTGATACAAACAATATCTTCGGTCACATGACCAATGTACATATGTGGACAGAAATAGAACAAAAATAACAGCGCGTACAGTTTTTTTTATAAATGTATTTCACCATAAATTTTAGTTGTATATAAAACACATTCTAAGGACAAGAACATCCTCAATAATAAAAAATCCACCAGCAGGGATTATTTTAAAGGTTTTTCACATAATTTTAATACAACATATAAAAACAAATAGTAAAAATGCAAGCGTACAGAATAAAACAAGAATTCAAGCTTATCGGTCCATATATGCAATCAGGTACATCCTGTTTCTCATAAAAATCCAATAAAGGTAAATGTGCAAACGTACAGGATTATTAAGTTAAAAAAGCTTATCTGTCCATAAAGAGGTCTCGGTTGCAGCAGTCCCAATGCTTTTCATCAGCAGTTTGACTTCATCATGGGAATATATTCATGCTTACCTAATCCCCTTTGTTTTAAGACTTAACCTTTGAGGATCTTGGATTGAAGTTTTTTTGGACCTTAAAGAGGATGACTTATTTAGGATCCTCCTACACATAGTTGCTATCGAACTAAACTGGCACTACTGTTTTTTTCTTATAATACATATTGGTTGATTGGATTTATCCCTGATGAAGTAGTTTTGATTAAATGCATTAGATGTTTTATCTATATCTACTGCATCCTCCATTATTTGAGGCTTCAAGTCACTTAGGTATGGCCAAGATCCTGAAATCATTCTCCTAAAACAGGAATCAAAAGTTTTGACTTGATGTACACTTATCTTTTGAATGTAAATGTGTATACTTTTTTTATATATATTTAAATATTTTAATGATTTTGTAAAATGTCTAAAAAACCCATTTTATTAAAACAAATGTTTATATCAATTGATTCTGTGTAAAACCATTTATGAGGTGGTTTTCTATAACACTAGGTTAAGAGCCCTCAGATTTTTCCTTTTAATTTTATTCTTGGAACCCATTCTAACAGGGGGATGTTCATGAGGTGTTACACAGTTTTAATTTAAAGCAAGGCTAGGAATTTCCAAATATATATATATATATAAAAGGAAATTTATCTTTCTCCTCTCTCTCTCTCTCTCTCTCTCTATATATATATATATATATATATATATAATCAGTATGCATGATATTATTGATAAAATGTAAATTGCACTATTATATGTTATAAAAAAATCACACTTTATTACCCTGCATATTGTGTTACAGAAGAATAACTAATTCCATAAATGCAAAATAGCTCTATTTATTCTGTATTTATAATATCAAAAGAGGAAGCTGGGCCCTTCAAAGTGCACATACAGTAAGTGAAGCTGCCATTGTATAATACTTTATAAGATTCCATTTACATTTTCAACTGAAGTACTAGGAGGACACCAGTAACTGATAAAACAGTATTGTATTATATGCTATTCCAGTCATATCACCTAAAACAAATGCAAATAAAAAGAAGCATAAAAAGAAGCCAAAGGAAGGCAATTTTATTTTATTTTATTTTTGCAAATTAGAAGTAGGTTATTATATATTCACTCTGATATGGTTAACCTTTGATAACTTTTAGGATATTGAAATTTTTTTTCAAATATCAGTAAATTTATAGGTGTACAATTTAGGAATGGTTTACATGGTTATTTTTTGAGTATATACATTAAATGTTTTTGAGATTTTTTTTTACTAATGGGTACATCTTCTGGTCTATTTCTATGTGATGCTGATTATGGCTTAAACAGATTCAAAGGACATTATTTTGCATCTGTCAAAAATAAATAAAAATTAAGAAATGGTACAAACAATCACAGAAGAAAAGTGACAAAAACCATGAAAGAAAAATCCATTTAACCAGGTGGATATACCAAATACATTAGCTCCTTTTTTATGGAAACTTAGAGAATGTCCCTAACATATCACAACTTTGCAATTACTCCATAAAAAGTTATTTGATATTTGACCAGCCTAATTATCTATTAATGTACTGTTAAATTGTCAGGAAAAAAGTAAAAGATACAATACAAGCAAACACTAAATGTAACGTATCTGACACCAACAGCTCTTCTATAATATTTCTACGTAAACTTTACTTACTAGATTATATCAGTGAATATAGCATGTTGCAGAAGAAATGCTGGAAGCAAAAATATAGATATACCAAATCCAGACAAAGATCCCTTGCCATGTCATATTTTCAGAACCAACCAATATTAAAATCTAAACTCAAAACCTTGATTTTCACTATATACACAACTTTGACAAATGAAGAGTTAAGAAAAATATTCTTGAGCTTTCACCATATAACAATATATAGAATGTGTTATTGACTCTCAAAACTTAACAAAAACAACATGCCAAATCTATTGGGCACCTAGTAACCTTCATATATTCACCCCGTCAGTCAAAAAAATGCTGGTTAGGTCTGCTATAACCTCTCCCTATACTGTAAGTACCCTTAAGTCTCCTATTACCAATGTTGTTCTGTATGCCTCTTGTACTGTGAAGAATCAATAAAAGACAAAAAATTAGACTTAAAAAATAATCAAATAAATATGTTATTCACTTTATTCAATTATACTGAACACTGAAATAAGCCAACATTGAAAATACAAATGTTCACTAATTTAAAATATATTGACTCACCTGGGTTATCTCTTACAGCACACTTCTAGGATTGACAATAAAGCAGTTTAAAGATGCAGAAAATAAATGGGGTGGTCAGTTTACAACCCATTGCTGCAGCTACCTCTTATATATTCTAAGAGAGATCTGGCTAATCTGGTGAGACTTTACTCAGACTCTCTTGTGTGTGATATAAGTAGTCTTAAGAGAAGACAATAATTGGAGAAATGTTTTTGACGATTAACTCAGCAACTCATTAATGTTTTCTTAATTGTAAACATATTATTAATGAAGAATGAAGACAATAAAATTGACTTTAATTTCTATATATAATTATTTAATTATTTTGCATAGGAAGAAAATTTTTCTTTTATCCACTGTTTGTCTATGTCTACAGTATATATGGTTTTATAACCTACAGATGGGTCCTCCGTTATCTTTGCTGACTTAGGCATTAGTCGCAATCAGGCATACGCAGCGTGCCTGGGTGCAAGGAGGCGCGCCTAGTCAAAGGAAGGCACACAGATTGTTTGGCGTTACCTTTGAGTGTAATACCTAAGATCATCCACCAGATGTCGCTTTTTAAAATCACCAATGCGCATGCGTGTGGTCTCCATTAAATACAATACTGAACTACAGCGTAATAACTATTTTACTGGTGCGTCGCATTATGCTACATTAGTCTACAGTATGTCATACAGTATATAACAGCACATACAGTACAGATGCAAATAGTACAGCATATGCAGATGCAAACAAACAAGTTACAGGAACAGTATGGTCTGTTGATGTTAGCGATATGTGAGCATCCAAATCCTGTAGTATTAAGTATAATGGGGAGAGATAAAAGCTTCTCCCTAAGTTCCTGGATGCCAAATCACTGTGTGTATAGTTTATACAGATGCAAATGAACGTGTTAAAACACTTGTGTTTGCAGACGCAACTAATGTGTGAAAGAGATAATGTAGCTCATTGACTTTACAGTATGTACAGTGCACTAAATGAGCGTCCGAGTCACCTAACAGCATAACCGAACACCAATGGGAAGGAATCATTCTTTGCAGTACTTTTACACATGAACTTGTGAATCTTCCATGCAGTGTTGTGAGCTAGCGATAAAGGCTCCCGCCTGCCTCGCTGAGAGTCCCGGGTTCGTTTCCCAAAGTGCCAAAAAAAAAATTTCTTTGTGACATTCACTTTATTATTATTTTTCTGTGTAATCCATTGTAAAACATTCAAAGTAAAGCAGGAGAGATGTGTGCTGAGCAAACCGCTCAGCACACATCTCTCCTGCTACTCAGCACAGCGCAATCTGTGCTGAGGATGTGGGGGGAGACGGGGGAGAAGGGGGGCCGCTCATTTCACCCAGCGGTTGAGTTGAGCGACTTGCTAGATTGGCCTGCATGCAGGCCAATATAGCACCAGCGATAGCGATGCATGGGGCTGTGCATCTCTATCATTGTAGGGGGTACACACGGAGCGATAATGCTCAAATTCTAAGCAATCTAGTCAGATTGCTTAGAATATCACTCCATAAGTACCCATCTTAAGGGTGCACACAGGTTTCACACAAATCGGGGTAAATCTGTAGTAGCGACTCATTCGCTATCTATAATACACAGTGGTAATGAGCACCTATAGACATACCAGTAAATATAAATTAATGTATTCTGCTGCAACTAACTGTTTGAGCAACACAGTACTGTAGATCATCGGTGTTAGAGAATCTGTGTTGTACATTACATGCTGTTCGTGCTAATACGTACACTAATAGAACATACTGTACAGAGATACTAAGGACGGTGGTTTGACATCCAGGAAGTTAGGGAGGAGCTTTTATCTCTCTCCATTGTAATCTTTTTAAGTATAGCAGGCAGAGAAAAAAGCTCCCCCTAAGTTCCTGGATGCCAAATCACTGTCCTTAGTATCTCTGTACAGTATGCTTTATTAGTGTACTAATTAGCACACACAACTTATAATGTACAGCGACAAGTTTAATCTTTCTATGTAGAATGGAGAGAGATAAAAGCTCCTTCCTAAGTTCCTGGATGCCAAATCACCATCCTTAGTATCTCTGTACAGTATTTTCTATTAGAGTACTAATTATCACGAACAGCTTGTAACGCACAGTGGCAAGTTTAATCTTTCTTTTTATAATGGAGAGAGATAAAAGCTCCCCCTAATTTCCTGGATGCCAAATCACTGTCCTTAGTGTCTCTGTACAGTATGTTCTACTAGTGTACTAATTAGCACGAACAGCTTGTAACGTACAGTGGCAAGTTTAATCTTTCTATGTATAATGGAGAGAGATAAACGCTCCTACCTAAGTTCCTGGATGCCAAATCACTGTGTGTATAGTTGATTCAGATGCAAATGAACGTGATAAAACAATTGTGTATGCAGACGCAACTAATGTGTGAAAGGAATAATGTAGCTCATTGACTTTACAGTATGTACAGTGCACTAAATGAGCGTCCGAGTCACATAACGTAATAAACAAACACCAATGGGAATAATAATAATAATAATAATAATAATAATAATAATTTTATTTATATAGCGCTCTTTCTCCAACAGGACTCAAGGTGCTTAACAGATACATAGCATAATATAGTACAGAAAATAATGAAGAACATTTTCATAAAATACAGAAGCATGAAGATACCAAAAGGGACACTATGGAAATGCTTGAGTAAACAGGATAGTCTTGAGTCTACTTTTGAAGGATTCTATAGTTGGGGCCTCTCGCACTGTGTGGGGAAGTGAGTTCCATAGAGTCGGAGCCGCATGACTAAAAGCTCGACCCCCAGATGAATTATGGTAGATTCTAGGTACTGCTAAAAGTCCTTCATCTACAGATCGCAGTAATCGAGTGGGGCAGTATGGGGTCAGAAGCTGTTTTAGGTACCTTGGGCCCTGTTCATGTAATGCTTTGAAACTCAGTAAGCCAATCTTGAAGATGATTCGCCATCTTACAGGCAGCCAGTGAAGGGAGTAGAGGATGGGTGTTATGTGGCTAGAACAGGGCTGGTTGGTTAACAGCCTGGCAGCTGTGTTTTGCACCAGCTGTAAGCATTGCAATTCTTTTGCTGGGATACCAAGGTAGAGGGCATTACAGTAGTCCAATCGAGATGACACAAATGCATGTATGACCTTTGGCATATCATCTGAGGGAATTAAGTGCTTGATGCTGGCTATGTTCCTCAGGTGAAAGAATGAGGATTTGATTGTGGCTGATATCTGATGTTTAAGTGTCAAGCCACCATCCAGGACAAAGCCAAGATTCCGCACACGATCACTGGTTTGTAATTCTGAATCCATGAGAGTAAGTCCAGTTGGTTGGCTATGCTGCAGTCTTGTCCTTTGATGTTGCGGTCATATCATAAGGACCTCTGTTTTATCCGGGTTCAGTTGCAGCCAACTGGCGCTCATCCACTCCGGTATCTCAGCTAGACAGCCATTTAGGGTTGCTATTGGGTTATCAGTGCCCGGAGCATAGGACAAGTACAGTTGTGTATCATCTGCATAGCAGTGGTAGACCAGGCCATGGCGCCTGATTATTTCACCCAATGGGAGCATGTATACTGCAAAAAGCATGGGGGATAGTATAGAACCTTGTGGGACACCACATGGCAATGGCACTGGTGGTGATGAGTATAATCCAGATGATACTCTCTGTGACCTGCCTGTGAGAAATGATTTGAACCAGCTTAGGACTGTGCCATCCAGACCACAGAAATGTATCAGTCGCTCAATCAGAAGCCCAGGGTCCACGGTATCAAATGCTGCCGAGAGATCCAGAAGGATTAATATTGAACAGTCACCTCTGTCTCTTGCCATCAGAAAATCATTTAACAAACACACCAGGGCTGTTTCAGTGCTATGTCTTCTCCTGATTCCTGATTGAAATGGATCATAAATATCATGAGTTGTCAGGCGGGTTTCCAGTTGATTTGCAACCACTTTCTCAATAACCTTTCCTAGGAAAGGAAGGTTTGATACCGGTCTGTAGTTGGTCATGCAGTCGGGATCTAAATTTGGTTTTTTAAGAAGCGGTCTAACAATTGCTTCCTTTTGGGGTCCAGGAAAAATGCCTGTCTGCAAAGAGCATTGAACAATTTTTGCAAAGACAGGACCAATTATATCCATACAACCTATTAGAAGCTTGGTTGAGGCTGGGTCCAGATCACAGGTGGTGGGACGCAAAATCCGGGCAATTTCAGCAGTGTCCTTTACATCTACTGGGTCAAAGCTGGTCCATAAAGGCAGGTAGCTTATATTGGCAGGCTTTGTAGTTTGGCACTCATTTGGCACTGTGGAGATTCCAGCCCAGATGGAGGATATTTTATCTGCAAAGAACTTTGCAAACTCGTTGCATCTTGCCTGGGAGAGGGTCTCATCAGTCTGCAGGCATGCTGGCTTGCAAAGCATCTCCACTGTGCGGAAAAGTTGAGCTGGCCTCTTGTTTGCTGCTGTGATCTCATTTGACAGGAACTGTGATTTCTTACGAGTGACTGTCGATTGATATTCTTCGTTATGCTTTGTTAGTTTTATTTTGTCATCCACTAGGTTAGTCTTCCTCCATCGTCTTTCCAGTCTACGCCCCCTTTTCTTGAGATCACTAACACTGTTATCGAACCATGGATCTTGACGGTGTGGTTTACGAGGTCTTCTACGCACAGGGGTGATAATATCAATTGCAGCCAAAAACATCCCTATTATAATAATGGACTAGGGAACAGGGATCTTCAAAGGCACCCAGTATAGCAGAGAGATCCAGATTTGCTGCAAGAGCCTGGGGAGTCATACCCCTCCTTGGACGATACCTGGTCAATTCTACAGGCAGAGATCTTATTTGAGGGGTTGCAACTGAGAACCAAAGGTAGTAGTGGTCTGACCAGATGACTGGGTTTATTTTTAGGTCAGTGACTTCTAATTCAATCTGAAAGACAAGATCGAGAGTGTGACCACTTTTATGTGTGGCAGAGGGAATGACCTGTGTGCACAGGAGGTCTTGGCCAAGGCGTGAGAGCTCATCATCCACCCATGCATTGAAATCCCCGAGGATGAGCCATCTTTGATGTTCCAGAACCAGGCCAGCAACGATGTCTGCAATTTCTTGTAGAAATATCTTTCCATCTCCAGGTGGCCGGTAAATGAGCAGTACTCTGAAACCTAATCCTGTCGAACTCCGGGCAGCAATGCACTCGAATGAGCGAGTAATTTCAATAGGGAGGACCCTAAGTTTAAGTTCTTTTTTGAAGCAGATAGCCACCCCACCACCCCTGCGGTCCAGTCTTGGGTTGTGGATGACAGAGTAGTTTGTTGGTACTGCAGCCTCCAATATAGGTGCTGCATTTTCATCTAGCCAGGTCTCTGTAATACAGGCTAGATCTGCAGATTTAATAAGGTCCGCAATTGTTGCAGTCTTGTTTCTTATAGATCTGGCATTACAAAGGACTGACCTGATTGGGCATACCAGAGGGCCTTCAGTTTTCTTTATGCTAAGTGCAGGAGCTCTGGGTATGGGGGTCACAAAGCGGGAGTTGGAATGAATCGCTCTTTGCAGTACTTTTACACATGAACTTGTGAATCTTCCATGCAGTGTTGTGGGCTAGCGATGAAGGCCCCCGCCTGCCATGCTGAGAGTCCTGGGTTCGATTCCCAAAGTGCCAATGTTTTTTTTTGTGTGTTCCCATGACCTTCATCTTATTTTTATGTTTTTCTGTGTAATCCATTGTAAAACATTCAATGGAAGGGTGCACAGAGATTTCACACAAATCGGGGTAAATCTGCAAGAGCGACTCATTCGCTATCTACACAGCGGTAATGAGCACCTGTAGACATACCAGTAAATATAAATTAGTGTATTCTGATGCAAATTACTGTTCGAGCAACACAGTACTGTAGATTGTCGGCATTAGAGAATCTGTGTTGTGAGAATCTGTATTGTACTTAATGAGAAGGGATCACTGCTTCTGTACCATTTACACATCTACAGTATCAATGCGACTGCAGTTCTCTATGTGATTTTCATACACAGTATACTGTTGCACATTTCTTGTAACCTGGCCTGTGTACTGCATGAACTGTGCAGGCTCCCAGGGGGGAAGGGCGATGGGGGTAGGGAGAGGCAGTGGAAAATACAGTAGTTTTGAAATACTGTATGAGCGTCCGAGTCCCCCAATGCCTAAACCAACACGAATGACTATATCCCTGAGGAAGCCCTATCATGAAGAGGAATGCGCATAGGTGGACAGTGTGTCACATCCTAAATGCATATATAATGAAATAATAAATCTCTAATTATATTAATGTATTTTGATAAATCCTGTGTGCACTGTTGTATCTCTGCGGTCTTTATTAAGATAGCGGCAGACACAGTCTCCTGAGATTGCAGGAGTCCATAGAAGATCCGATCATAACGGCCGAGCTAGCTGGGGCACCCGCAATACAGAATAGAAAGGAAACACAGGGAATTTTTTTAACACTTTTAACTCTTTTAATACTGTACACAATGAAGCCCTGCACGGAATGATGGGGGTAGGGGAGGTAGCTGGAAAGGGGATGGGGGTAGGGGGAGGCTTTGGAAAATACTGTGTTTTCCAATATGAGCATCCGATTCCTCTAACAGCATAAATGGGAGGGGGAAGGGTGAGGGGGGAGGGGTGGATTAACCAGCAGAGGTCAGAGAGCTGTTGAAAATATTAATTGTCTGTCGGGACCCAAAAAAAAGAAACCAATAAATTAATAAATAAAAGTAGTGTGGACAGATACAAATGAACATGTTAAAACAATGGTCCATTGTCGTTCGGTTTATTTGAGCTATTCAATTAAATTCAATTAAAATAGGCTTAAAGCTTAATGTCTCCGGTTCTGATGGTCCAATCGGCTAGAATTAGGTTGGTTTGGAAGGGGAGATAATTAGCTACCGGAGAATACCAACCCCAAGTTTCTTTGACCCCCAAAATGCTCATGGCAAGCGTCAGAACCAAAGGTGGGTCTGAATTAACGGACCCATTATAGTCTATGGGAAAATGGGTCCACTTTGAGTACTGATATCTCTGGTTCTGGGTGTCCCAGAGACTCAACTCTGGTACCATACAAAGGAGGAGACTCTTGCATTTCTGGGCAAACTAACCACTAGTTTATGTGATACCACATAGGGAAGTGGCAAGCAACCATGTGTCGGGTTCCCTCCAGTTGTTTGCCCAGTTTGCACGGGATGCAGGGTTTTTTGGCTAGATAGGAAATACTGTACAGAGATGCTAAGCACGGTAATTTGGCATCCAGGAACTTAGGGAGGAGCTTTTTTCTCTCTTCATTACACTTAGAAAGATTACAATGGAGAGAGATAAAAGCTCCTTCCTAAGTTTCTGAATGCCAAATCACCGTCCTTAGTATCTCTGTACAGTATGTTCTACTAGTGCACTAATTAGCACAAACAACTTGTAACATACAGTGGCAAGTTTAATCTTTCTATTTATAACGGAGAGAGATTAAAGCTCCTCCCTAAATTCCTATATGCCAAATCACTGTACTTAGTATCTCTGTACAGTATGTTCTATTAGGGTACTAATTAGCTGTTCGTGCCATTGGTCACCATCTGTGTGTACACTATGCAGTACAGGACTGTACAGTATATTAACTTCACAGTCATCGCTGACCATTTGCCAGAGCTTGTACTGTAGATCAATCCATCCATTGCTATTCAAACTAAAGTACTGGATTAGTGGAGCATTAGCCACCCAGTGCTGGAGATGTGTATTGCATGCTGAGTATCTAGTCGCGCCTCAACGTGCCTGTCCGTGATTAAACTCAGCAACCTAAGATATCGCTTAGGCATTACTAAACCTCTGTCTAGGAGCAGAAAAAGTCAAGATAACAGAGGACCCATCTGTATGCTTGTCATATAATCTGTAATTTTTGATGTAGTAATACGTGAAATAATTAGGCATATTTCAATATATTCTTAAATTCAGGTTTACATACTTTCTATTCCAGGTTAAAAACATATTTATTAAATAAAAAAATAAAAAAATATGCAGTGATTCGTCCTATCATTACAGTATATAGTAAAAATGTTCATAGCTTCTTAATGCTTTTTTGTACTGTACACTAAGTGGCAGAAAAATTGAGTCACTTACTGGGATATTTAAAAGATAATAAATGAATGCAGTCATGATCAGTCCTAAAAACTTAAATTGTTTTAGATAAGAGTATTTAGGTTCTCACTGATGTGTGGTACCGATATCTGTTTTAAGTCACTTGGTTTTATTTGCCCCTTCTTAGATGCCTGGTGACAAAAAGGTCCAATTTATCCTTTTGATTATTTGCCAAACCAAAGAACCTACAATATTTTTAAACAAAATTCTTATAGAATAAATATATTTTTTTATAAGAAACATAGAAATGCAAAGCATACTTTGCATAATATAAGTTTTTGAAGACCTGTGAAACAAGCAAAATACAATTTGTTATTGGTATAATAATTTCATCCCAGAATATAAAAATCATGCTGCTAGATTAATTTGATCTCACAATACAATGAGGCTTTGTGTGCCTGTGGTAGAGAATACAGATTTTTAATTCCATTGGACAGTGACTGCTGGGAATAACTAAATTTATAAACTGTAGAAGCCTGCATAATGGCACTCATTCCGAGTTGTTCGCTCTGTAATGTTCTTCGCATCGCAGCGATTTTCCGCTAATTGCGCATGCGCAATGTTCGCACTGCGACTGCGCCAAGTTAATTTGCTAAGAAGTTTGGTATTTTACTCACGGCATTACGAGCTTTTTTCTTCGTTCTGGTGATCGTTGTGTGATTGACAGGAAGTGGGTGTTTCTGGGCGGAAACTGGCCGTTTTATGGGTGTGTGTGAAAAAACGCTGCCGTTTCTGGGAAAAACGCGGGAGTGGCTGGAGAAACGGGGGAGTGTCTGGGCGAACGCTGGGTGTGTTTGTGACGTCAAACCAGGAACGACAAGCACTGAACTGATCGCAGTGGCAGAGTAAGTCTCGAGCTACTCAGAAACTGCACAGAAAAATCTTTTCGCAATATTGTGAATCTTTCGTTCGCAATTTTGCTAAGCTAAGATTCACTCCCAGTAGGCGGCGGCTTAGCGTGTGCAAAGCTGCTAAAAGCAGCTTGCGAGCGAACAACTCGGAATGAGGGCCAATATGTGCACACTATACAAATAACTGTTTTTTTTTACATTCAGGCAATACCATAAACATTGGAAGGATGATCAGATTGCTTAGAGTTTTAAAATAAACAATGTTGTTATTAATATGTGCTATTTTTGTGTGCAATTTCTAACATCATCGGGCGATAAATGATATTGGGGGTAATTCTGAGTTGATCGTAGCAGGAACTTTGTTAGCAGTTGGGCAAAACCATGTGCACTGCAGGGGAGGCAGATATAACATGTGCAGAGCGAGTTAGATTTGGGTAGGTTATTTTGTTTCTGTGCAGGGTTAAATACTGGCTGCTTTATTTTTACACTGCAATTTAGATTGCAGATTGAACACACCACACCCAAATCTAATTCTCTCTACACATGTTATATCTGCCTCCCCTGCAGTGCACATGGGGGGTAATTCTGAGTTGATCGCAGCAGGAATTCTTTTAGCAGTTGGGCAAAACCATGTGCACTGCAGGGGAGGAAGATATAACATGTGCAGAGAGAGTTAGATTTGGGTGTGGTGTGTTCAATCTGCAATATAAATTGCAGTGTAAAAATAAAGCAGCTAGTATTTACCCTGCAAAGAAACAAAATAACCCACCCAAATCTAACTCTCTCTGCACATGTTATATCTTCCTCCCCTGCAGTGCACATGGTTTTGCCCAACTGCTAACAAAGTTCCTGCTGCGATCAACTTAGAATTACCCCCATAGTGTGTCAACCAATGATTGATTGTACAGTGTACACTGTTCAAAAACAGCAGGTGGCAAGATGGTCATACAAAATTTTAGCAAATTTTATATGCTGTTTTTGTAGAAAAGGAGAACTATGACTATTTCTCCTTTTAATGCTTCTCAAAAGTATCAGTCAATGGTGTCTATAGTTCTTTATCACATTACCCTTTTCTGATGTCTCGGTAAGTAAATTAGGGATGAGTGGGTTTGGTTCCTTGAGAACTGAACCTTTCCCATCTTGGGTATCCAAGTCCAGATCGAGTCAGGCGCGGTTTTTCGCCCCTTAATCAAATCCGAAAATGAGGCAAAACGTCATCATCCCACTGTCGGATCTCGCAGGATTTAGATTCTATATATAGTACTGGTGATTGGTGCCATCTTCACTCCGGACTTGGAGAGTGCACAGTAAGGATGTTTTCCTTCTGTGCTGTGTGCTAATAGGGAAGGCGCAAGCAAGGAGAGTACAAAGGGTCCAGGAGAGAGCAAAAGGGGGCAGGAGAGAGCAGAGGGGGGCAGGAGAGAGCAGAGGGGGCGGGAGAGAGCAGAGGATTTGTTTTGCAGGAGAGTTGAGTTAGGTCTGCTGTCACTGTGTTAGGACTCTGCATAGAAGCATACATAGTGACAAATACATAGTTTTTAAGGTTAAAATAAGACAAATTGTCCATCAAGTTTAAACTGGTAGTCTTAAAAATATTACAGTAGGGGAGCACTAATTTTAATTTTGGTGAATGTTTAACCATTATGTTAATTCCTCTTATTTATTTTATTATTTTATTTTATTGGTGTAGTGCCCTCTTTATCCCTCTATAACACCCTATCCTTATCCATTTGGAATTTATCTAGCCCATTCTTAAAAGTAATGACCAAGTCCGCCATTACTACTGTTTCAGGCAGGGAATTGCAAGTATGTACTGTCATAACTGTGAAGAAACCTTTCTGTCTCTGTGTGCGAAATCTCTTCTCCTCTAATCTAAGCGGGTGTCCACATGTCCTTTGTGGTGATCTTACCAAAAACAAATCCCCCGTTAGCTCTGTGTATTGACCCCTTATATATTTGTAAATGTTAATCATGTTGCCTTTTAATTTTTTTTTCCAGTGTAAACATGCCTTGCCTATCAAGCCTTTCCTCATATTCTAGCATCTCCATCCCCTTAATCAATTTGGTTGCCCATCTTTGAACCTTATCTAGTTCCAGGATATCCTTTTTGTAGTATGGTTTCCATAATTGTGTACAGTATTCGAGATGTGGCCTCACTAGTGATTTTCATAATGTGAGTATAACACTCTCATCCCTTACGTCAATTCCCTGCTTTATGCATGCTAATACATTGTTTGTCTTTTTTGCTACATTCCTACTTTGGATACTACTGCTAAGTTTGTTATCTATGTGATCACCTAAATCTTTTTCCAATACAGAATTCCCTAGTTTCTCCCTATTTAGTATGTAGGAGTATTTCAGTTCTTGCTACCAAAGTGCATTACCTTACATTTGTCTGTTTTGAACCACATTCTCCATTTAGCTGCCCATGTTCCAATCTAAATAAGTAGTTCTGTGGAGACTTAGCATCCCCCTCCGAATTTAAAACCTCATACAGTTTGGTGTTGTCTGCAAAAATTGACACTGTACTCTCTATACCTACTTCTAGATAGTTTATGAAAATATTAAACAATAGTGGTCCAAGTACAGATCCTTGTGGCACACACTTACTTCAGTCCAATTCGAAAATGTTCCATTTTCAACCACTCGCTGCTCCCTTTCATCCAACCAATTTTTAACCCAAATGCATATTGTGCTCAGTAGCCCATGTTCTCTTAATTTACATATAAGTCTCAAAAGTCTAAAAAGATTACATTTCACCTCTTTACCCTGATCTTGGTTCACACTAACCATTTCATGAAAGCCTATTAAGTTAGTTTGACATGATCTATCCTTCACAAATCGTGTTGGTTTCTATTAATAACCTTTTTGGTTTCGAGGAACTCCTGTATTCTATCCTATAAAATACCTTCCAGTACTTTCCCCACTATAGATAAAGACTTACTGGTCTATGATTACCTGGCTCAGATTTACTTCCCTTTATAAATATCTGCACTACCTCTGCTATATACCAGTCTTTGGGGACCATGCCTGATGTAAGTGAGTCATTGAAAATCAAGTATAGGGGTCTTGCTAATTCAGAGTGCAGCTCCATGAGGACCCTTGGGTGAATTCTTTCAGGACCAGGTGACTTATTAATCTTAAATTTCTTTTTAAACGGTCACTAACTACTTCCTCAATTAAATAAGCATTAAGCAGTGGTACATTATCATTCCTGAGGTTATGCCTCAATCCCTCCATCTGATCCTCTCTTGTGAATACTGATGAGAAAAACTTGTTTATGTTTTACTCAATGTCTTCTTTGATTAGGACGCCCAAATTGCCTTTTAAAGGGCCTATATTCTCTATCTTTAATCTTTTGCTGTTGATGTATTTAAAAAACTTTTTGGGGTCTGATTTACTTTCCTTTGCTATAAGCTTTTGATTCTATTTTATACACTCTGATTTCTTTTTTGCATATTTTGTTACAATCCTTATAGTACTGGAATGTCTCCGCCTTCCTGTATAATTTATACTTTTTGAACGCTCACCTCTTTTTGGCCATTAATTCCTTAATCTATTTATTAAGCCACATTGGTTTGGAATAAATACTCCTTCTTTTGCTGCCCATTGGAATGAACTTATGAGTATAACTAGAGAGCAAAATTTTTAATACATCCCTTTTCTCCGTAGTATTCTTGCCTTTAAACAAAATCAATGTCACTTAAAGCTTCATCATGTTGATAAAGCTAACTATTTATCTTATAACATTCACTATAAATGGGTAAGAGACTCAGTACGCAATTGGCGTGTGGGGTACCGTAAGGGTACGCACTTAGCGTAGCATACGCTCGGCCGTGATCGAGACGCACATGCGACACGCTCGCTCACAGCTTAATCACTGTTTCAAGCATGCTATAGGCGGCCGACTACCGTAATGCTACGCTACCAGCGTAGCGGACGCTCGAGTCCACGAGGAGAACACGAGCGGCGCAGACGCTCACGGGATGACAATCAGTAAACCATGAATTTAACACACAGAAAGGATACTCTTATACTGTAAACCTTGTACTGAAATACTGTAGCGATGTAACGCTGCTTAACCTTGTTAATGCTAAAGCTGCTTGAGCATTTGAGACGCTCCTATTACCCACTGCAATATAATAAACACACGATACCTTGCTAAAGTTCCAACACCTTTACTAACAAGCTTTTAGTTATATCGAAAAGGGGAAACAGTTTACAAGTCATACACTACAAGCTAACATATCATTCTAACAGAATATCTAGACAGAAATATACAATAGCGTCACAATCCTATACGATAACAGAGAGAGAGAGAGAGAGTATGGCCAATACAAACAGAGAACAAGTTGGTTACAGATAATTACTTACACACACTGGGGAATGATCGCTGCGCAGCTCTGGTACCAGCTCCGAGTTAGTCAAGATGAAAACCGTTTGTGGAGAGTGAGTGAGCTGCCCAGGCTGGCTGATCTTATATACACTGCGTACAGTACACTACAAAGGGACCTATAATCTCATTGTTCATTGGACACAGGAATGTCTCCTCGCATCATAGCAAAAGGTCATAGGTTAGTTTGAACAGGTGGGCTGTGACTATATCAAACTGCTCAGGTGGGAGGGAATCTGAAGATTCCCGCCGCATGGGTAATGAATCGCAAATATAGTAAATGTCCAGAAAATACTAATGGCCATAACTATACGCAGGAGCGATTAATCTTTACCTAACCAGCACCGGATTGTTTCTAATAAAATGTTCTTTAGTTAGGTACCAGACACAGCTGCTCAAACCCTGTCTGACCCTTCGTACCATGCAAAGAGGAATTCCTCTGTCCAGCGACCCTTTGCATTAAACAAACTTACAGTCATTATTAAGGGGAACATTATCTATAAAACATACTATTTGGTTTTATTATTTAACGATTGAGTCGCCCGCTAGACGCACACGAACTCTACCATAAATGCACATACCACGCGCTCGAGCGCATGGCCGAGGAGGCGCCATCACGCAGCTGCGAGTATCCGTACGCACGGGAGAGAATGTGCACGTGCAGCAGGCACGCGCATGAGGTGAATATATGGCAACGTGTAGCATGATATTTTTTCGTCTTTGACAATGTCAAAGTTGGCTTTGCTAAAGTTTAAAGCAGAGGTTCTCAAACTCGGTCCTCGGGGGCACACACAGTGCATGTTTTGCAGGTAACCCAGCAGGTGCACAGGTGTATTAATTACTCACTGACACATTTTAAAAGGTCCACAGGTGGAGCTAATTATTTCACTTGCGATTCTGTGAGGAGACCTGCAAAACATGCACTGTGAGTGCCCCCGAGGACCGAGTTTGAGAACCTCTGGTTTAAAGTCTTAGTTTGGCCTATATAGAGCTGCTTTTGAAAACTGATATTGAATGTGACCATATTGTAGTCGCTGTTTTCCATTGGCTCCCGTACTATAATATTTGAAATCAAATCCCCATTTTTTGTTACTACTAGATCTAAGATTTCATTGTACCTAGTTGGTTCCTCGATTAGTTGAAGTAAGTAGTGATCATTTCATGTGTTTAAAAATATAATACCCTTAGCAGTATCCCATGAATCATTTGTCCAGTTAATCTCTGGATAGTTAAAATCTCCCAACACAATTACCTCTCCTTATTCTGCTGCTTTTTGTATTTGCTTCAGTAACAATTCCTCATCAGACACATCTATACCAAGCAGTCCCATCGTGAATGTCTTCCTTTATATCAGGTTTTAGAAAAGGCTTTACATAAAGACATACCAATCCATCTCTTTTTTTTAATCTATCTCTACTGAACAGCATATAAACCTCTAGATTAACTGTCCAATCATGAGATTCGTCCCACCAAGTTTCAGTAATACCTATAATATCATACTGTTTGTTTGCTGCAAGGACTTCTAGTTCCCCCTTTTTCCCTGTAAGGCTTCTAGCATTTACCTACATACAATTAAGATAAGTGTTACCTCTACTGCTAGGAACTTTATTTTCTACGTGCATTATCGGTGATCCGTGTTTATCATTAAATTGTGTTTTGGCTGTACCCTTGTAAATACCCTTGCTGTCTGCTCTTTACCTCCTCCCTTCTCCGCCCCATGTAGCTCACTATCTCCATCCTTAGTATTCTCACTGCTTGACCCATAGTTTCTAGCTAAACCTTCCCCCCAGGCGCCTAGTTTAAAATCTCCTCCAACCTTCTAATCATCCTTCCCCCCAGCACTGCTGCCCCTCCTCATTCAGGTGCACTCCATCACAACAAAAAAGATGGCGCCTGACTGAGAAGTCCGCCCAGTGTTTCAGGAACACAAACCCCTTTTTCCTACACCGGTATCTAAGCCACACATTAACCTCCCTAATCTCCCTCTACCTCCATGTGCTAGCGTGTGGCACAGGTAATATTTCAGAGAATATTACCCTAGATGTCCTTGCCTTTAGTTTCTGGCCTACGTCCCTATAGTAATTATTAAGGACTTCCACCTAACTCTAACTTTGTTGTTGGTGCCAATGTGAACCAAGACTGCTGGGTCGTTCCCAGCCCCTCCCAACAATCTTTCTACCTGGTCCTTAAAGTGTCGTACCCGAGCACCTAGGAGACAACAGACTATTCGATGATCATGGTCCCGGTAGCAGATTGTCCTGTCAGTCTTCCTGATAATAGAATCCCCTACCACCACAATATGACTAGGTACCTCAATTCCTTTTTTCCCATCTGTACCAGATGGACCGTTCCTCATGTTGCTTGAGATAACAGTCTCCTCCAGCTCCCTTATTTCTTCAATGCCATCCACAGAATCTTCGTCCAATCGAGCAAATTTCTTGGGGTTTGGCAGTTTAGAGATGTGCTGACTCCCCCTCTTTTTCTTCTTCCTTCTAACTGTCACCCAGCTGGCTACGTGATTTTCTCATCTACAAGTGTCCCGCCTTGCAACTATTCCACCATTCTATCTAAGCTTTGCTCGAGATTGTGAATGTCCCTCAGTCATTTAACGGATTGCTCTAGATCAGTTACAGTACCTGGGCTTTCAGGGCAACAGTTGACACACACCTCACGAAGATGTATTCACAGGTGCGCATACATCTTACACAACATGCATTAAGTAAGATTCTCAATCATGATTCTCAATCATGGCCCCAATGTAGTTAAGCTTATACTTATCTTCCCTTGTGCAGCCCCTGATAGTTTTTTTTATGCAGCAGCAGTCCCCAGCCCCATGCAGCAGGCTCCTCTAGTAGCAGCAGCAATTTCAGCAGTCATTGGCCCCCTCCGTCATGCTCCTCTAATGGCTGCAGCAGCAATCACTGACCCCCTTAAGAAGCTTCTTCTGGCAGCAACAGTAGCAGTAGGCTCTGATCCCCCTCAGGCAGGCTGTGATGGTAGCAGCTCTTGGCCCGGCCACAGCAGCATCACCAGGCAGCTCCTGATACACACACACAAAAATGCAGCCTCATCACAAACATAAACACAGAGCAGAAGCGGCAGCTCTTACACTTGCTGCGCATTCTGCTCTGCTCAGCCTCCACTCCAGTCTCCTCTCCCACTCTGCTTAGCACTGACTTTGGCCCCCTCTCTGGCACCCACTCCGAGCAGCACCAGAAACCTCTCCGGCCCCCCTCACCGGCACCAATCGCACATGTGCACACGTTTACCACTTCCAGTTCTGGGTCACAGAGTCAGCATCACTCCTCAGAGAGCCATCATTCATCCTCACTCCTCCTGTATTGCTACTATGCCTTTAGCTGTATATGTATAGGACCAGGTGTTCTCTGTCTATAAGTGGCTGTGTACTGCCGTATATATAAAAATACGGCAGTACACAGCCATGAACTGCATCACTCTGGTGCATCACTCTGACTATTAGTGCTACGGCTGCCATACACTACTGCTGTATATATCTGTGTGTAATTTAAAGCAAAAAAAATATTTTTATTGGTGTGTCACTCTGACTACTAATACAGCGGCTACCACACACTACATATATATATTATCTGTGTGTGATCCAGAGCAAACTATATTTCTATTGCACGTCACAACTACCATTGCTGCCATACACTACTGCTTTATAAATCTGTATGGGACCCAAAGCAAAAAATATATTTATTTTGTTCATCTCTGATTACTGGTGCTATATCTGCTGCACACTACTACTATATATCTGTGTGTGATCCAAAGCAAAAAATAAATTTATATTGGTGCGTCACTCGGTGTCGACTAGTACTGCATCTGCCATAGACTACTGCTATAAATCTGTGGGTGATCCAAAGCCAAAAATATATTTCTATTATGTATTTAAAGGGGTGCCCTGTCTGTTGTATCTGAGAAGGGTGATCTATCCATCCATTTAGGGGCTCCGCTCCAGTGTAAAATTAGAATAATATAAGCAAAAAACAAAAAGCCTAAAATTATAGTTATTAAAAATATTTTTTTTTTGTTTGTGCTGTAACCCAGTGTATTATACCATTTTTATTTTATTTTCACAAGTACTGTGACACTGCCAGTCAGACCACAGTATAATATTTTTAACTCATAAACACATTCTGCAATGTTGTCAGTGTAGTCAACAGCAGTGTGTAATTATGATATATATTTCTGATTCATTTGTGTGACACTGTAATCACCAGTGTGTGATATAAAAATACTTCTACATATTGTTTACTCATTTGTGTGACACTGTAACTACAGTGTTTTATATCACACTGTAACTACAGTGTGATATAAAAAATAATATATATTTTGATTAAAAATAATATTTTGTGCTGTGTCATCCCAGTATACATCCAGGGATGCAGCTGCTCTGTCCATATAGGGTTTTCTGTCAGTCCACCTAAAATAATAAACAACTTTTTTTTATATTTTGTGCTATATCCTAACAGAATACATCAAGGTCTGCTCCATCCATTTCAGGTGTGGTGTTTGTAGCTCATATTCTTATTATAACTTATAGTCCAATTTTCTTCTTATCACCACATTGTAATTAATTCAAATTAATATTATTAATGATTATAATAAATTAGATGAATTTTCATTAAATTAATATAAATAAACTTTCCACACTCATGTAGTGAATTTTCTGCATATTGAAGATATATTTGAGAAAACAAAGAATTTGATACAAAATAAATTAAATTAAATAAATTAAATTAAAATAAATTGAAATTAAAATCGATTAAATAAATTAAATATAAAATATTGTTTTATTATTATTCTTTGCCTTAATCATCTTTTAATGAATAGAAATCTTGAGCCTTGCCTAATGCATCATTTTTAAATACATTCTTTTTTTAAATATTTTGTCCTGCCAGCATATACATCCAAGGGCTGTTGCTGCTCCATCCAGCTACCTCGGTGCAACCTTTTGGCCTAAACTGGATAAAAACAATATTGTAAGCTGGAAAGTGTTCCGAATAGTCTGTAAATTAGTGGAAATGAATGTTATTAAGGCTAATAATACTGTTGGAACAAAAAGACCCCCATATTCTGTTATTTTAGCTGTTTTGGTTATTTAAAAAAAATACAGATCCAAAACCAATACTGACACCAAAACCCGCAAGGGTGGTTTTGGGAAAAAAAATTACAGATCCAAAACATGAAGGAGATAGATACAAAACCTGAAAATTGGCCCGGTGTACACCCGTAAAGTAATTAGAGAGAAGTCAATTAAATGGTTGCAAACTCCTAATAGCATACTTTTATTTAACAAATATGTAAAGTAGACATTTTTAAATATCTTCCTTGAGATAGGTCATGGAAAAATTAATTTTCTTGAATATTAAAAACAGGAGGATTTAAAGGATACTATATTTTTTGATGTGTATTATGTAATGTTGCTGATTTATATATTTATTTAATTTACAAATTCGTATTCCTGGATGAAAGATTTCTAATGTGTGTTGGTAAATCCTCAAAAGAGTGATAAGGTAAATATTGGACAATTTGAATTGGACAAAACAAGAGGTCCTAATTTTTTAGATACATTTTATGGGGTACCCAGAAATTAAGTTTCAGGTATTCATTTGTATACAGCATGGCACCTAAATTGAAAATTAAATTTTATGAAAGTAAATTGGTTTAAAAATTCAGACAGGCAATGTGAAAAAATGGTCACAATCCACAGTTGCTAAGGTATTAGTCAATATACAGTGGTATAACTTTACAGCATCCTTTATTTTAATTAAGAATATAGAGGTTAATAAGGTTACTAAACCACTTGCTAGGCATGGTCACATCAGATGTGACCATGCCTGCAAGTGCTCTGTATGACCTGGTCACACAGGATGCGATCAGTCAGAGGTGTTGGCAGCGGCAGGAAAGAGAAACTTCCCTCCGCTGCTGCTGTCAGAGAGACCAGAAGGTCCCTCTGCCTCCCTTCACTCTCCCCTACTGATTGCCATGCTGCTGATCACTACTAATCGGTCAGCAAGGCAGGACCCCCTCCCCCTCCAGTGGCTGCAGACAATGGCAGCTGCTGGGGAGTGTAAATAAACCCTCCCAATCCATCCCCAGACTCCCCCTGTATACCTGGAGGCTGTCCCAGCTTTCAAAATGAAAGCCGCAATGGTTGCTATGTTCCCGATGTTCCGATGGTCTCAATGTTCCTGATAGATGTTTCATCTTCTTCACCTAATTTACTCATAAAAAAACCAACAGTTTTTGGCGAAATAAATAGTCAGTTAAGTGATTAATTTTGTAAAATTTACTGCTGGCAAGCTAATTAAATCTTTAAAAAAAATAACAATTCTAGAAATTAATTGGGGAAAAGTCTTCTTGAATTTTTTTACAGAAGAGGTTACACATATGTTAAATTATTTTTACACTTAAGTTCAAAAAATGTGAACAATGTCTTCAATTGCAGAGGGATGTGAAACATCTTGGCTTTAAATTTAGAGAAATTGATTTGAATCCTGAAAGTATGCTACAGACAGAAATCAATGTATAGGTGTGCATACATGGTGAGATATATTCTTGCAATTTTTACTATATAATCAAAATCGCAAGGAACGTTAGTGCAAATTTCAAGGTGTTAGCCACCTTGTGATACTGATTTGATCCCAATGTGCACTCCCGTGGGGTCGATATCACAAAGTTATATAAACTCTGCAGGCAAGTCAATTTTGACTATCTAATACTAAAGTATAGTAAAAAATGGCACTTAGTCAAATTCGTACATAGCCAATATTGCTTAGTCCATATCGCATAGTGAAAATCAAAGATAGCCAAAATCTCACCATGTGTATGTACCTTATGTGAGATTTGGGAGTAAATGTACAAGTAGTCATTTTTGGAATTTTAGAATGGTTGTGACATAATTACAGTGGTAATATGATCCTATGGTGGTATAGGAAGGATTGATGGGACAAAGAGTGTGGGGTATCTGCAAAATTCCCATTTCCAGCACTATCTTTTGCTAGCCAGGGCTTGTGGCACTATAGCAGGGGACATGTGGTGTGGAGTCTGCCTGTGACAGTGGTAACTTACTCATGAGTCTTAATACAGCTGTGATGAATTGAGGCGATGTCATGCTGTTGCTTTGGATTATTGTTAGGTGAAGTACATGCAATTAATGACACTAAAAAACAGCAGCACAGTGTTTCATATTCAGGGACATCTCCCATCCACATCCTGCTTTTGAATAATGAGTCATGAAGAGATTGGAGAGAAATGCTGTTTGTGTACATCTAGAAGGCTCTGTTTTGGTCAATTTTGTATTGTTTTACATTGATGTTAAGCATTAAAAGTTTGTATATTGCACTGCAGATTCACAGTTACAATGCATTTGTTAATGGACTGTGACTATGACTTGTATTTGTGTTACTACATTAGGAATTAAAAAGCCAGTTAGCCATGTTATTCAGTATTGTCATGCAGTGCAAATCAAGTAGATGAAAAGTTCACAGTGATCTGATCACAGATTAGAAGAAACAAAAATAGTCTAAAATAGGTTCTGTCTAGAGATGTTTGGGTATAGATTTACTCAGTTCTTAACGCCAAAATTAAAGTTAGGATTTATCCACATTTTTCTCATTGGCTATTCAAAAAACTTGACAAACTGGTGTATATGCAAATTAATGCTACATATGGCATATTTTGTAAAAAGACACCTACTGTTGGTTTCTCAGATCATCTGTCTGCATATTAGCTACACTGTGGGACACACTATGCACTTGAAGCTAGTGACCTGACCAATACAATGGCTGCTGCTGTGGCTGTAGGTTTATCTACCCTTGTAACTAATATGGCCATGGGGGAAGTAACTAAAGACTTCTCCATGACGTAGGAGACGGCAGCCAGACTATAGCATCTGTGACCCCATCTTCAAGTCACAGAGAGCAGGGCTAATATAGCAAGTCCTCTTATCTGCTGCAATGAAACAGGCTGAGTCTACATTATGTCCAGAGATTCCATTGTGGCCTCCTGTGACAACTACTGTATATAAGTCTTACATTGGCACACAACCAGTGCAGGGAAAGAACATAGGTATACTGTAGGGCAAAAAACTGATCAAAGAAGTGGAAAAAGAAGTGAGAAAATACAATAGAGTCAACAAAGAAAATAACATAAAAAATAAAGTGCAAGAATTAAAAAAGAATTGAAGAAAATGAAAAAAAGAAAATAAAACTTACAGATTTGGGGAAGGAAAAGAAGGACCAGCATTAATAAAGAAGGGAAAATAAATAATAAAAAACAATACATATGAGAAAGAACAAGGATACAATTTAAGAAGTGGATGCAGAAACGGCAGCTGCTGCATCCCTTGGTGTTCACTCAGCTGACACTTTATACAAATGCTACTACAAAGCCCTTAACTGGTTTATGTTCATGTGTAGGAATGTGTAAGGACTGAGACACCCACTACGAGCATCTGAAGATGCACCACTGAAACATGCACCCGCCCTATGGTAGAAAAAGACTTTTCATCTGAGTATGGCTTCTAAAATGAGCATCTGTGTACGTAAACACTTTAGCAACACAGACATGACACTCCCATAATACAAACCATCTCCCAGCATCTATTTAGACACCTCCTCATCACTGACTTCCAAAATATTTCTGATACCACGTGTCTCATTCACAACAGCACCTTAACTGATTATTTTTCCCCAAAATTTGTACAAATTATTATTTATGTGTGAATTAGGTGAAAAACATCTATTTAAACTTATCCAAAATGGGTTTTAATTTTTTTTTTTTATAATTGTAAAACATATTTTTCAAACATTGGAACATTGGATTATCATTATGGGAACATTTGTAATAATCTTACCATCATGACTTTCAGATTTTCCAGCTGTATACCCCACGTACAACTGAGGGGGGAATTAGGGGAGGGGTGATTTATATTTCCCCAGTGGCTGCTAATGTCTGCAGCTGCCAGGTAGAGGGTCCTGCTGCGCTGACTGATCAGTAGTGATCGGCAGCACTGCAGACACCATGGGAGTGTGCAAGGAAGCAAAGGGACCAGAAAGTCCCTCTGAGATTGTCAGCCATGGGAATTTTCTCTTCCTAAAGCTGCACACACTGGGGTAAATTTACTAAGATGGGAGTTCTATTTAAGATGGGATGTTGCCCATAGCTACCAATCAGATTCTACTTCTTATTTATCTAGCACCTTCTAGAAGATAATACCTGGAATCTGATTGGTTGCTATGGGCAACATCCCATCTCAAATAGAACTCCCATTTTAGTAAATTTACCCCACTGTATCTGACTTGTTGCATAGTTTGTGACCAGATCAGATAATGCACTTGCTGGTATGGTTGCATACAGTGGCGAATTTAAGGGTCATGCCACCCATAGGCACAAAATTATTTCCCTTCCGAAATCATGCTAGTGCCACAGAAGACAGAAGCAGAAAAGGGATGGGGGTACTGTAAATATGAGAGTGGCGGTGGGTTGAATGCCTTTACTAGTGTGTGTGTGTGTGTGTGTGTGTGTGTGTGTGTGTGTGTGTATATATATATATATATATATACACACATACAATTACATTACTAAAAAAAGAAGCAAATTCATAGAAATTCTGTTGTGTAAGATGTGGGGATCCATGCAGTAAGTAATGGACATAACACACAGAGCCCAGAAGACCCGACAGGAGGTAATGTAGATGTGCTTGGAGAACCTGGAGCACTGGACGGCGGTGGGGGGAGCGGGCTGCCTGCTGCTGGTTGCTGACTGCTGCCCATAGGAGCTGTTGGTTTTGTCTCTGCTGCAACCCGTCCAGGTTCTCAAAAGAGCTTAGCAGCCTCTCTGCCATCCTGTCCAGCTGCGGCCCTAAAAGGTGGTGCAGTGTTGCCCCCAGCTGGATGGGCCACTAGGCACATGGCTCAAATACCTAGTGGGAAATCCACCAGTGGTTGCACACAATGCGACCATGCCAGGCAAGTAGTTAACATGTGCCGTGAGAGTTTTTAGAGAATTCTGCCATCACACAGAACAAATAATTGCTCAACTGAGTGAACATCATCATTAGTTGCGGGTCTGAATCAATTCCAGACACAGCTTTACGGATTCCTGAAAAAAGAGGAAGTGACTGAAACCTACAGTTCTGTATCTCTCCCAAATATAAGCTCATTAGAACCTCCCTGTTTTATGCTTTAGAAGAAAAAGACTAATGTTACCTGAAAAAGCAAAAAAAATGGACCCTATCATTTGAGTGGTTACTGCATAATGAAATCAGTAACATTGAGGTTGTAATGTGACAAGTACAAACAGTGAAGAATAGTTGTAGCACAGCAGAAACCCCTCATCTGTGAAAGGGTTAATATCTTATTTTCAGGAGATTTATCCTTGGGATTTTGACTATATAGTCAAAATTGCAAGGAAAGTTAGTGCAAATCACACTGTGTTAGGCAGCTTGCCATACCAATGCGATACCAATGCGCAATCATGCGGGGTCGGTATCGCAAGGCTAGATAAACTGCAGGCAAGTCAATATTGACTATAGTCAAAATTGAAGGTATAGATAGTCAAAATCAGTGCTTCTGGGCTCTGGTGGAATTCAGGTGGAATCTCAAAGTCAGAATCGAAGATAGTCAAAATCTTGCCATGTGTATGCTCCTTAAGACCTCTACTTACTGTATGTATATTATGTGTCTCCTCTGCAATATATGTCACATGATGACATCTATCCACATGTAAAACAAATTTATAAACAAGCAAATACATTGAAATTATAACTACATACTTTACTATGTTTAAAAAAAGGAAAAAATTGATCACATAGTTATATTATCATTATATCTTGAATATGAGTTGTTATTAAACACAATTAATTGTAATTCAATTTCCATTTTAAAAAAGCTCTCTTGAAGTCTTTATTCCGCAGGCTGTAGATGAATGGATTAAGCAAAGGTATCACCACAGTGTACAGTAATGACAATATCTTATTGGTATCCAATAAGTGTTCTTTGTTTGGAATCACATATACAGAAAAGAGAATCCCAAAAAAAATACACACAACAGTCAAGTGGGAGCTGCAGGTGGAGAAGGCTTTTTGCCTCCCGCTGATGGAGCGGATGTTTAGGATGGTAGTGATGATGAACACATAAGAAACAATAATCATTATGAATGGGAATGTGATAATAATTATGCCAATTAGAGCTGCTTGAATTAGAATCAGTGAAGTATCTGAGCAAGAAAGTTTTAGAATAGGAGGGAAATCACAGAAGAAATGGTCAACAAGACTTGGTCCACAAAAGTCTAACTTGTATATACGTATAATATGTAATCCCACAAGCAATACACTTAATGACCATGATAGAATGGCAGATTTTCCACAAAATGCTTTGCTGATTAAGGAGTTATAGCGCAGTGGGTTACAGATAGCCAGATATCGGTCATAAGACATCACCATGAGGATAAAACATTCTGATGACTCTGATATACCAAACACATAAAACTGTGATATACAGGCATCAAGAGACATGGTGCCACCATTATGTAGGACAATGTGAAGCAAATAAGGGAGAATGTTTGTGGCCATTAGAATGTCCAGTACAGACACCTGTGTGATGAAGAAATACATTGGAGAATGGAGAGTTTTGCTCATTGAAACTAAAGCAATGATAATAACATTACCGCATATGGTGAAACAGTAAATAATGAGTAGAAGCAAGAACAATATAATATTATAGCTGTGAAGATTTGGAAATCCCAGAAGAAAGACATAAGACACATTGTTCTCATGCATTATGAGCAAGACCTGAAAGATAAACATACTGTACTGTAAGATGCCACAACCAGTGATAACTCTACATTCATACTGTATTTACCTTTATTTGGTCATTTTTATATGGGATATGGGGAAGTTCAATCCATGTACAGTATCTCTGTCCAAGAGTGCGGTGTTCTTTGTCTTTCTTATATAAAATGTTACAGTATCCCATCAATTAAGAAATTGCTTGTATGGCACCAACAAATGCTAGGAAATTATTTGACAATTTTTACCTACATATAAATCATTTAATAAGTATATAATAAGATAAAAGCTTTTCCATTACCACATTTTTAATTGTGTGTGTGTGTGTGTGTGTGTGTGTGTGTGTGTGTGTGTTTTTTTCACACACAAATTGTTTTCTTACACTGGATGTCGAGTTGTGTCTTATGCATTTATTAGGAATGTTTGCTAAAATCCTTTATCCAATGAGTTTTTCTCAAACAAATTACTGTAGTTTGTTGAATGGCATGGCTGTAAGTATAATGCAATCTAAGACTAAGCCAGGCAATTATGCTTCCTATCATAGTTGCAACTTGCATGTACAGCACACATAATTGTGGCATCTTGAGAGAGAAACATTTAAAACTATGTGCCGGATGTTAAAAAGTCTGAGTTGGCTGGAGGAGCGGGTTCCAGGCCAAACTCAGGGGGTCATTCAGATCTGATTGCTGTGTTTTTGCACAGTGGGTGATCAGGTCATAACTGCGCATGTGTATGCATCGCAATGCACACGCACATTGGACAACAACAACGGGCATCGCCCGTTGCAAGGTGCCACCCACAAACGGCCTCTTCCTGTTAATCACCTTGCCAAGGCCTGTGCGAACTGATTTTTTACACCATCCTGTTGCTGACTGGCGATACCCGTGGTTGCTGTCCAACGCGCGTGTGTATTGCGATGCATACACATGTGTAGTTATGACCTGATTGCCCGCTGTGCAAAAAAGCACAGCAGTGATTAGATCTGAATGACCCCCTAAGTTCTGGGTTGCTCACAGACTGCGCAAAGTGAATTTTCTGAGCTCGGCATACACATGGGATCGCACGGCAAATTTACACTCTCCCTGGAGGCAGCAACTATCTGATCGCAGGACAGCAAAACAATCAGCTCAGCGATCAGATCTGAATTACCCCCTCAGATGTATTTTTAAAGTGGTAATCAAGTACTAGGAAAAACCATGTTTTGTAAATAATTGTTGCTTTTAAAAAACAGCCAAGTTTGGCCAGGAACCTATACCTCCAACCAACTTGGACTTCATAAATTCCAGCCCTAAGATATGGAACGTAATTTCTAAAATATGCTCACTACCACATATATCTGTGATCCTGAATTTTATCATGCAGTACTTAACAAGATTGGTCTCCTTTGTTTGGAAAAAAAAGAGCATTATTAAGTTTTAAAAACAAAATTGTACATGAGAAAATAAATATCCATTGTTCTATGAAGAAACATCATTAAATAGCATCTGCAAAAAACATACTCTACAAATCTGTACTCTATTTCATAGATAGTCAATACATATATACTGTTTTACTTGAAGAGAATTAAATCACTGAAAATAATACCTACTGAGTTATCAACCTCTACATACACTATCTACAATCTTAGTGTTGACTGTCATAAGTTCGACATCTGCTAAATGACAACACATGGGAATGTTCACACAGTTAAAATGCTCACATATAAAGTTAGAGTGAAAATTTTGGAAATAAAAATGTACCATTAGGATTAGCATCAGGGATAAATTTGGGTGTTGACATTATGAACCTGCAACACATTGGGTGTTCACATTGTGTTATTTTTGACAAGTCAAAGATTGTGATTGCCGACACTGAGCACTTGTCGACACAGTGTATCTGTCAACACTATAGTATTAATATGACTGTCAACATTGTGATAGTTAACAAAACATATGGAACCCAAACTTATTACCCTAAACACCTCTGATGCTATAAAAGCTTTACACATATTAACTGAAATTCACGAGCAAGTATCTATAACATCCATAGTCAAAAGGTTCATTATAAATAAATAAATTGCCAATTTGACTTATTGGCCGGTTCTTTGGACTACAAATCTGGTGACTGCCCTCCACTCCCTTGATATGGGTGAGAATGCTGGACCTCTGGGAAGTATATATTTATATATATATATATATAGACCAAAGCAGCGGCAGCACTCACGAGACTGTTACAAACTGTAAAATAGTGGACACAGAGGACTCCCTTCAGATCAACATTTCAGAACGTTTAAAACCTTCATCAGGATCATGATCCTAATGAAGGTATTAAATGTACCGAAACGTTGGTCTGAATGGAGGCCTCTGTGTCCACTATTTTACCATTTGTAACAGTCTCGTGAGTGCTGCCGCTGATTTGGTCTATGTGAGGTCGTTTGAACCTGTGGCTGGCACCTGAGCATATTTTGCACTGAAAGAGAGAGTGCCGGTATTTGCGGATTATATATATATATATATATATATATATATATATATATATAAATACTATTTGTATTTGTCACTCATGAAATAAAAATCACAGTCAGCTTGCCCGGTGCCCTCTAAATCAACTTTGCAGGTTGAAGATATAAGCACAATGAAGCGGCACTCCAGGACTTAATTCAAATAACGGTGACCACAAATTAAGTCCTGGAGTGCCGCTTCATTGTGCTTATGTATATATATATATATACAACTACCAAATGAATCAGAGGGCACTCAAATCCACTCCCTATCTTTATACAAAATTTATTAAAAACATACTTTGTGCTTAACAGATATAGAGGCAACCCCTTTCAGCATACAGATATAAATCTTTGACAATGAATTTTTGTTAATATTATTTTTGATGGGGTATTGCTCTCCTCAACTCTGACGCGTTTTGTCCTATAAAGACTTCTTCAGAAAGGTTGTCTGTACAATTAAAAATTTAGACAGTCCCAATTAAGACGATGAAATACTCCATTCATAATTCCAAACAGATATCCCACTTTGGGTGAGCTTCAAGACAAATCTAATGAAAAATGTATAAGCTCCTGTGTTGTGCTATGTTCACCACCCAAAGTGCAAGAATAAATTATAATAGATTTGATTTAATTTCAAATTCATTATTATATAAAATAATATAATCACCCTTTATTACCATGCATATGTACTTACATAAGATTAACTAATTCAATAAGTACAAAATAACTCTGCTTCTTCTGTATTTCTAATATCAAAAGAGGAAGCTGGGCCTATCACAGTGTAAATAAGTGAAGCTGCCATTGCATCATTCTTTCTTACAGTCATTTTACATTTTCAACTCTAGTACTAGGAGGACAAGAGTAACTGATAAAATAATAATGTAATATAGTATGCTATTTCAGTCATATCACCTGAAACAAAGGAAAATAAAAAAGAAGGATAAGCCAAAGGAATGCATTTTTTTTTGCAAATTAGAAGTAGGTTATTATATATTCACTCTGATATGGTTTAACTTTGATAACTTTTAGGATATTAAATATTTTTTTTATATCAGTTAATGTGTATGTGAAAAAATTTAGGAATGTAGAAATATAGCATGTCACAGAGGACATGCTGGAAGCACAATTATAGCTATAACAAAACCAGACAATGATCCCTTGCCATGTCAGAATTATAGAAACAACTAGCTCCAATACTAAAATCTAAACTCAAAACCTTGATTTCCAATATACACAACTTTTACAGATTAATAGTAAAAAAAAATTTGGAAGCTGTCACCATATAACAATATGTAAAAAAGGGTTATTCACACTGGAACGTTAACAAAAAACACACACATAATCTATTGGACACCTAGTAACCTTCATATATTTTGCCCACATTAGTCTGAATGTTGCTGGTTAGATTTGCAATATCCTGTCTATATAAGTACCCATAAGTCCCTTATTACTTATGTTATTATGTACACCTCTTGTTCTCTGAAGAATCAATAAAAGACAAAATAAAGTATTTAAAAATGAGACAAAAAAAAAATCAAATGTATATGAAATATGCCAAAATTAAAAATAACAAATGTCCACTAATTTAGAATATATTGACTCACCTGGGTTAACTCTCACAGCACACTGTGTTAGACATTTATTCTGCAATAAAGCAGTTTGATAATGCAGAAAATAAATGGGGTAGTCAGTTTACAACCCGTTGCTAAAACCACCTCTTATATATTCTCTGAAAGATCTGGTTAATCTGCTGAGACTTCACTAAGACTCTCATGTGTAACGTAAGTAGTCTTAAGAGAAGACAATAATTAGATCAATTCTTATTTTGCTTTTTTTAACATGCAGGCAATATATTATAAAAATTGAAAGGATTATCAGATTGCGTAGAGTTTATTTTAAAAATGTGCTAATTTTTTGTGTGATTACTAACATCATAGGGCAATAAAAATAAATATTGTGTTAACCAATAAGTTATTGTAATTAGATTGTATAGTGTAAACTGTAACAAAATAGGTGGCATGAACAAGTCCAACAAATATGTTATTTCAGATCCTAAACAATCACAACTAACTAAAGTGCTCCATTTTTATTTTGTTAAGAGTGTCATACCATTTTTTCAGAAAATTTTATATACTGTTTCTTTAGTCTCTGTAGAAATTGAACTATAGTTATTTCTCCTTTTATTGCTTCTCAAAATTATCAGTCAAGGGTGACTATAGTTATTTCTCTCATTCCCCTTTTCTGTTTTCTTGGAGCGTAAAGGGTGAAGTAAATCAATAGTTACAAACTCATAATATCATACTTTTATTTAAAAGTTTAAAAATGTGCAAATTTGATTTTTTTAAATATCTTCTAGAGATAGGGCATGCGAAAATTAATGTTCTTGAAAATCAAAAAAGGGAGGACTTAAAAAGGACACTGTATTTTTTGTTGTGTTATTTTTATATATTTTTCATTTACTAATAAATCATATTCCTGGATAAAAGATTGAAAATGTGTTGGTAAATCCTCAAAATAGTGATATGGTAATTATTGGACAATTTGAATTGGACAAAACAAGAGGTCCTAATTTTTTAGATACATTTTATGGGGCACCCAGGAATGATATTTACATTTTTTGTTTGTTTACAGCATGGCCCCTAAAATGTAAATTAAATTGAATGAAAGTAAATTAGTTTAAATGTTCTGACAGGCGACTTCCGGTGGGCGGAGCAACTCGTTTGGCCGCATCTTAACTCTTCTCCAGACGGGGGTAATCAAAATCTACCCCCATCAACCACTATCAGTGATCTTTTGGAGTTTCTGATTACACTCTCGGATGGGCACAGTGTAGTGGATTCCCCAGATACTAAGTTTGTGCCTGGAGACTGTGAAATTCCCTGGAGTCCGGCCTCTGATGTTAGTGGCCTGTATGCACGCCATTCCTTTGGCGTGAAAGCTGGCGTGGTGGAGCGCCTGAACTTATTTTTACTTTTGGTCGGCGACAACGTGCACCCCTGCCCAAATCTGCAGCCCCTTTCAACCCCCCTCTCATCGGTGACCCACTGGCAATTTTATGGTCTGGCTGCTGGGGGTGCACCCATGTCATCGGGCTGTAGAATACCCTGCAAAGGCGCCTGCTAACTACTCCCGCTTACCTGAACGTTTCAATCTGGCCGCAGATGGGACTCTGAGAACATGGCGGTGGGCACTGTGGAGACAGGTGTCTGACTTCTCTGGGTCTTCTCTGGCCCCCTCGGCTCACTTCGCTCCCTCACTCACAGGCAGATGCTCTCCCCTGGTGGTCCTGCTTCAAGGCATATCTCACCGCTGCGGTCCTGTGGCTCTGGTCCTCTGGCTTCCACGGCTCCCTTCTCTCACTTACTCACAGGCAGCTGCTCTCCAGTGGTCCCGCTTCAAGGTGCCCCTCAACGCTGTGGTCCTGCGGCTCTGGTCCTCTGGCTCCCGCAGTTCCCTCCTCTCACTCACTCACAGTCGGCTGCTCTCCTCTGGTGGTCCCGTTTCAAGGTGCACCTCACCGCTGCGGTCCTATGGATCTGGTCTTCTGGCTGCTCTGTCACACTGGCCGCTGGTTACTGTGCTACGCTGCTCACCAGACCATCGGGTCCCTTCTGGCTGCTGAATTACTCTGGCCACTTAACTGCCGGGACACACTTACTGGGTATTACAGTGGATGGACTCGTCTTGGCTCCCCTAGCCTAAGTGTCAAGACTGCTGCTGTTTCTTGCTCTGGATCTCCTTGCCTGATACCCACAGTAATACTGCACCACCTCTACACTGCTGTGCCTCACTGGATGTGGGGGTACAGCTTCCCTCTTCAGTGCATTGGATTTCTCACCCCCACTACTAAACCTGTGTATGTCAACCTTCCCTATTAACATACCTATCAACACTCACTGCTCTCTTCTTACTTGATTCCTTCCCTCCTTGTGTGTTACCCTATCCCCCCATTGCCGCCTACACACTCTTAACCTCTGACTGCCCTCATCTTTCCCCTCCTATACTTTCCCTATAATCTCTGGGAGGAAGAGATGCTCTGACTACACCCCTAAGCTGTGGCTCTTGCCGGCACTATGTTCAACTCGACCACATCTTCTAACACACTCATCTGCGGCACCTTGTTTTGCTTATATTGACTCCTGCCCTCACATTCTTGAGATTTATTCTGTTCTTGTGGACCCTCCATACCCTACTTTTGTGCAATCTCAACCAAATTGGGTCTTTTTGTTGAAATGAAAATACCCTTTAGGTCCCATTTGACTCATACTTATTGCTGCTGAGCTTCTTCACTGGCTTACTCTACCTACTTTAAGTAACCTGTACACTGCCTCTGGTGTTGGACACACTGTTCTATGTTATATGTGCAATTATATTCTTCACACATTGCCTATCTGTACCACTACCTACTAAGGAGTGTGGGAAAATCCATTATTGTTCTCTGCACCATAAAAACTTCAGGGGTGAAGCCTGTGCGACAATGCAGGTGGCCCTTTGTTTATTTATATATACTGCATGTTTTCTTTGAATTTTTCTTTCTATTGCCCTATGTATGCAGTATATGGCTGGCTAAGTTTTACTTATTTCTAACATTGAGCTTGACATTTTTGAAACTGTGCTGCCCTCTTGTGGTAATCCTGTGATGTGCTGTAATATATCCTTATAGATGCCGGTAACTTACTGATACTGTGTTTTGCCCCATTTATTGCAGGACATTTTTCACTTGTCTTCAGCAAACTATTGGTTATTGTGATTATCATTACGCAATTGTCTTCTCATTGTGCATAGTTTATTACTACATGCATCGTTTAGATGATTGGTTCTGCTGCTGCAGTGAAGTACCTTGGGAGACTCTCTGGGTCACACTGCTGTAAGTGATATTACCGCATACCTTTGACATTTGTTGATATACAACTATTACATTATTCAGAGTTAATTCATTGATATTCCTGTTCAAGCAGTGACTTCTTTGCTGCTTGTGGCTCTTAATGTCCCTTCTCTTGGCACCCTAACAAGTAGGTGACGTGCATAAGATCTACTAAGTTTCCAATGTGAACTAACTCATACTCTGCGGGAAGCTACCTCAGAGCACCGCTTTAATGTTACTGTATGCTATTCTTTTTCTGAGCCTACCCGAAATTATCATACATATTTATCTTATCACTAGCGACTCCCTCTCTTTGTAACATTCACAGTTGTCCTCCTCTATAGGGGTATGGACAAATTTGTCGATAAAGTCATGCCTCCCAAATAACAAAATAATGCAAACAAGGCCCCAAAGTCAAAACCTAATGCTCAAAAATCTGGACCACCTTTCCCATACTTCTCTGAGAGTGATAGCCTGGACTCTCCAGGGGCAAAGGCTACCCCCCTAATCACATAAGAACTTGCAGATTTCATGATGCCACTTATGGATAAACATTTTGAGGATCTTCAAATGCGCTTAGAGGCAGGTCTTACTAGTATAGATTCTCACTCGTCACGTATGACTGCTCTAGAGACTAGAGTTAGTGATGTAGAGCAAATTCAGCTGCGCAAAGTATCAGGGAAATGAAACAATGAATTTAGAGAGAGTCGATGTGTATATATATATATAAATAAATATTACATTTATTAGCTGAAAATAATAAATAAAAAATAATAAATTTATAACAGTAATTGTTCCTTTGAGAAAGTCACGGGTCACGTGACGAAACACGTTAGGCCACGCCTCCTGTTCTTGCACACCTGCCGAGGTATCCGACTGGAAAGCAGCAGAGTTTTACCTTCACCGCCAGCCGTTTTACATCTCCATGGAGCTCTTAGAATAGCCGCGGACTTGATTCCTTGAGCCGTTCACATCATCACACGGCCCCCTGTCAGCCGTTTACACCAGCATACGGCAATCACTTCACAGTGAATCCACGGCTCTCCCTCCGTTGCGGCACTCACATTGTGGGCATTGCAGGACACATTGCCGAGGACGCTCGGCTCTGGACCAGCCCACCCAAGGAGTGGTAACTAATCAGTAACCAACACTGGCACAAATCCATGATATGGGACTATTCCTTACTGTTTATTTACCGCAATTTGAATACTAAGCTCCACGGCTATAATCACCAAACTGCTTCCAAAACACTTGGACTTTTTGTCTTCTTGTGGACTTTACCCAGAACATTGACACTATTAGTGTCTGTCATAATGGATATACCGGTTTAAGGTGTGCTTTTTTAGTAATCAACAATTACTGTTATAAATTTATTATTTTTTATTTATTATTTTCAGCTAATAAATATAATATTTATTTATATATATACACATCGGCTCTCTCTAAATTCATTGTTTCATTTCCCTGATACTTTGCGCAGCTGAATTTGTTCTTTCTATTGTTTCTCCACAAACACCCACATAGTGTTTTTCAGCTGCGCATATACCAGGGAATTAGTCCACTAGCTTTTTGCTATTTAGGCGCTGTATAAGCAGTTTTTTGTTTTCTTTTCCTTTAGTGATGTAGAGGATCACCTACATTCTTATCAGGAGGGAACAGAGAGTCATGACAGGGCTATCACACAGCTGCAAGAGAAGGTGGATGAATTAGAAAATAGGTCCCGTTGGAACAATTTGATATTCATAGGTGTCCTGGAATCTGTAGTGGGCCTTGCCCTAACAACTTTTCTTACTGTTGACTTGCTCAAAGCGCTAGGGGTTCTCAATGACTTAGAGGTCACCCACATTGAGAGGGCCCATAGAATCGGTATCGAACAAGAAGGTTCTAGACATAGACCCCGTCCAGTCATAGCCCGTTATCTGGACTATAGAACAAAAGAAAAGATCATGGCATACTAACGTAGGTCCCAGGGACTAGTGGTTACGCAAAAACGTAAATAATTCTCTGAAATATGCACCTTTTTACATGGTGAGAAAATCAGATTTGCTTTACTATATACAGCAAATTTAAGGGTGGTGGCAGATGGTAAGACAATTTACTTTTCTAACCCTCTGGACGCCAAATCATATTTTATGTCCCATCAATCATCTTCTCGCTCTCCTAGTAAATGATTTAATGATTCAAAGGGTAGCCTACCAGGTAGGAGAAACCTAAATGACACTGGTTCTCTGAGGTAGTATCATTGTGTAAAAGATGATGCATTTTCTCCTTTTCTGGATTTATTTTATTTATTTTTGATTTCCATTTATAACTTGAGTCTCTGTGTGCACATTTAATCCAAGATGTTGCCCGCCAATGTTCTGGTTTGGTTGAAAATATGAAAAATTGGAGTTTTGAGGTAACGTGGATTGTACTTAATAATTATATGTTATTAGCTGCGAGTCTTGAACTATTGCCATGGAATAATGTTCTCAGTCTCTTCACTGTTTTACATGATATGGTTATAATTAGCTGTTATTTCAACAAATGTAATGTGAGCTATCTATGGGATCCTCTGCTTGATGCTGAGCTATTAAAGATACTTGACCCCTAGTGGGGGGATGGGTAGCCATGTCATCTTCTCGTTCAGGTACTGACAATACCCATGCACTTAAACCATTACAAATAGTATCATGGAACGTAGGAGGGCTCAATACACCGGTTAAGCAAAAAAGAGTAATCACCCACCTTAAACGGTTTAGCCCAGATATAATATTTTTGCAAGAGACGCATTGGATTAACACAGAGGATAACCTACTAAAAGCCCCATGGTTGGACTCTTGTATATCTGCCCCCTATCATCGTAAGGTGAGAAGAGAAGCGATAATATTCTAAAAAGAACTCCCGGTCACTATTTTACCTCAAGTTATTGATCCGGAAGGTTGTTACATCATCTTAGACATCGAACTATATCATACTCGGTATACTCTAGTCAATCTTTATGCCCCCAATGTTAATCCACATGTATATACACAAGATCTTGGCCATATTCTCCAGGGCAGAACGAACCATTCCCTCATAATAGGAGGAGATTTTAATATGGTAGAGTACCCCTCTTTAGATAAACTTCCACCTATGCAAAGACCTTCTAATTTTTTTACCCATCTCTACCACTCTTTTAAATTGAACTTATGTGTATTGGACCCTTGGCGCCTACTGAACCCATCAGACAAAACTCATACACATCTATTAATGGTCCATGGTTCGCTCTCATGCATAGATAGAATTCTTATTTCAGGCAGTCTGCTTAATAATATAGCCCACATGGATATCCATGATATAATGGTGTCAGACCATGCCCCGGTTTACATCTCCCTGACTCATCCACACATGCACCCTCGTAGCCGCATATGGATGTTTCCATACTATTTGGCACATTCAGATGATTTTAAGACTTTTCTGATTAGTTATTGGACTAATTATGTCGATGACAACCTTGAACACTGGGATTACCCTGTTCTTTTTTGGAGCGCATCTAAGGCAGTTATGAGGAGGCACATAATAAGTTACGTCTCACAAAAAAATAGAACTCTAGAAAAGAATATGATGCACTTAAGGCTGAAATGCAAACTTCTTTTTCTCATTACACAACTGCACCTTCTGAAGATACAAAAAATTCATATAGACAGGCCCGTCCATTGCTGGAGACATACCTTGCCACTAAGGCAAAACAGTTGATAGAATTTATGTGAAACAAATATTACCGCTGGGGAAACAAAGCAGGAAAACTCTTAGCAACAATGTCCAGACCATTTAGAAAACACCATATTATCACGACTTTAAAACATCCCGCTACGGTGGCATTATTAACTAAGTCGTCAGATATAACCACACAATTCCACCAATACTTTGAAAATGCATTTAGCTCAACTCCTATAAATTTTGATGACCAAATGACTGTGGTTTTGGAATCAGTACTTCCTAAATTGATGCCTGATCAGAAAGAAGCCCTAGCTGGCCCTATAACTATGGATGAAATTAATCAAGCCATATCTAACCTTCATCATGGGAAGTCTCCAGGACCTGATGGCATGTCAGGTTACTATTAACAAATTTTACAAGCCCATATCGCCCCAAACTTGCTAGAGTTGTTTCGGCCTATACACGAAAAGAAAGCCCCATACTCATATTTTAATGATGCTTTCATGACCATACTTCCTAAGCTAGACAAATATCTGAGCTTGATAACATCTTACAGACCCATCAGTTTGCTAAATGTAGATTACAAACTACTTGCTAAAATCATGGCGACATGACTCCATACTATTCTACCGTCAATCCTCTCTGACCATCAAATGGGATTTGTACAGGGGCGCCATGCAGTTAAGGCCATCAGGACGACAATAGCAGCTGTCATAGCAGCCCAAAATACGACAATCAGTCAAAATGTATTGGTCAGTTTGGACGTTCATAGGACCTTTGACTCAATACTCTGGCCTCACCTCTTTACTGTATTAGAAAAAAAGGTTTTGAAAACAGTTTTATAAATTTAATTAAGTAAATTTACTATGACCCTACTACATCATTATTGATAAATGGCCTCTTAGGCCTGAGCTTTAAATTAGAAAGGGGCACCTGTCAAGGTTGCCCTTTATCAACCCTCCTCTTCAATATAGCACTGGATCCCTTACTACACACTCTTCAGCAATGGCATATCTTTCATGGTGTTAAGGTTTTTTTATAGGGAAATAAATATCTCTACATTCGCAGGCACTATTTTATAGTATGTATCTGACCCGGAGCACTCCCTGGTTCAAATACTGCATAAAATAAATTTATATGGCTCCATTTCTGGTCTGCAAATTAACATGGACAAATCTATAGCAATGCTTCTTAGGGGTACTTTGATCCAACCTTGATGGGCTTCCCATTTGTCTTTACAATGGGCCAAAATATTTATCCCCTACTTGGGAATAGTACTACCTCGAAACCCGGTTAACATATACCCATTTAATGTTAAAATAGTAATACACACTCTTACAGAGGATGTGAAATGCTTGGAACGCCTGCCACTCTCTTTTCTGGGGCGAGCAGATCTATTAAAGATGGTAGCAATACCTAAAATACTGTACCCACTACAAAATCTTCTGGTGCTTTTAACAAAAGCAGATATGGTTCACTTTAATGCTTTAATTTGGAAATTTATATGGAAGGGAGGGCGGGCTCGCATAACCCTACGGAAGCTACGTCAACCAAAAACAAATGGTGGTATTAACGTCCCGGTTGTCACTGGGTATAATCATTCAGCTCTCTTGAGACATATACGAGACTGGCTACAGAAAACATCAACTTACACTGATGTCTCTTTGGAACAGGAGTTCTTGAAAGACACTGCTTTACTAAGCTTGTTACACCAACATGAGCAGGAAGTGGAGGAACATATCAAATTGAATCCATTACTTTGGATGACACGGAGGCTTTGGCAAATCCTGTCAAAAATCCTCACTTCTTAGACGGCATGGCTGTTTATACCTTTACCTTAAGGAGACTTGCGGGAGATGACAATATTGGGTCTCTAATATCAGAGTTGAAATGCCCCATCACCTTTGTAGAACTAACTACTAAACATACTATGATTCGGCAATATCCCTTGACCTTCCTGCAGGCACGCTTCTATGTAAACCATGTCCTACAACATTTTTCTGATAAAGATTGGGATAACCCTCTAGACATTTTCTTGAAAAATGTAATCCCTTAACGTAAAGCTATTTCAATCCATTATACATTTCTTAGAGATGTTATGGATCATACCAAAGTGTCAGGGGTAGTATCGGGGTAGCTATCCCACTTCCCTGAACTGACAATCCCAGATCTAGAAAGAGCCCTTCTGTATTCTCGTAAGACGCTTCCATCCAGCAGGTACACTAAGCTATTTTTAAACGTTTTTCATAACGCTTACCTTTCCCCGCTCCGAAGGTTTCATATTGGAACCTCCACGAATCACAATTGTCCCAGGTGTCATCAAGAGGAGGCAGATAACTACCGCTGTCTGTGGTCCTGCCCTATTGTTAAATATTTCTGGCACTAATACGTAGATATGCAGAACTGAAGCTGATAAATTATTTCCCGTTTACCCCAGAATGGGCAATTTTTGCAATTATTAGTCCTGCATTAAGACTGACCCGGGGGGTAAGAAATTATTACTGGCCATAAGTGCAGCGGGTAAAAAAACTAGATTACAAAGCTGGCTCAAGTGTACTCTACTCATTTACTTGATCGGGTCAATATGACCCGTATCATAAAATTATGCTTTCATTTATATTCAAACAAGGGATATCAAGGATATTGAGGATTCAAACAAGGGATGTCAAGCAGGATGTTGAGGAGGAAAAAGTTCCCATTTTATTTGTTTATTTTTTTTGAAAGAACATATGGAGTTGTAGTGATGGTTTCATATACAATGTCAACAATGTGAAAATGTGAAAAGATGACATAATCCAAATGTTAACCAATGAACTGATGCTGTATTCATAATTTTCATAATATTTATTGAAGAAGTAATGTGTTTGTAAACATTTACAGTCACTCACTAGTATAATGTTCACATCAGGTCATAATGACCCACACAGTACATTAGTACTAACTACTCATAACTTGAAAAAAAATTCAAAAAAATTGATCATAACATCTATTTGCCAAAAAAATAAAAGTCATAATATATGGAAATCATAATTACATAAATAACGAACTGACACCGAAACAAATTTAATTTTGGGTAAAATGGAACCAAACAGTACAGCAGGGTTAAGTTAAAACATGTGAAGACCATCTTCAATTTGCAGAGGGAAGTTGAATACTTTGGTTTTAAATCCTGAGAGTATTCTACAGCCAGAATGCAATTTACGTGAGATTTAGGAGTAAATGTATTAGTGGTCATTATTGCAATTTCAGGATGGTTGTGAAGTAATTACAGTGGTATTTAATCCACTGATTTACTAGGCTCAAAGCTGCCACAGACTCTCTGAGAAACCAAATTTCAGATGAGAATTTATTTCTCAATTTTATCACAATAAAAATATTGAAAATCCAAATTTCCTGTAAAGCATGTTTTGAACCCACCACAAAGCCAACCAACAATGATGCTAAAAAAATATATATGATACGCCTTTAGATATGTTTTGAATAAAGCTCTATACATATCTATAGGATTTGTGCAGGATTTTTAAGTTCAATATGTGAAAAAATAATAAAAAAAATAGTATGAGGTCCTCCTCAAAATTATATGGTGGTGCTGGAAGGATTAATGGGACAAAGAGTGTGGATACCCCCAATATTCCCATTACCAGCACTAAGCTTTGCCAGCCAGGGCTGCTGACACTAAAGCAGGGGCCATGTGTTTAGGAGTCTACATTCAATAAAGCCAACTGATTATGAGTTTCAATACAGCTGTGATGAAATGAGGGGATGTCATGCTGTTGCTTTGGATTATTGTTAGGTGAAGTACATGCAATCAGTGACAATAAACAGCAGCATGACATCAAGAAGGCTCCTATGTGGTCAATGTCATTTTTTTTTACATTGATGTTAAGCAGTAAAAGGTTGTATATAGGCATTGCATATTCGCAGTTACAATGTATTCATTGTTGATGGACTCAAACCATGACATGTACTTGTTAAAATTACAGTATGAATTATAAAGCCAGTTAGCCATTTTATTCAGTATTGATCGTAAATTAAATATACTTATCCTAAAGGTATTGATCGTTAGGAGTCAAATAGAGTGAATAGTAGAACAAATCTCAAATATTATATTTATGATAAATCATTTGGTCCGTTGGGACATGAAAAAGAGGAGGTTGATAACACCAATGTGTAGCATGTTCAAATGATCATATGGAGATGTAATTATTAATTATGCCAAGACAATCGTACCATACTCACATAACGGAGACAATCAAGAACATCACCCTCCCCTTCAGTTGCGCCACCTTCCACACCATCCACCTTTTTTATGTCTATACTTTGGATTAAGGGATAGATCCTAGGTGTTGGTAAGAGGCTGCTTCTGTTTCCATTTGAAGCGCCATGTGTCTCCACACCCCTCCTTTCTTGCATACATGTTATTCAGTATTGTCATGCAAAAAATATTATGCAGATGAAAAGCTCCCAGTAATCTGCTCACAGACTAGAAGAAACAAAAATAGTTTAAAATAGGTCCTTCAAATCCTCAGATTCCTAGTATTAAACTGGCAGAAAACTATTTCCAGCATGTTTATTCTTTGGGGTATACCTACCATGGCGCAGTTTGTCAAAGCTATGAATCATCTGTTACTTTAAACAAAGACTGTGTCGAAGTCAAAAATATTACATACACACAACATACAAACTTCAAACATAGAGGTCTCTGTTCGTGTGCATACACGCAGCATGTACAGGGTATACAGTAGCATACGCATTCACACAGACAAGCCACAAAGGCATATTCAACACATAATCATACAACACATAGACAAAGACATGTTAAGCACCATTTTATATTAAATTGTATTTATATAATAGAGTATAAAATCATATATATATGTATTATTGGAATGGAACAAGTTCATTATATCATGCTTAGTGTCAAAATGATCAGGAGAATGTGTGGATTAATTTGATAGCTATGGGTAGATTGTAGCACATTGCAATGATTAGTTGTGACCAAATGTATGAATTCAAAGGAATATCTGAGACTTGAAACTGGCTTCACAGCATGGCCCTGGGGGCAAACACACGTGTTTGCAACATAGGACAAAAGCCCTCACACTGACCTAAGAGCCGTCGAGTTCTTAAGAGGTCTGGCCTCTGGACCAATAGAAGAAGATGAAACTCACTCACACACACACACACACACACACACACACACACACACACACACACACACACCCTTATAAGAAGTCTCCTACCTGATGACTGGCTGCCTGGGACCAGTGCGTATGTATATTGGCTGTAACTGATTCTTATGTATCTGCAACTGCTTCTTGTGTAATCGTTACTCTGTAACCATATTTATATATGTTATTTAGTATGCATAACTTTTAATATCAAATATATATATATATATATATACATACACACTGCTCAAAAACATAAAGGGAACACTAAAATAACACATCCTAGATCTGAATGAATGAAATATTCTTATTAAATACTTTGTTCTTTACATAGTTGAATGTGCTGACAACAAAATCACACAAAAATTATCAATGGAAATCAAATTTATTAACCCATGGAGGTCTGAATTTGTAGTCACACTCAAAATTAAAGTGGAAAAACACACTACAGGCTGATCCAACTTTGATGTAATGTCCTTAAAACAAGTCAAAATGAGGCTCAGTAGTGTGTGTGGCCTCTACGTGCCTGTATGACTTTCCTACAACCCACACAATTGGCTAGATAAGAAGGTTTGTGAGTCCCCCCTGGCCAAGAAACCACAATTTTGGAATTTGTCCAGGGATGAACGCACGGCATTGAGCAACTTGCGCAAATATGATGACATTGTCTTTCGACAGGCGGATAAGGGTGGGGCATTGGTGGTGTTAAATCTTAGTGATTATAAACTTGAAGTTGAGCGTCAATTGAAGGATACATCTACGTATCGCCTGTTAGATACTGATCCCACGGTCACATTTAAGAATGAACTTGACAACCTGCTGAGTGAAGCTCACGCACAAGGGTGGATCTCTAGTGATATTAAGAGCGCAATAATGGTTCAATATCCTATTGTACCACTATTATACATGATTCCTAAGATCCACAAAAATCTGCATCAACCACCAGGGCGACCCATCATCGCTGCTAGGGGGTCCCTGTATCAGCCTGTTGCCACATATATTGACGCTATTTTACAACCATGTGTACAGGCAAGACAAAGTATTTGAAGGAAACCAATACGTTGTTATTGTCCTTATAAAGGTTACCTGAGCTACCTGATTCCTGTTTGTTGTGTTCTGTAGATGTAAGTAGCCTGTATACTTGCATCCCACATGGTGCGGGATTACAGGCTACACGAGAGTTGATTACAGATAATGCACTGTTTCAGGGTCCTCCTGTGGATTTCTTCATGAGACTTTTGGAATTGGTACTGACAAGAAATTATTTTCTCTATGATAGTAAGACATACCTACAAACATCGGGGTGTACGATGGGGTCCAACGTGGCCCCATCGTACGCCAACACCTACATGTTCCGAATTGAACAGGATTTGTTTTTTTCTGACATCTGTGTTTCTGATAAAATCTTAGCATTTTATAGATACATAGATGATCTGTTGATTATATGGGGAGGTACAGCCGAGGAATTCACATCGCTCATGGTAACCCACAATGCCAGTGATAGCCCAGTAAAGTTCACTTATACATTGGATGTTAATAGTGTTAATTTTCTTGATGTAGCTCTGACCAAGTGTGAAGGCAGGCTATGTCCGGCGTTGTACACTAAGCCCACAGATAGGAATAACTTGCTATTAGCCACTAGCGCCCACCCAGAGCCCCTGAAGCACGCCCTTCCTTATTCACAATTTTTGAGAGCGTTACGTATTTCCACCAATAGAGAGATGGGAGAAAGACAATTAGATTCTATGTTTGTGAAATTTCTAAAGAGAGGCTATGGAGTTAATGATTTGATCAAGGCAAAAACCAAGGCCATGGCAGTATCTTCTGATACATTATTGGCATCCAAGAAAAAGGACAATTGTTCCAATCGTCATATGTGGAGTAATCGATACACACATATGAGTTCTTTCATCAATAAAAAAGCGAAAGCTTTATGGCCAATAGTCCAATCTGATAAAAACCTTCCGGCTCTCCAGCATAAATCATTAATGATATGTTATAAAAGAGGCATGAATCTCAGGGATTACCTGGTACGTAATGACATATCAGGTATGAATAAACCCGCGGGTGGGAGTTTTTTGGGCAAACCTAGAAATGGTTATTTTAGGTGCCTGAATTGCACCACCTGCGGGTTTCTACAGACGGGCCCGAGTTTTCATCATCCATTCACGGGCCAGAAATTTTACATTAGACACCGGCTTACGTGTACAAGCCGTTTTGTTGTCTATGCCATCACATGTCCATGTGCAAAGGTATATATAGGCAAAACAGAAGTTACTTTCCGTGAACGTATGGCACAACATCGTGCTGCCATACGAGCAGCCTTGAACTCTGGGTCGAGCGTACAACCTGTTGCACGCCATTTCGCTGAGGCGAAACATCATTTGTCTACCCTGAGATACCGTATTATAGATCATGTGCCGCCGCTAATTAGGGGTGGTGACAGGTCTGTAAAACTGTTACAACGGGAATGTGAGTGGATTATGCGTTTAGATACATTGGTTCCCCGTGGCTTGAATGAGACATTGGGCTTACAGGTTTTCAATTGAATCAGACTAGCATTGTTCTTCATAATGCAGCATTTACAACATCTAGTGTGTGTTACGACATGGACTTTCTTGATACATTAGTTGCTCCTTTAATGTTGTTACTTCTATTGAGAGTATGCTATTAAATTTGTTATAGCCAAAGATACTGAATAAGTAACATGTTAACAATGCTTTAGATAAGATGTAACTTTTTGCGGTTTTCATATACAGCCTGTTGTTTTTAATTGTTTTTTTGTCTTTTTAATTATATGATATGTATATCTATCTGTATTTTTGTAACGCACAGCTGTGGTGATTTGCTAAGTTACTATGGTAACAGCCCTGCAATCCGAGCCGGTCTGGATGGTGACCTGGATACGAAAATGGGCGGAGCTTATGTGCGTGGTGATGGGAGCACTTAAATACCGGTATGTGTAAGTTGCTTTTGTAATTGGCTTGATAAAAGCGCTGAACGGCGCTGAAACGTTGCCCTAAACAGCTGACTTGTGTCATCTTTACTTTAACCTTTGAGTGCCGCCAGTGGAGGGATATATATATACACTGTCTTGATACTTGTCCTGACGACGGAGCTTTGTGCTCCGAAACTATCGTAGACAATAATACACGATTTGACCTGCTGCTGTCTCTGAGTGCCGTTCATTTATTGGATTTATATATATATATATATATATATATATATATGCAACTCATTTATATATTCTTTATTCTAAAAAAAAATGATATACTTTATATTTTTTTTTATATTCTTTTTCTCTTCATTCATGTCCTCATTTGCAAATACTTTATACTGCCTCATAAAAGGAAAAAAGAAAATCCTTGACGTAGTGAAAACATGAAAGTAACAAAATAAATCCAAATACTAGCAGCAACTTCAAACTGCAGACTGACATTCCAAATTTGTGAATTAGAAACACCTGATGAGATTAGACAAGACTGACAGCTGCAAGAATGAATGAGAATATGAATACTCATAAACCAATCAGAGGGAATTAAACAGTATAAGAAGACTTCAGGACGCACATCACCTAACAGTCTCTGATGATACACGGCATTGCAAAGCCAAGTGAATTGCATTGGTCCATGTCCCCCCCCACCCGCCTCAGACCCGTGACCCACAATCCTTAGGAAGACGCCGGCATCCTCCTCCCGGGGATCAGAACCCACAGGCGCCTGTTAAACATTGTGACTTCCGGGAAAGAGGCACTTCTCCTACATATACTGAGCAAAAAACTGAGACCTAACCCACAGACAGCTGGACCCCGCTTAGGGGTGAAGATTCGTAAGTGGAACTACTTTAGTACTCTACATGCATGCGGTCAGCATGTGGATGTTTTGACCTTGTGTTCTTGATTTTCTTTAATCTTTTCGGTACACAGTGACTTTTTAATTATGAGCTAAGATTCATAAGTGGAGCTACTTTAGCACTCTCCATGTATGCATTCAGCATGTGAATTTTTTTACACTTCTTGGTTTTCTTAAATATTTTATTTTGCTACATATTTTTTGTTACATAGTGACCATTTTAATTATGAACTGAAATATTATCTTGAAATTGATGGTATAATTACTTAACGAATACTAAAATCAACCGTGCAATTTTATAAAGAGGACTGATCCCCCTAATTTTACTGTAAATATTTCTGTGGCTCTCTTATATTCATTTTTTTCTTTGTGTCCCACTCATAAGCAACATTTGCTCTTTTTAGCATAACTGTTTTTCTTTTCTTTTCCTTTTTTTCTTGTGTTTTATAATCATTACTAGACTATATATATACAATTTGTATATAAAACCAGCTGCTTATAATACAGCCTGCTACCTCTATACAAAATAAATATGTTTATACATTCATTCACGCATACTTTTCATTTGAATCACCATCCTGTAGCACCATAGGTTTTTACTCTACACACTGTTTAGTAACCAGAAAAAGTCAGAAAAGATTTTTCCATTAAAACCTAGGCTGCACGGAAACCATTTTGCACAACATGACCCACTTAAAGGAGCGCAGACCACACTTCCAACTATACACATCCTCTTCACACCACAAATACATGCAACCTCTCCTGCCAACTGGTTACTACCTCCCATTCCTGCCTTCAAGATTTTGGCTGTGGTGCTTCCTACAGTACTGTATCTCTGGAACTCTCTACCATTCCCCCTCAGACTCTCCACCTCTCCACAAAATGTTATTTGTGCTTTTAATGCCCACTTCTTCACCTAACCCAGCCATCTCTCATCCTAAACCTCTGTTACATGCTCACTTCTTCCCCATCTGTGTCACCCCTGTCTGTCTGCCCCTCCTCTTCAGAATGTAAGCTCTTATGATCAGGCCCCACTCCTCTCATGTGCTTTTCCTTCTCCCTGACACTGATTTGGTTGTTGGAATCATCTGCTATGTGATTTTGATGCTACATTGTTGGTGCAAATCCCTCCTTTCTTTTCCCATGGCAGAGCCATAAGGCATAGGTGAGGACACATATCCCTCTCAGTTGACCCATCCTGAGACTCAAATGTTGGACTTCTGTTCCTGGGATATGCCAAAGAGTTTCACCTGTACAAACCTGACTTGTTGTACACTATACAACTTCCTGTAAGGTACAATACTGGTGATCTGTGTTAATTTATATTGTCCCAGGTTAAACTATATTACACTTTACCCGCTTATGATGAATGCATGATGGTCTAAGGAGACAGACACTATTGGGAAATTATCGTGTAGAAACAGCAAAATGGACAAAGAGACAATTGGGCTTAGTTGAAGTATGTAAGAAAGAACTGACATTTGATATATGGCAAACAACTCGGACGTTCATCTTTGTTTTTATTTTGACTTTGGACAAAACAATTAATTCTGACAAAACTGTTACCCTAATAGAAATTGTGCAGGACCATCTATTTTTCATTATTTTTTCTGCCTATCACGATGTTACAAGAACTTTTCACTCAGATTCTAGAAGAGGTGTAAAAAATGGAAACCAATGAAGCAGTAGAACAAACTGTGCATTCAGAAACAGAAATGTCACAAATCCCTGAGGAGAGCCTAAATGTGTCCGTGAGTGTTATGTGTGAGTGAGCCAGACCTTTGTGCTTCTGTAGTCACAGAGAAGTCACCTTTGACCATTGCAAATGTGGGGATGAACAGCAGAAGTATTGATGATTATATAGAAATTGAGGATGCCACCATGGAAGTAAAAGAGGATGAGGTGAATATTTGTGTTGCTGACACCAATGAGGATGTTGAGGAATGGGAATGTTGTTGTGTAAGTCAGGCACCAGTGGAAGCAGCTCTTGGACATGATAAGAAGGCCATTGTCATGCCTGGGTATAGGACAAAGCCACCTCTTATGTGTGGATTTTTTAACCCAAATCCTGACAACAATTGTCAAGCCATCTGCAGCATTTGTAAAATGACAGTATGTAGAGGTATAGGTAGGGATGTTAACAATCTAGGAACATCCTCCCTGTTATGTCATTTACAGCAAGCTCATGAAAAGATTTTGTCAAGAGAAACTGCTCCTAAAAAATTACAAAAAAGCAGTCCAGCATCAACTAGCTCCCTTCTCTCAACTAGATCCCAGCATCTGCAAACTAAACCTTTATACTCAGTATCCTCATTAATGAATGGAGGTAGACCTGTGTCATATTTGATAAGGCTAGGTGATTCCTCCCCTATCCAGGATTCCTCAAAAATAAAACTTCAGTGCTAGGTCTGCTGCTGCTGCTAGGGATGGACCTTCATCCCAGAAGGAGACCAAGAAAAATAGTTTGAAAATAAACAATTCACTGTTAAACAAACCTTTGCTAGGGGTAGCAAGTATGATGGCTGCCACCCAGTCACACAGTGGAACACTGATGTCATGATGGCTATGCTAATATTAGATCTGCGCCCAATATCCAGCATTAATGTAGTAAGTTTTAGATAGTTAAGTAAGGGTCTGTATCTCCAGTACCAAATTCCATCTAATTTCTATTTTACTAGACAAGCAATACCTCCCCTGTACCAGGAAGTTAAAAAAAAAAAATTATTAGCCTAGAAAATGCTCTTGAACTTAATGTACACTTAATCATAGATACGTGGCTAAGTGGTAGTGGGCAAATGAAAGATTACATAACTGTGACAGCCCACTGTGTGGGTGATTCACCTTCAGCCGCAGCAGTATCTAACAAACAACTCCAGCATTCTTATCCGTGTATCTCTGGCTTCACTAAGAGGCATATTACTAAAAACCTGTTAGAAAAATTAAGTCATGTCATAGCAAAGTGGCTTACCCCACTTGGACTCTCCTCAGGATTTGTGATTTCTAATAATGTCACACATATTGTAAAAGCAATACAACTGGGTAAATTCCAAAATTTCCCATGTTTAGCTTACACAATCAACTTGGTGGTGGTACAGGTTTTTTTTTAAATGACAAGGGAATGCAGGAGATTCTGTCTATAGGGACATTTTCGGCATTTTGCAACAGCATGCAGAAGATTGCAGTGACTCTAAGAACAGTTTAATTTCCTTTTCCACCAACTAAAGCAAGAGGTGGTAACAAGGTGGAATTCCACCCTTTACATGTTTTAGCAGAAGGAGGCACAGCAAAAAGCCATCCACAGCTACACAACAAGCCATGACATTGGAAGAGTGTACCTTACTCTAGCACAGTGGAGTATACTTTCCATATTGTGCAAGGTACTGGAACCCTGAGTCAGTTGATTCCCCTAATTATGCTTTTGTAAAAACAGCTCGAGAAATTAAATTAGGAGATTAAGCAAAATGATTCTGCTAATTACTGTATGTTGGATTTGTAGATCAAGTTCTTTCTTCGCTTCACCATTATCCAAGGGTTGACAATATATTAAATTCAGATCACTACATTTTAGCAACCACTCTTGATCCTACAATTGTGTCCTATTAAATCTTTGCTCGTGCTGTGGTATGTACAGTATGCCAACTAAAAGAAGCCCACCATCTGGTGCACGTGCAGTGTTCACACCCACAATCCTATAAGATTGCATGGTGCAAACGGTGCGGCAGTGCAATGTACTGTGTCAGGCATGTGCAGGAAATTCACATTCTACAGCGTGCTGAAAGCAACAACGTAAGTGGACACATTTGTTGGTCAAAGTTGTTCGCTGATATTTTCTTTTCAATTAACCCAGACCTTAAAAGATGCAAAGAGCTCCTGGTGAGAAAGTTGGCAGCTCAAGTGACACATGGCACTACAGCACTTCTTCAGTTTCTCCAGCAACTGCTGCCAGGAAAAAACTCAGCTTCCCCAAAAGGCCAAGTGGTGATGCAAAGGAGTTACATTTTGACATCTGATTGGGTCTAAAAGAATATTTATTACACCTCTACTGTAAATCCATCTAATACGGTCACCATCCAAAGAATGATTTAGGGTTATTTTATTGAGAGTGTTCTAACAGTTATGTCACAGAGTACCTTTGACTACTGGAAGAAAAAAAAACTATTTGGAGGCCCTTGTACAAATTGGCTTTGCAATTGCAATACTTAAGCTGTTTTACCTCAAGTGTTTACTGCAAAAGAATTTTCGGCAGAGCCAGAACCCTGGTCAGCAATAAATATACAGTAGAAGGCTGCTTCCTCATAATGTGGAAAAGATGATGTTCATCAAAATTAACTATAAATTCCATGAGATAGACCCTTACCGGCAATTATGTCAAAGTATAAAGACTGCTGTGATGGTGGATTTCTGCAGGGTTTAATTGATATTTTATGAGACTGATGTAAACACTTATGAGGGTGAGGATGAGGATGGTAATGATGATGACATCTTGCCACTGCAAAGTTGTTAGCTTTGATGCTTTAAGCCCAGTGGAAGCTTGTTTTGTGGGGGCCCAAACAAACTAATCACTTCAGCCACAAAAGTGGCAGTACCTGTCGCTGAACTGCTTGATTTGTTAAACTGTGCATGTCCTTTTTAATATCCAACATAAGGGTGATTGGCAGGGCACAAGGACAATTACATCTTGCACCACTTTTCATTTCTGCCACTGCTGTGTGACAATGTTTCATATATGTGCTGTAATATCTGCCGTGTGTTTGTGCAGCTGCTCTGTTGCTTAGTAATCAGCCAGCTCGCTGCAGCTTTTGGTCTAAACTGGATGAAAACAATATTGTTAGCTTTGAGATGGTCAAAATTGACTGCCAATGACTGGAAATTAATGTTTTTAAGGTTAATAATACCATTGGAACAAAACAAAAAATCTCTACATGTCATTATTTAGAAAAAATATGAAACCAAAATCAGTCACAGCATTTTGGCAAAACAAAAACTAGATGATGAATTAGTACTACAACCAGCAAAAATGATCCAGTGCACATCTCTATTTTTTGTATTTCCAGTTTACACATGCATGTAATTATGTAACACTTTTTTCTCTTATCTATTTTGCTATCATCGCAAATTACAGACATACTGTACATCATAAGTACAGCACATGTAACGCAGAAGGATGTTTGTGTAAACACCATTTGCAATTTTTCTTGGAATGGACAACAACACGTTGACTTCATGAGCAATCTCTCACCAGATTTTGTCCTATATTTTATTTCTCCTTTACCTGCTTTCAGAGTGCAATCTTGACATTGCCTCTCTAAAAAGGTATTCAATCTCCTCCTTTATTGTTTGTGGCACTAGTCAACTGAAATTGAGAGGGAAGGGGGGTCTGAAAATACAATGCTAGTATACCAGAAATAGGGGTCTAAGACTTTCATGTACTGTAGATGTGCCTGAGACAGAAGAGGTAGATTAGGATGATGTAGAGTACAGGGGAGGTTCTGTATATAAAAGTAAATGCCATAATAATATAATATGCATCCTTTCAGCCACGTCAATGTAGTTACAGTATCTGGTAAGATTTCTATTAAGTTGCGCTTCCAATGAATGATAGTCCAGCTGGAACGACCTGGTCAGACCTCCAATGTCTGCAGATGGAGTTGCTTGCACAAAGAAGGGCAGATATTAGCAGACATTGGGGGTAATTCCAAGTTGATCACAGCAGGAATTTTGTTAGCAGTTGGGCAAAACCATGTGCACTGCAGGAGAGGCAGATATAACATGTGCAGAGAGAGTTAGATTTGGGTGGGTTATTTTATTTCTGTGCAGGGTAAATACTGGCTGCTTTATTTTTACACTGCAATTTAGATTGCAGATTGATCACACCCCACCCAAATCTAACTCTCTCTGCACATGTTATATCTGCCACACCAGCAGTGCACATGGTTTTGCCCAACTGCTAACAAAATTCCTGCTGCGATCAACTCAGAATTACCCCATAAGTATTTCAATTCTGTGCTTTATAGAATTTGTTAGTAATGTGACAGCTGACATGCAGTGTGTGTAATATTTGTGTGTGTATTAAGTCACAGTGTAGTGAGGAGCTATTATGTTTATGACATTGGATCCCATTTTGAATTAGTAGTAAAGGAAAGAAAACAAGATACTTTACAGTTTGTGTGTGACAACTCATGTTGCAATGCAAGGAAGGCCAAAAAAGTTATACAGGTTGTGTCTGAAATGCCAGTGGGTGGGTTGAGGGTTGTCTGAAAAAAAACCTCAGCCTAACAATTCCTGTGAGTGCCTAACACTAACTACCCTCCCTGCAGCTCAGACCTATCCCCCTCCACCCACAGCTTACCTATCTGACATCCCGGCAGCCGTCGATCAGCATTGTGATCCTATTCTGTATTCTGTTGATACATCAGCTAGTAAGCCATATTTATTCTATCACTACAAAGCTAATTCATGTGGAAGCAAATGATTTATATTTGCAGGGTATTACTGTAGGTGTCTGGTTTCTCTTCTTTTCAAATTGTCTGAAAAACTGAATGTGACACCTGCTAAAGTGGATCAGCCTGGGAAACCCCTGACCATCACTGTTCTATACAAATATAATAGGAGTCGAATAATAGAATATAAGAGCCATTATGAAGTTTATTATTACGTAACTCCTTGGGTCTTCATCAGTTGGAAAAGAAATATAGATTTAAGAAATGAAATTTCAACTTCATTTCATAATCTACTACATTCTAATTGAATTTCACATACCATTAATGTCAGTTATCTAATATAAGACACATCAATATACCAAGTGCAAAATAATAGTGGCTATTAAGCTGTTTTGTTTTTCTAAAATTTGTCAAAAGTAAAGCCCATATGGAGTGTTACAGTGCTACTCTCTCTCCTTTACCATCGGTAGACTTGTGACCCTTGATAGGGCTCATGAGCAATAATTGACTTACTGTAGGACCTGATACAGCTTCAGTTGCAGTTTTGCTAATTTAGAAACTGCTAGCACTTGCATCCTGGGGGCCGATCAGCATAGGGCAAGGCCACCCAACATGCTTATGGCTGCCAGCGATGCAATCGCAATTCAATTGCGCTCACATCACTGTCTCCATGAAATAAGTGATGTTCCCTGCCTGTGCAGCCCGGCTGGGAAGGCAGGCACAGCACAACCATCTTACGTTGCACGGGCGCACTGAAAACGGGCCAGAACCACCCCCGTTTTGGGTGCCACACTTCCACAAGTCTGTGTCGCCACCCTGACTACCCCAAGAAAGCCTCCATCTGTCAATTTGGGAGAGGCATTTGCATCACTGCGATATGATTGCATCTCTCAGCTGGTGCATGCAAAAAATGGGCCCTGCATATGCTCAATGGCCCAACCACCAGGAGAATGTGATCGCACTGCCACTGTTTGTCTGAATAAGTGAGAAAGGCATAGAATGAGATAAGTGTTTGGAAGGCATGCTGTTCCTTGTAGTGCTAATGGGAGATCCTGGGGGTGGCTCATGGGTAAGTTAGCTCTCTGTCTGGAAGTGTTTTAGTATGAGCCTTTATCATGGGGCCTACTGTAGACAAATCATATGGCCCTATGTGGACACGGCTATTATGTAGTGTTAGGACTGCTGATATCGGAGAAGCCTTGGTGTGGCTCAGCAGCTAAACATGTCTTTGCAAACACATGTGACTAATTCTCTGAAATTCTATTACCATATAGGTTCAGATATGGTTACAGGTAATTTTTTAGAGTGCTGGGGGGATACCAGGGGGGAAAAGCACCCCGCCCTGTGTCTGCTGTTTGTCTGTGACCCATCACCCTCTCTAGCACCTGATATAAAAATCTCCAGAAATGATAGAGCAACTGCCACTGTTTATCTACATGTGTGAGAAAGGCATTGAATGGGAGCAGTATTTGGAAGGCAGGCTGTTCCTAGTAGTGCTAATGGGAGATCCAGGGGGTGGCTCGCGGGTAAGTTAGCTCTCTTACTAAAATGCAGTTCTGTTTCTGCACCAATAAACAGTTGAAAAAAAATATTTGTGTTAAATCAAGGAAACCATCTCTAAATGTTCTGAGTGCTGGGAGTGCCAGTTATAATTAGTTGGTGGTGCACCAGGGTACAGTAGAATCCTACTGGTAGTTACAGTATTAAGAACAAGAAAGAAAGACCCTGTGTTGGCGCACTCGTTATGGACAATATGTAAATTAAAACCTAACTTTTAATTGAAAGCATTTAAAATCATATTTTATGGACAAAAAAATACTCAAAACCCTTTATCCACTATACCATGTATAGTACCGTACTCATAACATTTACATGTACATAGTAAAGAGATAATCTTAAAGTATAATAATTATTAAGGCAAGAAATAGCCTGATATGCAGCAGGAAACCAATAAACCCTATATTAGGGAATTAGCATGCAACACCCTCAAAAAATAATGTAAATCCTAAACTTTGTGGATTAAAGATTAATTACAAATTCACATTTTAGACCAACAAATTAGAATAATGATAAATGTCAAAATAGAAGAAGATGGAAATGAGAAAATGTATGAATCTGCTGTCAACATTAGGCTCGATTATCGATTCACCTAAAACTACTACATATTATCTGGGGGTTACCCTCCAGGTACTGGTCCAGCCCAACACTTTATTGCTTCCAAGATCAAACGAGATTGGCCATTTTAAGTGTGCAAGGGGGATACCAGAAGGGTATAAAAACACCCACCTCTCTGTCTGCTGTTTGTCTGTGATCCCTCCCCTTTTCTAGCACTTGATATAATTATCTCTACGAATGATAGAGCAACTGCCACTGTTTGTCTGCGAGGGTGTAGGTTTTTTTCTGCCCTTGTAACTAATATGGCCATAAGGGATGTAACTAAATGCTTCTCCATGACAGATGAGACAGCAGCCACACTGTAGCATCTGCAACCCCATCTCTAGCTCACATAGGGCAGGCCCAAAATAACAAGTCCAATGACCTAGAGGGTGGGGTGGCTGTAGGGGGTAGTGGAATAGGAAGAGCATACAGAATGTCAAAGACTCTATTGAGGCCTCCTGTGAAAACTATATGAGAATTACACTGGCATGCCAGCTAGTGCAGGGATAGGGAAAGAGGCCACAGAGGTAGCTGTAAGCAGTGTACACAATAAAACATACCAAGCAGCTGAAGGTAATAAAATTGTCAGTGGGGGAGCAGAGTGCTGTAGGTAGGACACAGATGCATACTGAGAGTAAATAAAAAAATTAAAAAAAGAAAAATTACAGATTTGAGGAAGGAAAATAGAAAAGAAGGATCAACATTAACAATAGAGATGTGCGCCAACCTCCCGTGTTTTGGTTTTGGTGTTGGATCTGTATTTGGTTTTGCCAAAACTGACCGTGTGTGTTTTGGTTTTATTTTTGGATCTGAATTTTGAAAAAAATCATAAAAACAATTAACTCCCACCCTTATGTTGGATATTAAAAAGGACATGCACAGTTTAACAAATCAAGCAATTCAGTGATAGGATATTATACTTGTATGGCTGAAGTGCTTGCTTTGTTTGGGCCCCAACAAAACAACTTTTGGAAGGACTACCCCTGATCACTAATGAGGAGGTTGATGATGAGGGTGTTAATTGCATTATAATATTGTATAATAAATTTAATGAACTTACCCCAAAAGACGTAACATGGAGGAGTTGCCAAGATGGCCATCGTCCCTACCTCTACTAACTTTGGCTTCACAAATGGAGCAGATGCCTTCACAAACATTGTCAGGATTTAAGTAAAAATAATACCATGCCCAATAGGTGGCTTTTTTGGTATTATGCCCAGACATCACAATGGCTTTCTTTTTATCATGGGCAATAACTGGAGCCACTAGTGGCTAACTTACACAAACGTCATCATCAACATCCTTAGTGTAAGTTACTAGAACACACATATCCCCCTCATCCTATTCCACTTCCACACATGAATCTTCAATGTCTATGAAGCCCTCATTCGCCATCTTTATTTGTACTGCTACCCACATGTGCACATGGTGCAGAAATGGTGGAAGGAGGTGAAAGAGGTTTCTCTATGAGGACATTGTGTACATGTCAGACTCACACATAGCTGATGTGGACACCCCTAAACATTCCTCAGGAATGTGTGATGGTTCTGAATGCACAGTGTGTTCTACTTCCTTAGTGGTTTTTATTTTTTTACATCTCTTCTATACTCTGGGTGAAATGGTCTTGCATCATCATGAGATGCAGAAAAAGATACCTCACTGAAAGTTGCAGAACCATCACTTAAAGGCTAAGACCTCAGTCTTTCCTGGCCACTTTCATGTTTCTCTGTAGCTTACTTTCCTTTTGATGTATTTTTCTTTACCACTGTAAAACTAAACTGCTTCTTTGATTTTACATGCCGTGACTTAAGCCCTCTAAACCCTTGGACATCGGCCATAGTAAATGATGTTGACAGACTTGTATTGTCATGACTGGTGACAGTTCCTTCAGCCCTAGTGTGTGCTTCCTGCTCTCCTCTCAATTGTTTGTCCTCCATATCTATCAACAAACACAAACCAAGTGGGGTACAGCACACACCACAATTTGTGTAAAAAATGTACCACCTAAAGTGTCACACAATGTGTGTAAGAGTCAGAAATTATATTACACTGCAGTTTAATTTCACCTACAGTGTCACACAACAATACGTGTATGAGTCAGAAGTAGTAATCTAACATGGCAGTTTAATTTTACCTACAGTGTCACACAATAAGTGTATGAATCAGAAATAGTAATCTAACACTGCAGCTTCATTTCATCTACAGTGTCACACAATACATTTATGAGTCAGAAATAATAACACTGTGGCTCACTTTCACCCACAGTGTCACACAATACATGTATTAGTCAAAAATAGTAATCTGACACTACGGTTTAATTTCATCTACAGTGTCACACAATACATGTATCAGTCAGAAACAATAATGCTGCGGTTCACTTCAATCTACAGTGTCACACAATATGTGTATGAATCAGAAATAGTAATATAACACTGCTGTTTAATTTCATTGACAGTGTCACATATGATTAAACACTGCGGTCTGACCCTGACCAGCAGTGTCACAGATAAAAATAATATAGTACACTGGGGTGTAGCACCCAAAAAAACAATATACATACATATATATATATATATATATATATACACACTGCTCAAAAAATAAAGGGAACACTAAAATAACACATCCTAGATCTAAATTAATGAAATATTCTTATTACATACTTTGTTTTTTACATAGTTGAATGTGCTGACAACAAAATCACACAAAAATTATCAATAAAAATCTAATGTATTAACCCATGGAGGTCTGGATTTGGAGTCACCCTCAAAATTAAAGTGGAAAAACACACTACAGGCTGATCCAACTTTGATGTAATGTCCTTAAAACAAGTCAAAATGAGGCTCAGTAGTGTGTGTGGCCTCCACGTGCCTGTATGAACTCCCTACAACACCTGGGCATGCTCCTGTTGAGGTGGCGGATGGTCTCCTGAGGGATCTCCTCCCAGACCTGGACTAAAGCTTCCGTCAACTCCTGGACAGTCTGTGGTGCAACGTGGCATTGGTGGATGGAGCGAGACATGATGTTCCAGATGTGCTCAATTGGATTCAGGTCTGGGGAACGGGCGGGCCAGTCCATATCATCAATGCCTTCATCTTGCAGGAACTGCTGACACACTCCAGCCACATGAGGTCTAGCATTGTCTTACATTAGGAGGAACCCAGGGCAAACCGCACCAGCATATGGTCTCACAAGGGGTCTGAGGATATCACCATTACTGACCAACTGCCAAACCCGTCATGCTGGAGGATGTTGCAGGCAGCAGAACATTCTCCTTGGTGTCTCCAGACTCTGTCACGTCTGTCACATGTGCTCAGTGAGACCATGCTTTCATCTGTGAAGAGCACAGGGCGCCAGTGGCGAATTTGCCAATCTTGGTGTTCTCTGGCAAATGCCATATGTCCTGCATGGTGTTGGGCTGTAAGCACAACCCCCACCTGTGGACATTGGGCTCTCATACCACCCTCATGGAGTCTGTTTCTGATCGTTTGAGTAGACACATTCACATTTGTGGCTTGCTGGAGGTCATTTTGCAGGGCTCTGGCAGTGCTCCTCCTTGCACAAAGGCGGAGGTAGCGGTCCTGCTGCTGGGTTGTTGCCCTCCTATGGCCTCCTCCATGTCTCCTGATGTACTTACCTGTCTCCTGGTAGCGCCTCCATGCTCTGGACACTACGCTGACAGACACAGCAAACCTTCTTGCCACAGCTCGCATTGATGTGCCATCCTGGATGAGCTGCACTACCTGAGCCACTTGTGTGGGTTGTAGACTCCGTCTCATGCTACCACTAGAGTGAAAGCACCGCCAGCTTTCAAAAGTGATCAAAACATCAGCCAGAAAGCATAGGAGCTGAGAAGTGGTCTGTGGTCACCACCTGCAGAACAACCTCCTCTATTGGGGGTGTCTTGCTAATTGCCTATAATTTCCACCTGTTGTCTATTCCATTTGCACAACAGCATGTGCAATTGATTGTCAATCAGTGTTGCTTCCTAAGTGGACAGTTTGATTTCACAGAAGTGTTGATTGACTTGGAGTTACATTGTGTTGTTTAAGTGTTCCCTTTATTTTTTTGAGCAGTGTATATATATATATATATATATATATAATCCTTTGTAAGTAGAACAGAGCACTACTCAATGATTGTGACAATTGTGTGTGTATATATATATATATACATATATATTTAAATATGTATCTGTATACGTTCCACATTATGTGGTTCAACTAATACTTATTGACTTATTATTGCACTTTGTATTCATTATTGATCTAAAGGTCACTACTGTATGTAAATAATGGGTGTAAATATCATTTTCCATTACACTCAGGTGTTTACGTAACCCCTTCACAGAGTCTGTTGTGGATTATATTTTAAACCATTCACTGAGTAAGTAACAGTATTTCTGTCTTTTGATATGTCAATTATGAAATATTTATCTTGTATTTTATGACAATATTTAATCAGTGGTAGCCAAACTGTGGCTCTCGAGCTGCATGTGGCTCTTTCTTTCTTTGCATGCCCACCTCCTGCTGCCCGACTTCTCACTATTTCTAATGGTGCTGGCCTATGATCTAGTCAGAGTTTGTGGACCAGCAGCTAAGGCTCCAGGCAGCTAAGGCTCCAGACCACGAGCTTTGATTGGCTTATGGACCAGCGCCTAATTGGAGATAAACACTGCCACCAGAGACTGAGGGGAGGTAGAGATGCATGCTGCACTCTCCTCCCCTCACAAACAGCAGCAGCCTGAGCAGCATGGTGAGCAGCACTCGGGGGGGGGGGGGGCACTGCGAGGACTTGTGTATCTGGCACTGGGGGCATATCTGGCACTCTAAGGACATGTGTATCTAGCACTGGGAACATATCTGGCACTGTGGAGACATGTGTATGGATACATCAGGCACTGTGAGGACATGTGTATTTGGCACTGGGGGCATATCTGGCAGCATAACTGGCACTGTGGGGACATGTGTATCTGTCAATGGGGGCATATGTATCTGGCACTGTGGGGCATATATGTATCTGGCACTGTGGGGAATATATGTATATCTGGCACTGTGGGGACATATGTATCTGGCACTGGGGGCATATATGTATCTGGCACTGTGGGGCATATACTGTATGTAACTTGCACTGTGTGCTCATGTGTATCTGCCACTGGGAGTATATATTTATAGGGCACTGTGTATGACTTAAAATGGGATTATGACAAAAGATCATACTCCTACAAATTTCATACCAAAAGGTGTGCGCACAAAAATGGGGTGTGTCTTTGTGACAACTAGGCCATGTCCCCATGGCTCTTACCATGCACTATAGATCTTTTCTGTCTCTTTACCTCTGACTGGATGGCTACCCCTAATATATATATATATATATATATACAGGTTGAGTATCCCATATCCAAATATTCCGAAATACGGAATATTCCGAAATACAGACTTTTTTGAGTGAGAGTGAGATAGTGAAACCTTTGTTTTTTGATGGCTCAATGTACACAAACTTTGTTTAATACACAAAGTTATTAAAAATGTTGTATTAAATGACCTCCAAGCTGTGTGTATAAGGTGTATATGAAACATAAATGAATTGTGTGAATGTAGACACACTTTGTTTAATGCACAAAGTTATAAAAAATATTGGCTAAAATGACCTTCAGGCTGTGTGTATAAGATGTATATGAAACATAAATGCATTCTGTGCTTATACTTGGGTCCCATCACCATGATATCTCATTAAGGTATGCAATTATTCCAAAATACGGAAAAATCCGATATCCAAAATACCTCTGGTCCCAAGCATTTTGGATAAGGGATACTCAACCTGTATACATACACTGTATATCACAGTTCTACAAATGTGGCCTTATAGACCTGAGTGGAATTATTTGCATTAATGTAGAAGAAGTATGCATCTAGCTCTTACCAAGCACTCCTAGCTTTGTGGTACTGAGTGTACGAAATGAAAATTTTACCTCTATAAATCTGCTTATATAGTAGTTTTCTCAACATGTCCCTGTTTTTTCTGCTTCTGGTTTTTACATAGAACAACATTTTTATCCTGCTTTATTCTTTAAACCTTCATTCCTGATACATACAGTACATGTATTTATAATCTAATTATTGGTATGTATCAAAACCATATTGGATGATTCCCTTTTCCCTCATCTACATAATTTTTATAAATTATCCTTTTAAAGAATATTTATTTTTATTTTATTTTCTCAACCAGCCAGCATTATCTACCGCTGAAGATGTCCATCTGGATGAAACACGTAGGGTTTTTGCATGCAGTTCTCAAATAAACCAGCAGAATGTCATCCACCTAGTGAGCTCATACCCCTGGGGGTAATAGGTGTGATTATAATATCCATTTATCTGTTAAATTATGGAAAACTTGCAGCCTATTGTATTGTGATATTTTATCTATTACCTCATTTGCACCTCTATGGAAAATAAAAGTTTATTTCCTAAAGTTCATATTGTATTACTGTTGGGTGAAGAATATTTTCAAATGGTATTAACCCCTGTTTTATTGTATTTATTATTCAATAAAGATCATCCAGGTAATGATATTTTGGTTTCCCACTTTAGACTAGCGCCCTCTGTCACTACACTCCATATAATTATTTAAAATTATATATTTAGCTTTTATAACTGGTGCAGAGCATCCCTAGATTGGTAGAGGACCCCTTTATGTACAACAAAGCATGGACCACCTTCAGTGTTACCATACGTGTATGATTAATTATGCAGTACAGTGCCACAGAAAATTAATAGTATAGTACAATATGGTTTAGCACTGAAATATTTACAGTATATATATATATATATATATATATATATACAGATGGAGCCATGCTCATCTAAGGTGGCTCCATCGCACAGGAGCGTTACTGGCTTGACAATGCGATCCACCCGCCTCATCAAGCCAAGAGCACAATGAGACACTTCCATTCACTTGACATGGATGCGCACATGCCCTGGACCCAGCTATATGCACACACGTCCAGACATGGTTGGCGTGGCTCCATCTGTAGAAACCTGCTGATAGGTTGTCTCTGTGACTTGTCTTAAAGGCCCCAGTTGGGGTCGAAAAGTTGACTGATCTATATGCTGAATACTGATGGCTGAATAAAATCTATTTGCATTTTTTTGTGACTGGTGAGTACCCTCCTCTGACCTCAGTGGTCTGAATCTCTACATTAGTGGTTCATCTGTATGTAACCTTTGTGGAGCACCCCCATGATGAACTCTGAATTCTGAATGTGAGTACTATGGGAAACGCATTATGGGGGTCATTCTGAGTTGTTCGCTAGCTGCCGTTGTTCACTGCGTCACAATCAGTGTAAAAATTGGCTAATCTGCGCATGCATATACACTGCAATGCGCACGAGCAACGTACGGGTACAAAGAGAATTGTGGTTTTGCACAGGTTCTAGTGACGTTTCAGTCGCACTGGAAGCCGCAAGAAGATTGACAGGAAGGGGGCGTTTCTGGTTGTCAACTGAACATTTCCTGGGTGTGTTTGGAAAAATGCAGGCGTGCCAGGGAAAACGCAGGCATAGCTTGGCGAACACTGGGCGGGTGTGTGATGTCAAAAGCCAACCCTCCATTATTAGAATCAACGCACATGAAGAGTAAGTCCAGGGCTGGTCTTGTTTTGCACAAAATGTTTTTGCAGGCGCTCTGCTGCACAGGCGTTCGCACTTCTGCAAAACAAAAATACACTCCCCGGGGTGCTACGACAGTGCATTTGCACAGCTGCTAAAAACTAGTAGCAATCGAACAACAAGGAATGACCCCCTAAGCCCACTGCTATAGGTCTAACACTACACAACCATCATAGAATCAAGATAAGGATTTATCTCTGTGCAAAGAGTTTTTTTTCTTGGACCCACCTCCAGCTCTAACTCTGCATGCTCCGTGATATATGGACACACACAAAAATTCTACGCAGACAAGCAAAACTGCATCTACAGTATCTTGTGGAACTGTGTAGGAATCCAGCAACAGGGTAATACCAGCTGATGTGTATTTGATGCGTATGTTTATGGAGGATATTTCCATACCTATATAAAAGTCAGGGATCATGAATGTGGACACTGTCCTAAGGAGCAGTTATATTAAACTATATTTCTATTCTATTCTCTGAAATAGTGGCAATATATATTTATATATGGTTCTCATCATAATATTTCTTCTTAAAAAGTTTATATTGTTATTTAATTTAAAAAAAATATGCAATGAATCCATCGTGCTTGTTTAAATTGGAACAACTCATAGCGCTGGTACCTTTTTGTAATTCTGCAAACATGCAGTAGTAATAAATCTCTCAACAGAGTGAACATCATCCTTGGGTGTGGTTCTCAAACAATTCCAGACACAGCTTTACGGAATCCTGAAAAAAAGAGGAAGTGACTGAAGCCTACTGTACTGTAACTCTCCCAAATATAAGCTCATAAGAGCCTCCCTATTTTATACGTTAGATGGAAATAAAAGTTTAAAGTTATCTGAGGTTGGAATGTGACGAGTGCAAACAATAAAGAATGGTTGCAGCACAGCAGAAACCCCTCCGTAGTGAAGGGGTTATTATCTTATTTTCAGTTTAGTCCTGTGCTTACTGTATATAGATTTTGTGCCTCCTCCGCAATATATGTCACATGATGATATTTATTCACATGTATAACAAATTTATAAACAAGCACATACATTGGAATTCTAACTGCAAAATTGAAGAATACTACAGTTTACAATTTTTTTATTTTAAATCTACTGTATATTCTTATTATAAATACATCTTGAATATGAGTTGTTATTAAATAACATTAATTATAATTAAGTTTCCATTTTACAAAAGCGCTTTTGAAGTCTTTATTCCGCAGGCTGTAGATGAATGGATTAAGCAATGGTATCACCACAGTGTACAGCAGCGACAATATCTTACTGGTGGCCAATAATTGTCCTTTGGTTGGAACCACATACACAGAAAAAAGAGTCCCAAAAAATATACACACAACAGTCAGGTGGGAGCTGCAAGTGGAGAAGGCTTTCTGTCTACCACTGATGGAGCGGATGTTTAGGATGGTGGTGATGATGAACACATAGGAGAGAATAATCATTATGAATGGGAATGTGATAATAAATATGCCAATTAGAGCTGCTTGCATTAGAATTTGTGAAGTATCCGAACAAGAAAGCATTAGAATAGGAGGGAAATCACAGAAGAAATGGTCAATAAGACTTGGTCCGCAAAAGTCTAGCTTACAAATATGTATAACATTTATTCCCATAAGGAAGACACTTAATGACAATGAAAGAAATACAGAAATTCCACAAAATGTTTTGCTGACTATAGCGTTATATCGCAGTGGGTTACAGATAGCCAGATATCGGTCATATGACATCACCATAAAAATGAAACATTCTGATGCCTCTGATACAGCAAACACATAAAACTGTGATATGCAGGCAGCAAGAGACATGGTGCCACCATCATGCAGGACAATGTGAAGCACATAAGGGAGAATGTTTGTGGCCATTAGAATGTCCAGTACAGACACCTGTGTGATGAAGAAATACATTGGAGAATGGAGAGTTTTGCTCATTGACACTAAAGCAATGATAAGAACATTACCGCATATGGTGAAACAATAAACATTGAGTAGAAGCAAGAACAATATAATATTAAAGCTGTGAAGATTTGGAAATCCCAGGAGAAAGACGTAAGAGATATTGTTCTCATGCATTCTGTGAGCAAAACCTGAAAGATACACATACTGTAAGATGCCACAACCAGTGATAACCCATCCAATCACTGTACAATCATATTTACTGTACATTTATTTGATCAGCTATATATGGAATAGTGTATGACATTGTGATTTTTATCATGCTTAAAAAGATTGACCTCCTCTAGGAAAAAAAGTATTATTACATCTTAAAATATTAATGTACATAAAATAAATCACCATTGTTCTATGAGAAATTATCATTAGACAACATCTGCAAAAAAAGGTACTCCACAAAGATGTACTTTTTCATAAATATACAATCACTAAATATATAGTACTTGATGAATCAGTGACATTGACCTACTGAGTCATCACCCTCTACATACACTATCTACAATATCAATGTTGATAGTCAAAATGTTGATACCTGGGAAGTTGACAGTTAAAATGCTGACATATGATGTGACAGTGAAATGTTGAAAATAAAAATGTTAGGGTAAGCATCAGGGATAACATTGAATGTTGACATTATGTACCTGCAACATTTTGGATGTCTGCAATTTGATAGTTTCCACATTGTGCTATAGTTGACATTTTGCAAGTCAAACATTGTGATTGTTGACACTGAGAACTTGTCAACACATTTTCTCTATCAACAATATAGTAATGATCTGATTGTTAACATTGTGATAGTTAAAAAAAACATGTAGAAACTAAACTTATTACCCCAGACACATCTGATGCTAAGCAAGCTCTTCATATAAGAGCAGAAATTCACCAGCTGAAGCAATACCCTATTACATCCATTGCCAATTTTTCAATGGCAACTCATTCAAATTCTGATCTCTGACACACCAGGTGGGGTAAAACAAATGATTGAGGATCTAAGTAGACTAGAGGAATGGTCAAGAGTCTGGCAATTACAGTTTAATGCCAAAAAATGCAAAATCATGCACTTGGGTCTCAAAAATCCTAAAGCTATATACAGTATTAATGGCACTATACTGGAAACTACTGAGGAGGAAAGGAATCTAGGAGTCACAATTTCAGGTGACATAAAAGCAGGTAAGCAATGTAACAAGGCAATGAGGAAGGCTAGTCAGATGCTTGGTTGCATTGGGAGAGGAATCAGCAGCAGAAAGAAAGAAGTAATAATGCCACTGTATAGGTCATTGGTACGGCCTCATCTAGAATACTGTATTCAGTTCTGGAGGCCATATCTTCAAAAGGATATTAATACATTAGAAACTGTACAAAGGAGGGCAACTAAAATGGTGCATGGCCTACATCACAAAACATACACAGAAAGACTAAGAAATCTCAATATGTATAGTTTGGAGCAGAGAAGGGAAAGGGGGGACATGATAGAAACTTTCAAATATATCAAGGGTTTTAACAAAGTCCAGGAGGGAAACGTTCTCCAAATGAAGAGAAGCAATAGGACACGAGGACATGCACTGAGACAGGAGGGGGGGAGGTTCAGGAGGAATTTGAGGAAAAATTACTTCACAGGGTAGTGGACAAGTGGAATAGCCTCCCATCAGAGGTGGTAAAGGCTAAGACAGTAGAGCAATTTAAACATGCATGGGATAGACATAAGGATATCCTTACAAAGAAATAAGGATCAAATAAGGTTAGTGATAAAAAAAAAAATATAAAAAAAAAAAAAAAAGGGGGCAGACTAGATGGGCCAAGTGGTTCTTATCTGCCGACAAATTCTATCTATAGCTTAACGATTATGTAACAACATAAAACTTGAAAACAGCCAACATACTCTGAAACATTCTTAGAACTTAATTAGCCTAGTTAGCAAAATTGTAGAAAAAAAAAACTAAAGCTTAACAAGAGAGATCACAAGCTTTTTCTTAACTCAACTAATTCTATCATAAGAAAATGAGTTATCTAACCATGATCAAACTAGTAATATCTGATGGGGAATGACATTAGAACAAAAGTGACAGACCAGCCAGGTCTATCTCAAAGTAAAAGAAGCAAAGACTAACATAAAGAACTCTTCGGTAGAAGGGGGAAATAGATACAGTGAGACACAATTACATCAGGCATACTCTACTGTATGTTATGATGCTCCACTGGTAAAGGTTTTTGGCTGTAAAAATCCCACACATTTTATTGGTGGCAGCCTTTCCTTCTTCCAGGAATCAACTATAATGGGAAGTCTTCCTTCCTTTGTAGTTTGTACACAATGCGACATATTAAGAGCATATAAAGAAGCCAAAGGAAAGCAAGTTTTTAGTTTATTTTTATTTTTTGGCAAAATACTGTTGGTCATTATATATTCACTCTGATGTGGTTTATCTTTGATAGCTTTTAAGGATATTGAATGTGTTTTTATATATATATATATATATATATATGATGGATTTTTGTAGAATTTTGGAATTGTAAACTCGGTTATTTTTTGAGTATATCTATTAAATGTCCTTTTGAAATAATTTTTAGTGATAGTTCGAGCATTGCTTCTGGTCTATTTCTTTGTGTTGCTGATTTACGCTTCATCAAAGGACATTATATTGCATCCATCAAAAATTCTATAAAAAATGGTGCAAATAAAATCAAGAAGAAAAGTAGCAAAAACCATAAAAGAAAAATGATTTTAACCCATTGGATATACCAAAAACATTACCTTGTTATTATGAAGATTTAGGGAATGTCCCAAACACACCCCAACTTTGAAATTATTCTGTAAAAAATTAACAGCTTAATTAACCCACCTAAATATCAATTAATATACTGTAAAATGATCAAGTAAAAAATTAGACGATACACTACAAACAATCACCAAATGTTACGTACCTGGCACCAACAGCTCTTCTAAAATATTTCTACATTAATTTTCCTTGCAAGATTAGATCAGTAATATAGCATGTCACAGAAGATATGCTGGAAGCACAAATGTCAGATTTACAGAACCAACCAGCAGCAATATTAAAATCTGAAATAAAAATTTTGATTTACAGTACACACAACTTTGACAAATGAAAAGTAAAAAAAAAACTATTTGGGAAAACTCTCACTCTATAACAAGTAGTTTGTTTATTTTTTCTGGAAAGTCAGCAAAAGTCCTATACAGAATCTATTGGACAGTAATCTATATTCTGACCAAGATCTGCTATAACCTGTATGTTTAAGTACCCATGTGTTCTTCTAAGAATCACTAAAAGACAAAATATTTTAAAAAAATCAAATGACTATGTTATTATCTCTATTCAACTATACTAAACACTAAAGTAAGCCAAAAATGAAAATAACAAATGTACACTAATTCAGAATATATTGACATTTACCTGGTTTAACTCTCACTGCATACTTCTATGTTTGACATTTATTCAGCAATAAAGCAGTTTGATAATGCAGAAAAAAAATGGTGTAGTCAGTTTACAACCCATTGTGGAAGCCACCTCTTATATATTCTCAGATATATCTTATGTGATCTTGTTAATCTGGTGAGACACCATGAAGACTCTCTTGTGTGTCATGTAAATAGTCTTAAGAGAAGACAATAATTGGAGAAATGTTTTTGAAGATTAATTCACCATCTCATTAATGTTTTCTTATTTGTAAACATATTATTAATGGATAATGAAGAATTCAAAATTGACTTTAATTTCTATCTGTAATTATTAAATTATTTTGCATAGGAAGAACATTTTTTTCTCCTCTTTCAACTGCATGTCTATATATGTTTTTCCAATCAAAACCTATAATTTCGGACTTCCGGTTCCGGCCTCATGGAGTACTGAGCTCCGTTTTGAGCTCCGCTCACTGCTCCCCAACAAATACCATTTTCACGGCTTTTAAAGCCTCGTTTTGACTCCGGAGTGCCCCGCAGTGCCCCAGCTACCTATCCTGCAGCAAATGGATAAGTTTCTGGCCCCGATGACGGCGCACCCCCAGCCGGACTCACAGCAGCAGCCGCAGCCTCCACGCCAGGAGAAGCGACGTGCTGCAGGGACGATGACGGCGGACACCGCTGGTGATAGCGCTCCCCCCCTCCACAAAAAGTCTGCAGCTGAGGGACCTGCTTCTGGGGGCCAAGTAAGTGCCGGTAATGAAACCCCTGTGACCTACACAGATGTAGTGGCAGCCATAACAGCCACCATGACACCACTCCTCTCCAAGGCTGTAGCTGACATCACCAGCCAACTTCAACACCTAACACACAGAGTCTCTAAAACAGAACAGCAAATCACTGTAGTCTCCCATGACGTCGAGGGCTTGCAGCATACAGTAAAACGCCTCACTAATGACAATTACCAGCTATGGAACAAGATTGACGACATTGAGAACAGATCGCGTCGTAATAACATTAGGCTGGTCGGTCTGCCCGAATCTGTCAAGGGACCGGCACTGGCCCATTTTGTCCGCAACACCCTCCCCTCGCTCCTAGGCATAGAGTCAGTTTGCCAGGACATGGTTATAGAGAGGGTACACAGGGTGGGCCCGACACCGACCCCTAACAGACCGAGACCCCGCGTTACTCTGTTCCGCTGCCTCAACTATTTACATAAGATGGAGATCTGGTCGGCCTCTCGCAAGGCCAAAACCCTGTCGTGGGAGGGACATAAACTGCACATATTCCAGGATTATTCGGCAGAGCTGTCGAGCGCCAGAAAAGGTTTTTCCCCTGTATGCTCTAGACTGGTGGCAGAAGGACGCAAATTCGGCCTGTTATACCCGGCGAGGCTCCGCATCTACGAGGGTTCCTCATTCAAGGACTTCTCCAACCCCCCGGATGCATTGGCATATCTCCAGGAGCTGTCCCAGGCGAAAGAAGCCGACATCACTGATTCCACAGAATGACGTTTTAAGGCCCTAACCTAGTTATACTATGCTTTGACTTTTTAAATGAAAAGCATCTACATTGCCGTTTGCTGCATATGCAGATTAAGTTCTAAGAATTATGATATGTTTATATGTTCATTTATATACCATATGGTGTACTGCGGGGACCTCCTGGTCACCCTTATATATTTAGTTGCACACTGGGGAGCAGGGACGGATCTACCCCTCCCTGCCGGATGTATTTCTTGTTTTGCACACTGTTATTATTCAACTATTGCGGAAGTGCGGCACCAGACTCTAACATCTGGTTGCCCTCTCTCATGTATGCTCTTCCCCTTTTTCCCTGTATCTCTCCCCCTATTTCTGCTGACACCCTTTACCCCCCTTTTCATTTCAGCACTACTCTAAGTTCTGTGAAATGGTTGGATGCTGCAATAATGCATAATACGCTCATGCTGAAGGCTGCTACCCTTGACCCTCTATGTTTTAAACCATTTTTCCTGTTTCTCCCTGTTTCCAGGAGGGATGCCTGATCTCCGCTACGCTACATGGAATGTTGGAGGTATAAACTCCCCAGCGAAAAGGAGAAAACTCCTGATATATTTACAAAAAAGTGGCGTTGACGTGGCATTCCTCCAGGAAACTCACCTGACCCCATCTGAAACATTAAAGCTGGGAATATTAGGCTGGTCCGTATTGGCATTCTCCTCCTACAACTCCAGAGCCCGTGGTGTAGCCATCCTGGTGCGCCGATCTCTACCATTTGAAATACACAACATCACTGCAGACGACTCAGGTAGATTTGTAGTAGTATCTGTAGATTTGTTGGGCAAAAAATTTATTCTAGCTAACATATATGCACCCCCCCCTTGCTCCAAGTCCTACCTCCGACAACTAATTGCCCTCCTGACTCCTTTCATGGGAGATAATCTCATCATTGGAGGAGATTTTAATTTGATCTCTTCTCCACTCCTAGACAAATCCTCAACACGTAAGATCCAGCACACTACACTCCCCAAAATAGGCATCCCCTTTTTCTCATCCACTCTACAGGTTATTGACCTCTGGCGAGCCCTAAATCCAACAGAAAGGGAATACACCTGCCTCTCAGCGGCGCACGGCTCTCTCTCCCGCATTGACTACTTCTTTATCTCCCATACTCTCTTTCCTCAAGTCACTCAATGCACCATTGCCCCCATTTCCCTCTCTGATCACGCCCTGGTTACCTTTACTGCCCATTTCCCTGATGACAGAGACACCACCAAACTATGGAGATTCCCCTCCAGATTCTGCAAGTCTCTCACTTTCAAGTCCTTCTTGGAGGCTGCCTGGGACGACTATTGCACCAACAACTCTGAACACATTAATTCCGATCCATTTCTGTTCTGGATGTCGGCAAAAGCAGTACTCAGAGGTGCAATTTTTTCTTTTACCGCAGCTTCCAACAAGAAATACTCGGCTCAATACATATCACTACAAGACGCCTTATCCCAATCTTTTCAGATATATAAATCATCCCCCTCACCAACCACAAAACAGGCATACCTGACATCCAAAACCCACTTTGATGAATTCCTATCGGAAATGGGCGACAGGTATCTGTTCTCAGTTCATCATAAATTTCACAAGTTTGGCAATAAAACGGGACGGTTACTCTCCAATTTACTAAAGGGCACTTATTCCCCAGCGATCGTGCACCCCCTTCGCACCACACAAGGTACTCTAACCTCTACGAACAAACAGATAGCCCAGATTATGCATACTTTCTACTCACAGCTTTATACGTCAAAAGGACCAAACGTGCCTCCACAATTAATAAAACCCCAGTCCAACACCCTCTCTCACCCTCCGGAGCCCACTCACCCTCCAACCCCTTCAGGGACACACCAGTCCTCCCCCTCCTTTTGGGAGGCTCTCCCTTACCCTGTCCTATCGACAGAAATAGCTTCTCAACTTCTATCCCCAATCACTCTAACTGAAGTCCGCCTGGCAATAGGGCAATTGAAACCTCATAAGGCCCCAGGCCCGGATGGCTATACTGGGGAATTTTATAAACTCCTCCAACACAAATTTGATTACATCTTAGTCGAGGTTTTCAATTCCTTGTTGCTAGGGAAGACACCCCCTCCACATTTCAACTCAGCCATCCTTAAATTACTCCCCAAACCTGGAAGGGATTTGTCGCTTCCTGGCTCTTATCGCCCAATATCCCTGCTGAACCTGGATTACAAGCTGTTTGCAAAAATTTTAGCTGACCGTCTAAAACTCACACTCCCCCACACCATACACCCGGATCAGACCGGCTTCATAGTCGGCAGACATTCAGTGGTCAATGTGAGAAAGGTGATAGCAGCATTGCACTCCCGTCAACCAGATTCACCTAATTTGGACTCTGCCATCCTCTCTCTAGACGCAGAAAAAGCCTTCGACCTAGTCGAATGGCCACATCTTTATGCTACCCTACACCGATTTGGCTACCCGGATCCCTTTATCAAAGCTATCAGTACCCTCTATTCATCCCCAGCCACCCAAATATCCTGCAACGGCTTCCTCTCAAACCCCTTCTCTATTGGGAAAGGCACAAGACAAGGCTGCCCCCTATCCCCTCTCCTATTCGCCATTGCCCTAGAGCCCTTAGCCATTGCCCTCAGACTCTCTACCTCTTACACCGGTATATTTGTTGGCAAAACTGAACTTAAGGTCGCCCTATTTGCAGACGACATGCTCTTATTTATATCCAACCCACTTTCGTCTATCCCCGAAATTTTACGCCTAATCTCGGACTTTGGTGCAACAGCAGGCTACAAGATTAATGCTGAAAAATCAGAACTACTTCCTCTAAATATTACCCCCTCCTTGCTCACCACACTTACGCAAACCACTACCTTCACGATCACTCAATCACACTTTAAATACCTGGGAATAAACATTCCACGAGACAACACACGTATCTATGAGCTAAATTTCTCCACGGTTATCTCTGCTGTCCTCACCAAACTTGAGGGCTGGGCTACTCTCCCCCTATCTATGTTGGGACGGATCGCAGTCCTTAAATCAGTAATCTTCCCAAAAATCTTTTATATCATGCAGTCTCTCCCAATTGGCCTCAGAGACCTGGACAACACCAAGCTGCGCAGAGCCATGACCCGTTTTATCTGGCAAGGGAAAAAGCCTAAAATAGCTTTTGCGAAGCTGGTGATGGACAGGTCGGAAGGAGGGTTTGGAGTCCCAGACTTTATATCGTATTCCCTTTCAATTTTCATGCGATATGCCTCAGACTGGCTACTGGGTAAGAGCACTTATACAGACCTTACACTAGACACTGACGCCTTTAGCCCATTCTCCCCTGGCGCTCTTCTACACACAAAAAAGGCCCTGATCCCATCCTCCATCTTGGAACACCCTCTATTCAGGGACACCTATTTTAGCTGGGTGAAAATTCATAAGAAATTGAAACTAGACCATACTACCTCTACATATATACCTCTCTGGGGGAATCCATCCTTCCCTCCTTCTCTTCACAACACTCTATTTCTCCAATGGCGGGAGAGGGGGCTGTGCTCCGCTTCACAGGTTTTCGACCCAGGTGGACACATTACACAATTTGAAACGCTGAGAGACAGATATTCTCTACCCTCCTCCCACTTCTTCATGTTTCTTCAAATGAGACACTACCTCACATCACTCAATCTCAGCACCTCTTCTACAACTCACCTATCCCCACTAGCAAAAGTCATGAAGCAATGGGAGACTAAACCCTATAAAATTAAACAGTTATATACTCATTTAGTGAACATTCCCTCCACAACATATCTCCCAAAACTAGTTGCCGCATGGCAATCAGAGGTTTTAGACATCACCTCCTACGAACATTTGCTAAGCCACCACCAGCGCACCCTATCCATTTTGAACTCCGCATACCTTCAGGAAGTACATCTTAAAACCATACATAGGGCATACTTGCCACCTTATAATCAGGATGCCGACAACCCCTCCAACCCCAACAAATGCCCTAAATGCAAAGGGGCTAAAGCCACATTCTACCACTGTCTCTGGAGTTGTGCTAGGATCCAGCGCTTTTGGAACAAAGTAATGGGATTCATTAATACCAAATTCCACATCTCCCTACGGCCTGACCCGAGGGCATGTCTTTGTATGAATTTTTCCACGTGGAACTCCATTCCTGGGGTTAAGTCATTGTATCCTATGTTTACCATGCTATTTACAATCGCAAAAAAGATGATCCTGAAGCGCTGGGTTGTTAAATCCATCCCCTCTCTATCTGAAGTTTTAAAAGTTATGTTGACATATATTTATTTTGACCGCAAGACCACTGTTATCACAGGTTATTCCGGCCTTGCGGGGTTTCACAAAAAATGGAGTCCATATCTGTCCACACTTGATCAGGACACCCAAGCACAGATAACTTCAGTTTTTGAGAATCCCCTCTGGAAGATGTCTAAAGGAATCACTAGATGATGCCGTTTATAGGATTGTACTATACCTCTGTTCTAAATAACAACTTTTCATCCTCCCTTCTTCCCCTCCTTGGTTACACCCCTGGCATATCACCTTTCTAGCTTCCATGCCATACCTACCCACATACCTTCTTTTTCTTTCTCTTTACACTCTCACTCTCAATATATTTACCTCTAACTCTATATGTCGGCCTTCACTCTATGAACATTAATGTCGAATGTTGTAGCATCCCCCCTCTTACCCGACATCCCGGGTTCACGCCTGGGAGACACCCTACTCAAGTAGGTATACATCAATTGTTAGTGCTCTGACTCTACCTACCCCCCCCCCCCCTCTCACCTCGCTCTTCTCCTCCCTTCCCTTCTAAACCCCTTACCCCAAATTCTCTCTCTAAGACTCGATGTTATTTGTTAACTTTTTGCCTCAAACTGTCTGGTTCTCACCTACGATAGCCTACAACTACATAACACCACTATTCGCAGAGATCCAATACCCTGAGACAATAGGCTGTTAAGTTGTACTTACCTCAACGCTCTTGTATTTTTGATTGTCGATTGTGTTGTTACATTTGCACTCGAAAAACTTAATAAAAACCAGTTTTGCAAAAAAAAAACAAAAAAAAAAACCTATAATTTCTGCTATTACAAAATGTTAAAGAATAAGGCATATTTTAATAGAATAGTTGGAACATTTTAGGTTAAAATAATAATTATACAAAAATAAAACAATGAAGTGATTCATCTTATGACCATATACTTTAGTAAAAACTTTCATAGCCTCTTATTCTCTATGCTTATATTTACTGTACACTAAGTGACAGAAAAATTAAGTAATTGTTGCCTTAATGGGATTTTTAGAAAGATAACAAATTCATAATCATAAACACACACACACACACACACACACACACACACACATATATATATATATATATACACACACACCTGGCGCCATCAAATAATATTTATGTATTATTTTTTTATTATAAAGTGACAATGTAGTTTGATTTATATAAATATTGAGTCCAGGGAGTTGTCTTCAATGAATGATATCGAGATTGAGGCCTGAATTGCAGGTTTCTGAGCTGTATGGGGTCACACAGCACTATTGAAAGCAAGGCTTGACCCACATTCTGAGTACGCATGCGCAGACTGGGAAAAATTATATTTAAATGCTAGAACACCTACAGGTGCACTCTGACCACCAAGGAAGCTGCTGAAATGCCTTTGGAGGTGGAGAAACGCATTTGGAGAGAGGAGATGACACTTTTGCGGACACTGCAGCACTTATCTGCTTATGCCTAAAAATCTTGGAGCCAGCCGGGCACTGTGTTACTAACAGACCCCATTGCAAAGGGGAGAAAATGAGTCTCATACTTATGAGCCCAGGGGAAAAGCTGCCTGCTGAAATAGCTTACTGGGAGAGGTATTTTAATTGATTGCATTGCATGGTGCTTTCTATATATCTGCTGGCTTTGATATTGTCATTCTACTGTTGGAGTCTACTTATTGTCATTCTACTGCTGGATTCTTCTTATGTGCTGTTTTGCATGAACTCTTATAACTAACCATTGTGGAAGTGCTAACACTTTGGAGGAAGTCTGCTGCTTTACTAACTTTACTAAAATTCCAAACATGTATTCCAGTTTTATGATTTCTAGCTAAAGCCTTATAGGGACTACTATTGAATTGATCATTCTGAGTAGTAGTATCTTTTTAATGTGGACTATTTATGCTTAGATCTGTGATTATTACAACGCTGCAGCTGAGTTATATAATATAATTGTATATTTTTATGTATTATATGTAAATTTTATGATACTGGCCATTACCTGTGTATTGTAATTAGTTTTAATTAATTTGTGATTATATAAATGTATATCATAGTTAAAAGTGCTGTCTCAATTTTTCGCCAAATTCATAATCAGTTCTAAAACCTGAAATTGTTTAAGATAACAGAATATTCAGGTTCTCACCGATGTGTGGTACAGATGCTTGTTTTTAAGTCAATTGGTTTTTATTACCCATTTGAGATGCCTGGTGCAAAAAGGTGGAGATTATCCCTTTGGTTTATTGGCCAATCCAAAGAACCTAAAATATTTTAAAAATCATTCTTATAGAATATGAAACATATTACTTCAAAGCATAATTTTCATAATAAATGTTTGTGAGAACAAAAGTGGACAAAAGTGCCATTAATACAATCCCAAAATCATACTCCTTGGTGTATATATATATATATATATATATACAATATGCTAAACCAACAACACTCATTCATATGACCACAACATTTAAATAAAAACATCATACAAATTTAGCACTCACCTAATATTAACACTTCAAACTGTAATTAATCTGAATTCAGGGAACATTAGTTTCAAAATATTGCAATAGTTTGTTAAGATGACCCCAGCCACTTCCCAGCCATTCCCATTTGGTCAGTCCCTACATTGACTTTCAAAAATCTGAGCATTGCTCTCAGGCATATTTTGGATTTTAAATAGGCAGTATGCTTCTATAATGGGTTTAGGACCTGTACCACTCTTTTAAAGATACAGGAACCACACCCAAGCATATCAGTTACTGAACACCTGGGGAATTTCTTAACATTTAATTTACATATGGACAATAGGGGTGCAAGAAAAAGTGCAACCAAATCATTTTATATAAACGATAGGCTAGAACTCACAGCACTCATAAATCCACGGTGCCAGTGATATTTGGTACCACACAATTGAAATAAAAATCATACAAATTCAGCACTCACCTAATATTAACACTTCAAACTGTAATTCATCTGAATTCAGGGAATGTTAGTTCCAAAATTTGCAATAGATTGTTAAACTGACCAGACACTTCATGCAGGGCCGTAACTAGACATTTTAGCACTGTGTGCAAGATAGAACATTGGGGCCCGACCCTTTATGTAAAACAGGGCCAGTGCACACCTTAGGGGTAGTGCGCACCTTAGGGGCAGTACGCACCTTAGGCGCGTGCAAAAAATATGGGGTTGTGGCTTCATTGGGAAGGGGTGTGGCCACAAAATAATACAAATTAATTTTACATATTATAGTAGTCTCCATTATTCAAATTACACTGCACAGTAGCTCCACTACACCAGGTAGAGCCCTTTTTACTCATTGCGACTGACAGATTCCCCGTTTTACACACTACGTCAGACAGCGTCCCCTTTTTACACATTACGGCAGACAGAGACCCCTTTTACACATTATGGCAGACAGCATCCCTTTTTACACATTACGGCAGACAGAGTTCCCTTTTTACACATTACAGCAGACAGCGTCCCCTTTTTACACGTTATGGCAGACAGCATCCCCTTTTTACACATTACGGCAGACTGCGTCCCATTTTTTACACATTACAGCAGACAGAGTCCCCTTTTTACACATTATGGAGACAGAGTCCACCTTTTACACATTACAGCAGACAGTTCCCCTTTTTACAAATTACGACAGACTGCGTCCCCATTTTTACACATTACGGCAGATTATCCCCTTTTTACACATTACGGCAGACAGAGTCCACCTTTTACTCATTACAGCAGATAGTCCCCCGCTTTACTCATTACGGCAGACTGCGTCCCTTTTTTACACATTACGGCAGACAGCATCCCCTTTTTACACATTACGACAGACAGCATCAACTTTTTACACATTACAGCAGACTGCGTCCCCTTTTTACACATTACGACAGACAGCATCCCCTTTTTACACATTACGGTAGACTGCGTCCCCTTTTTACACATTACGACAGACAGAGTCCCATTTTTACACATTACGGCAGACAGCATCCCCTTTTTACACATTACGACAGACAGCATCCCCTTTTTACACATTACGGCAGACTGCGTCCCCTTTTTACACATTACGGCAGACAGAGTCCCCTTTTTACACATTACTGCAGACAGCATCCCCTTTTTACACATTACGGAGGACAGCATCCCCTTTTTACACATTATGGCAGACAGAGTCCACCTTTTACACATTACAGCAGATAGTACCCCTCTTTACACATTACGGCGGACTGCATCCCCTTTTTACACATTACAGCAGACAGCGTCCCCTTTTTACACATTACGGCAGACAGCATCAACTTTTTACACATTACGGCAAACTGCATCCCTTTTTTACACGTTGCAGCAGATAGTCCCCCTTTTACACATTACGGCAGATAGTCCCCCTTTTAACATATTACTGTAGACTGTATCCCCTTTTTACACATTACAGCAGACAGCATCCCCATTTTACACTTTATGGCAGACAGAGTATCCTTTTTACACATTACGACAGACAGCATCCTTTTTACACATTACGGCAGACTGAGTCCCTTTTTTACATATTACGGTAGACAGCATCCCCTTTTTACACATTATAGCAGACAGCATCCTTATTTTACACTTTATGGCAGACAGAGTCTCCTTTTTACATATTACGGCAGACCGCATCCCTTTTTACACATTACGGCAGACTGCGTCCCTTTTTTACATACTATGGTAGACAGCGTCCCCTTTTTACACATTATGGCAGACAGCAACCCCTTTTTACACATTACATCAGAAAGAGTCCCTTTTTTACACATTACGTCAGAGTCCCCTTTTTACACATTACGGCAGACTGAGTCCCGTTTTTTACACATTGCGGTAGATAGTCCCCCTTTTACACATTACGGCAGACAGAGTCCACCTTTTACACATTACGACAGAGTCCCCATTTTACACATTATGGCAGACAGAGTCCACCTTTTACACATTACAGCAGATAGTCCCCCTATTTACACATTACGGCAGACTGCATCCTTTTTACACATTGCGGCAGATAGTTTCACTTTTACACATTACGGCAGAATGTATCCACTTTTTACACATTACGGCAGACTGTGTCCCACTTTTTACACATTATGGCAGAGAGCATCCTATTTTACGTCAGACAGTTTCCCTTTTTACACATTAAGGTAGACTGCGTCCCCTTTTTACTCATTACGGCAGATAGTCCCCTTTTTTACATATTACGGTAGACAGTGTCCCCTTTTTACACATTAGGTAGACAGACCGATAAACAGATAGACAGATAGACAGACAGACAGACAGACAGACAGATAGATAGATAGATAGATAGATAGATAGATAGATAGATAGACAGATAGATAACAGGGCCAAAACTAGGATTTTCGGCACCCGGGGTGAGGCAATAATTTGCACCCCCCCTTACAAAAAAAAAAAATCCAAATTACGCCACACATTATATTACACAATAGAGCCCCTTATTCACAATATACCGCACATTACTATCCCATATACATCTTGTGCTACACAGTAGTAATGCGTGCAGGCAGGGGCGGATCTGGATTATTGTTTTAGGGGGGTTGAACAGTTAATCCTGGCAGTGCGATCAGCGCAGCAACTAATGGAGCAGTGGTGGTTTAAGAAATGTGTGTGTGTGTGTGTGTGTGTGTATATATATATATATATCTGTTAAAAGGCGGCGCTATTAGATGCACTGCCTGAGGGCAGCACGACTGGAGAACAACGACTGGAGAACACTTGGCGAAGTATTCTATGTGTGAGCATGTGAGTGCCGGTATAACAGAGAGAGAGAGAGAGAGAGAGAGACTGCATCATACAGAATATATTAAATTAGCTTTAAAAAAGAAAGTGAATAAAAAAAATCCCACTGCATAGGGCCATCTAATGACCCTAATAAGCACTAGAGACGTTTGCAGCTACAGGTATAGACAGGTTTGCAGATACTGATAGAGGACCCATATAATAGCATTGTACATACATGGTTTAAGTCTGTAGGATAAGAGACTGCTGGGTTGTGGGCTGTGCTGCTACAGAGAGCTTTCATAGGACATCCTGCACGCTGTCAGTGTGATATATAGCTGCTGCTGCTGCTGCTCGCCTGGATCTGGCACGCTCACTGTACGCTGCTCTGCAGTCGATAGATCTAGACTTCAGCAGACAGCATAATGGATCCGTAAATCTCTGATGCCGGCAAAGGAGAAAGCAGAGATTTCAGACAGCGGGGACTTACTGCAGCTGTCTGAGGGTGCTGAATGGGAATCTCGCGCCCATACAAATCCGGCACCCAGGGCGTATGCCCCCCTAGCCCCCCCCCCCCCTAGTTACGGCCCTGTAGATAATTACCATCTATCCGCTGGCTCAGTAAGTCAGGCTCCTCGGTGCTGGCAGCTTCAGAGGCAGGGAGTAAGGAGGAGGAGGGACGGGGACTCGGGGGCTACAGTAGCACACTGTAATTGCCGTCAGTGCCACAGCAGCTGTCCTTCTCCTTTTGCATTGGCTGGCAACTGCCTCTGTGAATGGTGGGATAAGGGAAGCACATCCCAGCATTCACAGCAGCAGCGTCAGTTTACTGTATGTTGAAGGAGAGGGACTGCTGCAATGGTTCTGCTGACATTTACATAGCACTGCTGTAGCTCCTTCCCTCCTCCCCCTCCCTCCTCCTCCTTCTCCACTGCTCCTCTCCTCCTCCGGCACAGGCGGCTTGTAATGAGTCAATTTGACTCCTTAAAAGCTGCTAACTTTAGGGAATAGGGACCGTTGCGCCCTCAGGGCGACTGCACTGTGTGCCAGGCACACCTGGCACACACATAGTTATGGCACTGCTTCACAGCCATTCCCATTTGGTCAGTCCCTACACTGACCAAGAGTGAGACAGGGCCTAAACCCACGATAGAAGCATACTATGTATTTAAGGGATGCAGTCAGTTAACCTCCAATCAAAATCTCGACGTTCAAAATCGCGACACCAATTGACCGATGGTCAAAATCCCGACAAGGTCAAAATCCTGACATGGACAAAATACCGACATTTAAAATACCGGCAAGGTCAAAATACCGCCATGTAAAATGCCAACAGGTCGAAATACCGACATGAGTTTTTCACGATTTTTTTCATTGAAACCGACTTGTTCATACTTTACCATCACAGTGGACCTGCAGGGGAATATAATAGTGTGCCGAGTGTAGCGAGGCACCGTGCCCGAAGCATTGGCGAGCGCAGCAAGCCATGCGAGGGGACACTGTACTCTTTATATGGTGTCCATGTTGACTTATATCGACATACACAAAAAAACAAGAAAACATATGTCGGTATTTTGACCTGTCGGCATTTTACATGTTGGTATTTTGACCTTGTCGGTATTTTAAATGTCGGTATTTTGTCCATGTCTGTATTTGGTCCTTGTTGGGATTTTGACCATCGGTCAATTGGTGTCAGGATTTTGAACGTTGGGATTTTGATTGGAGGTATTTCATACCGATCCCGTATTTAAAATTCCAAAAATGCCCCAAGAGAAATGGTCAGATTTTTGTCAGTCAGTGTAGGGATTGACCAAATGGGAATGGCTGTGAAGGATCTGGTCAGCTTAACAAACTATTGCAATATTTTGGAACTAATATTCCCTGAATTCAGATGAATTACAGGTTGAAGTGTTAGTATTAGGCGAGTGCTGAATTTGTATAATTGATATATATATATATATATATATATACAGTATGTATGTATGTATGTATATATATATATATATATATATATATATATATGTGAACATATTTTGGGGATTCTAGTAGCTACTTATTTGGTACTTACAGTACCTCTTGCAGTCCTGTCATTTCCATCTCAAAAATATTTCCAGAATCAGTTCCTTTCTCACCAGGGATGCTACTAATGCTACTAAAACCCTAATGCACTCACTGGTCACCTCCAGTTTGGACTACTGTAGTCAACTTCTATCTGGCCTCCCTGACAAACACCTCTCTCCTCTCCAATCTTTCCTCAATGCTGCTGTCTGACACATCTTCCTCTTCAAACATACTATGACCACCTCACCTCCCCTCGCCCTACACTGATTCACCTTCTTCTTCTGAATCTAAGTAATGCTTCACACTCACTTTCAGAGCCCTCAAATCCTCCACCATTTTCATATCTGACCTCCCAATACACTCCCACATGCCCTCTTCACTCCACAAATACATGTCACCTCTCTTGCCAGTTGGTTACTTCCTCCCATTTCTGCTTCCAAGATTTTGGCCATGGTGCTCACTATCTCTGGAATTCTCTACCTCTCCCCCTCAGACTCTCCACCTCTCTACAAAGCTTTAAATGTGCTTTCAAGACACACTTCTTTATCATACCCATCTCTAGTCCTGAGCCTCTGTTACAAGCTGACTTTTACCCCATCTGAGTCACCCCTATCTGTCTGCGTCTCCTCTTCAGTATGTAAGCTTTCATGAGCAGGGTTTTCTCCCCTCATGTGCTTTTCCCTCTCTGAGACTATTTTCTACTCAATACTTCCTTTATTGGTTCCTAACCCTCAGTTTCTGCCACCCTAATGATTATTTTAGTGTCCTGTTACCTGATGCAACTATGATTACATACCATGTACTTGTCCTACATTGTCTTGTATTGTAAGTCATTGTTTTCTTATCTTACCCATATGTTTATTGATTTTGTTAGACACTACAGAACCTTTGTGGTGCTCTATATATAAATTATATATATATATATATATATATATATATATATATATGGAAGAAGTTTAAGAGAATGCGCCCATATTGCAGATCAAATTTATTTAATATAAAAACATCAACAGAGTGCATCACAGGTAAAGATATTCTCGTACCCAATCAGACCCACTCATTGGGCCAGTTTGTTAACATAAAATCATCCACGAGGCAACAACACTACCGCTGTGTTCAAAAAACGGGACCATGCACCGCGCCGGTAATCCGAACCCGTCTGGCCACTCGTCGCGATCACAGGGAGATGTGTGAACCAGGTGAAAGCGAGCGCACACGTCTGGCAGGCTCTGACCCAATGTGTTTCGTAGATACTTCGTAAGGAGGCTGGGTCAGCCTCCTGGCGAAGTATCTACGAAACGCGTTGAGCCGGAGCCAGCCAGACGTGTGTGCTCACTTTCACCTGTTTGGGTACAAGAATATATTTACCTGTGATGCACTCTGTTGATGTTTTTATATGAAATACATTTGATCTGCCTATGGGCACATTCTCTTAAACTTCTTCCAGAACTTTTGCTCAAAGGGGTTCAGAGCGCTATGGAGAATTGCAGCGGAGTTTGTTACATTAGTGCTAACAGCCCAAGGGTTGAACACTTGTGAACTGTAAATGATCACTTGAAAAACACCAGCACACCTGTACACCTTTCTGTCCAATATATATATATATATATATATATATATATATATATATATAAATCCCAACATTGGATTCTCCTGGGTTTTGGATTCTATATAAGAATACTGCGTAAGTGTCTCGCGGCTGCATGCTGCATTGTGCTCTGCTGTATCATTTCATAAGTTGTCACTGTCACAGTGTCACTGCGTTCGTCCATCCAAAAGCTTTGACAGTGTCCATGTCCATCAATCCACAAGCTGTGCTGTCACTGTGTCCATCTGTCCACAAACTGTCAATGTCCCAGTGAGCTGCAAATTGAAAATTAATAAAAATATATATATATTTTTCTATTTTGTGCTGTATCCAAAACAGTGTGTTTTTGTCACATAAATATACTGTCAAACTCAAAATCCTAGCAGTGAGCTATGAATTGAAAAGTATTATACTGTATATTTATATATACTGTTCTATGCACTGTATCCCAGACAGTGCGTTTTTGTTCACTTTCATATAAACTTGATTCCCTGCAGTGAGCTGTGAATTGAAAAATGTCAATTTTTTTTATTGATTTACTGTATTTTACTGTTCTGTGCTCTGTAACCCAGCCAGTGTGGTTTTATTCACATACATATAAAGCAGGGCTGGCCAACCAGTCAGAGACAAAGAGCCAAAAAATATTGTTAGATACATCAAAGAGCTAACATCAATCCGAAAGTGCGTGTGCAAAAATGGGGTGTGACCTTGTGCCTGCTAGGCCACACCCCTGGTATAAAATACAATGAAAATGCCAGATCCACATAAAATACATTTTAAAGCCAAAGTTAACATAAAATACATTGAAAAAGACACTTCAACATAAAATAATGTAAAAATCCAGATCCACATAAAATATATCGATAAATCCATATTAACATAATACACTTCAGCTCGTCCATGTGTCACTCCAGCCAGCACCCTCCTGTGTCACTACAGTCAGCTGCCCATTGTATCTCCCCTGCCAGGATTCTCCTTTGTCACTCCAGCCAGCTCTTCATTGTGTCACTCTTGCCAGCACCCTCCTGTGTCACTCCAGCCAGAACCCTCCTGTATCACTACAGCCCAGTTATCTGGCTCCCTCTGTTTTCAATCGCCGTAGTGCTGCTGTGTGTCTGGTTGGAGAGCACCAGTTTCCAGGATCTGTTGTGGTCAGGTGACTGAGTGTCGGGAGCCACATTTGAATAAATAAAGAGCCGCATGCTGCTCAAGAGCCACAGGTTGGCCACAGATGATATAAAGCTTGATTTCCTGCAGTAAGCTACGAATTGGAAAATGGATAATAATCTGTTTAGAAAAAAGCAACTAAATACTAACACTGCAGCTGTTGCCACCAGTCACGATGATAGTAGTCCTTCTACATCATCTAATAAAGCCGATCACTAATGGCATAGAGGGTTTAAGTCAGGTCATCTGATAAAAAAACATATATTTTGCAGTGGTAAAGAAAAAAAACACCTCTATTAAAGGGAAAGTTTAATGCAGAAAAACATACATTTTCTAATATGCCATTCACCACATGCAATGTGCAAGGAAAATACTCAGGCCTTGTCCTTTATGAGTGGTGGTTTTGCAAATGTTAGTGAAACATCTTCTTCTACCTATCATAATGTGCAAGACCTTTTCACTCAGAATCTAGAAGAGGTATAAAAAATGGAAACCATTGAGACAGTAGAGCAAACTGTGCAATCAGAAACAGAAATGTCACAAATCCCTGAGGAGTGCTTAAGTGTGTCCATGGGTGCTATGAGTGAGTGAACCCGACGTTTCTGATTCTGTACTCACAAAGAAGCCACCTTCAACCATTTCTGCTATCTCTGCAAATGTGGGGATGAGCAGCAGAAGTATTGCTAATGACTGTGGAAGTGCAAGAAGATGAGGTAAATATTTGTTTAGCTGACAGCAATGCTAATGAGTATGTTGAGAATGAGAATGTTATTTGTGTAAGTCAGGTACCAGTGGAAGCAGCTCTTGGCCATGGTATGAAGAGGGCCATTGTCATGCCTAGGTATAGGACAATTTGTGTGGAATTATATTTACCCAAATCCTGACAACAATTGTCAAGCCATCTGTAGCATTTGTAAAATGCCAGTATGTAGAGGTAGGGATGTTAAAAATCTAGGAACCTCTTCCCTGTTATGTAACTAACAGCAAGCACATGACAAGATTTTGTCAACAGAAACTGCTGCTAAAAAAATATCAACAGGCATCAATTAGTTCCCTTCTCTCAACTAGATCCCAGCATCTGCAAATTACACTTTCATACTCAGTATTCTCAACAATGATTGGAAGTAGTTCTGCATCAAATTTGTTTGGGCTAGGTGACTTCTCCTCCAATCCAGGATTCCTAAAAAAGAAAAGTTCAATGCTAGGCCTGCATCTACTGATAAGGCTGGACCTTCATCCCAGAAGGGGACCAAGAAGACTAGTTAAAAAATAAAAAAATGACTGTTAAACAATCCTTTACTAGGGGAAGCAAGAATGACAGCTCTCACCTACTGTAGTCATACAGCAGATTAATGATATCATGATGGCTATGATAATATTAGATCTGTACCCCATATCCACCATTAATGCAGTTGATTTTAGATAGTCAACTGAGGGCCTTTATCCCCAGTAGCAAATTTGATCTTCATTCTATTTTATTTGACAAGCATTACCTTGCCTGTACCAGGACATTAAAATAAACTTAATTATTGGCCTAAAAAAATGCCCTTTTAATTAATGCCCACTTAATCATAGATATGTGGCTAAACAGCAGTAGGCAAACAAAATATTACATAATTTTTACAGCCCACTTGGTGGGTGAATCTCCTTCAGCAGCACCATCATGAGAGCTGCCAGTTTCACCATGAAGGAGCTCCAAATACTCATGGCAGTTATGGACTGCAGACTGGATCACCCCATGCCATTTGTGAGTAGCCAGACAAGGCTGTCAGTATATACTGGTGTGCGGAGGTGATTCTGCATTAAGTTGCGCTTCCAATGGATGATAGTCCAACTGGAATGACCTGGTTCGACCTTCGACATCAGCAGCCAGAGTTGCTTGCACGATTAAAGGCAGATATTGGCAGGCATAAGTATTTCAAGTCTGTGTTTTATAGAATTTGTTAGTAATGTGACAGCTGACATGCAGAGTGTGTAATATTTGTGTGTGTTTGCAAGCACAGTGCATTGAGGATAAATTTTGTATATTGGATCCCATTTTGAATTTGTAGTAAAGGAAAGAAAACTAAATATTTTACATAATGTGTGTGACAACTCATGTTGCAATAGAAGGAAGTGCAAAAAAGTAATATGGGTTGTGTCTGAAATGCTAGTGGGCAGGATGAGGGTGGTCAGAAAATCCTCCCTCAACCTAACCATTCCTGTGGGTGCCTAACCCTAACCCACCATCCTGCAGCCTAACCCTAATCCTCCCCCTGTAGCCTAACCCAAATCCTCCCCCTTCCGATGTCTCGGCAGTCATCTATTTGGAATGCTAGAACCGGTATTCTGGCGTCTGTCTTTTGACAGCTATGATCCCAACCGCAGTGATCCTGACCGGACAGGGAAGACTACTACCCCCAGCCTGCAACCCATCCTCAGCCCAGTCTCCTCCCCCATCCCAATCCTCTGCTCACTCCAAAAAACAACCCTAATCCTCAGCTCCATCTTGGTCCCCATCCCCAGCCCAATCACCTGCCTGCACCTGCGCCCCAGACCTAAAACAATCCAGAGTTCCCATCACCAGAATTTACTGAGAGAGATGAAAAGGAAGATGAAGATGCTCCGTCCGGGGGAAAGTATATTTTTGCATTATGTTTGTGATGTGTTTTTTATTTTAAATATGTAACAACTGTACCGTTTACATTTTGTATATACAGTATATTTATATTGTCATTGTTTTAGAATATTCTGAATCCAGACTGTGATAACTGAATTGATCAAAATACAGCAACATCTTATCAATTAAATTAGTGTATTAATGAATATTTTACAATAGAAATTTTATTACTACTTACATATTTTGATTGTTTTCATATGTTAGTCTGTTAAAAGTTTTGTGGACCAGAAAATTCCGGCCTGTCATGTACATTTTTGAGGTTGGCTATTGACTCTGTCTGCGCTTCCTGCAATCAGAAACATGGTGGCGGTGCCCCTGCTTATGCAGCCATGCTGTGTAGGCAGAGGTCAACCTCTATTTGAGGTGCGATCACATGAGGTGTGAGGCAACATGTGCTGGGCAGCCCTACCATGTGCTTGGGATTTTAGTGTTCGCAGATTTTGCTAAGATTGCAAAATCTGCAACCAACTCTGAATAATCCCCAGAGTACCATTGATGTTTTGCACACTGCAATTGCTAATACCTACGCATGTACAGTACATGCAAATATGCATGCTGTCTCTATGATGTGTGGCAGGTTTTGTAATCACAATTACGAAGGCATTTGTGTTTGCCAATGTTTGACTGTGTTTTGGGAATTTGCTATTTTTTATGCATACTGTATATCCCCAATCATTAGCAATTTAGTATGTAGGCCTTTGGAATTGTGTACAAACATGAAACAGAACTTGAATCCTCATGTCTAAACACACATTGCATATTGTAGCAGTTTAATCATACCTCCCAACTGTCCCGATTTTGGAGGGACAGTCCCGTTTTTATGGGGCAGTCCCACCAGCGGGCCACTGTGTCTAGCGGTGTGGGGAGGGGGCCATTAGGATGCTCTTTCTCTTGCTGCCCTGCTTAGCAGAGCAGCGGTGAATAGACACTGTGCGCATCCGCATACCGTCTATTCACGGGAGACAGAGTGAAAGAGGGCATGCCAGCAGCTCACAGAGCCCTGGGAATGCCCTTTCAGTGATTAAAAGGTGAGGCATGGCAGGTGGTAAGGCATTGTTGCAAAGCCTTGCCCCCTTTTCCTGAGGCCATGCCCCCTTTTCAGCCGGGCACGCCTTCGTCGTTCATAAAGGTCCGTCTTTTCATATTATAAATGTTGGGAAGTATGGTTTAATTAGATTAGATTATTATTGTGCATTTCTTCCCCTATTGCTTAGTCAGCAATTAATGGTCATAGACGTTTGTCTCCGCAGGTGATATAGCTCCTGCTTTGCAGAATTGCAATTACTGTAAGCCTAAAAAAGTGACAGCTTTATTTTGTGCTGTATTACTGTGAGCTTAAAAGAAAAGCATCTCCTGCAGACATCAGTAAGAAATGTGCAAAACAGAGTTGCTGGTAATTCACCAGTATTGAGTAATCCGAGTATATATCAGTAACTCAGTGTTATTCTTCTATTTCGAAGTCACCAATGTACCACATTTGTGTTGGTATTTTAGCATACAGCCATTGAAGTGTACTGCTTATAAAGCTTGATCATGCAGGTCATTTTAAGATTATGAGAGTTTTGTAGAATGAATACTGTTTCAGTGAATATTGCCTCCTTATACTGTAGGTTGTGTATAGATGGTCTGCAGCAATTTGCTTTAACAGCAGGCTGGATGCAGACCCAAAGCAATCAACATGGATAACATCAGCTAATAAATCATATTTATTCTACATTCAGTATCTGTTAATACATCAGCTAGTAAGCCATATTTATTCTATCACTACAAAGTTAATTCATGTGGCAGCAAATGATTTATGTTTACAAGATATTCCTGTAGGTGTCTGATTTCTCTTCTTTACAAATGATCTGAAAAACTGAATGTGACACCTGCTCACCTTAAACTGGTCTTTGCGGCTGATTACACTGATAAGTTTTCAGTTACAGGCACCAGGTGGCTTTACCCAAGTTTTCTTTTATTCAGAATTAAGTGGATCAGCCTGGGAAATCCTTACCACCACTGTTCTATACAACTGTAATAGGAGTTCATTAATTTAACTACAAGAGCCATTATGAAGTTTATTATTCCAGAACTTCTTGTGCCTTCATCAGGTAGAAAATAAATATAGATTTAAGCAGTAAAATTTCAGCATCACTTCATAATCTACTATACTCTAAATGATTATTACATACCATTAATGTCAGTTGTTAAATATAAGACACATCAATATACCAAGTGCAAAATACTTAGTATAATGGCTATTTAGCTGATTTGTTTTTCTTAAATTTTACAAACATAAAACCTTTATAGAGTGTTAACAGCGCTACTGTCTCTCCTATACCATCCCTATCCGTATTACCCCTTAATGGGCTAAGGAACAATAAATCACTTAGGGCCCGATTCAGTTTCTAATGCTGAAGTGCAGAAATCGCTATTCTGCAGTTTCTGCACTTCTGTGCATGCGCACACACCACTGCGCACATGCACCAGCACTTAAACAGCAATAGCATGCGATGGCAGATTAAGAGCCAGTGGGGGTCTGTGATGGGCAGTTTTGTGGCATTTTTGGTGGCAATGCATCCTGGAGGGGGTGGTCTGGACAACAGAGGCATGTTCAGATCATTGTCTTGGCAGGCCGCAGTGGCTGCATGATGTAACATGCTGCTGCTAAGACCCAAAACATGATGGCCCTGTGACTGTCTTCACAGCAAGGCTGCAGAGGCAGGGCGCTAACCTTAAGATGTGAGTGCATAACTGTTAAGCTATGCATTTGCATTTCAGCAGAGGGGAGGACCTGGCAGCTCTCCCCAAAATGGCCTGGACCCGCCTGTGTTTTCAAAGCCACACCCCTAAAATGCAGCTTTTCCACTCTCTAATGCCTCATGAACTCCTGTGCCTGACAATCAGGCAGAGTCGTTCACATCACTGTGATACAATCACATCTCCTGGGCCACGCACGTTCAGTATGGGCCCTGCGCGTGTACACTGGGTCAGTAATTGGACAAATGCGATCGCATCACAGCAGCGATGCACGCTGAATAAGGCCCTTTGATGCTTAATATAATATTAAACACTACCCTAATGTACTTTCAATTCTCCAACCCTCTCACACATGCTACATAGACACCACCTTTAATGTACACAACACTAGGCTTTTGCAATTGCTGGTGGAACTGGTATCTACCATACATATATGGTATACAGAATTATAATTATTAAATAACTGCATTGGGTACAGTGTTTAGCTTATGTAATCAAGGGGTTTGCGTGGAGCGCACAGTATGTGTATCTTGTTCAAGGGGGCTGCTGGTATCTGGAGAGATGTCCAGACTCTAGGGCTAGTGTTATCGTACAGGTTTTGGATACCTGCGCTCACCCTCTCTTTGGTGTTTGTATGTGAGAAATGATGTATCTCTATGATCTGTAAATACCTTTATAATTGATGATATTGTGATTACACATTCAGTAAATGCCCTTATTTGCAAATAGTAACATGCGTATTGTGTGAACATCTGATGTATAGGGAAATTAAACACAATATTAAATCAAATATGGTATTGCCGCTTGATGAATATCCTCAAAAAAAAGTAAGGGGGTGATATACCTACTGAGATGCGCGTGTGGGCTAGAATATATAGGCAGAACCATCAGACCATTAAAAAATAGGCTATATGAACATATAAGAAACATCAAAATTGGATATGAGAATCACAGCGTATCAAAACATTACAAAGAAGTACATGGGGAAAATCCCACCACTTTGTTCTTCATACTTATAAAGGTATTTACAGATCATAAAGATACATCATTTCTCACATACAAACACCAAATAGAGGGTGAGCGCAGGTATCCAAAACCTGTACGATAACAGTGTTTAGCTGCTGTCAATGGTGCACATTTACTGTATTTCTGAAGATGAATTAGCTAGGAGACCCTTTTTCTATATTTACTGTTAGACCGCCTCACTGCTCACAATATTGTTTTCAGCTAATTTAGGGCAAATGCTGCAGTGAGCTGGCTGGTTACTAACAGCAGCACAAACTTACACCAGTTTATAGCTTATCTATGAAACATTGCCACGTAGCAGTAGCAGAAATGAAATGTGGTGCAAGATGGAATTATCCTTGGACCCCCCCATCCACCCTTATGTTGGGTATTAAAAAGGAAATGCACAGTTTATCAAACAAACCACTTCAGCGATAGGTACTGCGACTTTGGTGGCTGAAGTGCTTAGTTTATTTGGGCTACCACAAAACAAGCTACCAATAGACTTTTTGCAGATAAGCTAACAGCTTTAAAGTAAAAAGATGTCATTGTCATTGCCATCCTCATCCTCACCAGTTTGTACATCATCCTCAAACAATATTTATTCATCCCCGCAGGAATCTGCCATTACAGAAGTCTTTGTACTTTGACATACAGTAATTGCTGGGAAAGGTCTTCCTCATGGAATATGTAATTCATTTTGATGAACATCATCTTTTCCACATTTTGAGGAAGTAGCTTCCTATGCCATTTGCTCACAATTGTCCTGGCTGGGCTGGGCCTCGACAGCATCCATATTATTTCATTTTATCCAATTTATGAGATTGGACAATTGATAATAACCGATAAAAGGATTAATGCTTGGAGGTAACAAAACTCTTTCAAGAGTATTATAATGTTCAGATAATAATAAAATGGCTGCCACTGATGAGGGAGGCAAAAGCTACAAAAAAATGGCAGACAGACCACATTATATTCTATGGTGGAATCAGGAATATGCCCGTTCTATATTGTGTCTATGTACTAGGGATCTTTGTGAGTCATAAGTAATTACTTTGACTAAGTCATGATGTAATTGACTTCAAATGACTGGGCTATATAAGTATGATCAGTGTCCTTAGAGGACACACCCAACCATAAAGGCAACCAATGTTGAAACATGTTTGGGGCAGTGACAAATGGAGATGATTGCGTTTTGTCATCACAGAACCTGGAAGCGAAGCATGTAATGCATTGTGAATGCCAGTTGCCGGTGATTGTACCTGGGCTATAGAAACCTTGTGTTTTAAAGAGTGTTATTTGTAATATTGTAGTGATATCACGTTTTGTTCATGTGAGTGGTTTTATTCATTTAAGTAAAGGAGAATTGCTAAAAACGTACTTTCACCATTGTGCACATCCACTTGTGTTTGCTTTTTTAGATTGGGCTATGGGAAGAGCCTAAAGAGGAATAATGCACTACTATATGGACACTTCTGGGATAATTCTTATTTTGTGCATAACATGATTATTGTTTTTTATCATATTATATGTGCCTGGATCTCTCACTGCCCTTCCAGTGTTATTTCTCTCTATAACTGAAGTTCTACACTATATATTTTTTGCACAGTACATTAAGTATAAGAAACCTACTCACCCAGTTTTTTTGTTCCAAAAAACTAAAAATACTAGTACATTATCTAAATGATTTAAAGCTCAAATAAAGTAATCTTAGTTCAGATTTGAAAACATCACCAACCAATGCATGCTTAAAAACAGTAAATTGTCTTACTCTTAAGTCCTTCTTGACCGAATATAGCAAAAGTATTTAGTAATGCGGTATGATCTGGAGAAACACTGAAGAACCAATAATCTCTTTGAGGAAGACAGAATAAATTCAATGTGTGGAGAACTGTACTTCTCTGGTTTTGTTTGGATTTATGATGGAGACTGGTCTTCTTCCTACATCAACAATAAATCTGAAAAAAACCCTCCATCTGGATTTGTATCCATGAACATACAGAGTTTGGGTTACCAACCGGAGATCACCACATTCAACTGTAGTTTGAACTGAATTTGGACTTTGGACTAATTTAGAATCTCAGATGGAACAATTTTTCAAACACTGCAGCTCGGGTTCTATATGTGTTATTACTTTTTTGTAAAATATCTCCTCATGGTTACTTATGTCACCTTGGTCAATATTCTGTTCTGTTGTTACCATGTATTTCAGAGACTGGGTTTGGGAACAGTCTCATTCTGCAGTTCAGTCAAACTGCTGGATACATAAGACTTCACACTTGAGCAAGAGATATGGTAGGCTTGTTGCAGTTGATTCCATTATTCAAATATTTTTGTTAACCATACTATAGTTTTTACAGTGCTGTCATCATTGTTTTAATATTGTTGTTTCATGCTTTCCTATTACTTTTCCTCTTCCCCCACCACCTGAATGTTATACTTCTGCAAATTGCACACCCTGTCAGATGTAACCTACCCAGTGCACAACACGTGGCACTATGTATTTGGTGCATATCATATTACACATGTATTAGCCAACCATACTGTATATATGTCTTAGTTTCTTGTATGGTTTATCTCACACATAGTACCCTTTGTAGTGCATCCAAGATGGCTGTATCACCTGGTACACCCACGGGTGGGATAAAAAATACTTGGCATTGATGGTTATGTAAGGGTTCTGCTTAGGGTGGCCAATCCCATGCCATTTTTTCTATCCCAGGAATTGAGATTGAAAAATAATCAATCCCTGGATTCCCAGGATAGCCGGGATTGGATTCTTTTCATTGTAACCTACCCCCCCCCCCCCCCTTCCCTGCCCAGCCCAGATAACTCACCCTAATCTTGATAGTAGGGAGGGTGGACCACTTGCTGGAGGGGCAGGGTGGCGGTGAGGTCCGGCAGGCGGCTGGTTGCACAGCGTCACCTCTGACTTCACATCATGCTGCGCAGCGTGTACCACCCGGATGAGGGGGAGTTGAGCAGGGGGAGCCGGGCAGCATCTGAACCTCCTGAGGAGGCTCAATGCTACCTGGCATAGAAATAACTATGGTGGGGGCCAATCCCGAAATCCCCGGGATCCTGCTGATCCTGGGATTGCCTACCCTAGTTTTTCTACTAGCTTTAGTACACTGCAACTTCCCCATTGTGCATCATCTCTTGTAGGCATTGCCTATTCCAGTCAGGGTAACCTATGTAGTGTGCTCAAACTAACTGCCTTGTCTGGTACCTTTCATAGGTGGGTTATGTAACCTGTTGAATTTATTACCCCAAATGGCTGCACCAACCCTGAATTAAGTACATTATGCAAACTATGTTTACTGTTTTATCTTTGTCTTCCTTGTTTCTGGTTTGTCTTCCTTTTTCTGTAATTTTAAAATTATGTTCTATGTTTTTGATGCTTATAAATCGACTTTGAGTCTGGTTGGAGAAAAATGCTATATAAATAAATGTTTTTATTATTATTATTATTATTATTATTATTATTTCTCATTAAAAACACTATTATATGTGCAACCTCAAATTATCTAATGGCACATGATATGTGTTTCTGTTGGGATCTAGACTAGAGATCTATAATGTCTAGGTTGACAGTCAGTAGGTCGACACCATAAGGTTGACATGCATTATGTCAACATTTACAAAAGGTCGACATGTCCATATCAACCTTTTCCAGTGTTGAACTTTCATAGGTCAATCCATTGTCCATGTCATCCTTAGTCATTGTCAACCTAATGAAAGTTGACCATACGAGGATATATTTACTAAAAGTCAATTTGGGACGATGTTTGGTGGATGTTTGGTCGATTTTTTATCAATTTTGTGTTTCAGAGGTCTAAATCACACATTTGCTAACATATGATTTTTTTTATACTGTTTCAAATTTTTTACAAAATTATCTGTTAGTAAGTGTGCAATTTAGACCCTGAAATACATAACCATCCAAACATCGACCAAACATTGATCAAACATAGATGAAAAATTGAACCAGATTAACTTTTAGTAAATATACCCCTAAACCCACATTTAGTAACAGATGGTTTTTGACATATTTTATTTGAAAGGATGTCAAAAATCATCTTTTAGTTCTGTAAATGTGTGATTTAGACCTTGAAACACAAAACTGATCAACAATCTACCAAACATTGCACAAAAATCAATCAAAATCAACTTTTAGTAAATATACCCCATGGTGTCTACCTAATGATTTTCAGTCTTGCCATTGTAGCAACAAAAATAGTTTATTTGCTCTAAATGCAAGTGATGTCAGTATGATGTCCCACTGAGTCTCAGAATCTTTCAAATTTAGTGTGAATAGACCTCTGTACACTTTCACTTTGTATCTGATGAATTGCTTGGTTTGGTGTCAAAGTGAGAAAATGTAGTGCAGTTATAGCCCTTTCAGATATACACCCCAGCATATACACAGCTCAGGACCTCAGTTTGGAGAGCCCCTTTCACACTACATGGCAGACCTGGGTTTATCCTGTGTCTACTCCTTTCTCACATAAGCTGTGTCTGCCCCAGCATTCAGTGTGTAGTAATTTAAAGAGGATGCTTTTGGATCACAAAAATGAGGTTATGCAAACAGGGTGGGGATTAGTTTGTGTCTGCTGTGGTCATTTATACCATGATGCGCAGCTGTAGGGAATATGTTGGTATATCACAATAATCAAAAATCACAAGCAGCAGAACAAGAAAGAAAGCAATACTGAGCAATTCCTTAGCAAGCACAAGCTGTAGAAATTGCTCACATGTAAAAGCTTGTTTAGAGAGGGATGACCCATCAGGAAACTCTCAATTTAGGTAACCATTCATCTAACATTCAAAATGTTTGAAAGTAGATCAGCAAAAAATGTTATGTTACTGTGACTTATGAATAAAGGTCCAACATCAGCCACTTATCTGCTTGACTTGGGTCATGCCATTTAAGTCCCAGGAATAACCGTGGTTGATTTGAGGGTTGAGGACCCAGGACTGTCAAACTGGATCTATACCTTTCAGACATACTATAAGCAGGACTCAAGTCTTTTGGGTTTTCCCTAGAAAATTCCCAGGTTTTGGCTAGGGGGTCGATCCTATTACCTGCAAAGGAAGTGGTGTGCTGCTGCCACAGTGTTTAAACACCAGCAACGGCACCTTATATGGTTTCGGGCTAAATTTGCACCAAAGTGCCCGGAACCCTATGGGGCAGCGAGTACTTTTGTGCAAATTTGGTCAAAAGTGTGGCCACTGCTGCAATGATTTGCACCCACGGTATTATCGCGGCTAATAGGATCAAATCCGATGTCTGAAAAGGGTACAAGTGTGATTCCAAGCTGTCAGGATCAATTGATTATTGTGTGTTTCTTTTCTGCAAATTGCATGTTTGCAATTTTTTTTGATCTTCTAGCTTGTTATTGAGAAAAGAATTTCCTCAACATTAGAAGTTAATGTCATCAGCTGCTTTGTTTGAAATATGGCAGCATTATCCATTTTGATTCCTAATAGGCGGTACTTTATGTAATTGAAACAGTTTCATTTTTGTATTTTGAATCGCTGCTTTTAGATCTGCAGAAAGAGACATTTTTAGCTTCACCATGAAATTCCTGTGATTCAGTAGAGCAGGGGTTCTCAAACTCGGTCCTCAGGACCCCACACAGTGCATGTTTTGCAGGTAACCCAGCAAGTGCACAGGTGTATTAATTGCTCACAGACACATTTTAAAAGGTCCACAGGTGGAGCTAATTATTTCACTTGTGATTCTGTGAGGAGACCTGCAAAACATGCACCGTGTGGGGTCCTGAGGACCGAGTTTGAGAACCTATGCTGTAGAGTATATCAACTTTGGCAGAAGTTACATAAGGTTTAATACCCAAGTCTACTACAAGCAGAAATGGTGAGGATGGGGGTGAAAATGTCACTTCTTTACCTTTCTTGATGAGGTCATTTCTGTGGTAATAACTTCTGTCCAATTGTAGAACTGGGAGTCACTCAAAAGAGATGAGAAATCCTTTGTTTCAGGCAATTATTTTATATTACAAACATGACTTATATTCTCCGATTACGTGAAATTCCTCATGAAGGCCAGTGCTAAGAAACAGCTAAATGGTGAAAAGGTGCACCCTGTATGAATTGTCCTGCTGACTTAAATAGTCAAGTTGGAGTAGTGTAATTTGGAATGTCCACATTGATTAAATCTTTACCACCTAGTCTGTCCTAGCATGTACCGTAATCACATAGTCAAATACCATTTCAAATGTCCCATAATTTAGCACAGAACTGCAGTTATATATAATGCTGCCCCATCCACTAAAAAAAGAAAAGTTAGAATACTGTATATACAGCTGATTAGCAGTATGTAATCAGTGAAACAAACATAGGGCCTAAATCAGACCCGATCACAGTAGCAAATTTGTTAGCTAATGGGCAAAACCATTTGCACTGCAGGGGGGTCAGATATACTTACCTTGTCAGGATTACAAATATCAGGATGCCGGGGTCAATATTCTGACAGCCGCCATCTCTATCACCAGCAAATAGAACCAAACCCCAGTGATGGGAGGTATTGCCATTGTGTACTTCCCTTTCTGTGAAGTATTTTTTTCTCAAATTTCCAGTAAACTTGCCTCCCTCCAGTCTCAGTGCATGTCCTTGTATTCTAATACTTAGCTTCCTGTGAAAAATTTGTCTCCCTCCTGTACCTTAGTAAAACACTTGATATATGGGAAAGTCTATATCATGTCCCACTTTCCCTTCTTTGCTCCAAACTATACATTTAGCGTTTCCTGGTATGTTTTGTGATATAGACATGCACCATTTTAGTTGTCCTTATTTGTACAGTCTCTAATGTATTAATATCCTTCTGGAGATATGGCCATCAGAATTGAACACAGTGTTCCAGATGAGGCCATACCAATGACCTATACAGTGACATTATTACTTCTTTCATTATACCACTGATTGCTCTAGCTATGCAGCCAAGCATCTGACCTACCTTCCTCATTGCTCTTCAAAAGGGTTAGGAAAAGTACTAGGAAATGTTTATGTTATCGTACTTTGAGAAATTTACCAACAGGTTGTGCAGGTGGAGAGGTAAATAACTCATGAGACATACAGTATCTGAGCCCACCAATGTTGGCTGTGGTTCCAAGGGAGGAGGAGGAATCCTGGAAGGTGACTCTGGGGATGATGTTCCTACAACAAACACAACATTTAAAAAAAAAAAGGAAAAACTGTGAGATGTGGACACAGTACCATAAACATTAGTAACATTACATTATCTGTCACCTTTTCATCCTCAGTTTAAACTGGGAGAGCTCTGGCTTAATGAGGGTTTGCTCTAATTTAAAGACAAACATACTTTCAATATAATAAAAACAGATTAAAAACAGCAAATTTTTCTCTGTTAAAGAAGGCCTACTGTAGTTTTCATCAGGTAAAAAAGTGCAAGGGCATGTATCAAATGAAGTTACATAGGTGGCCCAGCAGATTTGGCCCCATGCTATATATTTACACCCTACAAGCCATTTTACTTCCTCCTCTACAAAACTTTAAACAGGCTCTCAAGACCCACTTCTTCATCAAACTCATGAAACGCATCAACTCTCATCCAAACCCTCTAACCAAAGCACAATGTCTACCTGATTTGTGTCAATCCTGTCTGTCTGACCCTCCCCTTTAGAATACAAGCTCTCACGAGCAGGGCCCTCATACCTTATGTGTATTTCCCTCTCTTAGACTTCTTTCTCCTCCATACTCCCTACAATGGCACCTAACCAGCGGTTTCTGCCATCCTGATAATTACTTAAGTGTCATGTCCCTTGATGCACAAATGTTTAGATACCATGTACTTGAACTACATTGTCTTGTATGCTAAGTCACTGTTTTAATGTTTTGCTCATTTGTTTATGTACTTTGTTAGACGCTGTGGAACCCTTGGGGCACATAATAATAATAATAACAATAATAATAATAATAATAATAGATGAACTCTTATCACAGCAGCAAATTTGTTAGCAGTTGGGCAAAACCATGTGCACTGCAGGGGGGCAGATATAACATTTGCAGACAGAGTTAGATTTGGGTGGGTTATTTTGTTTCTGTGCAGGGTAAATACTGGCTGCTTTATTTTTACACTGCAGTTTAGCTTTCAGACTAAACACACCCCACCCAAATCTAACTCTCTCTGCACATTTTGCATCTGCCCCACCTGCAGTGCACATGGTTTTGCCCAACTACTAACAAATTTGCTGCTGCTATCAGATCTGAATTAGGTTCTTAATTTTTATCTATGCAAGGAGACATTAATAAGCACATAACAGACAGCACTGGAAATTTACAATAAGTATATTAGACACATGTTCTGGCAAAACAACATTGACACTCAACAGCTCACCAGGCCTGGGTGGAGCATCAATGTCCTGGACATGTTGGCCCAGATCACTTCAGGTGGGTAGATGACCAAGTAATAGCTCCTTTTATTCCAAAGAATAGAAGGCCAATGCTGAACCACCACCTGTCTGCCAGTCAGCCTTTACTTCCCCTCACATTTTGTCCTGCACCACGTGCTAAATATCATTAAAGTGTTTTTTTATAGTTTTACATATCTTTTAATATGTTCAGCAGCATTAACTGCCTGCACAACCCCCTTATAAATTTGTGTTTCATGCCATCCAGAAGTGCGGGCAGCCACAGCTCCAAATAAGATGATGATATGGTCATAATTGAATTGCACATTCCATCCAGCCTTAGTTTTTGTGCACTGCTTGGATGCATCATCTTCATCAGCCTCCTTATCTGTATCTAATCACCCTGCTGGACTGCCCCCTCCTCTAACTTGGTCTCTGCTCCAGCATCCCTTTTCCTGCACCTCTCCATCTCCATGAAATATAAACAAGAAAAAACACAGATTAAAAACCCCATAGAAAACATGTCCAGCGATTTGGTATAGAATGTATGCTCCAAGAGATTTTTAGGGATTTTGCATGTGTCTCTGAATAAGGCCCAAAATCAGCACAGGGTACTTAACCTTCTGGAATCCTGAAATTAATGAGTAGGCGGTATTTTTACTAAAGATTTTAAAAATTAAAAGAGGTGATGTTGCCCATAGCAACCAATCAGAGTAGGTCTATTATTGTCTAGGATGCTAAAGCGAAATGATAGACAGAATCTGTTTGATTGCTATGGGCAACATCACCTCTTAATTTATTAAAAGCTTTAGTAAATTTACCCCATGGTGACTGGAACCTGTTCTTCAACACTACAGCCAACTAACCCACCAGTCAGTCCCATGACTAGCCACTTGTGTAACGTGACTAGTATAAACAGTGCAGAATGGTTGCAGAACAGCAGAAACCCCTCAGCAGTGAGGAGACTAATGGATAACAATTCAGATGTTTTAAAGGGGCGATCAAGTACAAGACATGGTTTAGCCTTGTACATGATCGCCCCTTAAAAAAAAAGAGTCAGATTTTGGCAGAAAGCCAGCACGGCCACCAAATTTGGATTTCATTACATCCCACCCAATATCTTATTTTTAAGTTAGACCTCTGCTTTTGTAAACTCCTCTGCAGTGTATGTCACATGATGATATCTATATCTCATGTTAAACATATTTATTAACAAGCACATACATTGACATTGTAACTACAAAAGTGAAGAAACCTATACAATATGTTTTTGTTTTGTTTTTTAAATACCTTGTATTTTTATTATCATTATATCTGGTGCAGGTTTCATAATTAAATGCAACTAATTGTAATTATATTTGCATTTTTTAAAAGCCCCTCGAAGTCCTCATTTCTCAGGCTATATATTAATGGATTAAATAACAGTGTCACCACCGTATAAAGCAGCGATAATGCCTTGCTGGTAGCCAATATCTGTCCTTTGGTTGGAACAACATATACAGAAAAGAGAGTCTCAAAAAATAAACACACAACAGTCAGGTGGGAGCTGCAGGTGGAGAAGGCTTTGTCTCACACTGATGGAGCGAATGCTTAGGATAGTGGTGATGATATACACATAGGAAACAATGATCATCATGAATAGACACATGCCAATAATACTGCCAAATACAGCTATCTGCAATTGTATAGTTGAAACATCTGAACATGCAAGCTTTTGAATAGGGATGAAATCACATAAGAAATGATCAATAACATTTGGCCCACAGAAGACAAGTTTGTGCATAGATATTGCATCCATCAACACCATCAAGAAACTAAGCAGGCATGATCCAGTGATAGAAATCACACAAAACCCTTTGCTGATTAAAGAGCTAAAGTGCAGTGGGTTACAGATAGCCACGTATCGGTCATAAGACATCACCATTAGGATGAGACACTCTGATCCCTCTGAGATAGCAAATAGATAAAATTGTTGTAAACAGGCAGCAAGAGACAAGGTGCCACCATCATGCAGGACAATGTGAAGCACATTAGGGAGAATGTCCGTGGCCATCATAATATCCAGGAAAGAGACTTGTGAGATGAAGAAATACATTGGAGAGTGCAGGATCTTTGTCGTTGAAACTAATGTAATGATAATAACATTACCACACATGGTGATGCAGTAAATTAGGAGCAGGGACAAGAACAAGAGACTATTAAAGTTGTGAAGATTTGTAAAGCCACGGAGAAAGATGCCGGATATATTGTTCAAATGCATTGTGTGAACAAATCCTGAATGATCAGATTGATGGATAACTCATCATGTCATATGAACCATTAATTGGCAAGGTCAGATGACATGTGACCACATCACCCCACTGTGTCCCCCAGTTTTTGGCGAGGAGATCCATTCTGCAGATGTGAATAATATAATATTTAAATGTTTTTTGTTTTTTGAAACAACTATGTGAATGGTTTTGAAGGGAATAATTCTCAGTTACGTAATTAATATACGTTTTATATTTATTTCCACAGCTACATACAGGTTGGCATTCCAAACCCTTGTATTTCCATCCATGTGTGTGGTGTAATTTGTGCATCCAATATCAAACTATTATTGCATCAGATCAATAAATCAATTGCTATTGGTTCAATCCCAATGACTAAAGATCAGGCAAAGGGATGCAAACAGGAAAAAAATATTCTGTTACAACTTTATAGTGAATACATTGACTGGCTTGTGGTGGCCCATCAAGGTAATTGTCATACATTTATAGTATGATTAGATGTAATTTAAATAGTTTTAAAATAATGGTGCACTTATATTGTAAAATTAAGCCAATGTCTCCCTTATAGTAAATTTAAGATAAATATTTACATATGAGACTAGTTTGGGAGTCTGAGTAACCTGCCTAAGAATGATTTCCGTGATACAAGAGAGCAATCCTCCTTACAGATCCTTGATTGAAACGCCAATTTAAGGTAATGGTGGTTATGGAATGGGCGACCAAAATTTCAGGATTTGTGTCTTTCCTTAACAAGAGAAAGTCTATATATTTATAATACTATATTAATAGTTAATGTTCAGTCATAACATAGAATGGAAAATTTTGGCTCTTCCTTTGACATGTCTTTGTATATAGACCCAAGTTTATCTACACTTGCTAGTGTTGCAGTCCCATGGTGGAAGTACCTGAAGTAGGAGCTTTCCCCTTTGCTGCTCAATCCTCCACCACACCACTCCATTTTTTTAAAGAACTCATAAATAAGGACCATACATATTAGATGGGATGCAATGACACCCAAGTTCGGCAGCCATGAGGAGTGCTTGCCAAACTCGGATGTATTTTTAAAAGGACAAACGCCTACAAGGCAAAACAATGCCTTGTAAGTTATTGCACCTTTAAAAAGAAAAGCATCCAATTTTGTCCATCATCCCGCATCTGACTCATTGTCTGCTGCTCTGCTCTAAAAATGAAGAAAACAAAAAGTAAAACATACACAAGAAAATAAGGAAAAATAGAAAGGAGAATGTTACAGTCTTACTGAAAATAGCTTTCAAGTGTAATTAAAGAATTAATAAAATACATGTTATATTTAGTTTGATTAGGATGTTTGTTTTCAAACAGAAATGAAAGAAGCCTGATTAAGTTTATACAACCTTTTTTTTTTATAACCAAAAAAAGCAGACTATAATACAGTAGTTTTTTAAATAAAAAAAATAAAAAATATTTACAAGCTCTTCAGAAACTTAGTCAGGAAATGATGGGCTTAAAAAAATTGTCGGACAAATGCTATATGTTTGAAAAAAATATCTATTTACTCATATACAGTATCAATTATTTATATTATAATCATTAAACATAATTTTCTGCCTATACTTTAATCAGATACAGTAAAATAACTTACCTGTACTGACTGCATCAGTTTTCCATGCCAAAGCCTGTGACTACTTCCAGAAATTTGTTAAAAATAAGCTTCACGACAATTGTGGTCATTCTGAGTTGTTCGCTCGTTATTTTTCTTTTGCAAAGCAGCGATTACTCGCTAAAGCGCATGCGCATTGTCCGCAGTGCGACTGCGCCAAGTAAATTTGCTATGCAGTTAGGTATTTTACTCACGGCATTACAAGGTTTTTTTTTCTTCGTTCTGGTGATCGTAGTGTGATTGACATGAAGTGGGTGTTGCTTGGCGGAAACTGGCCGTTTTATGGGTGTGTGCGAAAAAACGCTACCGTTTCCGGGAAAAACGCGGGAGTGGCTGGAGAAACGGAGGAGTGTCTGGGCGAACCCTGGGTGTGTTTGTGACGTCAAACCAGGAACTACAAGCACTGAACTGATCGCAGATGCCGAGTAAGTGTGGAGCTACTCAGAAACTGCTAAGAAGTGTCTATTCGCAATTTTGCTAATCTTTCGTTCGCAATTTTGATAAGCTAAGATTCACTCCCAGTAGGCGGCGGCTTAGCGTGTGCAAAGCTGCTAAAAGCAGCTTGCGAGCCAACAACTCGGAATGAGGGCCAACGTTTGTCTCACACAAGTTTTGCTGATTTATTATTATGACCATTCATGAAAATAGACTTATAAAATAAATAGAAAATTAATTACTTACTGTATTCAATCTAGCAAGCTAAATGTGACACTCTACAAATTGCTGACTATGAAAATAACATAAAACAATACATTTAAGATTTATTGCCTCACCTGTAGAAATGAAATAAACTTGTCTGTTAGACTATTAATGTAATGTGAAGGAGTGTCATAAAACGCAGGTAATGTTGATGATGCAAGGATGTCAAGCCATAGCTGTAGCCTTCTCTTAAATATTGTTAGAAATACATTGGTTCAACTAATTCATCTATAGAGACCTCACTGAGAATCCAATCTCTGTGATTTAAGTACTGTAGAATTTAGATAAGATAATAATTAGAGAAATTGTTTTGGATATACATAATGATCAAGTTAAAAAAATAAGTATTTTTATGTTAAATTAGTAAATTAGTCATTACATACTGCAGGAAAAAAAAAAATATATATATATATGTTAACAATAAATAAATAGGGAGCCTTTCATAGAGCAAAATGCCTAAAAATATTTATTCTTGGACAAGCATTAAAACACAGTTCTTAAAAATGGATAGCCTCGTAACCTGTATACATGCTCTGTGGACTGGCTACAACATAGCTTGTATTATATATCCCTGGCAACCTCTTTAATCACCTCCCATGTACCTCAGGGTATACAACCCTCATTGTAAGCCACTATCAGAAGCTGCTGTCTAGAGCTGCTGACAAAAGCCACAGCACGCTGGGACCATGCTGGAACAGACAGCTGGGAGAGAGAGAAGCCAGGATCACACTTGTGTAGCATCACCTGGCCATGCCCTTACTTGTTTGTCAATGTCTGCAGATGATGTGGGTGACAAGGGGGCAGATCAGTGTCTCAGATGATTTTTCAGTATGCAATGAAAACATGAAGCATAGCCATATGCAAAGAGAAAGAAAATACAGAATAAAGCATACTAGGTATAGCAAGGTCATAATCTCAACCAATACCTCAAAATGTTTCAATTTTTCAACATATAACAGAACATATATAAAAATAGACCATTTTAAAACACAGTAATGAACAGAAAGAGGTCAATGGTATGTCTGAATTAGCAAAAAAATTGACCTGAAAGACCATCCATCCATGTGAGGAACTAAAACAATAACATAAATAATATCACATATAAAAACATAACCTACCAAGGCCAGGGGACCGCTGACCCATCCATGGAGAGATCAACTAATCGGAAAATGGCATAAAAAAAGATATTCAAGAAGATTCAAGAAAGAAAAAGTGGAGAGGAAAAGTTCTGAAGGCATGAAGGAAAGACAGTGTGAGGAGTGTCTAGTACTTGTCACTAAACACTTTCTTACCACCCAAGTGCCTTCTGAGACTGTCCCTGCACTCCAAGTCTGTATTCCATCTGTGCTGTCTGTGCGCAGCACGTTGCATGGCATCTACTCAGTCTCCCATCAATGAACCCGGCAACGCTGACATGACAGCTACTCAGCATATCCCTCCTGTCCTAGCGAATGGTCTCTCAAGTTATCCGTGGCCTCCATCGCTGGCATTACTACAAGTTTCCGCATGCTGTTTACAAACATACTTTTCCCTCCAGAGCCAAACATGGGTGCAGCCATGTTTGGTTTAATCAAATGACTCACCACTGCCAATCTGCTGTACACAAAATCCTCTCCAATTGCACAGCCAGTCCCTGCTTCCCTGCAGGTATAAGTATCCTGAACCAACGCTTCCTGTTGTCAGTGCAATGGTTGTCTAACCCAGTGTTGGATGTCTCTACATTCTGTGGTTGTTCCTGCTTGCTTTCTCCAGGTATTCCAGAATCCCTGACCTTGCTCCACTTAGAGAGACCTGCACCTGTTTCCATCCTGCAGTGCTGCCTGACTCCAGCGGTGTTTCCACATTGCCTCTTGTTACCAGCAGTGTTCCTTCCCCGTCTACAGCTCTCAGTGGTGTTCCCACATCGTTTCCAGCTACCACTGGTGTTTCCACATTGCCTTCTGTTACCAGCAGTGTTTCTACACCATCTCCAGTTGTCAGTGGTGTACATACATTGTTTCCGGTCACCAGCAATGTTCCTACATCGTCTCCAATCACCAGCCGTGTTCCTACATCGCTTCCACTCACCAGCTGTGTTCCTACATCGCCTTCAGTTCACCATCGGTGCTCCAACATTGAACTTTGTCACCATCGGTGGGTTCCTCTGTATCCTCACCATCTGTGCCAGTTCTACCCAGCTTCCTCTGGAGTCCTCCAGCTCTCAGCCTACCTTGGTGCTCTGCCATCGACTCCAGTTTCCAGTGTGTCATCCTCTGGTCAGTGTCAGTGGTTAGCTGTTACTTTTATGGACTTTATCATATCAGTGCCTTCCAAGACTTTGCCATATTGATTTCTTACCATACCAAATAGTATACTTAATACAACCACATCCGAGGAACTGTGCTGCTATAATTATACTGTGAATTCCGATTGCTGAGCATTGATTATTGCATCTAACTGCCGTTGTGATTATTGAACTGTGTGCAAAATAAAGAATTTAACTTTTACTATGCTGTCATCTTGGTCACCCCTTCAGGCATCTGTGCTAAGGGGACCCTGTGTGTTCAGAAATCACATACTACCACTCAGGCTCACATGCACATCAGCCCTTACGCCTGAGGCATTCCCCTGGTCAGTCTCATCTCTCAGGTGTGAATGTAGAAAAAGGTGAGAAAGAGTGATGAGTATGTAGAAATGAGGCTATGGGAGGGAGATGGGGGCCTGTTATATAAAAGTTGGTGAGAGTGCCATGTAGTAGAGTGGAAGCTTTTTTTTATTGCCAATTTAGTTGAAGAAGGCAATGCATGAATAAACTTGCCCCAGCACCAAACAATGCAAGAGTCAGAGAATCTTTGTTAAGAGACTTTTCCATTGTGCATAAGAAAGTAGTCGTAAAGTTGCCATAGGTAGAGTGGGACAAGTTTTGTGAATCCATTGCTGGAGTATGGACTTCCGATCTACAGCCGAAAGAAGTGTTACTAGCTTTTTGTCATGCTTAGGAATATCTGGCTGGTCAAGGAAATGGCAAAAGCGGGCCCAGGAGGCAGTGCAGCAAAAGCAGATACCCAACACAGAGGCACTATATATCTGTAGCTCACTCCATATTGTTTGATTACGTGAGAATTGACAAATGCAGTGCATAATATCGGCCACTGGTGCAGAGCATTTAATACATTTCACTCAGTCAGACAGACCCATTAAATGACTTCTCTTAGGTGATATGTAAGCCCTGTGTAGAATCTTGTAAGATGTTTCCTGGTAAATGCTTGCTGAAATATTAGTTTCAAAGATGCAGAAAAATTGTCCATTAATGTTTCAGCGGACATAGGGGGTCTTCCAAGTTGTTCGCTAGTTGATTTTGGTCACTGTGCAGCGATGAGGCAAAAAAATGGCACTTCTTTGCATGCGTATGCAGCGAAATGCGCACGCGCATCATACTATTACAAAGAACGATGTAGTTTCACACAAGGTCTAGCGAATATTTTCAATTGCACTGCTGGCCGCTGAGTGATTGACAGGAAGAGGGCATTTCTGGGTGTCAACTGACCGTGTTCAGGGAGTGTTTGGAAAAACGCAGGCATGCCAGGAAAAACGCAGGTGTTGCTGGGCGTACACAGGGTGTGTTTGTGAAATCAAAACAGGAACTGAACAGTTTGAAGTGATCACAAGCGCTAAATAGGTCTGAAGCTACTCTAAAACTGCACAAATTTTTTTTGTAACCGCGATCCTATCGTTTGCACTTCTGCTAAGCTAAAATACACTCCCAGTGGGCGACGGCATAGCGTTTGCATGGCTGCTAAAAACTGCTAGCGAGCTAACAACTCAGAATGACCACCATAGAGCGGATTTGAGAGTACTCATTTTGCAATTATGCGAGATCAGATATGGGGTATGCTTACGTGCATATATGGTAAAGATGGAGTACTTGCCATAATTTAAAAGCATGTCTAGAGGGTTCAAAAAGTCTTGTTTTTGTAGTAAAGACAGGACAGATTGCAGTTAATGAGACACCTGAAAATAGTAAAACTTATGAAGGGGCTAATGCCATATTTTTCCATGGCTTCAGTAAAAATAAGTGGCTTGTTAGTAGAATTAAGAAGATTACAAATATGTATAATCCCAGTGCAGTGCCAAGCGTGAAAGGGAAGCGAGGCCCATCCATTTTGGAAGTCTAGGTTGCCGTTAAAAGGAAGAAATATTGAGTGAGAGTGCTGCAGGTTTAATGATTTCCTGGACATTCTCCACGTCCTGATCGTAGAATTGAAAAGTAAATTGTCTAGGTGAGGTAGGTTCAAGTCAGCATTACGTGCAAAAAAAATGTCCCACCCCAGTGTCACCTGTTGAATTAGGGCCAAGGCCTCCAATTTAGCATAATTAATGGAGAATCCTGCAAAGTAAGAAAAATGTGTGATGGCGGCCTATAACACGGGGATAGATTGCTTGGGATTAGAAGTGAGGATAAGAATGTCGTCCACAAATGCCACAATTTACAATTACAGAATGCCTATTTTTATACCGTGAAAGATAGATAAATGGGTGATATAACGTATGAAGGGTTCTAAAACCAGATTAAAGAGGATGGGGGAGAGAGGACATAACTGGCTGGTCCCTCTTTTGAAGGTAAAAGGTGTTGAAGAAATGTTGTTGACTATCACCTGCACGGTAGGGTTGGTATATAGGGATTGAGCTAGGCCACAAAATCTATCCCCAAAGCACAGATAATTCAAGACTCTATCACGATGCGGCCAGACAATTTTGTCAAAAGCCTTTTCAGAGTCAAGGATAATTAAAATGTTTTTCACAATTTTGTGAGTATGAGTGTGGGTGATAGCAGTCAAAGCAGCTCTAATACCTTTTACTGATTGCATATGTTTAATAAAACCCAACTGTGCAGGTGATATAATTAGAAAAGAGGCACAACTCTAGGTGAGTATCCATTCATTTAGTCAAAACTTTGAAATCCTGATTAAGGCAGGAAATTGGCCTATAAGAGCTAGTCAAGGAAGGGTTCTTGCTGGGTTTTGCTATGACAATGATCTTGGCCTAACTAAACCTGAGTGGGTCTGTTTAGAGGTGAGGATGTGATTATACTGAGTTGTTAGAGTGGGAGCTACAGTATGTCTTCCAGGAACATTTTATATAATTCAGCACTGAATCCATCATGGCCAGGACTCTTATTGTTCTGCAAACTTTTAATGGTGTCAATAACCTCCTCAGCTGTTGAGCCATCTAGAAATTCCCTTTTCTCTTGGGAGAGGGTGGGGAGATTTCCATCTTCAAAAAAAAGAGTGGTCCTCAGCAATATTATTAGGACCCTTGGTGTAGAAAGATTGCTAGATGCGTATGAACTCTGTATAAATAGTATCTGGGTCAGAGATCATTTTCCTGAGACATTAATGGAATGTATGGGACTTTGGCCCCTTAATCAAGTTGGCCAATAATCTGCCTGATTTATTGACCCATCTGTTAAACTTATTTCTCTGATAGAAATAAGATAATTGAGCATGTTCAGTAAAGAAAGTGTAATAAATGTGCTTGGCTGAAAGATAAGCTTCTTTGTGATCAGGGGTGTCATGTTGTTTATACCGCTGATATATGGAGGTGAGTGTCGCACTCAATGTTTGCAATTTAGAAGAAAACTTTTTTCTTTTGGAATAAATGTAAGACATAATGTGATCCATGAGGTCTGCCTTAGCAGCACCCCAAATCAATGTCATATCTGCATTTTGTTCACTATTATCTATAGTATAATTAAGCCAAAACTGTTTGAGGTGCAGAAGGAAATCAGTAGAGTGGCGCATATTTGCAGGGAAACACCAACATGTAGAAAAGCGATGGGGCAGTGTTAACTGAATAAGTCTGGATATGGGAGCGTGATCTGAAATGATAATATCAGCGATAGATGTGTATGTAACCTTAGAAAAGATACAGGTAGATGTGAAGATATATAGTTAATGAGGGAGTGAGACGAGTGAGGGTGAGAATAGAAAGAAAAGTTTTTTTGAGTAGGGTGAAATATGAACTACGGGTCAAGTAGATCAAGTTGCCTGCAGAAGGATTGCAAAAGATGACAGAGTAGAGCATCAATGCGAGTACTTAATTAAGATCTATCCATGGATGGGTCAACTACTAAGTTAAAGTCCCCACCAACAATCAGGTTTTGACTGCCCCAGGTGAGATTCATCATTAAAATAGCTGTAAAAAAAGAGTCAGAAGAAATGTTGGGAGGGTACAAGTTAAGAAGAGTATATATAGTATTGTCAATGAACACATCAAGTAAAATAAATCTTGCCATCAGTATCAAGAAGCTTCCTGCGAATAGAGTACTGTAAGTTGGCATGGAAGAGAAATGCAACCCCTCTAGACTTAGAGTGGCATGGTGCTGAGACACTCTCCAATTCGGGGGGCACGTTATGTATGTCTAGGGTCATCCACCCAGTGTGTTTCATGAAGAAATGCTATATGAGGGGCCATGTGTTTCAAGTGAGAAACTACTTTCCTACGTTTAACTGGGTGATTAAGCCCGTCCACATTCCAGGATACAATACGTAGCAAACTATCACGAGAATCTCCATCTATATGAGGTTGTAGGAAGGCAATATATACCATGCTGGAAACATTGCTGAAAGTAAAATTAGGATGAAACAGGGTCTCTCCCTGTCCCAGTGAGTGGGAAGATAACACTCCAGGAGAGGTAGGAGTACCCGGCCTAGGCAGACACAATATGAAAAACAAAAATACAGCAAATACCTCAAACATTTAGAAAGTGAACTAGAAGTGTACATGTATCATACACTACAATACATGTATCATATACACAGTACTTCACAGGTGAGACCCGAATGTAGAAATGGAATAATAATGAAGCACAAGCTTTAACAGTCAGTTTACAGTCAAGTATCAGATAGAAGTGCCACTCTGCCGCATCAGGGTCATCGAATAAGAGAGACTTGCCATCTTGGACCTGTTCTCATCGCACTGTAGGAGTAAGTCCTGGGCTGAGCACAGACTGCACACAGTGGAAAAATCATTGAATGGTGAGTGAGGTGAGAACGCTCTGCAGCTTTCCACTGATTTAGGATTTTTTTGCAGATCGACTTACACGTGCGATTGCACACTTGCCCGGCGAATATACGCTCCCCTTAGGAGGCAACTATCTGAACACAGCACAATGAATTTAGCAGCCCAGTGATCAGATCTGAATCACCCCACAGTTTAGTCCAACTAAAGAACCAGTATGTTTTTTTGGAGCATGTGGGAGGTAAACTCAGTACCCAGAAGAAACCCACTCAAACATGGATAGCATCTTTGTAGGGATTGAAAACCATGAGGTGTGCTAGTGAACCAGAAATGCTGTTTTTGTGCCAATTTGCTGCCAAACATGATATCTATTGTACATTCCACAACAAAATCTGTTTTCAGCAAACATATTTTCAAATGTGAATTCCAAAAGCATATTCATTTACCATACATTAAATATTTTGACAGAAGTTACAAAAGTAAAGTTGAGTATTTTAAAGTTATTTATTGTTGAATGTACCTGATTTATTTAAAAAAAAGATTACAGTTATATTTCAATTTTTCAAAAGCTTCCTTAAAGTCTTTATTCCGCAGGCTATATACGAATGGATTAAGCAATGGGGTCACCACAGTATAAAGCAGTGATAATGCCTTGCTGGCCTCCAGTAATTGTCCTTTGGATGGAACCATATACACAGAAAAGAGAGTTCCAAAAAACATGCAAACAACAGTCAGGTGGGAGCTGCAGGTGGAGAAGGCTTTCTGTTTCCCACTGATGGAGCGGATGTTTAGGATGGTGGTGATAATATACACATAAGAAACAATGATCATTATGAATGGACAGATGACAATAACAATGCCAAATAAAGATCCCCTGAGTTTTATAAGTGATGTATCTGAACAAGAAAGCTCAATGATGGGATGTAAATCACAGAAGATATGGTTAATAACATGTGGTCCACAAAAGTCTAATTTGAATATATCTGTTTCATTTATTGTAATCAATAAGATACCTAATGACCATGATGCAATGACAGATTTTGCACAAAATGCTTTGTTGATTATAGTGTTATATCGCAGTGGGTTACAGATAGCCAGATATCGGTCATAAGACATCAGCGCTAGGATGAGATACTCTGATGACCCTGTATTATCAACCACATACAGCTGTGATAAATAGGCAGCAAGAGACATGGAGCCACCATCATGCAGGACAATGTGAAACAAGTTAGGAAGAATGTCCGTGGTCATTAGAATGTCCAATATAGACACCTGTGTGATGAAGAAATACAATGGAGAGTGAAGATTGTTGCTCACTGAAACTAAAGTTACAATGATAATATTACTGCATAAATGGGGTCATTCAGAATTGTTCGCTCGCTAGCAGATTTCAGCAGCATTGCACACGCTAGTCTGCCGCCCTCTGAGAGTGTATCTTAGCTTAGCAGAATTGTGAATAGAAATTTGTTTCTGAGTAGCTCCAGACCTACTCACAGATTGCGATTAGCTCAGCCCGTTTTGTTCCTGGTTTGACGTCACAAACATGCCCTGCGTTTGGCCAGCCACTCCCCCTTTTCTCCAGACACTCCTACTTTTTTCCCTGACACGCCTGCGTTTTTCCGCACACTCCCAGAAAACGGTCAGTTTCCGCCCAGAAACACCCACTTCCTGTCAATCACACTCCGATCACTTCAACGATGAAAATTATTCGTTCGGACGTGAGTAAAACTACGAAGTTTTGTGCTAAAATACTTAGCACATGCGCACTGCGTACCATGCGCATGCGCATTTTTGCCTTAATCGCTCGGTTGCCAAAATCGGCAACGAGCAAACAATTTGGAATGACCCCCAAAGTGACACAGTAAATGGGGAGCAGAAAAAAGAACAACAAGCTTTTAAAGCTGTGAAGATTTGGAAATCCCATTAGAAAGACATCAGAGATGCTCTCATGCATTGCGTCACCAAATCTTGATGTACTGTAAAAGTAAAATTACACCCAGTGATTATTCACCTCATCACACTACTGGATTTTTAGCGTTATTTGTTCCTACCACTGTCAGGAGTTTCTGTATACATATCAATATATAATCAGTAAAAAAACGACATTTCTACAACATTTTTTATGCATAAGTATTTATTTGTATACTGAATTGGTTTCAAATCAATTATTACAGCAAATGTCAGACAACTATACATATTTCAAATAAAATTTGTTATAGTAATAGCTTAAAATATCTTAATATTACAATAATATTTAAAAATATGTAACTTGGTGACCAGATTCCCTAGATAGATAGATAGATAGATAGATAGATAGATAGATAGATACTGTAGATACAGATGTAGTCAGGGGCACAACTAGAACTTTGTGGGCTCCATAGCAAAATCTTGAAAGGCCCACTTCCCCTGCAGTTGTCATTACAATGCCACTTAGGAGAGCAGGAGAGAGAGTGTGAGGGGAGTGAGAAACCAAAATGGTATCTGGGGGAGAGAGAGCGAGAGAGAGAGTGAAAGAGAGAGAGAGAGAGAGAGAAAGAGGATCAAAAAGAGAGAGAAAAAGAGATGGGGGTCAGGGAGAGAGGGGTTTCATGGAAAAAGAGGGAATTAGAAACAGAGTGCCAGTGAGAAAGAGAGAAAGTGACAAGAGGGTGAAAGAGAGAGATAGAGCGCATCAGGTAGAGAATGAGTGTCAGGAAGAAAGAGAGAGAGAGAAGGGGAGGAGAAAGAGAGGGAGTGAGAGATATAGAGAGTTTCAGGGATTATGAGAGATAGAGTGTGTCAGGGAGGGAAAGCTAAAGAGTGGAGCATGAGAGAGTAAGAGAGAGTGTCAGGGAGAAAAAGAGGGAGAGATAGAATGAGAGAGAGGGTGTAAGGGAGAGTCAAGTAGAGAGAGAAAGAGAGTATCAGGGAGAGAATCATGGAGAGGGAAAGTGTGCCAGGGAGAGAGAAACAGTGTCAGGAAGAGAAAGGTAGAGAGAGAGAGTCAGGGGGACAGAGAGACGGGTAGAGACAGTATCAGTGAGAGTAAGAGAAAGAACCAGTGCCAGGGAGAGAGAGATAGGGAGAGAGATTGTCAGGGAGAAAGAGACAGTGTCAGAGAGAGGGAAAGAGAGAGGCAGTGTCAAGAAGATAGACAGTGTCAAGAAGATAGATGGAGACTGTACAGGAGAGAGAGAGACAGTGTCAGGGCAAAAGAGACAGTGTCAGGAAGAGAGGGAGAGAGTGTCAGGAAGAGATTGAAGGAGAGAGACAGTGTCATCAAGGACAGAGAGAAAAATAGTGTCAGGTTGAGAGACAAAGAGAGAAAGGAGCAAGAGAGGGAGCATCAGGAAGAGAGAGAGAGGCGGGTAGGGGAAGTGAGCACTACCAGACTGCAGCAGAGGTCTCTGATGGGAGCCTCCACATCATGGCATTAGGCCCCATCCCTAAATACTAGCAAATTGTGGCACTTGGAGCTGACCAAGTAGCCCCTCTCCTGCTGCATTCTTCATTCGGCTGCAGCCTGGGGGTTTATACTATTGCCCGCCTTGGAGGAGCTACAAGCCTTGGAGGCATTCCATGTCTCGGTGAAGGGGTAGCAGTGGGTCCTTGAAGCAGCCTGGGCCTCATAGTAGCTGTACACCCTGCACCCATGGTAATTACACCACTGGATATAGCCATGCTCATCTTACTGCAATGCCACATGTTGCATCATGGCATGCTACATGATGTGCAGGCTGTGACTATTTGCAGCCAGCAACCGCTTCATTAATTCCTTTAGGAATTAATGGAGTGATTGTCGATTGCGAATAGTCCCAGCCTGGCACGCCATGTAGCAAACCATGTAGCAGAAAAGATGAGCATGGCTACATCTGTAGATAGATTTAAGACTATTGTAGTTCTGAGTAAGACTACTGTAAATTGTAAGCAGTATAATAGCAAATGATACAAGACAGCATTTACAGCAGCTTGCCAATCTCCAACAAAAAGGACGGGGTGGGAGGGGGCATGCCAATGGCATTAGAAAGCCATTGGCGATGCGCAATCCGTACAATGTAGACGTGTCCTGGCCATTGGGGGGCAGGCCGCGGTGGCTGCATGATGTCGCACACAGCCACTGCGACCCAAGACGCAGTGGGTAGTTCACTGCTAGCTCGCAGGAGCTTCAGAGATAGGGAGCTACTCGCAAGGGACAAAAGCATCATCGCCATGCAATGCTTTTGTACCTGTTCGGGGGGAGGGGTGGGACCTGACATGAGAGGTGGACTAGCCCTGTGCTGGTCGACCCCCATGTCAGAGTAAATGATCGTAGATGTGCTAAATTTAGCACAGCTACGATCTACTCTGAATCACTCTCTAAGTGATAAAAATTTGTTGTTGGAGGAAAGACTGCATTACACAGTAGAACACAGTGAAGCTTTGGAAAGAGAAATTAAGCATGCCCATTGCATGGCTCTAAAATGGCATGGAGACAATAAGAACCTTGAGAAATGTATCCAGAGCAAATCTCAAATCTCAAAATGGAAATGAATGCCAGAGAACTGAAGTTGCAGACTAAATTAAATGTGTCAGAGTCTGAAATAGCTGCACAAAAGTTGAGACTTACTGAATTTAAAGATATGAAGAGCAATTTTCGGCAGTCTAAGAACAAGTTGGCAAGCGCCATGGGAAACTAACCCAGCTACTATAACAGCTGTCTGCAACAAAAGTTTCATGTGGTAGTGGAAAAAAATAACTTCCTGAATTTTGATGAAGTTGACAAGAATGAAGATGAAGTATAGCACTTGGAGAAAAGGTAACTCAAATTCTTGAAGCTTGACATATTCAAGAATTAATCTCAAGTGCTTAATATAGAAACTAAAAATGACAAATGGTACCATAAAGTAAGGAAAAAAGTTATGAGAAATTCTCCAGAATATGGAAATTAGACCCTCAGAGATCATAAGAGTCTGGATGATCATGTATGCAGTAGATGTCCCTCATGAGAAAAGTAAAGAGGGACTTTTTCATGAGAATTCCTCATCCCATGTCACTCAACCCAGGGGTTGTGAGCTGGGGATATTTGGTAGTATGAAAATAAATTGCATTGCTGCCACATGTATTCTGTGTGCAGAAGGAGGGATTCATCCACACAGGGAAGAATGGGCAGGTGTGAGAACACCTAAGGGTACATATGGAGTACGCAAACAGTTTGGTTGGTACTCTTGATGCCAAAGGAGGCTGATGCCTGTGTGTGCAGCCCAAGAGGGATTGTGAAAGTCATTCAGAGCTCATTGTGCAAGAAAGCCATTGAGGGCTAAGAGGCCTGAGCCTATGCCTTTAGGACACAGTTAAGGCCACAAAACTTTGGGACTGAGCTATGTGTTACTGAGAAGAAGCCAGGCCAGTGATTCTGAGTGAGATTAGGCCAGGTGGTGCCTTACCCAAAGCCATTGAGTTACCTAATAAACAGAAGGGGTTCTCCCTTAGCAAAAGAAAGTGGTTTGGGAGAGAAAGAAGTAAACCTCTTTTTGGGGGCAATCTTGACAAATTGGTCCAGATAAAATATAACTTTTAATAACTATATGATAAATATCAAACAAACTGACATGTCTTATATCTAGAATAAACAGATTTTTTTCATTGTAATTTTACAGTAATTGCCTCTAACATTTCGCTTTGCAAGTGTGCGAACGTGTGTGCTGCCGAGCAGGACGAAAACGTTTTTTACAGTTTCTGAGTAGCTCTGGACTCACTTCAGTCTTTTTGGTCCCGGAATTGATGTCAGACACCCTCCATGCAAACACCTGGACATGCCTGCATTTTTCCAAACACTCCCTGAAACGGTCAGTTGACAGCCATAAACGCCTTCTTCCTGTCAATCTCCTTGCGATCAGATGTGCAAATGGATTCTTCGTTAAACCATAGTCCAGCAACGATCTGCTGTGTAACCGTACAACGCGCGTGCGCATTGTGGTGCATATGCATGCGCAGTAGTAACCTGTTCGCTGCGCTGCAAAAAATTGCAGTGAGTGATCAACTCGGAATGACCCCCAGTGTGCATATGTAAACAGGCATTCCATTAACTATTTTTGACTCCACTTTGAGATTTATATAAGAAGATTTAATGGTGCCTTGAAACTTTAAGATAATAGTATTGAAGTAATTGAATGTTACATTGTTATAAATATTTGTTCTCCCAGACTGACACATAATTTGTCATATAGTCAGTCAATATTCTTTTTTGCCTCTATATATTAACAAGATTCATGGATATTAAGGAATGTAAGAGGCAATTACTGTAAAATTACAGTGAAAAAAATATTTTTTCTAGATATAAGAAGTCTTTTGGTTTGAATTTCATTATATAGCTATTAAAAAGTTATATTTTAACTGGACTAATTTGACAAGAGTGCCACCAAAAAGAGGACTACTTCTTTCTCTCCTGAACCGCTTTCTTTTGCTAAACCAATGGGAGCACCACCAGCATAAAATATAAAAATGAATCATTCCTCTATACATATCATATATTGGTACACACCAATGTGTAAATAATACATTGAGACAATGTTGTTGTCTGGTGCAGGATCAATATAATTGTTCCCTGTCAGTTACCTGCAAGGAAGCAGGCCAAACTATGAGACTGTATATGTGTGTAGCTGTGGCAGCCAAGCCAGGCTGGAGCCTGTGATATACAGTATTTGTGAGAGATTGGAGTCTTTGTTTATAGACTAGTTGAGTAAAGATAGTCAGGGGTGAATAAGTAAGTCAGTGCCCTAAGTGAGGGCTAGCTGTTTGTTATTTTCTAATAATTTGTGTTGAATGCTGTTGAATAGCTTTATCATTTTATTTATTAACTGGAAAAGCTGTCTATTGATAATGATTTACCACCTAAACACTTCACCAATACACCCCTCAACTGGGAAAATTACCTCAAGTTAACACACTTCATTAGACACTATACAAAGAGGGGCAACTAAAAGGTTACATGATCTACACCACAAAACTTGCCAGGAAAGACTAAATGATCTTAATATGTATAGTTTCAAGAAGAAAAGGTAAAGGAGGGGCATGATTATTTTATTATTATTTACTACTTATTTATATAGTGCACACATATACTGCAGCGCTTTACAGAGAATATTTGGCAATTCACATCAGTCCCTTCCCCACTAGAGCTTACAATATATGTTCCCTACCACATGTAAATGTGATCCGAGCTACCCTCATCATTTGAGAGCGTGGAAGCCCTTTCTTGAGAGGCCCAGGGTGATGGCTAGATGCTAATAAAAGGGTGTAATAGTCGGTGGGTTTATAGAAAACCTCTGTAGACAAAAATCCATTCTGAAGATGAATCCTTACATCAAGAAAAGGGATGTCTGACAGGCTACATGTATAGGTAAAGTTAATGGAAGAATCAGACCCATTGGTCTTATCTATAAGATCCACAAGGGTATCCTGCCCCCCAACCCACAATAAAAAAATATCATCTCTATAGCAAAAATATAACAAAATATTGTTGCTAATCTCCGAATTGGAATAGAAAATTTGATGTTCGTGTTCAAACATGAAAATATTGGCATACAACGGGGCCACAGGGGACCCCATTGCACACCCTCTCAGCTGTAGAAAGGGCTTCCACGCTCTCAAATGATGATGGTAGCTCGGATCGCGTCAGATCCTTTCAAAATTCCCGATGAGCTTGATACGCTGGCACGGAATTTTGCATCCCGTGGTTATGACCTTAATCTACTCAAAGCACAAAAAGAGGAGGTACTAGGTATGTCTCGTCAATCCCTCCTAGAACCAACTAGTAGACATCTTAAGAATATGATTCCCTTCCCTAGTGACTTTACCTCCTCCAGTGTAGGGATTAGTAGAGCCACTAAGGCTCTTTGGCCGATTGTGTCTTCCGATCCTGAGCTTAAAGTTTTCCATCATACTACCCCTCTCATGTCGTTCCATCGTGGACGTAACATCAAGGATAGAATCGTTAGAATGGACATTACGGGCATGGGAATTACGAGACCCCCTAATGTCTACTACAAACCATTTGGGTGTTACCGATGTAGCGGGTGTGCTACATGTAAACTGATGATGAATTGTAAATCTTTTAAACACCCACACTGCAATAAAACTTATGATATTAGGTTTGTGCTAACCTGTTCCACCTCCTTTGCAGTTTATGTTATTATTTGACCCTGTGGGCTAATGTTTGTAGGTTAAACCACTCGGAAATTTTCAGAAAGGATGGCGGCACAAAGATCAGCCATCAAGCTCACCTTAGAGGGTAAACTCATAGATCATCCAGTAACCAAACATTCCAAAAGTTCTGGACATACCCTTCAGTCCCTCCGGTACTTTATGATTGATCATGTGCCTCTCAGTTTGAGGGGTGGTGGTTGAGCTAAGTCCCTCTTAGTTAAAGAGACCAGATGGTTTATGAGACTGGGTACCTGTGTCCCGGGAGGCTTGAATAAAAAAATCAATTGGAATATGCTTATTTAATTTATCTCTTGCATGGTGCATTGTGCATTGTATTTACATTGTATGGATTGCTTGCAGGCTTTTTTGTCCCCTTTGTATATATGCATCTGTGATTTTGGTTTGTTTATTATTTGTGTTGTTATGGTTATGTCCCACTGACGTTGCTGCCTCTTTTGTTCACAGCCGTCCCTCCCATGTGTGCCCGGACCGCGTCCCTTCCTGATTTTGGAATGCAGCCCCTTATCAGGTGGAACGCATGCTGTGGTTCCCTAGGTAGCAGCCGGCGCTGGAAACAGATGCCGGGTGACGTATGCGGAAATGGGTCTCGAGATGCGGCCGTGCACGAGGCAGACGGCGGCGCCAGTGTGATTCGGGTATTTAGGTGGGTTAGTGTTGTTTCTTGTTATTGTTCTGCTGTGTATTTGTCCTGACGACAGGGCTCTGAGCCCCGAAACGTTGACTTTATAGAATACAAGTTTCTTTACATTGCTGTCTCCGAGTGCCGTTCATTGGTGGATGTGTATGTATTACTGGTCCTGGCACCAGAGCATCTGTAATTCCACTGTTGGAGTGCTGGCTGCTGCTGCTGTACTTATATATATATATATATATATATACTGCTCAAAAACATAAAGTGAACGCTTAAACAACACAATGTAACTCCAAATCAATTAAACTTCTGCGAAATCTAACTGTCCGCTTAGGAAGCAACACTTATTGACAATCAATTTCTCATGCTGTTGTGGAAATGGAATAGGCAAAAGGTGGAAATTATAAGCAATTAGCAAGACAACCCCAATATAGTTGTTCTGCAGGTGGTGACCACAGACCACTTCTCAGCTCATATGCTTTCTGGCTGATGTTTTGGTCACTTTTGAAAACTGGCGGTGCTTTCACTCTTGTGGTAGCATGAGATGGAGTCTACAACCCACACAAGTGGCTCAGGTAGTGCAGCTCATCCAGGATGGCACATCAATGCGAGCTGTGGCAAGAAGGTTTGCTGTGTCTGTAACCATAGTGTCCAGAGCATGGAGGTACTACCAGGAGACAGGCCAGTACATCAGGAGATGTGGAGGAGGCCGTAGGAGGGCAACAACCCAGCAGCAGGACCGCTACCTCCGCCTTTGTGCAAGGAGGAACAGGAGGAGCACTGCCAGAGCCCTGCAAAATGACCTCCAGCAAGCCACAAATGTACATGTGTCTACTCAAATGATCAGAAATAGACTCCATGAGGGTGGGGGTTGTGCTTACAGCCCAACACCGTGCAGGACATTTGGCATTTGCCAGAGAACACCAAGATTGGAAAATTTGCCACTGGTGCCCTGTGCTCTTCGCAGATGAAAGCAGGTGCTCATTGACCACATGTGACAGACAAGAAAGAGTCTGGAAATGCCCAGGAGAATGTTCTGCTGCCTGCAACATCTTCCAGCATGACCAGTTTGGCAGTGGGTCAGTAATGGTGTGGGGTGGCATTTCTTTGGGGGGCCACACAGCCCTCCATGTGCTTGCCAGAGGTAGCCTGACTGCCATTTGGTACCGATATGAGATCCTCAGACCACTTGTGAGACCATATGCTGGTGCGGTTGGCCCTGGGTTCCTCCTAATGCAAGACAATGCTAGACCTCATGTGGCTGGAGTGTCAGCAGTTCCTGCAAGATGAAGGCATTGATGCTATGGACTGGCCCACCCTTTCCCCAGACCTAAATCCAATTGAGCACATCTGGGACATCATGTCTCGCTCCATCCACCACTCCAACGCAGACTTTCCAGGAGTTGGTGGATGCTTTAGTCCAGGTCTGGGAGGAGATAACTCAGGAGACCATCCGCCACCTCATCATGAGCATGCCCAGGCATTGTAGGGAGTTTGTACAGGCACGTGGAGGCCACACACACTACTGAGCCTCATTTTGACTTGTTTTAAGGACATTACATCAAAGTTGGATCAGCCTGTAGTGTGTCTCCAAATTCTGAACTCCATGGGTTAATAAATTTGATTTCCATTGATAATTGTTGTGTGATTTTGTTGTCAGCACATTCAACTATGTAAAGAACAAAGTATTTAATAAGAATATTTCATTTATTCAGATCTAGGATGTGTTATTTTAAGGTTGCCTTTATTTTTTTTGCAGTATATATATATATATATATATATGTGTATGTATACATCACAGACACTAATTATAAATATTGGGGTTTAGTTCACATATGAATCAATTATTTAATCTTGCAACCCCCCGTCTAGGGACCCAATGTTTCTGCAAGTTTCCTACTCTGTCACTCAGAATTATAAACATGCCAATTGCTATCACATCAGAAAAAGGCTTCAGGTAACTGGTTTAAAGCAAACAGCACCTTGGCTTTTAATGGTAAAAAACTCAGAGCAGACCTGCTGTAGAACATATAGGAATACAGCTGAAATTAGATAAATTAAATAAAAATACAAGGGTGCATGAGAAGATGTGATCACAAAAAGAGTGACTAAAAAATGAATGAATTAAACAAAAAGCACTGATACACTGCATTCACCATTGCTAGATCTGATGTGTAATATGGTAATATGACTATACTGATTAAATAAAAATCACAGAGGCCCGGCACTCACCATAAATCACTATAATAAATAATTGTATTTAGTTCATGTATAGATCACACAGTAAGAATGGTTTGTGCAGTGGATCAATGCCTTTTATATATGCCAAGTACAATTCATATCACAATTAGTAATAAATGGAAGTCCAGACTCCAGCAAGCTACGTAGACCCATTAGTTTATTGAAATTGCAACATTTTGGACTGTCAGTCCTTTCTCAAGCAACAAATAAATAAATAGTATTGTTCACTTGAGAAAGGACTAGTATAATCTGGTGCTGTTTTCCAAATGGTGTGCTTTGTTGTATTACCATAATAGTCATATTGTAATTAAAACTTGGCTGTTAATTACTGATTTTTGCTGTTTTAAAAAGGTTAATGACAAATAAATAATCACAAAATATTTATTGGTGGTTGTCTTAAAAAATACATATTTTTGCTTTTAGTTCTTATTCTTGCAAATTCAATTAAAAACATGTCATGTGTAGAGACATAAAGAAACCAGTGCTAATATCACAAAAGTCTTCTTAAAAAGGGGAAATAAAAATCATGTATGCACCGTACACATAAATTGCCAAAATTGTTGCTTGAGTATGACCAGTGCAAAATCTACCAAAATATACTCAGCACAGTATTGAGAAAAAGCTGAGCAACAAAGAGGTTAAATCAATATACATTAATTTAAGTCAAAATCCAAGTTGAACTGTTTCCATGAAAAGTTTTACCCTTTCTGGAAAAATTTATTATTTTTCAAACTGATATAAAAAAAATAATTAATAAATACGTTATTTTTTCTCAAACAACACTATACAGTAATGTAAAGGTTTTTAAGCATGTAAGGCTCCTAATTACAGTGCAAAAAGTATAAGATTAAATATTTGTTAGAAACAGTTTTTTCAAATCAAAAATACAATATTTGCAAAATGCATGTCACTACTGAACCAGTTTTCCAAAAAAGCATTGTTATAAATATGGAAATTTCAGAGCAAAAAAGTGAAAAACTTTACAACATTATGCCCCAAGTCTTGGCTGCCTCTCATAAAAAAACACAGAGCAATAGAAAGTTAATAGAGAATCTTATTGATTTTTTTAATTGTACAAACATCAATAAAGATTTTAGTTCTACTACACGCCTCAGTAAAAATGTATTTAAACTGTATGTAATATTGTATGTAAACCTAATGTATTTAAAAAAATATTAAAAATTATCTATTCACGTGGCATTTTATTATTTTTACCATTAAAGTAAATTGAAAAAAATCTGAATATATATATATATATATATATATATATATTGCCTTCACAAACAAAACAGCAAAAGTAATATGCTATAAATGTACTTTTATTTGCTGGTATATTGTGCACACTTTTAAGGCTTTTATGCATCTTCATCAAGAATGGGAGGCCAAAGTTTTGAATTCTGAAAGACACAATATATGTGGAATAAATCTATTTAAATAGCAACTCTATTACACATACTTTAAATAAGAATGTTAAAAGTAGTAAAAAAAGAATCATTATTTTCCTACTTTGTCTATAGCATTAAAAAAAACTTGCTTACATGGACTGTGTTTAGATTATACATTTCTATGTCCACCCCCTGGTTAAATAGAAATAAAAAATTAGATAAACACATAGTTCCCTTAATTAAAAAATATATTGCTGACCTTAAAAAATATATAATATGACCTTAAAATTAATTATTGAACATGTATTAAGGATATACAGTAGATACTCTCCTGGATCAATGCTAAGATCACATTTCCCTATTAGACCTTTAATTTCCTAAAAAGCAGTGTGAGAGTTTACAACCATATGCTGCAACATGCTTTTATACATTGTCAGATATTCCTTAGTGAGCTGGTTATTCTGTGGAGACCTCACTAAAGACCTCTTGTGTGTTGTATGTCATTTTTAGAGAAGACAATGAATTAATTAATTAATGAATTCATTATTTTCAATATTACACAATGATCAAGTAAAATGGAACTTATGCAGACAATGAAGAATAATATGTTAGTCAATATTAACTATAATTTGTATATAAAATTGGATAATTTAATCAGTAATAATAATAATAATAATAATAATAATTTTATTTATATAGCACTCTTTCTCCAATAGGCCTCAATCAGTTATGAGTTACAGGATATTGAGTGGAATTTTGATGCCCTTCTCTCAGGTTCATTCAACTCTACTTAACACATATAACACATGGACTAGTTTTCTGACAACTGTCACTTACCATGAAGTCAAACTATCATGAAGTTGAAATATATGGGATATTTTGGCAAATTTCAAGACTCATTTATTTCCACCTTTATCGAGTCCCAATAGAGAGTTTTGAATTTGAAGGCTGATTTGGGTGTATTTTCAATAGAAGCAAAAATCTGAATGCAGGGATCCATCACAGGGTATTTTAGTGATGATTACCTTAACTCTTCCTTTCTGATTCTTTTTTTGACAATACAAAACAAATGTAAGGGTACTTTGATTATAAGTTATATGAGAAATTTAGGAAAATAATATATGAATATAGTCATGATTAGTCTTTGAATACTAGAAGTTGGTTTAGATAACATATTTTAGAGGCAAAAATTGTGTGTCAGAAGTACAAAAAATTCTTCACAGGTCTCTATTGCAAAGTCAAGTACAGTGTGTGTAAAAGGTAGGACTGTTAGAAATAAATATAAACTATTCAAGGAATTTTGCCTTTTTGCCACTAAATTAAGAGCAGGATGAATTTTTTTAAAAAAACACAAATGTATTATTTTGAAAGAATATAACAATAAGAAAAAGTGAACAAAGAAAAATGTTAAGCACCCTTACGAATGGGGCCCAATCGAGAGAGTGTTCCTATTGAGGGGTTAAACAGTATACTGTAACATGTTAGTATAATCAACAAGCCCATTAGAATTGATACAACTAATCCAGATTAAACAAAATAACTGACCACAGGAGAAAAAGTGAGACAAAAGCAAAGGGCAACAGGAAGAAAGAGGAGCAAGAAGGTGCAAATTAAAATAAGCAAGATTGTGTGTTTATTTTAAGAAAAAAATGTATTTTAAACAGGTATTGACATTTGGTAAAAATCCTTAATTGATATTCAGATTTAGTAAAGTTATTACTTTGAGATGGAGTGTTTCAAGGTATTCAGTCAAGTGCTAAATTATATTATTTTCTTTTTTTATCTTGCATGATACAGATTCAGAGAAATGAGGAGTGGGTTTTCTTCACATTACTATACATAATAAATATTACAAGAAAATGATACCACTAATGTAAAGGACTGCAGCAATAAATCCCATTTCATATTGGAATATACATATTAATTAATGGTATTGTTTAATTTGTATGATGTATCTCAAATTGTCTCTATGAAAAATGTTCTTTTCACCATGTTTGTCAAATTACAAGCCTGTAATTAACTAATCAGTTTCTGCTCTAAACCACCAGCCATTTGTTATGGTTGCAAGGAAGTGTAAGTTTGCTCATCACAGCATGAGGTCAAGTGTAGGGGTCACCTTCCTTAACAAATATATTCTCTGGAGATAATAAGACTGTACAAAGGACATTGGGGCAGATGCATTAAGCCTGGAGAAGTGATATGGCAGTGATAAGTGGAAGGTGATACCGCACCAGCCAATCAGCTCCTACATGTACATTTACATATTGGAGCTGATTGGCTGGTGCATTATCACCTTCCACTTATCTCTGCTTTATCATTTCTTTATCACTTCTCCAGGCTTAATACATCTGCCCCAAGATCCCTTGAAGACATAATGAAGTGCTAATCAGTGGTTTCCTGCCATAATGCTGACAAACTATGTTGTGAGTTCTCTCTAGTCCCTGCTTATCTGTTAGGCAAACCCTGGGTTACATGCACACAAGGCAAACCCTGAGTGGCATGCACACAAAAGGCATTCAAATAAATATGCCACAAACAATTAACTCTGTTATTGAAAAGGATAAATCCCCAAGGTGGGGGTGTTTGTCAAGAAGTAGTTTGCTGGAAGTATAAAAATGTGTATAGTAGCTGCATTGGGGCACATTCGCTTAAGGTAGTCACACAGCTAGGATCCTACAAATTCTATCAGGTTAGACCTTACCCTGAACACATTTTTTAATTCTGCAGGTGATATCTGAACTATGGCCCTCATTCCGAGTTGTTCGCTCGCAAGCTGCTTTTAGCAGCATTGCACACGCTAAGCCGTCGCCTACTGGGAGTGAATCTTAGCTTATCCAAATTGCGAACGAAAGATTAGCAGAATTGCGAATAGACACTTCTTAGCAGTTTCTGAGTAGCTCCACACTTACTCGGCATCTGCGATCAGTTCAGGGCTTGTCGTTCCTGGTTTAACGTCACAAACACACCCAGCGTTCGCCCAGACACTCCTCCGTTTCTCCTGCCACTCCTGCGTTTTTCCCAGAAACGGTAGCGTTTTTTCACAAACACCCATAAAACGGCCTGTTTCTGCCCAGAAACACCCACTTCCTGTCAATCACATTACGATCACCAGAACGAAGAAAAAACCTTGTAATGCCGTGAGTAAAATACCTAACTGCATAGCAAATTTACTTGGCGCAGTCGCACTGCGGACAATGCGCATGTGCATTAGAGACTAATCACTCCATTGTGAAAGAAAAATAACGAGCGAACAACTCGGAATGACCACCTATGTTTTTATCCTTTTTATTTTCCTTGTAACTGTCTGTAATCAGTGTGTACTTTTAATAATCAGAACAACCTTTGTAATTCCTTTTTCTACCTATAAGCCTTGAATTTATTCATGTAATTAAAACTTAATTTCTAGTTCTAATAGTCTGTAGTCTTAGACCTATGGCCTTATGAGGTAAATGCTACAGATTTTGAAAGGGTATATACTGTGACCATAACCAAAGAACTTCTGTGAGAGGAGTCTCTTCCTAGAATATTCCCATTGGTGGTGGCAGACCAATATATTTTATTGTTAGGATAATTTGCAAAACACCAACATCACGGCCATCCGATTAGGAAGGGGTTCTGAGTGTAGCATGATAGTGACAAGGACAATATATATATATATATATATATATATGGAGTAGTGGTAGTATGGCGCCACAGGTGTATGTGAATAGAAAAATGAGTAAACCTATGTATATAATTTGTGGACACTCCTTAAAATATTTAAGGTGTCTGCTATCCCCCAAGTAATTTAAGGCAGTGATAAGCTGCCTCAGATTTATGGATAAGGAAATGGGGATGGGGGCACCAGCGACCAACGGTGTCAAAGATAGATATATATATATATATATATATATATATATATATATATAAAAATATTTAAAAGGAAGTGGCTGGATACAATTTTAGGATTAAAAATTAAAATTACATTTATTTATAATAAGAGTTGGGATATCAAACAATAAAAATGTAGAGTAAAAATGACATAAAAAGAGAACTGAGGAGGATAAAATAAGATAAGAAAAAATACATAAAATATTGAAAGTATAAAACATAAAACATAAAAAGTACCGAGTGTCAGAGTCTAATACAATAAAAGAGTGGTGCTTATCTTTTCGTCCGTTCAGACTTCTTCAAGGGGTTAGGTACTAATGAACTTTGTTCACTTGTTCATTAGTACCTAACCCCTTGAAGAAGTCTGAACGGACGAAACACGTTGGGAGTACCTCTAACTGACCCTCCTTTTTTAAAAGATAAGCACCACTCTTTTATTGTATTAGACTCTGACACTCGGTACTTTTTATGTTTTATGTTTTATACTTTCAATATTTTATGTATTTTTTCTTATCTTATTTTATCCTCCTCAGTTCTCTTTTTATGTCATTTTTACTCTACATTTTTATTGTTTGATATCCCAACTCTTATTATAAATAAATGTAATTTTAATTTTTAATCCTAAAATTGTATCCAGCCACTTCCTTTTAAATATTTTTATATATATATATATATATATATATATCTCTTTGACACCGTTGGTCGCTGGTGCCCCCATCCCCATTTCCTTATATATATATATATATATATATGCACACAGAAGAATGTTGGCACTCCAGGCATAAATAAAACAGAGAAACACAGATGTGTAACAGTTGACATTTCAGGGACCATCCTCCCTTTTATCAAGACATAAAACATCATAAATATACAAACCATTTATAGATACTCACCATTCCATGAGAATGTGGCTGCCACAGCGTTCTGTGGAAATCCAGTGACGTCTGTGCCGGAGGTCTGGAGCAACTGGGTAGGCATTGCTAGCTGCAGTGTATGTCTGTAACCTAGCAAAAATACACGGTGTAAACAATCAGCACCCAGTAGAGAACCTGGAATAAAATGACAAGAAATTGTGATAATTCAATCAGGGTGCTGAGGCAAATTCTAATTCCACAAGCAGCAGGCCAGGACTTAACTGTTTACAAATGTCTCCCATAAAATCACGATACATGAACGCCCCTACTAATTTCACAAGAAGTAAAAATTATAATGTTGTGGACCCCTATTTGGGGTTGTACTAGTCCTATTGGACATCAAAATGAATTCAATATCTGCACTATCAAGGTGGATATATCTCTAGTCTATGTGAATCTATATACACATAATTCGCACACATACGGTATAGTGCTAATATCAAAATCTAATAATTTAAATATATCTTATAATAGGATGAAGTTAACACATAAAAATCTCATCCAATCTTCCCTGGTAGAAAAAAATACAAATTACAACCAAGTATCTAATTTCCCATAATAGCTGGGTAATATAATATTAATCTTACACCTAAAAACTGCAAATTACAAGAATCACGTAAGGCTAAGGTTTTAATTTAATCCATAGGGTTGAACTGTTTGAAGAGTATGAATTCATCTCGCTTCCATTTGGAGAAGCATTTTCCCCCTATCTCCTCCACAAATACTCGGTGGAATCCAATCTATGATCTTGTGTATGATTGAAGTCAAATTGTGTTGGTGCTCTTTAAAATGTCTGGCTACGGGCTGCTCTGAACCCTTACCTTCCAGCGCCGCTCGGATCCTTGATCGATGAAGAGCTATACACTGCTTGAATTGTTCTATAATTTTTCTGATGTATAGCAGTACACAAGGACATTTATTATAGTAAACAATATGTGCAGTGGTACAGGTCACTGGATATAGGATGGTAAATATTTTAGCTGACCTTGGATGTTGAAATTTATTTTCTTGTTCAAGGCAATTGCAGGTAGTGCACCCTATACATCAAAAGTTTCCTGATTTCCGAGTCAAGATATGTGTTGGTTGATTGCTGTTGAAGTGCAAGGGAACCTAAAGGGTGAATCAATCTTTGAGCAATATCTTCATTGTTACATCTCCAAAATATAACAATTGGGCAGAATGTCTACCTTTGGACAAATTTGTCTACAGCACAACAATGCCTGTCATTCCTAAACCAATGTATCTCATTTTCTCCTTTCTTTGTATTTATGGACATCACCCAAGGCCCAAACCATTTTCCTCTCTGGGAAAGTAAAAGTAAACTGCCTGAGGTTTCCAGCACTGGCTTGAGGCTCAAGAAGGTTGGAGGAAAGTCCATTATACTCTCAACAAGGCATCTTTTTATTAACTTTGTGGATCATCATAGAAAGTATTAATCTTTCAAGGTGTCAGATAAAGGTCAAAATTTAATAGGTTACAATTTCTAAAAACATGCAAGTTTTCTACAAAAAAGTGAGTTTGCAATTGTCATATTTAGTAGGCTTTGAGAATCTAAACTCACATCAAACTCGCAAGAACTATTCTCGCACCATCAAAATATGCCATCCAGATGTTGTCCATGTAAAACATACAACTGCAGATGTATTATGCTGTGAATCATAAACAAGCACAGAATTCATAGAATTAGACTCGTGAAATAATAGACCCTTACCAGGACTGTGAATTTATAGTGGAAGTCTACTGTAAATCAGCATCTGAGGCCTTTTTTCTACTGTAAACTAATATATGCTATACACAGTATCTCAATCACAATCACCAGCCTAAATAATCCTTCTAGATCAGGCCTGGCCAACTTGTGGTTCTCCAGCTGTTGTAAAACTACAAGTCCCATCATGCTTTGCCTCAGTTTTCTATTAAGGACTGCTAAAACTGTGGCAGGGCATGCTGGGATGTGTAGTTCCACAACATATGGAGAGCCACAGGTTGGCCAGGCCTGTTCTAGATCTATTTAGAAAAAGGTCAAAATTTTGGTTGTACACTTTTAATAAATTACACATGAATCTAATGCAGCAAGAATACTCAGTTAAATTTTCAATCAAATAGTGAGTCATGCCCATAGGTTTTGACCCCAGTGGTTCTGCGATTTATATACTCTACCACATAAAGTTTGACCCCAGTGGTTCTGCAATCTATATCACCTACCACCTGTTCAAACATGTAATAGGGTTCAGGTTATCAATTAACCCAACATTATGTCTGATTGATGATTATGTGTGTTCACTGAAAATGGAAGAATTTAGGAAAAAAGAAAGGTGCACTAAGTAGGATGTAGTAATGAGAAAATAAAGTAAGAAAAGTGTTCTCTTACTGGGAGATGACAAAGTGCAGTGGGAGGCTATGAAGACCAGGTGAAAATGTTAAAGAGGTAATTTAAGGGTAGAAATGTCTCCCATAAAAAGGTGGAAATTGTTTTAAGATGAAATAGATAAATTAATATTATAAAATAATATATACAGTATAAATACATATATATATATATATATATATATATATATATATATAGCACAGATTGGTGGGCGGCACTCCAAGGTTTTGCAAGAGAAACACACTTAAATCATTGTATGACTATGGAATTTATCATGGATCATTTAATCCTTTTTTCAGTAACCCTGGAGTGACGTGCCATTTGCTTATCAAGCAATAGAGGGATTATATATATATATATATATATATATAATAAAATGAGTTATTAAGCTGAGAGTACAAAGAAAGTTATTTTCAATACCAACATGCCACATGTAACGAGACTCGCTTTGTGAGTTTGTAGTGAGATTTCTCACCAGAATATACTCATGGCATCGCATGCAATTTACACAAGCACCTTGTAACTCACAGGCTATTACACACTATGACTTTCAGTAGATTCTCGCACCAAACGCTCATTGAATTATTGCGAGGGCAAACAAAATGAAATCAGACTTTATTACATTTCCCTCAAAGTCTGGCTGTCCTCCTGGAACGTAAGATTTTGTCCACCCTCAAAAACATTTAGTCCTAGGTACATTGGTACATTCCAGATAATAAAAATAGTGCATCTAGTTGAATTCCGTTTGAAACTTCCGAGGTTCTTAAGGATCCCCCCATATTGTTCTATATTAAAACCAGTAGCCAATTCCAATAAATTGTTAGGGTCTCCTGCCCTGTGCTGCCACGTCGTCATGACAACCGGGAGGCAAGTGCTAGCGGAGTAACCTGAGCGCAGCTGATACTCCGGTTCGGGTCTTTTGCTGTGCAGTGGTTACAGGCTCTGTGCACGGCAGGGGATCCGGTGCTGTTTTTGTGCTCACAGTCTGTGAGGTCTGAGTGGGGCGTGGACAGCACCTGCTATATAAACCCTCTTCTCAGGTTAGTCAGATGCTGCTGAATCTTTGTTGGTTAGTCAGTTCCTGAAAGTTAGCTAGTACTGTGTAACTTTGTATTTGCTTGTTGCTTACTGCAATTAGGCCTTGGGGTTTGGTATTACACTCTGCCAATCCAGACCTAGCAGTAAGACTGTAGTCAGTCGTTTAACCTGCTGGGGTTCATATGCTACTCTGTGAACCTAGCAAGTTTGCGGCTGTATTCTCAGACTTGCCTGCCAAAATCCTTTCTCAATGTGCAAGGTGTCCAGGTGTCAGTTTAGTGGCAGTAAACTGAACCGGTGCACTGCAAGTGAGGACTAGGATTGGGGAGACTCTCCTTGTGTCTATTATTCCATCTCAGACCAAGGAATTTACTGCCACACCCGTTGGTAACCCTTTAGGGTTTTGCTGTTGCCCTTAGCAACAGCATTTCGGATTCTCTACGTATTAAATCACAACATCTCGCGCCTTTCCATCTGAGTATTCCTAATACTAGGGAGACACCCAGTTTCTTAGCCTTTGGGCTTCTCTCTTCACTTTCTGTTTATTTCGTTACTCTATCACCTTCTGTGTATGTAATGTCATATTCCCCAGTCTGTCTGTAAGTTCATTTGTTTTGCATCCCTCTCCGTTCAGACACCAGTACATTCCTGCTGGCACTGGTGTGCATAACATATTCAGCAGCCAAATACTCCTGTTGAAATTTTGTGGGAATATGGAGCATACACCTCAAAATACATTGCAACAGGTGGTCGATCAGGTGCAGGTCCTGACTCGACAATTTAATGATTTGTCCATTAAAATGCACACCTCACAGGCCGCTGGCGGAGTTCCCGCAGCAGCAGCAGCATATTCAGGGGTTAAGGAGCCGAAAGTAAATCTCCTGGATCGTTTTTCTGGAGATCGCTCGCAGTTCTTTTGTTTCAAGGAGAGCTGCAAGCTATATTTCCGGCTTAGGCCTCAGTCTTCTGGGTCGGAGATTCAGCGGGTGGGCATAGTGATTTCCTTGCTACAAGGAGACCCACAGGTCTGGGCATATGGGTTGCAGCCTGACTGTCCGTCGCTTAAAAGTGTTGATGCTTTTTTTACGGCACTGGGCATGTTGTATGATGACCCTGACAAGACGGCCTCAGCCGAGGCTCAGATTTCGATCCTTAAGCAGGGGCGACGGCCAGTTGAGGTTTATTGTACGGAGTTTCGGAGGTTGGCCCATGATACCCAGTGGAATGACCCAGCCCTGAGACACCAGTACCGAAGAGGTCTTTCTAACCAGATAAAAGACCAACTGGTACAATATCCTTTGCCTGATAGCTTGGATCAGCTCATGCAGTTATCCATCCAGGTGGATAGACGGCTGAGAGAGCGTAGGCTTGAAAGGGAGACCGAGGTTTCCTTCTTTCCCAAGGGAACCTCAGACTCTGAGGAATTTTCCGAGGAGCCTATGCAGATTGGGGCTACCCGCCTCTCCTCGCGTGAGAAGATGCGGAGGAGACAGCAGGGTTTGTGTTTGTACTGTGGGAATAAAGGTCATGTGGTAGTATCATGCCCAGAAAAGCCGGAAAACTTCAGGGCCTGAGGGTGATGGGAAATATCCTGTCTGGCCAGAAGTCAGAATTTCCCAAGAAGACTTTTATCATTCCGGTGACCTTGAAGATCCTCGGTCAAACTGTCAAGACTGAGGCCTTTGTGGACAGTGGGGCCGACAGGGTTTTTATGGACCGCCAATTCGCCCTGGAACACTCTGTTCCCTTAGTACCCTTGGCATCAGAAATTGAGATCTGTGGGTTAAACGGGGAACCATTATCCCAGGGTAAAATTACCTCTTGCACTAGCCATATTTCTTTGTTTATTGGAGCCACACACTCTGAAAAATTGTCCTTTTATGTGACTGTCTGTACGTTTGCCCCATTGGTGTTGGGGTTACCCTGGTTAAGGGCCCACAATCCTCAATTTGACTGGGTCTCTGGGGAGATTATTAGTTGGGGTACTGATTGTTTCAGGAGTTGCTTGAGCCTTCCAGTCAGGCTTTCACAGCTAAGTTTGCCAGGATTGCCAGGATGGTATGCAGATAGACGTGTTCTCCAAAAAAGTTGCAGAGGTACTACCTCCCCATCGCCCCTATGACTGTGCCATTGATTTATTGCAGAATGCTAAGCTTACCAAGAGCAGGTTGTACTCCTTGTCACGTCCTGAGACACAGGCTATGGCAGAGTACATTCAGGAGAACTTGGCTAAGGGATTTATCAGACCTTCACAGTCTCCAGTTGGGTCGGGGTTCTTCTTCGTGGGTAAAAAGGACGGTTCATTGCGACCCTGCATCGACTTCAGGGAATTGAACTGTATCACGATTAAAAACTCATACCCACTGCCTCTCATTTCGGTCTTGTTTGACCAGCTTCGTACTGCAACCATTTTTTCTAAGATTGACCTACGCGGTGCGTACAATCTAATCCGAATAAGAGAGGGGGATGAATGGAAGACTGCCTTTAATACCCACTCAGGGCATTATGAATATTTGGTGATGCCTTTTGGGCTCTGTAATGCCCCGGCAGTCTTCCAGGACTTCATGAACGATGTGCTCAGGGAATATTTGGATAGATTCTTAGTTGTATACTTAGATGACATCCTAATCTTCTCCCATTCCCTGGAGCAACATCAGAAGCATGTACGCTTAGTCCTCCAGAAACTCAGAGACCACCGGCTTCGGGCGAAGCTGGAGAAGTGCGAATTTTAAGTTCAGCCATTCGCATTTCTATGATATATTATCTCCCCAGAAGGTTTCCAAATGGAGGGTTCCAAGGTACAGGCAGTCCTGGATTGGGTGCAGCCCCCTAGTTTGAAGGCGCTTCAGCATTTTCTGGGCTTTGCGAATTTTTATAGACGATTTATCGCTGGATTTTCGTCTTTAGTGGCGCCCTTGGTGGCACTCACTAAGAAAGGGGCGGATGTTGCTCACTGGTCTTGTGAGGCCAAAGCGGCTTTTGCCCGTCTCAAAAGGACATTTGTCTCGGCCAAGGTGCTGCGACACCCAGATCCAGAGCGTCCTTTAGTGGTGGAGGTGGATGCCTCTGAGATGGGTATTGGGGCAGTGCTCTCTCAGATGGGGGTGTCTGATAATCGCCTTCATCCCTGTGCTTACTTTTCCCGTAAATTTTCGCCTGCCGAGATGAATTATGATGTGGGTAACCGGGAATTGTTGGCTATTAAGGATGCACTCGAGGAGTGGAGACACTGGCTTGAGGGGGCTAAGTTTGTGGTCTCAATTCTCACCGACCATAAGAATTTGGCATATTTAGAGTCAGCGAAGCGCCTCAATGCCAGGCAGGCACGATAGGCTTTGTTTTTTGCTCGCTTTAATTTTTTGATAACATATCGCCCTGGGTCAAAAAACATCAAAGCTGATGCGCTCTCGTGGAGTTTTGCTCCAATCCAGGAGACCACCGAGGAGCCATTGCCCATTGTGTCCCCATCATGTATTAAAGTGGGCATTACCCAGGACCTCTTGTCATTAGTCCTTAGAGCACAGGAGCAGGCTCCTCCATACCTTCCGGTAGGTCTTTTGTTTGTGCCTCCTAGGTTAAGACAGCGAGTGTTCCTGGAATTCCATGCCAAGAAGTCGGCAGGTGACCCAGGCATTGCCAGAACTCAGGAGTTGCTATCTAGGGCGGTGTGGTGGCCCTCGGTGGCTAGAGTTGTGGATCAGTGGGTTCGGGCATGTAACATCTGTGCCTGAAATAAGACTCCTAGAGGGGTTCCTGTTGGCCCATTACATCCACTCTCTATTCCCTCTAAGCCATGGACCCACATTTCAATGGATATTGTGGTGGACTTGCCCAAATCCTCGGGGATGACAGCCATCTGGGTTGTCGTTGACAGGTTTTCGAAGATGGCGCACTTCGTTCCAGTGGTTGGGCTGCCATCGGCCAGACGCCTGTCTGAATTATTTATGCTGCATGTTGTGCGCCTCCACGGGTTGCCACTTGATGTGGTCTCTTTGTGGCCAAATTCTGGAGGGCATTTTGTTCCGATCTCCAGATTTCTGTCAGCTTGTCGTCAGGCTACCAACCGCAGTCTAATGGGCAGACTGAAAGGGTGAACCAGTCCTTGGAGCAGTTCCTCAGGTGTTATGTCTCCAAGTGTCAGACTGACTGGGTTGCTCATCTGTCCATGGCGGAGTTTGCCTATAACAACGCGGCTCACTCTGCTACAGGGATCTCTCCCTTTCTCTGTGTGTATGGGCATCATCCTAAGGCCAATTCTTTTGACCCCCTGGACTCCACGCCTGGTGGTTCCTCTGTGGTTTCGGTCCTTAGGGGTATTTGGAGGAAAGTGAAGAAAGCCCTTGTGTCTGTGTCATTAGTGACCAAAAGGGTTTTTGATAAACGGAAAAGACCCTGCAGCTTCAAATTAGGAGACATCGTCTGGTTGTCTACCAAGAATTTGAAGTTGAGACATCCATCTCATAAGTTAGGCCCCCGGTTCATCGGCCCTTATAAGATCACCAGGGTTATCAATCCGGTGGCATTTCAGTTAGATCTGCCCCGTTCTTTGGGTATCAATAAAACATTTCATTGTTCCCTTTTAAAACGGGCGAGTAGTAATCCTTCTTCCAGTGGAAGACCTTCCCCTCTTCTGATACGTGGCCAGAGGGAGTTTGTTCTTGACTCCAAGATGGTTCGGGTCGGCTGTCATTTTTGGTGCACTGGAAGGGGTATGGCCCGGAGGAGCGGTCGTGGGTTTGCAGTTGTGATATTCATGCCCCCGGACTGATACGCTCTTTCTTCTCGCAATTCCCCGATAAACCCGATGGTAGTGGTTTTTTGACCCCTCGTCAGAGGGGGGGGGGACTGTTAGGGTCTCCTGCCCTGTGCTGCCACGTTGTCATGACAACCAGGAGGCAAGTGCTAGCGGAGTAACCTGAGCGCAGCTGATACTCCGGTTCGGGTCTTTTGCTGTGCAGTGGTTACAGGCTCTGTGCACGGCAGGGGATCCGGTGCTGGTTTTTGTGCTCACAGTCTGTGAGGTCTGAGTGGGGCGTGGACAGCACCTGCTTTATAAACCCTCTTCTCATGTTAGGCAGATGCTGCTGAATCTTTGTTGGTTAGTCAGTTCCTGAAAGTTAGCTAGTACTGTGTAACTTTGTATTTGCTTGTTGCTTACTGCAATTAGGCCTTGGGATTTGGTATTAAACTCTGCCAATCCAGACCTAGCAGTAAGACTGGAGTCAGTCGTTTAACCTGCTGGGGTTCTTTTGCTACTCTGTGAACCTAGCAAGTTTGCGGCTGTATTCTCAGACTTGCCTGCCAAAATACTTTCTCACTGTGCAAGGTGTCCAGGTGTCAGTTTAGTGGCAGTAAGCTGAACCGGTGCACTGCAAGTGAGGACTAGGATTGTGGAGTCTCTTCTTGTGTCTATTATTCTATCTCAGACCAAGGAGTTTACTGCCACACCCGTTGGTAACCCTTTAGGGTTTTGCTGTTGCCCTTAGCAACAGCATTTCGGGTTCTCTACGTATTAAATCACAACATCTCGCTCCTTTCCATCTGAGTATTCCTAATACTAGGGAGACAATCAGTTTCTTAGCCTTTGGGCTTCTCTGTTCACTTTGTGTTTATTTCGTTACTCTATCACCTTCTGTGTATGTAATGTCATATTCCCCAGTCTGTCTGTAAATTCATTTGTTTGGCATCCCTCTCCGTTCAGACACCAGTACATTCCTGCTGGCACTGGTGTGCATAACAGAAATTCAGTTTCTTGCATTACTAAAAGCCTTATCCAGTTTTGGATGATGGACATCAGGAATATATTGTGGAAATTATCTTGGATCCTAATATAGTACAAGGAAAAGTTAATTCCTTGTCCATTGCAACAGTTGTGGACCTAAAGAGAGATCTTGGTTACCAGAGAAACACAAACATGCAGAAAAGTTAAAGGATAATTTTTCAAGTAATTTCCAGATAAATCTGTACTTAGCTGTTCCTAAACCCCTTACTTCAGTGGTGTTCTTGCTAGGAGATGGGCAGGGTAGGATGCAGAGGTGCAGCCCTGTCAGCACCCCAAATGATGCCATGCCCAGCCATTGCTGTCCCTATTGGGGGCATGCCCAGCACTTATGGAGGTACTGGGCTTCCCAAAACCTATCCATTTAATGTAAATAGATGCCGTGCACATGTACATTGCATCTATTCATGCGGTGGCATGTCAATGGGAGGCTGTTTTAGCAGGGCACTAGTAAAAGGGCTGGGCACATTTTGAACTATAAAAACTTGGCAGGCCATGGCACCCTGCTAAAACAGCCTAGTGTGAACACTACTACTACCAGCTGCAGTGTAAGTAATTGCAAGGGGCCTGTCTCTGTAAGTGCAGGTACTCAGCTGCAGTGTAAGAAATTGCAAGATGTCTGTTCTGGAGTTTTGAGTTGTCTCCAGGTTATTGTTCAAGGCAGGCAGGGCTTAGCCTCCCTGCCAGTTACAGCTACTGTCTTGATAGAAGTCACTTTACCTGGTGCAGCTACTAGGAGTTATTCTGTTTGTTCTAGCTAGCCATTTTTGCTTTGACCCTTGTTCCTGGATTTTGAATCCCTGCCTTTGCCAGTCCTGCATCTGTCTGTAAAATACCTTTTGTTTCTGGACCTAGGATTCTAAGCCTGCCTTACCCTCCTCCCAACTTTCAGGCATTACCTGTTTCTTTCTGAGTATTTGTCTACTGCCACTGAACTATTATTTCTGTTCCCACTTCAGCCAATTCCTTTTGCACCTAGTTTCCATATTGACTTTTTGTTACCTGTGTGAAATCCTGGTGGCATCCAAGTACCAGGAGAACCTACTTCTCCCACGAATGAAAGATGTTATAGGTTAAGACTGTTATAGAACCACACTGCCCAAGGCTTCCTTGACACCCCTGATTGTAAGTTGACTGGTGATCAATGAACAATAGGGGCCACCAGTCATGGAATTATCAGCTCTAATGGAAATTGCATGGGGAGACTGTTACTAGTCTACCTAAGGAAACCAAGTACAGTGGCAGAAAACTCAGAAAACCCATCTGCCCATGACATAATAAAGACATTCATCAAACAAAAAATTTGATATGGTTGAACCAGTTTCTGAAGAAACGGAGACGAGTGGAACAGCGAGTTGGGATCAGAATAAGGTCCTAAATTAATGAGAGGAGATGGGCAATAACACATTTGTATTGTAATGTATAGACTCCACATTGCAGCAGAGATAACAGACTATCTGATAGCTACTTGTGTGCTTGTTTGCAGAGGTTATGCAGGCTTCTGTGTGCAGTACTGGGATGCTGTCACTGTTATTACAGCACCCCATGTTAGTTCCAGTCATGTGACTGCAGGAGCACCAATGGAGTAGGGAGGAAGTTGCATCACTGGTGAACAGCCATTTATCTGAGAAACATGGGTCTAAAGATCCTTCAGTGGCACTTCTAGTTGTCACTGTTTTGTTGTCTACAGACCTGCTGAGACCACTGCTGAAAATCTCTTTGTCTAGCAGCTTGCTCTTTGACTTCTCTGCAGTTAAGATGTTGGCACCCACTGACTCCATCCAGCAATTCTGTATAGGTGGTACTACTCCGCAACCCAGTATCCAGCAATCCTTAGTAGCTGGTCATGCTCTATCAAACCTGTATAGCAGGTACAGCTCTACAACCTGGCATCTAAGTCTAGTAACTGGTGACAATGCAGCAATCTTGAAAAGCTAATACTGCTCCTCACCCCATCAACTGAGCCTAAGAAACTGGTCGCAATCCAATAATTCTGAGAAGCTGATACTGCAACATCCCAGTACTCCAGCTTGTCTGGTAATGCAATATCCCAGCAATCCTGCATAGTTGGTACTGCAACCTTCCAGTGTTCCTGCATATCTGGCACTGTAATATCCCAGTAAGCCTGCATAGCTGGTATGCAACATCTTAATGCTCCTGCTTATTTGGTACTGCAATATACCAGCAATCCTGCATAGCTGGTACTGCCTTATTCCAGAAATCCTGCATAGCTGGTACTGCAACATACCAGCATCAATGTCTAAGTAGCCGGTACTACCTGGCATCCCGGAAATCCTGTGCAGCTGGATCTGCTCCATTTCCTGGTGCATAAGCCTAAACAGCTGGTATTACTTCAAAACCCAACAATCCCATGTAATTAGCACTGCTCCACCTTCTTACACTACAGTTTCCACCACATTTACCACATGCTTTAACTACTACCATACCCTGTCCTGTATGAAGAAGGTCTACATTAGGCCACTTATTTTCAGACCCAACCTTCCACGCTCCATTCCCGTGGCAATCCCTAGTCCAGACCCACAAACAAATCCAAACCTGATGGATGTAGGGATGTAGTGTTATTATTATAGCACAAATAATGTACAATAACCACGGTAAGGTTGATTTTTGCAATATTTATCCCACTAATAGAATTTTTGGAAGTACCAATTCTGTGAGGGGTAAGAAATTAAGAGTAAACAATGAACTATTATCATTGGAAAGAAGTATTCCTAGATAGTATTTCTGGGTAAGTTGCAAAAACAAAACCTGAAATGTATGTTTAAGTCCCTGCACCACTGATTGTTGTATAATTAAATTCATGCTACTGACTTTGAATAATTGAATTTAAAATTAGAAAAGTGGGCAATGGTCTCGAACATAAGAGTTGGTACTCACTGGAGGTGTGGGTTGCCAGCCGATCTTGGATGTCTTTGTCATGCCTTGTAAGTGATTGCCTGTTTAAAAAGACTTCCAAGATCGGTTGGCATCTCCCAACTCCAGCAATCTTGGACACCATTACATTCCGCCCAAGGTTTGGGAGTGGTATGTGTTGTTTTAGATAGCAACAAATACAGCTGGTTAAATTTCTCTACCACCAGACTCACACCTTGAGCCTAATTGCTCTGGCCAAGGTTTCCATGCACAATTATTTAGCAATTGACACCAGAACAGTACCATTTATCTTGATTTGAGCAGTTGGTGACTTGTAAATTTCAAAAATATTGTTCAGGTATGAGATCCGAATAACATGTGCTCCAGCACTGATGTCAGGAATTGCCTATCCACCCGATCAAAGGCCTTCTCTGTAGACAAATAGAATGAGTGTCATTTTAGTATCCAGGAAGGAATCCTAGATTTGTTTTGGGTTCTGGGTTAGGGCCACTGGGCAGGTCTGGTTTATACTGGAGTTACTGAATAATGAACAAATGACACTTCTCTACAGAACATGTGATATGATAGGGATGAACTCATTCTATGTACTGTATTATACACTAGATGTATCTGCAGTGAGTGTGGACTGCTGGTAGAGACAGGTACTGCACACAGGCAACAACAGTTAGAAACACGATAAGCAGTCTAGTATGAGAGCAGTAGTAAATACACAGGACAGAATGCAGACTGTAATAAACACTACATGATAGTATGCAACATATGATGGTAATGTAGGTGGTAGCTTGATATAATGATAGCTGCAGATGTTGGCTGATAGCACACAATGATTATACAAGCTGGAAGAAGGAAGCACGCTGGTGTAAATGAGATGCCACTGAGTACAAGACTGATGGCAGTGGTAAGTGGAGATGAGCACTCTGTTTGTATTGGAATAATTCTGAGCACAGGACTAGTAGTGCATAATGGAAGGCACACTTGTAGAGTAAAATAGGGGTACTGCAGACTGGTATGTGCACTAGGGGCCTAATTAAGATGTGGACGAATGTGGCATCGCTGATGCTGACTTGGAAGCAGTATAGATGCACTAATATGGTAATGCAGCAGGAGTCATAATATAAGTAGACAATTCCTGCTTGCATTAGTGATCTGTGGTGCATCAGAAGATGGAACATTGGATCACCTGTGACACATTTAGATAGCTGTGTGACCCATGGTTTCATAAAAGCTGGCTGCCGTAGTATCTACAAAGATGCCAGGAAATACTCATCTTTCATTGGAGATCTTGGCCTCGGCACTTGACTAAATATGGTTTTGGGAAGCGTAGCCCACTGCCACCCCCTCCCCACCCCCAAATAGCTTCAGACTATCAATCTCTTGAAATCTGCAGCTATAGTGTGTTCATTATTATTATTATTACATTTTATTTATAAGGCGCCACTTGTGTTTCGCAGCACTGTTCAAAGTACACTACAGGGAGACAAAACATAGCATTACAGTAAATAAATAACAGAAATAGAGTACAGGTAACAGAGCACCACACGTTCTCAAGACATAATACAGCTAAGGTGTAAGTATTGATGAAGTGATCATCGTACTACTAGAGGCTGATGTCCATAGATGGAGATGAGCCTTTACTAGCAGGATAAAGATGGTCATTGAGTAGGGGAGAGCCGCGAGTGAAATGTGTTGAGACAAGTGCTTAGATAACAAGAGGAAAGAGGGCCCTGCTCTGAAGAGCTAACAAACTAGTGGAGAGGGGCAACAGACAGATGACAAGAGGTGCAGGCAAGTGGGAGGTAGCCAGATGGCAGTATGCAAGCAAAGCTGAGGTGTTCATGGCATGAGGAAGGGGGGTGGAGGCGCGGCTTTAGCACTGGGTTATGCATCGTGAGGGTATGCTTTGATGAATAGGTGGGTTTTTAGTGCCCATTTGAAGCTTTGCAAGGTCGGGGACAGTCTAATGGAGCGGGGGAGTGTGTTCCACTGAAGGGGTGCAGCACGGGCAAAATCCTGAACTTGTGCATGGGAAGCAGTGACCAGGGCGGTAGAGAGGCAGCAGTCATTAGTCGACCGTAGGGGGCGGGAGGGAGTATGAAGGGAAAGGAGGTTGGAGATGTAGGGAGCAGTGGAATTAGAGATGGCCTTGTATGTGAGGGTGAGGAGTTTGAAGAAGATTCTGTAGGGGAATGGGAGCCAGTGAAGATTTTGTCGAAGGGTAGTGGCAGATGTGGTGCGGAGGGAGAGGAAGATTAGCCTAGCTGCGGAGTTCAGGACAGACTGGAGGGGAGCAAGATGGGAGCAAGCAAGGCCAGTGAGGAGAACATTGCAGTAGTCAAGTCGTGAGATGACCAGTGAGTGGATAATGAGTTTAGTTGCACTCTGGGAGAGATATGGCCTGATACGAGCAATGTTGCGTAGCTGGAAATGACAGGATTGTGCCAGAGCTTGAATGTGGGGTGCAAAGGTGAGGGAGGAGTCAAGAGTTACGTCCAAGCTGCAGAGTTGGGGAACGGGGCAGATGGTGGTGTTGTCAACAATGATGGAGATATTGGTCGGGGGTGTTGCTCTGGATGGCGGGAAGATGATGAGTTCAGTTTTGTCCATGTTGAGCTTTAGAGAGCATTCAGACATCCAGTAGGAGATTGCGGAGAGGCAGATGGAAACCTGACAGAGGACAGAGGAGGACAGATCAGGAAATGAGAGGTAGAGTTGTTGTGTTATCGGCATAGAGGTGGTATTGAAGGCCAAATGAGTTAATGAGCGCACCCAGGGAAGAGGTGTACAGGGAGAACAGAAGGGGTCCAAGGACAGAACCCTGAGGGACACCAACAGGAAGGATGGAAGCGTGTGAGGTGGTGCTGGAGGCAGACACAGAGAAGGAGCGGTTAGTGAGGTAAGAAGAAAACCAGTCAAAAACAATGGTAGAGAGGCCAGCATTTTGGAGTGTGCGGAGGAGGAGAGGATGATCTACGGTGTCAAAGGCAGCAGAGAGGTCCAGAAGGATGAGCAGATAAAAGTGGCCTCTGGATTTGGCTTAAAGCAGGGCATTGGTGACTTTCACCAGGGCAGTCTCAGTTGAGTGGAGTGGGAGAAAGCCAGATTGTAGTGGATCGAGGATGGAGTTGTCAGAGAGGTAGCTTGTGAGACGGCTGTAGACTAGTCATTAAAGTAATTTGGAGGCGAAAGGGAGAAGAGAGATGGGGCGGTAGTTAGTGGGTGATGAGGGGTCGGGGTTGGGTTTTTTGAGAATAGGTGAGACCAGAGCATGTTTGAACGGCGAGGGGAAGATGCCGGTAGAGAGGGACAGGATAAAGAGGTGAGCAAGGTGGGAGCAGGCAGTGGGGGAGAGGGAGCCGAGAGGATGGAAGGGATGGGGTCCAGGGGGCAGGTGGAGGGGGGGAGGATAAGATGAGGGAGTGGACTTCCTTTTCTGAAGTGGGACGGAAGGAGGACAGGGTGGGATTGATGGAGGCGAGGGATAAAGGGGACAGGGGGGTAGCAGAGGGGTTACGGCGGGAGATGTCGTGTAGGATGTCCTCAGAGGGCTACAGAGAGGTAGAGAATGATGAGGAGAGGCTGAGGATGACAGGGAGAGGGTGACAGGTAGTGGCAGAGGGTGATGGAGAGTAGGTGAAAAGGAGAGGCTGTGCGTGGTGGGGAGAAATAAAGATGGTGATGGGGATAGCCAATGGATGATGGGCAAAGGCAGAAGGTGGCAGGCAGTGGGTGACCAATGTAATTCAATTAACTTACCACCTATTGTACCACATTAGAACTTCAGCATATGGGGGGCAGCTCCTCATTGGAGTTTTGCACTGTGGAGTGACATTGTGACATCTGATCCCCGCTGCTAGCTGCAAGAGAGAAAGTAGTCTATTAGAGAGGAAGGAAGAGCTAGGGAGTGATTAAATGGAAGAAGAAGGAAAGGGGAGAGCCGGGGCCCTAGTACATAATATATTTGCAGCTCAAATTTAATTTAATCTTAGATTCTTAGGTCAGCCAGCCCATGTCCAACCCTGGCCTGGCAGTGCTTATGTGTACACGCAGCAGCATATCATACAAATATAGATTTTGTGTATAACAGAGACTGATTTATCTCATGCCACATGCCAGTGTGTGATACTGTATGATTCAGCATGGACACAGAAGCACAGCCAGGCAAGGGGTGGATATGGGTTTGCTGAGCTGTCTAAAAATGTAAGCTAAAATTAAATTAAATTGAGCTGCAGCAACTCTGTGTTTTTTTCCCCACACCTGGCAGCGTAGTTACGTGGCTAGGAGTTGGGCTATGTAGGGAAATGGCTCTGTGTCAGCAGGGGTGCCATAAAGTTTTGTGGTTGGGGGGCATAAAAAAATAAATTTTGCCGCTCCTCTCCCCTTCCCGTGTGGGGATTCGCTTACATCCAGATCCCCGTGGGTGGCTTCTCCTTTAAAAGAAAGCACTCCGCTGCTGCAGCGTGCTATCCCATGTTCTGTCCAAGCCGGCTGTTTCACATATGCATTACTGGGAGGAGGCATGGCCATGTAGAGCCTGCTGTTACATCCTGGGATCACAGCCACACCTCCTTCCAGGAATGTTTCTGTGAAACAGTCGGCTAGGATAGAACATGAGACATTGCACGCTGCAGCAGCAGATTGCTTTTAAAGGAGGAGCTGCCCATGGGGATCCAGAGAAAATCACTCACCCATGCCTCTGTCAATTTTGGGGGTTCAAGCTACCCCTTTGCCCCCACTTCCCCATTCCGATATCTGTGTGTGTCAGCCACTGCTCCTACTTTCCTCCCAAGCCAGGTAAATGTATCAAAGGGGAGGAGCTAAGAGAAGAGGGGAGAGCATCCACTATTCCTTCTCCAGACAAGCCCGAACTGGTGCACTGCTGACATGGACAGAAGCAGCTTAGCAGCGCACCGTTACCGAGTGTGGCACTGGCGGTGGGTGGCTCAGCTATGTCGTCAGCATTTCATTGAGTCAGTGTGACTCATTGAAATGCCACCAGCTGCTGGCCCCTTCACTGTGCTGGGCCTCAGTGCAACGCACCGGCTGCATCAACACAAGTTCTGCCACTTATTGGTACTGAGAAGAGCACCCAGTTAGTAATGCTGGCATTGGTAGCACACCGGACTGTGGATCCAAGCTCTGGAACAACTGCAGACAAGAAGATCACCAGCTGGTTACATCAGAAGTTATTCTGGCATTGAGGAATAGCCAGGAGGAGATTTATATATGGCACCCTAGTTGTTATAGGTCACTGGAGCCATGTGCATAGAATCAGCTATGGTATTGGTTGAGAAGTAGTCAGCTGACTGCAGGCATGATGGCAGCAGCCATGTCCTGGTGGAAATAAGATCCACCTGTAAAACAAAATTCTGGCAACAGCTCAGCTAGGTACACATCCAGAAACCCTGAGAAGAAAGTGCTATGTAAGGAAGTGACAGCCAGTACCAAGTTAGCCAGTATTGCATGTGACAATGAGATGGTCTTGTATACACCTCTTGCCAGCTTTTGTGATCCACTGTTGCATCTGAGGAAGCAGCATAGGATTATCTACATGACAACTGAGTAACCCTCAGGATTCAGGATTCATGTCAAGACAGTGAGATAAATGTATAGGCTATGCCTTGCATTCCACTGAGAGTAGAGCCAATCAAGACAGTGTTCCAGATACACAATTCCAATCCAGTATCAGGACCTTCTGATTGCCCAAAATCTTGAAAAAGAGATATTCAGTAAGTGACCCGGGAAATGCAAAAAGACCTTTCACATGTCACCTTGTTAAGGACCTGGGTGCTGTGTGGGAAGCCCCAATGAAACCTGATTCTGTTTCTCCAGAGCTCTTCTATTAAGAGCCATATCCCACAAAATGGTTGTAAAGTCTGCCAGGAGAGATCCTGAAATAATTAGATGTTGTGTACTTTGAAGTCAATATGATCAAATCACCTGACTCTCTGTAAGATGGTCTCCTTGGTCTAAAAAATGTGTAAATTACAGAAATGTTTCTTGGATCTCTGACCTGAAAATTTCTGGGAAGCAAAGCATGATGAGCTCTATATAATAGTATCTGATGTCCATCTCCAGCAGATTGTTGAAAACTTTAGTGAGAGCATTGGTGATGCCTAGTGGTTGAACTTCTTCTTTAGGTATGGTCCACAGTTTCAGATTATTACTATTGCCCCTGTTATTGAGGTCTTCAGGGTGATACTGGATATATCTCAAATTATCTGCTTGCATATCAAACTGCTCTCGAATTGAGGCCAAAACATCCCTACTGCCTTGCTCCAACATTGAGACCTGAGACTCCATCTGGGATATTTCGGACAAAAAGGCAGACATTTGAGCTTACATTTTTTCATGTATCCTCTTTAAAAGATACTGAACATTTTGTTTTATTGGCATAGCCTTCAGCATCCAAAGTATTTTTCCAAATTCCCAAATCACGTCTGATCGCAGCAGAGGAGTAGATAAAGCATTGGTGGATGGGAAACAGGTTACTCTGTGTATAGGGGGTAATTCAGATTTGATCGTAGAGGTGATAAATTTAGCACATCTATGATCACTTTCACAGACATGCAGGGGGACGCCTATCACAGAGCTAGTCTGCCCCACATGTATGGCTCTGCCCTCCCCCCAAACTGGTACAAAAGCATTGCATGGCAGCCATGCTTTTGTACCTCAAGAGTAGCTCCATACGAGCGCAGCTCCTGCATGCTGGCAGGTAGATTCCCGTCGCTCTCTAGGTTGAAGCGTCTGTGTGTGATGTCACACAGCTGCCGCGGACCGTCCACACACAGTCCGGGCATGTCTGCATTGCCCAGACCGCACCCCAAAATAACGTCCCAATGCCACCAGCCCACTTTTTCCCACCCACTGAACACCTCTGCCTGTCAGTCAGGCAGAGGTGATCGCTGAGCTAAGATGCCGATTGCATCTCTGACATGCGCTGGTGCACTGCGGCACCTGCGCATGCACAGTTCAGACCTGATTGCCTGCTGTCCAAAAATGCACAACAGCAATCAGGTCTGAATTAGCCACAGAGTGTGTGGTGTCTAGGAGGAGTAGTCATCAGAGAGAGGTATGATGGAGCTAGTGAGAAATGGGAGCAATATAGCACCAGGGGAAGACTCTTTGCCTCTTTTTGTATCCTTTTTACAGGGCCCTTACTATCCATCATCATTAATGAAATGTGGTCAGCCTGCAGCAAAGTAGGGTGGAATAATTACAAAAAGCCTGGGAGTAATAGTTATGGAGTAAAAAAAAGGGAAGGCGCAGTAGTGATGTAGAAACAGATATCAGTAAGCCCTACAATGCCTGTGCCTTCAGTAGGTACTGGGTGCTAGAGTCATCTTGAGGCTAAATTCCCGCACATGGCCCATGCAGAGGCCTGTAGGCAACAAAGCAAATGCTGAGGCAGAAGGAGTGGCAAGATGGGGGGGGGGCAGGATTTGAGCGGTCCAGTCACTCCTCAGCAGGTCCTGATTATATTGCTTTACTGTATATATAAATCTATTTAACAGTGAATTTCATACTATTAAAAAGATGTCCATTCTTTCTGAAATATTTATTTTTTACTAGATCATTGTGTAATACTGAAAAAATATTTCTTCAATCAATATATTCTCTAAAGATTATTTCCATCACACAAGAGATCTTCAGTGTGGGCTCCACAAATTACCCACCTCACTTAGTATATCTCTGACAATGTATAAAAGCATGTTGCAGCATTCAGCTGTAAACTCTGCATAAAATGTGTATACTGCGTTATCACACTGTTTTATAAGAAAATAAAGGTCTAATAGAGAATTTTGGTTTTAGCATTAATCCAGGTGAGTCTCTTAATCCTATATTAGATGACAATCATTTATTTTAATGTCAGATTGCTTTACACTATTACTTTTAGTTTCACAGAGTGAATAATGTATTTGTATATTTATTCCCTGTGTTCAAAGTTTTCCTTCATTTTGTAAGGGGACATAGAAATTTCATATCTAAAATTGTGTCCAACTTTTTTATGAATGTTGTGTTTACCACATTTCTGGGAGCTGTCCCAGGTCCTGGCATGGAAAATATTCACAGTCCATGTAATTAAGTTATCTTTATGATAATGATTGAAATATTAATATTTGTGATATTTTACATTGAAATAGGTGTAATATACAGCATTGGCTATTTCAATAGATTTATTTCACTTTAAATGTGTCAATCAGAATACAATGTTTTTAGGTACTCAATACAATGCTTTTAGCACTCAATAGGTATTTTTGATTATACAGTATCTCCAAGCAGTTCAAATTGTAAGAGGTGTTCAACTTCACATTTACAAACAGAAAAACTAAATTATTTAATGCTCTGTATTACTACAGTAGGTTGAATGTCATAATTTCTTTTTTTTTTTTTATCTTTGAAGAAATGAGTAATCTGATCTACTGTACATTCACATGCATGCATACTGTATGGACATAGATCAGGATTACCCATATACAGTACTCATAGAGTTTAAGCATCCGTTTATTCCCATACATTTAAAATACTTTTTGCTGTTTCTGTTTTAAAAAAAAAATTGTGTTTTTTTTCTCACAAAAGTTAATAATAGAATTTCATGTGAAAAGGTCATTTTAAATCATATTTAACATTTTTCTGAAGCTTTGGAAATCTTTTTTTTTTCTTTGTAAAAACAGAGAGAAATTTGTAGAATGAAAAAAAAAACATCTAACATTTTCTTTATAATTTCTATTGCTCTATATTTAATTTTTAAGAGAGGCAACAAAGACTTGGATATCTATACTATAAAGTTCTCCCTTTTTTTGCTCTGTATTATCCTTATTTGTGACAATGCTCTGTTGCAAAAATTAGTCAGGGGTGAGATCTATTTTGTAAATATTGTATTTATTTTTATAAAGTAAAATGTATATTTGTAACATATATTTTATCTGAACATTTTGAAAGCAGAAACCTTAAATTATGAAACTCTTCATATTATAGGCAGAAAAAAAGGTACTTATATTAATTTGTTTTATTTGTTTCAAAAGTACTTTATTACAATCTATTTTTATCAGCGACTTTAGGTTAAATGTTTATGGCAACAGATCTACTATTTTAAACTCTGCTGCTGACACTGCCAAAGTATGCTCCACGCAGTAGTGTACTTTTTGCACTGGTCAAATTCCAGTAATTTGTGTCTATAGTGCCTGTATGATTTATACAATATTTGCATTAAGAAAAATCACTTGTTTCTTTTTACTGTATATCTCAGAATGACAAAAAAGACAAAATGGGCAAAATATTTTATTTTTTATTTTTTTATTGATATTGCAAGACGAAGGACTAAATGTCATTATTTGTATTTTTTTCTAACAATCACCAAGAAATATTTAGTGGTTCTTTATTTGGCGTTAATTCACTGTCCCAAAAAAGCAAAAATCAGTAACTAACATGCAAGTTTTCTTTACAAAATATGCTTTTTTACTAGCTTGAATGAACACATACTGTAAAATTGTGAAGGACTATTGTGGTAATACAACATATCATAGGAGGGCGCAACTTAATTTTTTGATGCAAGTTTGGGGAGATCTGGTCATTAGAACTCCTTCCATCTTTGGAAATGTTCTACATTTTTGTAGGATTAACATGAAATTACTAAAGGGGGCACAATTTTTAAGAGAGGGACCATCCATGTTTTAAATGAGGGACATAAGATCCCATTTCTTAGTGCTGCAAGTGTTTCTTTCATGTAGATTACTGACCAGTCAATAGACTCAACGGGGCTACAAATTTTAAAAGAAGGGACCACCTCTTTCGAATGTGTGTACCCTGATCACTCTAATGGTGATGTATAATTACCAATATCAGGCTATTTGTGACTTTCTCTGATAAACTTTAACACTATAATCAACAAAATATTTTGTGTGAAATCTATCAATGTATCATCGTTGTTTAGTTTTTTGAGGCTGTTTAAGAATTAATTTAATGCATACAAATTTCTGGGATAAATGTAATTGACCATTTCTTCTGTTATTTACTGTACCTCATATTCTTGAAAATTCATGTTCAGATACTTCACTTTTTTGTTATCTAGGTACCTTTATTTGGTATTATTGTTATGTGTACAATATAGTGTCAGCCTCTTTATGACATACATTTCCAATTTACAGTATCGTTAGTACAGGTAATCTTGACATCTAAGTAATCAGTCTCAGTGTATCTGGTCTTATAGTTGAATTAGATAGGTCCATCTTTTTGATTAATGGAGTCAATAAAATCACCAAACACCTATTTAATCTGGCCTATAGAACTAGCAATTCATCTATAGTTGTGTCTCAGATAAAGATGTGTTGAGTTACTTTGATTTACTAAAAAAAATTGCACATGATGAAACATAAAAATGTTTTTGTATGATGGTACTTCATTCAAACCCATAAAGCATCCAGACATCCAAATGTAATAACGGCAACTAAAACATATAAAAAATGAATGTGCAGTATAAGAGACAGCAACTTCATAGAAGACAGCTCAGAGCCTAGTTGCTTTACCTAGGAATGATAGTCAAAATGATTTTGAAGGTTCGTCTTGATGCGAGGCATCCTACTCCTCTTCTTTTTCTTCTTAAGGGAACTGCTGTGCATCAGATTCCCATTCAGTTTCTGAAACTAGAAAGCCACTGTTGCTTTGCGAGGTTTTTCTATTCATTCATGAAGAAGTTACTTAAAGCCGTGATTCCTTGATAAAGCTTAAAGTGAAATGTATATAGTGATAGTTTTGTGGACCTAATGATATAAAATTAGGTAATATTGTTGTTATGCTGTCTTATTAATACTGTGATTTGCATTTCTGCTATCCACATTACTTATTCATGATGGATTATGCATCTTCCTTATAACACAGTGACTGCTCCTATTGTTTTATGGGGATCCGGTCAAGATCCCAGTGGTTGGTGTACAAGCTGTCAAAATGCCGACACTGGAATCCCAGCATGTCTCAGAATGCCGACGCTAACAAGGTACACAACACCAGGCGGTGCTGGGTTCCCAAACGCCGGGATCTCAAACGATTGTCTGCTGGGCCACCAGAAAGATAAGCTGTGGGGGGGCTTAGGTTTAGGCTGTTGGTTGATAGTTATGGTTGGGCTGCGGGGATGGAGGTTAGGTTTAGGCTGCAGGAAGGGGGTAGGGTTAGGTGACCCCAGGGAGAAATAGGATTAGGCTGTGGAAAGGAGGGGTTTGGTTCAGGTGCCACTACGGATGGTTAGAGATAGGGCTAGGTTGCAGTGTGGGGGGCGGTAGATTTAGGCTGCAGAAAGGGAGGGTTAGGGGGCTATGGGGGAAGGTAAATATACCAAATGCCAGCATTTAGAAACCAACCTATGTTATACAGCCGCTGCTTAAACTTTTGCCTTATATTCCAGACAGTAGCCTTACACCACAACACTTGTCACAAACAGAATTGATCCACCACACTGATCATGTACTGTAGCGACACACTTTTGAGCTTCGCTCGGCACAGATTACCGTTCCAATCGTAGTCCACGTGGATTGTTAAGTATGAAAAGGTGCAAAAAAAGGAAAAAATTGGAAAAACTCATGTCGACCTTTTGACCTGTCGACCTAGAACATGTCGACCTTTGACCCTGCCGACATTTTGACCCTGTCGACCTAGTTACTGTCGACCAATAGTGGTCGACCTAGACATTGTCGACCTAGTTACTGTCGACTTTCCATCCGGATCCCGTAACAATGGAGGGACTGACAGAGTGGACCCACAGACAATGAACATCTAGTGAGGAAAATCAGCCTCGCAGCTGCATTAAAGATGGATTGTATTGGTGAGAGCCTATATTTGGGAAGACCAGTCAGGAGATTATCACAATAAACAATGCAGGAGATAATGGCCCTCATTCCGAGTTGATCGCTCGCAAGGCGATTTTAGCAGAGTTGCACACGCTAAGCCGCCGCCTACTGGGAGTGAATCTTAGCATCTTAAAATTGCGAACGATGTATTCGCAATATTGCGATTACAAACTACTTAGCAGTTTCAGAGTAGCTTCAGACTTACTCGGCATCTGTGATCAGTTCAGTGCTTGTCGTTCCTGGTTTGACGTCACAAACACACCCAGCGTTCGCCCAGACACTCCCCCGTTTCTCCGGCCACTCCTGCGTTTTTTCCGGAAACGGTAGCGTTTTTATCCACACGCCCATAAAACGCCGTGTTTCCGCCCAGTAACACCCATTTCCTGTCAATCACACTACGATCGCCGGAGCGATGAAAAAGCCGTGAGTAAAAATACTATCTTCTAAGCAAATTTACTTGGCGCAGTCGCAGTGCGAACATTGCACATGCGTACTAAGCAGAAAAACGCTGCGATGCGAAGAAATTTACCGCGCGAACGACTCGGAATGAGGGCCAATGAGAGCATGGATTAGAGTTTTTGCTGTGTCTTGTGTTAGATATGTTAGTATTTTGGATATGTTTCTTAAATGTATGTAACATGATTTTGAGACAGCTTAAATGGGTAACAAAGGACAGTGCAGAGTAAAGAATGACACCTAGGCAGCGAGCTTGTGGGGTAGGTTTAATTGTCGAATTATCAACAGAGATAGAGATATCAAGCTGGTAACTATTATTGGGCGGTGGAAATATAATTAATTATGTTTTGGAAATTTTAAGTTTGAGGTGGCGAGATGTCATCCAAGATGAAATGGCAGAAAAAGTATTTAGTGACACGGCACAATACAGATGGGGACAAATCTGGAGAGGATAGGTAGATTGAATATCATCTACATACACTTGATACTGAAATCCAAAAGAGCTGATTAGTTTGCCAAGAGATGAGGTATAGATAGAGAAAAGCAGAGGACCTAAGACTGAGCCTTGCGGTACTCCAACTGGTAGAGGTAGTGAAGAGGAGGTGGAATCAGAGAAATAAACACTGAAAGAGCGATTAGATTGAGAACCAAGAGAGGGCTGTGATTCATAGGGGCCCTTAGAAACTTTTGCCTTGGCGTCTGCCATATATCTAGGTTTGCCCATGGACCTACTCATTGTAATGTGGAATACAATGAACTGGAGGTCATTATCATTTAACATAATATGAAATGGGACACAGTAATGTGGCACAATATGTAGTGGAGGCAGTATAGTGTGGCATAGTATAAAATGGGGGCACTCTAATGTGGCATTATATGAACTGTTAACACTGTATGTCATAATGTGATTTGGGGGTACTGTGTAGCATAATGTGTACTGACGGGTTAGGTAGATGTTGCCAGCTGCTGGTATCCCAGATTTTAGCATACAGGGATCTGGTTCTCCAGTATTCTGGCAGGGGGTCGAGAGCAATGAAGATCCTTGTGTGCTCACTGCACTCATCACGCAGCGGGCTCTGTGGCTCGCTGTGCTTAACACAGGTTCTATTGCCACTTTATGGGGGTCATGGACACCCATGAGTGGGAATAGCCCATTAGCTGGGATTCCAGCTGGCAGTATTGTGAGTGTTCAAAATCCCGGCATCTGTATGATGACCCCTGGGATTCCAGCCACCGGGCACAGAACTGCATCCCATACTAGCAGCCCTACAATGTGACATAAGTTGAACAAGGTCACTGCTATGGTTCATACAAATTTACTAGGGCACTACTATGGGGCATAACTTCAACTAAGGCACTACTATGGATCAGAAAATGAATGAGGGCACTATTATGGGACATAAAATTAACAACTGTTGCAGAGAGGTGTCTCCCAAGAAGTACTGTGACAGGGGCCCCTTCAAAATGTTGCTATGTTGCTATTAAAGTTCTGTCTACGCCCCTGCACTCATCTACACTTTCCTCTACCACCCACTCTCTTCTCTTTTCTCTCATCTTCTATTGGTACTCTACTTACATTGTATGGCCTTCCTTGATTTTCTCAGCTACTTTGGGTCCATGGGTGAGACCCCAGCTACTTTGGGTCCATGGGTGGGACCTCCCACCCCCACCCCCTCCCACAGAGTATTGTACCAACTTGCTGACCTATTTGGTTACCTAGTGCATAGTTCCCTTTACAACTCTCAGCACCCATGGCCTTACTGTTCCAGCTGGACAACTTTCCCCTCCTCTCCTATCCTTGTTCTCTTTTTCCAACACAGGACATCCCTTCTCTAGGAATGTTACTCTTTTACCACCAGTGCTCACTTTTCAGTATCAGCTGCAAACCACCTTCAAAAAGATGCCAGTTGGCTGTTGAAACATGTAGGTGATCTGGCCCTCTACCTGAAGTCAGAACCCACTAAGTACTCTGAGGTACTGGAGAACGACTGCCACTATGGAGATTTACTAGCACAAGTAAATTACCCCCTTTATCACTGTATAAAGGGGGTAATTCAGACATGATCGCTGCTGTGCATTTTCGCTCAGTGGGCAAACGGATCTGAACTTTGCATGTATATGCACCGCACTGCGCAGACTTGACGGGCTGCTGCAAAGTGATACGCCGGTCGGCGACGGTTTTGTGCAAAGGATCCATTTGTGCGGGCGTTTGGAAGGAGATTGACAGGTAGAGGGTATTTGTGGGTGTCAACTGACCATTTTCAGGGACTATACGAAAAAACACAGACGTGGCCAACAGTAGGAAGGGCATAAATTCCAGTCCCGGACAGACTGATGTGATTGCAGCGGCTGAGTAGGTCCTGGGCTGCGCAGAGACTGTACAAAATCAGTTTGTGCAGCTCTGCTACACATGTGATTGCACACTTGCACGGCGAAAATACACTCCTCCTGTTTTGCAGCGACTATCTGATGGCAGGGCTGCAAAAATCACTGACTAGCGATCAGGTCTGAATTATCCCCAAAGACAGTAGTGATAGCTGCTCCCTAGAATGACGCCACTTCACTCAGAAAATGACCTTGCTAACTCCTTTCATGCTAGCCTTAATCCAACAGCTAGGATACTTCCCAAGGGCTGTGTCCAGCACCAGCAACAACAGATGGAGTCTTTAATAGGATTAAATGAGTCAGGGCAGTTGGACTTAATCCCCTGCTGTAATGACTTTGGCCCTCATTCCTAGTTGATCGCTCGTTGCCATTTTTCGCAGCGCAGCGATCAGGTGAAAAATCGGCATTTATGCGCATGCGCTAAGTACTTTCACACAAAAAGTGTGCAGTTTTACACAAGGTCGAGCGACATTTTTCCATCGCTCCAGTGTTCATAGTGTGATTGACAGGAAGTGGGTGTTTCTGGGCGAAAACTGACTGTTTTCCGTGAGTGTGCTAAAAAACGCAGGAGTGGCTGGAGAAACGAGGGAGTGGCTGGCCGAACGCAGGGCGTGTTTGTGACATCAAACCAGGAACTAAACAGTCTGCAGTGATCGCAAGGTAGGAGTAAGTTTCGAGCCACTCTGAAACTGCATGAAAATATTTAGTAGCAGAACTGCTAACCTTTCGGTCGCACTTCTGCTAAGCTAAGTTACACTCCCAGAGGGAGGCGGCCTAGCATTTGCACTGCTGATAAAAGCAGCTAGCGAGCGATCAACTCGGAATGAGGGCCTTAATCCCCTGCTGTATTGCTCTCTCTGTATTGTATTGCAGCTGAGAAGAAGAGATGAAAGGTTTATGCTAATACACCTTGGTGGACCTAGGCGCAGCAGAGAAGCCTAGATGAGCGTAGCTCCATCTGTACATCATATCGCTGGCTGCACCACAGAGTTGAATCATTGGGGCTCCCCTACTGTATGGTACATTGCAGGGAATCTCACTGTACAGAAACAGACGGTGTCATTTCTTGTCACGTCATCCCCGAATTCAGCTAAGTGTACATATCTTGCAAGCTATGATTACCTACCGGCTGTATTAACCACTTGCCTGGCATGGTGGCATCAGATGTGACCATGCCTGCAAGTGCTCTATCTGACCTGGGAGCACAGGATGCGACCATTCAGATAGAGAGTGTTAGCAGCGGCAGGGAAGATAAACTTTCCTCCGCTTCTGCTGTCAGAGGGACCGGAAGGTCCTTCTTCCTCCCTGCACTCTCCCCCTCTGTCTGCCCTGCTGCCAATAACTGCTAATCGGTCAGCACGGCAGGATCCCCCCCAGCGGCTGCAGACAATGGCAGCTGCTGGGGAGTGTAAATTAACCCTCCCGCGCCACCCCCAGACTTCCCCCCCTGTAAACCTGGAGGCTGTCCATCAATGGTCACAATGTTTCTGATGTTCCGATGGTCGCGGTGTTGCTGATCAATGTTTTGATGTTTAAAAATATATTTGAAAAAATTAAAATTAAAAAAAAATTGTGTCTTTTTTTAACTCAAATCATTTGGGATAGGGTTAAAGTCATGTTCTTCACCTAATTCACTCATAAAAAAACAATTTTAGAGCGGTTTTTGGCAAAATAAATTGTCAGTAAAGTGGTTATAAAGCTAAATCATCTGAGCTACGGCAGCAAAAGTTGAACTCCTGGCTCTTACTAGATGAGTAGGATACACATTTTTTGCACTGTGCATACTACAACTGACCTACTGTAGGAATACCACCTAAATTCCTCTCCTCATGACAGCATTCACCAATGGATATTTATCTCTGATTGACTCTGATCAAATTTACAACCAGTTGCTCAGAGATAATGCAATAACTATAATATTTATTACTATTACTTTTTTAATGATTTTGGGGGATTGGCCCTCATTCCGAGTTGATCGCTCGCTGGAACTTTTTCCAGCGCTGCGATCAGAAAGTCGTCGCCTATGGGGGAGTGTATTTTCGCTTTGCAAGTGTGCGAACGCTTTTGCAGCCGAGCGGTATGAAAACGTTTTTTGCAGTTTCTTATTAGTACTTGACTAACTCAGCCACTGCAATCACTTCAGTCTTTTTGGTCCCGGAAATGACGTCAGACACCCGCCTTGCAAACGTTTTGACATGCCTGCGTTTTCCCAAACGCTCCCAGAAATGGTCAGTTGACACCCATAAACTCCCTCTTTCTGTCAATCACCTTGCGATTGGCTGTGCGAATGGATTCTTTGTTAAATCCATTGCCCAGCACCGATCCTCTTTGTACCTGTACAACGTGCGTGCGCATTGCGGTTTTGCCGAGTTTTAACCTGATCGCAGTGCTGCAAAAAGTTGCTAGCGAGCTATCAACTCGGAATAAGGCACATTGTTCTTTAGAGACATTTTATGGGCATTTAGTAAGAGCCTGATAAAGGCTTGAATTACTTGCCCACTAAGGTGTTTTTATCAATCAACATTTTTTTTATAATAATAATAATAATAATAATAATTTTAGTTATATATGACTCTTTATCCAAATAGGACTCAGGGTGCTTAACAGATAGAATGAACATTGGGGGTAATTCAGACCTGATCACAAGGCTGCGTTTTTGCACAGCAGGCGATTAGGTCTAAACTGCCCATGCGTATGCACAGCAATGCGTAGGCGCATCGCACGGGTACAAAGTGGATCGCCACTCAGCAGCAGCTTTGAGCGGCGAATTCGTTTGCGTGGGCATACGCAAGGAGATTGACAGGGAGAGGGCATTTGTGAGTGGCAACTGACCATTTTCTGGGAGTGTTTGGAAAAATGCAGGCGTGTCCAAGAGTTTGCAGGGAGGGTTCCTGACATCAGTTCCGATCCCGGACAGGCTGAACTGTTCACAGCGGCTGAGTAAGTCCTGGGCTGCACAGATACTGCACAAGATCTGTTTGCACAGCTCTGCTGCACATGCGTTCACACACTTGCACAGCTAAAATGCACTTCCCCTGTAGGCGACAACTATCTAATCGCAGCAGTGCAAAAATCGTCTGCTAGCGATCAGGTCTGAATTAGGCCCAAAATGCAGTACAAGAACAATGAAGTACAGAAAAGCTTTTCATAAAATACAGAGAGCATGGACATACTAAAGGGACATTAAGGAAATGTCTTGAGTCTGTTATTGTAGAATTCTAAAGTGGGTCCCTCTTGATCTGTGCGAGGCAGCGAGTTCCATAGAGTCAGAGCCACAAAGCTAAAAGCTCCACCCCAAATCAATTCTAGGAGGATCTAGGTCAGACATGTCCAAACTACGGCCCTCCAGCTGTTGTGAAACTACATATCCCAGCGTGCCCTGACACAGTTTTGCTGTCAGAGAATGCTAAAGCTGTGTCAGGGCATGTTGGGATGTATAGTTTCTCAACAGCTGGAGGGCTGCAGTTTGGACATGCCTGATCTAGGTACTGCTACAATGCCTTCATCTACAGAGTGCAGTAATCGCGCAGGGCAATATGGAATCAGAAGCTGCTTCAGGTACTGTACCTTGGGTCATTGCCACACGTAGGGCTTTAAAAGTCAATAAGACAATCTTGAAAACAATTCACCATCTTATTTTTTTCTATACAGATGTGTCCTCAAATATCGTTGCAGCATACCATATAGCGGGTGCCATCCAACTCGTGCCAGCTCGTTGAGTTATAAGTCCTGTTATAAGTTGCATTATAAATGTAACATCTTTTTATAATTGTAACGTGCAATACTACTTTCTGTGCACCAGATGTTGCTTTTCCTAAACTGTACAGTACATGCCTAAATAGCCCACGGACCCTTCCTAGCGCCGCCTGCTGATTGGCTGAAATTTATTGTGACAATAAATTACCATTAATCACTTCCCTTTATATAAAAGAATCCCCTATCTACAAAATACAATGCCACGATGCCGCACTGTTCACAGTATTCATTTTATCATTACATTGTGTACTAAGTTCTGGATTTTATTAGCATAAAGAGCTTTATTATCTCAGAAAGCATTCCAGGTTTAGTTGCTATCAAATGGATAGAATTATGAAATCCACTGTACTACTGGGTTCCTATCTCATTAATGTGACTTCAAGATGGTAACAACAAAATCAATAGATACAGCACTCAGTATACAATGTAGTGAAAAAAATAAATAGATTGATTGGACGGCAGCATGGCTGGAGGATGTGCTTTGGTACAGGCATTCAGTGAGCTCAGTGGGAATGGATACTAATGAGTGATCAATGGTGGGTGGTGCAGAAGCCTGCATTGAGTTGCATACTGTAGTGTCAGGAGCTGCCTAGACCATGAACAATACAGTATAAATAGCAACTCAGCATACCGTGGCATAGAATACTGTAGAAGATAATTTTTTTCACATTTAAAGGGAAGAAGTGACACACCAAATAACTTTATTGAATAAAAAATGTATAAATAAATACATTATAAAAATTATAATAATTGCACACCCCGCTGGGGATCAAACCCAATGGTGCATGCATTGCAGTCAGTAAATTTATTCGTTAGGCCACAGCAATCTGTGATAAGAGTAAGCACCCCTGGTGTACATGGGATGTGCCCTGTGTGTGGAATGCATTTTTTCCAGGGCCTGTGTACTACAGTATACAGTGTAATGTGAATGGTGGCACAGCAATGGAGACCATCTGGAAGTCACATTAATGAGATGCTGTAGTGGAACAGTGGATTAAATGTTTCTGTCAATTTGATAGCAAGAAAACCTGGAATGCTTTCTGAGATTATAAAGCTGTTTATGCTAATTAAATCCCGAATTTAGTACACAATGTAACAACAAAATGAATAGTGTGAATAGGGCGGCATAATGGCAATGTATTTTCTAGAAGGGGAGTTTTTATATAAAGGGAAGAAGAGACACACCAAATAAATTTATTGAATAAAAATAAATAAATACATTAAAAAATAATAATAATAATTGCACGCCCCACTTGGGATCAAACCCGAGGGTGCACTCATTGCAGGCGGTGACAGTATTCATTATGCCACAGCCACTGTGATAAGACTAACCACCCCTGGTGTATATTTGATGTGACCTGTGTGTGGAGTGCAGTTTCTTCCAGGACCTGTGTACTACAGTATACAGCATAATGTGAATGGCGGCACAGCAATGGAGACGATCTGGAAGTCACATTAATGAAATAGGAACCAAGTGGTACAGTGGATTTCATGTTTCTATCCATTTGATAGCAACTAAACCTGGAATGCTTTCTGAGGTAATAAAGCTGTTTATGCTAATAAAATCGCAAATTTAGAACACAATGTAATAACAAAATGAATACTGTGAACAAGGCGGCAGCAAAGCATTGTATTTTGTAGAAAGGGAATTTTTTTTAGAAAGAGAAGAACGTCATTGGCCAGCCTCTCATGGATCACTGTCTACTGCCACAGCATTGTATTCAGCACTGTAGGCTTAACGTGGAGCATTCACCACCCAGTGGTTAAACAGTGTATTACATGGCATGGGACATAATCCACGCCATAACGTTATTTACAACTCGCGACTCATATTAGAGAACACATATGTATATATTTTATTGAGGTTCATATTGTACATCAGTATGCGGTGAAAACTTAAAGCATAGCCATATGCAAAGAGAAAGAAAATACACAATAAAGCATACTAGGTATAGCAAGGTAATAATCTCCACCAATGCCTCAAAAGTTTTCAATTTTTCAGCATATAACATAGAACATATCTGAAAATAGACCATTTTAAAGTCTCCCCTCAGCGGCCAAAGAGGGCCCAGGAGGCAGTGCAGCAAAAGTGGATACCCAACACAGAGACACTATATATCTGTAGCTCACTCCAAATGTTTGAATATGGGGGCATTGACAAAAGCAGGGCATAATCAGTCAGAAAGACCCATTAAATGACTACTTTTAGGAGATATGTAAGCCCTGTGTAGAATCTTGTAAGACATTTCCTGGTAAATTCATGCTGGAATAAGTTTCAAAGATGCAGCAAAATTGTCCATTAATGTTTCAGGGGACATAGAGGGGATTTGGGAGTACTAATTTTGCAATTGTGCTAGATCAGATGTGGGGATAATGTCGGTACGTATACGGGCATATATGGTCGAGATGGAGTACATGCCAGAATGTAAAAGTCTTGCTTTTGTAGTTTAGACAGGACAGATTGTAGATAATGAGAAGCATGAAAAAAGTAAAACTTATGAAGGGGCTAATGCCATATTTTTCCATGGCTTCAGTAAAAAGAAGTAGTTTGTTAGTAGAATTAAGAATATTACAAAGATGTGTAATCGCAGTGGAGCGCCAAGCATGAAAGGGAAACGAGGCCCATCCATTTTGGAAGTCTAGGTTGCTGGTAAGAGGAAGAAATTTTGAGTGAGAGTGCTGCAGGTTTAATTATTTCCTGGACATTCTCCACGCCCTGATAGTGGAGGTCAAAAGTAAATTGTCTAGGTGAGGTAGTTTTAAGTCAGCATTATGTGCAAAGGTAGTGTCCCACCCCAGTGTTGCCTGTTGAAATAGGGCGAAGGCCTCCAATTTATCATAATTCTAAAACCAGATTAAAGAAGAGGGGGAGAGAGGACATCCCTGCCTGGTCCAGCTTTCAAAGGTAAAAGGTGTTGAATAAATGTTGTTGACTATCATTTGCGTGGTAGGGTTGGAATATAGGGATTGAGCTAGCCCACAAAATCTATCCCCAAAGCGCTGATAATTTAAGACTCTGTCAAGATGCGACCAGACAATCTTGTCAAAAGCCTTTTCAGCGTCAAGGTTAAATAAAATGTTATTCACAATTTTGTGAGTATGAGTGTGGGTGATAGCAGCCAAAGCAGCTCTAATACCTTGTACAGATTGCCTATGTTTAATAAAACCCAACTGCGCAGGTGATATAATTAGTATCCATTAATTTAGTCAAAACTTTGAAATCCTGATTAAGGAGGGAAATTGGCCTATAAGAGCTAGTCAAGGAAGGGTTCTTGCCGGGTTTCGCTATGACAATGATCTTGGCCTCATTAAACCTGAGTAGGTTATGTTTAGAGGTGAGGATGTGATTATACTGAGTCGTTAGAGTGGGAGCTACAGTATGTCTTCCAGGAACATTGTATAGAATGCAATGTGGAATCCATAAGGGCCAGGGCTCTTTTTGTTCGGCAGAAATGTAATGGTGTCAATAACCTCTTCAGCTGTTATTGGGCCATCTAGAAATTCCCTTTCCTCTTGGGAGAAGGTGGGGAGATTAGCCTCTTCAAGAAAAGAGTGGTCCTCAGCAATATTATCAGGACCCTTGGTGTAGAAATATTGATTGAAGGGCATGAACTCTGTACAAATATTATCTCGGTCAGAGACAATTTTCCCTGAGACATTAATGACATTAACCCATGCAAGGGACTTTGGCCCCTTAATCAAGTTGCCCAATAATCTGCCTGATTTATTGCCCCATCTGCGAAACTTATTCCTCTGATAGACATAAGATAATTGAGCACGTTCAGTAAGGAAAGTGTAATAAATGTGCTTGGCTGAAAGATAAGCTTCTTTGTGATCAGGGGTGTCATGTTGTTTATACCGCCGATATGAGGAGGTGAGTGCCACACTCAATGTCTGAAATTTAGAAGAAAACCTTTTTCTTTTGGAATGAATGTAAGACATAATGTGGCCCCTGAGGACTACCTTAGCCGCACCCCAAATCAATGGCATATCTGCATTTTGTTCACTATTATCTATAGTATAATTAAGCCAAAACTGTTTGAGGAGAAGAAGAGAATCAGTAGAGTGGCGCAGATATGCGGGGAAACACCAACATGTACAAAAGCAATGTGGCAGTGCTAAATGAATATGTCTGGATATGGGAGCGTGATCTGAAATTACAATATCAGCGATAGACATGTAATTAACTTTAGGAAAGAGACAGGTAGATGTGAAGATATATAGTCAATGCGGGAGTGAGATGAGTGAGGGTGAGAATAGAAAGAAAAGTGTTTTTGAGTAGGGTGAAATATGCACCACTGGTCAAGTAGATCAAGTTGCATGCAGAAGGATGGCAAAAGATGACAGAGAATACTTTATCTAGATCTATCCATGGATGGGTCTATGACTATGTTAAAGTCCTCACCAACAATCAGGTTTTGACCGCACCAGGTGAGATGCATCATCAAAATATCTGTAAAGAAAGAGTCAGAAGAAATGTTGGGAGCATTTAATTTAAGAAGAGTATATACAGTATTGTCAATGAACACATCAAGTAAAATAAATCTGCCATCAGGATCAAGAAGCTTCCTGCGAATAGAGTACTGAAAGTTGGCATGGAAGAGAAATGCAACCCCTCTAGACTTAGAGTGGCATGGTGCTGAGACACTCTCCAATTCGGGGGGCACGTTATGTATGTCTAGGGTTATCCAACCAGTGTGTTTCCTGAAGAAACGCTATATGAAGGGCCATGTGTTTCAAGTGAGAAACTACTTTCCTACGTTTAACTGGGTGATTAAGCCCTTCCACATTCCAGGATACAATACGTAGCAAACTATCACGAGAATCTCCATCTATATGAGGTTGTGGGGAGGCTACAGGTACCATGCTGGAAACATTGGTGAGAGTAAAATTAGGATGAAACAGGGTCTCTCCCTGTCCCAGCGAGTGGGAAGAAGACACCCCAGGAGAAGTAAGGGGACCCGGCCTTGGCAGACACAATATGAAAAACAAAAAATACAGCAAATAACTAAAACATTTAGAAAGCAAACTAGAAGAGTACATGTATCATATACACAATACACAATACATGTATACATGTGCCCTACAATACATGTATCATATACACAATACTTCACAGGTGAGACCCGAATGTAGAAATGGAATAATAATGAAGCACAAGCTTTAAAAGTCAGTTTACAGTCAAGTATTAGATAGGAGAAGTGCAACTTTGCTGCATCAGGGTCATAGAAGAAGAGAGGCTTGCCATCTTCAAAGACTCACAGGCTGGCTGGGTAGAGCAATGAAGACTTGACCTTGGTGTCAAAAAGGTGCTTGCAGATGGTGGCAAACTCTCTGCATTAAGTAGCTACGAGAGCAGAGAAGTCCTGAAAGATGAGGAGGTGGTCTCCTTTGTAAGACAGGCTGGCGGTTTTGCGATATTGGTCAAAGAGTTTCATTCTTTCCACATAGTTCAGGTCTCTCATGATGACAGGGTGGGGACGCCCAGCAGAACTTTTCTGTTTCGGCCCAACTCTGTGGGCTGCTGTCTCATTCACATGTGGAGCTCCTTTTAAATCCATAGCTTCAGCAACTTTTCTAAGATACCTGTTGAAAGGAGATCCATAAGCATAACGGACTCCGGTATGACTATGACTCGTTGACTGTTATGCATGCTACGATTCTCAAAATCGTTGATCTTGTCTGAAAGCCTGGAGATCATTAATTGTTTGGAATGTATAGTCTGCTGAGCCGTTAACAGGTCATCTTCCAAAGATGATATCCTCTGCTTCACCTCATCCAGGGCGACCCGAGTGCTGGTTAAGCTGAGTTAGAGTGGACTCAATGGCTTTCCTGTTACCAGCTACTTTTTCATCCAAAAGGGGCCCCAAAACAGCCACCAAGTCGGTAGGTTTCATTTTCGGCTGTTTGGCGGGCTGGACTTACATGTGCATTGGGAGACAGAGTGCGAGGTCGAGAGGTCAGGGTCAGAAGAGTTGTCACAGGGAGTGTTGTCCCGGTGCGGCAATGTGTAGAGGTCATTGACGTGGGTACTAGGAAATTTTCCATTCAGATGTGCTAGATTAGAAGAGAAACAAAAATAGGAGCATGCAGAGAGAATGAGATGAAAAGAGTGTATCTGGTCTCACATATGTAGCACAGTCTTCAATCGATCAAATCCTGATCAATAAGACACAGGATGAAGTGGGACACAAAACAGCATAGCAATCTTGCTGATGGGTGGATATCACAAAATTTCCATAAGTAGCTTTAATTAGGTGAATGTTAATGATAGGCAACCAATTCATATGGACAAGGATAAATAGCAATGTAGTTCCACCAAGAAGGCAAGGCAGTATAGCTGACATGAAGCAAAAGTCCCAACACGTGGAGCGTGAAAAAATTATTTCAGTGGGGGCAGGAGTGATATGGAAAAGTAGAGAAGAGTAGCAGGTATACAGGAGTCAGGGAGGCAAATGGTGGTGGTATCTGTGATAAGGATGGGTGAATCCTCGGGCACTGTGACTGACCAGCTAGTCCTGTAGATGTATGGAGAGAACACGCCAACAGGAGCAGTGTGCTGGAAGCTGAATCCCTGCAGCATTGGGAGAGCTGCACAGGCAGGTATACGGCAGCAGCTTCTGTGTATGTATAAAGGCAGCCAGGCATAGAGTTAGTCCCAGGTGTGGAGAGAGGGAGAGACAGGCTATCCAGCAGCGCTTGTGCAGGGTCAGGTGCCAATTAGCCCAGAATGCGGCCCCTCTGGGACTTCTGCACCAGTAGGACTACCGTGGCGGGGGCACCCATGTACTCTAGGCCATGTCTGTGGTCACGGAGGTAGGCCGCAACCTGTGGTCATGGTTCGGTGGCTCCCCGGGTCCGCAAGCATACCACCAGGATCCCAGGCAGCAGGGGTGCATTCACCATCTTACAGGCAGTCAGTTGAGGGAGTAGAGAATGGTTGTTATGTGGCTGGATGAAGCTGGTTGGTTAACAGTCTGGCAGCTGCATTTTGTACCAGCTGTAAGCATTGCAATTATTTTGCTGGGAGACCAAGGCAGAGGACATTGCAGTGGTCTAATGAAGATGATACAAATGTATGTAAGGCTTTTGCCAGATCTTCAAAGGTATTTAAGTGCTTAATTCTGGCTATATTCCTCAGATGAAAATGAAAGATGTTCAAGTGTCAAGCCAACATTCAGGACAACAAAAGTTTCCCTACATGATCAGTGTTTTTTTTTTTTTTTTTTAATTCTGAACCCCCTAGTGTACAGTAAGTCCAGTTGGATGGCTATGCCTCAGTCTTGTACTTTGAAGTTGAGGACCTATAAGAAGGACCTCTGCTTTATCAGAATTCAGTCGCAGCAAACTGGCACTCATTCACTCCGGAAATTCAGCTACATAGCTATTTATGGTTGTTATTGGGTTATCAGTACCTGGAGCAAAGTACAGGTTCAGTTGTGTATGGTTTTTTATGTGTTGCAAATATGGTATGTCAAAGTTTTTATTGAAACAGATGGAAAAATAAAGTTACATTTATAAGATCCAGGGTGATTTGACACTTAAGTTTCTCCCTTGTTTCAGTGCTGTATTACTTTTATCTTTTATATTTGTTCAGAGCTTAACTATCTTTTAGAGCTACAGAAATATAGGTGATTACTCTAAACCGTTCCAGGTTTTAAAAATATCTCTCTATCTCTCAAAACCTCCAGCTATTTTCTTTTCTAGCTCTTTTACGGTCCATTAAACATAGGTCTAAAATTGTTCATGGGTCTTGATTGAACAATAAATCATCAATCAATCAATCAATCAATCAATGCTTTACCTGGCTTCCACTACATAAATAATCTACATCCATTTACCTGTACTAGCCTTGGGCCTTTGATCTAGTTCTTGATTAATGAAAATATTATATGGGGTCATATAGCTCATTAAACTGCCATCCTGTCTGCCACTGCTGTCTCACTCTGTTTCATACTGTAGATGTGATATATTCTTTTAAGCAACTGTGTTTTTGTGCTGCTGCTGTGTCACTTAGTTTAGCCAGTCAGTTTGCTGCGTACTTTTGCCAATATTGGTGAAAGGAATACTGTGGTCAAAATTCACTGAAAATGTCTGAAAATTAATGTTATAGTTATTAGTAATCTAAATCCTAAAAACAAAAATACAAAACACTTGATGGTGGTTTTGCAAATCCAAAATACTGTGCTCCACATGCATCATATCATATATATATATATATATATATATATATATATAAATATACATATTGTATATAGGGAAGTAGTGTTTCTTAGGGAGCGCCTAGTTTGTTTGTATTTTAATGTTGGTCAACTAGTATATAACTGACATTCAAGCTAATGATCAAGATAGCAGTCACATTACTCACATAAAGGCCATTGAGAACATCCAATATTGATCTGGTTGATTATAAAAGCTATTCATTTATTTTAAAAGTTCATTCAGATATTTTTTACAATTAACATATTTACACAAATGCATCAGACTAAAAAGTGGTTGACTAAACACTTGAGGATGCCCTAGCTTGGGCAAAGCTGTTGTTAGCCATTTTATTCCATTATATTTCCAAACTGTGCATTAACAAACGTGTTTTGTTGATAATGACTTTTTCAGTGGTATCTTTAGGAAAAAAGAAAGAAAGGGGTGTCCAAGTAGAATAGTGCCTAATACTACAGAATAATAATACAGTTTACATTTCAGCATTCTCAAATTAGATTGTTTCTTCTATTGAATTGTTCTAAACCAAAGTGCACTAATAGCAAGAGCCAAGGACTCATCAAAATAACAGAGAGAAGAAGAGAAGAAGAGAGAAGAAGAGAAGGAAAATACTTGAAGAAATTGAAGATTATTACAAAATATGAAATATATATGTGTTTGTGATTTTTTTCTATCTAAATATTTAAAATGTCAAAAATGTCTGAATTAACTTTTAATATAAATTAATAGCTTTTAAAATCAATCAAATCAATATCGGGTGTTCTCAATTGACTTTAGGTGAGGAATTTATCTGTTATCTTGAACATTAGCTTCAGTGTCAGTTATGTATTAGTTGACCAACGTTAATATACAAACAAACTAGGTGCTCCCTAAGAAACACTTCTTCCCTTTCTATATTCTGAAAGGTCCATCTGGCAGAGGACCATTCTTGGAGACAGGCTTAAAAGTAGAAAGTAACAAATGGAAATTGGAGAGGAATGTACAGCGCTGAAAGCCACTAAAGTTATTTAAAATATCCACAAGATAAAACATACATAAAGTTAATCTTGTATATAATTAATACAGTAAATGGGACAAAACCCTTAATGAAACACCCAATTTAGAAATTATATATAACAGCAATTCAGGGATACCATTAAAATAGACAACAAAACAAAATGAAAGGACTGCGCTTTACGCTATTTGATGTCCAAGCTGCTATGGGGGTAAGAAAAAAGGGGGGAATCCACGTTTCCCAACAACAATACAGTACACAAAAATAACCTCCAAGCGCTAAAGTCTCAAATAATAGTTATGCACTCTTGATTTTGAATTAGGATTTTATTATTATTTTAAAAGTTTTTATCGTATATGTACAGAAATTCATTTATTGTATAAATATGAAAATATATAGATTAAAAAAACGTGAGTCCTAATACCGGTATACTACACATAAAAAACAATATAACATTAAACATATAATATTGGTGATGTGCCTTGGCAAATTATTCACCTTAAAGGGCAGCACCTTATTTTATACCAATTGGATATGTCCCTTATGAGGTATAGGGTATTTAACGTTTGATCTTAAAAGTCTTTATGGGAATCTGGAAAGTTCAGAAAAAAAGGTCCATAGGTCTTCCAAATCTTTTTTAGCAACAAAGTTAGAGTTTGACTTTAGCAAGTTGATTCCTCCTCTTAAAATAAAACTTACTTGTAAGTCCGTTTGTTCAAGGGAGCCAGAGCAATCTGAGTCTGCCGGCAGATGTGTAGAGGTGCTCTCAGATCGACTAGTTTCGCCTGACTGCGCAGGCTTCATCAGGATAACTGAATGCACCATATCCTTTTGCTTTTAAAGGCTCCCTCCGGCAATTTGTTGCCACGGAGACGGATTGATAATTCCGCCCTCCGTCTGGATCTTACTTCCGCCCTTCTCGCCGTCTATGCACTTCCGCCCTTTCTCCTTAGTATTTCCGTCTTAGGCTCTTAACAGTCAGGGTTCTGACGTATGGGCATTTCCACCCTCCATCTATGTTATAGCACTTCCGCCCTTTCTGTTATGGTAATCTCCCACTGGTCGCGTCACTTCCGTCTTCCGGCTAACGGCGCCGTGTTTATCACGTCGCCATGGTAATCACATCTATTAGCTGTCACCAGCTAATTGTATCCAGAGGACGGGCGCTTTATTTGTATCTTCACTTAGTGGTTTACATATCCTTCCCATGTACATCCTCATTGTTTGGCCTGCCCATTATAGTGATTTTCAAGAAAACTCTCTATATACATGGGGGTCTGCTTTGTGATAATTCATTCATTTCGCAGACTCGTAGAGAGAGTAGTATATATATATAAAATAATAAAAGTATATAAAAAATTACATATAACACAGACAGTCACAAACTTACATAGAGACAGGGATTTGATAAAGTAAAATAAAATTTTAACTGTTAATAACTAAATACTCATGAATGATAGTAGTAATAAGAGACAGTAAAAATAGAAGAATGAAAATATTATTTGATATTTTGCTACAATTGTTTTCTAATATGTATCATTTTATTTTTAATGGTGGTACTACTATATTAGTCGAAAAGAATGGTATAATTCAACTTCCTTTCAAAAATGGACAGAGATCCCAATACACATTAAGTCCTTCGGGTATTAATGTTCCCAGATTAAAAATTGTTCTCGCTTCTTCTTTTAGTAGTAAATTATTCCAATTTCCCCCTCTCCATGGCCTTTCCACTCTTTGTATGCCTATGCATTTCAATACAGAAGTATCACTGTTATGTATTTTTGTAAAGTGTTCTGGAACACTGTGGTTTTCCTTATTGTTTTTTATGTTATTTAAATGTTCATTAATTCTTATTTGTAGATTCCGATACGTCTTTCCTACATATTGTAACCCACATGGGCATATAAGTAAATAAATGACCCCTTTTGAATTACAGGTAATTCTTTCATTTATTTTATATTCTTTACCTGTTGTATTCGATGTATATTGACGAACCGGTTTCGTTGATGCATTCTTAGTTATTTTACATGCCATACAGTTATTGCAATTATAGAAGCCTGGATCTGATTCTCCTAACCATGTTCCTTTTCCCTTTATTTCTTTCTTAGAAATTCCCTTCACAATTTTGTTTTTAATTGTCGGAGCTCTTCTAAAAATGATCCTTGGTTTTTTGTGCAAAATATCTTCAAGCTCTTTATCAGCTTTTAATATGTGCCAGTGTTTATGGATACTTCTTTCCAAGAAATTTCGTTGACTTGAATAATTAGTTAGGAACAGGGGTTCTTCTTTAAAGTCCTTATTTTTTTCTTTATAGCAGAGAAGATCATTTCTATTTATTTTGTCCACTTCTTTCTTATTCTTCTCCAAATTGAATCTTTCATAATTCTTTTCTTCGAATTGTTTTATCAGTGTCTTGGTTTGTACTTCATAATCTTCCTTCCTCGAGCAATTTCTTCTTATACGCTTCATCTGCCCTTTTGGAATACTTGACAGCCATTGTGGATGGTGGTTGCTCTCAAAGTTCAGATAACTATTGCAATCCACGTCTTTGGTAAAGGTTCTGGTCTCTATTTTGTTGTCCTTTATGAAAATGGTTAAATCTAGGAAATTAACACTAGAGTTGCTCATTTCTTTTGTAAATTCCAAACTGAACCTATTGTTATTAATCTGTTCAAAGAAGTTCTCTAGATCAGTGGTGGTTCCATTCCAGATGAGAATAACATCGTCAATATATCTGGCCCACAGGACGATTTTATTTAGATATATATTATTCTTCCATATATGTTCATTTTCCCACTGAGCGAGAAAAAGATTTGCATAGGAAGGTGCAAAGTTCGTACCCATGGCTGTTCCCTGGGTTTGGATATAGTACTCATCTATATATTGGAAAAAATTGTGATTTAAAATGAAGTGTATTCCTTCCAAGATAAAATCGATTTGTTCTTTTTTCAAACTGGATTCCTTTGTCATTATCTTTCGTACATTTTCCATCCCTTGATCGTGTTGTATTGAAGTGTACAGTGATTTAATATCACATGTAGCTAATAGATAGGTTTCTTCCCATTTAATTCCATCTAGTATATTTAGAATCTGTGTGGTGTCTTTAATGTAACTTTTTTGATTTGTTACAAGTGGTTTAAGAAAGACGTCTATATAGCAGGACAGATGTGATGTTAGTGATTGAATTCCTGCTATTATTGGCCTTCCAGGGGGGTTATTTCGATCCTTATGGATTTTTGGAAGATGGTAAAAATAGGCCATCATTGGATAATCTGGGTAGATGAATTTAAATTCTTCTTTTGTCAGGATTCCTTTCTCTAGTGCTCTCTTAAGAATTTTTTCTAGTTCTTTTTTAAAAAACGTCTGTGGGATCTTTTTGTAAAACATGATAAGTAGTTGCATCACTTAGAAGTCTTCTTGATTCTCCATCATATTGGTCTTTGTCCATGAGGACTATACCACCTCCCTTATCCGCTTGTTTAATCACATTGTTTTTATTTTTTTGGAGTGTTTTAAATGCCTCATTTTCCTTTTTAGTTAGATTCCATTTTCCTTTTTGTTTAATGCTGTCAGGAATCCTTCTGATATCATCTTCTACCATTCTTTGGAATGTAGTGAGGTAATGACCTTTTAGGTATGTAGGATAGAACGTGGACTTTTCCTTTAGACTCGAATGTTTGAACTCATCCATTTTTATTTCTTTGTCATTTTCATTCTCTTTCTCTTTCCGCTTAAATAACTTTTTTAGTACAATTTTTCTGATGAATTTTTCAAGATCGACAAAAGTATTAAATTTGTCCAATGTATTCGTTGGTGAGAATTTTAGGCCTTTTTCTAGTAGTGATTTTTCGAAAGGTACTCAGTTTATATTTGCTTAGATTGAAGATTACTTGCGTTGAGGCTTCTTCATGGTTTTTTTCAATTTTTTCTTTTGGCCTGTTCTTTGTTCCACCTCGCTTTCCCCTTCTGTTGTATTTGAGGTTTTTTTTTGTCTTCTTCTTTTCCTCATCTCTAGGTCTGGTGATCTCTTTGGTATTGCTCCTAGGTTTGAGGAGGAGTTGTTTCTCTGTGCTAGTTCTAAAAAAGCATCCAGAAAGGCTTCTGTATCTTCTATTTCTCCTTCATTCTCTTCAATTGAGTGTTTCTCTTCTCTTGCAGGGTTGTTTTTACCCCAATTGTTTAATCTTGCCATTAGGGTTCGTGCCGAGACATCAAGTGCTTCTTGGTAGTCTTCTTTTCCCCAATTGTAGCTTCTTTTCAAGGTCTCTGTCGAGGGATACTTTGCCTTCTTAAATCTATCGGGGACCTCATATGTGGATTCTTCTCGTCTAAGTTTCCGATGGGGCTCGTCTCCTTTCCAATAGCTTGTGTAATTATCTGGCCTTTGTCCTCTAATCGGTGAGGGTCTCATTCTTTTTTTTTTATATTCATGATGTCTGTTATTCTCAAACGTAGAATTTCTACTTCTATATCCATAGTACTCATTCTCTCTTCGATCAGGATAAGTCCTATTTCCATCATTATCCTTACGTTGATTTTTGATATCTTTACCTTGTATGGTATAATTACTTTCTTGATTTATATTTCGTTGGTGGATCAGATGGTAGTTATTTTTTGGCCAATTTTCTATTCTGGTCGTTTGTTTTTCTATTTTCCAGTTTCTAAAATCCCCCTTATAATCTTCCAAATCTCTAGCAAGTTTTTTTCGTTTTTGTTCAATTACTTCATGCTCTATTTTTAGAAGTTTATTCTTAGTGAGGGTTTCTAGGTTCTGGAAATCCATTAATTTTTCTAGGGGGTTGAATTTATTTCTTATGCTGGTAATTTCTTCCTCTATCATTTTAATAGATATTTCTCTATCTTCAATGATTAATTTCATCAAACGAAAGGAACAAGCATCCAATGCATCATTCCATTTATTTAGAAAATCTCCATTTTTTGATATAAATGATGGTGCTTTAGTCATTCTCAAACCTCTGGGAATCATCTGTTTTTCGAAATATTTTCCTAGGGTAGTACTTTCCCACCATTGCTTTATTTCTAAAATTTCTAGTTTCTCTAATTTGGTATATAATTCAAAAAATGTTTCATCTGTTACTTCCACTGTTGTTTGTGGGTTTCTTCCTGGTATTGGTATTAGGTCATTTAACAATCGTAGCCGTTCTTCTCTCTTAAGTGCCATTATGCGAATAGCTGCTGTCCTTTCTTGGTGGAAATAGACTTTCAGACAACAAAACAAAATGAAAGGACTGCGCTTTACGCTATTTGATGTCCAAGCTGCTATGGGGGTAAGAAAAAAGGGGGGAATCCACGTTTCCCAACAACAATACAGTACACAAAAATAACCTCCAAGCGCTAAAGTCTCAAATAATAGTTATGCACTCTTGATTTTGAATTAGGATTTTATTATTATTTTAAAAGTTTTTATCGTATATGTACAGAAATTCATTTATTGTATAAATATGAAAATATATAGATTAAAAAAACGTGAGTCCTAATACCGGTATACTACACATAAAAAACAATACAACATTAAACATATAATATTGGTAATGTGCCTTGGCAAATTATTCACCTTAAAGGGCAGCACCTTATTTTATACCAATTGGATATGTCCCTTATGAGGTATAGGGTATTTAACATTTGATCTTAAAAGTCTTTATGGGAATCTGGAAAGTTCAGAAAAAAAGGTCCATAGGTCTTCCAAATCTTTATTAGCCACAAAGTTAGAGTTTGACTTTAGCAAGTTGATTCCTCCTCTCAAAATAAAACTTACTTGTAAGTCCGTTTGTTCAAGGGAGCCAGAGCAATCTAAATCTGCCGGCAGACGTGCAGAGGTGCTCTCAGATCGACTAGTTTCGCCTGACTGCGCAGGCTTCATCAGGATAACTGAATGCACCATATCCTTTTGCTTTTAAAGGCTCCCTCCGGCAATTTGTTGCCACGGAGACGGATTGATACTTCCGCCCTCCGTCTGGATCTTACTTCCGCCCTTCTCGCCGTCTATGCACTTCCGCCCTTTCTCCTTAGTATTACCGTCTTAGGCTCTTAACAGTCAGGGTTCTTACGTATGGGCATTTCCGCCCTCCATCTATGTTATAGCACTTCCGCCCTTTCTGTTATGGTAATCTACCACTGGTCGCGTCACTTCCGTCTTCCAGCTAACGGTGCCATGTTTATCACATCGCCATGGTAATCACATCTATTAGCTGTCACCAGCTAATTATCCAATGATGGCCTATTTTTACCATCTTCCAAAAATCCATAAGGATCGAAATAACCCCCCTGGATGGCCAATAATAGCAGGAATTCAATCACTAACATCACATCTGTCCTGCTATATAGACGTCTTTCTTTAACCACTTGTAACAAATCAAAAAACTGACATTAAAGACACCACACAGATTGTCAATATACTAGATGGAATTAAATGGGAAGAAACCTATCTATTAGCTACATGTGATATTAAATCACTGTACACTTCAATACAACACGATCAGGGGATGGAAAATGTATGAAAGATAATGACAAAGGAATCCAGTTTGAAAAAAGAACAAATCGATTTTATCTTGGAAGGAATACACTTCATTTTAAATCACAATTTTTTCCAATATATAGATGAGTACTATATCCAAACCCAGGGAACAGCCATGGGTACGAACTTTGCACCTTCCTATGCAAATCTTTTTCTCGCTCAGTGGGAAAATGAACATATATGGAAGAATAATATATATCTAAATAAAATCGTCCTGTGGGCCAGATATATTGACGATGTTATTCTCATCTGGAATGGAACCACCACTGATCTAGAGAACTTCTTTGAACAGATTAATAACAATAGGTTCAATTTGGAATTTACAAAAGAAATGAGCAACTCTAGTGTTAATTTCCTAGATTTAACCATTTTCATAAAGGACAACAAAATAGAGACCAGAACCTTTACCAAAGACGTGGATTGCAATAGTTATCTGAACTTTGAGAGCAACCACCATCCACAATGGCTGTCAAGTATTCCAAAAGGACAGATGAAGCGTATAAGAAGAAATTGCTCAAGGAAGGAAGATTATGAAGTACAAACCAAGACACAGATAAAACAATTCGAAGAAAAGAATTATGAAAGATTCAATTTGGAGAAGAATAAGAAAGAAGTGGACAAAATAAATAGAAAGGATCTTCTCTGCTATAAAGAAAAAAATAAGGACTTTAAAGAAGAACCCCTGTTCCTAACTAATTATTCAAGTCAACGAAATTTCTTGGAAAGAAGTATCCATAAACACTGGCACATATTAAAAGCTGATAAAGAGCTTGAAGATATTTTGCACAAAAAACCAAGGATCATTTTTAGAAGAGCTCCGACAATTAAAAACAAAATTGTGAAGGGAATTTCTAAGAAAGAAATAAAGGGAAAAGGAACATGGTTAGGAGAATCAGATCCTGGCTTCTATAATTGCAATAACTGTATGGCATGTAAAACAACTAAGAATGCATCAACGAAACCGGTTCGTCAATATACATCGAATACAACAGGTAAGGAATATAAAATAAATGAAAAAATTACCTGTAATTCAAAAGGGATAATTTATTTACTTATATGCCCATGTGGGTTACAATACGTAGGAAAGACGTATCGGAATCTACAAATAAGAATTAATGAACATTTAAATAACATAAAAAACAATAAGGATAACCACAGTGTTCCAGAACACTTTACAAAAATACATAACAGTGATCCTTCTGTATTGAAATTCATAGGCATAAAAATAGTGGAAAGGCCATGGAGAGGGGGAAATTGGAATAATTTACTACTAAAAGAAGAAGCGAGAACAATTTTTAATCTGGGAACATTAATACCCGAAGGACTTAATGTGGAATGGGATCTCTGTCCATTTTTGAAAGGAAGTTGAATTATACCATTCTTTTCTACTAATATAGTAGTACACCATAAAAAAAAAAAAATGATAAATATTAGAAAACAATTGTAGCAAAATATCAAAAAATATTATCATTCTTCTATTTTTTACTGTCTCTTATTACTACTATCATTCATGAGTATTTAGTTATTAACAGTTTAAATTTTATTTTACTTTATCAAATCACTGTCTCTATGTATGTTTGTGACTGTCTGTGTTATATGTAATTTTTAATATAATTTTATTATTTTGTATATATATACTACTCTCTCTACGAGTCTGCGAAATGAATGAATTATCACAAAGCAGACCCCCATGTATATAGAGAGTTTTCTTGAAAATCACTATAATGGGCAGGCCAAACAATGAGGATGTACATGGGAAGGATATGTAAACCACTAAGTGAAGATACAAATAAAGCACCCATCCTCTGGATACAATTAGCTGGTGACAGCTAATAGATGTGATTACCATGGCGACGTGATAAACACGGCGCCGTTAGCCGGAAGACGGAAGTGACGCGACCAGTGAGAGATTACCATAACAGAAAGGGCGGAAGTGCTATAACATAGATGGAGGGTGGAAATGCCCATATGTCAGAACCCTGACTGTTAAGAGCCTAAGACGGAAATACTAAGGAGAAAGGGCGGAAGTGCATAGACGGCGAGAAGGGCGGAAGTAAGATACAGACGGAGGGCGGAAGTAACAATCCGTCTCCGTGGCAACATATTGCCGGAGGGAGCCTTTAAAAGCAAAAGGATATGGTGCATTCAGTTATCCTGATGAAGCCTGCGCAGTCAGGGGAACTAGTCGATCTGAGAGCACCTCTACACGTCTGCCGGCAGACTCAGATTGCTCTGGCTCCCTTGAACAAACGGACTTACAAGTAAGTTTTATTTTGAGAGGAGGAATCAACTTGCTAAAGTCAAACTCTAACTTTGTGGATAAAAAAGATTTGGAAGACCTATGGACCTTTTTTTCTGAACTTTCCAGATTCCCATAAAGACTTTTAAGATCAAACGTTAAATACCCTATACCTCATAAGGGACATATCCAATTGGTATAAAATAAGCTGCTGCCCTTTAAGGTGAATAATTTGCCAAGGCACATCACCAATATTATATGTTTAATGTTGTATTGTTTTTTATGTGTAGTATACCGGTATTAGGACTCACGTTTTTTTAATCTATATATTTTCATATTTATACAATAAATGAATTTCTGTACATATACGATAAAAACTTTTAAAATAATAATAAAATCCTAATTCAAAATCAAGAGTGCATAACTATTATTTGAGACTTTAGCGCTTGGAGGTTATTTTTGTGTACTGTACCTTTAAAATATGTTTTCCCTTTTATGCTATCAATGAATTTCATATATAATTAAGTTCATGTAAACTTGGCATCCAGCGTGTTGTTAATAGTTTTCTAGTCACACAATCACCATCCCTGCTGTGTCCCCTATTATGATAACACTCACTTTAGCTAAACCGATACCATTCACTTAAAGGTATCTTTATACTGTGCAGTCCCGTCTGGCACCCTCAATGCACCTTGTGATGTTGTCAAAGACTCAGTTTCGGATAGCCATAAATCAATGTCGGACAGATGTAGATAAAAGACAATCCCAGCAGGGAATTTATTCACAGACAGTTAAAATAATAAAGGACGCATACCCGTTCCCAAATAGAGCCTGCACTTCACTGGTGATACACCCGGAATGTCTCAGTCCGCTGCAACGGCAAACAGCCTCAGACGTGCGAATGGGCAATGGCTCTCTCCTAAGTCAGCTCACACAATCCTACAGCATCAACGCATTTCGGGGGTCCACCCCCTTTTTCAGGATCTGCTGTAGTGGGCTCCAAACTTCCCTTATATATTCTCAAGAATGCGCTGATAGGGTTGTTTCAGATCCAGTCATTGTGGGCGGATGGTACCAATTTCATTCACACACCCATTCTTAATTATACAGGAATATGTGTAACACTAACATTCACTGAGTACAATTAACAATAAGTCCCGCAATAATAACAATGTATGCATAAGAACGCATAAATATATGTAATACACAATATGTAAATTAAAAAGAGAATGGAAATTCCATCTTATACATAAAAAAATCCCGTTAGCATTCTATAAATAAGCATGCCACTCCATTCACATTCATACTATTTCTCCAAACATGGGATCCATGTACATAAGGAGAAAAGAAGAGAAAATAAACATATTGAGAAATATTGTTATAAAAACCACTTAGTCTCAAATTCTTTATTCAAGCCATCTGGAAATAACATTTTCATTTCAAAAATGGTTTGCATTTCTATTTTGGCTTATCTGATGAATCTATCATTAGTCCTCCAATTGCATTTAACTGTTTTAATACCTGCAAAAATTTAATATGGCTTGGATCACGATTATGTGTATTTTTAAAATGTAGAGATACATTGTGGTTTTCATATCCACGTCTAATATTTCTGACATGTTCAGTCGGCCTGTCTTTCAGTGGACGTGCAGTGCGTCCAATATATTGTTTATTACACAGACACTCTAATAAATAAATTTACATACTTGCTATTCCATGTAATGAAGCTATTAATTTTCTCTTTTCTATTATAACTACTAGATACCACTTCTGTGATTTTCTTATCTGTTTTGAAAACTTTGCACATAGCACAATCCCCACACCTCTGAAAACCCTTTGTTAAAACTGAGGTGCTGGTCTTAGGTGTTTCTATGGCACTATTCACTAAAAGATCTTTCAAGTTGTCGGCTCTTCTGTATTTGAACCGAGGATACTCAGAAATATGTTCTTTCAAAGTGGGGTCTGCTTGTAATTTTCCCAATGTTTTTTTTATAATACTCTCCATATCTTTTGTGTTGATCAGTATATTTGGTAATGAAGAATACCTAATTTTTCTTCTCATCACCCCTTTTTGTTGGATTTATTAAAATATTATCTCTATCCATTCCTCTACATCTATCAATAACTATATTTAGTGATGCCTCTTTATAACCTTTGCTGTTAAAATGTTGTTTCCTATCAACCGCCTGTTGATCATATACATTTGTGTCTGTACAATTGTGGCGCAGCCTTTGAAACTGGCTGTTAGGAATACCCGACAGCCAGTTGGCGTGATGGTTACTATTCATATCTATATAGGAATTACAGTCTGTCAGCTTACTGTAATTTCTTGTGCAGATACAGTTATTTTCTATATAAATGGTCAAATCCAGAAATTTTATAGAAGTATCACTGATTACAAAGGTTAATTTTATATTCTTCTGCTTATTATTATTATATAACCTTTCACAGAACAGATTAAGAGAGGTTCTATCTCCCCTCCAAATAAATATGACATCATCTATATAGCTATTTTATAGTACCAGGCTGGCAGCAGCCTGCCAATCTGCCCACACCGCCGACTCCTCCCAATGGGCCATGATCAGATTGGCATTGCTGGGTGCCAGCCTGGTACCCATCACAGTACCCGCACATAGTAAATAAAAGTCCTCACCATGCCAAAAATATTTATTGGTCAAAATCATTGAGAGTCCTTCCATTATCAACTGTTTATATGCAATGTTATATTCACACTTATTTTGATCAAATTTAGTACCTTCCAGACCGTCCTCGTGCCGATACTAGTATATAATGTGGCGACATCCACTGTCACCAATAGGAATCCAGGATCCCATTCAATCATGGCCAATTTAGTAATAATGGATATAGTGCCCTTTAAATAAGACCTAGTTCCTACCACCAAAGGTTGTAATTGGTGGTCCAGATATACAGATATCAGGATAAATTAGCAGTTACTGAGTTTACCCCTGCAACGATTGGGTGACCCGGAGTTTTGTTAAGACTCTTATTTACCTGGAGTAGTGTGTATAGCACCGGTATGGAAGGATTCTCTATCTGTATATATGAGGCAATATCTTCTGTAAAGGTGTTATTAGCAGTATAGAGATTAAGAAATACTTCAAATTTTTTGTAATCAAACTAGTAGGGTCACCCCTTAACTTCCTTTATGTATCTTGGTCAACAAGTTGACTCATGACTTCAGCATGATAATCGACTCTATTTAAAATAACAACCCCTCCCCCATTATCGGCTTGCTTGATCACTATTTGATCATTTTCTTTCAGTTTCTTGATCGCTTTCCTCTGTTTTTTTTTACAATTTATGGATTTTGATGGTTTAAATATAGTTTTTTCAAAATCCTCCTTAACTAGCCTCTCAAATGTGTCTATAAAGCAGCCCTTTTTATGATGGGGGTAGAAATTGGATCTTTTTCTAAAGACTTTCAACGAAGGGTCATATGGGGTACTCTCTATATTTTCTTTGGATTCATCCGAAAAAAATTCTTTAAAGTTAATTTTCTAATAAACTTTTGAAGATCTACAAAATTGTTGATCTTATTTGATGGTGCAAATTTTAAACCACATTGTAAAACTTCCTTTTCATCCTTAGATAAGATATAATCACTTAACTTATTTATAACTGTATTCTTAATGGCATCATCCTCCTCTCCTTCTTCTATATTCAATGTAGTTTGTTTTTGTATGTTCTTATTGTTCTTACCATATTTCCTTGATCTATTTAAGTGGATGCCACCCTTTTACCACTTTTTTGGTTTACGGGGTTTGTGTTGGTCATCCACCATTTCCCTAAAAAACTCCCCATATTATAGTGATTTCTAAGGGGTCTTTGACTGGTACTGGGTCTAGGGGTGTCTCTTCTGATGTCCTCTACCCTATGAAATCCTGTTCTTTCTTGAGATTGTAACAAATTATACAAGTTCCTATGTTCAATATCCTCCCTGTTTCTGTGGACGAGACTGTTTATTTCCTTTCTCTTTCGCCTTTCCCAATGACGATCCTTTTTTCTTGTTGAAAATTCCTATCTTTCCTATTCTTTCAAAATTCTCCATCTTGTTGTTTTATATATGAACCCTTAGGTTCGTGGGGATCATAATTATCCTTACACCCGTGGTTCGTATCATTATTTCTATTTCCGTGGATATTGTGTATATTTTAAATAACTTTAGTGGCTTTCAGCACTGTACATTCCTCTCCAATTTCCATTTGTTAGTATCAGTCCACAGGTGTTGGTGTACACATGGGGGAGGAACTGAGCAGCTGATTGAAAGCGCTGTGAGTGGAATACCTTCTTTTGTTACTTAAAAGTAGAAAGATTTAGTCAAAACTCCTAAACCTTTGTGACACCCAAGTGGTATTGAACATAAGCGCAGTATTGGTAAACAATTATACTGTACAGTATATATATATATATACACAAAACTAATATTATCTTTATTTATAGCACCACTAACTGCAGTACTCTACAAAAATTGTTATTTGCATCTATGCCTGAAACCTTGGAGCTTACTCTCTAGGCTCCATATCATTAATCACACACTCACACACTAGGATACAGGGGGGATTCAGACGTGATCACTGCTGTGCATTCAGCAATAGACTGTACTTGCATTTACAACGCAATGCGCATGCGCGTCGGCAAACAACAACAGGCATCACCGGACAGGCTGGTGTGAAAATTTCAATCACACAGCCATTTGCATGCTGATTAACAGGAAGAGTACATTTCTGGATGGCAACTGACCAATTTCTGGGAGTGTCAGAATAATGCAGGCATTCCCAAGTGTTTTCTGGGAGGGTGTGATGTCATATCCGTGCGCGATCAGCCTGTTCTCATTGCACTGTAGGAGGAAGTCCTGGGCTGTGAACACAGTAGAAAAATCATTCAATGGTGAGTGAGGTGAGAATGGCTTTGCAGCTGTCCGCTGACTGAGGGATTTTTTGCAGCTCGGCGTACATATGCGATCGCACACTTGCACGGCGAATATACACTCCCCATGGGAGGTGACTATCTGAAAGCAGCACAATGAATTTAGCAGCCCAGTGATCAGGTCTGAATCACCCCCACAGTTTAGTCCAACTACTGAACCAGCATGTTTTTTTGAAGCATGTGGGAGGAAACCTCAGTACCGGGAGGAAACCCACTCAAACATGGATAGCATCTTTGTTGGTATTTGAAAAACATGAGCCATGTGCTAGTGAACCAGAAATGCTGTTTGTGTGCCAATTTGATGCCCGTCATGATATCTAATGTACATCCCACAACAAAATCTGTTTTCAGCAAACATAGTTTCAAATGTGAATTCCAAAAGTGTATTCATCTACATTATATATTTTTACAATATAAAGTTGTGTATTTTAACTTTATTTATCATTAAATGTACCTGATTTATTAAAAAAAAGATGACATTTATATTTTAATTTTTCAAAAGCTTCCTTAAAGTCTTTATTCCGCAGACTGTATATGAATGGATTAAGCAATGGGGTCACCACAGTATAAAGCAACGATAATGCCTTGCTGGCATCCAGTAATTGTCCTTTGGTTGGAACCATATACACAGAAAAGAGAGTCCCAAAAAACATGCACACAACAGTCAGGTGGGAGCTGCAGGTGGAGAAGGCTTTCTGTTTCCCACTGATGGAGCGGATGTTTAGGATGGTGGTGATGATGAACACATAAGAAACAATGATCATTATGAATGGACAGATGACAATAATAATGCCAAATAAAGATCCCCTGAGTTTTATAAGTGATGTATCTGAACAAGAAAGCTCAATGACGGGATGAAAATCACAGAAGATATGGTCAATAACATGTGGTCCACAAAAGTCTAATTTGAATATATCTATTTCATTTATTGTAATCAATAAGATACCTAATGACCATGATGCAATGACAGATTTCACACAAAATGCTTTGTTGATTATAGTGTTATATCGCAATGGGTTACATATAGCCAGATATCGGTCATAAGACATCAGCGCTAGGATGAGACACTCTGATGACACTGTATTATCAACCACATACAGCTGTGATAAACAGGCAGCAAGAGACAATAAGCCACCATCATGCAGGACAATGTGAAGCAAGTTAGGAAGAATGTCCGTTGTCATTAGAATGTCCAGTACAGACACTTGTGTGATGAAGAAATACATTGGAGAGTGAAGGTTGTTGCTCACTGAAACTAAAGTTATAATGATAATATTACCGCATATTGTGACACAGTAAATAGGGAGCAGAAATAAGAACAACAAACTTTTAAAGCTGTGAAGATTTGGAAATCCCATTAGAAAGACATCAGAGACGTTCTCATGCATTGCGTCACCAAATCTATACAAGTACAGATACACCCAGAGATTATTCACCTCATTACACTACTGGACTTTTAGCTTTATTTGTTCCTACCACTGTCAGGAGTTTCTGTATACATATCAATATATAATCAGTAAAAAAAAAAAACATTTCTATAACATGTTTTATGCATAAGTATTTATTTATATACTAATCGGTTTCAAATCAATTATTACAGCAAATATCAGACAACTATAGAAATATCATATAAAATGTGTAATAGGAATAGCTTTAAACATCTTAATATTACAATAATATTTAAAAATAAGTAACTTGGTGACTAGATTCCCTAGATAGATAGATAGATAGATAGATAGATAGATAGATAGATAGATACTGTAGATACAGATGTAGCCAGGGGCATAATTAGAACTTTGTGGGCTCCATAGCAAAATCTTGAAAGGGCCACTTTCTCTGCAGTTTTCATTACATTGCCTTTTAGGAGAGCAGGAGAGAGAGAGAGTGAGGGTAGTGAGAGAAAACAAGGGTGTCTGTGAGAGAGAGAGAGAAAAAGACAGGAGTAAGAATAGAGAGAGAGAATGTGATGGGGTCAGGGAAAGAGAGAGGGGTTTCATGGAAAAAGAGGGAATGAGAAAAAGAGAGAGTGTGTCAGTGAGAAAGAGAGAAAGTGACAAGAGGGGAAAGAGAGAGATAGAAGGCATCAGGGAGAGAATGGGTATCAGGGAGAAAGAGAGAGAGAGAGATGGGGGAGGAGCAAGAGAGGAGGTGAGAGAGATAGAGAGTGACAGGGAGTGTGAGAGATAGTGTCAGGGAGGGAAAGAGAAAGAAGGGGTCAAGAGAGAGTAAGAAAGAGTGTCAGGGAGAGAATGAGAGAGAGGTGTAAGGGAGAGAAATTCAGGGAGAGAGAGATAAAGAGAGTATCAGGGAGATAATCAGGGAGAGGGAAAGTGTGTCAGGGGAGAGAGACAGTGTCAGGAAGAGAAAGGGAGAGAGAGACATAGTCAGGGGGATAGAGAGAGGGGAAGAGACAGTATCAGTGAGAGAGAGTGAGAGAGAGAAAGCGAATAGTCCCAGCCTGGCACGCCATGCAGCAAGCAATGTTGCAGCAAAGATGACCATGGCTACATACAGTATGTAGTTAGATTTAATACTATTGTAGTTCTGAGTAAGAGTACTGTAAATTGTAAGGAGTATAATAGCAAATGATACAAGACAGCATTTACAGCAGCTTGCTAAAATGCCAACAAAAAGGGAAGAGTAAATTACAGTCATAGCATATTCAGAGTATCTGAGGGGGTAATTCAGACTGGATCATTGCAGCAGCAATAATCACTGTCTGAGTTACTTTGTGGAGTGCGCATGTGCAGCAGTCGCACTGCGCATAGGCGCCACGTAGCCCAGTGGGATGCTATGAGCATCTCACTAGCTGCGATCGCCTCTGTGTAATTGACAGGCAGAGGCGGTCGCAGGGCAGGAGGGGGCATGCCAACTCCATTAGAATGTTGTTGGCAGGGCGTGGTCCAGACAGTGGAGGCATGTCCGGACTGTTGGAGGGGCAGGCCACGGCGGCTGCATGACGTCACACACATCCGCTGTGGCCTGGTATGTGGTGGGTAGCTGCACAGTTAGGGAGCTACTCGCTAGGTACAAAAGCATTGCTACCATGCAATGCTTATGCACCTGTGGGGGGGGCAGGGCCTGACATGCGAGGCGGACTATCCCTATGCTGAGCATCCCCCTGCATGTTAGAGTAAATGATTGGAGGTGTGCTACATTTAGCACATCTACGATCAACTCTGAATTGCCCCCTGACTGATAAAAATGTGTTTTTGGAGGAAAGACTGCATGAGTCAGAAGAACAAAGTAAAGCTTTGGAGAGAGAAATGAAGCATGCCCATTGGATGGCTCTAAAAGGAGACTATAAGTACCTCGATAAATGTATCCAGTGCCAGTCGCAAAATCTCAAAATGGAAATGAGTGCCAGAGAACTGAAGTTCCAGCATAAAATAAATGTGGCAGAGTCTGAAATAGCTGCACAAAAGTTGAGACTTACTGAATTTAAAGATATGAAGAGCAATTTCATGCAGTCTGAGAACAAGTTGGCAAGCGCCATGGGAAAACAACCCCGCTACTAGAGCAGCTGTCTGCAACAAAAGTTTCATGTGGTAGTGGGAAAAAAAATTACTTCCTGAATTTTGATGAAGTTGACAAGAATAAAGATGAAGTTTGGCACTTTGGGAAAAGATAACTCAAATTCTTAAATCATGACATATCCAAGAATTAATCTCAAGTGCTTCATATAAAAAACAAAAAGGACAAGTGGTACCATAAAGTAAGGAAAAAATGTAGGAGAAATTCTCCAGAATATGGAAATTAGACCCTCAGAGATCATAAGAGTCTGGATAATCATGTATGCTGTAGATGTCCCTCATGAGAAAAGTAAAGAGGGACTTTGTCGTGAGAATGCTTCATCCCATGTCACTCAACCCAGGGGTTGTGAGGAGCTGGGGATATTTGGTAGTATGAAAATAAATTGCATTGCTGCCACATGTATTCTGTATGCAGAAGGAGGGATTCATCCACACATGGAAGAACGGGCAGGTGTGAGAACACCTAAGGGCTACATATGGAGAGTGCAAACAGTTTGGTTGGTACTCTTTATGCCAAAGGAGGCTGATGACTGTGTGTGCAGCCCAAGGGGGATTGTGAAAGCCATTCACAGCTCATTTTGCAAGAAAGCCATTGGGGGCTAAGAGGCCTGAGCCTATGCCTTTAGGAGACAGGGAAGGCCACCAAACTTTGGGACTGAGATATGTGTTACTGACAAGAAGCCAGGCCAGTGATTCTGAGTGAGATTAGGCCAGGAGGTGCCTTGCCCAAAGCCATTGAGTTACCTAATAAACAGAATGGGGTTCTCCCTTAGCAAAAGAAAGCGGTTTGGGAGAGAACCTCTTTTTGTGGGCAATCTTGTCAAATTGGTCCAGATAAAATATAACTTTTAATAACTATATAATAAAATTCAAACAAACAGACATGTCATATCTAGAATAAACAGATTTTTTTCACTGTAATTTTACAGTAATTGCCTCTTACATTTCGCTTTGTAAGTGTGCGAACGCGTGTGCAGCCGAGCGGGCCGAAATAGTGTTTTGCCGTTTCTGAGTAGCTCTGGACTTACTCAGCCCTTGCTATCACTTCAGTCTTTTTGGTCCCGGAATTGATGTCAGACACGCTCCCTGCAAACACCTGGACACGCCTGCGTTTTTCCAAACACTCCCTGAAAACGGTCAGTTGACACCCATAAATGCCTTCTTCATGTCAATCTCCTTGCGATCGGATATGCAAATGATTCTTCGTTAAACTATCGTCCAGCAATGATCCGCTGTGTAGCCGTACGACATGCGTGCGCATTGCGGTGCATACACAAGCGTAGTAGTAACTTGTTCGCTGTGCTACAAAAAAAATGGTAGTGAGTGATCAACTCAGAATGACCCCCAGTATGCATATGTATACAGGCATCCCATTAACTATTTTTGACTCCACTTTGAGATTTATGTAGGAAGATTTAATGGTGCCTGGAAACATTAAGATAATATTATTGAAGTAATTGAATGTTACATTGTTATAAATATTTTTTCTCCCAGACTGACACATAATTTGTCATATAATCAGTCAATATTCTTTTTTGCCTCTATATATCAACATGATTTATGGATATTAAGGAATGTAAGAGGCAATTACTGTAAAATTACAGTGAAAAAAATATTTTTTCTAGATATGACATGTCTTTTTGTTTGAATTTAATTATATAGTTATCAGCATAAGCCAGAAAGCCCAGCGTAGTATACCAGTGAAACAACTATAGTGTTAATAAAATAGTATTTAGGAAGTCAAAGCTATAGAAAGGGTGATACAAAAAGGAAATGTAATTAAAATAGAGAAATAATGTTAAAAAAGAAATAAGTGAAAAGTGTTAATAGAATGTAAAGGTATTCCACACTAAAGCCATCCAGCTCAGCCAGTCCAGAGGCACCACACCTCACACCTCACACCTGTGGTTAAGCCCCAAAGCCGCTTCAAGGTCTAGGTGCAGGCTGTGGCACACCAAAACACCAGCATAAGCCAGATAGCCCAGTGCAGTTGTTTCACTGGTATGCTATGCTGGGTTTTTTGGCTTATGCTGGTGTTCTGGGATGCCACACCCTGCACCTAGATATAGCGCTAGGGACCCCAAATATACAGAGACGCCTTGAAGCGGCATTGGGGCTTAACCACACATTTGCGCAAATATGTGTAACGTAGATCTCTGAATTCTATTATTATGTGGGATTTATATCTGTTTATTGTTATCATTCAGGGTGCTGGGGGAAACCAAATGCCTTTTTTTTCTTGCTTAGATAGCCAAGAGGTTCTTATCTGATGACACATTGTATTTGTCTAAGTGACATCGACTGGTGCAGTGTATCCCTTTTAACTTTAAGATATGGCCTCTGTGGCTGGGGTGCTGTGAGAGATATCACAACTGCATACTGATGCACGCCCATGACACCTGCCATTTTTGCAAAGATTTTAGGTCACCTCACACAATCAACCCTGAATCGCCCTGGGATCACAAAAGCCATTTAAAAAAATAACAATTGTATATAGTATGCAAAGACATACATCATCACACACTATGGCTCATGTGCTCAGTTAGGGTTTCCTAGACTTTTTGCACATGTGCAATAGCAAACAATCCCTCAAGTGTGCAAACATCAAAACTGTTTCCACTGCTAAGTCAGGTCTCAGTGTTATTGTTTATACAGCTCTAATCAATTCATCACATTTACGACTCTGTTATGTTTCATTATATAGTTAGTTATATTTGTACTTGTTGGAATATTAAAAAATTGCTGCCAATTGAAAAGGAAAACATGTTTTTGGAAGAATATTCCTGATTTCAGAATAAGATAATTGAGTTTTTAATTGTAAATTAGAACTATTTGGTGTCACATCCATTAGTATTGACGTATTAATCAGAAATCATTACTACATCTATGGTTAATGAGTCACCGTCATATATTTCAAAGCTTTTTTAATTTCAGTTATAATAAGAATGCTGCATCCTCAGCGTCATACTTTATTCAGATATCACAACATCAACTTGGCTTAAGATTAATACATGTTAATTATCATAACCTTAATAGTTACAGTATATTTAGTATCATCCTGAAAAATATTCTATGTAATATAGATACCAAAATGCAGTCAGTAATAGGCATAGATTATGCGCCTAAGATGGATACACAGTAGACAATAGGTCGTCAGACCGACATACAGGTATAATTACCACTGGTACATACCGTGCAGCGTGTATGCTCGATATATGAGCCCCCACAGGAATGTCTTCTGGTAAGCCTGCTGCAGAACCAACAGAAAACATCAGTAGTGGTGCATTACTGCAAAATGCAGCATGGCATCCCGCATTGCTCTGTCACTCCCTGCATTGTCAAGTGTGTATGCACTAACCGATGCAGTTCCTGTCGCCTGCCAAATTGACTGGGCACACACGTCGTCTAGTGACAAAAATAAGTATTATGGTTAGGTGTGTAAATTGGCGCTGAGATTATAAGGTTGATCTTCAAAGGGTATATAAACAGTTGTGTCAATTAATTGGGAGTGTGAATTTATACAGATAGTAATTTGGATGAGATCAGGAGTAGATTAATACTTATCTGGAAATCTTGGACATGAGGGTTTGTTCTTATCCTTTGTCTGTTGTCTTATGAAGATGTTCTCTCCAGATATAGTTTGTGTACATGCAACAAAATTTTGTATTAGACACTGGTATTACTTTCTACAGAGTTCTTTTTAATATATTCTATCCCCCTTTACCCGTCAGCACTAAGATCAGATCTTTTACTTCTAGTCTATAGAGGTTTTTGAAGGGGTTTTAATGTGGATGACTATTACCTTGCTTACATAATATGTAGCACAGTTGTTCTTATCTGGGTTTCTTTTCCAACAATAAAAAGTTAATTTTTCACAGTAAGGAGACTGACTAATTCTAAGCTCCTGAATGCACACCACAACTTATACGTTATGAGGTTTTGGAAAGCTTAATAAGGTATATTTACATCAAATGGTGGTCATTAATACTTCTGTAGTTAAAGATTGCATGATTTGGGGAAAGATATGCTCTGGTGCATACCTGATACACTTAATTAGTGTTATATAATCTTATCAATGTATGCTTTATATGTGATGTGCTGCGTACCGGTACGCACTGATAAGGCAAGATGCTTCAATTGTATCAAGGTTACTTTTTTTTCCTCTGAGAGGAAATGTCACATGTACAGTAAGTTGCCCATGAGCCAGGATAATAATGCCACTGGTAACATTAGCTCATGTCACGATTGTGGTGGTCCAGCGCGAGGTCTGGAGAGCTGTATTGGCTGGGTACACACATCGTCTAGTGTTTATCCAGCACTTGATAGACAGTGCAAACAAGTGTTTTAGTGCGTGGCTGAAAGGACACGGAATCAATTAGTGTTAAACATTGATTAGTCACAATGTTGATCACTGATATTGGCCTTTCTTATGTATCACTGTGGGATCAAAGGTTTCCCGTGGTCTAGTACAATCTGTGTGACTGTTATAAGATCTGTGTGGCAAATGATCTCAGTGTGAGATCTTGATGTAATATACTTAGATCATCTGATTCTACAGTACCGTCATGTTCTGAAAAGCCATTGCTGCTAAACAGTGTGTGTGGCTACAGTACATGATCAGTGTGGTGGATCAATTCTGTTTGTGGCGATGGTTGGGGTGTAAGTATACTGTCTGCAATATAAGGCAAAAGTTTAAGCAGTGGCTGTATAAAATCGGTTTGGTTCTAAATTCCGGCATTTGGAATATTTTCCTTCCCCCATGGCCCCCTAACCCTCCCTTTCTGCAAACTAAATCTCCCCCCCCACAACCTAGCCATATCTCTAACCATCTGTGGTTGTGCCTGAACACCAACCCCCTCTTTCCGCATCCTAATCCTCCCTGGGCTCACCTAACCCTAGCCCCCCCATTTCTGCAGCCTAAAAGTAACCTCCATCCCCGCAGCCTAACCATAACTCACGAACCAACAGCCTAAATACTAAGCACCCCCTGCAGTGTATCTTTCTGGCGACCCAGCAGACGATCGTTTGAGATCCTGGTGGTTGGGAACCCAGCACCGGCCGGTGTTGTGTACCTTGCTGGCGTCAGCATTCTGAGACGTGTTGGGATTCCAATGTCAGTATTTTGACTGCTGGTACACCAACCACTGGGATCTTGACCGGATACCCATAAAACCGTAGGAGCAGTCACTGTGTTATAGAGAAGATGCATAATGCATACAGACGGTACAGTACATCACCCTGCGTCCATCATGAATAAGTAACGTGGATAGCAGAAATGCAAATCATAGTATTAATAAGACAGTATAACAACAATATTACCTAATTTTATATCATTAGGTCCACAAAACTATCACTATGTACATTTCATTGTAAGCTTTATCAAGGAATCATGGCTTTAAGTAACTTCTTCATGAATGAATAGAAACTATCAACCTTTTTTTGGGGACAAGAACAACTATCATAGACAAAAACCTTGCAAAGCAACAGTGGCTTTCTAGTTTCAGAAACTGAATAGGAATCGGATGAAGAGAAGAGGAGTAGGATGCCTCGCATCAAAATGAACCTTCTAAATCATTTTGACTACCATTCCTAGGTAAAGCAACTTGGCCCTGAGCTGTCCTCTATGAAGTTGCTGCCTCTTATACTGCACATTAATTTTTTATATGTTTTAGTTCTCGTTATTACATTTCGGTGTCTGGATGCTCTATGGATTTGAATGAAGCACCGTCATACACAAACATTTTTTTGTTACCATGTGCATTTTGTTTAGCAAATCAAAGATACAGTAACTCAACACATGTTTATCTGAGACACATACTGTAGATGAATTGCTAGTTCTATAGGCCAGATTAAATAGTTGTTTTGTGATTTTATTGACTACATTAATCAAAAAGATGGAACTATCAAATTCAACTAGAAGACCAGATACACTGAGACTGATTACTTAGATGTCAAGATTACCTTTACTAATGATACTGTAAATTGGAAAATAATGTCATAAAGTGACTGACACAATATTGTACACATAACAATAATACCAAATAAAGCTACCTAGGTAACAAAAAGGGAAGTATCTGAACATGAAAGCTCAAGAATATGAGATACTGTAGATAACAGAAGAGATGGTCAATTACATTTATCCCACAAATTTGTATGTATTAAATGAATTCTTAAACAGCCTCAAAAAACTCAACAATGATGATACAATGACAGATTTCACACAAAATATTTTGTTGATAGTGTTAAAGTTTATCAGAGAAAGTCACAAATAGCCTGAATTTGGTAATTATACATCACCATTAGAGTGATCAGGGTACACTCATTCGGAAGAGGTGGTCCCTTCTTTTAAAATTTGTAGCTCCGTTGAGTCTACTGATTGGTGTGTAATCTTCATTAAAGAAACACTAGCAGCACAAAAAAATTGGATGGTGCACTAAAAATTTCTTATATCCCTCATTTTAAAAATGGATGGTCCATCTCTTAAAAATTGTGCCCCCTTTATAGTTATTTCCTGTAAACCCTACAAAAATGTAGAAAAATTCCAAAGATGGAAGGGGTTCTAATGACCAGATCTCCCCAAACTTTCATAAAAAAATGAAGTTGTGCCCTCCTATGATATGTTGTGTTACCATATTAGTCCTACACAATTTTATGTGTTCATTCAAGCTAGTAAAAAAAATGATTTTAAAAAGAAAACTTGCATGTTAGTTACTGATTTTTGCTGGTTTGGTAAGGTGAATTAACGCCAAATAAAGAACCACTAAATATATCAGGGTGATTGTTAGAAAAAAATACAAATAATTACATTTAGTCCTTTTTCTTGCAATATCAATAAAAAAAACCTATGCCAATTTTAGCTTAATGGTCATTGTCATTCTGAGAGATAAAGTAAAAAGAAAAGAGTGATTTTTCTTAATGCAAATATTGTATAATTCATGTAGGCACTATACACATAAGTTACTGGAATTTGACAAGTGCAAAAAGTGCCAAAGTATGCTCCGCACAGTAGTGTGGGGTCAGCAGCACAGTTTAAAAGAGTAGATCTGTTGCCAGAAACATTTTTTTACCTAGCTGATAAAAATAGATTGCACTATAGCACTTTTTAAACAAATAAAACAAATGAATATAATTACCTTTTTTTTCTCTACCTATAATGTGAATATTTTCATAATTTATGGTTTCTACTTTCAAAATTTTGATATATATATAATTTACAAATATACATTTTCCTTTATAAAAAAAATAAATACAATGGCCCTCATTCCGAGTTGTTCGCTCGCAAGGCGATTTTAGCAGAGTTGCACACGCTAAGCCGCCGCCTACTGGGAGTGTATCTTAGCATCTTAAAATTGCGAACGATGTAATCGCAATATTGCGATTACAAACTACTTAGCAGTTTCACAGTAGCTTCTGACTTACTCGGCATCTGCGATCAGTTCAGTGCTTGTCGTTCCTGGTTTGACGTCACAAACACACCCAGCGTTCGCCCAGACACTCCCCCGTTTCTCCAGCCACTCCTGCGTTTTTTCCGGAAATGGTAGCGTTTTTATCCACACGCCCCTAAAACGCCGTGTTTCCGCCCAGTAACACCCATTTCCTGTCAATCACACTACGATCGCCGGTGCGAAGAGAAAGCCGTGAGTAAAAATACTAACTTCATTGTAAAAATACTTGGCGCAGTCGCAGTGCGAATATTGCGCATGCGTACTAAGCGGATTTTCACTGCGATGCGATGAAAAATACAGAGCGAACGACTCGGAATGAGGGCCAATATTTACAATATAGATATCTCCTCTGGTTCATTTTTGCAACAGAGCATTGTCACAATTAAGGAAAACACAGATAAAAAAATGGAGAACTTTATAGTATAGAGATCTAAGTCTTTGTTGCCTCACTTAAAAATAAAATATAGAGCAATAGAAATTATATACACAAAGTAAGAGGGTTTTTTTTATTCTACAAATTTCTCTCTATTTTAACAAAGAAAAAAAAGATTTCCAAAGCCTCAGAAAAAAGTTAAATATGATTTAATATTACCTTTTCACATGAAATTCTAATATTAAATTTTGTGAGAAAAAAATTGATTTTTTTTTTCAAACAGAAACAGCAAAAGTCTTTTAAATGTACTTCTGATTGCTGAAAAACAAAAAATGTTTTAGTGCTCTGGGATTTTAGATTGTTTGGGAATAAATGGATGCTTAAACTCTATGATTACTGTATATGGGTAATACTGATCTATGTTCATACTGTATGCATGCATTTGAATGTACAGTAGATCCAGATTACTAATTTCTTCAAAGATGTTTATAACCAATTTATTCCCACTGACATTCAACCTACTGTAGTAACACAGAACATTAAATAATTTTGTTTTTCTGTTTGAAAATGTGAAGTTGGACACCTCTTATAATTTGAACTGCTAAAGAACACTGAATAATCAAAAATACCTATTGTGTGCTGTCACCATTAACCCTCTATCTGACCATTAATTGCTAATATTGTTTGAACACTTTTAAGGCTTTTTGACATCTTTTTATAGAAATTATGATCTAAAAGTATTGTATTCTAATTGACACATCTAAAGTGAAAGAAATATATTAAAATAGCTAATACTGTATATTACAACTATTTCACTTTAAAATATTACAAATATTAATAGTTCAATTATTATCATATAGATAACTTGATTACATGGACTTTGAATATTTTCCATGCCAGGCCCTGGGGCAGCTCCCAGAAATGTGATAAACACAAAATTCATAGTTTTGTTTGATGCAATTTTAGATAAGACATTTCTATGTCTCCTTATGAAATAAAGGAAAACTTTAGACACAGGGGATAAATACACAAATACATTGTGCAACTTAATGAAACAGTGTAAAGCAATCTGACATTAAAATAAATGATTGTCCACTATGATTATTATCCTTTATTTATATAGCACCACAAGGGTTCCGCAGCGCCCAATTACAGAATACATAAACAAATAATCAAACAGGAAAACAGCAACTTACAGTTGATGACAATATAGGACAAGTACAGGGTAAATAAACATAGTTACATCAGCAGATGACACTGGAATAACTATCAGAAGGATGCTGGATTTGGTGCAGTTGAAGATTATTAAAGTTCAGTGAAGAAGTGGGTCTTGAGAGCCCATTTGAAGTTTTGTAGAGAGGCGGAGAGTCTGAGGGGGAGAGGTAGGGAATTCCAGAGAAGTGGTGCAGCACATGAAAAATCTTGGAGTTAGGAGTGGAAGAAAGTAATCCGTAGGCAGGAGAGTCAGCATGCATTAGCAGAGTGAAGATGACGGGTGGGAGTGTAAAGGGAGATAAGGTTAGAGATGTAGATGGAGCGGAGTGGGTGAGGGCTTTGTAAGTGAGTGTGAGAAGCATGAAATGGATTCTGAAAGGGAAAGGGAGCCTGTGAAAGAGAAGGGGAGCCAGCTAATATAGGATTAGGAGACTCACCTGAATTAATGCAAAAACCACAATTCTCTATTAGACCTTTATTTTCTTATAAAGCAGTGTGATAACGCAGTATACACATATTATGCAGAGTTTACAACTGAATGCTGCAACATGCTTTTATACATTTTCAGAGATATCTTAAGTGAGCTGGGTAATTTGTCAAACCCACACTGAAGATCTCTTGTGTGATGAAAATAATCTTTAGAGAATATATTGATTGGAGAAATTATTTTCAGTATTACACAATGATCTAGTAAAAAATAAATATTTTAGTTACAATGGAAATCTTTTTAATTGAGAATAGTATGAAATTCACTGTTAGCCAGATTTATATATACAGTAAAGCAGTATAATCAGGACCTGCTGAGGAATGACTGGACCGATCATATCCTGCCCCCCCTCCCCCCATCTGCCAGCTCCTTCTGCCTCAGCATTTCCTTTGTTGCCTACAGACCTCTGCATGGGCCATGTGAGGGGATTCAGCTCCAAGATAACTCTGGCACCCAGTACCTACTGAAGGCTCAGGCATTGTAGGGCTTACTGATATCTGTTTCTACATCACCACTGCGCCTTCCCTTTTTTTACTCCATAACTATTGCTCCCAGGCTTTTTGTAATCATTGCTCGCTGCTTGGCTGCAGGCTGACCTCATTTCATCCATGATGAAGGATAGTAAGGGCCCTGTTAAAAAGGATAAAAAAGAGGCAAAGAGTCTTCCCCTGGTGCTACATTGCTCCCATTTCTCATTAGCTCCATCATACCTCTCTCTCTGATGACTATTTCTCATAGACACCACACACTTTTTCGCACAGCGGGCAATCAGGTCTGAACTGTGCATGCACAGTTGCCACAGTGCGCCAGCGCATGTCAGAGATGCGATCGGCATCTCTGCCCAGCGATCGCCTCTGCCTGATTGACAGGCATAGGCATTTACTGGGCAGGAGCGGGCGGGCTAATGGCATTCACCCACCATTTTGGGATCTCGGTCTGGGCAATGCATGTGTGCCTGGACCGCATGGGGGCGGGCCAAGGCAGCTGTGTGACATCACACACAGCCGCTGCGACCCGGAGAGCGATGAGTTGCTACCTGCTAGCGTGCAGAAGCTGTGCTGGTAGGGTGCTACTCTTCAGGTACAAAAGCATGGCTGCCATGCAATGCTTTTGTAGCTGTGGAGGGAGGGGGGGGCAGATCCAGACATGCAGGTCAGACTATCTTGCCTTCCTCCCGCATGTCTGTGAAAGTGATCGTAGATGTGCTAAATTTAGCACATCTGCGAAAAAGACTGAATTACCCCCTCTACACAGAGAAACCTGTCTCCCATCCACCAATGCTTTATCTACTCCTCTTCTGCTATCGGACGTGATTTGGGAATTTGGAGAAATTCTTTGGATGCTGAAGGATATACCAATGAAACAAAATGTTCAGGATCTTTTAAAGAGGATACATGACAACATGAAATATGAAATGTCTGCCTTTCTGTGCAAACTATCCCAGATGGAGTCTCAGGTCTCAATGTTGAAGGAGGTGCAGTACGGATATTTTGGCCTCAATTCAAGAGCAGTTTGATATGCAAGAAGATAAGTTGAGAGATATCCAGCATCACCTTGAAGACCTCAATAACTGGGTCCATCACAATAATCTGAAACTGTGGAGCATTCCTAAAGAAGAAGTTCAACCACTAGGCATCACCAATGCTCTCACTAAAGTTTTCAATAAACTGCTGGAGATGGACATAGGACATCAGATACTATAATATAGAGCTCATCATGCTCTGCTTCCCAGAAATTTTCAAGTCAGAGCTCAAAGAAACATTTCTCTCATATACACTTTTTTTAGACCAAGGAGACCATCTTACAGAAAGTCAGGTGATTTGATCATATTAACTTCAATGTACACAACATCCAATTACTTCAGGATCTCTCCTGGCAGACTTTACAACACTTTTGTGGGATATGGCTCTTAATAGAAGAGCTCTCGAGAAACAGAAACAGGTTTCATTGGGGCTTCCCACACAGCTCCAGGTCCTTAACAAGGTGACATGTGAAAGGTCTTTCTGCATGACCCGGGTGACTTTTTTTCAAGATTTTGGGCATTCAGAAGGTCCTGCTACTGGATTGGAATTGTGTATCTGGAACACTGGCTTGATTGGCTCTGCTCTCTGTGGAATGCATAGTATGGTTTATACCTTTTATCTCATTGTCTTGACATGAATCCTGAATCCTGAGGGTTACTCAATTGTCCAATGTTCATGCAGATAATCCTATGCTGCATCCTCAGATGCAACAGTGGATCACACAAGCTGGCAAGAGGTGTATACAAGACCATCTCCTTGTCCATGCCGTACTGGCTGACTTGGTACTGGCTGTCACTTCCTTACATTGCACTTTCTTCCCAAGGTGTCTGGATGTGTACCTAATTGAGCTGTTGCCAGTAGTTTATTTTACAGGTGGATCTTATTTCCACCAGGACATGGCTGCTGCCATCATGCCTGCACTCAGCTGACTACTTCTCAACCAATCCCATAGCTAATTCTATGCACATATCTCCAGTGACCTATAAGCAGCCAGGGTGCCATATAGATATCTCCTCCTGGCTATTTCTTAATGGCATAATAACTTCTGATGTAACCAGCTGGCAATCTTCATGTCTGCAGTTGTTCCAGAGCTTGGATCCACCGTCCGGTGTGCTCCTGATGCCAGCATTACTAACTGGGTGCTCTCCTCAGTACCAATAAGTGTCGGAACTTGCGTCAGTGCAGCCGGTGCATGGCACCTATGCCTGGTGAAGTGAAGGGGACCATAGCCGGTGTCATTTAAATGAGTCACATTGACTCATTGAAGTGCCGCAGTCATCGCTGAGCCACCCACCGCCAGTGTCACACTCGGTAACAGTGCGCTGCTAAGCTGCACCTGTCCATGTCAGCAGTGCACCAGTTCTGACTTGTCTGGAGAGGGAGGAGTGGATGCTCTTCCCTCTCCTTTTAGCTCCTCCCATTTGATACATTTCCCTGGCTTGGAGGGAAGTAGGAGCAGTGGCTGACACACAGAGACATTGGAATGGTAAAGGGGGGCAAGGGGGCAGCTTGACTCCCCAAAATTGGCAGAGGCATGGGTATGTGCTCACCTCCGGATGCCCGTGGGCAGCCCCTCCTTTAAAAGCAATCTGCTGCTGCAGTGTGCAATGGCCCATGTTCTGTCCTACTGTAGCTGACTATTTCACAGATGAAGGAGGTGTGGCTGTGATCCCGGGATGTACCAGCAGGCTCGGCATGGCCATGCCTCCTCCCAGTAATGCATCTGTGAAATAGCCGGCTAGGACAGAACATGGGATAGCATGCTGCTGCAGCAGATTGCTTTTAAAGGAGAAGCCACCCACAGGGATCTGTAGGCAAGCGAATCCCCGCACAGGAAAGGGGAAAGGAGCTGCAAAATTATTTTTTTCTATGACCCCCAACCAGAGGAGATATTTGATTTTAGAGGTTCTAAAGTGCGCAATAAAGACCAGAAATCAGCTCAGTGATATATATAAATGAAGTTTCACCTACTTCACAAATTTGTCACAATTTTTACACAGATAATATATTCCACTTTAGCGCTCTCCGGATTTAACACGTCACCTTTGCATACACAATTCTTCCAAAAGTCACAACCTGTATAATATGTGTCTCTGATGGCAAATACCAATCAGAGTGCACACAGAAAGAAACAAGGGGCACACAATAGTGTAGAGTCTTTTTGTCAGGCGGAGATAATTCTTATTTCAATACATCACACTCACAAGAATCCATAAGGTCTTAAGCATATCTTGGTTTCTTTATATCACATAGTATATCCCATTCCACAGAAATGGAGGAGGAGGAGGGCCACTTCGTCTGGAGATTCAAACTCCTATCTCTCCAATTCTCATATAACGAGAAAAAGAAGGCAAATAGTGCAGCAAGCCCTTACAAATGGCAAGTATTTATTTTTTTTTAAAATGCACTCACATGTTAACAGATATAAAAAGGCATATCACACAACGTTATTCCTGATTTCCCCAATAAACACCTCACTGGCTTGCTAAGATGTTCTTCAGCAGGTATAGTCAGAGTCACGGGCACTCACGGCTTTCCTTCCAGGTGGTGAAGAGAGGAGTCTCAGGAACCGTCAGGATATCCAGCACAATCCCGCTTAACGCGTTTCGGTTATTACCTTTCTCAAAAGCGGATTGTGGTATACTAAAAACTTCCCCTATATATACCCCCATAAGTCCTTTAATAAATTCCAGGTGTTGAAATTGAAATTACAATGTTCAAAGCAACCGCCGCGCCTTAGCGGCTACTACTTCCGGTCACATGGTGCTGCGTCCTCCGACAACTTCCGGTTACCGTTATGCGGTTCAAGATGCGTTCCAAGTCACTGCATCTCCCGTCAGCTTCCGGTTTGCGGCGCACTCATTTCCGTGCGGCTCACAATGCGTTCCAGCTTGAATAACATACTTTTCAGCCGATAGCATGTTCGTTTTTATACTAATCGGATGTATTTCAAGATCCTCTGACATCTTTTTATTAATATGCATCATACAAGGTGGTTTCTCTTCACATAGTGATATTTATAGGTCAGATGCAATCCGGAAGTAATTCACAAGTATGATTTCAATAGTGGAGTATCATAAAGTGCATATAGGAGAAAAAGGAAAAACAACAAACATATCAATAATCAAATAAACAAAGTATTAAAGCAGATTTTAAAATACTGTATTAATAATTTATAAAGTGCATTATCTAAAACCATTTTAACTCAAATTCCCCGTTAAGGCGATGAGTTACTAATGTCTTCAAATTAAAAATCCACTTCATCTCCGTTTTTGCCAACCTGGTCTCGATATTTTTATTTTTCCATGTACCCTTTACTTGTTCAATTCCCCCGAAGTTTTTTATTGCACATTCCCTAGAGTTATGGTGTTGTTTAAAGTGCATAGAAAGGGTATGTGTTTCTAATCCCTTACGGATGTTATAAATGTGTTCACACAGCCTAGTTTTTAACATTCTTGTGGTTTTCCCCACATAAAATAGGCCACATTTGCATTCAATAGCATAAACAAAATTTTTTGATGTGCAGGTAATAAAATGGTTTATTTTATAACTATTCCCATTTATTTTAATTTCTCTAAATTTGGATGTATTGGTTTTCACGGTTTTACACACTAAACATGACCCACAACGATGGAAGCCCCGAACTCGTTCACTGCTTCGTTTTTGTTCATTAAGAGAGCTCTTAACAAGTTTATCCTTTAATGACTTAGATTTCTTATATATAAAAGATGGCCTGGTAGGGATTTTTCCTTTTAGAACGGGATCTTGTTCTAACAATTTCCAGTTGTTTTTAATTATTGTCTCTATGTCTTTATGTAGACAACTATATTCAGAGACAAATGCCCATTCAAAATTCTCTTTAGGTTCTCTCTTAGGTTTTTCAATTAGAAGCTCATCTCTCACTAGTTGGGCTGTCTTATCTTGTGCGGCTATTAATTTATGTCTTTGATAGCCTTTTTCTTCAAAGCATTTTGACATTTCGGCTATTTCTACATTACACGTATGTGGGTCAGAACAATTCCGTTTTACCCTAACAAACTGGCTGAAGGGTATACCCTCCAACCAGTTGGTATGATGTTGACTATTTCTCTCTATAAAGGAGTTAGAATCAGTGGGCTTCTTGTAAATTTTAGTCTCCAATTGGAGATCTCTTACATAAATACTGAGGTCAAGGAAATGTACCTCGTGTTTGCTCGTATTAAATGTTAGTTTGATGTTTTTATCATTTGAATTTAATTGATTGCAAAAAGTATTTAGAGTATCCTCACTTCCTTTCCATACGAATAAAATGTTGTCGATAAAACGGTGCCAGGACACCAGGCCTGCCCCTGCCAACTCACCATGCCACACCGCCATCTCTTCCCAGTGGGACATGAATAAGTTGGCATAACTAGGGGCAAACCTGGTGCCCATGGCTGTGCCTACCTGTTGGAGATAATAATCTCCATTGAAGTAAAAATAATTATTTTGTAAAATAAAAAGAATACTCTCCAGAACAAATTCTTTCATGGGGTCCTTCATGTCACTTTTGTCTAAAAAATATGATACAGCCTGTATTCCTAGATCTGGACGGATAATTGTGTACAGGGTACTCACATCTGCTGTGCACAAAAAACAATCTGAGTCCCACTTCACTGTCTGTAATTTTCTCAGAGTGTCTCCTGTGTCTTTTAAGTAAGATTTGCTTTCAGTTACCAACGGCTGCAGAAAGGAGTCTACCAAAGCTGAAAGATTTGTGGTTATCCCATTACAACCAGAAATGATTGGTCTACCAGGGGGGTGGAGTGGATCCTTATGAACCTTGGGCAAAATGTATATGGTGGGTACACTAGGTTCTTTAATGTTGATAAAATCGTACTCATCTTTAGAAATAAGATCCTTATCTAACGCTCTAGATGTTATATCTTTTAGAGCATCTACAATTTTACATGTAGGGTCACTTTTTAAACGTTTGTATGTATTACCTTCTTTTAATTGTTTTTCAATTTCATTTATATAATCAGATCGATTCATAAGTACCACTCCACCCCCCTTGTCTGCAGGTTTTATGACCAAATTGGTATCCTGTTGCAATGATTTAATTGCCATAGATTCTTTTTTGGACAAATTGTACCTTTTATACTTTTTGTTTTTATTTTTTTTTGGATACATTTTTCAACTTCGTTTATTACCACTTTTCCAAAGCAATCTATGCAGCTACCTTTCATATTTGCTGGGTAAAAGCTAGATTTGTTTTTAAATTTTGATCTAGGGGCTGTATCTTGCTCGACTACATCAGATGTAGTCTGTTTATTTAGAAAAAACTTTTTGATAGTGAGCTCCCTCACAAATTTATTGATATCGATATACAGTTCAAAAGGGCTTGGTTCACTTGTAGGAGCAAATTTTAAGCTTTTTTTCAAAACTTTCTCCTCTACATCGGTTAATTTTCTGTCACTCAAATTAAATATTTTTACTGTATCACCAATTTTCTTTGTTGTAGTGAGTACTGGATTGGATTTTTTCTTTTTTGATTTTATTTTCCTTAGGCCTCCTCTTTTCCCTCTTTTTGTTTTCTTACTTTTTTTAGGAGTAACAGGTTTAACTACAGCTATTCCCTCCTCGGGGTTCTGAGATCCCAATCTAAAAAATGTTGCTGCTGGTCTGTTCTCTTTGATGGTATTTCGTATCTATTGGTTGTTTCTATGTTGTATTGCCTTCTTTGTTCATCCCTCCAGGGTTCCTTCCAAATATTTTCTCGACTATATGTTGTTCTCTGATTATTCCTCCATACATCTTTCCTATTATTTTCCCTCCACTCATCCCTCCATTGTTCTCTTAAACTTACATTATAATGTGAATTTTCCCAATTATAATTATCTCTTCTAGACTTCCAATATCCTAAAAAATCATTTTATCGTCTATTCTGGTAATTGAACCTGTTTAATTTATTTCCCCTTTGGGTCATAGCCCATTGTCCTTGATCTACATTTGGTTCTTCTTTACTAAGGGCTTTATCCTTCACTAATTGATTAATGGGGATACTAGTATTTTTGTCCCTCAAATATTTTTTTTGTTTTTTTATTCTTAATTCTTTTGTATTTTTTTCAATTTTTGATACAATCTGTTTTTCTGCATCCTTAACATCCTGTTGGTCTCTAAAGGGAATGATTAAACTCTCTAGGTTTTTAATTTCCTCATTTAGTTTCAAAAGGTCTGATTTTCTCTCTTTCACAATTAGCTCCATTAATGATGTGGAGCAGTGTTTTAAAATTTGTTCCCAAGTCTTAACAAACTCTTCATTTGAGCTGTTAAAGCTGGGTGCTTTAGAGATCATCAAACCTTTCGGGACCATATGTTCTGCTAAATATTTTTCCATGGTGACGAGCTCCCACCATGTACGATTTTCTTTCAAGATAACAGTCTCTAATCTAGATAGTAAGCTGCATAAATCCTCATTTTCCACATTATCAACAGCATTATGCTCAAAAGTATCTTTCAAAAGATCTTTCCTCTTATCTTGATAGGTGAACATGCTTGCTGCACAAAAAAACCCCTATTAGTGAAAAATGAATACAGAGGAGATATAGGATTTTAGAGGTTCTAAAGTGCGCAATAAAGACCAGAAATCAGCTCAGTGATATATATAAATGAAGTTTCACCTACTTCACAAATTTGTCACAATTTTTACACAGATAATATATTCCACTTTAGCGCTCTCCGGATTTAACACGTCACCTTTGCATACACAATTCTTCCAAAAGTCACAACCTGTATAATATGTGTCTCTGATGGCAAATACCAATCAGAGTGCACACAGAAAGAAACAAGGGGCACACAATAGTGTAGAGTCTTTTTGTCAGGCGGAGATAATTCTTATTTCAATACATCACACTCACAAGAATCCATAAGGTCTTAAGCATATCTTGGTTTCTTTATATCACATAGTATATCCCATTCCACAGAAATGGAGGAGGAGGAGGGCCACTTCGTCTGGAGATTCAAACTCCTATCTCTCCAATTCTCATATAACGAGAAAAAGAAGGCAAATAGTGCAGCAAGCCCTTACAAATGGCAAGTATTTATTTTTTTTTAAAAATGCACTCACATGTTAACAGATATAAAAAGGCATATCACACAATGTTATTCCTGATTTCCCCAATAAACACCTCACTGGCTTGCTAAGATGTTCTTCAGCAGGTATAGTCAGAGTCCCGGGCACTCACGGCTTTCCTTCCAGGTGGTGAAGAGAGGAGTCTCAGGAACCATCAGGATATCCAGCAAAATCCCGCTTAACGACCTCCAACCACAAAACTTTATGGTACCCCTGCTGACAATGCCATTTCCCTTCACAGCTTCCCCCCTCGTAGCCACGTGACTACGCTGGGGAAAAAAGTCACAGAGCTGATGCAGCTCAATTTAATTTAATTTTAGCTTACATTGGCTGTGCTTATGTGTCCACGCTGAATCATACAGTATCACATACTGGCATGTGACATGAGATAAATAAGTATCTGTTATACACAAAATCTATATTTGTGTGATATGCTGCTGTGTGTACACATAAGCAGGCCAGGGGTGGACATGGGCTGGCTGAACTAAGAATCTAAGATTAAATTGAATTGAGCTACAAATATATTATGTACTAGGGCCTAGCTCTCCCCTTTCCTTCCTCCTCCTCTCATCACTTCCTGGCTCTTCTTTCTTCTCTAATAGACTACCTCCTCTCTTGCAGCTGGCAGTGGGGATTGAACGTCATAATCTCACTCCACGGTGCAAACCTCCAATGAGGAGCTGCCCTCAATATGCTGAAGTTCTACTGTAGTACAGTAGGTGGTAAGTAAATTGAATTACGTTGGTCTCTCACTGCCTACAACACGCTGCCTTTGCCTGTCATCCACTGGCTATCTCCATCACCATCTTTCTCTCTCCCCATCACCCAAAGCCTCTCCCTTTCACTTACTCTCCATCACCTTCTACCACTACCTGTCACCCTTTCCCCATCACCCACAGCCTCTCATTATCACCCTCTCCCTGTCACCCTCAGCCTCTCCTCATCATTCTCTACCTCACCATGTAGCCCTCTCCCTGTCACCTTCTGCATCTGCCAGTGACCCATAGCCTCTCCCTTTTGCCCACTCTTTGTCACTCTCTCCCCATCACCCCATCCTCATCTCCAACAGTCACTCCCTATCACACTCTTCCTCTCTCTGTCACCCTCTGCCTGTCACCCACTGCCTTGCCTCTCTCTGTTAACCTTTCCCCATCAATCTCTGCCACTCCATATCCCCCCAGCCTTTCCCCATCACTATCTACCTCACCCTGTCACCCTCTGTCTCCAGCCATCGCCCTCTTCCCATAGCCATCTCCTTGTCCCCACAGTCTCTCCCTATGATTCTCTTCCTCCCTCTGTCACCCTCTGCCTGTCACATGCTTCCTCTCCATGTTTACCTCTGTCACTCCTCATCCCCCACAGCCTCTCCCCATCACTCACTACCTCACCCTGTCACTCTCTTCCTGTCACTAACTGCCTCTCCCCATCACCCTCTTCTCATCCCCCACAGCCTTTCCCCATCACTCTCTACCTCACCCTGTCACCCTCTGTCTCCACCCATCGCCCTCTTCCCATCACCTTCTGCTTGTCCCCCACAGCCTATCCCCATCACTCCCTGCCTCTCCCTGTCACCATCTACCTCTATCTGTTAGCCTCTGGCTTTCCCTATCACACTCTACCTTGCCCTGTCACCCTTTGCCATTCCCCCACACCCTACATAATGTCTGGTGGTTGACATGTTTTGTCTATGTGTCATTTATGTGTTGTATGAAATGTGTTGAATATATCTTTGTGGCTTGTTTGTGTGGCTAGTTATTCTACCGTATATCCTGTGCATGCTGTGTGTTTGTGTACGAACAGAGACCTCTCTGTTTGGAGTGTGTATGTTGTCTGTATGTAATATTTTTGACTTCAAAAAGAGACTATCCAGTGTAGTAGAATAAGACAAATTCATGAGCCAGTCTAACGTTGACAGCAGATTCATACTTTTTCTGATTTGCTTCTTCTTTTTCTATCTCATTTTCACTATCAATTGACACTGTTGGTTTAAATTGTTAATCTGATATCAAATTCCAACTGAGTGATAGAGTTGACAACACACCCTGTGGGCGACACTGTCCAATTCCCAAATATAGGGTTTTATTGGTGTCCTGCTGCATATTAGGCTATGATGCCTTAATTAATTTTATATTTTCAGATTGTCTGTTTACCATGGAAATGCAATTGATGAGTATGCAATTTTGCATGGTATAGATGACAAAGGATTTATCAAAGAGTTTTTTTTCAAGATTTAATGATTTTATATGGATCTAATTAAAAGTTAGGTTTTAACCTCTATGTTTTTCTTAACAAGTGTGCCAACAAAGGGTCTTTCTTTCTTGTCTTTTGTACATTGACTAACTAGTAATTCCCTTAATTAAACTACTGGAAAAGCAGTTAGAGAATCTGAAGGAGGAGATAAAACAAAGAAATTCTGTTAATTATACTGGACTTGAGAATCAAATTCTTTATTTGCAAAACCAGGAACAAAGGGTAGTAAACATCTTGCAATCCAATTCCTACAATTTTGGCAACCATGCTTGATCCCAAGTTCAAGCCATTTGTAATGCCTTTCTTTCCATCTGACACAGATGTTAACAGATGCAAAAATCTACTTGTGAGTAAGCTGTCTGCTCAAGTGGCACCTGACACAGTTACATATCTTTTTTCAGTTTCTCATTGAGCTGCTGCAGCATGGAAAAAAAATTAAATTTTCTCAAAAAACCACTGGAGAGTTGACAACTCTGTTGTGACTCAATCTGACACAGTAACCATCATTAGAATGGTGGAGGATTATGTTAATGACAATGTAAAATATTGCATTTCAAACTGCTAGGAAGGAATATTTTGTGCGGAGATAGTAGCTGGTGAGTTTTGCGTTTAAGAAGTAGATAGAGATGTATTAGTTGCTTGAGGTTAGAAATGTGAGAAGAGATGAGAGATTAGAAATGTTTGGCAGAATGTTATAAAAAAATTGTACATGATGTGATAGCAAACTAAATGAATAGAAACTGTTTCAATTTTTGAAAAGCTATCCTAAAGTCTTTATTCCTCAGGCTGTATATGAATGGATTAGACAATGGTGTTACCACAGTATAAAGCAGTGATAATGCCTTGCTGATAGCCAATAACTCTCCATTGGTTGGAACCATGTATACGGAAAAGAGACTCCCAAAAAATATACACACAACAGTCAGGTGGGAGCTACAAGTGGAAAAGGCTTTCTGTCTCCCGCTAATGGACTGAATACTTAGAATGGTGGTGATGATAAACACATAAGAAACAATTATCATTGTGAATGGGAACATAACAACAATAACACCAAATAAAGAAACCTGGATTCGATAAATTGAAGTATCTGAACAAGAAAGCTCTAGAATAGGAGGTAAGTCACAGAAGAAATGGTCAATAACATTTGGTCCACAGAAGTCAAATTTGTATGCATCAAATTCATTCTTAAACAGCAACAAAAAACTCAACAACCATGATACAATTACAGATTTCACACAAAAACCTTTGTTGATCATACTGTTGTATCGCAGTGGGTTACAGATAGCCAGATATCGGTCATAAGACATCACCATGAGGATGAGACACTCTGATGCCTCTGTATTGGCAAACACATAAAACTGTGAAAAACAGGCAACTAGAGACATGGTGCCTCCTGAATGTGGTATAATATAAAGTAAATTAGGTAAAATGTCCGTGGTCATCAGAATATCCAATAAAGATACTTGTAATATGAAGAAATACATTGGAGAGTGAAGATTTTTGCTTATCAAAACTAAAGTTATAACAGTGACATTACCAATTATAGTAATACAGTAAATGAGGAGCAGAAACAAGAACAATAGACTATGAAAGTTGTGAAGATTTGGAAATCCCAGAAGAAAGACAAAAGAGATATTGTGCATTATGTGTTCAGCCCTGAAAGACAAGCAAAAGAAATCATACCTAGTTCAGAATCAGAATCAGCTTTATTGGCCAGGTATACTTGCGTATACTAGGAATTTGTCTTTGGTTTAATATACAACAGCTAAGTAGGTAACAGATAAGCAGATGTGTGGGGTGAAACAAGTAAAGTCATACAGATAGGTATACTGTAGGGACACAAATGAGTTACATGTACGTCCAGTCAGTCAATGTTCAGGAGTTCAGCAGGCGGACCACTTGGGGAAAGAAACTTTTGAGGCTTCTGGTGGACCTGGCAGGGACGCCCCTGTAATGCCTGCCTGAAGGAAGCAAGTTAAACATGCTGTGGCCGGAGTGTAGCTGGTCTTTTACTATCTTTGTTGCCCACTTTTTGGCTTTGGACAGGTACAGGTCCTGGATTGAGGGAAGGTCGGCCCCAATGATCTTCTCTGCGGTTCTGACCACGTTTTGGATCCTGCATCTGTCCCTTTTGCTGGCGGAGCTGTACCATACCAGTATCGAGGAGCACAGTACCGACTCCACAATCGCGGAGTAGAAGAGGAGCAGAAGCTTCTGTGGGATGTTGAACTTCCTTAGTTGCCTGAGGAAGAACAACCTCTGCTGCACTTTCCCAACAGTGGCGTCAGCGTTGGACTTCCATTTAGGGTCCCGGGAAATTGTGGTCCTCAGAAACTTGAAGGAGTCCACTAGCGATACCACATAGTTGTAATTCTTTATGTCAAAATACTATTATTTCATCCTTTAATTCCTCATGGGGATAGATAATGGGGTTTCCACTCCTTAAACCTGTATCCATAAGGTTATCACAGCCATAACTAGACTTTTTGGTGCCCTGTTCAGAGAGATTATTTGTGTGGTTCCCCCTCCATTTATCCAATAGGGACTTAGGGTGCATGCCACGTGGGGAAGGGGCATGACAAGATTGATCCCAGAGAAAGCCAATGCTATGATACCCATTCCTACATTTGAGATATATATACATACAAACATAAATATATATGTATATATATATATATATATATATATAGATATATACACACACGCACATTTAAAGACCACTGCAAGAAAATGGATTTGGACACAAATCTTCATTATACCATATTTATGCACTTAACTTTAGAGCTTGTTGTAATTCAGTTACAATACCCCTTATTACAATAACACATTTACTGCCATACCCAGGATTCAAACCTATAACCTATTGAATTCTAATCAAATACCCTACTCATTGAGCTATCTGATCCTACGAAAAAAATATGAGCACTATATGAAGCTACTGGTACTGTGTAGAAAATAAATCAGCATTGCAATTGAGCAGATCTATGTATTGTGCAGCCACACATCTAATATCTTGGATTCGGACGAGTTTTGTCAAAACCTCCCTGAAAATTTTTGTTGGATTCGGGTGTGTTTTGGATTTGTGTTTTTTTTTTTTTTTTAAACTCAAAAACAGCTTAAATCATAGAATATGGGGATATTTTTGATCCTATAGTATTATTAACCTCAGTAACCACAATTTCCACTCATTTCCAGTGTATTCTGAACACCTCTCACCTCACAATACTATTTTTAGTCCTAAAATTTGCAACAAGGTCGCTGGATGACTATGCAAAGCGACCCAAGTGGGTGGCACAAACACCTGGCCCATCTAGGAGTGGCACTGCAGTGTCAGACAGGATGGCACTTAAAAAACTTATCCCCAAACAGCACATGATGCAAAGAAAAGTGAAAAAGAGGTGCACTATAGTCACTGGATGGCTAAGCTAAGTGACACAAACACCTCAATATCACAGGAATTATTCGTTCTAATCAATGGTACTATTATTGGTCCAAATCACTGGAAGAAAATGACAAAATCACTGGAATTAGTCGTAAAAATTTGTAGAAAGTTACTGCTTTCTGATTACAGAAATGCTCAGATATTCCTGCAAATCCACAATCCCTTCCCAGAGGAAAAAGAAATTGAGAAACCATTGTTTGAGAACGTTTGTTCTCTTTCCCTTACAAAGGAACAAACCACTTTCCAAGAAGACTGACGTTTTTGGGATTATGGAGACAATGTTTTTTAATATAAATCCTAAAGCAGGTGATGTATTAGAGCAAAAGAGTGCAAGAGACCAGCCCTGCAGTTTCTGAAATATTATGACAAAATGTTACTGTATTTCATAAGCACTCATTCCTAACTCTGCTAAGTACTGTTTGGTATACTGTATCTGGCTTCCATGAGGTAGTTGTCCATTATTTCAGCTTCCATTGACCTTTTTGAAAGCGGTAGAAGTTATTGATTATTATTTTTCCCCCCCTATTTTTTATTGTCTCCTGCATAGCCCAGTAAAATGTTGCAATGTTAAGTATTAACTTGTGCCTTCTGGGGGTCCACTTCTTCCCCAAACCCAGCCAAATCTCATCCTGATTCCTAACCCTCTGTTCCATGTTCTCTATGTAACCCATCTGTGTCACCCATGTCTGTCTACCCCTCCCCTTTAGATTGTAAGCTCTCCCGAGCAGGGCCCTCTTCCCTCATGTGCTTATATACTGTTGGTCACCAAAATGCTGCACTATAATACTATATATACTGCTCACAAAAATGATGCACAGATATGGAATGGATACGTGCAGTGACACGGAGCTGCAAGATACAGCAATGGCCTACTGTACAACTATATACTGTTGGTCACCAAAATGCTGCACTGTAATACTATATATACTGCTCACAAAAATGACGCATAGATATGGAATGGATACGTGCAGTGACACAGAGCTGCAAGATACAGCAATGGCCTATTGTACAACTATATACTGTTGGACACCAAAATGCTGCACTGTAATACTATATATACTGCTCACAAAAATGTTGCACAGATATGGAATGGATACTTGCAGTGACATGGAGCTGAAAGATACAGCAATGGCCTACTGTACAACTATGTACTGTTGGTCACCAAAATGCTGTACTGTAATACTATATATATAGTATACTGCTCAGAAAAATGCAGCACAGATATGGAATAGATACTTGCAGTGACACAGAGCTGCAAGATACAGCAATGGCCTACTGTACTGTAATACTATAATTATTATATACTTGTGGTCCCCAGTCCCCACAATGCAGCACACTGATCAGATATTTGCAGCACAATGAGCACAGATATGGAGCGTTTTCAGGCAGAGAACGTAGATATTTTCAGCACACTGAGCACAGATTATTTGCAGCACACTGAGCACAGATATTTGCAGCACACTGAGTACAGATTACGGAGCTTTTCAGGGAGAGAACGCAGCCACGTCCTCTCCGTTCAATCTCCATTGTACGAGTGAAAATGGTGGCGAATCGCGGCTCTTTATATAGAATACGAATCTCGCAAGAATACGACAGCGGGATGATGGCGTCTGGGCGTGTTCTGGTTAACCGAGTAAAGCGGGAGTATCCGAGGCTGCCTCGGACCTGTGTAAAATAGGTGAAGTTTGAGGGGGTTTGGATTCCGAGGAACCGAACCCGCTCATCTCTACAAAATACAAGGTAAGCTTCAAACAGAATTATCTGTTTTAGAATTACCTAAACTCAATGAATAGATTGTCTGAGGGCAAAGCTACAGGCAATGGGTTAGAATCCCAATTATGTCAGCATCTTGAAATGTAATGCAGGACACTGCGAATGAATAACAAAGAAATTTCAAGTTGACTTTATGAATGTTGAACCGGTACTAGTGAAAGAAGGGGTCAGGGTAGGAGATGGGCAGTCAGGAGATGCAGGGCTTCAAAAAGGGGGAGGAAACATGCACATATTTAAAACAGATAATTAACAAGTGCCACCAACAGTGCCCCCTACCCCGCAGCACTATGTGTGGTGGCCCCTCCACAAACACTTAGTTACGTTCCTGAAGGTTGGTATAGTTTTATATTTGATATAAATTTTTTCTGCCTCCGGTAACTAAATAGGGAATTCTTGTTATCATAACTGTTTCAAATTCAGTTTAGTCAAAACTAGTTCTATAACCACAATTTTTATCAGGTGTATACTGTACATTGCATTAACTGATCAATTTGGGGTTCAAATCCACAGTCAGAAGTGGGAGGTAGGAGAGAAGAATTGAGTAGACATGCAGGTCTGTGTTTCCCTTGTTGGTGCAGTGGCACCTAGTGCAGATAACACGTTTCACCCATGGGATTGTTCAGACACTGGCAGTGCTATGATGTAAAGAAGCCCACGGGTGATGTGATGTGAAGAAGCCCATGCGTTTCCACACTGGGTGCAACTGCACCAACAAGGAAAGCATAGACCCAAATGTTTCCTTAATGCTCCACTCTCTTACCCCCACTGCTTACTGTGGGCACAAGTACAATTAATTTTCATCCAGCTCTCATTCCTACTGATGTCATGGTATCACAGCTGCTCTGATGGGAACAGTAGAAAGGTTATATATTTCTCCTGTCATACCAGCAGATCCTGGCTACTCTCTCATCTGCCATCCGCTGATTCAATATAGGTGTTTATGATATCATGGCAGGGAAAAATAAGAAGTAGCTTGCAATCATGATATGCTGGCATGCTCTTCCTAAACTTTTCCACAAAACCATCCTTGGTTAGTTAGCAAACTTGTGCTGCACTATTTAGGACTTCACAGTGCCTGATGTAACAAACAGTGTCATGCTAGCTAAATTGATTAGGATATATGTACTTGTTGCACCTCTGATACAATGTATTGTATAAACTGTATCAATAGGCTCTATCCTTGTATCAAAAGGGTGCTGACTGTGTGTCAGGTTACAGCAACCAACAGTAAAATACTCAGTTGTCATTCTGGGACCTTGTACATGAATGATAGTTACTTACCCGCTATTTGGTGATTCTGTATAAGGAAACTGATTATTTGGATACACTGTCGCTTTTTGTTACATAATTGCAGTTCTGTGTCCTCAGGTGAACATGGACACAATACTTAACGTGATGCAAAATAATTTATCCTCAGGAGACCTACACACCGAATATTGGAGTGTTTTATGGAGTGGACAATATGTTGTGCTATATCCAAGAAAGTTGGTACTTAATACTAACCCTAACCAGAACATTTATGCTGAGGTTGGATTGTATATGTGTATATATAGTATATGAATTTTTTAACCACATGATAGAGGACATACTGTAAGTGTGGAAGCTCCATTGAGAGAGACACGCACACACAAATAGAATATTACTAAGCTAGCTTTGAGATTTACCCACACAAATCCTGGGTTCCATACTTTCTGAAAAAAGTTAACTGAGACTTTAACTTTTGTTTAAAATGCAAGCAAGGAAGGCACAATCACACTGCCTGAGAATTTTGTACTTCATTTTTTAGAGAACTGAATATACTTGATATTTGTTATATGTTTGTCTGTGTTTGTCTGTGTCTGTTAAATATTAATGGTTGAAAGTTATGGGCACTGAAGGTTCTGGGCAAAAATGTAAGAGTGCCCCCAAAATAGAGTCTTCTTTTTCCTACTAGTATTTAATGAAATAAAGAGGAGCCATTCTGCCATTCCATATACTCTATGACTCAACTATCTCTGCACATCTTCATGTGCCAGTACAATAAAGATGCAATAGGAGCACAGGTACAACATGTGTAGAGTATTATACTATATATATATATATATATATATCCAAATAGAAGTACAGGCACTCAACACTTTCCATGCAATTATAGATTTATTACAGCTTACAGGTGCATCTCAATCAGAAATTTAGCAGCAGTTGCAGCAGCATAACATGTGTAGATGTTTTCATTTTTTATATATGTTATTATATGTTGTGTTTGTGTTTTTGATATTATGATGTTTTAATGTTGGTGCGACCCTGGACCCCTATATAGCGGAGATAGTAATATAACGCCCTATCCCAATATGCTTGGATATGTTTTGATCTATTTCTACAATGGCCTTTTGATTTGCATTGAAATGTCACTATTATTGGGATATATTGCTCTTATGTTTGTGTTTATGATTATTGTTTATTTAGGAATGTTAAAAGTAATTATTGTGTTGAGCACTTTATGCGTTCCAAAAACTATCCATTGATGCACAGTTTGTCCTGAATATTTTACATCTGGTCTTGTGTAGAGATGAGCGGGTTCGGTTTCTCTGAATCCGAACCCGCCCGAACTTCATGGTTTTTTTCACGGGTCCGAGCAGACTCGGATCCTCCCGCCTTGCTCGGTTAACCCGAGCGCGCCCGAACGTCATCATGACGCTGTCGGATTCTCGCGAGACTCGGATTCTATATAAGGAGCCGCGCGTCGCCGCCATTTTCACACGTGCATTGAGATTGATAGTGAGAGGACGTGGCTGGCGTCCTCTCCATTTAGATTATAAGAGAGAGAGATTTACTGGAGTTTAGGACTAGGAGGAGTACTGTAGAAGTGTAGAGAGTGCAGAGAGTTTACTAGTGAGTGACCACCAGACAGTGCAGTTTATTTAATATATCCGTTCTCTGCCTGAAAAAAGCGATACACACAGTGACTCAGTCACATACCATATCTGTGTGCACTGCTCAGGCTCAGCCCAGTGTGCTGCATCATCTATATATATTATATATCTGTCTGACTGCTCAGCTCACACAGCTTATAATTGTGGGGGAGACTGGGGAGCACTGCAGTGCCAGTTATAGGTTATAGCAGGAGCCAGGAGTACATAATATTATATAGTGAGTGACCACCAGACAGTGCAGTTTATTTAATATATCCGTTCTCTGCCTGAAAAAAGCGATACACACAGTGACTCAGTCACATACCATATCTGTGTGCACTGCTCAGGCTCAGCCCAGTGTGCTGCATCATCTATATATATTATATATCTGTCTGACTGCTCAGCTCACACAGCTTATAATTGTGGGGGAGACTGGGGAGCACTGCAGTGCCAGTTATAGGTTATAGCAGGAGCCAGGAGTACATAATATTATATTAAAATTAAACAGTGCACACTTTTGCTGCAGGAGTGCCACTGCCAGTGTGACTGACCAGTGACCTGACCACACTGACCACCAGTATAATTAGTAGTATACTTATATTGTGATTGCCTGAAAAAGTTAAACACTCGTCGTGTGACTTCACTTGTGTGTTGTTGTTTTTTTTATTCTATAAAAATAAAACTCATTCTGCTGACAGACAGTGTCCAGCAGGTCCGTCATTATATAATATATAATATATACCTGTCCGGCTGCAGTAGTGATATATATATATTTTTTATATCATTTATCATCCAGTCGCAGCAGACACAGTACGGTAGTTCACGGCTGTGGCTACCTCTGTGTCTGCACTCGGCAGGCAGTCCGTCCATAATTGTATACCACCTAACCGTGGTTTTTTTTTCTTCTTTATACATACATACTACTACGACATCTCTTTATCAACCAGTCTATATTAGCAGCAGACACAGTACAGTACGGTAGTTCACGGCTGTGGCTACCTCTGTGTCTGCACTCGGCAGGCAGTCCGTCCATAATTGTATACCACCTAACCGTGGTTTTTTTTTCTTTCTTCTTTATACATACATAGTTACATAGACATCTCTTTATCAACCAGTCTATATTAGCAGCAGACACAGTACAGTACGGTAGTTCACGGCTGTGGCTACCTCTGTGTCTGCACTCGGCAGGCAGTCCGTCCATAATTGTATACCACCTAACCGTGGTTTTTTTTTCTTTCTTCTTTATACATAAATAGTTACATAGACATCTCTTTATCAACCAGTCTATATTAGCAGCAGACACAGTACAGTACGGTAGTTCACGGCTGTGGCTACCTCTGTGTCTGCACTCGGCAGGCAGTCCGTCCATAATTGTATACCACCTAACCGTGGTTTTTTTTTCTTTCTTCTTTATACATACATAGTTACATAGACATCTCTTTATCAACCAGTCTATATTAGCAGCAGACACAGTACAGTACGGTAGTTCACGGCTGTGGCTACCTCTGTGTCTGCACTCGGCAGGCAGTCCGTCCATAATTGTATACCACCTAACCGTGGTTTTTTTTTCTTTCTTCTTTATACATACATAGTTACATAGACATCTCTTTATCAACCAGTCTATATTAGCAGCAGACACAGTACAGTACGGTAGTTCACGGCTGTGGCTACCTCTGTGTCTGCACTCGGCAGGCAGTCCATCCATAATTGTATACCACCTAACCGTGGTTTTTTTTTCTTTCTTCTTTATACATACATAGTTACATAGACATCTCTTTATCAACCAGTCTATATTAGCAGCAGACACAGTACAGTACGGTAGTTCACGGCTGTGGCTACCTCTGTGTCTGCACTCGGCAGGCAGTCCGTCCATAATTGTATACCACCTAACCGTGTTTTTTTTTTCTTTCTTCTTTATACATACATACTACTACGACATCTCTTTATCAACCAGTCTATATTATTAGCAGCAGAAACAGTACAGTACGGTAGTTCACGGCTGTGGCTACCTCTGTGTCTGCACTCGGCAGGCAGTCCGTCCATAATTGTATACCACCTAACCGTGGTTTTTTTTTCTTTCTTCTTTATACATACATAGTTACATAGACATCTCTTTATCAACCAGTCTATATTAGCAGCAGACACAGTACAGTACGGTAGTTCACGGCTGTGGCTACCTCTGTGTCTGCACTCGGCAGGCAGTCCATAATTGTATACTAGTATCCATCTCCATTGTTTACCTGAGGTGCCTTTTAGTTGTGCCTATTAAAATATGGAGAACAAAAATGTTGAGGTTCCAAAATTAGGGAAAGATCAAGATCCACTTCCACCTCGTGCTGAAGCTGCTGCCACTAGTCATGGCCGAGACGATGAAATGCCAGCAACGTCGTCTGCCAAGGCCGATGCCCAATGTCATAGTACAGAGCATGTCAAATCCAAAACACCAAATATCAGAAAAAAAAGGACTCCAAAACCTAAAATAAAATTGTCGGAGGAGAAGCGTAAACTTGCCAATATGCCATTTACGACACGGAGTGGCAAGGAACGGCTGAGGCCCTGGCCTATGTTCATGGCTAGTGGTTCAGCTTCACATGAGGATGGAAGCACTCAGCCTCTCGCTAGAAAAATGAAAAGACTCAAGCTGGCAAAAGCAGCACAGCAAAGAACTGTGCATTCTTCGAAATCCCAAATCCACAAGGAGAGTCCAATTGTGTCGGTTGCGATGCCTGACCTTCCCAACACTGGACGTGAAGAGCATGCTCCTTCCACCATTTGCACGGGATCCGGACGTTAAATCGGACGCACTAACATCGGCAATGTCTTAGTCGACAATTGAACATCGACTACACGAACATCGACAGGAACCTTTAGTCGACATACCAAACGACGAACATTACTTCTAATCGACAAAATCATCATCGACAAAGAGATAAGATCGACCCGATTAACAATCGGTAAACAATAGATCGACAATATTTATAATCGAACACCCCATGGTCGACCAAAATATTATCGATCTATCACGTGTTCGACAATGTGTATGGGCGACAAAGCAAATGGTCGACAATAATAATAATCGAATGTATCTGTGATCGACAACCAAAAGGTCGACAAAATAAATGATCGACAATTAGAAGTCGAATGTATATATAATCGACAATAAGTATAATCTACACCAAGTGGATCGCTAATATTTGAAACGACAAAAGGAAGATCGAAATTTAAAACATCGATAACAATTTTGTCCCCGTCTAAACCTCAACCCCTACCCGCTACTTCAAGCCGTGGCACTACAGCTCCCAGCCTGCCCTTCAACCCCTCACAGCGTCCCTTCAAATGCCAGGCCCGACTTTCACCCTGCAGTCACATACCTGAAGGCATGGGCACCCCCAGTCTCAGCTCTGCACCCCTTCTCCTAGCTGACCCCCTGCCCGCTAATTCCAGGCGGACAGACCCAGGCGCGCGTCGTCATGCCGTCTATGCAGACAGGTCTTTTTTAAGACGTTCCCCGTCTAAACCTCAACCCCTACCCGCTACTTCCAGCCGTGGCACTACAGCTCCCAGCCTGCCCTTCAACCCCTCACAGCGTCCCTTCAAATGCCAGGCCCGACTATCACCCTGCAGTCACATACCTGAAGGCATGGGCACCCCCAGTCTCAGCTCTGCACCCCTTCTCCTAGCTGACCCCCTGCCCGCTAATTCCAGGCGGACAGACCCAGGCGCGCGTCGTCATGCCGTCTATGCAGACAGGTCTTTTTTAAGACGTTCCCCGTCTAAACCTCAACCCCTACCCGCTACTTCCAGCCGTGGCACTACAGCTCCCAGCCTGCCCTTCAACCCCTCAGAGCTTCCCTTCAAATGCCAGGCCCGACTATCACCCTGCAGTCACATACCTGAAGGCATGGGCACCCCCAGTCTCAGCTCTGCACCCCTTCTCCTAGCTGACCCCCTGCCCGCTAATTCCAGGCGGACAGACCCAGGCGCGCCTCGTCATGCCGTCTATGCAGACAGGTCTTTTTTAAGACGTTCCCCGTCTAAACCTCAACCCCTACCCGCTACTTCAAGCCGTGGCACTACAGCTCCCAGCCTGCCCTTCAACCCCTCACATCGTCCCTTCAAATGCCAGGCCCGACTATCACCCTGCAGTCACATACCTGAAGGCATGGGCACCCCCAGTCTCAGCTCTGCACCCCTTCTCCTAGCTGACCCCCTGCCCGCTAATTCCAGGCGGACAGACCCAGGCGCGCGTCGTCATGCCGTCTATGCAGACAGGTCTTTTTTAAGACGTTCCCCGTCTAAACCTCAACCCCTACCCGCTACTTCCAGCCGTGGCACTACAGCTCCCAGCCTGCCCTTCAACCCCTCACAGCGTCCCTTCAAATGCCAGGCCCGACTATCACCCTGCAGTCACATACCTGAAGGCATGGGCACCCCCAGTCTCAGCTCTGCACCCCTTCTCCTAGCTGACCCCCTGCCCGCTAATTCCAGGCGGACAGACCCAGGCGCGCGTCGTCATGCCGTCTATGCAGACAGGTCTTTTTTAAGACGTTCCCCGTCTAAACCTCAACCCCTACCCGCTACTTCCAGCCGTGGCACTACAGCTCCCAGCCTGCCCTTCAACCCCTCACAGCGTCCCTTCAAATGCCAGGCCCGACTATCACCCTGCAGTCACATACCTGAAGGCATGGGCACCCCCAGTCTCAGCTCTGCACCCCTTCTCCTAGCTGACCCCCTGCCCGCTAATTCCAGGCGGACAGACCCAGGCGCGCGTCGTCATGCCGTCTATGCAGACAGGTCTTTTTTAAGACGTTCCCCGTCTAAACCTCAACCCCTACCCGCTACTTCCAGCCGTGGCACTACAGCTCCCAGCCTGCCCTTCAACCCCTCAGAGCTTCCCTTCAAATGCCAGGCTCGACTTTCACCCTGCAGTCACATACCTGAAGGCATGGGCACCCCCAGTCTCAGCTCTGCACCCCTTCTCCTAGCTGACCCCCTGCCCGCTAATTCCAGGCGGACAGACCCAGGCGCGCGTCGTCATGCCGTCTATGCAGACAGGTCTTTTTTAAGACGTTCCCCGTCTAAACCTCAACCCCTACCCGCTACTTCAAGCCGTGGCACTACAGCTCCCAGCCTGCCCTTCAACCCCTCAGAGCTTCCCTTCAAATGCCAGGCTCGACTTTCACCCTGCAGTCACATACCTGAAGGCATGGGCACCCCCAGTCTCAGCTCTGCACCCCTTCTCCTAGCTGACCCCCTGCCCGCTAATTCCAGGCGGACAGACCCAGGCGCGCGTCGTCATGCCGTCTATGCAGACAGGTCTTTTTTAAGACGTTCCCCGTCTAAACCTCAACCCCTACCCGCTACTTCCAGCCGTGGCACTACAGCTCCCAGCCTGCCCTTCAACCCCTCACAGCGTCCCTTCAAATGCCAGGCCCGACTATCACCCTGCAGTCACATACCTGAAGGCATGGGCACCCCCAGTCTCAGCTCTGCACCCCTTCTCCTAGCTGACCCCCTGCCCGCTAATTCCAGGCGGACAGACCCAGGCGCGCGTCGTCATGCCGTCTATGCAGACAGGTCTTTTTTAAGACGTTCCCCGTCTAAACCTCAACCCCTACCCGCTACTTCCAGCCGTGGCACTACAGCTCCCAGCCTGCCCTTCAACCCCTCACAGCGTCCCTTCAAATGCCAGGCCCGACTATCACCCTGCAGTCACATACCTGAAGGCATGGGCACCCCCAGTCTCAGCTCTGCACCCCTTCTCCTAGCTGACCCACTGCCCGCTAATTCCAGGCGGACAGACCCAGGCGCGCGTCGTCATGCCGTCTATGCAGACAGGTCTTTTTTAAGACGTTCCCCGTCTAAACCTCAACCCCTACCCGCTACTTCCAGCCGTGGCACTACAGCTCCCAGCCTGCCCTTCAACCCCTCACAGCGTCCCTTCAAATGCCAGGCCCGACTATCACCCTGCAGTCACATACCTGAAGGCATGGGCACCCCCAGTCTCAGCTCTGCACCCCTTCTCCTAGCTGACCCCCTGCCCGCTAATTCCAGGCGGACAGACCCAGGCGCGCGTCGTCATGCCGTCTATGCAGACAGGTCTTTTTTAAGACGTTCCCCGTCTAAACCTCAACCCCTACCCGCTACTTCCAGCCGTGGCACTACAGCTCCCAGCCTGCCCTTCCACCCCTCACAGCGTCCCTTCAAATGCCAGGCTCGACTTTCACCCCTGCCACTCCTGCCTGCCCTCATCCCTTTTTGTTTCCCCCGAAGTATGTCTCAACGTAACTTTGAACATATTCCGCACAGCAATGTACCACAATCTTCATTTTCCTAGTACCATTTTTTTTTTACTAATTTTTGTACTAGGACACACTGCAGAATAGTGTGCATATGCTGAGCCTTGTAGTTCCACAGCATTTCCCGCCCAAATCCAGACCGCGGGTAACGTCTAAACCTGGGCGCATCACAGCGGCGGGCGACAGATACACCCGGGCTGACTACCAGGGCTACACACATTTAAAAAGAACTGTCTGCAGTCAGGACACTCTCTTTTTTTATGGGCAAATACTAGGACACTGCAGAATAGTGTGCATATGCTGAGCCTTGTAGTTCCACAGCATTTCCCGCCCAAATCCAGACCGCGGGTAACGTCTAAACCTGGGCGCATCACAGCGGCGGGCGACAGATACACCCGGGCTGACTACCAGGGCTACACACATTTAAAAAGAACTGTCTGCAGTCAGGACACTCTCTTTTTTTATGGGCAAATACTAGGACACTGCAGAATAGTGTGCATATGCTGAGCCTTGTAGTTCCACAGCATTTCCCGCCCAAATCCAGACCGCGGGTAACGTCTAAACCTGGGCGCATCACAGCGGCGGGCGACAGATACACCCGGGCTGACTACCAGGGCTACACACATTTAAAAAGAACTGTCTGCAGTCAGGACACTCTCTTTTTTTATGGGCAAATACTAGGACACTGCAGAATAGTGTGCATATGCTGAGCCTTGTAGTTCCACAGCATTTCCCGCCCAAATCCAGACCGCGGGTAACGTCTAAACCTGGGCGCATCACAGCGGCGGGCGACAGATACACCCGGGCTGACTACCAGGGCTACACACATTTAAAATGAACTGTCTGCAGTCAGGACACTCTCTTTTTTATGGGCAAATACTAGGACACTGCAGAGCCTTGTAGTTCCACAGCATTTCCCGCCCAAATCCAGACCGCGGGTAACGTCTAAACCTGGGCGCATCACAGCGGCGGGCGACAGATACACCCGGGCTGACTACCAGGGCTACACACATTTAAAAAGAACTGTCTGCAGTCAGGACACTCTCTTTTTTTATGGGCAAATACTAGGACACTGCAGAATAGTGTGCATATGCTGAGCCTTGTAGTTCCACAGCATTTCCCGCCCAAATCCAGACCGCGGGTAACGTCTAAACCTGGGCGCATCACAGCGGCGGGCGACAGATACACCCGGGCTGACTACCAGGGCTACACACATTTAAAAAGAACTGTCTGCAGTCAGGACACTCTCTTTTTTATGGGCAAATACTAGGACACTGCAGAGCCTTGTAGTTCCACAGCATTTCCCGCCCAAATCCAGACCGCGGGTAACGTCTAAACCTGGGCGCATCACAGCGGCGGGCGACAGATACACCCGGGCTGACTACCAGGGCTACACACATTTAAAAAGAACTGTCTGCAGTCAGGACACTCTCTTTTTTTATGGGCAAATACTAGGACACTGCAGAATAGTGTGCATATGCTGAGCCTTGTAGTTCCACAGCATTTCCCGCCCAAATCCAGACCGCGGGTAACGTCTAAACCTGGGCGCATCACAGCGGCGGGCGACAGATACACCCGGGCTGACTACCAGGGCTACACACATTTAAAATGAACTGTCTGCAGTCAGGACACTCTCTTTTTTATGGGCAAATACTAGGACACTGCAGAGCCTTGTAGTTCCACAGCATTTCCCGCCCAAATCCAGACCGCGGGTAACGTCTAAACCTGGGCGCATCACAGCGGCGGGCGACAGATACACCCGGGCTGACTACCAGGGCTACACACATTTAAAAAGAACTGTCTGCAGTCAGGACACTCTCTTTTTTTATGGGCAAATACTAGGACACTGCAGAATAGTGTGCATATGCTGAGCCTTGTAGTTCCACAGCATTTCCCGCCCAAATCCAGACCGCGGGTAACGTCTAAACCTGGGCGCATCACAGCGGCGGGCGACAGATACACCCGGGCTGACTACCAGGGCTACACACATTTAAAATGAACTGTCTGCAGTCAGGACACTCTCTTTTTTATGGGCAAATACTAGGACACTGCAGAGCCTTGTAGTTCCACAGCATTTCCCGCCCAAATCCAGACCGCGGGTAACGTCTAAACCTGGGCGCATCACAGCGGCGGGCGACAGATACACCCGGGCTGACTACCAGGGCTACACACATTTAAAAAGAACTGTCTGCAGTCAGGACACTCTCTTTTTTTATGGGCAAATACTAGGACACTGCAGAATAGTGTGCATATGCTGAGCCTTGTAGTTCCACAGCATTTCCCGCCCAAATCCAGACCGCGGGTAACGTCTAAACCTGGGCGCATCACAGCGGCGGGCGACAGATACACCCGGGCTGACTACCAGGGCTACACACATTTAAAAAGAACTGTCTGCAGTCAGGACACTCTCTTTTTTATGGGCAAATACTAGGACACTGCAGAGCCTTGTAGTTCCACAGCATTTCCCGCCCAAATCCAGACCGCGGGTAACGTCTAAACCTGGGCGCATCACAGCGGCGGGCGACAGATACACCCGGGCTGACTACCAGGGCTACACACATTTAAAAAGAACTGTCTGCAGTCAGGACACTCTCTTTTTTTATGGGCAAATACTAGGACACTGCAGAATAGTGTGCATATGCTGAGCCTTGTAGTTCCACAGCATTTCCCGCCCAAATCCAGACCGCGGGTAACGTCTAAACCTGGGCGCATCACAGCGGCGGGCGACAGATACACCCGGGCTGACTACCAGGGCTACACACATTTAAAATGAACTGTCTGCAGTCAGGACACTCTCTTTTTTATGGGCAAATACTAGGACACTGCAGAGCCTTGTAGTTCCACAGCATTTCCCGCCCAAATCCAGACCGCGGGTAACGTCTAAACCTGGGCGCATCACAGCGGCGGGCGACAGATACACCCGGGCTGACTACCAGGGCTACACACATTTAAAAAGAACTGTCTGCAGTCAGGACACTCTCTTTTTTATGGGCAAATACTAGGACACTGCAGAGCCTTGTAGTTCCACAGCATTTCCCGCCCAATATGAATGTATCCTACCCAATGTATGTATTTTTTTGCGGACCAATCACATGCTAAACAGTTTAAACCTATGACATTTTTAAATTTGGCGCTTTTTTTGGTCTTTATAAGTATTGCTCACTTCCTTGTTTAGCCGCCTTTATCCCTTCATTGACATTGAGAGTGACAGAGTTTTGGAATTGGCTTCTGTCAGAGAAGAACATTGTAGCTGTGATAAAGCACAACGCTGCTGACCGGCAGCTATCTTATCTTTAACCTTGACCAACTGTTTCAGCTATTTTGCAGTGAATACTCTTCCAGCAAACAATATTTTCCAACGAACATTCCTTTGAATTTAAACACCTGCAACACGTAAGTATGCATTACTCTATATACATAATTTTTTAGTGTAATTACTAAAACTTTATGTTGTGTTTAATTATGTGAAGAGGACGGACACTGTTACATCTGGGTTCAAGAAACACTGCAAGTATTTAAATTGTAATGCGTGCCCATGTCCAACATAGAGTCGTCGAGGTAAAGGGATTTAAAGGTAAAGGGTATGCCTCAAGGCTCTGTCAGTGTGCGCTATGGGATAGACGTCATGACGTCTCTCCCATAGTGAAGAGGAGAGGACGGAATGAGGACTGCAGCGGACGTATGCAGTAGCGTTGCTTGTTGAATATGATCTGAGTGATTTTTATTTATGATTTAGAAATTAATGTATTATAATGTTTGTAATAGTGTAAAAAATTTGATCTAACATAATCGGGGCATACTACTGTGCTGCAAACTACAAGAGGGCAGAGTACAAGATGGCAAACTAATGTTTTGCTAAATACAGTTTGGAATTAATGTTTTTAAAAAAATGTGGCCAAAGTAAAGGGTACATTTATACTGTGGACATTAATAATTTTTATAAACCTACAGTTCTGCAAACCCCAGTAATGCTAAACAACTTGGGGACATTACCACTGGGTCGAATAGAGAGTCATAACAACTGAGGATAACTGACTGGGAATTAATACCTGCAACATTACTGCTATGGACAATACTATACAAGGTGATTGGCTTTAATGCAAGAAATAATGGTTTTAATACTAATAAGGGCATTATAAAAGGGATACTTAGGAAGTTTTAGCATTATTGTGGACATAAGAGGCACTAGTAATGGGTGCATTGCATAAGGGACACAAATACTATGGACTATATATAAGCGGCACTATATATGTGCGTTCTACCACTACAGTTGACATTGTATAAGGTGCAACACAACTGCGTGGTGTATGTATATTTTTTGTGCTAATACTGCAAGCTTTATTCCTATTGTGTGTGTATGATAAAAATACAACTAGATATTAATCTATTATTTATTGTTAAAGCATTGCATAATCCTAAAAAATATATTTTTTCTATATTATTCTCTATATATTGACGTGCATCCTATATATATGTGTATATTTCCTCGAATATGCTACTGTGATACATATAATGTAGATTTCTATCTGAAATACTATACCGGTGCCTATTTATGCTAATTACATATATATATATAAAGGTGTATCATTTAAATGATGAACTATAGTGCCATGCTCTATATATATATATATATAGATATATATATAGATATATTATGGTTGTGGATGTAAGAATACTACTGCTGTTGTGGTTTAGTTTGATTTGGTTAGATATAAATGTGCCTTAGGTTACAGTGGTAATACATTAGTGCATGTGTTACAATTATACATATATAACATGGATTACAATTTAATAACTGTACTATATTGCTATTTTTATTTTAATAGTTGATCTATTTAAAGCTGAAACATGTTATTCTTGATTTTCAGTGTTGAACAATTGACAAATGTTATACAGGTTGAGTACCCCATATCCAAATATTTAGAAATCAGGACTTTTTCGAGTGAGAGTGAGATAGTGAAACCTTTGTTTTCTGATGGCTCAATGTACACAAACTTTGTTTAATACACAAAGCGATTAGAAATATTGTATTAAATGACCTTCAGGCTGTGTGTATAAGGTGTATATGAAACATAAATGAATTTTGTAAATGTAGATACACTTTGTTCAATGGCCAAAGTCACTAAAAATATGGGCTAAAATTACCTTCCGGCTGTGTGTATAAGGTGTATATGTAACCTAACTGCATTCTGTGCTTATACTTGGGTCCCATCACCATTATATCTCATTATGGTATGCAATTATTCCAAAATACAGAAAAATCCGATATCCAAAATACTTCTGGTCCCAAGCATTTTGGATAAGGGATACTCAACCTGTATATATAGAAAGTTTGTCATGTTTATTAATTAATATAGTGTTATTGTTTTCTGAAATCTAAAGATGTAATAAAGATTATAACATAAATATTTAATATTTTTGTTATATGCTCTATTTTTTAGATATAAAATATTTTCCGTGTCAATATATTCGTAAAAATTATTGGTCAACAAATATACACAAATAATGTTATATCTTATAAAGTAAAAATACACATCGAAATATGTCTTCACATATATAAAACCAATATAATTTCAGATTTTCATTTTTAAATTTTACTATTGGGTAATTGAAAACAAAATATTATTATTACAATATAAATATTGTATTTACTATAATGCTAATCTTTAGATTAAGTATTATTAAAAATCAATATATTTAATGCAATTTACAGTTATAACACATGGAGGAGGAGCAAAGAATACATTGTTCCCTATCTTTAACTGAAGAACAAGAAAATACCAACCAACCAAGGAGACAGAGCGAAGATGATCTTGAAAAAAGAACGCAGCATCATGTAAATAGAGATTCACAGGAGGAAGAAGAATCGGCAGAGGAGGGAACAAGCACCAGGGCACCTAAATTCACAGATGATGAGACTGAAACTCTCATTGATGATGTAATTAAATTTAACATGCAACTATTTGGGTCAAAATATAGAGATGAACACAACCGCTTCAACATTACAACATGGGAGAAAATATCAAGAAATGTGTCTTGTGCAGGGAATACAGAGCGAACAGTGTCCAGCATAAAAAAAAGACTCAGAGACTGCAGGAGGGTAACTAACAATAAGATCCAAGCAGGACATAAGTTACAGAAAACATGGGAGAAAAAGTGTAAGGATTATTTTCGGCTGGTACACCATGAAGAAAGTGCAGCACCTAGCAGTACAGGTGAATAAATTATTTTTGGTATATATAATAATTAAAAAGCGAAATACATATATATATATATATATATATATATATATATATATATATATATATAAGCACAGAGTCCACAGACCTCACAAGGAACAAAGGTACATTAAATCATATCTTATTGCCGGTGTCCTAACAATGGTAACAAAGATGCTGTGTCCAATGATATATATTTCAGAGACAGGAAGAACTTCCTGCGTTTGAAATAAAAACAGATAGACTTGCCTGTCTGTCTTTATTTCAAATGCCAAGAGTGCAGCCTGTCTATGCAATATATATATATATATATATTGCTATATATATATATATATTGCTAAATATATATGTTCACTCATTTGTACTATTTATATTTTACATGTGCAGAAAAACAACAGAAGAGCATCAAAACAGTTTCAAAAAATAAGAAGGCGACTCCAACAAAGTCTGATTCATCCAAGAAGAAACATTCACCAGCTTTGTCAGATCCCGAAGGTAATAAATTAATAACCAATTATTATGTTATATATTATATGTATTTTTAATTAAAAAAAATTAGAGATGTAAAAAATTGGGCCTTAATCAAAAAATATGCTGCTCAATATATATAAATCATTACGTGTAAACAGTTGAAGTAAAAAAGTTCATATTTTTTTAAATTTATACTGATTTCAGACATGGTTGGTGCAGCCAAATTTATAGAAATTGTAAAAAATCATATGCACAGCAGGGAGAAGTGGACATAACATGTGTAAAAAGAATTACATTTGTGTGTGGTATGTATAATATGCATAAATTGCAATTTGACTATAATGAAGTCAGTTTTTGATATGTCCATAAATGATGACACACAAATACAATTCTATGTTATTTTTAATCTACTACTACTGCAATGCACATTGTTTTTCACAACTGCTGACATATTAGCTGCAGCAATCCAGCAATCCACTATGATTGAATGGGTGTGGTATGTAATGAATACATAATGTTTTGTTATACTCTTAGATACCTAAAATCCTGAAGGTCTTAATGGTTTTAAGAATGGTTTTTAATAAAGATAATGTAATTTTAATTTTTGTTACAGATACCATGAGCAAGCGACGTAGAAGAGTGTCCTTTAGACAACAGGACACTTTGGAGGAGAACATTGAAAAGGAGGCAAGAACCACAACGCAGGAGACAACTGTGCAGGTCACAGGCACAACGGCTCCAGAAGAAAATGTGCATGAGCACGGAACAACAATGCAAGAGACTATTGAGAATGAGCCCATACCAAATTTTGTGGAGGCCACATTGCCTAAAAGAAAGGCAATATATCATCAGGAAACCCTTCCAGAAAATGTCATAAGACTTAATCAAGACACAGTGCATGAAACAATGCAAACAACAGAGGAGGAATCACAGCATTTGCAAGGGACAACACAACATGAGGACACGGTCCATGACACTAGGAAAAACGTACAGGAGGATTCAAGGCATGTAACAGTGATAACAGAACAGGACAATATAGCACAGGACATCAGTCCAACTGTTCAACAGGGAATAATGCATGAGACTTTGCCAACATTGCAGGCGACCGCAACAATAGAGCAAGAGAACACGGAAACATTGCATGGGACAGGTATTATTTTTAAAAACTTCCTACTGTTAATTTTTAACATATAAAAAATGAATTATATATATTTTTTTTATTTACATGCAGATGGAAACCATGATACCATCAGTGAAAGAATGGGGTGCATGGAGCAACAAATGAAAGAAGATATACAGAGAATAGAAAACAAATTGGATAACATGCAACAGACATTGTCAAAAATGCAGCAACGGTTAGATGAAATAACAACCACACAGCAGTCACAAGGAAATGCACTTTCTTCGATGACCTCGTTATTAAGCCATATGAATGAAAATCAGCAAATATTTAATTGTCAGTCACAGCAAATTCAACAGAGTATACAACATATGGTGGTATGGCAGTATGATTCTGTTACCAACTCCAGGATGATAGCCAACCTCCTTCAGCTCATGATCAATCAAGGAAGAGAAATTTCCACCTCAATACCACAGACATCGGGAACAAGCACACAAACACGTGGGGAAACCAACATTGAAACACAACATCAACAAAGAAGACAAAATACAGAACCACAAACAACAAACACTACAGATGACAACATGGCAAGGCAATATCACCTTCAATCAACTCATTTAGCTTTTGGGACATATGCACTACCGAATCAGGGAATAACAACAGAGGAGCATCAATTAAATCAAGGTAGGGAAGAACAAGTAACACAGCAAGAGATGTATGTAGTGTAAGAGCAGCAATTATCACATCAAGGACAGCAAGACAAACATACAGATGACCAATATTAAATTTACAATGGCCCTCACTCTGAGTTGATCGCAGCAGCAAGAAAGTTAGCAATTGTGCAAAACCATGTGCACTGCAGGGGAAGCAGATATATCATGTGCAGAGAGAGTTAGATTTGGGTGGGTTATTTTGTTTCTGTGCAGGGTAAATACTGGCTGCTTTAGGTTTACACTGCAAATTAGATTGCAGATTGAACACACCCCACCCAAATCTAACTCTCTCTACACATGTTATATCTACCCCTCCTGCAGTGCACATGGTTTTGCCCAATTGCTAACTTTCTTGCTGCTGCAATCAACTCAGAATGAGGGCCAATAGCCTTGCATACAGCTTTAAAGTAATAACTGGTAAATTTGTGGCCCGTAATAGTGTTTGATTATATGGTTGGGAGGGTGTTCTGTTTTGATATTAACTTTGTAGCTTTAGGTTGAGTGCCTGTGTATACGCAGACATGGAGACATACAGGTACATAGAATAGTGCTGAACGTGGGTGTCCGAGTTTCATTAAAGTTTGACCTTTTACCTTTTTTTACTTTTTTAAGGAACATCTGGAAGCCTAAACCGTTGAAAAATACATAGAGGTATACTCTACAAAGAAAAAGAAATACAAGAATGATTTTATATTTTCATTGAATTAACATTTTGACAGTTAACACATTAATAAAGATGGTTGAAAGATTAATTATAATTAATTTGAATGTTTTTTGACAAAATGATTTAAATAATTATATTAAAGTTATGCAATGTAAACGAAATATGTGATATCTGTTGTTACAATTGCCTTAACAGAAAAAATAAATATATCAATAATAAAAATATGATTTATTTAATTTTTACGTGCTTTTAATATTTATATATATATATACATATATATATATGTGTGTGCGAGTCTGTCTTTACGAAAAATTTTGGAATTAGTACTATGTATTAGTGATTAATGTAACAGAGTAAATATTAAAGTTTATATTACAAGTGAATTAAATAGGTTGGGGGTTTAGATAAGCATGTATTAGGCTATTTGATAGAAACAACTAACTTGGCAAAAGACACTATCAGAATGTACCATGGAGATTGTGAATACATACACGCGCAATAATTAACTAGAAATTGCGTGATTAACTTATTCTACAAAGAGGAGGATGTGGTTATTTTATATGATGTTAAAGTAAAAAAAACACGTTAAAATTTTTAATTTTATTTTAATCAAACAAACATTTATATGAGATATAGCATTTAGTTTCAGAAAAATAAGGTTTAGAAATAATAAGCATTATATCAATAAATTAGGAGTATTGATTGAAGATTGTTCATAGTATTCCCTGTTTGATCCTGTTGAACATTACTTTCTGTATTCTTCCAAAAAAACCTAAAAAATAAATTTAACATTATAACGTATCGTAAGTGACATTATTTTAGAGATAAATAATTTTAAAATGGCTAATATTTGAAAAAGTTAATTATTACATATCACTTATTTGCTTTGCAACTTACCTGATAATATTATAATCTGTCATTGTATGATCCAGAGGATTTTCATACTAAAACAATAACCACTTTTTTTTTTTCTCTTTAAAGTAAACAAAAAATTAACAGTGTTATGAACTTGAAACTTGAATAAAAAATTGGAAAGTTATATTGACTAGGGACTTAGTCATATTTAAGATAGAAGGCAATGGAACGGAGAAATTCAACCAAATCCACATTCCCAAGCTGAGATATGCATTTCTGGAGAGCTTCCTCCCGATTTTTTTGGTCACGCTTTGGGGGGGTTTTGAGAATATTCAAAGACACTTTTTCAAGAAGGGTCTTTGTTACCTTTTGCTCCTTGTGAAATGCCATTACTACTTTGTAGAGGCCAAGTTTTTTTTCGGCAAGGACTATGTTCCACCTTCTGTGCCAGCCCTCCAACTTGTTTTGGGTTCTTGGAATACCACCAAGCATATTATCATAGACAGACCAAATGTGAGGTGGGAAAAGTGGGGGAGATCTGGTCTGACTTCTGCCACTGGTTCTAAAACGTCCCAAAACGTAAGTCTCCTCGAAATAGTTCATTAAAGGGGACACATTGGGTGGCATTATTTTTTTTACTTCTTCAAAGGCAGCAGGAATTTCGTCTGGTGGGAGAAATGCAAGTGCTTGAAGATGCCTTAGTTTCAAACAAAATGAATGGTCATGTCCATATTGTGTTGAAAGTCCAAAGGATTGTATTTTTCTCCAAATGTTTTGTCCGAGGTGAAACAGACAACACTTATGTGTGCTGTCTGGAAATACATCCTTTGCAGCTTGTATTGCTGCGTTTTCAAAATCAGTTAAAATAAACTGTGGAGCAAACTGAATGTCAAATTGTAAAGCATAATCCTGTAGATCTTCAAGAAATCTAGTGTAGCAATCTTGGGTCTTGCTACTCAGCAATCCATACACAAGTGGAACAAATCTTTGTGTTAATTCATCGGTTCCGATCATAGCATGAATGGAATAAATCTGACGGAATAAGGTTGGGCAAGTTTTAAATGTGCCATCCATAACCCAACAAGCTGCTTCATGAAGTTTTCTTAAGTTTAATTCAGTAGTAAATAAAAGTATTCGTTCATTATGGAAAGTTGTGTCCTTTGCCAAAAATTGAATGTCATCAATGTGGGACAAATGTGGTGGGATATCAATTTGATCCAGGGAGGTCGGTTCTGCAGGGCAATCTTCTCTCCTGGCTCTCTTTACTAGTTGTCGTAGACATTCCCTGTTGGGCATACAGGGAGCACTTGTTGATGGCATATCTGCAGTTACAGATTGAATGATGAGAGATGGGGGATCATTGGTATCCCGAGCACGTTGTTTGATAGCTGCCTGAGCTAAAGCCACATCAGTTTTCTCTGGTTTAGGGGCATGGTTATGTTCGCCATGAGTGTTCAGCTGATGCTGTCCAGCCACTATGGTGGTCTTAGCAAAGCAAGCGCAAGGTCCCGTCTGACGCTCCGTGCAGTGCCAATACACAACATCACCGCGCTGCTTGTTCTTTGCAAGAAGGTAGCCATCGATGTTCAGTAGCATTCCTTTCCGGGAAGGAACAAAACGAAAAGAAGCTTCTTGGGCCATTCTTGAAGAAAAATCGGTAGGATATGGATAAACCACAGAGTACTTGAATACGAGTAATGGATGTAACTATATATAGCACTGTGTTTTCACAATCATTTAGTGCTTAGAAAGAAGGAGGAGTTATTCATAATAACGTTTGGCTTACTGTACCAATGAAAATGTAGTATTTAAAAAAATAGGAAGGGCTAATAATATTAACATTTAAATTATATTAATTCTTTTGTTTGTTGAATCTAAACGAAATATAGTGTGTTTTCACTGTTCTTCAAATGATACTATTTACAGAAACAAACGTGTTGAGATTTAATAGGGTTTTGGGGTGCACAGAAAGTTAAGTGGGTGCACATCCATTATGGTACTGCCATTTTCATGAACGCTGTGAAGGATTGTAGGGCAGGCTGGGAGCTGTAGTGCCACGGCTTGAAGTAGCGGTTAGGGGTTGAGGTTTAGACGGGGACCGTCTTAAAGTAAACCTGTATGTATTGATGATATGAAGAGACGCACCTAGGTCTGGGAGGCTACAATTAGCGGGTAGGGGGTCAGGCAGGAGTTGGGGTGCTGAGCTGGGACAGGGGGTGGGCATGCCTTCAGGTATGTGACTGCAGAGTGTACGTTGGGCATGGCATTTTAATGAACGGTGTGAGGGGTTGAAGGGCAGGCTGGGAGCTGTAGTGCCACGCCTTCAAGTAGAGGATGGGGGTTGAGGTGTAGACGGGGACCGTCTTAAAAAAGAACGGTATGTATCGATGAGAGGAAGAGACGAACCTAGGTCTGGGAGGCTTGAATTTGCGGCTACTGTGTCCCGGTGTAAATGGGATGCAGAGCTGGGACTGGGGGTGCCATTCCATTAAGCTAGATGTCTGCAAGCTGGCTGTAGGGTCTTGAATTGCCATGATCAATACCATGGAATAAGGTTCAATCATTAACCTGCAGTTCCAAGGGTTGCTGTGGCATCGAGGTAAGCACTATTAACAGGATGCATCTTTCAAGAGTACTATTTTTTTTATAGTGTGTTAACATTGTGCCAAAAATTCTACATAAAGAAATAAAAGGGGAGAGGAGTGGAATTGGAGTAGTTTGAAAAATAAGGGTGTACTGCTAATACTGGCGGTGGACTAAGGGCTGGTAATTTCGGGTGGAGGATAACTTTGAGAATAGGGATGACAAGATTGAACCTATATGTAACTGTTGGATTCATTAACTGCCACTAGATGTATGTAACCATGGTTAGAGTATCATAAGGGTTTGAGATTTTTCTGGGGAATATTTTGCTGGTATAAGATTGTTGTTTTAAGGGGTATATAACTAAGTAATAGGGGGAAGATATGATAGAGGACATAAATCATTTGTGAGAATAGTATGCTGAAAGGACACAGAGATAATAGCAGACTTGTCTGTGGTTTGATGAGTCATGGGTTTAGAGAGAAGACAAGTGTAGCCTGGACAAGATAATAGCTTTAACAAAGTTTTTGTAACTGTGGTAGTTAATTGAATTATTTCACTTGGAAAGGAAAATTTGTAGACTGACGCCAGTGTGGCGGTGGGGAGATTTAAGAAATGAATTCTAGGAAGATTATATATCGATAGTGTATAGTGTGTTTGTGGCCGAGGAGGAGGAGGAGGAGGGAGAATTACGACATTGTTCATAATTAGTACAAAAAAAAATGGAACTAGGAAAATGAATATTGTGGTACATTTCTGTGCGGAATATGTTCAAAGTTAGGTTGAGACATACTTAGGGGGAAACAAAAAGGGATGAGGGCAGGCAGGAGTGGCAGGGGTGAAAGTCGAGCCTGGCATTTGAAGGGACGCTGTGAGGGGTGGAAGGGCAGGCTGGGAGCTGTAGTGCCACGGCTGGAAGTAGCGGGTAGGGGTTGAGGTTTAGACGGGGAACGTCTTAAAAAAGACCTGTCTGCATAGACGGCATGACGACGCGCGCCTGGGTCTGTCCGCCTGGAATTAGCGGGCAGGGGGTCAGCTAGGAGAAGGGGTGCAGAGCTGAGACTGGGGGTGCCCATGCCTTCAGGTATGTGACTGCAGGGTGAAAGTCGGGCCTGGCATTTGAAGGGACGCTGTGAGGGGTTGAAGGGCAGGCTGGGAGCTGTAGTGCCACGGCTTGAAGTAGCGGGTAGGGGTTGAGGTTTAGACGGGGAACGTCTTAAAAAAGAACAGTATGTATCGATGAGAGGAAGAGACGAACATAGGTCTGGGAGGCTTGAATTTGCGGCTACTGTGTCCCGGTGTAAATGGTATGCAGAGCTGGGACTGGGGGTGCCATTCCATTAAGCTAGATGTCTGAAAGCTGGCTGTAGGGTCTTGAATTGCCATGATCAATACCATGGAATAACGTTCAATCATTAACCTGCAGTTCCAAGGGTTGCTGTGGCATCGAGGTAAGCACTATTAACAGGATGCATCTTTCAAGAGTACTATTTTTTTTATAGTGTGTTAACATTGTGCCAAAAATTCTACATAAAGAAATAAAAGGGGAGAGGAGTGGAATTGGAGTAGTTTGAAATATAAGGGTGTACTGCTAATACTGGCGGTGGACTAAGGGCTGGTAATTTCGGGTGGAGGATAACTTTGAGAATAGGGATGACAAGATTGAACCTATATGTAACTGTTGGATTCATTAACTGCCACTAGATGTATGTAACCATGGTTAGAGTATCATAAGGGTTTGAGATTTTTCTGGGGAATATTTTGCTGGTATAAGATTGTTGTTTTAAGGGGTATATAACTAAGTAATAGGGGGAAGATATGATAGAGGACATAAATCATTTGTGAGAATAGTATGCTGAAAGGACACAGAGATAATAGCAGACTTGTCTGTGGTTTGATGAGTCATGGGTTTAGAGAGAAGACAAGTGTAGCCTGGACAAGATAATAGCTTTAACAAAGTTTTTGTAACTGTGGTAGTTAATTGAATTATTTCACTTGGAAAGGAAAATTTGTAGACTGACGCCAGTGTGGCGGTGGGGAGATTTAAGAAATGAATTCTAGGAAGATTATATATCGATAGTGTATAGTGTGTTTGTGGCCGAGGAGGAGGAGGAGGAGGGAGAATTACGACATTGTTCATAATTAGTACAAAAAAAAATGGAACTAGGAAAATGAATATTGTGGTACATTTCTGTGCGGAATATGTTCAAAGTTAGGTTGAGACATACTTAGGGGGAAACAAAAAGGGATGAGGGCAGGCAGGAGTGGCAGGGGTGAAAGTCGAGCCTGGCATTTGAAGGGACGCTGTGAGGGGTGGAAGGGCAGGCTGGGAGCTGTAGTGCCACGGCTGGAAGTAGCGGGTAGGGGTTGAGGTTTAGACGGGGAACGTCTTAAAAAAGACCTGTCTGCATAGACGGCATGACGACGCGCGCCTGGGTCTGTCCGCCTGGAATTAGCGGGCAGGGGGTCAGCTAGGAGAAGGGGTGCAGAGCTGAGACTGGGGGTGCCCATGCCTTCAGGTATGTGACTGCAGGGTGAAAGTCGGGCCTGGCATTTGAAGGGAAGCTCTGAGGGGTTGAAGGGCAGGCTGGGAGCTGTAGTGCCACGGCTTGAAGTAGCGGGTAGGGGTTGAGGTTTAGACGGGGAACGTCTTAAAAAAGACCTGTCTGCATAGACGGCATGACGACGCGCGCCTGGGTCTGTCCGCCTGGAATTAGCGGGCAGGGGGTCAGCTAGGAGAAGGGGTGCAGAGCTGAGACTGGGGGTGCCCATGCCTTCAGGTATGTGACTGCAGGGTGATAGTCGGGCCTGGCATTTGAAGGGACGCTGTGAGGGGTTGAAGGGCAGGCTGGGAGCTGTAGTGCCACGGCTGGAAGTAGCGGGTAGGGGTTGAGGTTTAGACGGGGAACGTCTTAAAAAAGACCTGTCTGCATAGACGGCATGACGACGCGCGCCTGGGTCTGTCCGCCTGGAATTAGCGGGCAGGGGGTCAGCTAGGAGAAGGGGTGCAGAGCTGAGACTGGGGGTGCCCATGCCTTCAGGTATGTGACTGCAGGGTGATAGTCGGGCCTGGCATTTGAAGGGACGCTGTGAGGGGTTGAAGGGCAGGCTGGGAGCTGTAGTGCCACGGCTGGAAGTAGCGGGTAGGGGTTGAGGTTTAGACGGGGAACGTCTTAAAAAAGACCTGTCTGCATAGACGGCATGACGACGCGCGCCTGGGTCTGTCCGCCTGGAATTAGCGGGCAGGGGGTCAGCTAGGAGAAGGGGTGCAGAGCTGAGACTGGGGGTGCCCATGCCTTCAGGTATGTGACTGCAGGGTGATAGTCGGGCCTGGCATTTGAAGGGACGCTGTGAGGGGTTGAAGGGCAGGCTGGGAGCTGTAGTGCCACGGCTGGAAGTAGCGGGTAGGGGTTGAGGTTTAGACGGGGAACGTCTTAAAAAAGACCTGTCTGCATAGACGGCATGACGACGCGCGCCTGGGTCTGTCCGCCTGGAATTAGCGGGCAGGGGGTCAGCTAGGAGAAGGGGTGCAGAGCTGAGACTGGGGGTGCCCATGCCTTCAGGTATGTGACTGCAGGGTGATAGTCGGGCCTGGCATTTGAAGGGACGCTGTGAGGGGTTGAAGGGCAGGCTGGGAGCTGTAGTGCCACGGCTGGAAGTAGCGGGTAGGGGTTGAGGTTTAGACGGGGAACGTCTTAAAAAAGACCTGTCTGCATAGACGGCATGACGACGCGCGCCTGGGTCTGTCCGCCTGGAATTAGCGGGCAGGGGGTCAGCTAGGAGAAGGGGTGCAGAGCTGAGACTGGGGGTGCCCATGCCTTCAGGTATGTGACTGCAGGGTGATAGTCGGGCCTGGCATTTGAAGGGACGCTGTGAGGGGTTGAAGGGCAGGCTGGGAGCTGTAGTGCCACGGCTGGAAGTAGCGGGTAGGGGTTGAGGTTTAGACGGGGAACGTCTTAAAAAAGACCTGTCTGCATAGACGGCATGACGACGCGCGCCTGGGTCTGTCCGCCTGGAATTAGCGGGCAGGGGGTCAGCTAGGAGAAGGGGTGCAGAGCTGAGACTGGGGGTGCCCATGCCTTCAGGTATGTGACTGCAGGGTGATAGTCGGGCCTGGCATTTGAAGGGACGCTGTGAGGGGTTGAAGGGCAGGCTGGGAGCTGTAGTGCCACGGCTGGAAGTAGCGGGTAGGGGTTGAGGTTTAGACGGGGAACGTCTTAAAAAAGACCTGTCTGCATAGACGGCATGACGACGCGCGCCTGGGTCTGTCCGCCTGGAATTAGCGGGCAGGGGGTCAGCTAGGAGAAGGGGTGCAGAGCTGAGACTGGGGGTGCCCATGCCTTCAGGTATGTGACTGCAGGGTGATAGTCGGGCCTGGCATTTGAAGGGACGCTGTGAGGGGTTGAAGGGCAGGCTGGGAGCTGTAGTGCCACGGCTGGAAGTAGCGGGTAGGGGTTGAGGTTTAGACGGGGAACGTCTTAAAAAAGACCTGTCTGCATAGACGGCATGACGACGCGCGCCTGGGTCTGTCCGCCTGGAATTAGCGGGCAGGGGGTCAGCTAGGAGAAGGGGTGCAGAGCTGAGACTGGGGGTGCCCATGCCTTCAGGTATGTGACTGCAGGGTGATAGTCGGGCCTGGCATTTGAAGGGACGCTGTGAGGGGTTGAAGGGCAGGCTGGGAGCTGTAGTGCCACGGCTGGAAGTAGCGGGTAGGGGTTGAGGTTTAGACGGGGAACGTCTTAAAAAAGACCTGTCTGCATAGACGGCATGACGACGCGCGCCTGGGTCTGTCCGCCTGGAATTAGCGGGCAGGGGGTCAGCTAGGAGAAGGGGTGCAGAGCTGAGACTGGGGGTGCCCATGCCTTCAGGTATGTGACTGCAGGGTGATAGTCGGGCCTGGCATTTGAAGGGACGCTGTGAGGGGTTGAAGGGCAGGCTGGGAGCTGTAGTGCCACGGCTGGAAGTAGCGGGTAGGGGTTGAGGTTTAGACGGGGAACGTCTTAAAAAAGACCTGTCTGCATAGACGGCATGACGACGCGCGCCTGGGTCTGTCCGCCTGGAATTAGCGGGCAGGGGGTCAGCTAGGAGAAGGGGTGCAGAGCTGAGACTGGGGGTGCCCATGCCTTCAGGTATGTGACTGCAGGGTGATAGTCGGGCCTGGCATTTGAAGGGACGCTGTGAGGGGTTGAAGGGCAGGCTGGGAGCTGTAGTGCCACGGCTGGAAGTAGCGGGTAGGGGTTGAGGTTTAGACGGGGAACGTCTTAAAAAAGACCTGTCTGCATAGACGGCATGACGACGCGCGCCTGGGTCTGTCCGCCTGGAATTAGCGGGCAGGGGGTCAGCTAGGAGAAGGGGTGCAGAGCTGAGACTGGGGGTGCCCATGCCTTCAGGTATGTGACTGCAGGGTGATAGTCGGGCCTGGCATTTGAAGGGACGCTGTGAGGGGTTGAAGGGCAGGCTGGGAGCTGTAGTGCCACGGCTGGAAGTAGCGGGTAGGGGTTGAGGTTTAGACGGGGAACGTCTTAAAAAAGACCTGTCTGCATAGACGGCATGACGACGCGCGCCTGGGTCTGTCCGCCTGGAATTAGCGGGCAGGGGGTCAGCTAGGAGAAGGGGTGCAGAGCTGAGACTGGGGGTGCCCATGCCTTCAGGTATGTGACTGCAGGGTGATAGTCGGGCCTGGCATTTGAAGGGACGCTGTGAGGGGTTGAAGGGCAGGCTGGGAGCTGTAGTGCCACGGCTTAGACATTTAGACGTGGACTCATGTTCTTATTTTATTAGTTTCGATGAAAAAGATGCCGACCATGTTGTTAGTCGATGTTCTTATTGTCGACCTATTCTGATTCGATAAAAGATGAGCCGGACATGTTGTTAGTCGATGTTCTTATTGTCGATCTATTCTGGTTCGATGAAAGATGAGCCGGACATGCTGTTAGTCGATGTTATTATTGTCGACCTATTCTAATTCGATGACAGATGTGCCGACCATGTTGTTAGTCGATCCATTAACATGTAGATGTATAGTAACATTCGATGTTTATATTGCCGAACAAATACCATGTCTTGTTTTAATATGTCGACATTATATACCTGTCTATATTAATAATTCGATGTAGTTCATGTCTACATAGTGCATTGGCCGACATTCATAATGTCTACCTTCAGTTACTGTCGATGTAAAATGTGCCGATATAAAAGCTATGCCGAAGTACCGTTGCCGATCAAATGATTGTCGATTATCATGCTTCCGACTTTACATACCACACCCCATTTGCACGCCCCCTGCAAGTGCTGGAAGGAGCACCCGCAGTCCAGTTCCTGATAGTCAGATTGAAGATATCAGTGTTGAAGTACACCAGGATGAGGAGGATATGGGTGTTGCTGGCGCTGGGGAGGAAATTGACCAGGAGGATTCTGATGGTGAGGTGGTTTGTTTAAGTCAGGCACCCGGGGAGACACTTGTTGTCCGTGGGAGGAATATGGCCGTTGACATGCCAGGTGAAAATACCAAAAAAATCAGCTCTTCGGTGTGGAGGTATTTCAACAGAAATGCGGACAACAGGTGTCAAGCCGTGTGTTCCCTTTGTCAAGCTGTAATAAGTAGGGGTAAGGACGTTAACCACCTCGGAACATCCTCCCTTATACGTCACCTGCAGCGCATTCATAATAAGTCAGTGACAAGTTCAAAAACTTTGGGTGACAGCGGAAGCAGTCCACTGACCAGTAAATCCCTTCCTCTTGTAACCAAGCTCACGCAAACCACCCCACCAACTCCCTCAGTGTCAATTTCCTCCTTCCCCAGGAATGCCAATAGTCCTGCAGGCCATGTCACTGGCAATTCTGACGATTCCTCTCCTGCCTGGGATTCCTCCGATGCATCCTTGCGTGTAACGCCTACTGCTGCTGGCGCTGCTGTTGTTGCTGCTGGGAGTCGATGGTCATCCCAGAGGGGAAGTCGTAAGCCCACTTGTACTACTTCCAGTAAGCAATTGACTGTTCAACAGTCCTTTGCGAGGAAGATGAAATATCACAGCAGTCATCCTGCTGCAAAGCGGATAACTGAGGCCTTGACAACTATGTTGGTGTTAGACGTGCGTCCGGTATCCGCCGTTAGTTCACAGGGAACTAGACAATTTATTGAGGCAGTGTGCCCCCGTTACCAAATACCATCTAGGTTCCACTTCTCTAGGCAGGCGATACCGAGAATGTACACGGATGTCAGAAAAAGACTCACCAGTGTCCTAAAAAATGCAGTTGTACCCAATGTCCACTTAACCACGGACATGTGGACAAGTGGAGCAGGGCAGGGTCAGGACTATATGACTGTGACAGCCCACTGGGTAGATGTATGGACTCCCGCCGCAAGAACAGCAGCGGCGGCACCAGTAGCAGCATCTCGCAAACGCCAACTCTTTCCTAGGCAGGCTACGCTTTGTATCACCGCTTTCCAGAATACGCACACAGCTGAAAACCTTTTACGGCAACTGAGGAAGATCATCGCGGAATGGCTTACCCCAATTGGACTCTCCTGTGGATTTGTGGCATCGGACAACGCCAGTAATATTGTGTGTGCATTAAATATGGGCAAATTCCAGCACGTCCCATGTTTTGCACATACCTTGAATTTGGTGGTGCAGAATTTTTTTAAAAACGACAGGGGCGTGCAAGAGATGCTGTCGGTGGCCAGAAGAATTGCGGGACACTTTCGGCGTACAGGCACCACGTACAGAAGACTGGAGCACCACCAAAAACTACTGAACCTGCCCTGCCATCATCTGAAGCAAGAAGTGGTAACGAGGTGGAATTCAACCCTCTATATGCTTCAGAGGTTGGAGGAGCAGCAAAAGGCCATTCAAGCCTATACAATTGAGCACGATATAGTAGGTGGAATGCACCTGTCTCAAGCGCAGTGGAGAATGATTTCAACGTTGTGCAAGGTTCTGATGCCCTTTGAACTTGCCACACGTGAAGTCAGTTCAGACACTGCCAGCCTGAGTCAGGTCATTCCCCTCATCAGGCTTTTGCAGAAGAAGCTGGAGATATTGAAGGAGGAGCTAACACGGAGCGATTCCGCTAGGCATGTGGGACTTGTGGATGGAGCCCTTAATTCGCTTAACAAGGATTCACGGGTGGTCAATCTGTTGAAATCAGAGCACTACATTTTGGCCACCGTGCTCGATCCTAGATTTAAAGCCTACCTTGGATCTCTCTTTCCGGCAGACACAAGTCTGCTGGGGTTGAAAGACCTGCTGGTGACAAAATTGTCAAGTCAAGCGGAACGCGACCTGTCAACATCTCCTCCTTCACATTCTCCCGCAACTGGGGGTGCGAGGAAAAGGCTCAGAATTCCGAGCCCACCCGCTGGCGGTGATGCAGGGCAGTCTGGAGCGACTGCTTATGCTGACATCTGGTCCGGACTGAAGGACCTGACAATGATTACGGACATGTCGTCTACTGTCACTGCATATGATTCTCTCAACATTGATAGAATGGTGGAGGATTATATGAGTGACCGCATCCAAGTAGGCACGTCACACAGTCCGTACTTATACTGGCAGGAAAAAGAGGCAATTTGGAGGCCCTTGCACAAACTGGCTTTATTCTACCTAAGTTGCCCTCCCACAAGTGTGTACTCCGAAAGAGTGTTTAGTGCCGCCGCTCACCTTGTCAGCAATCGGCGTACGAGGTTACATCCAGAAAATGTGGAGAAGATGATGTTCATTAAAATGAATTATAATCAATTCCTCCGCGGAGACATTGACCAGCAGCAATTGCCTCCACAAAGTAAACAGGGAGCTGAGATGGTGGATTCCAGTGGGGACGAATTGATAATCTGTGAGGAGGAGGATGTACACAGTGTTATATCGGAGGGTGATGATGAGGTGGACATCTTGCCTCTGTAGAGCCAGTTTGTGCAAGGAGAGATTAATTGCTTCTTTTTTGGGGGGGGTCCAAACCAACCCGTCATATCAGTCACAGTCGTGTGGCAGACCCTGTCACTGAAATGATGGGTTGGTTAAAGTGTGCATGTCCTGTTTTGTTTATACAACATAAGGGTGGGTGGGAGGGCCCAAGGACAATTCCATCTTGCACCTCTTTTTTCTTTTCTTTTTCTTTGCATCATGTGCTGATTGGGGAGGGTTTTTTGGAAGGGACATCCTGCGTGACACTGCAGTGCCACTCCTAAATGGGCCTGGTGTTTGTGTCGGCCACTAGGGTCGCTAATCTTACTCACACAGTCAGCTACCTCATTGCGCCTCTTTTTTTCTTTGCGTCATGTGCTGTTTGGGGAGGGTTTTTTGGAAGGGACATCCTGCGTGACACTGCAGTGCCACTCCTAGATGGGCCCGGTGTTTGTGTCGGCCACTAGGGTCGCTAATCTTACTCACACAGCTACCTCATTGCGCCTCTTTTTTTCTTTGCGTCATGTGCTGTTTGGGGAGGGTTTTTTGGAAGGGACATCCTGCGTGACACTGCAGTGCCACTCCTAGATGGGCCCGGTGTTTGTGTCGGCCACTAGGGTCGCTAATCTTACTCACACAGCTACCTCATTGCGCCTCTTTTTTTCTTTGCGTCATGTGCTGTTTGGGGAGGGTGTTTTGGAAGGGCCATCCTGCGTGACACTGCAGTGCCACTCCTAGATGGGCCCGGTGTTTGTGTCGGCCACTAGGGTCGCTTATCTTACTCACACAGCGACCTCGGTGCAAATTTTAGGACTAAAAATAATATTGTGAGGTGTGAGGTATTCAGAATAGACTGAAAATGAGTGTAAATTATGGTTTTTGAGGTTAATAATACTTTGGGATCAAAATGACCCCCAAATTCTATGATTTAAGCTGTTTTTTAGTGTTTTTTGAAAAAAACACCCGAATCCAAAACACACCCGAATCCGACAAAAAAAATTTGGTGAGGTTTTGCCAAAACGTGTTCGAACCCAAAACACGGCCGCGGAACCGAACCCAAAACCAAAACACAAAACCCGAAAAATTTCAGGCGCTCATCTCTAGTCTTGTGTGGGTGTTCCACTTGCTGTGGAATGCAAGGAAGCTCCGATTGTGTTGCTTGGTTGTGGCTGTTTGCCGCTGTCCTGGATACGCTAGCTGTCTGGTGCACTTCCGGTCACACGTGTGCATTCCACTGGTGGTGGAATGCATGTAACTTCTGGTCTCACAGTAACGCCACGGCCAGGCCTTCTTTGTCTATTGGACACTTTGTGAGTTTTATCGGGTTTACAAATTATCTATGTTTGCCCTTTTATCCTCTATGAATGATGCTCTTTCTTTGTTGTGCACTATGAGTTTGTCCAACTTCCTGTGTTTACATGGATGGGAGGGGCATGCGGTATGTCTTTGCTGTAAAGGGGGTCTATGGGTCAGTGTGTATTATGGGCTGCTGGGTGAAAACCTGTTGTGAGTTTGTCTGTACTGACAAAGGCTCATTTGGAGCCGAAACATTGACACGCTGCGGTTATGCTGCTGCAGCTGCTGCAAAATGTCTGATTGAGATGCACCTGAAAGGTATAATTAATCTCTAATTGCTTGTAAAATGGTGAGTGCATGTACTTCTATTATGATATTTATGGACTGTTGAAGCCCTTTAAGGAGCACTGCCCATGGTGAATTTGTAGCAGAGAGTGTGGACTTACTGGAGATATATATATATATATATATATATATATACCCCATACTGCCCCACTCAATTACTGCGATCTGTAGATGAAGGACTTTTAGCAGTACCTAGAATCTACCGTAATTCATCTGGGGGTCGAACTTTTAGTCATGCGGCTCCGACTCTATGGAACTCACTTCCCCGCACAGTGCGAGACTCCACAACTATAGAATCCTTCAAAAGTAGACTCAAGACTTTTCTGTTTACTCAGCATTTCCATAATTTCCCTTTTAGTATCTTTATGCTTCTGTATTTTATGAAAATGTACTTCAATATTTTCTGTACTATAATATGCTATGTATATGTTAAGCACCTTGAGTCCTATTGGATAAAGAGTGCTATATAAATAAAATTATATATATATATATATATATACATACAGTGTACATATATATATATATATATATATATATATATTTCTAAAGATACAAATGAGGAGAAAGTGCGCTCATAGTGCAGATAAGTATTTTAATGGATAAAACAACACTGTGTACAATCCAGGACAGGTAATTTAAAGACTCGTACCCTGATTACCCACTCTGTGGGCTGATTACCACATGATATAAATGTTTCCACAAGGCTGTCTCAAAGATCGCCTACCACAGTCCGGGACACAGCACCGTCTCCAGCCGTAAACACGTCAGGATCCGTCCAGCCACCGTGCCGTGCAATCGACCAGATCAACCAGTATAATTGTAGAGAGAAGACGTCAGACAGACCACGCCACGGGGGCGTGGTCTGTCTGACGTCTTCTCTCTACAATTATACTGGTTGATCTGGTCGATTGCACGGCACGGTGGCTGGACGGATCCTGACGTGTTTACGGCTGGAGACGGTGCTGTGTCCCGGACTGTGGTAGGCGATCTTTGAGACAGCCTTGTGGAAACATTTATATCATGTGGTAATCAGCCCACAGAGTGGGTAATCAGGGTACGAGTCTTTAAATTACCTGTCCTGGATTGTACACAGTGTTGTTTTATCCATTAAAATACTTATCTGCACTATGAGCGCACTTTCTCCTCATTTGTATCTTTAGAAAACTTATCTCCTGGAGTCCGGAGTGAATATAGGAGTAAAGTGCTGCGGTAATTAAACTTACCTGTGCCTGAAGCCCGGATTGTTGGTCTGTGGACTACCTAACATAGAGTCACCAGCGCACCTGTATATACTTGTTTCAAAATATATATATATATGTGTATATGTACACATCACAGACACTAATTATAAATAATGGAGTTTAGTTCATATATGAATCAATATTTTTAATCTTCGCTCCCCTCATTCAGGGACCCAATGTTTCTGCAAGTTTCTACTCTGTCACTCAGAAGTATAAACATGCCAATTGCTTTAACATCAGAATTAGGCTTCAGGTAACTGGTTTAAAGCAAACAGCCCATTGGCTTTTAATGGTAAAACACTCACAGAGCGGACCTGGGGGTAAATTTACTAAGATGGGACTTATATTTAAGATGGGATGTTGCCGATAGCAATCAATCAGATTCCAGGTATTATCTTCTAGAAGGTGCTAGGTAAATGAGAAGTAGAATCTGATTGGTTGCTTTGGGAAACATCCCATCTTAAATAGAACTCCCATCTTAGTAAATCTACCCCCTGCTGTAGAACAACTAGGGAAACAGCTGAAACAAGTTAAATTAAACAAAAATCCAAGGGTGTATGAGAAGATGTGATCTCAGAAAGAATGACTAAAAATTAATGAAATAAACAAAAAGCACTGATCCACTGCACTCACCATTGCTAGATCTGATGTGTAATATGGTGATATAACCACATTGATTAAATTAAATCACAGAGGCTTGGTACTCACCATAAAGCACCATAATAAATAATTGTTTAAGTTCATATATAGATCAATACATTTAAGCTTGCAGCCCCCAAAAGGCATCCCAGACCTACAGTAAGAATGGTTTGTGCAGTGGATCAATGCCTTTTATAAATGTCAAGAAAAATTCATATCACAGTTAGTAATAAATGGAAGTCCAGACTCCAGCAAGCTACGTAGACCCATTAGTTTATAAATAATTGCAACATTTTGGACTATGCCAGTCCTTTCTCAAGCAACAAATAAATGAAAAGGATTGTTTACTTGAGAAAGGACTAGTATAATCTGGTGCTGAATTCCAAATGGTGTGCTTTGCTGTATTACTATAATAGTCCTAACCCATTTTATGTGTTTTGTTCATGTGCAGATTTTGTAATGAAAACATGGGTGTTAATTACTGATTTTTATGGTTTTACAAATGTTAATGCCAAATAAATAATCACAAAATAATATTTTTGCTTTTAGTTCTTTTTTCTTGCAAATTCAATTAAAAACATGTCATGTGTAGAGACATAAAGAAACTAGTGCTAATTTCCCAAAATGTTAAGTATTATTATAAAGGGGAAATAAAAATTATGTATGCACTGTACACATAAATTGCCGAAATAGTTGATTGAATATGACCAGTGCAAAATCTACCAAAATATGCTCAGCACTGTATTGCAAAAAGCCTGAGAATCAAAGAGATTAAATCAATATACAGTAATATACATATATTTTTAAACCAAAATCCAAGTTGACCTGTTTTCTTGAAAAGTCTTACCCTTTCTGGAAAAATTTATTATTTTTCAAACTGATATAAAAAAAAATATTATTAAATATGTTTTTTTCTCAAACAACATTATACAGTAATGTAAAGTTATTCAAGCATGTAAGGCTCCTAATTACAGTACAAAAATAATAAGATTAAATATTTGTTAGAAATTTTTTTAAAATAAAAAAATAAAATATTTGCAAAATGCATGTCACCGCTGTTCCAGTTTTCCAACAAAGCTTTGTTATAAATATGGAAAATTTAGAGTAAAAAAGTGAAGAACTTTATAATCTTGGCTGCCTATCATGAAAAAATACAGAGCAATAGAAAGTTAATAGAGAATCTTATAGGTTTTTCATTGTACAAACATCAATAAATATTTTAACTCTACTGTACGCCTCAGTAAAAATCTATTTATACTGCATATAATGTTGTATGTATAGACCTACTGTATTTTCATATTTTGTCTATAGCACAATAAAAACAACTTGCTTACATGGACTGTGTTTAGATTTTATGTTTCTTTGTCCACCCCCTAGGTAAATAGAAATTAGAAACAAAAAAAGTAGATAAATACATAGTTCCCTTGATTAAAAAAATATATTTCAATCTGACCTTGAAATTAATTATTGAACATTAACTAAGGATATACAGTACATATTCTCCTGCATAAATGCTAAAACCACATTTCTCTTTTAGACCTTTAATTTCCTATAGAGCAGCGTGATAATACAGCATACAGATACTGAATGATGCAGAGTTTGCAAACAATTGCTGCAACATGCTTTTATACATTATCAGAGATTCCTAAGTGAGCTGGTTATTCTGTGGAGACCTAACTAAAGACCTCTTGTGTGCTGTATGTAATTTTTAGAGAAGACAATTAATTAAATAATTAATGAATTTATTATTTTCAATATTAAACAATGATCAAGTATAATGGAACTTATGCGGACAATGGAGAATAATATGTTAGTCAATATTAACTATAATTTGTATATAAAATGGGATAATATAATCAGTTATGAGCTACAGGATGTTGAGTTGAATTTTGCTGCCCTAATAATTTGTATATAAAATGGGATAATATAATCAGTTATGAGCTACAGGATGTTGAGTTGAATTTTCTTGCCCTTCTCCCAGGGTTCTTGCAACTCTACTTAACACATATAACACATGGAGTAGATTTCTAATAACTGTCACTTACCATAAAGTCAAACTCTATCGTGAAATGTAAAAATATGAAATGTTTTGGGAAATTTTATGACTCTTTTAAATCCATGTTTATCGATTTTTTATAGAAGCAAAAATCTGAATACAGGGATCCATTACAGGATATTTAGTGATGATTACCTTAACTCTTCCTTCCTCATGTTTTTTTTAACATTTCAAAATAAATGAAAGGGGGCTTTAATTATAAGTTATTTGGGTATTTACGAAAATAATATATTAATATAGTCATGATCAGCCTTTGAATACTAGAAGTTGATTTAGATAACATAATTTAGAGGCAATAATTGGGTGTAAGAAGTAAAATATATTCTTCACAGGTCACTATTTCAAAGTCATGTCCAGTGTGTGTATAAGGTAGAACCGTTAACAATAAATATAAAATATTCAAGGAATTTTGCCTTTTTGCCACTATATTAGGAGCATGATTTTTTTTAAACACACAAATATATTATTTTTACAGAATATAACAATACAAAAAAGTGAGCAAAATATCTCTTATCTTTCTCTTGGCAATGCCCCATACATTATCTATGGGGGTCAGGTCAGGAGAGTTTATTGGCCAATCCAGCACAGTAATCCCTTGGTCAATGAACCAGGTTTTGGTACTTTTGGCACTGTGGGAAGGTGCAAAGTCCTGCTATAAAATAGTCAGCATCTCCATCGCTTGTCAAGCCACCCCTGAACAACAAACAACGTCAGAAACGTCTTACCTGGGCTAAAGAAAAAAATAACTGGCCTGTTGCTCAGTGGTCCTAAATCCTCTTTTCTGATGAGAGAAAATGTTGCATCTCATTTGGAAACCAAGGTCCCAGAGTATGGAGGAAGAATGGAGAAGCACACAATCCAAGATGCTTGAAGTCCAGTGTGAAGTTTCCACAGTCTGTGTTGATTTGGGGAGCCATGTCATCTGCTGGTGTTGGTCTACTGTGCTTTATTAAATCCAGAGTCAATGCAGCCATCTACCAGGACATTATTGAGCACTTCATGCTTCCTTCAGCAGACAAGCTTTATGGAGATGTTGACTTCATTTTCCAGCAGGACTTGGCACCTGCCTGTTCTGGATTGGCCAGCAGACTCACCTGACCTGGGCACCATAGAGAATCTACGGGGCATTACCAAGAAAATATGAGAGACATGTGACCAAACAATGCAGAAGAGCTGAAGGCCACTATTGAAGCATCCTGGTCTTCCATAACACCTCTGCAGTGCCACAGGCAGCTAGAATCCATGCCACACCGCATTGAGGCAGTAATTTATGCAAAAGGGCCCAAACCAGGTACTGAGTACATATGCATGATTATAATTTTCAGAGGGCCAACAATTCTGTATTTAAAATCCTTTTTTATTGATTTTATGTAATATTCTAATTGTTTTTTTTTTGTATTTGAGGTTTTCTTAAACTGCAAACCACAATCATCAAAATTACAACAAATAAAGGCTTAAAATATCTCACTTTGCATGTAATGAGTATATATAATATATTAGTTTCACCTTTTATGTTGAATTACTGTAATAAATGAACTTTTGCATGATATTCTAATTTTCTGAGTTTCACCTGTAACTATCCAGTTTCTGCTCTAAGCCACCAGCCATCTGTTATGGTTGTAAGGAAATGTGTGTTTTCATCACACCGTGAGGTCAAGTGTAGGGGACACCTTCCTTTACAAATATCCTCTCCGGAGATAAGACTGTACAAAGGACAAGATCTTTTGAAGTCAAAACAAAAAGCTGATTAGGGATTTCCTGCAATATGGCTGAGCTAGTCATGCATCATGGCCAATTCTGACAAACTAAGTTGTGAATTCTCTGTAGCCCCTGCTTATATGTTAGGCAAACCCTGGGCATTCAAATACATAGGCCAAAAACCATTAATTCTGGTATTGAAAGGTGGGGTGTGTCTCAAGAAATAGTTTGCTGGAAGGATACAAAATGTGTACACTAGCTGAATTGGGGCACATTAATTTATGGTAGCCACACACGTAGGATCTTCCAACTTCTATCAGGGGAGACCTTACCATGAACACTGTTAAATTCTGAAGGTGACATATGAAATTTGTTTTTATCCTTTTTATTTTATTTGTAATTGTCTGTACTTTTAAATAATCTGGATCATTTTTGTAATTCCTTCTTGTACCTGTAAACCTTGATTTTTCTCATGAAATTAAAACGTCATTTCTAATTCATTTCTAATTCTAACAATCTGTGGTCTTAGACCTATGGCCTTGTGAGGCAAATGCTACTGATTTTTAAAGGGTACATACTGTGAGCATAATCGAAGAACTGATGTGGGAGGAGTCTCTCCCCAGAATAATCCTATATGTGGTGGCAGACCTATATATTTTATTGGTAGGATAATTTGCAGAACACCAACATCATGGGCATCTGATTGGAAGGGGTTCTGAGTTTGGATGACAGTGACAAGAACAAAAAAAAAAATATATATATATATATATATATATATATATATATAAAATTGACTGCTTGTATAATTCTAGAAGTTTCTTTGAGAGAACCAAAGTTTGTACCAGTTTTAGATTTTGAAGTAATGATAGGTTAATAAAAATTTTTTGCAGGATAGAAACAATATGTGTAGTGTTTGAGTGTAACATTATAAAGAAAACACTAATTGTCAACCACATGCATAACAATTTTTATAATTATACTATTGCAAAGCATACAAGAAAAAAATTGGGTTCGCAATGCATGCTGCCATTTTATTCCATGGTACCTATAGGCAGGGAGTTACTAGAGAGTCCAGTGCTACTCAACTGTAGACCAATCACCTTTAGGTATGATTGTCTGATTAATTGTTAGGGAACTTGTTTAGATAATTAAAACCCTTTGCTGAGTATAGAAAAATTGGCTTGTGAAAACATAAAAGGAAAAAATCTTATGTACTATGTGTATTTTTCTGAACAACATGTATTTTAGGGGTGTGGTCACACATCAGGTGCATTTTAAATTTTAGCCCCCAAACCACTTTCCAATAACTGTTTGGGTCTGAAAATGTACCTGGTGTGTAGTGTTTTACAGTACTTCTTTCCTAAATCTTCCTTCAGTTGTTTTTTTAGATTATAAAACAAAATCCTAAATCCCAGTTTTTAAGATTCTGTGGGGTCAGTGACGTTTTGCAGGTCAGCACGGTAAACTGCAGGAAAAAATCCAGGTGGACCTGTGCCTGTGTACCAATAAACATTGGGAGTTGTAAAGAGAGAGAGACTACAAATCTGAAAGCATTATAAAAGGCCTCTAGTTGGGATTGCCATAACCTAGTGCCTGATTCATATTTGTAAGTAAAGCAAAAAAGCAAGCAACTTGGTAAAACCATATTGCACTGCAGGTGTAGCAGAAGTAACAGGTGCAGAGAGATTTAGATTTGGGTGGGGTGTGTTCAAACAGAAATCTCAATTTCAGTGCAAAATAAACGTTTTCCAGTATTTGTGGGCTACATGGAAAAACAGCCAGTATTTACTGTATACAGAAACAATACAACACACTCAAATCTAAATCTCTCTGTGAATGTTACACCTGCCCCACTTGCAGTACAACATGACTTTACCTAGTTGCTTGCTTATTTGCTTTACTTACACATATGAATCATGTCCTTAGTTTTGTCACAGGTAATGAGAAAATAGGGCAAAAGGAATCAGATGGCCAGCAATGGGCATAGTATCCTTATGGTGGACTTTGGTCAATTCTAAGTAGGAGAATTGACCTCCCTCTTTAAATGATTGTGATCTAACTTTTACAAAAATAAGACTGGGGATGGGTCTATAAATATAATTGTAACATATATGATCTGGGGTTACTTAAAGTTGGCTTAGCAAAAATCAATAATGTCAATAACTTTCTAATAGGAGGTCAATTCAGAGTTGCACAGAAGTTATTATTGCAATCAAATCTTGTGATTTTTAACAAACTCATAATGAAGCAGGGTGTTAATCTGCACAGGATTAAAATGAATGAATAAAATGATAATGGGGGTCATTCCGAGTTGATCGCAATCTGCAGATTTTTGCAGTGCAGCGATCAGGTTAATACTGCGCATGCGTATGCACCACAATGCGCACACACGTCGTGCAGGTACAAACAGCATCATTGCTGTGCAAGGCTTATAGCGACTAATCCATTCGCACAACTGATCGCAAGGAGATTGACAGGAAGAGGGCGTTTATAGGTGTCAACTGACCGGTTTCTGGGAATGGTAGGTAAAACGCAGGTGTGTCCAAGCATTTGCAGGGCGGGTGTCTGACGTCAATTCCGAGACCAGGCAGGCTGATGTGATCGCAATGGCTGAGTAAATTGAGACCTACTCAGAAACTGCAAAAAACTTTTTAATCCCGCCCGGCTGCACAAGCGTTCGCACACTTGCAAAGTGAAAATACTCTCCTAGAGGCGGCGACTATCTGATCGCTGCTCTGCAAAAAATATCTAGCGAGCGATCAACTCGGAATGAGGGCCAATGTGTATATCAGAAATCAAATATAGTAACACAATAGTTTGCTATTTTTGAAAAAGACTGTTCACTAGTTTGTGGTGCTCCCCAGAGTCAGTAAAGGTAAGTTATATACACAAAAGGATTTTTTTAAATGTTGACTCCTTTGTACTGCAGCTTATCACAACGGGTAATCAACACTAGAAGTCGCAAGATAATGTTCTTCATCTCTCTACTCCAAAAAAGCTGCCACCTAAAATGATTATCTAATTCAATGCAGTCAGAACACGTCATGTAAAATGTGTCAATCGATCATCACCTATTCAATTAAAAAGTGTGTGGACAATAAAAACCAGAAATCACATGAATGTTTTTGTTATCATATGAATTCACGCAATAGTCCAATACAGGTTGAGTATCCCTTATCCAAAATGCTTGGGACCAGAAGTATTTTGGATATCGGATTTTTCCGTATTTTGGAATAATTGCATACCATAATGAGTTATCATGGTGATGGGACCCAAGTCTAAGCACAGAATACATTTATGTTTCATATAAATCTTATACACACAGCCTGAAGATCATTTTAGCCAATATTTTTAATAACTTTGTGCATTAAACAAAGTGTGTGTACATTCACACAATTCATTTATGTTTCATATACACCTTATACACACAGCCTGAAGGTCATTTAATACAATACTTTTAATAACTTTGTGTATTAAACAAAGTTTGAGTACATTGAGCCATCAGAAAACAAAGGTTTCACTATCTCGCTCTCACTTAATAAATTCCGTATTTCGGAATATTCCGTATTTTGGAATATTTGGATATGGGATACCCAACCTGTAATATAAAAAATTACAATGAAACAGTAGTTTACAGTATATTGCAATTTGTAAATGCTCCAATAAATATGGCACATACAGTAATGTAAGTGTTCAATACATTTTCAGTAATTCACTTTTTTAACAGTACAGTAATTTACAGAGCTCTTTAATAAGCCTAAATTAGACCAAAAACGTATTACAGGACCTGATATTCATTTCTTTGTGCTAATGTATTTACCACTATAGCACTGCATTGATGCTGGCACTTCAGCATACGGCAGATGATAAAACCAAGTTGGAGAACGAATCTCTGACATCATTGGGAGGAGCTAGGCTGGTGGAATAGTTCTTTCACTGTCCAATCCACCAAATACTCCCTTTAGTAACCCGGTGGCGAGCAAAGCTGAGCAGAGTGAGCCACTGAGCCTGAAGAGTGGCGAGCAAAGAGAGTCCACAAGGGTACATTTTGGGTACTTTGATTGACCTTGCACCTCCCAACGGTTGATGTCAGAGGTCCTGTCTCCTACTTGTTTTTAAACATAACCTTCAGTGTACCCCTCTGCAACACTCTTAAGGATACCAAGAAGCGTTGGAATCCATGTCCACTTGCCTGCATGTCTGGGGAGAAAGCTCCAGCCTGACCACGGATGCCAGAGGTGATGCTGCTGACAAAAAGCAGCTGGACCAGTGACATTAGTCAGTGAAGGTGTTCCATTGTGAGCCCCCGATTACTGCTACAGCAGAAACATAATGATGTGGAGAGTGGACCCAATATATACATTCACCAGCATATGTCTACATATCGATCCCCCAATGGGGCACTGCGGTCTATACTACAGGGAGCAAGGGGCACTGACAGCTTTGCCAGGCCCTGGTCTTGAGAGGGGGTAAGGCCAATAAGGGGAGGTGTGGTCAGACAGCCCTGTTTAAAATAATAAAAATTATTACTTATCTGACAAGGGGGGGGCGGTGTCAGAACCGGATGGTGGTGGAAGGATTTGGGCATGATCACTCCCATTCCTTTCATCATGCAGGATGAGAGAACTGGCCTGCCGCTGAAGTGCCTCTCCAATGTGTGCAGGGCTGGGACAGTGGCTTGAACATTATCAGCCAGTCCTCTCTCCCCACCCGATGTGTGACTGTAGCAATAGGCAAGGGTTAGGGGGATGTCAAGGCCCTTCCATTGGGCCTGTTCCTGCGTAAAGAGCAACCCCCTCCCTCCTTCGGCACCACCACTAGGAGCAGTTGATTATCACTGTGTGTGCTTAATATTTATAGTGGCTGAGAAAGTCACAATTTGATCCTTAATCATTGCTCGGTGCATTGTATACAACAATTTGACTCCAAAGGCAATTATGAAATCCTATTAAGAACTATTGGACATTATGATATTAAGTTGCTAAAGGTGAATTAGAGACCTTTTTGTATATACTATAATGCACATATTATTGCAAAGGAGGAAAAAAAATGTAAGTGGCTACTCTGTTTTCTATTATTAATAATTTTATTTGAAATAATATTTTTGTTTATGTAACAATAAAAATTGATGTTTATTTATTCCAAATTGTGAGTGTTCGTTCAGACAAATATGCACCTATTCTAATAATAAGCACAGTATCCACAATTTGTTTTTATTTTTAGTACAGTTATCTAGAAAAACTATTTTTAATAAAACTAATACAAATTAAAAAATTTAGAGAAGGAGATGAATAGGCCCTTCAGTTAGCTAGGTATACCTAAATAAGTGTCCTCATAAAAAATATGAATTGATCCTTTTATCCAGATGGTATGTAAATACTGGGCAATAAAGCTTTTATTAAACAATCTCCAAGAATTTGAAATAATGCAATAAGAATGTCTTATTTACCTTTTAATATTTTGTACACAAACCAACAATGTTTCTGCGGAATGGAATGTACGCATCCTGGCCACCAGCACATGTTCTTTCTTCCTGATGAATGAAAAGAGGACTTCAAATTGTCTGTAAAGACCTGTGTGAGAGGTACTGGTATGTGCTGTGTAGATTTGTGTGTCAGGAGATGTATAGGTCAATGAACCAATTACAAGTTACTGTATGGAATCTTAAAATTATTTACACCTAAATTGGTAAGAAACATGATATACAGGTGATTAAGTAGAGATAAAGTATATGAACTAGTACAACATGAACTAGGTCACTACTGTGGTTCATAAAAATAAGCTAGGACACTACTATGGGGCATAACATTAACTAAGGCACTTCTATGGATCAGAAAATGAACAGGGGAACTACTGTAGGATATAAAATTAACAACTGTTGCAGAGAAGTGTCTCCCTAGAAGTTTAGGGACAGGGGCTTCAAAATGTTGCTTTGGGGCCATCAAGGTACTGGCTACACCCCTGCACCCATCTACACTTTCCTCTACCACAAACTCTCTTCTCTCTCACCTTCTATTTGTACTCTACTTACATTGTAATGCCTTCTTGATTTTCATAGCTACCACTACCCCCTGCTATGTTCCCACAGGGTCTTGTACCCTCTTGCTGACCTATTTGGTTACCTAGTGCATAGTTCCCTATCCAACTCTAAGTGCCCATGTCCTTTTCTTCCTGTTTAAACTGGCCAACTTCCCCTTCCTCCCCTCCCCTTCTTCTCTTTTTCCAGCACAGGACATCCCTTCTCTCTGTCACTCTTTTACCACCAGTGCTTATCTTTCAGTGGGTATTGAAACATGTTGGTGATCTGCCCTTCTACCTGAAGTCAGAACCCATTAATTACTCTGAGCTACTAAAGAATGACTACACTATGGAGATTTACTAGCACAATCATCACTTTATATATATATAAATATATATATATATATATATATATATGCACACTATAACTTTTTTAACAATTTTAGAACAAGAAATTTTTTATTAAGATAGCACTTTTTCTCCAAATACTGTAGGACTCAAGGTGCTTAACACATAGTATGAGGCTAATGCAGTACAGGAACAATGAAGTACAGAAAATGCTTTTCATAAAATAAAGAGTGCATGGAGATACTAAAGGAACATTACACACATAGAATTTGACAGCAGATAAGAACCACGTGGCCCATCTTATCAGCTTCTTTTTTTACCATATTTTTATCTCAAACCTTATTTGACCCTTATTTATTTGTAAGGATATCCTCCGGAAATGAGTTCACAGGAAAGTATTGAGTCTGTTTTTGAAGAATTCTAAAGTGGAACCCTGTTGAACTGTGTGAGGAGGCGAATTCCATAGAGTCAGAGCTACAAAGCTAAAAGCTCTACCCCAAATGAATTCCAGGAAGTTCTAGGCACTGCTAAAAGTCCTTCATCTACAGATTGCAGTAACAGAGCAGGGAAGTATGGAATAAGAAGCTGCTTCATGTATCTTGACTATTGGCCATGTAGGGCTAGAAAAGTCTGTAAGCCAATCTTGAAAATGATTCACCATCTTACAGGCTGCCAGTGGAAGTAGTAGAGAATTGGTGTTATGTGGCTGGAACAGTGCTGGTTAGTTAACAGCCTGGCAGATGTGTTTGATACCAGCTGTAAGCAGTGAAATTATTTTGCTGAAAGAACAAGGTACTGTACAGTAGAAGGCAATGCAGTAGTCTAATCAAGATGATACAAATGCATGTATGATTTTTTGGGAGATCTTCAAAAAGAATTAGGTGTTTGATTCAGGAACCTGTTTGTTCCTCAGATGAAAGAATGAGGATTTGATTTTCCCGATATCTGATGTTTAAGTGTCATACCTACAGTACATCTAGGACAACACCAAGATTCAATATATGATCAGGGTTTAGTAATGCTGAACCCCCAAGTGTAAGTCCAGTTGGTTGTCTAAGCTGCAGGCTTATCATTTGATGTTGAGGTCCTATCATAAAGACATCTGTTTTATCAGGCTTTATTCACAACTAACTGGTGCTCATCCACTCTGAGGGCCTAATTCAGACCTGATCGCCAGCAAGTGATTTTTGCACTGCTGTGATCAAATAATCACCGCCTACAGGGGGAGCTGTGCAAGTGTGCAAACGCATGTGTAGCAGAGCTGTACAAACAGATCTGTTCAGTTTCTGCGCAGCTCAGGAGTTACTCAGCAGCTGCGATCACATCAGCCTGTCCGGGACCGGAATTGACGTCAGGAACCCTCACTGTAAACGCTTGGACACGCCTGCGTTTTTCCAACCACTCCCTGAAAAGGGTCAGTTGCCACCTACAAATGCCCACTTCCTGTCAGTCCCCTTGCAAAGACCCATGCAAATGGTTTCTTCTCATAGACCCATTGCTGAGCGGCGTTCAGCTTTGTACCCGTTAGACCTGATCGCCCGTTGTGCAGAAACGAGGCCTAGCGATCAGGTCTGAATTACCCCCCTAGAGCACATCTAGAGAGCCATTTAGGGTTGTTAGTAGATTCTCAGTACCTAGAGCAAAGGACGTCTACAATTGTGTATGATTCTATATGTGTTGCACATTTGGTATATCAATGTTTTTGCAAAAAGAAAAGGTACAATCTCACTGTTTTGCGCTCCAAATGTCCCTTCACTTGAATAATCCTCACGTTGATGGTGAGTACATGAAACAAAGAACACAAAACACAATATAGTGTAATACTGTTGATAAAAAGAGTTCTTTCTCCCTTGTGCTGTGGAGAAACTGAGTGATGGAGAGAAAGTCCCAATATAGATCAGACGTCCACCTTCTTATGGGGTCACCCGAAAAGATGTGCTGATAACTTGACAAGGGGTTCTTACATGTATGCTTACTTGTAAAAATATAGTAGAAAACACATAAAGGTTTCTTTAGAGGAATCACTTGCTTTCTCTTTGAACCATGAGATGTGGATGAGTGCCACTCATGGGGAATATGATGTGGAATTGAAGAAAAGGGGAAGCCAAATTAGGACAAAATAGAGCCCCTTTTATTAAAATACAAATAAAACAGACAACCAATCGTACCCAGAGTGGGAAACAGAGATGGATTCAGCTGACAAGGTTACATACGGATATAACAAGGTAATTTGTTCCCCTCAATGAGTATACTGGTGAATAGACTTCAAAATGACACTGTATCGACGCGTTTCGACGCACTGCGGCGTCTTTTTCAAGATAAAACAGTGTCTTTCACTACAATAGCAAAGGTATCAATAAAAAATACATTTCAAACTTTTGATAAAAAACTTTTAGATATAAAACAAAAGTGAACTCACAAAATAACTGAAATATCACATGGAACATACCACTGGTGTGCAGCATATCATCTCTGGTCAGCTGTATAAAATAATACACTGGCTGACTTCCTTTAAATAACAGGAACTTGGTGTGTAATTAACTAATTATCCAATGAGCTTTAATATATTTTGATGGACATTTGAATACACCAATCCCAGAAGGGAACTCATTTGCATAATCGGCGGCAAAACTAATTCCCCTTCACAATTTTGCCCTACAGAAACATCCTGTATTAAAACTTGCACACCAGTAATCAGACTCCGCATCTGGTTGTCAAGGTAACCCCCCGGAAGTGCTAATGATCACTTCCTCCAAAAGCCTAGTTCGCATTAAACAATATGGATACAAATGTGGGCTCGTCCTGAACACATCCGTCATAACTGAGCCCTAATAATTAAATATATCCCTAATCTAGATCCGCTCCGTCAGACAGTACCTCTCCATGTCCCGGACAACCAACCCGGCGTCATAATGAGGTTGTCATAGCAACCGCCCTGCGCCTCTGTGACGCGTCATCTTCCCCGAGCGAGCCACGTCACGGCCAGACGCCGTCTCTTACACGTCTGGCCAGTAGGGACAGATCGCGTTGCCATGACAACCTGCAGACGGCTACGAAGTACACAGACACCTATATGCAAAGCTCCACTGCACGGATAAAAATGAAAATGAAAATAAAATGGAAACCCTGCTCCTATGTAGATGGATGAATATAAAATGTGCACCTAAACTTTTATTGTTAAGTGATCTTTAGTATAAGGAATAATCCTTGCCCATAACAAAAATGGCTCCCAAGATATACACGATAATAACATATCGTATTGTAATAGTTAAGGGCAGCCAAAACGTACATTTATATATACTTTGCAGTCAGACATGGAGGCAAAAAGTATATACTGACCAGTCAACAATAAAAGTATCATAAAAACCATCTGATTTCAAAATCATGATTTAAACCATGTGGTTTTAAACTGTTGAATTCATAAATATTTTTCATTTCGGCTTTAGCCAGCCTATTGTCTCTGTCTCTAGTTCTCCAGTTGTTCCTAATCCACTTAAGGGCACAGAAACTTTTTATTCCCTTTATAGACTTATCATGTTTCTCTTTGAAATGTAGTGAGAAAGGATGGTTGATATTTTCATTAGTGATATTTCTCACATGTTCAGACCATCGGATTTTCACTTGGCGTGTGGTTTTGCCTATATACAGTAGGTTACATTTGCAAACAATACCGTATACAACATAATCAGTATGGCATGTGATAAATTCATCTATTTTAATAACTTTCTTCCCCCAACAAAAGTTGGTAACTTTGGATTCACTACTCGGACATGATTTACACATTTTACAATCCCCACAGCGGTAAAAACCCTTATTCCTAGGGAGAAAACGTTTCCCATCCATATACAGTGCACTAGAAACCAAATTATTTTTAATATTGGGTGCCCTCCGGTAGGTGAATTTAGGTCTTTCTGGTAATACATTTCGCAGAATGTCATCCTTAAGGAGAATCTTCCAATTGTTCCTAATGATTCCCTCAATTTTTTTATATCGTTTATTAAATTGGGTGTGAAAAGATACTTGGAAATTGGTGGCATTCCTAGATGTGTTACCCTTATTTATTAAGAGAGTAGATCTATCTATAGTGCCAACTTCTTCTGAAATTTGGGATAATTTTTCAGCTTTGTACCCTTTACTTGTAAAACTTTTAATCATACTGGTTGCTTGTTCCTTATATTTGTTGTCATTGGAACAATTCCTACGAAGCCTAAGCAACTGGCCCCTAGGAACATTCTCTAACCAGGTAGGTAGATGGTTGCTATTTAACGGTATATACGTATTGCAATCCGTGGGTTTTACATAATTGCTGGTGGTGAGAACTCCCTCAAAAACTTCAATAGTTAAATCCAAAAAGTGGACAGACAAACGACTACTCTCAAACGACAATTGGATGTTAAGATTATTACAATTGAGATATTGACAAAATTCATGGAGGGTAGACTCGTCCCCCTTCCAAATGAAGACGATATCATCTATGTACCGCCACCACCGTACCAGGCTCGCGCCCCAGCCATGCCCCGTCCACATGTGGGACTCCTCCCACCTAGACATGAACAAGTTGGCATAGCTGGGCGCGAACCTGGTACCCAGGTTAAAACATGACATTCTATCTCATTTAAAACATATTTACTGAGATTGAATATTTTGATCCCATCCATTTCAGCTGTGCCTGTATTGGACAAAGGAACCAAATTAACCAAAGATTTCTTTTTACTTTTCCACTTTGAGGTTCCAGACTGTTTACCTCCTCTTTTCCCTCTCTTTCTACGTTTGGAATGGGAGCATTATTTCTCATATGGATGGCCTGGAAGCCATCAGAGCCACTTTAGTTCAAGCGAATTTTGAAAGTACACTTCTTAACTTTATTCTGGATGGTATATCGTTCATTCTTAGAAACAATTATTTCAATTTCGATGGAACCTATTATAAACAATTGGTCGGTACCGCCATGGGTACCAGGTTCGCGCCCAGCTATGCCAACTTGTTCATGTCTAGGTGGGAGGAGTCCCACGTGTGGACGGGGCATGGCTGGGGCGCGAGCCTGGTACGGTGGTGGCGGTACATAGATGATATCGTCTTCATTTGGAAGGGGGACGAGTCTACCCTCCATGAATTTTGTCAATATCTCAATTGTAATAATCTTAACATCCAATTGTCGTTTGAGAGTAGTCGTTTGTCTGTCCACTTTTTGGATTTAACTATTGAAGTTTTTGAGGGAGTTCTCACCACCAGCAATTATGTAAAACCCACGGATTGCAATACGTATATACCGTTAAATAGCAACCATCTACCTACCTGGTTAGAGAATGTTCCTAGGGGCCAGTTGCTTAGGCTTCGTAGGAATTGTTCCAATGACAACAAATATAAGGAACAAGCAACCAGTATGATTAAAAGTTTTACAAGTAAAGGGTACAAAGCTGAAAAATTATCCCAAATTTCAGAAGAAGTTGGCACTATAGATAGATCTACTCTCTTAATAAATAAGGGTAACACATCTAGGAATACCACCAATTTCCAAGTATCTTTTCACACCCAATTTAATAAACGATATAAAAAAATTGAGGGAATCATTAGGAACAATTGGAAGATTCTCCTTAAGGATGACATTCTGCGAAATGTATTACCAGAAAGACCTAAATTCACCTACCGGAGGGCACCCAATATTAAAAATAATTTGGTTTCTAGTGCACTGTATATGGATGGGAAACGTTTTCTCCCTAGGAATAAGGGTTTTTACCGCTGTGGGGATTGTAAAATGTGTAAATCATGTCCGAGTAGTGAATCCAAAGTTACCAACTTTTGTTGGGGGAAGAAAGTTATTAAAATAGATGAATTTATCACATGCCATACTGATTATGTTGTATACGGTATTGTTTGCAAATGTAACCTACTGTATATAGGCAAAACCACACGCCAAGTGAAAATCCGATGGTCTGAACATGTGAGAAATATCACTAATGGAAATATCAACCATCCTTTCTCACTACATTTCAAAGAGAAACATGATAAGTCTATAAAGGGAATAAAAAGTTTCTGTGCCCTTAAGTGGATTAGGAACAACTGGAGAACTAGAGACAGAGACAATAGGCTGGCTAAAGCCGAAATGAAAAATATTTATGAATTCAACAGTTTAAAACCACATGGTTTAAATCATGATTTTGAAATCAGATGGTTTTTATGATACTTTTATTGTTGACTGGTCAGTATATACTTTTTGTCTCCATGTCTGACTGCAAAGTATATATAAATGTACGTTTTGGCTGCCCTTAACTATTACAATACGTTATGATATTATCGTGTATATCTTGGGAGCCATTTTTGTTATGGGCAAGGATTATTCCTTATACTAAAGATCACTTAACAATAAAAGTTTAGGTGCACATTTTATATTCATCCATCTACATAGGAGCAGGGTTTCCATTTTATTTTCATTTTCATTTTTATCCGTGCAGTGGAGCTTTGCATATAGGTGTCTGTGTACTTCGTAGCCGTCTGCAGGTTGTCATGGCAACGCGATCTGTCCCTACTGGCCAGACGTGTAAGAGACGGCGTCTGGCCGTGACGTGGCTCGCTCGGGGAAGATGACGCGTCACAGAGGCGCAGGGCGGTTGCTATGACAACCTCGTTATGACGCCGGGTTGGTTGTCCGGGACATGGAGAGGTACTGTCTGACGGAGCGGATCTAGATTAGGGATATATTTAATTATTAGGGCTCAGTTATGACGGATGTGTTCAGGACGAGCCCACATTTGTATCCATATTGTTTAATGCGAACTAGGCTTTTGGAGGAAGTGATCATTAGCACTTCCGGGGGGTTACCTTGACAACCAGATGCGGAGTCTGATTACTGGTGTGCAAGTTTTAATACAGGATGTTTCTGTAGGGCAAAATTGTGAAGGGGAATTAGTTTTGCCGCCGATTATGCAAATGAGTTCCCTTCTGGGATTGGTGTATTCAAATGTCCATCAAAATATATTAAAGCTCATTGGATAATTAGTTAATTACACACCAAGTTCCTGTTATTTAAAGGAAGTCAGCCAGTGTATTATTTTATACAGCTGACCAGAGATGATATGCTGCACACCAGTGGTATGTTCCATGTGATATTTCAGTTATTTTGTGAGTTCACTTTTGTTTTATATCTAAGTTTTTTATCAAAAGTTTGAAATGTATTTTTTATTGATACCTTTGCTATTGTAGTGAAAGACACTGTTTTATCTTGAAAAAGACGCCGCAGTGCGTCGAAACGCGTCGATACAGTGTCATTTTGAAGTCTATTCACCAGTATACTCATTTAGGGGAACAAATGACCTTGTTATATCCGGATGTAACCTTGTCAGCTGAATCCATCTCTGTTTCCCACTCTGGGTACGATTGGTTGTCTGTTTTATTTGTATTTTAATAAAAGGGGCTCTATTTTGTCCTAATTTGGCTTCCCCTTTTCTTCAATTCCACATCATATTCCCCATGAGTGGCACTCATCCACATCTCATGGTTCAAAGAGAAAGCAAGTGATTCCTCTAAAGAAACCTTTATGTGTTTTCTACTATATTTTTACAAGTAAGCATACATGTAAGAACCCCTTGTCAAGTTATCAGCACATCTTTTCGGGTGACCCCATAAGAAGGTGGACGTCTGATCTATATTGGGACTTTCTCTCCATCACTCAGTTTCTCCACAGCACAAGGGAGAAAGAACTCTTTTTATCAACAGTATTACACTATATTGTGTTTTGTGTTCTTTGTTTCATGTACTCACCATCAACGTGAGGATTATTCAAGTGAAGGGACATTTGGAGCGCAAAACAGTGAGATTGTACCTTTTCTTTTTGCTATTGTTTGTATAGGTTGGTGATCTATTAGGTATTATCCGTTTGCTGCTCCTCTGCGGCGCCTGTAAGGAGAACTCTTTCTTGTTGCAATATCAATGTTTTTATTGAAACGGTTGTAAAAAATAATATTACATTTATAAGATCCAGAGAGATTGAGCAATAAATATTCTCCTTTGTTTCAGTGCTGTAGTGCTTTTATCATTTATTTCTGTTCAGAGCTTAAATATCTCTTTCTGCCACAGAAGAATAATGTACTGTTGGTGATTATTCTAAACTGCACCAGGTTTAAAAATATCTATTTCTAAGCTTAAACTGTTTTCTTTTCAAGCTGATTTCCTGTCCACTGCACATGGGTCTTAAATTATTTATGCGTCTTGATTCATCAATCATTCAATCAATAAATCAATCAATCAATGCTGTTCCACTACTTTTATACTCTACATCCCTTTACCTGTACTAGCTGTGGGCCTTTGATCTAGTTCTTGATTAGTGAAAACATTCTATGAGGTCATGTACTGTAGCTCATTAATCTGCCATCCTGTCTATCACTGCTGTGCCACTCTGTTTCATACTGTAGATGTGATAAATCATTTTAATTTGTTATATCACCTTATTTTAGACAACAGTGGTCACTTTATACACTTTATATCTCCCATCCTTTTCTCGCTCTATGTATATATATATATATATATATATATATGTTGGAAACGGTCTGGCACTCCAATAACTGGTGCAATAGTCCCTGGTGCCCTCACTTTCCAAGAAGTAGATGCAATGCAAATGATGTGCGGCACTCAGGATTGCAGGAAAGAATCACCACAAACGGTCTATCAACGTTTCAATTTTACTAAGAAAATTGTCATCAGGATAAATACAACAATAGAGAGACTCACCTTATATCCCAGACCCCAAAGTGAAGTGCAGTGTGCAACGCTCGTCCGGCGGGGACCCGCTCGGCCGCGGCGCTGTGTGATGACGTCATCGCGTATTGCGCGATGCACGTCCGTGAACCCGTCACCATGGAAACCCGACTATTGTTGTATTTATCCTGATGACAATTTTCTTAGTAAAATTGAAACGTCGATAGACCGTTTGTGGTGATTCTTTCCTGCAATCCTGAGTGCCGCACATCATTTGCATTGTATATATATATATATATATATATATATAAATATATATATGGGCCTATGATACAGCATGATTAGATGTTATTAAATCTGACAGTAACACTGACTGACTCACTAACCTGGAGGAGAGTGTGGCTATGTTTAAAGCAGGGTTATTAACCTGTAAAAAGGTAAAGTACAAAAAGCTGAAAGATGATTACAGGGACCTCTGTATCTATCCACGGTTGGTCATACAGTCCAATAGGCATCAGTGGCAGACTGGACAAACATTCTGAAGGTGGCAGCCTAGACATTTTACTGACATTGAGTCTAACACTTCTCAAAGTGATTCAGGCCAGTCAGGTAACTCAAAACAACATATTCAACATACCCCTACGTCTGATTTAATAATAAACATTATAAGTATGGTCCACAGCCTAAAGGATGTATGCTTTAACCCTAGATGTCTCTAGTTTATATACCACTATTAAACATGTTAAAGGCATTGAGTAAGTCAGGAGAGCCAACACCACCAGTCCGCAGTATGATGTTCCGCATGTTGATTATTTTGTAACTGCTTATTGAAATTATCTTACATAAAAATTATTTTTTGTTTAACAATTTGTTTTATTTACAGTTGAATGGTGCAGCAATGGGATCTAACATGGCCCCATCATATGCCAATTTATTTATGTATGATTTTGAGATGCAGAACATTAAGAATCTAAGTTTATCTCTTTTTACGTTAGTTTTATAGATGACCTGTTTAAGATGTGGACTGGTGGTGAGATAGCACTCATTGAATTTGTAGACAAAGTGAATAGAAGGCCTGGTTCTATTAAGTTCACCTATCGATATATTACTATTAATATACTGTAGTATACTTGATGTTATGGTAGGAATTGAGAAGAGACATTTTGCTACTAGTCTCTTCAAAAAACCATTGGATAAAAATATGCCTCTTCTCGCATCAAGATTCAAACCCACAACCTTTGAAAAAAGGACTCCCGTTCTTACAAATATGGGGAAGAACTTCATTAATCATGGCTATGATCCATATGAAGTAAAAAAAATCTGTAACAAAATGTTTGGAGCTTAAGTGCGGAGTAGGACTGACGATGCAAAATGTTTGGTCATCACCAGCACTTATGCGGTCAGGTCAGGTTAAGAAATACATATTAAAGCATTGGCACATCATCCAGATGGATCAAACATTGAGCAGATTTTGTGCAAATACTCCGATCTTCAGCTATAAGAGGTGAAAAAATCTGAAGGAACGGATTTCACATTCTGATATTAGTTCAGTAGTGGTGTCTAATACGAACAGGCTCAGTCTACAAAGAGGAGAATTCAAGTGTTGCGGTTGTGCAAACTGCACTTTTAAGATCACTGGAAAGGACTTTATACATCCAACTCTAGATGATGAATATTATATTGAATGAACTATGAAACCCGATATGTAGCATACACGATGTTATGCCCATGTAAGAAATTATATGTAGGCAAAACAATACGCATGGTAAAGGAGAGGATTTTCATGCATCGCTTCTCAATTAAGAAGACATTACAGCTATTGGAACTTAATACTCCACCTGTTGCCAGGCACTTTGTCAACAGTGAACACAGTATAAGATATTTCATATTTATGCCACTGGATCATGTGCCACCACTAAGGAGAGGTGGTGATTGAAATAAACACTTATTGAAACAGTAGAGTCGGTGGATTTATCAACTAAATGTGAAGGCCTCGATGGGCTGAATGAAGAGCTGACATTTTCATGTTTTTTGTAATTGTTACAGTATAGGTGTTAACCCATGACCAGGATTGTTATTCTAGCTGGGTACATTATACTATATGTGCCCATGAGCCAGATACATTACATTTTCCACGCTAATGAACTCCTATTTATTGTTATATATATATTGTTTTTTTGTTTCTTATGTATTTGGATAGAAATTAATGTTTGAATACATTCTAATGTGTACACATGTGCGGACATGATGTATATGTGACCAGTGTCATTTTCTTGCAGAGTTAGTATTGAATACTTGTTGATACAAATTAATTCATAGAAAAATTTTTTAACACCTGTGCAGTATGGTTATATGGTTATATATTGCACTTTTTGCATACACAGATACTATAGGGACGTAGTCATCTGGATGTTTTGTATATCAGTCCAGTTTATTATTGTTCTATGATATTGTAAGGAACAGTATACTGTTTAGTCACAGGTTTTGTATTTTGTTCTTGTTTTGTTGAGTTTATATGTATAATCGGTATGTCTGATTCTTTGTTACAGGTGTAGAAGAGCATGATGCTCTGGTTGCTAGGAGACAGGGCAACTGATGGATGCATGCCATTTCCAGGGCCCAAATTATGTGATGGCGCGGACCCCATTGCTCACCACCGATCACTTGGTGGATGGGTGATGCTGCACATGCACCATCTTCATATGACGCATTGACGCAGCGACCCCGATGCCATGGAGATGGATGGGGAGCCGGGACAAGCAGCCAGCAACAGAAGTTCATCACTTCCAGATGACATCATGTCACGGTGCCCTAGCATCCCGGAGACCGGGACTGCATGCTGCTCGAGAACACCTGGGAGGGATGTTTGGGATTTGCACCAACAGGTGAACACACTTTTGTATGATTTATTTGGTACATAGAGAGCAATATTGGCACAGTTAAGCAGTCACTTCCCTGACGATGGCAGGAACCAAAACGGCCATTGGGATCAGCAGCTGGGATGGATACATACAGTTTTCCCAGCATGGATTTTGGTTGTGAGAATATCCAATTATTCTATTTTCTTCATGCTAAGTTTTCACTACTTGTACTTTTTGCCTTGGATTATATTAAATTATATGATGCTAAAAATTGAGTGCTGGTCTCTTCTGCAGCATAGGCCCTGCTGGAGCTTCAAGGTGTGGATGTAACCGTATTGAAACTATTGACCAGGCACCCCCCCTAATGACAAGTTTGGTGTTGTGCAGATTACACGTATTTGATATATATATATATAGATGTCCAAGTAGTCGGCACTCCTGATAAAGTAAATGTAATGCCTGGTGCCTTCTCTTGCAGAGTCATCCACTGTATAAACACATAGAATTGAGCGGCACACTCAGGACTTTAACAAAGAACGGGTCCTCAGCCCATCATAAGTTTGCAACGTTTCGGTAATTTTATTTCAACCGTCGTCAGGCATTATGCCTGACGACGGTTGAAATAAAATTACCGAAACGTTGCAAACTTATGATGGGCTGAGGACCCGTTCTTTGTTAAAGTCCTGAGAGTGCCGCTCAATTCTATGTGTGTATATATATATATATATATATATATATATATACAGGTTGAGTATCCCTTATCCAAAATTAAAAATCACAAATTTTTCGTTCCCATATTGAAATAATGACACATATACATTTATATTATAGAATATATCTATGTAATATATGCATATATACACATAATATATATGTTATATGTTAGTATCTCAGTAGAGAGCCCAAAAATGTGGGATTTTTAATTTTGGATAAGGGATACTCAACCTGTATATATATAAATTAGCTTTATGTATAGTGCCACTAACTGCGCAGTGCTCTACAAATAATTGTTTGCATCATTGCCTAGACATTTGGAGCTTGCATTCTAAGCTGCACATCAAGCAATCACACACTAGGATACAGTTTATTCCAACTAAAAGAACCATTTTTGCTCATGTGGGAGGAAACCTCAGCACCCAGAGGAAACCCATGCAGACAGGGATATTACCCTTGCAGGTATTTGAAAATCATGACCCCTGTGCTAGTGAACCAGACATGCTGTTTTTTGTGCCAATTTGCTGCTCACCATGATACAGTATCTACTGTACGTCTCACAACAAAAACTGTTTTCAGCAAACATATTTTCAAATGTGAATTCCAAAAGCATATTCATCTACTGTACATTAAATATTTTTAGAAAAATAAAGTTGATTACTTTATTACTTTATTTACTTTATTTATTGTTGATTGTAACTGATTTATTAAAATAAAAAAGATGACATTTATTTTTTAATTTTTCAAAAGCTTCCTTAAAGTCTTTATTCCTCAGGCTATATATGAATGGATTAATCAATGGTGTCACAACAGTGTAAAGCAGTGATAATGCCTTGTTGGCCTCCAATAATTGTCCTTTGGATGGAACCATATACATAGAAAAGATAGTCCCATAAAACATGCAAACAATAGTCAGGTGAGAGCTGCAGGTGGAGAAGGCTTTATGTTTCTCGCTGAGGGAGCAGATGCTTAGGATGGAGGTGATAATATACATATAGGAAACAACGATCATTGTGAATGGACATATGACAAAAATAATGCCAAATAAAGATCCCCTGAGTTGTATATGTGACGTGTCTGAACATGCAAGCTCTAGGACAGGATGAAGATCACAGAAGATATGGTCAATAACATGTGGTCCACAAAAGTCTAATTTGAATATATATATTTCATTTATTGTAATCAGTAAGATAGCTAATGATCATGATGCAATGACAGATTTTGCACAAAATGCTTTGTTGATTATAGTGTTATAGCGCAGTGGGTTACAGATGGCCATATATCGGTCATATGACATTACCATTAGGATGAGACACTCTGATGACACTGTACTACCAACCACATACAACTGTGATAAACAGCCAGCAAGAGACATGGTGCCACCATCATGCAGGACATTGTGAAGCAAGTTAGGAAGAATGTCCGTGGTCATTTAGAATGTCCAGTACAGACACCTGTGTGATGAAGAAATACATTGGAGTGTGAAGGTTGTTGCTCACTGAAACTAAAGCAATGATAATAATATTACCACATATAGTGACACAGTATATGAGGAGCAGGAACAAGAATAACAAACTTTTAAAGCTGTGAAGATTTGGAAATCCCATTAGAAAGACGTAAGAGACATTCTCATGCATTGCGTTACCAAATCCTGATGTACTGTACAGGTAAAATTACACCCAGTGATTATTCACCCCATCACACTGCTAATAAATGTAGCTTTATTTGTTCCTACCACTGTTATAAGTTTCTGTATACATATCAGGACATTATCAGGAAAAAAAAACATTTCCACAACATATGTTATGCATACATATTTATTTTTATACAAATCGGTTTCAAATAATTTATCTCAGTAGATATCAGACAGCAACTGAAATATATAACATTTATTATACTACTAACTTAAAATATATTAATATTACAATAATATTGCAAACTTTGTAACTTGGTGACCAAATTCCATAGACTCCTTAGAACTGCCTAATATATCCTGGGTTTTTGCACTGGAGTACGCAAAGACCCGGAATGAAGGCCACGTAAAAGGGTCTTCTCTCCACAACCCCGGGTCCACTTTCCTGGGAATCCAACCCAGCTATAGACCATGGTTGGCCATGGATAAGACCCGGGTAGGAGGTGGTGTAAATGGGTAAACCGGGTCGTCTGTCCCAAGACCCAGTTACAGCATGGTAGACTTCCCAAACTGCAGTATACAGTGGGCGGTCAGGAGGCTGGAGGTCAAAGTGCATGCTGTCTATGCAGAAAGCAGCACCATGCAGGTTGCCATGCAGTGCCTGAGGCTGGGAATACGGCACATGCTGTGTATGCAGACAGCAGAGCCATGTCGGATGCACGGCAGTGCTGGATGTGGGGTGCGGCACAGTAGCTTCCACATTGCTAGGTTTCTTTATGCTTAGAGATGACAGTATCTCAAAGCACCTGCCCAAAAGACACTGCACCTTCATGCAGTGTAAACATTGCCAATCTGGGAATATCCCGATCGGCACTGTGGTCGAAAAGGGGGAAGTCCTGGGTCTGACCTGGCTTGGAACTGTGTTCCAAATTCCAGGTCAGAATTTTTGTGTAAAAGAGGTAAAAGAGTATTGGCATGAGTATAATAACCAAATTATGTGGCTTGCAAGGCTAGGCATGTTTACATTGGAAAAGAGGAGACTAAGAGGGCACATGAACAACATCTACAAATATATAAGGGGTCAATACACAGAGCTTGGGAGGGACCTGTTTTCAATAAGATCAGCACAGAGGACATGTGGTCACTCACTAAGGTTAGAGGAGAGGAGTTTCTGCACATTGAGGCGAAAAGGTTTTTTCACAGTAAGGACAATACGTGTTTGGAATTCCCTGCCTGAGTGAGTAGTAACTGTGGACTCAGTCAACACCTTTAAGAATGGGTTAGATAAATTCCTATTGGATAAAGATATTCAAGGTTATGGTGCATAATCACGCATTATAGTTACTATAACTAGTCCTAACATAAAAATAACTAGCCCTATAATAAGACTGCATAGGAGACCACAAATAGGTTAAACTCGATGGACAATTGTCTTTTTTTATCCTTAGTTACTAAGTAATTATATAAGAAATCATTTAGAGCAGCTTGCCAGCACTCCAACAAACTGGAAGAGTGTGAATTAAAAAGACAATCTCTGGCTGGAAAGCTTTGTGGAGTAAAAAATAAATATATTCAGATGCTACAGACTCACGCTCAGTTGGAGAAAGAATGTGAGGAAATACACATGGAGATTGTCCATCTTGAATCAAGATTAAGGAGTACTGTAAATACAGACACTCCAATCCAATTTGGCTGCAGCCATAGCAGATTCAGAGTATCTGAGTGTGAAAAATATGTTGTTGGAGGAAACCTGCATGACACAGTAGAACAAAGTGAAGCTTTGGAGAAAGCATTTAACCATGCACATGACATGGTTATAAAACTGCATGGAGACAATAAAAACCTTGAAAAATGTCTGTTCAGTATCTAGAGCAAGTCACAAAATCTCAAAATGGAAAAGAATGCCAGAGAACAGCAGTTGCAGCCTAAATTACATGTGGCAGAGTGTGAAATAGCTGTACAATAGTTGAGACTTGCTGAATTTTATGATTTGAAGAGCAATCTTCTGCAGTCTGGGATCAAGTTATCAGGCACCATGTAAAAAATTACCCAGCTAGTAGAGCAGCAAAATCACGTGGTAGTGAAAAAAGCATAGTGTGAATAACAGTTGGATAACACTTTGAAATTGGAGTTTGATCACAAAATGTAATCCATTGTCTTCACTGAACCTTGTGTGACTGACATACATAAATACAAGAAGCAATTACTACAGGTTGCAACTGAAAAGGCTAATGTGAAGAGTGATATCCAACTGATTCAAAAAGACATATAATGACCACCAATAGATATTGATTATCTTGAACAAAGAAGAACAGCCCAGAAGGGACAGCATACCACCGTCTGTATCCTTGCAGGGGAATGCCGACGGGAGGGGGGTGAGAGCAAAATTCCCCTTGCGGGCTTTTTGGTGACCTGCAGTCACCACAGGTTCTGTTCCCACTCTGTAGGTGTTATGGACACTCATGAGTGGGAGTAGTCCCTACTAGTCAGTGTACCGACTGTTGAGATTCTCAGTGGGTGGGATCTAGGGGGGGGTGTTGTGACCGCTGGTCTCTTTACCACCAGTCACATAACTACATCCCATCCAGAAGCATAATATCTGTCAGCAACAAATTGACAATGTCTTCAATAAATGTCACAGTGTGCAAGATGGGGATGTAGTTTATATCCCAGTGGTCAGGATCCTGACGGACAAAAAAATAATGCCAAATTCCCAATTGCAAGAATGCCAACAGCTGCCCATGGCTATTCCCCTTCATGGGTGTCCACGATACCCATAGAGTAGGAATAGAACCTGTGATGAGTGCAGCAAGCCACAAGGCTCCAAGGGGCTTTGTTGCACTTGCCTGCCAGCATTCTGGTGGTCGGGATCCCAGCATCAGTATTCTGACTGCTGGGAACCCCACCATCGGGATAACATACCCAATGCACAAGAAGGGACTGAGGAATCAAAACTCCCTAAAAGACTGTGTTGCAATTGTGAATGAGATACCTTTCAGTGGCATTCAGCTTCCTGTTATAGTTGAAGGTGTGAAGTCTTCCAATAGTGTTACAGATCCAGATTGAAAAGCTGTGTCTTAAGTTGTTCATAAAGATCTGACATAAACAGATCATGACTGTATGACATGTGAGGCAATGGTACCAGATGTGCAGACGTCTACAGCGATGTTAATGTCTTACCAAGTTGAGACTCTCTTGTTTTCATGTGATCAGAGTAATATTGATGTATCCCAATTACACTGTTTTGCAGTGGAAAGCAAAAGCTTACAGATACAGTAGTTAATATTGACAGTTTTGTGAAAAAGTTTTAATCCTGCATGTAAAGGAGGGCAAAACTTGAAATGCAGCTGAATTTGTCTTTGAGGACATAAGTACTGTATACTGCAAAATGTGTAGCAAATAAACAAGCTAAGCCGAATCTGAAAATAAAGACCTCTGTGGAGAGTGAACTTCAACCTGTTGATATTGTACATCATATTTTCAAGATCCAAGATTTGAATGCTCAAGAAGGTCTGAGAGATATGATCCTTATTGAGGTGGCAGGTAGTCATCAAAATCATGAGACAAAGTTTGTGGATCAATTGAATGTTTTTCGAGTATATTAAGTTGACAAGAACGTCCCTGAATTTGAGAGTGGCAGTAACGGAATATACACTGACATAAAGCCAAGGTCTGAAGAGTATGATGCTGGTGGCAATCAGGATAATAGTGACTCTTTGAAAGAAGATGAGGTACCAGTGAAATATACCAGTAGCCAATACAGTGCATCAAGGCTGAAAGTTAAAGCTGTGACAAGCAGAAGTTTGCCAAGAGGTGTGCCCTTGAGAGGTTTAAGCAAGAGAAACCAGTATTCAGTTAAACATAACAAAGAAAAGGACATTCTTTGAGCCAGAAGATTCTGAGGGAAAGAGCTTGTTGAATTTTGATTAGGTGGACAAAAACGAACATGAACTATGGTACTTCGGGAAAAGGTACCTCAAAGTAAAGCCTGACATATACAAGAATGTATCTCAAGTGTTTTATATAGAAAGCAGGAAGGTCAAGTGGTACCATAAAGTGAGGAGTTTTTTTTTTTAAAGAATATTGAAGAGATCATAAGAGTTTATATGATCTTGGATGTGGTGAATGGCACTCATAAGAAAAGTAAAGGGACTTCATCATGAGAATGCCCCATTACATGTCACTTAAGCCAGGGGTTGTGAGTTGGGGAAGGGATATGTGGCAGTATGTAGATAAATTGCATTACTGACATACTGTATGTATTCTGTGTGCAGGAGCGATCCACCCACACAGCAAAAAAAAGGCAAGTGTGAGGACAGCTAGAGGCTGCAGCTGGGTAGTGCAGACAGAAAGAAAAAACTAAGCGCACCAGCTGCTTATTGCTATGGATTTGTGCTACACGCAATCCCTTCAAAACATACAGCCGTGAGTGACTCTTGTTTAGATCAAGCATATAACAGCTATATACATTTTATATATATATATATATATCACCGTTTGTGTACACATAGTGAACCCAGCACGGTCCAAAACCTTCTAGGTGTTACTAATAAATAGTCATGTGCAAGTAAGATTATTTATCATTCATGCTTTTTATTAATTGATAATGAAGCTATAATATAGTGCACATTCATATTGTTGTGACATTCTCAATATTGTTTTTTACTCCCAGGAGGTTGTTGTAAATAACATACATTTTATATAAATAAATGTTTTTTTAATTGTCTGATTGTCAAGCGCCACTTGTTATTTCTTTGTTAGTTTCGTTTTAAGGGACTGGCAATTCCCTTTTTCAGGAGGCTGCTGACAATCAAAGTGCAGTGCTACTCACCTGAGCGCTTAGTTTTTTCTTTCTTCTCATTACCACCTCTTGCTTCAGTTGATGGCGGGGTAGGTTCAGGAGTGTTTGCTGGTGCTCCAGTATTCGGTCCGCAGTGACAGAATGCCGAAAGTGTCCCAAAATTTTTCGGGCCACCGACCTCACATTTTAAAAAAAATGCTGCACCACCAAATTGATTGTATGTGCAAAACATGGGACATACTGGAATTTGCCCAGATGTAATGTACGCACAGTATTGGTGGCGTTGTCCGCTATCACAAATCCCCAGGAGAGTCCAATTGGGGTAAGCCATTATGCGATGAAGTTCCTCAGTTTCCGTAAGAGGTTGTCAGCTGTGTGCATCTTATACAAAGCGGTGATACATAGCGTAGCCTGCCTAGGAACAAGTTGGTGTTTGCAAGTTGCTACTAATGGTGCCACTGTGGGAGGCTATACATCTACCCATTGGGCTGTTACAGTCATATAGTCCTTAGTCTGCCCTATTCCACGATTCCACATGTCCGTGGTTAAGTGGACACTGGATACAACCGCATTTTTTAGGACACTGGTGACTCTTTTTCTAATGTCTGTGTACATTCTCAGTATTGCCTGCCTAGAGAAGTGGAACCTAGATTGGATTTGATACCGGTTACACACTATTTCCATCAAATATTTAAGTGACTCTGAACTAATGGCGGATACCAGACGCACCTCTAACACCAACATAGCTGTAAAGGCCTCAGTTATCTACTTTGCAAAAGGATGACTGCTGTCCTATTTAATCTACCTCACAAATGACTGTTGGACCGTCAATTGCTTAAGTAGTTCAAGTGGTCTTCCAACTTCCCCTCTGGAATGACAATCGACTTACAGCAGCAACAACAGCAGCAGCAACAGCAGCAACAGCAGGCGTACCACTCAAGGATCCTACGGAGGAATCCCGGTTAGGAGAGGACTCCTCAGTCTTGACAGTGACATGGCCTGCAGTACTACTGACATTCCTGACTGAGGAGGAAGTTGACATTGAGGGAGTTGGGGGTGTGGCTTGCAGGAGCTTGGGTACAGGAGGAAGAAGGGATTTAGGTGTCAGTGGACTACTTACGCTCTTACCCAAAGTTTCTGAATTTGAAAGTGACTTCTGATGAATGTGCAGCAGATGACATATAAGGAAGGATATTCCTTGGTGGTTAACATCCTTACCCCTACTTATTACAAATTAACAGAGGCAACAGATGGCTTGACACCTGTTGTCCTGATTTGTGGAGAAATAATTTCACACTGAAGAGGTGGCTTTTTGGTACTTTGCCCAGGCATCACAATAGGCTTATTTGTCCCAAGGACAACAGGTGTCTACTCTGGTGCCAGACTTAAACAAACCACATCACCATCAGAATCCTCATCGTCAACTTCCTCCTCAGCACCAGCAACACCCATATCCTCATCCTGATGTACTTCAACAGTGACATCTTCAATTTGAATATCAGCAACTGGACTGTGGGTGCTCCTTCCAGCACTTGCAGGGGCGTGCAAATGGTGGAAGGAGCCACCTCTTCCTACCCAGTGTTGGGAAGGTCAGGCATCGCAACCGCCGACACAATTGGACTCTCCTTGGGGATTTGTGATACCATCTCAGAGCGCAGATCTTTTCTGTGCTCTTTCCAGCTTAACTCTTTAAATTATTCTAGCGGGAGGATGAGGGCTTTCATCATCATGTGAAGCTGAACTACTAGCCATGAATATAGGCCAGGGCATCAGCCATCCCTTGCCACTCCGTGTCATAAATTGCATATTGGCAAGTTTACGTTTCTCCTCAGATGATATAAATTTCTTTTTTTTTGTTCTTTTTACTGAACTTTGGTTTTTTGGATTTTACATGCCTTCTACTATCACATTGGGCATCGGTCTTGGCAGAAGACATTGATGGCATTTCATCGACTATGTCATGGTTAGTGGCTGCAGCTCAGCACTAGGAGGAAGTGGTTCTTCTTGATCTTTCCCTATTTTCTCCTAAAAATTTTTGTTCTCCATTATTTTTTGAGAGTTATAAGAGACAATATGCGTCACAGGAATGTGTCACAACTGAGGGCCTGAGCTGACGGGAGGCAGCCTCAGTTGTAGGGGCTGAGATGTAACGGAACCTGGGAGGTTGTATCAGACCCCTAGACATGTAAGTAACATGTAGAATAACTGCCCGAAGGCGTGACCACGACAACCAGGATAAAAGTCAATGATGTTTATTATGACAAACTCCGTAACACAGCAGCAGTAAAAGGAAACATAAAAGTCAACAGAGGATAAATACAATTCCTGGGTACTACAGGGTGGCAAGGGCCACAGGCACTGGTAGTGTGAGACAGTTCTTATAATCTTCTAGTTGGAAAGTCCTTACCAGGCCTGACTGTAGCAATGGAGAGAACCCAGGATTGTACCAGCCGGTGTTCCAGGAAAGGCTGGGCTGCTGAAGATAAAACGTCTGTTGTGGATACTGGCTGGAACCAGACTGTTGTTGATACGGAGTGGATACTGGCTGGGACCAGTTAAATAATAAACGAACTTGAGAGCGATGAAATAATAATGAAGTTTGGAGTTTGAGAGCGGTGAAATAATAATACCGATGGAGAGTGGTAAACTGCAGAAAAGGACACCGGCCCTTTAAGAGAAGCTGTACACTGCTGGAAGCTGGGCTGGAAGCAGGTGATTGTTTGAGAGCGGTGAAATAATAATACCGGTGGAGAGTGGTAAACTGCAGAAAGGACACCGGCCCTTTAAGAGAAGCTGTACACTGCTGGAAGCTGGGCTGGAAGCAGGTGATTGTTGTAGCTGGAAACAGGTGAGTCCAGAATGGATCGGAGAGTCAGGCTACACCGCAGATGGAATGCTGGTGCGGGTCTCTGTAGCAGAAGTCTGGAGACAGGAGCTGGAACCTGGAAGACAACCACAGGAGAGAGACAAACTGGAACTAGGTTAGACAACCAAAGCACTGACGCCTTCCTTGCTCAGGCACAGCTTACTTATACCTGCAGCAAGGAAGGGGTTGGCTAGGCAATTATGCAAATCAACAATACAGACAGCAGATTGGTGGAAATGATCAGATGACAAAATCCAAGATGGCTGCGCCCATGCAGGCACTTGGAGGGAAGTTTGGTTTGTAATCCATGTGAGAATTGAAACAGTAATGGCGACGCCGGCCACAGGAGACAGGAGACGCCAGACTGACAAGCGCACATTTAACCACGCGGGCACAGTGGAGGCCGCGGCTGATGAAATCACCACTCTGGCATTCTGCATGTGGAAACTCAGGAACAGCGGGATCCGGTCCTGGAACGCTGAGCCAGCCTTAGGAGGCATCTGAAGGGTAAGTAATGGCGTCCAGATACCCGGATCGTGACAGCACCCCCCCCTTTAGGAGTGGCCCCAGGACACTTCTTAGGCTTTAAAGGAAACTTTGCGTGGAAATTTCGGACCAAGGCAGGAGCATGGACGTCTGAGGCATTGGTCTAAGAGCGTTCTTCTGGACCATAGCCCTTCCAGTCAATGAGGTATTGTAACTGACCGTAACGGAAACGTGAGTCCAAAATCTTGGCCACCTCGTACTCGACTCCCCGTTGAGTCTGAACTTTGGGAGCTGGAGGAAGTGCGGAATGAAACCGATTCAGGATCAGCGGTTTCAACAAAGAAACATGAAATGTCCTGGGTATTTTCAAGAAGCATGGTAACTGTAACCTGTAGGCAACAGGATTGATGACTTGTTCAATCTTGAAGGGTCCGATGTAGCGAGGTGCAAATTTCATGCTGGGAACTCTCAACCTCAAATTCTTCGTGGACAGCCACACACGATCACCCACCTTGAGAGCAGGAACCGCTCTACGCTTCCTATCGGCAAACTTCTTATACTTGAATGAGGCTTTAAGCAGGGCTGCGCGGACGTTCCTCCAGTTATTTGAAAACTGACGCAAGGTGACATCCACTGCTGGAACAGAAGTTGCGGGAAGCGGTTGGAATTCTGGGACTTTAGGGTGGAATCCATAATTAATGAAGAATGGTGTAGAAGAAGATGAGGAATGGTATTGATTGTTGTGGCTGAACTCGGCCCAAGGAAGGAGTTGAACCCAGTCATCTTGAGAGGAAGACACATATATACGGAGGAAGGCCTCCAAGTCCTGATTCACCCTCTCGGTTTGACCATTGGTCTGAGGATGGTAAGCCGTGGAAAACTTTAACTTGACTTGGAGGGCTTGACACAAACTTCGCCAAAATTTGGCTACAAATTGTACTCCACGATCCGAGATGATCTCTTCAGGAAGACCGTGAAGTCGGAAGATCTCTTGTATAAACACTTGAGCCAACTTGGAAGCTGACGGAAGACCGGTGAGAGGGATGAAATGTGCCATCTTGGTGAACCGGTCAACTACCACCCAGATGGTATTAAACTTGTTGCAGATAGGTAGATCGGAAACAAAGTCCATCGACAAATGGGTCCAAGGTCGACGGGGAACAGATAATGGAACCAGTTGCCCCGCAGGCGACTGGCGGGAGACTTTGTGTTGGGCACACTTTGGGCAGGAGGCAATAAATTCCATAACGTCCTTCTTCAGAGTTGGCCACCAGTAGGACCTATAAATAAATTCAAGGGTTTTCTGAATGCCTGTATGTCCAGCAAAACGGGAAGCATGGGCCCAATGCATGAGCTTCTTCCTTAGAACTGGCTTAACAAAACTTTTTCCTGGTGGAGGCATAGAGTCCATCCCTACCGTGGAGAATGCCAACGGATTAATAATAGGATGCTTGTCTGCAGACTCGGACTCATTTTCTTGCTCCCATGAGCGGGAAAGGGCATCGGCCTTACGATTCTGAGAACCCGGACAGAACTGGAGTTTAAAGTCAAACCTGGAGAAGAAAAGTGCCCATCTGGCCTGACGAGGATTCAGACATTGTGCGCCTTTGAGATATAAAAGATTTTTGTGGTCGGTAAGTATGGTGATTGAGTGGGAAGCTCCCTCCAACAGGTATCTCCACTCCTCCAGAGCGAGCTTGATGGCTAGCAACTCCTGATCGCCAATGGCATAGTTGCGATCAGCTGGGGAGAACTTCCGGGAGAAGAAACTGCAAGGATTTAGATGTCCATCTTTGGCCCTCTGGGATAACACTGCTCCTACTCCAACGGAGGAGGCATCTACCTCTAAGATAAAAGGAGAGTCGGTGTCGGGCTGTTTCAGAACTGGTGCAGAGATGAACCGTTGCTTCAGAAGGTGAAAGGCCTGTGTAGCTTCCTCGGACCACTTGGACGGATTAGCACCTTTCTTGGTTAATGCAGTGATAGGCGCCACAATGGTGGAAAAGTCTCGTATAAATTTTCTATAATAATTGGCGAACCCTAAGAACCTCTGGACCCCTTTGAGGCTTAAGGGTATAGGCCAATTCTGGATTGCTTGGAGTTTCTCAGGATCCATCTCTAGTCCGGAACCGGACACAATGTAACCTAGAAACGGAATGGTTTTAACTTCAAACACACACTTCTCCAATTTACAATAGAGGTGATTGACACGGAGACGGGAAAGAACCTCTTTTACCCAGAAACGATGATCTTCGAGATTATTAGCAAAGATGAGGATGTCGTCTAGATAAACCACGACATGGCGGTACAAGATGTCCCTGAAAATCTCATTCACGAAGTGCTGGAAGACTGCTGGAGCGTTGCTCAATCCGAAGGGCATGACGAGGTACTCATAATGTCCGTCACGGGTGTTAAAGGCGGTCTTCCACTCGTCACCTTCACGGATTCGGATGAGATTGTAGGCACCCCTCAAGTCCAGCTTTGTGAAAATGGTTGCACCACTAACTCTATCAAAGAGCTCGGTAATCAGGGGTAAAGGGTATCGGTTCTTGACGGTAATGTCGTTCAGACCTCTGTAGTCGATGCACGGACGCAGACCACCGTCTTTCTTCTTAACGAAGAAGAAGCCTGCGCCGGCTGGAGAAGAAGATGGTCGGATGAAACCCTTCGCCAGGTTCTCTTTGATGCACTCTTCCATGGAGTGTGTCTCAGGCAGAGACAACGGATAAGTTCGGCCTCGCGGTGGAACCTTCCCTGGAATGAGGTCGATTGGGCAGTCCCATTCTCTATGAGGAGGAAGGATATCAGCAGAGGCTTTACTGAACACGTCCGTGAAGTCTTGATATGGAGGAGGCGGAACATCAGATGACCTGGGGAAGGAAGAACAAACAGGAAGAACTTTGGCTAAACAAGTCTCAGCACAGGAGGGACCCCATGCCAGTATTTGCGTAGTCGTCCAGTCAATTGATGGGTTGTGGAGACGGAGCCATGGAAGGCCTAAAACCACTGGATGTGTGGCTCTTGGAATCACTAAAAAAGAAATATACTCAGAATGAAGAACTCCCACTCTCAGACGAACTGGAAGAGTCCTTAAGGAAATGACTGTGTCAAAAATCTTGCTGCCATCCACGGCAGTCAAAGAGATGGACGAGGACAGTCTCTCGGTGGGTAGGGACCACCGTTTAACATAAGCTTCGGTTATGAAATTCCCAGCTGCTCCGGAATCAAGGAGGGCAATGACGTTCCTGTAACGTTGAGCAATTTGGAGCGACACTGGGAGGTTACAGTCATGAGGAGATGGAGAGGAGATCATTACTCCTAGCCGGCCCTCTCCTTGGCGAGCTAGGATCTGGAGTTTCCCGGACGTTTGGGACAGGCATTGATAGTGTGCGACGGAGCTGCACAGTAGAGACAGAGAGACTCAGAGAGACGTCTTCGGCGCTCAGCGGGAGATAGACGGGAATGACTAATTTGCATAGGCTCATCCTTGGATGGAGATGGTTGACGAGGAGGAGGAGCAGAAGATTTAGGAGTAGATGATCTTCCTCGCTCGGTTGCTCTCTCTCTGAAACGTAGATCAACCTTCGTGCAAAGAGAAATTAGCTCATCCAACTTAGAGGGCAAGTCTCTGGTAGCTAACTCATCCTTGATGCGTTCTGATAAGCCATGCCAGAATGCAGCATACAGGGCCTCGTCGTTCCATGCCAGTTCGGATGCCAGGATTTTAAACTGTATAAGATACTGTCCCACAGTACGTGTTCCCTGGCGTAAATGGAGAATCTCAGATGAAGCAGATGTTATCCGGCCTGGCTCGTCGAAGATGCGCCTGAATGTAGCTACAAAGTCAGTATAGGAGGATAGCAGGGGATCAGACTTCTCCCATAAAGGTGATGCCCAGTCAAGGGCTGAGCCACTGAGAAGGGAGATGATATAGGCAATTTTGGTACGGTCACTGAAGAAATTGCCAGGTAGAAGCTCAAAGTGGATTTCACATTGATTGAGAAATCCCCTGCAGAACCTTGGAGATCCATCAAATTTTGCTGGCGTTGGAAGATGAAGATGTGGACTGGAAATGGGTAAGGTGGGTGGGGTTACAGCTGGTGTCACTGTAGTGGACGCACCGGACGTGCCAGGTCCACGGAGGGTCGTTTGAATCCCATCCAGCCGTGTAGAGAGATCCTGGAGACAGCGGATGATGTGGCCCTGTGCAGCCTCCTGATGTTCAAGTCGGGCTGCCAGTTCTTGCATCGGCCTGGTCGCTTGATCCTGGTCTCCGGCTGGATTCATTTGGTCAGTGCTTACTGTCACAACTGAGGGCCTGAGCTGACGGGAGGCAGCCTCAGTTGTAGGGGCTGAGATGTAACGGAACCTGGGAGGTTGTATCAGACCCCTAGACATGTAAGTAACATGTAGAATGACTGCCCGAAGGCGTGACCACGACAACCAGGATAAAAGTCAATGATGTTTATTATGACAAACTCCGTAACACAGCAGCAGTAAAAGGAAACATAAAAGTCAACAGAGGATAAATACAATTCCTGGGTACTACAGGGTGGCAAGGGCCACAGGCACTGGTAGTGTGAGACAGTTCTTATAATCTTCTAGTTGGAAAGTCCTTACCAGGCCTGACTGTAGCAATGGAGAGAACCCAGGATTGTACCAGCCGGTGTTCCAGGAAAGGCTGGGCTGCTGAAGATAAAACGTCTGCTGTGGATACTGGCTGGAACCAGACTGTTGTTGATACGGAGTGGATACTGGCTGGGACCAGTTAAATAATAAACGAACTTGAGAGCGATGAAATAATAATGAAGTTTGGAGTTTGAGAGCGGTGAAATAATAATACCGATGGAGAGTGGTAAACTGCAGAAAAGGACACCGGCCCTTTAAGAGAAGCTGTACACTGCTGGAAGCTGGGCTGGAAGCAGGTGATTGTTTGAGAGCGGTGAAATAATAATACCGGTGGAGAGTGGTAAACTGCAGAAAGGACACCGGCCCTTTAAGAGAAGCTGTACACTGCTGGAAGCTGGGCTGGAACCAGGTGATTGTTGTAGCTGGAAACAGGTGAGTCCAGAATGGATCGGAGAGTCAGGCTACACCGCAGATGGAATGCTGGTGCGGGTCTCTGTAGCAGAAGTCTGGAGACAGGAGCTGGAACCTGGAAGACAACCACAGGAGAGAGACAAACTGGAACTAGGTTAGACAACCAAAGCACTGACGCCTTCCTTGCTCAGGCACAGCTTACTTATACCTGCAGCAAGGAAGGGGTTGGCTAGGCAATTATGCAAATCAACAATACAGACAGCAGATTGGTGGAAATGATCAGATGACAAAATCCAAGATGGCTGCGCCCATGCAGACACTAGGAGGGAAGTTTGGTTTGTAATCCATGTGAGAATTGAAACAGTAATGGCGACGCCGGCCACAGGAGACAGGAGATGCCAGACTGACAAGCGCACATTTAACCACGCGGGCACAGCGGAGGCCGCGGCTGATGAAATCACCACTCTGGCATTCTGCATGTGGAAACTCAGGAACAGCGGGATCCGGTCCTGGAACGCTGAGCCAGCCTTAGGAGGCATCTGAAGGGTAAGTAATGGCGTCCAGATACCCGGATCGTGACAGAATGACTGGAATTACTGATGACACAAGACACTACCAATGGTCTGATACAGCCTAACAGGTTGTTATAATTGTTATACTGCAGCAGTGGATATATTGCAGCAGCGTATATCGCCACTGGAATTACTGATGACACAGGAAACTACCACTGCTCTGATGCAGCCCAACAGGTTTTTTATAAATAATTGTTATACTGCAGCAGTGGATATATAGCAGAAGCGTATATCGCCACTGAAATTACTGATGACACAGGACACTACCACTGCTCTGATGCAGCCCAACACGTTGTTATAAATAATTGTTATACTGCAGCAATGGATATATAGCAGCAGCGTATATCGCCACTGGAATTACTGATGACACAGGAAACTACCACTGCTCTGATGCAGCCCAACAGGTTTTTTTATAAATAATTGTTATACTGCAGCAGTGGATATATAGCAGAAGCGTATATCGCCACTGGAATTACTGATGACACAGGACACTACCACTGCTCTGATGCAGCCCAACACATTGTTATAAATAATTGTTATACTGCAGCAGTGGATATATAGCAGAAGCGTATATCGCCACTGGAATTACTGATGACACAGGACACTACCACTGCTCTGATGCAGCCCAACACATTGTTATAAATAATTGTTATACTGCAGCAGTGGATATATAGCAGAAGCGTATATCGGCACTGGAATTACTGATGACACAGGACTCTACCAGTGCTCTGATGCAGCCCAACAAGTTGTTAATAATAATATGATTGTAATTTGTTATACTGCAACAGTGGATATATATAGCAGAAGTGTATATCATCACTGGAATTACTGATGACACAGGACACACACTGCCACTGGTCTGATGCAGCCCAACAGGTTTTTAATAATAATATAATTGTAATTTGTTTTACTGCAGCAGTAGATATATATAGCAGAAGCATACATCATCATTGGAATTACTGATAACACAGGACACACACTACCACTGGTCTGATGCAGTCCAACAAGTTGTTAATAATAATATAATTGTAATTTGTTATAATACATCAGTAGATATACAATATAAAGCAGAAGCGTATAGCGTCACTGGAATTACTGATGACACAGGACACACACTACCACTGGTCTGATGCAGCCCAACAGGTTGTTAATAATAATATAATTGTAATTTGTTATAATACAGCAGTAGATATACTGTATATAGCAGAAGCGTATATCTTCACTGGAATTACTGATAACACAGGACACTACCACTGGTCTGATGCAGCCCAACAGGTTGTTAATAATAGTAATTGTAATTTGTCATGCTGCAGCAGTGGATATATATAGCAGCAGCATATATCGTCATTGGAATTACTGATGACACAGGACGCTGGATATATGGCAGCAGAGTTAACCAACACTGTGAACGGCTGAACTGATACAGCACAATACACTGACTAACATGTACTGGTGTGTACAACACAGCACTGCTTATACAGCTACACTGGATATATGGCAGCAGAGAACACCAACACTGTGACTGCCTGGACTGATGCAGCACAATACACTGAGTGTCTACACTGGACTGGTCTGCACAACACAGCACCACTTTACAGCTACACTGGCTATATTGCCTGGACTGAGCAGAAAAAACACTTGTTACCCCACTTTCCCACCCCAATAAACAGAGACTCAGCACATTTTCACTCTCTGAGACTGGAGTGAAAATGGGCGCAACATGCGGCTCCTTATATGGAATCCAAATCCCACGAGAATCAGACAGCAGGATGATGATGTTTTGCCGAGTTCGGGTATCCGAGTCAAGAGGGAAAATCCGAGCCTGGCTCGGATCCGGACTCAGAAGGCAAAGTTCAGGGGGTTCAGTTCTCTGAGAACCGAACCCGCTCATCTCTAGTATAAACACAAGTTCTAATTACAATATTGTAGCTGTTTTTATCAATTTTTAAAGAAATCCACATCCAAGACTGAAACACTTAAAGATGGGTTTGCCAAAACCAAAACACATAGATCTGTGCACATCTCTAGTTATTATTTTGTAATGGATTGCAATTCTTGTTTTGAAAATATGTGTGGAATGTACAGTAGATGGATATAAAAATAGAAATATTTATATAATTAATTATTCAGTTCTAGCAAAACAACAAAATAAAAAAAGCTTCACTTATTTTTAAAATTCATATGAAAAAACCTCCACTAATCATAAAAGAAAAAAACATTTTAGAGCATATTTATTAAGCATTAAGGAGGAATCAATATTGGTGGAATAAGGCATTCTATCTAATGTAGCATGTTTTGATTAAAAAACAATTTAAGAGTAAATTCACTTGGCAATCAAATTTGTTTACACCCTACCCTATATATATATATATATATATATATATAATCCCTTAGTGCGCTCTTAGTGAACACTACTGAAGGTCTTTTCTTTATATCAGTTATTCGGTTGTAAATTTGCCAAAATCAATCTTGTTATATTTCCAAAAAGTGGCAAGCTTCCACACAGAGTGGATACCTTGTCGATAGAGATCAATAAAAAGAAAAATAAATCTCTGTGGAGCGCACTTATTTTGTAAACTAATGTAATTAAATTAATTTTTACCAGATAATTTATAAAGAGAGGTTGACCTTACACATATAAACACCCGCATTAAAACATATGTCTTTTTATTATAAGAACAATATAATTTAAATTCACATTTGTATTAAAATTAATTAATAATAGACATTTCTTTTACATTGAAAATACAATTGTGTGATTCAACATTATTCATGTAAAGAAAATTAAGAAATAATGGAGCTTTCACCCAACGTGTTTCATCTTATAGCGACTTCTTCAGGGGTGTTTTTTAAAAGGCAGCTCTCTATTTTCAAAAATGCTGCATCATTCATAAAAGGTAAAGGATTTTAATTGAGCCAATTATTGTGCTAAGAATTGTTTATGAAATAGAATAGAAAAAGAGTCCCATAATATGACAACATTTAATGGGGTTCCTTATTCTTTATACTTGAGGTTGAAGATTCTCATAACATAACGATATTAAGAGGGGTTCTATATGATAGGTCACCTGGTAAAATATACTCTTCTCCCAAATGTGGATATATTAGTTATTTATCAAGCCTCGTTATATCTCTATTCCAGCATTTTTTCTAAATATCTGTAAATCCCAAAAGGAAGGATCCACTTATGGACTGGATGTGAATAATTCCCTTTTGTTTTCCAGCAAACGTCCTATAGGTCTGCATGCATAGGGATCCAAAACTGAAATTCAATTCTTAGCACAATAATAGGCTCAATTAAAATCCTTTACCTTTTATGAATGATGCAGCATTTTTCAAAATAAATAGAGAGCTGCCTTTTAAAAAACACCCGTGAAGAAGTCGCTATAAGATGAAATGCATTTTGTGAAAGCTCCTTTATTTCTTAATTTTCTTTACATGAATAATGTTGAATCACACAACTGTATTTTCACTGAAAAATAAATGTCTATTATTAAATCATTTAATACAAATGTGAATTTAAATTATATTGTTCTTATAATAAAAAGTCATGTGTTTTAATACGTTAGTTTATACGTGTAAGGTAATCCTATCTTTATAAATTATCTGGTAGAAATTAATTTAATTACATTAGTTTACAAAATAAGTGCGCTCCACAGATATTTGTTTATATATATATATATATATATATATTTTTTTTTTTTTTTCAAACAGATTGCTGCTGCACCTTGTGGTCTTTAAATAAATACGGTAATAAAATTGAGGTTTTAAGATGGAGCCACGCTCATTGAGTGTGACTACATTGCATGCAGGGGCATCCGATATGCCTGGATGTGCATACACCTAGGCACATTGTCGAGAGCAAAGGGACGCTACCATTCACTTTGATGTGACTGAGTGCCCAGAAGTCCACCTCACCGGGTGCACTCTAGTCGCAGATGAAGCTATGATTAGCATGGCTCCATCTGTATTATTTACACATTTCAGTTCCTTTAATAGAACTTTCCTCTGGAATACAAACATCCAAAACATGACTATCTTACAAGCTGTCACCAAAGTATTTGTATTGTGGCATTGCATACTAGGTTCTCTTGCTGTGCAACAGTAGTTTGAAATAGCAGGTTATGTTTCAAATGCTGACAATGGGGATGCCGGGGGTGAAAATCCTAACAGGTTAAGGTAAGTATACTTACTTTTCCCTAATGACCCCCTAGCCAGAGGCAAACGCAGGATTTCTAGAAGGGGTTTCCAAATGCAATCCACAATCTCCAACTCTGCGGAACATTGCAACAATTTCAGAAGTCTGGAGGAACAGTAGAAGAACCTAGTAACAACCCTGAACATTGATGCAAAATTGGTCTTTTTATACACTGGATACTGTATGGAGTAAAGGATTAATATCTAACACTATAGATGGTCTATAATATAGACTGGGTCAAACTTATAAATAATGTAAATAAGTGGTCAGGAAAAGGTTAAACATTCCATAATAAATAAATAAATACACAAACATAATGGAACCAGTACTGCACTTTCCAAGTACACAGTCTCCATCCTCATGGTAAGGCTCCTGTCTCCTCTTCTTGGTAGCTACTCTCAGGTCCAGTGCACTGATTTAGTGCTCAGATACACACACACACAGCAAAGTTGGTAAAAGAAGCTTCTACCACTGGGCATGTGCAGCTGCTCCGCTCTGTCCCTTACACTGCATGATGTGGGGACAGCTCTTATAATCATAATATATACCATTGCTATTGCTGGCATACTTTGAGCCACTTGCCAAGAGGAGAGGGGTTTACGAGCAACCATAACCCCCGCTGCGTTTGCTTATTCCCTTAACCCTATCATACCACAACCTAACCCTCCCACCCCACAGCTAAACCCTTCTTGTTGGTGTCTAAACCTAACTTTCCCTTCCCGCAGCCTAACCTTAACCATCCCTGGGGGTGTCTAACTCAACCCCCCCCCCTCCCCACAGCCTAACTGTAACCCTCCCTCCCTGTAACCTAACCCTAAACCTACACCCGCAGCCTAAACCTAAACCCCTCCCCTTGGCACCTTTGTGATTTAGGTGAGCTACTGTAGCTTAAACAAAAGTATATAAAAGTAGCAAAATGTAGATTGCATATAAACTCTGGAAATGTGTCCAAGTTCAAAGTCCAAACCTACACAATTAGGAGATTAATAAGTTCTTACTCTCTGAAGTAAATTTATTAAAGGGTTATTTTTTCTTTCTCTCTGGTTTGCACACAGTGATGAGTGAATTGTTTGTTAGCTCACATGTTTCACAGCCATTTATATTGAATATCACTCGGAGCACATTGGTGATAGCTCAAATACAGTAACCTCCAATGTGCTTTGTCTTCAAGTTAAGCTTCAGACATCACCCTTTATGAGATTTCATCAACATTTGTGTTGAAGGACTCTCTTACTCCATTATAGACAGCTAAAGCTTCCCCAACAAGTGTATACATATCGCCTAATGTGAAATTGGATCTCCTAAAGGGTGGTGGCTGAATCTTATCTTGAAGATAAAGTTTATGTGAGTCATATCAATATAAATGGCAGTGAAACATTTGGGCTGCTAACAAACAACTTCCTCACCACTGTGAGCAAACCAGAGGAGGAGAGAAAGAAAATAAAAATTTATTTTGGAAATTTGCTTGAGAGAGTAAATAATTAATAAACCCCTGATTGTGGTGGTTTGAACTTTGGCTAACATACATTTCCAGAGTGTTTATATGCAATCCACTTTAGTACCACTGTGATATACTTTTGATTATGCATTTTATTTTGGAGGTTGGTGAAGGTTTCCTTGTATCTACAGGCTGCAATTGTGGGAGAGAAACCAGACACAATACATTACGCAAACTGGCATAGTACTTTTTCTACATCTGTATATGTATTTTTTCAGTTTTTTATATACTTATATGGTGGTGGGTAAATTTTATCACTTTGTATATACAAGGCTGCTGTGATGGTGGTCGTGTGGGAGGTAAGGCAGGTGTTCATAACCTGGGCTTGTCTGTGCAGGCCCAAGTCATAGAGGCATCTGTGTACATGCCTCCTTGCTAAGCCATGTCCTTTCTATAGCACAGGGAACAATGACAGCGGCTCTGTATATAATAACAACATGTTTTTAAACAAACATTTTCAGTTTTGAAAAAGATAAAACTTTAGGTAATGTATTAGTATAAATGATCAGATTGAACATTATGACAGAATAAGGAATAAGAGGTTATATTTCTTCCCCTATCACTTACTGTACTTAACATTTAATGGTTATGGAAGTTAAGGTCAGAGGGACATAGAACTACTGTTCTGCAAAATTACAACTCAACCTAAAAGAATCATATTTTCATTATCAACTGTACTAGCCAGAGCTAAGGGTAAGTACTTCAGCAAACACAAAACAATATGTAAAACACCATTAAATGTAACTCAGTAGCTCCTGGGAAAGGTTCAGTACTTAGCATATCACTATCTAAGAGTAAACATTCCCATTTTAAACTCACCAGTTCTCCATTGTGATATTAGTTTTGGAACATACAGTCAGAGTGCCACTGAAACATGGCACTCATAAAGCTTGATGTACTTGTGCCTTTTACAAACAAAGCAACTCTCTTACAAGATATCCGTAGACTTCCAGGGCCATGTAGAGCTAATGCTGTGTTAGTCAGTGATCCACATGGATCATTAACATGCTGGATTCTGGGTGCTGAGACAAAGTCTAGTGTTGGTGCACATGTGTGTGACTAGGGATGGCCATCAGATGATGCACCATTGATAGTCTTCATCAATGTTGCCACCTGAACTTTACATCAGTAGCAAGAATGCATTACTATAAAACCATCAATGGAGTATTCTAACCTAAATGTAGAGGACCAATTAGGGAAGGAGATTGGGGCTAAGCAGCATGACAGGGGTGGAGATACACACTTGCACTATAATAAATATGCTGCATCTGCCATTTATGGCCTAGAAACATCAGACCTCAGCATTTAATGGTTATGGAAGTTGAGGTCAGAGAGTCATAGAACTACTGTTCTGCAAAAATACAACTCAACCTAAAAGAATCATATTTTCATTATCAACTGTACTAGTCTGAGCTAAGGGTAAATACTTCTGCAAACACAAAACATTATCTAAAACACCATTAAATTTAACTCAGTAGCTGCTGGGAAAGGTTCAGTACTTAGCAGATCACTAACTAAGAGTAAACATTCCCATTTAAAACTCACCAGTGCTCCATTGTGATGTTGGTTTTGGACCATACAGTCAGAGTGCCACTGAAACACGGCACTGATAATGATGTACAGATGGGTTCACGGTTATCTTGACTAGTTTTCTGCGCCTAGGCATAACATGACTTATTAGCATAAACCCTTCATCTATTGTTCTCAAATGCAATACAATACAGAGAAAAATACAGCAGGGGATTAAGTCATTACAGCAGGGGATTAAGTCCAACTGGTAAGTCTCAGACCTATCTGTAGTTGTGCCTTTCACAAACAAAGCAACTTTCTTACAAGATACCCATAGACTTCCAGGGCCATGTAGAGATAATGCTGTGTTAGTCAGTGATCCACACGGATCATTAACAGGCTGGATTCTCGGTGCTGAGCCAAAGTCTAGTGTTTGTGCACATGTGTGTTACTAGGGATGGCCCTCAGATGATGAACCATTCATAGTCTTCATCAATGTTGTCATCAGAACTTTACATCAGTAGCAAGAATGCATTACTATAAAACCATCAATGGAGTATTGTATCCTAAATGTAGAGGACCAATTATGAAAGGATATTGGGGCTAAGCAGCATGACAGGGGTGGAGATACACAATTGCACCATAATAAATAAATTGCCTCTGCCATTTATGGCCTAGAAACATCAGACCTCATCCATAAGTGACATAACCATTAACAACTGGTACCAATTATTTGATGGCTATAAACCATTGATGGTCAATTGCCATATCTAGATGTAAAACTTCTAATATTCAGCTATTAAATTATATGCTATTAAATCAGTACACAGGCAACTTATGAGAAAGCAAATAATTTATCATTGCAGGACACAATGCAACTGGATCACAGCCACACACAATGTTAACCTTCATGGGGTTGAGCAATTTCTTTGCTTCTTTGATGCATAAAATTCCCTAATCACTCGTATGGTGCATGTATCCTTTGATATGTACCCACAAAGCAGCAGTATGTTTTGTTATTATGTTAAACTTTTTGAAATGCTGTTTTAATTTTTTTAAAAGCCTCCTTAAAATCTTTATTCCTCAGGCTGTAAATGAATGGATTAAGCAGTGGTGTCCCTACAGTATAAAGCAGTGATAATGCCTTGCTGGTAGCCAATAATTGTCCTTTGGTTGCAACCATATACACAGAAAAGAGACTCCCATAAAATATACACACAACAGTCAGGTGGGAGCTGCAGGTGGAGAAGGCTTTCTGTCTCCCACTGATGGAGCGAATCTTTAGAATGGTGGTGATGATATACACGTAAGAAACAATGATCATTGTGAATGGACAGATGACAGCAATACTACCAAATAAACTTGCCTGGAGTTGTATAAGTGATGTATCTGAACAAGAGAGCTCTAGAACAGGAAAAAAATCACAGAAGAAATGGTCAATCACATTTGGTCCGCAAAAGTCTGAGCTTTGTAGAGATATAGCATCCATCAAAGCCATCAAGAAACTCAAAAACCAAGACACAATGACAGATTTGACACAAAATGCTTTGTTAATTATAGTGTTATAATGAAGTGGGTTACAGATAGCTAGATATCGGTCGTAAGACATTACCATGAAGATGAAACACTCTGAAGACTCAGTGTTGCCAAATACATAAAGCTGTGATATACAGACAGCAAGAGACATGGTGCCACCATCACGCAGGACAATATAAAGTAAGTAAGGGAGAATATCTGTGGCCATCAGAATGTCTAGTAAAGACACTTGTGTGATGAAGAAATACATTGGAGAGTGAAGAATGTTGCTAAATGAAACCAAGATAATGACAAGAACATTACCAATTATAGTAACCCAGTAAATGATGAGAAGAAATATAAACAATAGACTATTCAAGTTGTGAAGATTTTGAAATCCCAGCAGAATGACATAAGAGATATTTTGCTTGTGCATTATATGAACAGATCTGAAAGACAAGAATAAATCATCATACCTAGTAGTAATACATCATTTCATGCAAAATATAGTAATCAATGAGGTTTTGAATCATACTGTTTATTGATCACTACTTTTAATGTCTCTTGATACCAGGACAACATAGCAGGTAGTGCGCTAATAGTACAAGTGTTCATCTTACCTACATATCGTCTTTTCCAGCATGCTCAGGTATGCTGGTCACATTCATGTACCCTCTCTGCACTCATGACTGTTACAATAATAATGATTGATTCAAATTTGGGTAATATCTGATAGCTGAGCACCAAATTATTTTTCAGACATTTCAGATCTGTGCATAATTCTTTCAATTTCCTTTTATGAAAAGGCCAAGGATAGAATACGTGTTTCTGGTCAGTTAAACTCACGTGTTAGTAACTTGCAGATACAAGACAATGGATAGCACTGTTGGATAAGTGTTATTAAGAACTTAGTACAAGCTCTATAAGTACTGTGGTATTAATTATTATTATTAGTATTCATTATTATTAGTATTATTATTACATTTTATTTATAAGGCGCCACAAGTGTTTCACAGTGCCGTACAAAGGACAGCACAGGGAGACAAAACATAGCATTACAGTAAATTAATAACAGAAATAGAGTATAGGTGACAAGGAGCACCACACATTCTCAAGACATAATACAGCTAAGATGTAAGTAGTGAGTGAGTGATCACCGTACTACTAGGGGCTTGTGGCCATAGATGGAGATGAACCTTTACCAGCAGGAGAAAAAGTGGATAAAGATGGTCGTTGAGTAGGGGAGAGCTGTGAGTGATATGCGTCGAGATGAGGGCTTAAATTACAAGAGGAAAGAGGGACCTGCTCTGAAAAGCTAACAATCTAGTGGAAAGGGTCGACAGACGGATGACAAGAGGTGCAAGCAAGGGAGAGGTATCCTGATGGCAGTATGCAAGCAAAGCAGAGATTTTCACGGCATGAGGCAGGGGATAGTTGTTATTTTGTGACGGTCATGTGAAATCTGAACATGCAGTTCATATAGTACATAAGGTGAAATAACATGGGAACTTGGGAAGGTGGTGATTACTATGAATTACTTTCTACTTGTTGATACTTTTTTTTATATAATACACCCATTCTAGTCACTGCATTGTATCCATGTCTGTTCTTTGCGAATGAGACATGAAGCTTATAGTCACATATTTCAAATCTGACTGCTGTAGAATAACTATAAAATAATTTGAGAATGTTCAATGAATGAATAAAATATAGTACATGAGTTTTCTATATGAGAGTTTAATACTGTACCTAATGTACAAGAAAAAATATAAGTAATCACTTGGATTACAAAAAAGAGAATGATAAAGTTGATATAGGCTCTTCACAAGCATAGGAAAGTTGAAAAAATATATTTCCTGATTAAGTTGCGCTAATAAAGATGTTAACCTTGTAAAAAAAGAACTATTTATATTTAAAAATTCACCATCATGATCAAGAAACCACAGATAAATATGCAATAAATTAGACTAAAGAAAGGATAGTTATTGTGAAAACAATACTGTAGATGCAATTTAGCCAATTTATTTAACTGTGGTCCACATAAAAATTCAGTACATAACTGATATATATATATATATATATATATACAAACAAATATAGAAAACCACAGCACTCGCCACCCCAGAAGCGGGGTGCAGTATCTGCACTCACCACTCATAGGGTGGGGTGCATGCAGCCCATGGCCACCTACCCAAATATATACAAATAGAGAGTTCAGCACTCACCATAGCAAGCTCACTTGTCCTCACTACATCAATAAATAAATGATGGGGGTTTAGTTGGTGTATTGGCCAATGCACGGAAGCCTGCATACCGATTTTCAAGGTACCCCACCTTCATGCAGGTCCTACACTATCACAAAGCCTAAAGAATTAAAACCTGGCAACTGTATCAAATATAATATAACTGCAAATATGCCCACTAAGTTTAATGTATGCCTGCCACATATCTAGTGGCTTTTAAAAGGCATACTAGTCACCTGACACAGCCGATAAATACTAAGGAGCAGCTGACACAGGTTTAGAACAATTGAGATTACACAGGGGTGCATGAAAAGGCCTGTGACCATGGTTAATAAGAGTTAACCAAAGATTAACCCCATAATATACAAACAAATATAGAAAACCACAGCACTCGCCACCCCAGAAGAGGGGTGCAGTGTCTGCACTCACCACTCATAGGGTGGGGTGCATGCAGCCCATGGCCACCTACCCAAATACATACAAAATAGAGAATTCAGCACTCACCATAGCAAGCTCACTTGTCCTCACTACATCAATAAATAAAATCGGTATGCAGGCTTCCGTGCATTGGCCAATACACCAACTAAACCCCCATCATTTATTTATTGATGTAGTGAGTACAAGTGAGCTTGCTATGGTGAGTGCTGAATTCTCTATTTTGTATGTATTTGGGTAGGTGGCCATGGGCTGCATGCACCCCTCCCTATGAGTGGTGAGTGCAGACACTGCACCCCGCTTCTGGGGTGGCGAGTGCTGTGGTTTTCTATATTTGTTTGTATATTATGGGGTTAATCTTTGGTTAACTCTTATTAACCATGGTCACAGGCCTTTTCAAGCACCCCTGTGTAATCTTAATTGTTCTAAACCTGTGTCAGCTGCTCCTTAGTAATTTATCGGCTGTGTCAGGTGACTAGTATGCCTTTTAAAAGCCACTAGATATGTGGCAGGCATACATTAAACTTAGTGGGCATATTTGCAGTTATATTATATTTGATACAGTTGCCAGGTTTTAATTCTTTAGGCTTTGTGATAGTGTAGGACCTGCATGAAGGTGGGGTACCTTGAAAATCGGTATGCAGGCTTCCGTGCATTGGCCAATACACCAACTAAACCCCCATCATTTATTTATTGATGTAGTGAGGACAAGTGAGCTTGCTATGGTGAGTGCTGAATTCTCTATTTTGTGTATATATATATATATATATATATATATATATATATAATTAGTATTGCCCCTCCAGTGTGTATAATTTAATAAGCTACAAAAATGTGAAAGCCCTCACTCAATCACTTACTTACTGACTCATCACTAATTATCTTGCTTCCCGATATGTTAGGAAGCTGAAATGTAACATAGGTATTCTTCATATTGGAAATAGGAAAACTATGTAATTAGAATTATAATAAGCCTCCACTAATGGGATGAAAGGGGGGTTGACATAATTACATCATTACCGATGTGTGGTTTGCATTGCATTAGCTATAATGCCCTGTTACAATCCTGAGCACTCATGTTTTGTTATTGTTATAAATTACCTTTGCTTCAGTCTGTGGAACTACAGGTCACAGCAAGCTCCTGCATAATTGTCACCCAGTGCCTTTGCTCCTGCACTCAGCAACTGACTTCACAGGTGTCTGGATTCTGTAAATACAGCTCGTTACCTGAAAACTACTATTCAGCTTGTCAGCCTGCTCAGTCTGCACTGCAGCTGCATGTTATATCAATTACTGTGGGCCTGTCTGGTGCTCACAACTGATTGGTCCAGCCTGTTCTTTTAAGCCTCTCAATCCCAAGAGGCTTTGCCAGTTATAGCTACTCCATGTGGTGTTCTGCTCTCTGGTTCCTCTCTGGTCTCAGTTCGTCTGTCCAGTGGGTATTGCCTTGTTCCAGTACTGAATTCCAGCTTCAACATCTTGCTGACGACTTTAGTCTGCCGACTGCCGTTACCCTGTCTCCAAGTGTCTGTACCCCAGTCCGTCCATGTGCCGCTACCCCCTGTGTCACCCCTGGAGTGCCTGCTGCTGTTCCATCTCCACGGCCCCAGCGTACCATCTGGCCGTGTGCACCCTGCCACCTTCTCCAGTTCCTGTTTGTTCCTGTGTATCCCTGCGGTTGATCATATACAACACCTCTACCATAACTCTAGTCCAGTTCAGGTATCAATTGACCCAGACAGGGGGCCGCGACCTGCACGTCGGAAGCTGCAAAGCCCATATCCCCATGCGGGGTTCCCTGGTGAAAACCTTCCGGTGTGTTAGACTCCGCGCCTCTGTTCAGGGTAACATCAACCACTTGGTACTTGATCCTGAATTCCGGATTCTGCACCAGTTCCTGACAATGCCCAAATAGACAATTGGATAAAAATTTTGATTGCACCTCCAGTGTATATAGTATATACATTTATATATATATATATATATATATATATATATATATAGTTGAGTATCCCATATCCAAATATTCCAAAATACGGAATATTCCAAAATACGGAATTTTTTGAGTGAGACTGAGATAGTGAAACCTTTGTTTTCTGTGGCTTAATGTACTCAAACTTTGTTTAATTCACAAAAGAATTAAAAATATTGTATTAAAAGACCTTCAGGCTGTGTGTATAAGCTGTATATGAAACATAAATGAATTGTGCGTATGTATACACACATTGTTTAATGCACAAAGTTATTAAAAATATTGGCAAAAATGACCTTCAGGCTAAGTGTATATGGTGTACCTGAACCATAAATGCATTCTGTGCTTAGACTTAGGTCCCATCACCATGATATCTCATTATGGTATGCAATTATTCCAAAATAGGGAAAAATACAATATCCAAAATACCTCTGGTACCAAGCATTTTGGATATGGGATACTCAACCTGTTTAAACATATACAGTATATATATATATATATATATGTATATATATAGAACTTTGGAGAGGGCGGCACTCAGAGACTTGTCAAAATAAATTAAGTGAAGAAAAAGCCCGCAGGGCAACCTTTAATGTGACATTTCGGGGACTAGCCCCTTCCTCAGACAACAAGTGAGAACAACAAACAGTGTTTAAATACATACAGCAATTAAAACAAACTTACCACCCTCGCCAGTGTGCTCCCAGGCGTGCCCGGCCGCCATGCTGCAACGGCACTTCCGGTTGCGGGACCGCCGTCGCTCCGGAAGCGACATCACACACCCGGCCCGTTTACTATGGCTACACACTATAACAGAAAACGGGGCAACATAAGACGTGTATACACAAAACACGGCTGACAACAGTGCTGTGCAATAATGTGCATTACAGATACAATATATCCCTGTGCCAACATAGTTTAAGAAGCCATTTAAAAGTTAAACAGTGTTACACTCACATGCTCAGTTTGCTGAAATTCAACCACCACAAAATGGTTCTGGTTAAAACTACTAGATACAAAAATAAAGTGCTGATGTACACAACAAATTTAGTGCTTATGAGATGTTAAAATTCTTAGTATAAAAGACACTTTGTTAACCTTGTGCGGATAAGCCTATGAATTCCTTCACATTGTTGCCCTCTTGTGGTGAAAACTAGAAACAGTTGCATAAGCTGTTTTAGTTAGAAAGTGGTTAATTGCTTAAACAAAAGGAAGTACTCAATGGAATCAGATTACAGAAAATGTGACAGGCCAAGTGACTCATTAAGCCCCTCAGGAGATAAACAGTCCAACCTGAAAATCCATCGGGATTCCAGTTGTAACAGTTTTCTCCCTCGGTCCCCACCCCGGCGTGATGGAGGTATATGGTCTACAGCCTTATACCTCAAGCTTGCCAGATTATGTTTATATTGGACAAAATAGCGGGCTACCGGTTGCTCGCTTGTTCCTGTCAGTAAGGCATTTCTAATAGCCGACCGATGTTGGGTCAACCTCACTTTTAACTGGCACTCGGTCTTCCCGACATAATAAAGGCCGCGTTAGTGGCCATTTGATTTTGAAGCACTGCCCTGTGTAAGGATGCGGTATGGTATCACCTGTTAGTAAATAAGAACAGGTTGTACACCCCAAACATTTAAAACATCCGTTTTTTCTAGTGAGAAAATTTTGGGGTGTGGGTGGAGTTAGAAACCCTGTGACATCAGTCTTTACTAACAGATCTTTTTAATTCCTGCCTCGTGAGTGGCTGGGTCAAGTTGATTTTGGTAATACACTATAGACTGGTCCTGATGTTGACCTGCTCCTAACCTTGCTGCTTTTCACTTTAGAACACAACTATTTTATCTTTAATGGCGATTACTATAAACAGGTCACTGGGTGTGCGATGGGGTCCTCAGTGGCCCCGTCGTTCACAAATTGTTTTATGTGGGAGACAGAAAAAAGTATCTTTTTTGAGAAGTCGGATATTGCTAATGCATTATTTAGGTACCATCGTTATATAGATGATGTATTGATTCTGTGGCAGGATGATCTAGTAAAGTTAACGTTGATCATAGATAAACAAAATGCATCTAGCAGTCCAATTAAGTTCACCATGATGAGTAACACTAGCACAATCTGCTTTTTGGACATATGCATTCCGATTAGAGATCAACAAATCCACACCTCCTTGTATGCGAAGCCCGCAGACCGCACCACTATCCTTCATGCAGATAGCTGTCATCCCAAAACGACAATCAGAGGTCTCCCTTACTCACAATTTCTACGGGTATGCAGAAACAACAGAGACCAGGCCCAGGCCATGAGTCAACTAGATGTTATGGTCAAGAAATTCAGTAAAAGGGGCTATAGCGTGAAAGAATTACGCAGAGCCAGAGACAAAGCCATACATGTGTCGCAACAAGCTGCTCAAAATTTCCCTGAAAATAGCACTAGAAAGAAAAAACAGGAGGCGGTTACTTGGGTAAATGAATTTAATACGCAAAGTGCAAGAATCACAAAACAGGCTAAACAATTATGGCAGATGGTCAGCTCAGATCCAGATCTTAAATGCTTTCATAAAACCAGACTTAGACCCAGCCACTCACGAGGTAGGAATTTAAAAGATCTGTTAGTCAAGACTGATGTCACAGGGTTTCTAACTCCACCCACACCCCAAAATTTTCTCACTAGAAAAAACGGATGTTTTAAATGTCTGGGGTGTACAACCTGTTCTTATTTACTAACAGGTGATACCATACCCAATCCTTACACAGGGCAGCGCTTCAAAATCAAATGGCCACTAACGTGCACCAGTCGTTTTGTAGTTTACATACTGGTATGTCCTTGCGGCCTTCATTATGTCAGGAAGAGCGAGTGCCAGTTAAAAGTCAGGTTGACCCAACATCGGTCGGCTATTAGAAATGCCTTACTGACAGGAACAAGCGAGCAACCGGTAGCCCGCTATTTTGTCCAATATAAACATAATCTGGCAAGCTTGAGGTATAAGGCTGTAGACCATATACCTCCATCACGCCGGGGTGGGGACCGAGGGAGAAAACTGTTACAACTGGAATCCTGATGGATTTTCAGGTTGGACTGTTTATCTCCTAAGGGGCTTAATGAGTCACTTGGCCTGTCACATTTTTTGTAATCTGATTCCATTGAGTACTTCCTTTTGTTTAAGCAATTAACCACTTTCTAACTAAAACAGCTTATGCAACTGTTTCTAGTTTTCACCACAAGAGGGCAACAATGTGAAGGAATTCATAGGCTTATCCGCACAAGGTTAACAAAGTGTCCTTTATACTAAGAATTTTAACATCTCATAAGCACTAAATTTGTTGTGTACATCAGCACTTTATTTTTGTATCTAGTAGTTTTAACCAGAACCATTTCGTGGTGGTTGAATTTCAGCAAACTGAGCATGTGAGTGTAACACTGTTTAACTTTTAAATGGCTTCTTAAACTATGTTGGCACAGGAATATATTGTATCTGTAATGCACATTATTGCACAGCACTGTTGTCAGCCGTGTTTTGTGTATACACGTCTTATGTTGCCCCGTTTTCTGTTATAGTGTGTTGCCATGATAACCGGGCCGGGCGTGTGACGTTGCTTCCGGCGCGACGGGGGTCCCGCAACCAGAAGTGCCGCTGCAGCACGGCGGCCGGGCACGCATGGTAGCACACTGGCGAGGGTGGTACGTTTGTTTTAATTGCTGTATGTATTTAAACACTGTTTGTTGTTCACACTTGTTGTCTGAGGAAGGGGCTAATCCCCGAAATGTCACATTAAAGGTTGCCCTGCGGGGTTTTTCTTCACTTAAACTATTTTGCCAAGTCTCTGAGTGCCGCCTTCTCCAAAGTTCTATATGCTAACAGAGGTGACAAGCCCTGAAGGGAAGGCACCGGAGCAGTACTGGCGTCAGTCTGGAGTGCCGGGGTCCAATTGCTGACTATATATATAATTTTCTTTGTATTTTAAGGAAAACAATAATAAAAGTAAAGTTTTTCTTAACTTCATTCAACTTAAGACCATACCAAAGGATCTTCTTTTCTCCCATACTACTTTAACATGTGTCAGTTATATTCATATGTTTGGTGACTGTCTTATCTTTTAAAATCCAGTGTGCAGTTGGGCTTTAAGCCAGTTAACATACAGTCTCAATTCTGATGTGATAGCAGTTATCATTTTTTTAATTCTGAGCGATAGAGTAGCAACTTGCAGAAAAATGGGGTCCCTTGATGGGGACTGCAAGCTTAAATGTATTGATCAATATATGAACTAAAACCCTATTGTTTGTTATGGTGAATTTTAATTATATACTGTACATACTGTTTATACAGCACTAATCTGGAGCACAATATTACATATATATAACTTCAAGCAATTTGTTGTTTTTCTTTCTAAGATTATACTTAAGAAGCAAAACATGTTTAGGGTGTATGTCCCAGACTTGTACTCTACTAAAAGAAGGAAAGCTTTAAAATGCATAAATGGTTAAGTAAATTGACAGAGAATTTGGGCAGATGGGTGTCAGGTGTTTCTGTTTAGTAATCACCAGACAATAACACCCTTCCTACAAAAATGTTATAAAGTCGTAAGATGGAAAATGTTTAATTAACAAATATCACACATCTTGTAATGAATAAGTGTGTCCTACTACTGTATGATGTGATAATTTGTGTTCTTTTTATAATGCTATGACCTTGCACTACCATATTAGTCCTACTCATTGTATGTGCTTCATTCAAGCTAGTTACAAAATATATTTTAATGGTCAACTTTTGTAATAAATCTCTATATTCCTAAAATTTTCTGTTTTGGTATGGTGAATAAATATCAAAACATTGGTGGTGGTAAAAAAAATACACATATTGTACTGTATTTGCTTTTAGCTGCTGCAATTTCAATAAAACAAAAAAAATATATATTTTTTTTGCCCATTTTGTATACATTGTCATGTGAAGAAACATTAACAAATAAATCTATATATATATATATATATATATATATATATATATTTATTATTTTTTAAATAAAAAAAACAGCAACGAGGTTAAATCTCTATGTTTAATGTGTACACTCAAAAAATGCATTGGAAACATTTCAACTTACTGAATTGTCCTCCTCAATTAGGAAAAACTAAGTCCCAATATGCAAAAATGAACAAATTCGGTATATTTAGTAAAACATTTTAAACCATAATTAAAGTCCACCTGTTGACATTATGTTTCTGGATAAATAGGCTGGACTTTTCAAATAATAATAGCAAACGAAATTTAAAGGAAGCACTGGCAAAAATATAAGATTACTATACTTTATAAGCACATTCTTTTATAAATACAATTATTTCAAAATGGAGTTTTGCAATAAAAAATAAAAAAACAGAGCAGCAAAAATGGAGCACTAAATAAAATAGAGCCTCAATACATTGTTGCTATCCTTTTCAAGAAAATAAAGAAAAACTGAAAGGAACTACTGTAGGGAATTTTATAAAAAAAATTGAATACAAACAAAAATAAAACTTTTAATGCTACTATTACCTTAGAAAAATATATTTAACCATTTAATATGTTCAGGATTTTTTTTAAACAAGGATTTAAAAATTATATGTTCACATACAATGTATAAGCCTCTCTGAAACAAGAGTAGATTAGAAGTAGTTTTTTTTTCCAAATGATAAAAGCAAAAAACATACTGATTAATCAATTATTTGCTAACTTTAAAGGCTTTTAGGCATTTTCATCAGGAAATGAAGGCTTACTGGCACAAAAAAATTGCAAGAAATATATGTAAATAGACATTACACCGATATCAATCTAAAATAACTGAGTATTAAAATTTTAAACATTATTTATTACATTCTTAATATAACTCAATACATTTACTTGAATTCATGGGCTGTGTATGCTTTCCATGGCAAGATTTGGAGCAGCTCCCACAATTTTGGTCAACGCAATAGTTGTAGAATATGTATGACAAATGTTTACTTTCAAAATGACTATAAAACCCCTATACCACACTGAAATGAAAATTAAAAAATATCATTCAATCTACTGTATCTAATCAAATTAAGCAAAGCAAAGCAAAGTAATCTGACATTGAAAATAATTGTTGTCCACTAATTCAGGATTTAATCACTCACCTGGATAAATACTAACACCACACTTCTCACCTTTATCCTCCTGTATAGCAGTGTGAGAATAAAGAAAAAGCCACATGAAGCTTGGTTTATAAACCTTTGTTTCAACATTCTCTTAACATTGTCATACTGTAGGTACAGTATCTCAATCTTTGGAGACCACAGTAAAGATCTCTTGTGTACTATAAGTAATCTTTAGAGGCGACAATGATTAGATACATATTTTTGGCTTTTGCACAATGTTCTAGTAAAAATAAAATCTTAGCTGCAGAGGACATATTATTAATAAAGAATAAAATGTTATAAAATTTGTATTATTTCTACTAAAAATTAAATGACTATCAATTATGACATAGATTTATGATGTATATATCTTTTTAAATTGTAAAACTTTTCTCTCAGTTCACCCAACTCTACTTAACACCGATAACATATGGACAAGATTCACAACAACTTTCACTTACCATATAGTCAAACTCTATCATGTCTTAAGTAAAATGATATGAAGCAAAATTCAGATTTTGAAATTATTTTGAGTTTCAGTTTGGCATTACAGGGTTCGGATAGAGAGTTTGCAATTTGTAGGCTGATTTTTTATTTTTTTAAAGAAAAGAATCAATCTGAATTTAGGGATCTACATATAAGATAGTCATACAGTTGTTATTCATATACTGTATAGCTAGAATTTCTCATACCAAAGACCTTTTAATAGTGGATCCAAATTATATATGAAATATAGAAAGAAGCATATAGTATAATACCTCCAGAGTAACAAGGTGCAGAATGGAATATACTGTAGGTGACTTTAAAAATAATACTATAGCATCCAGTCAATCAATACAAATGGTTGAAATCCATGTGAGATGCCAGTACACTCATATTACTAATGAACTAATCAGAATGCTGACAAAGTTGGGAAAACTGTCATCGACTTTTGTCAGTCTATAGGTCGCGCTGACTCTAAAGTCCTTACATGATGTTCAGAACAGTAAAAAAACGTACTTAAAATGTGGCCTTTCCTCAATCATTTTCATTGTTTATTATACATATAGAAAAAAACACTTACTGTAATAGTATGTACATTATCAAAATATTTGTTTAGAAGTTTAGTAAAATGTATAAATCCAACACAGCATGGCACTTGCCATATCTTATAACAGATGATACTCAGCATTATAAGCTGGTCTGGTGTATGTTTAGATAACAGAGACTTGGACCTATGACTCACTGTACACAGCCAATGGAGGCAATGATAGAGATCAGCCTTGCTAGCCTACAATGTTTAAAATTACTACTTCATCATTGTGATATAGGGCTGTGGCTTGACTGTACTTTTATACCTCAGCATACTAATGAATCTTTTGTATATTTAAAGAAATTAACTGGAATGCCAAGTATTCTTCATAAGTCACTAGCCAGTGTGATGTATGTTGTTTCTAGTTGGATTGTTAAAAGTACATTTTCTTGTTAACTAAGGCAGGGAATGTTAAATGATTTATTTTGTGTAATCCATCGATATTCTTTCATGTTATGAAAGAATATCACGTCACATTATGGAAAATAAGGAAACAGTTACATACTTATGATACAACCACTGAAAACTCCTACATCTTGAAGCTTTGGGTTGCTTAAGTTTTAAACCTACAGTATGTATCCATCTCATTTCTCTATGAGCCAGTTTCATGGTGGCATCTCTGTGTCTACAAAAACGGTCACACTTAATCATTACAAGGAAATGAAGACCCCTTCAATTTTCTGTAAATCAGAAAACTTTCAACACATATTATCTGTGAACTTCCCAAAATCCACAAAAGGTGGTCCCAACATTTAACTTCGATTTCAACTACCGTATGACAAGAAAGGAAATTGTCAAAATGCTTGACTGCTTGAGACCATTGAAACATTGACAATGGCCTTCCTTTGTAGACAGCTAGATTTGTTTTGGGAGGATGATGCTACAGCCATCTTAGTTGGAGCAATTTTGTCTCAATGAGCTTCTTCTGGGTAACATCACACTTGTGGATTGTTCTTATGAAAGGCCCAACCTGTAAAGAATAACTCTTTTGGTGGTGGTGAACATCTCACTGTCAAACTGACACTGAATGTATTATCAATGGATATGTTTCAGTTGTTAGATGTTGGAAAACTTGATTTGGACAATAGTTCACCATTTTTCATTGTTGATGACTTCCAGAAATTATGTGAAAAAGTACTCTGCTTTCTGATAATATTTTTTTTATAATAATAATAATAATAATAAAAACAGAGTAGTTGACAATTAAGAAAAATTTAATTAAATTATATGGATGCATGTAAATGACTATAAGTTCTGGTAAAGGAGTAGGGAGGGAATGTTAATAGTTCTTGGTAACAGTCTGATAGGGGAAGGTCAATCATTTTTTTCTATACTGTACAGTATATTTTATGCAATCTTAACTTCTGATTTCCCAATAGCATAAATAGCAACTTGATCCTTGTAGTTTTTGGTCAGTTTTGTGTCCATATGCAATAATATAGGAATATTGTGAAAACAGTGGTGTAATGAAGGAAGTTCATTGTTTATAGTGTAGTATAACTGAACACATCAGTGCACATATGCTTGACTTAAATAACTCTGGGTTCTAAGCATTTCAGGGCTAGTTAGATTCTTGCTCCATGGTGCCACACATTGGGGTCTTGTTTTCCTCCTGGTAGTTACCGAAGTGGAGCATGGATGCTGCCATCTTGGATATACAATACTCACATGGCAGCATCAGCCAACTGGATCCTGCTCTCATGCTCACATGACACAAATGGCCAATAGGCACTAGGAGATTCCCATTTAAGCACTCTGGTGATATGCTCATTGCCAGGACACCATATTTCTCCTATAACTCATTATCCCTCTCAGTTATGAGGCAGCTTTTAGCTTCCACTCTAAGCTCTTGAACCTTTACTGACAAGTGTATTCTGCTTCTTATTCAGTGTACATTCATCCCAGATATATACCAGCAGGGTTGTTCTGCTTTTCACACCAATTCCAGTAAGAGTCCTACTACATGCAGATGCCTCTATCTACATCCTGTTTTCAGTTGTGGACAACACTAAAGTGTCAACATTTCCTGCAGGCTACTACAAGTACAGTAGTTGTTATTCCAGCTGAAGCCTGTCTCTGCCACACTACAGTTCTGAGATCGCCATTGTCCATAAACCATACCCATAATATACTGACAATATCTGTACTCAGTCTTCACTCTGGTTATCCTACTGTATATCCATATTTGTTCTTTCAGAATAATCAATACATCTACTAGTTGCACCCGTACATATGAGTAGTTTAATAAATGTTTTATTTTACTTTGTCTGCTCTTGTAATAATAAAGCTATAATCAGGAGTCCCAAATTAAATTTAGAAAGCACACTGATATGGATTGGGCAGTGTACAAACACTAAGTGTGGATACTATAAAAATGTTACTATAGCTAATTGATTGGAGAGACAAGAAGCCATCAGGATCAGTTTCATATCTACACATATGGACTTGATTCAAATATCTCCAAACAGACAACCCTCACTTCTGACATCTATGAGGTCTAGCTCTCCGCCATAGTCATCCATGCTTTACCCTTCCATGCCCGCCATGTATAATAAGAACCCTAACACCTGCAAAGATTTTTCAAGCAATGTAGCATTCACTTTGAGTCACAGCCTGGAAACATCCCTAGAGCAAGAACCAAAATTGGCTAGATAATATTTTTACTATCTGCTTAGCTTTGGCATAGGCATCTATAGTAACAACTTCCTGACTACTTTTCACAGAAACGTTGACAATCCTAGAAGGAACACTTCAGCAGAATCTGAACGTTTGTTACTATACCAATGCTCGCACTTTGTGGAGCAAAATGTAGTGCAATTCAGAACTTTGTCCTCTGAACTTTTGTGGAATAATGAAGCACTGGTCACCATCGTATGACAAGGTCTATCAGATCTTATAAAGCTAGCTGTATGATGCAAACTTGACAAAGTAATTCCACTCTGTATCTGTGTGGTTGTCCATTTCAGAACTCAAGAAAGCGGTAGAGTTCAGTGATCTAGGTTTCATCTGAGTCTACAGTACATGCCCATCCTTAGTCATCCAGGTCAGAAGATGGCATGTAATTGTTCATTCCTGTCTCATCCTAGAACAATGCAAAATATGCTCCTAATAGAAATTATTCCTATATTTTGCTGATCCTGGGCATATGCTTGAGGCAGGACAAAATCTAGGCAAACTATAATATAGGATAACACAATATACGCAAAAAAGCTGGGAAACACCCACTCCTATCTGTCAGTGAGGTCAATTTAGGAATATCTTCACATTCACCACCAAATTCACTCCATGATACTTTTGCTACCTTGAAGCATCCTTGAGATTCGGTAAACCTTCTAGTTCTCCTAGACTCAGGAGCCACCTGAAATTTCATGACGACAGATTTGGCTAAAGAATTGGCCATTATGTATAACTGTTGCTGTACTTCCACTCCCATGTTCCTCATAGCAGCCAATGGCAGTTTTACCTCTGGAGGTACTATCATTCAACAGACTGTCCCTGGAACATTTATGGTGGGTGTACTCTATTTTTAGACTTTGTCTTTTTCATTATTCTTAGATCTCTATCCACTAGTGCTCATATTTTCATGGTTTCAAAAATACATACCACATATTGACTGGACAATCACTCAAGTTTTGCTTAGGGGATCTGCTTGTTTAGGAAATTTTGTCTACACTGCTTCCTTTCAGAATGTACCACCACAGCTTCTGAAACTTCAGCTATTCCAATTCTGTGTAGAAAATACATGTATGTGTTCAATATACAGGTACCATACTGTAGACTTTACCAACACATGGGTCTAGGACTGTCCCATCAATATTATTTAAGGGAAGACTCCATCCAAAGGAAAAGTTTACCCTTTCTCCATACAAGCAACAACTGCTTTCACTAATTTCTACATTCACCTCCACTTAGACTGCTGTATCACACTGTAACCAAACTCTGGAATCGACACTCGATGAAGTGGCTCCAACTACCCATCACACACCATGTAGACTTAGATATCAACTGTGCCACTCTCAATTCACAAGACACCTACAAAAACTCTCACGTAAAGTAGAACAACAGTAAATCTCATAGTCCAAATGACTTCCTCACATATACAGTAAGACCATTAACCACTAATACCATAATGTTTTGGACACTGCCAAACAAACATGCAGTACTTACAATCTCTAATCTCTGCTGAAATCTCTTACCCAAAGTAACATTTTAATACATTTAAATGACTTCTTTTCCCTCCCTCGCCAATCCAACCAGCTACTATCAGTGCACAAGTTCTTGTTTTCAGCCAGTGACCTGCTCAATCCCCTTCCTGAACCATGTTACAGCTTCTCATCATTTGATCCCACAAAAGAAGATAACATTTCTGCTTACTCTACTACCTCCCTCCTTTATCCTATACCCTCACAAAAAAGTAAAGCTCTGTCTCCTGTGCTCATCCCAACTTTAACTAAAATCTGTAATCTCTTTCTGTTTACTGGTATCTTTCCATCACTGTTTAAACATGCGGTAATTACTCCCATTCTGAAAAAAAAATTCTGACACTAACTCTCTCTGAAATTACCATCCCATTCCTGAGCTCCCATACCCCTCCAAGCTACTTTAGAAACTTGCCTACACTCGCCTCACACACTTTCTTAACTCCCACAGCTTACTGAACCCACTTCTGTCAGGATTTCGTGCCCAACAATCCACTGAGACAGCTCTGACTAAAGTAGTGAATGATTTGTTCACTGCTAAATCTAAAGGCCATTACTCGCTACTTATTCTCCTTGATTCCACTGCTGCTTTTGACACTGTTGACCACAAACACTGTAACTCCAGGTATCTCTGTTGTTTGCACCCTGGATGATCTACTGTACAATGGTTCTCATAAGAGGCTGACTGTAGAGCCTTAGGATCTCTAACAATTATAATTTGGGCAAGATAGCAGAAGTCCTTATTGCAGGTGTCCCTGGTTGCTTTGGAATAAAAATCCAAAAATCATCTAATAGTGTTTAAAACTTCAGTAATAACATAAGTGCATCACATCTACAAAAAACCTGATCTCTCTGAAGAGCCCAAGTATGGTGGCTTACAGAAAAAAACTGTGGCCCTCATTCCGAGTTGATCGGTCGCAAGGCGAATTTAGCAGAGTTACACACGCTAAGCCGCCGCCTACTGGGAGTGAATCTTAGCTTCTTAAAATTGCGACCGATGTATTCGCAATATTGCGATTACTAACTACTTAGCAGTTTCAGAGTAGCTCCAGACTTACTCTGCCTGTGCGATCAGTTCAATGCTTGTCGTTCCTGGTTGACGTCACAAACACACCCAGCGTTCGCCCAGGCACTCCCACCGTTTCTCCAGCCACTCCTGCGTTTTTTCCGGAAACGGTAGCGTTTTCAGCCACACGCCCCTGAAACGCCGTGTTTCCGCCCAGTAACACCCATTTCCTGTCAATCACATTACGATCGCCGGAGCGAAGAAAAAGCCGTGAGTAAAAATACTTTCTTCATAGTAAAGTTACTTGGCGCAGTCGCAGTGCGAACTTTGCGCATGCGTACTAAGCGGATTTTCACTGCGATGCGATGAAAAAGAACGAGCGAACAACTCAGAATGAGGGCCTGTATTTCCATTCTGGTGTTGGGCATCACTAACAGTAGTAAATATCTGCAGAAAAATACAGACAAAGGGGCTAATTTGGTTAGGATAGCAAATTCTGCTAATCCTTTGGATCGCATGCTGGGGGCCACCCATTACTGGCATGATGACCGGAGCCTCCCCCAGTTCAACAAGCAGAAATTGTGAAGTGTTCACAATTTCTGCTTGTTAGCAAAAACTGTGGGAGCCTCCTCCCGTTGCAGCTTAGCTGCGGCTGCAGGAGACTCACCACCAGTTTCCTGAATGTGTGTGATGTCACAAAGCCGCTGAAATCATGCCCACGACATCCCCATTAGTCCGCCTCCATCCACCATTAACACCATCCCCGCAATGCTCCATCTCCTCCCTAGAAGCGGAGCCTTGCCCACCCCCCTCCCCGCACCGGGACCACCTCTGCCTGATTGACAGGCAGAGGTGAACACTTTTTCTGTGCCCCACCCCGCAGAAAGTGCGGGCGCATGCACAGGATAGGTGCTGAGCTTGCACATGCAGGGCCATCGTAAAAATTCCAGTTGGATAGCGATTTATGGTACAACTAGAATTAGCCCCTAAATTGCACATGTGCGCATATTGGGGGTCATTCCGAGTTGTTCGCTCGCTAGCAGATTTTAGCAGCATTGCACACGCTAGGCTGCAGCCCTCTGGGATTGTATCTTAGCTTAGCAGAATAGCGAACAAAAGATTCGCAGAATTGCAAATAGAAAATTCTTAGCTGTTTCTGAGTAGCTCCACACCTACTCACAGATTGCGATCAGCTCAGGCCATTTCGTTCCTGGTTTGACGCCCTGTGTTCGGCCAGCCACTCCCCCATTTCTCCAGACACTCCAGCGTTTTTTCCTGGCACGCCTGCGTTTTTCCGCACACTCCCAGAAAACGGTCAGTTTCCGCCCAGAAACACCCACTTCCTGTCAATCACACTCCTATCACTTCAACGATGAAAAATCTTCTTTCGGATGTGAGTAAATCTACTAAGTTTTGTGCTAAAATACTTACCGCATGCGCACTGCGAACCATGCGCATGCGCATTTTTGCCTTAATCGCTCTGTTGCGAAAATCGGAAACGAGCGAACAACTCAGAATGACCTCCATTGTGGACAAGCCACATATTGTAATCATTTTATCTGGTTTTAGGTTGTGGAGTAGAAAGCAAAGGAAGGTATGAAAGCCCTCTGCCTTCACTGACTTTATCCAAGTCCTTGCTGTTCAAAAAACTATTTTGCAAAAATTTCACCTATTCGGCTTTTCATAATTGAACAGTATACAGCAGTGATGGACACATTATACTCAAAAATAATTATATTATTATAGATGTGAATGAAGTTCTTTGTGCCTGGTCCATTACAACTCTGCTTTTGGAACAGTATTTCAAACAATGATTTAATTAGATTATTACACTGCTCCAAAATGAAAGGATGCATGGACAAGTCAAGTCTGCCAAATATCACAATTCATTTAAAAGTTAGAATTAGTTGTAGAGAGGCTCTGTTTATTTCTAAAATGTCTTAGTGAATAAGCCCCAAGATCCTAAACATGTCTCAGAAAGGTTAAACTAGTATTATTGGCACTATAATGAAAACTACTGAGAAGGAAAAGGATCTACAAATCATTGGCATATCTGTAATGGGTGCAGGGTTTGCAGTGCACACGTGCCATTTGGTCCAGGGGATCCAGGGGACCCACACTGCACACCCAACACCCATGTGACTATGCTTACCACTCCTGAGTCCCAAGGTGTTCAGCAAAGCAGACATTAATAACTGGGAAAATGGCCACTATCAGACAGTAGTAAACCCACATGGAGCCTCCAAATGGGCCCCTTCCTCTCTTAATCCACCCCTACTAGGTGTCACTATTTCAGGTGACATAAAGGCAGGTAAGCAATGTAACAGAGCAATGAGGAAGGCTAGTCAGATGCTTGGTTGCATTGGGAGAGGAATCAGCAGCATAAAGAGAGAAAAAATAATAACACTGTTTAGGTCATTGATACGGCCTCATCTAAAGTGCTGTGTCCTGTTCTGGAGGCCATATCTTCAGAAGGATATAAATACATTTGATACTTTACAAAGAAGTGCAACTAAAATGGTGCATGGGCTACATCACAAAACACACCCAGAAAGACAAAATGATCTCTATTCAGATGGGTCCACGTTTATCTTGACCTTATAGTATAGTTTGGTGCAGAGATGGGAAAGTGGGAAATGATAGGAACTTTCAAATACAGTATATCAGGGGTTTTACCAAGGTACAGGTGGGAGACATTCTTCACAGAAAAAGTCATATTAGAACATAAGGACATGCACTTAGACTGAGGGCAGGGAGGTTCGGGGGAAATATCATGAAAAATGACTTCACAGAAAAGTTAGTGGACATGGAATAGCCTCGTATCAGAGGTTGTAGACCAAGGGTGGGCAATAAGTGGCCTTCTAGCTCTTGAGGAACTACTCATCCCAGCATGCCTTACCATAATATTGCTATTTGTTCATGCTAAAATGGTTGCAGGACATGCTGGGATGTGTAGTTCTACAACAGCTGGAAGGATGCTAATTGTCCAACCCTGTTGTAGAGGTTAATATAGCAAAGCAATAATGATAGTTTTATTACAAAAAACTGAGGAAAAATAGGGTTTGAGATTATTATAAGGTTAAAAAGGGGCAGACTAGATGGCCAAGTCAGCAGGGTTGTAGCCAGAACTTTGTGGGCACCATAGCAGCATTTTGAAGGGTCCCCTGTCCCAATGTTTCTAGCCAGACACCTCTTCAGCAGTTATTAATTTCATGACCCATAGTAGTGCCCTAGTTCACATTGTAGAGCTGCCAGTATATATGATGCATACACAGTAGCCCTAAATTCACATTATAACATACAGTGTCCCTGGTTCATATTGTGCCACATTACAGTGCCCCAGTTCATATTATATAGCATTATAAAGCTCTCAAGTTCATTTCATACTACATAACATTGAGAAGGTTCAGAGCCATAAATTTTGTAGGCCCAAAGGCAAAAGGTTTTAAGGACCCATATGTACCACCCAAAAATGAAGAAAAAAATATATATAGCACATGTAACTGTTACAGGGAAGGCTGACCCTCTCAGCTCTGGGCACCTGTAGCATAGACAGGTTTGTGGGCCGAGACTCTGCAGTCTGTGCTGGGATAAGGTGTGTGTTTGGTGAGCTCCAGCTTCTGAAGCTGCATCCAGTCCTTGCAGGGGGATTCCCTGCAGGTTTCTGCCAGGGGGATGGATCCTCCTGGTAGACAGGGCCCCCAGCAGTCACCCCACGGTTCTGTTTCTAAATTATCTAAAATATCCAGGTACCCAGACAACTGGTGTGGCTGGCCAGTCAGGAAGAAACATGAGCATTTTGAGAGACAATGGCAGCAGTTCCCCCAGTGTGGATTCAGCACAGAAAGAGTCAAAGCTAGCCATCCCTATGTCACAGGGTGCCCTCCTGTGTGATGGAACACAGGATAAAGCAGTAGTGAGAGCTAACTCCCTGCTGACACTGCTCCAGCATGGCATCTGGGGAAGTGGTTGGATACCCCCAAACTCTCCCCAGGTATTCCCCTGCATAAAGTAATGCAGGCAGTCGCTGCTGTATGACCAGATGGGAGTAAAGTGTGGGGGAGGTGAAGCTGCTAGATGCCTTGGAGAATGTAACTGGGTCCCCAGGTGATACCAGGGATGAAGAAGAGATTGAGGAGGAGGAGGAGGAAGAGTCCTTTGACAGCTTCTTTATAGAAGACTTTCAAAAAGAAGCCTGGCACATACAGTCTAGAATTGCTGATAAAAAGAAAAAAAGAAATACCTACTACAAGTTGGAAAAACCTATACTAAAAGATGCAATTGAAATTCTTTCTACCACCTTGGAAAGTGTTAAAACCAAATTTCAGGAGAAGCAGCTGGAGAGAAAGGAGAAGCAGATGCAGGCAGCGGTGAAGGGGTTACCTGATTGTGATGGACCTGAGCTTTTACCTGTTGAGAGTGAGGGCAGTGTTTCCAGCATGAGTATAGAGGCTGTTTGTGAACCTGAGAGTGATTCCAGCTCAGCGTCCCAAGTGCAGATGTCTGCTGGGTTGCAGGGAGAAGCAGTAACTGAGAGTGTGTCAGTCCTCCTGGCAGCAGCAGAAAATGTAGAGGTCACCAGAATGATAATACTGTCTAGTCCAGCACAGGGTGTCCCTGCTCCTGATGATATCCCTACAGTAGCTGTTAGTGTGGGGTCTGCTCTCCCAGAGGCAGTGGCTGAGTGTATGTAGATTTGCCCAGCATCAGTTGCTCAGCATGGCAGTGACTCTTGCACATTGTCTGTCTGGGATGGGTTAACAGATAAAGCTGAGGAGACTGTTTTCAACATTGTACAGAATCTTGTTTCTAACACTGACAGTGACTTAGTGCAATCTTTTAACACTACACAAGGGATGCCGGTCTTAGACAGGAACACTTTATCTGAGGGGGGTACAGAAGTGAATCAGGCTGTGTATGGTCAGTTGGATGCTCAAGCCAGGTTAAAAGCTGCAGCTGCATTAATCAATAGTGAAAAAAATGAGACATGAAGTTACAAATGTAGTTAATGTGTGTAATGCTATAAATAATAATATTGATGATGCAAATAAGCAAACTGTCCTGGGCACAAGGTCGTATGCTAGCATTGTGGCAGGACCAAAGGTAAATAGGAATGTACCCCAAACAGCAGTTACTTCTGTTCAAATTACTAAGAGGAGACATTTATTGCAATTTAAATGGCCAGGTACAGTCCCAACTAAACAGGTCTTTCTGGAGATGATTTTCATCCTGGTCTTCTATGATTCGGATCTGTATGTCTGTATCCATCCAGCCAAAACACCTGACTTTAATGTGAGCTTCCTATACTATCAAAGCTTACAGACCTTTTGGATGATGTGGCAGGCATGCAGATCTGAAGCACCATATAACAACTATAAAATTAATTTGGTGACCAAGCAGGAGAAGGTTAAAATAACAATATCAGTTAGAAAAGAGCCCATTCCTGTCCGGGACATTTTATTCTGGCTGTATAGATTCTGCACTGTACAGTCTAACTTAGAGTATGGATAAAGGTATCTTGCATATTCCTTCTGCAGCCTATATTGGTTGAAACTGTGTCCAATGCTTCTATCCTGGGCAGCAAGGCACCTGCTTCAGAAGTGGAGATTTTTCGCCACATGAGGCCATTATATGGCGAGTGAACAAGAAAAGAGGGAAGAAGCTGTCAGGAAAGAGAAAGAGGGTCCAGTAAAATAAATTTTCTTTGTAGCTATAAAAACCAGGGCTACTAAAGTAGAAAAAAAATAAAATAAACGTCAAAAGGAAAATAGAGGAGACAGAATTAGACCTCTCTAATAGATTTTATGCCTTTTTCACTGATGAAGTACAGGAGGGGGTGGTAGCAAGAAATGGTAAAGATTTAGTTTTTGTCTTCAAGGTTAGCAAGAGGAAGGCAAAGCAAGGTGAGAAAGCTTCTGTAGGTGACAAAAGAAGGAAACAGGTGGGGAGTGGGCAGTGTAGTGGAGAAGAAGGATTAGAGTTGGATCTGTAAGGTATAGATTTAGGAGATGAAGAGGTGGCTGGAGATTTTAGGGTAGATGGCAGGGACTGCTCTGCTCAGGAGGTGCAATAGAGGGAACACCACAGATAGAAGAGGAGGAAGAGATTGAGACAGATTTCTTAGGTTTTGTAAATTCACTGAGCTGGGCACCTGCAGGTGATCTATTGGAGGTTCCAGGCTTGCCTCCTAGGTCAGAGTGCAAACTACCAGATCCTAGATCCTCACAGAGTAAGTGGGGCCTATCCCAAAATTCAGGCAATGGTGATGGCATGCAGGGTGCTATAGTGAAGGCAGAAACCTCTCTCAAAGGGAAAGATTTTTTATAACATCTAGGTCTTCAAATAAGGTATCAGAGAAGAAAGTAAAGGAAAAGTGAGAGGGTCCTGCTTCTATAACTCAATGAAACATGGATCCCCAACCCATACGATGTGTCACCATTAATGTGGCTTCTATAGTTTCTGGCCTTTAATTTTTTCAATAGAGTTGAGATTGATTTTTTTTTGCTAGAGACCAGAATTAGTGGAGGTATTAGCTTACTACTTGTCTCTTGCAGATGAGCCATACAGTGGGGTGTCAGTGTTTTTGCTGGTATGATAACTGTGCACAGGATTATAGAACTACAGGCAGGAAGGTGTATGATTTTAGATGTCAACCTGAGGGGACATGACCTGAGACTCATTAATATTTATGGGCTACAGTCAAATTGGGACAGGAAATGTCTCTAACAGGAAGATAAAACCATTCCTTTTTACAGCTAAGCAGATTGTCTTTGGTGGTAATTTCAACACCGTTATTAGGCCAAAAGGAGGTTCAAAGACAGCCCTGGGCTATGACTGCAATTTTTTAGCTAGTATGATTAGACAGGCAGGTCTGGTGGATATGCACGTTTGCCATTCTCTAAACCTTGCAGGTTACACTTTCATTAGTGGTAGTCGTAGGTCTAGGATAGATAGGCTTTTTGTTAAAGAGACCTCGAAGAGACTTCCAGAGGTAAAGCCAGTAGAGTTCTCTGATCACATTTTTCTCTGTCACTTTGATTGCTTCAGAAACTACTCAGACAGGGCTCGGTCTGTGGCAATTGAATTCTGAGCTTCTGAGGAGAAAGAAATTAGACAATCCCTTAGAGACTTCTTTCAATCTCAGGAAACACTTTTAGGGTGGATTGAGTAGATTTGATTGGAGGGAAGAAATTAAAAAGATAATTCAGAGATTTTTCAAGAGGATGGTATCTACAAAGAACTTGATAAAGCAAAAAATCTACCAAAGTTTTAGAAGAAAATTAGATTTCTTGATTTCTGAATGTGGAGACAGTGGGGAAATTTCCCAAGTGAAGTCTCAGATGAAGAAATATCAGTATAATAGGCTGGATTCTTTGATTTTGGAAAGGGATTTTGAAATATACCACTCAACTGTTCCTTACAAGGATTGCAGAAGATCAGTTTAGAATGAGTTGATGGATATTTGTCACAAATAGGGTGTCCTTCATGAGGAGAAGAAGGCATTTTGGGATTCATTAGATCCAATTAATCCGATTTACTGTCTGTGCAGAAACTTACCAAAGGATGAAACAATTCTGAGGGAGATGCCTATACTTTGTAATCCAGATGCCTCAATTGAAACCTTGTGCAGGAATGTAATGGCAGAAGAAATTAAGATGGAACTTGATAAGTTAAATTGTAGGAAATACCCAGGCCCAGATGGTTTAACATCTGAGTTTTATAAAGTATTTGCAGACCTCTTGATTCCCTACATAGTAGAAGTATATAATGAGTGCCTTGGTGAGGGAACCCCCCTCCTTCTATGAGGATATCTGCCCTCATATTACTTTCCAAGGGAAAAAATCCAAGTCTTATTAAGAACTGGCACCCCATTGCTCTTCTCAATACAGATAGAAAGATTTTGGAAATAGTACTTTTCAACAGGTTGTCATAATTTTCAGAACAACTGCTTTCTCTGTACGGTGAAGGGCCGAAGCACATTTAGTGCTGTCCTTGGTGTCAGGGAGGACATAGAGCGATGCTGTGCTAAGAAGTGGGGAAAATACTTGCTGGAATTTTGATTATTCTAAAGGCTTTTGACTGAGATAATCATGAGTACTATGGGCCCTACTTGAAAGTTATGGTTTTTCAGTCAGTGTGGTAAATTGGCTAAGACAATATACAGTCAAGCCAAGGGCTTTTTGATGATTGGATGGGCCCTGCTTTTGATGTGAGCTCCGGAGTCCATCAGGGTTGTCCCCTGAGCCCCCTCCTGTATGTATTTGTTATTGACCCCTTCATAAGGAGGGTAGATAAAGGTACTGTGGGAGGAGTGCAGATGGACTCAGAGTTCCCTTTTCAGGTGGTGGCTTTAGCAGATGATGTCACAGTCATTCTGTCATCTGTGGCAGAGGCACGTAATGTAGAAGAGCTCATCTGTGAACACTCTGTAGCCTCATGCTCTAGGGTAAACCAAGAGATGTGTGAAGCTTTCTGGATGGGGGAGGAAGGGGAGGAATTTTTCCTTCTGGACAGCCTTCCCCAGGCCAGTCCTCAGATAAAGATTCTAGGTATTTGTTTTGACCATGGTGATTATGCCACTCTAAACTGAATGAGTTGTCTGGAGAATGCTGCCAAGAAAGTGCAGTGCTGGAAGAGATGTAAATTCTCTTTCTGGAAAAGGGTGGACTTGTGCAAAACTTACCTGGTTCCATTATTTTTATGTTAGCTATGTGTGCTTTTTGCCTCAATCTTTGAATCTTTATGGGTCAGGTTGAACTCCTTGTTTTTCATTTTATTTTGTTGAAACAGGATGAATCTAATCACGAAAGATATTACTTACTGTACAAGCCAAGGAAAGACAGAGGGACATGATCAACCCTGTTGTCTTCTTTGTTACAGCTTTTTTTTAAACTTGATATTGGGAGATCATTGTTAGAAACTCCTCTTTGATGGGTAGTCTGGGTGTACCCCTTCCTCAATCTTTGGTTAGGTGGTGACAAAGTGAAAAATCCTCAAGTGCTGAAAGGGTATCTTCCGTTTGTTGTCCAGAGCTTGAAGGAGACAAAGCATTGAGGTCTGGAAATAGTGGAAATCAAAAGCCTTCCCAAGAAGGAATTGGGCAGAGAATTGTGTGTACCCACGTACGTGTTCCGCTATCACAAAAGGATTGCCCAAGTGATGTTGCTTCTGATGGATTGGCTCTCATAAATTCAGAGATGATAATATCAAAGTTTAGATACATTTCTTGGCTTTCTTTCCATGGGAAGCTTCATGTGAAGGGGAATATGATGTGTTGAAGTGCCAATGATCATGGCTGTCCATGGGAGGAAAGTCATGGGGAGGTGGAGATGATGGACCATTTCTTTATCAAGTGTCTTTTAATGTTAAAGTTTACAAGTGTTTCAGGAGCTTTAAGTACCCCATGTCTTTCAGGTCTTAGTTACCCAGTGTGGGCTTATGGAGCATTCAGAAGTTATGGTGTATTTAATTTGACCACAATTTATTTAGTCAGTTTAGTAGTTAGACATCACACATGGATGACACAGCATCAGATTTCCCTAAAGAATAAAATCCTTCCTTGTGTAGTGGTGATGGATTTGATTCTGCACGAGGTAGAGGATGATGGTTCTAGATAGGAAAAGGGTGGATGCTGTCAGGTGGTCAGATTGGTGGGGCCACCTGAAACCACCTTGAGTGGGTGGCAGAAATCCTTTTTCTAAGTCTAGCTGGAACTTTTATTCTATCCTTTCACATCCCATAGATTTTGGTGATATGGTTATTTGGTGGGACAGGTTTTTCATAAATCTAAAAATCTTTGTTAAAATTTTTGTTACAAAATGTGTAAATAGTGGGGTAATATAGGAAGGATTTGTTGTACCTATTTCTTTACTGATTTTTCTTGGTATATTGTGGATTGCATTCAATTTTTGTTATAGAGTATTATCTATCAGGGGCCCTATTCATGTTGGATCTACTAACATGATGCGGGCACATGTGCAGGGCGGGAGGGGAACAGCAACACTTTGTTTCCAAGGTGGAGATGGAGTGTGCGGGGGCAGCACTGGAGAAACAGGGGCATGTCCTGTTGAATGAGGTGTATGGCGTGGGCGTGATCGGGGCGGCTGCATGTCACACACAGCTTCTGCTATTACAAAGATGGTGGCGGACCTCCTGCAATTTGCAGCCAGACTGTGCTGAAAGGAGGCTACCCTATTTTAAGTGATCCCTTCACCTATGGTTGATTCACCCTTGTATATAACACATGCTACTGTGAAAAAGAAGGTGGCCCCCTCAGCTCTGGGATTCATAGTAGCTGTATTCCCTGCACCTGTAGTATCTACACCCTTGTAAATAACACATGTAACTATGACATGGAAGATGGCCCCTATCAGCTCTGGTAGCAGCTGCACTCAATGCACCTATGGTAGCTACACCCTTGGCCAAATGTTTATGATCTGACATAATATTTTAAGTTGTTACTTTGTGCAAGAAGTGGGGCAAGATTCTGGGAATGTAATGCCCTGGTTCATAGATGATTGTGGCTTTGTCCGTCAACTACTACTGGAGACCCCACCAGCACATTGTGACAGAGATGCAAGTGTAGGTGTGACTCCTCTTTAGCAGACACAGTAATTACCAGAGGTGCAGATTTGAAGAAGGAACAGCTTGGCTCAAATACAGAACAATTTTAGGTGTTTCAAATATCACATTTTGAGTTAACAATTTAACCATACAGTAACACACATAAATCGCTAGAATGGGTCAACATCTAATTCCTAAACTGATGGTGGGTGCAACTTCAGATGGGTGGAAACTGATACCCCTTTTCCAGTGACATGAAAATCTGGGTTTTTGCATATACTGTAAATGCGCACCAACCCAAGATTTTTGTCAGTGGAAATTACTACAAGTCAAAAATCCTGGCTAAAGTAACATGTGATATTTTATACTGGTAACAAGGGTTTTTTTTAGCATTTTTTTTCCCTGGCTGAGCTGCAGTGGATATCAGTTACCCGGATAACCTGATTACAGCCTGGTGAATAGCGCAAAACCCTTCTGAATTAACTGCACCCACCCGCTGCCCAATGCAGCTAGTCCCCTGTTTGCGACATTTGGAGACTGTCCGTCCACTACTGTCCACCGCTGGTCTCCTGGCACTCTTTCGGTCTCCATACTGCTGCCCTCCACCAATTTCTACCTTCTGCCTCTGGTCTATGTCCACTGTTTGCAATGCTCAGAGAGGACATCAGCTACAAAAGCTAGCAAATACTCAGTGCTGTGGACACAGCACTAACATGAATATATCCCAGGTTCACACCACTGTGGAAATGGGGTTAATCCCAGATCTGACATCGCTTGGAACCATGTTCCAAATACTGGGTCCTACCCTGGATTTTGGTGGAAAAGCAGTATAGAGAGGACTCGAATGAGTCACTATACCAAGAGACCAGTTTACTAAGTAGTCGGACTTTTATGATTCAGCCCATCAAAGCAGTTATGTCACTAAGTAGACCAGAACTAGCAGTTCAGGCACAGATGTGCTATATATACAGGAATCACAGATCAGGGGGGTAATTCAGAGTTGATCATAGATGTGCTAAATCTAGCACATCTACAATCACTTTCACAGACATGCAAATCCTCCCCACATGTCTGTCTCTGCCATGCCGCACAGGTACAAAAGCATTGCACGGCGGTGATGCTTTTGCACTTGACAAGTAGCTCCCTACCAGCACAGCTCCTGCATGCTGGCAGGGAGCTTCTCACCGCATCCTGGGTTACAGTGGCTGCATGTGATGCCACCCCCGCAATGGTCCAGATACGCCTTAATTGTTGGCACCACGCCCTGCCAATGGAGTTCTAAAACCGTTGGCATGCCCGCTTCTGCCCCAAGACCGTCTCTGCCTGTCAATCAGGCAGAGGCTGTCACAGCCCAGAGATGATGATAACATCTCACTGGGCTCCCAGGGTGCACATGCGCAGTGCGCCCACTGAGTGTGCACACTCCACAAAAAGATTCAGTCTGCTATCACTGCCACTGCAGCGATCCAGTCTCAGTCTCCCTCAGTCTCTGTATAACAGGAATGAAGCACTTAGCTCACACAAGCAGGTATGTCAGTAACATAGTAACATAGTATCTGAGGTTGAAAAAAGACAATTGTCCATCGAGTTCAACCTATTTGTGGTGTCCTCTGCATGATCATTTGACTAAATAGTAACTATAATGCATGACTATGCACCATACCCCTGGATATCCTTTTCCAATAGGAATTTATCTAACCCATTATTAAAGGTGTTGACAGATTCCGCCATTACAACTCCCTCGGGCAGGGAATTCCAAACACGTATTGTCCTTACCGTGAAAAAGCCTTTACGCCGTATTGTGCGGAATCTCCTCTCCTCTAACCTGAGCGAGTGTCCACGAGTCCTCTGTGTTGATCTAACCAAAAACAGGTCCCGCGCAAGCTCTGTGTATTGTCCCCTTATATATTTGTAGATGTTGATCATATCCCATCTTTGTCTCCGCTTTTCCAATGTAAACATGCCTAGTCTTTCAAGCCTTTCCTTGTATTCCAGCGTATCCATGCCCTTAATTAGTTTGGTCGCCCTCCTCTGTACCTTTTCAAGCTCCAGGATATCCTTTTTGTAGTACGGTGCCCAGAACTGTACACAGTATTCAAGGTGTGGCCTCACTAGTGATTTATATAACGGGAGAATAATATTCTCGTCCCTAGCATCAATACCCCGTTTTATGCTTGCTAATATCTTATTAGCCTTCTTTGCTGCAGTCCTACTTTGGGTACTACTGCTTAGCTTGCTATCTATGAGGACACCTAAGTTCTTTTCCAGTACAGAATCCCCTAATTTTACCCCATTTAGTAGGTAGGTGTAATTTTTGTTCTTGTTACCACAGTGCATTACCTTACACTTGTCTGTGTTGAAGCGCATTCTCCATTTGGCTGCCCATGCTTCTAATTTAACTAAGTCGTTCTGAAGAAACTCGGCATCCTCCTCTGTATTTATAGCCTTACACAATTTGGTATCATCTGCAAAAATTGACACCATGCTCTCTAGACCTTCTGTTAGGTCGTTAATGAAAATATTGAACAATAGCGGTCCTAATACTGAGCCTTGCGGCACACCACTTAGCACTTCAGTCCAAGTTGAAAAAGATCCATTAACCACAACGCGCTGCTTCCTATTATCTAACCAGTTTTTGACCCAAGTGCATATTGTGCTTCCTAGCCCTGATTCTTGTAGCTTGTATATAAGTCTCATGTGTGGTACAGTATCGAACGCTATGGCAAAGTCTAAAAAGATTACATCCACGTCTTTACCCTGATCTAGGTTTGCGCTTACTGTTTCATAAAAGCCAAGTAAGTTGGTTTGACAGGATCTGTCCTTCATAAACCCTTGTTGATTCCTTTAATGACCTTATTGGTTTCAAGGAACTTCTGAATACTATCTCTTAGAATACCTTCCAATACTTTCCCCACTATAGATGTAAGACTAACTGGTCTATAATTACCTGGTTCAGCTTTGCTTCCCTTTTTGAATATAGGCACTACTTCCGCTATACGCCAGTCTTTGGGAACCATACCTGATATAACTGAATCCTCAAAGATCAAAGATAGCGGTTTTGCCAGTTCAGAGTGAAGCTCCATTAGAACCCTTGGATGAATACCATCGGGCCCTGGTGATTTATTAATCTTTAAATGTTTTAATCGGTCACAGACTACTTCCTTGCTTAAATAAGTACCTATCAGTGTGATATTGTCATTATTGAGATTGTGTGTCAGTCCCTGAATTGGGTCCTCTCTAGTGAATACTGTTGAAAAAAACTCATTTAGTGTGTCCGCTATGTCATTATTATTTTTGCTTAAGACTCCCAACTTGTCTTTCAAAGGGCCTATACTCTCCTTTTTTAATCTCTTGCTATTAATGTATTTAAATAATTTTTTGGGATTCGCTTTGCTTTCCTTTGCGACTAGTTTTTCAGTTTCTACTTTAGCTGCTCTTATTTCCTTTTTGCAATTTTGTTACATTCCTTATAGTGCTGAAATGACTCTGCTTCCCCGTCAGATTTGTATTTTTTAAATGCTCGCCTTTTCTTGCCCATAAGTTCCTTAATCTTTTTGTTAAGCAACATCGGTTTATGATTTTTATTCCCTTTTTTGCTACTCATAGGAATATATTTGAGTGTATTTTTAGCTAGCAGGAATTTAAGTACCTCCCATTTCTCCGTAGTATTTTTTCCTAAAAACAAACCTTCCCATTCAATATCCCTGAAAAATACCCTCATCTTTTCAAAATTTGCTTTGCTAAAGTTTAAAGTCCTAGTTGAGCCAGTATAGGGCTGTTTGTAGAAACTGATATTGAATGTGACCATATTGTGGTCGCTGTTTCCTATGGGTTCCCCTACTATAATACCCGATACCAAATCCTGATTGTTTGTTAATACCAGGTCTAAGATTGCATTGTACCTAGTTGGTTCCTCAATTAGTTGGACTAGGTAGTTATCATTTAGTGTGTTTAAAAACATACTGCCCCTAGCAGTATCACATGAATCGTTTTTCCAGTTTATCTCTGGATAGTTAAAATCTCCCATCACTACTATGTCTCCTACTCCTGCTGCTTTTTCAATTTGCTTTAGTAACAATTCATCATCAGATGCGTTGATACCAGGCGGCCTATAGCATACACCCAATACTAACTTTTTTGTTCCTTTTTCCCCGCATGCAATTTCTACCCATAATGTCTCAACAGTGTCTACAGTCCCCTCCTGAATATCTTCCCATATATTAGGTTTTAAAAACGGCTTTACGTACAGACACACCCCTCCACCCTTTTTATTTAGTCTGTCTCTCCTAAACAGTGTATAGCCCTCTAGATTGACTGTCCAATCATGAGATTCATCCCACCAAGTTTCAGTAATGCCTATAATATCATACTGTTTGCTTGCTGCAAGTATTTCTAGTTCACACTTTTTACCAGTAATGCTTCTGGCGTTTACATACATACAACTAAGATAAGTATTTTCCCTTGCGTTAGGGACATCTTTCACCTTATGTGGCAAGGATGACCTGTAATCGTCATTGGTTAGTGCTTTGGTAAAATCCCTTTTAGTACCCATGTTAGTAACCTTACTGCCTGCTCTTACCCTCCCCCCAACTTCTCCCCCATTTCGTTTACTACCGCCATCCCCACTATTCTCACTGCATGACCCGAGTAGTAGGACAGTATTAGCAATGTAGGTACAGAATATGCTATTAACAGTATTCACAGAATTCAGTCTCAGTAAAACAGGCAATTAGCATTTTCACAACTCAGTCTCTGTATAAAAGGCTTGAAGAAGGTAACAAACACAAGCAGTTACAGTATGTAAAAAAAAAACCTCTATCTGCACTATTCCACCAGCTGAAGTTGATACTGAATAATCTCACCCCAAAAGACCTCAGCGAAAACGTTCTCAATAAAAAACAGTAACTTTAGCACCAGGAATAGGTGTCATTAAGGTATAAACACATTTGTTTGAAATCACTTGCAGCATCAACATCAATAAATTTAGCAGAAGGCATTGGTGTTATTAAAGTATAAAGACTTTTGCATGAAATCACTCTCAGCACCCACATAGAGGGATCCTGGCAGTCTAAAAGCTGCCAGAATCCCAACACTACTCAGAATACCTGTGCAGGGATCCTGACATTGATCACATTCACTATCCTGGCGCCTGGATCCTGACAACCAGGATCCCGAACTAGAATATGCTGGGACAGGGAGAGGTAAGCTGGTGGGCGAGGGGGGTAAGGATTAGGCTGAGGAGGAGAGGGTTAGGGTTAGGCTGCAGAAAAGGAGGATTAGGGGATAAGGGATAGTATACTTACCTACTATATGTCAGGATCCTGAGTGTTGGGATGTCACTATCAGTATTACGACTGCCAGTATCCCAAGAGTCGGGATCCCGATACCATCCTGAAGGAGATTCTACCACCTTATAACTCTAAAACAAGCAGGCACCAGGAGTGTAGAATGGCCTACCCCCTTATAAATTTCATGCAGAGAAAAAATATATATCAGTGGAGCCTACCCACTTATATTTCACTGTCACAATGGCGGAGAGGAGAACAAAACAGGAGCCCACCCCCAATTTCCTCAACCAGCTTGTCAATTTTTCCAGTCAGTGGTTTACAACAAGTGGTAAGGCCACCTTTGCCACAGGCCCCTCCCCCGGTTAAGCTGCCAACTCTGCTGCAGCCCAGAATAGGACCTCCTCCACCACCTCCTCAGGTGCAAATTCTGTCAGTTGCACCCAAGAAGTGGAATTATCGTAGCCATCGATAAGTAACCCAAATTTGTCAAGTCTGCACGTTGTAGCTTCCGACATAGTTTTGACTGAACTGTCGGCAGCAAGTATGATTGTGGAAGAACAGTCATCATCGAGTCAAAGTGCAATGGGCGCACCACGCAATGTGGGACAAGCAGCAAGCTCTGGAGATTTGGATGGAGTCCCTGCCACATCAGAAGCATGTGAGAAAAATGTAGTAGTACCTATTAATGAGAATTTGTCGCATTCAGAAGAATCATCGGATTCATCTAGTTCACTAGAGAATCCCCACAAATGTATGCGTACATTTGTTCAGCATTTGAAAGGGAAGCATAAGGGTTCAAAGGGAGTGTTCCAATGCAACAGGTGATACTGTCCATTGTGCTAATACCGCGATATTAAGGGAGGTTAGGGATAGGATTAAGAAGGGTCATTTTGTTTATACAGATGGAGCCTCTGTTATCTTTGCTGGATGAGGCATTAGTCGCTATCAAATATATGCAGTGTGCCTGGGCACAAGGAGGCGCGCCTAGTCGTAGGGAGGTGCACAGAGCATTTGGCGTTACTTTGAGTGTAATACCTAAGATCATCCACCAGATGTCTCTTTTTAAAATCACCATTGCTCATGCATGTGGTCTTCATTAAAATACAATACTGAACTACAGCGTAAGAACTACTTTACTGGAGCATCTCATTATGCTACAGTATGCTACAGTGTGTCAAATACAGTATATAGTACTGTATTTAGTACAGTATATACAGATGCAAATAGTACAGTATATACAGGTGCAAACGAATGTGATAAAGCCACAGTATAGTCCATTGACGTTAGGGACATGTGAGTGTCCAAGTCCCGCAGACAAATCAACAAAATAAAAATAGTAGTCTACAGTATACAGACGCAAACAAACATGTTACAGGTAGGGTCTATTGATGTTAGGGATATGTGAGCATACAAATCCTGTAGCCATTACAGCATAATCAAAACCAATGGCTTCATGTATCTGTCTGAGTGGTGAAGTGTGACACTTCCCATGCTTAGAGTCCTGGGTTTGATTCCCAAAGTGCAAATGCATGTTCATTTTTTCCTGACAATTATTTTTTTTATTTTTGTATCTATTGTAATATACCTTCACATTCAATAGAAGTGTGCACACAAGTTTTACATAAAGCAGGGAAAAGCTGCAGGAGTGTATCTAAAATACACAGCGGCTATGAGGATAAGCAAGCACTATGCATCGTATGGTACACATACAGTACTGTAGCAGTCCAGAATCGATTGACATGGCTGCTGCCCATGACTCTGCACCTCATGGAAGCCCTCAGCTATGTAGCCAGCAACGGTATCAGTTTTGCAAGAATTAGGGCAATGCTGAAGGAGCGTCTCGAATCCCCTAGTTACATTACTCAGCAGCAATGAGGTCCCGTAGAATGAGTAATTAATATAAATAGTGTATACATACGCAAAACAACATGTTTAAGCAACAGTTTGGTCCATTGATGTTAGGGATACAGTACAGTACTGTATGTGAATGGCCACGTCCCATAGCCATTAGGGCATAATCTAAAACCAATGGCAATGGATCACTGCTTATATTTAGACATGAGTTTCTTTATCTGTCATGAGGCCTTTTTTTCCTAACACTTTATTATTATTTTTTATTGCAATATACTGTACTGTACCATTACATTCAATAGAAATACTGTATCCACACAGGTTTTACATGAAAAAGGGCAATGCTGCAGGATTGTCTCATTACGCTATCTAACTCCCTCACCCAAAACTATTTTGATGATTCATGTGCCTTTGGTTTCAGTATATAGCACACCACCCAAAATGACACTCTCAAAGAGGGACAGAATGCTCTGTTCCTGGAATTCTATATTAATGTACTGTATGATTGCCATCACCTGTGATGAAACACCTTTCTTTTTTTCTTTTTTTTCTTTTTTTTTTTTTTCAAATACAATTTTTTATTGTTTGAAGATAAAGGTGCATACAATACAGAAACGGTATCGTCATGAAACCAAATGAGAGAATCCAGATTTAAAGAAATAAACTTTGTGTTGTTGTAAGCAACGATCCGTAACATAAGGCAATAAAAATCAACTACACAGATATTGCATGTTATGTTTCAGTTGAGGATTCGAGCATAACATATTTGTTAAAACAATAATGACAACAATAAAAGAAACAATAAGGAAAGAGGAATGACAGGGGGAGGGTTGGAAGGGGAAGGGAGATGTCTGACCTTAAATAATAGAAGGGTATTCTTCATAATAATGAGAGACACAGTAATACTTAACAAATGAGACAAAATGTAAGTGCATGTGGTATTAAGACATAGCAAGCATACGTAATAGATGCCATTCTGTGTTTTCATATACTTTCATAATACGATCCTGAGTAGGCTAATCTAGAGATTATATAAAAGGCGACCATTTAGCGTAAAACTTCTCAACATGTTTGCCAATATCAGGAAAGGTATTATTTCTATCAAAGTATAGGTGTTGAAGTAGCTTTAATTCAAGTTCCTGTAAAGATGGGGATGAGGGAGAGATCCAGTGTATAAGAATAATTTTCTTTGCAAGTGTCACAATGGTCACCAGCAATGGAATATGGAGTGAAAGAGCCTGGTTTGGAAGCCAGTTTTTAAAATTTGCGCATAAGTATGCCAGCGGATCGGGGCGTATATGTGTAGAAAATAAAGAATTTATATATACAGTAACCTTGTTCCAGAACCTCCTTATCTTACCACATTCCCAAAAACAATGGAAGAAAGTGGCATGAGATATGCGGCATTTCAAACATGCAGATGATGTGTTCGATGCCATATGATGTCTTTGAGCTGGGGAAATGTAAGCTCTGTGAATGGTTTTCCAATGTACTTCTTGAAGATATGAAGATTTCAAATATTTAAAGGTCTTATGACAGTGTTTAGTGAGTATCGCGGTGGATTCAATATCTGGGATATCAGTTTGCCATATTGATGTTAGTGTTTGCCATGGTTTTGTACTGGACGTAGGCAAAAGCATAGAATACAGAAATTTAGTACGATAGGATATGCTATTAAGAAGGCGTAGAAGAGAATTGATGGGATCAGCAGAATGTAAATATCGAGTATTAACATCCAAAGAATGAACATAGTGTCTTGCCTGTAAAAACATGAAGAAATTGGACGTATGTGAAGAGTATTGCTGTTGGAGGACAGAAAAAGTGAGTGTATTGCCTCCCGGGTCAAAGACTTGTGAAGTGAGAAATAGGCCTTTTTCCTTCCATTTGAGGAATATTGGGTTGTAAAGTGAAGGGGAAAACGAAGGATTTCCCCAAAGTGTGTTATATGGAGAAGAAGATGGTTTTCTCTGCAATTTCTTATTGATAGACAACCAAGCTGAGTAAGTGTCTTGGAATAAAACATGATGTAAAATGTGGGGGGGAATGTCAGATTTCTTGGAATGAAGCAGAGCACTAGGAGAGTATGGAGTAAAAAGTGCTGCGTCTAAAGTGTGGGAAGTGTAAGAGGATTTTGAAAGCAGCCAGTCGGAAATGTATCTAAAATGTGTGGCAAGAGTATAAAGTTTTAGATTTGGGAGGGACATACCTCCGTGGGATCTATGAGTTTGTAGTTTTTGAAAAGCAATTCTAGGGCGCTTATTTTGCCATAGGAATTTCGATGTAAGCTGGTCAAAACGTTTTAAATCTGAAGCTGAAAGACTAATTGGTAACATTTGTAATAGATAGAACATTTTCGGGAAGATGATACTCTTGACAATTGCTATTCTACCTAGAATAGATAATGGTAAATTAATCCAAGATTCGTAAAGTGAAAATATTTTTGAGATAGTTGTGTATAATTAAGTCTGTATAGAGAGGAAAGATCTGAGGGAATACGTAAACCTAAATATTTAATATCTGCTTTGAATGAAGGTAAATAAAAAGAATCAGAGGGTAGTAATGTAGTGGCATTCGGATTGTTAATTGTTAAAATTTCCGATTTGGAAGTATTTATCTTGAATCCTGCTTGAGAGCCAAAATTAGACATTAAGGCGAATAGAGAGGGTAGAGAGGTAGAAGGTTCACTCAGAAATAATAATAAATCATCTGCGTAAAGGGCAATTTTTAATGTGATATCACCAATTGAAATGCCTTGAATAAGAGGGGAGTTCCTGATAGAGATTGCCAAAGGTTCGATAGCTATAGCAAAAAGTAAAGGAGAGAGGGGGCACCCTTGACGTGTACCTCGAGAGACAGTAAAGGGCGTTGATAATTGACCATTACAATAAAGCTGTGAAACAGGTGAGGTGTATAAAGTTCGAATAATTGAGATAAAAATTGAGGGGAAACCAAAAAGCTGCATAGATTTAAAAAGATGGGACCAGGTCAAGAGATCGAAAGCTTTTTCTGCGTCTAAAGCTAATATAATTGTATGAATAGGTGAGGGAAGTAATTTTAAGTGTTGTATCACAGAAATCACTTTACGTATGTTAGTTACAGAGTGACGACCCCAAATAAAACCTGATTGGTCTGGGTGAATTATATGAGGGAGGGACAATTTAAGACGATCGGCTAAAATTTTTGTAAGGATTTTGTAATCTAAATTTAGAAGCGAAATTGGGCGATAAGAACTAGGGAGAGAAGAGTCACGATCGGGTTTTAGGAGAACCTTAATGATGGCGCTATTAAAATACAGGGGTAGAGACTTAGACTGAATTATAGAGTTATATAATGCCAGGAGGTGTCTATCAATTTTGTCTAATAATAACTTGTAAAACTCACTGGAAAAGCCGTCTGGTCGAGGAGCTTTTTTGAGTTTTAAGTGATTAATTGCGAAACGTACTTTTTCTAACGTGATAGGTGCAGTGAGAGAGTCTGAAAATGTAGAAGGTATTTGAGGAAGAAGGGGGAAAGACCAGGAAGGGAGAGATTCATTGTGAGAAGGAGTGCGATCAGAATAAAGAGTTTCGTAAAATGACATCATGATTTTGGCTATACATTGAGGATCGGTAGTTAGGGAGCCATCAGGGAGTTTTAAAGGATGTACCATCATGGGCGGGGAAGTCCCTTTCAAAATATTATTAAGGAGTTTGCCTACTTTATTACCATACTTATGAAAACGGAAGTCAACTTGGAATTTGTATTTATCCCCCATCGCTGAAAGGAATTCATTAAATTGAAGTTTTATTGTAGAGTATGCAGTTTTCGTGAGAGGAGAGGGGTGAGTTTTGAAAGCTTGATAGGCTTCAGAAAGGGAACGTTGCACCTCTAAGTAAGATTGGGCATATTTTTTTTTTTGAGCAGAGGTGTATGAAATAATGTCCCCTCGGAGTACTGATTTGGCTGTTTGCCAAAACAAGGGAGGGTCTATTTCAGAGTGTAATTGGTTTGTAAAATAAAAGGTATCCCATACCCCTTGTAAGTAGTCACAAAATTTCGTTGAATTAGATAAATGGGAAGGGAATCTCCATTGAGGAGATGATGTGCGTTTAGGTTGTAATACTAAAGTAAACCAAATCAAAGCGTGATCAGAAATAAAAATAGATTCAATGTGTGATTCTGTCACTTTAGGAAAAAGATGTTGTGAAATAAACATATAGTTTATTCTAGAGAATGTATCATGGGCTGCAGAGTGGCAAGAAAATTCCCTTTCAATAGGGTGTAACGCACGCCATATATCTATTATCTGTAGGTTTTCAGAAAAAAGAGGTATCCCGAGCTTAGGAAGGTGTTGAGATGTTTTAAATGTATTGGAGCGGTCTAAATAAGTAGAGGAAATTAAATTGAAATCTCCACATATCAGAAGGTTATCATTGGTGTAAGGAGTTAATTTAACTAGGAGCGTCTGGAAGAAGGCTTTACTGTATATATTTGGGGCATACACATTGCAAAAGATAAATGTATGGGAGTTAATGGATAATTTAACAATTAGAAAACGCCCGTTAGGGTCTATATCAGAAGAAATAACTTGTATGTTCAGGTTACGCTTTGCTATCAACACAACTCCTCTAGATTTGGAGTTGTATGGGGCTGCCGCTACAAGAGACCAATGCGACATCTGCAATTTCAAGGACTCTTGTTGTGTCAGATGAGTTTCCTGTAGAAAAGCAATATTAATATCTTTTTTAGATAAGTACAAGAGTATTTTTCGGCGTTTACCCGGAGAATTAATACCACCAACATTTAGCGTACCAATTTTAAGATCTGCCATTTAGAGAGCAAAAAATAGTAAAAAGTAAAAGTGGAGTGCCGTGAGTAATTTCGTTGAAAATCAGAATCATGAAATTTGAAACGGGGACAGGAGGGGGAGGGGCATGGGAATAAAACATGAAAACATACTGAAATAAGACAAGTGTTTGACGTGCAAACAAACTTCCGGGTAGGAAATAAAATAACAAAACTAAGATTAGATTCTGCATATAATCTAATCCGGTGCGATACTCCAGACCACTCCCCGACAGAGATATCTGGGTAAATAAAGCTAACTGTAGAATAGTGATATGCCCTTACATAATGAACTAAAACTCGTAGGACAATCTGCAAAATATAGCTTAACGAGGAGTATATCACTAAGTCAAAATTAAAGTTAGAAGGCTAAATAAGCATCATCATAGTGATAAAGCCCGTATCGTTAACAGTGCCCTCTAGGTATCTCTTCTAATTAGATAGAGCTCAAGAGAATGCAACATATATATCTCTTTGAAACAGGGAGAAACAGGGAAAAAGACATATTGTTAGTCCTATTATCAAGTATAACAAAATAGTTATAATAAACTATAATTTTCAGCATATGACTAAGAAATTAGGTGTCCACAGTGGTAATGACATCAGAGATGTCGGTATGATCTTCTGTGGAGTCTTCTCTAAGATACGCAGAGGCATCTTCCGGGCTGGTAAAATCGAAGTGTTTATCTCCATCATAAATCCGAAGTTTAGCAGGATATAGCATGGAGAATTTACGTTTAATGAGTACTAATTTTGTGCAGATGGGGTTGAAGGCTTTACGAGCTCTCATCAGCTCGGCAGAAAAATCTTGGAATATAAGCAGCCGATTGTCTTCCCATTGGAGGGAGCGAAGTTTTCTAGATGCTGTCCAAAAAGCGACTTTGTGAAGATAATTAAGGCATCTAAACAAGATGACTCGCGGGCGGCCATCAGGTGCTCGAGGAGGTGGGCCCACACGATGTACACGTTCAATTACTAAATCTTTACAAGATTCCGTGATACCAAGCAGGGTGGGTAAAGTGGTTCGGACAAAGTGAACAAGGTCATCACCTTTAACCCTTTCTGGAAGGCTAACCAGCCTTATATTATTTCTTCTGGACCTATTTTCTGCGTCATCTAGCTTCATCCAAAGCTGAAAATTTTCCTTTTCAAGGCGTTTAATGTTTCCTTGCACATCTGCCATATCATGACATAGACCTCCAATCCTATTTTCGTTAACGGATACTTTATGTGAGAGATGTTGTAATTGAAGTGAAATATCCGACACTGCTTTGGATAATAATGGTGACATGGCTTGAGTTATGGCTTCCGTTAAATCCGCGTATGTTATAGGCGAGTCCGGAGAGCGATCAGTGGTCGATGTATAAGAAAGGGATTTTGACGCTATCAGCTTTTTGGGAGCGGGAGATGAAGGAGGAGTAGTGATGCCTGGTGCCATAATTGTGTTGGCCCTCCTTTTTTCCTATCTAATAGGGAGGGAAGATGCGGGGGTCTTAGCTGAAGCGCTGGGGGACAGGAATCGGTCCATTAGTAGCTATAGCAAATAAGGAGATATGCGTGATTCCAAATTATACCTGTGATTAAAGCAGGAAGTGATATATATATATAATGGATGAGACGTATAAATATGTGGAGGAAGGCCTCTATCATATAACAAAAGCTAAAGGCACCTCTGCTTGGTGAATAGTATATCGGAAACACATTACCTTATATAAGTTTCTCCACTGTGGTAGATAAACAGCTGCCAAACATGTATTCACTTGAATCCTTTTAGGTCCCTGCAGCTCAGACAGAATATATCCAGCCTCTGATAATGTGAGCGGCTGCGTATGATATGTCTCTGTCACACCCGTCAGCAAGATCAGGAATGCTGCTGGTGTGATGCAGTAACTGATGGGGTTGTTCAGCTGTAATGGTCCGGCTCCTGCAGTATAAGGATTCGTTGTCCTCCGCCGCTATCTCCGGGCGGGCAGACAACCTCACGTGCCGGCTGACGTAGGCCTCTAGCAGGGCGCCGGGCAGCGGCTCGATACGACCGTTCTCCTCCGTCTTAGCCGCAGTCACCGCGGTCGCTGAGGGCAGAGCCAAGAAGGTGTGCAGGGGAGACTGTTAAAACAGTCTTGATAACGATTTGTCTGCCGGGGGTTGACGGAGCTCCGCTGTGATGCGACCTCACAGCATCAGACCGGAACCGGAAGTCTGAAACACCTTTCTTATCAAATAACTACAGTACTGTATTTCAACACAGGAAATGGCAATCATACTGTACATTAAAATTGAAGTCCAGGAACAGAGCATTCTGTCCCTTCTGGAGAGGGTCATGTTGGGAGGCACAGTACAGTATGCTGTAGTACAGGGAGAAAAGTACAATACTGTATTTGAAAATATACTGTACAGTTATGAACTTGTTAATGTTATTTTAACCAGATTGTGCTTTACATGTTTCCTTACTGTATTTTTTTTGGGACAAAAGAAGAGTGACAATGCAGACTACAAGATTCTATGAGAGTGCCAAAACCCATCCATCAATGGCATAGAGACTGGCTGCAGCAGCTCCACAAATACAGAAGAAAAATGCCAAGAAAGTTCAAAAAGAAAATGTGAGCCAATTATTTGGGGCAATACAATTATTTGGGGCAGATATGTGGTATGATGCCAAAAGATGTAACTGTTCCATCTTCTGCAGATCAAGATGTTCAGCCAATAAACATGGAAACACCGGTGCTAGATGACGTGACAGAAATGCTAAATCAGGAAGTTTTCTTTTTGGATCATGTTGCCACCCCTGGATAAGAAGACATGGCACATTCATAGTTACATAGTTAAATGGTTGGTGAGGTTGAAAAAAGACAAATGTCCATCGAGTTCAACCTGAATTATATTTTTTTTATTTTTTTATTATATTAATTAAATACTGTATCCTTGGATATTTTTTTTTCTCCTAGGAATTTATGTAATCCATTCTTAAACTTATTGATTGAGTCCACCATTACCACCTTCTCTGGCACAGAATTCCAAATCTTTATTGTTCTTACTGTGAAGAACCCTTTTCTCTGTTGTGTATGGAATTTTTATTCTTCTAACCTCAGGGGATGTCCTCGTGTCCTATGTAGTGTTTTTTGATAAACAAATTGTTTGATAAATCCTTGATTTGTCCCTTAATGTATTTATAAATATTAATAATGTCTCCTCTCAATCGCCTCTTTTCCAGTGTAAACAAATCTAACTTCTTAAGTCTTTCCTCATATTTCAGTGGCTCTAACCCCTTAACCAGTTTAGTGGCTCGCCTCTGAGCCTTTTCGAGTTCCAAGATATCTAGTGAGGTGTCCAGAACTGTACACAATATTCCTGATGTGGAAATACCAATGATTTATACAGTGGCAGGATTACACTCTCATCCCTTGTCTCCATTCCTCATTTAATGCATGCTAACACCTTGCTTTCTTTTGTTGCTGCATTTTGACATTGCGTACTGCTACTAAGTTTATTATCGATGAGCACTCCCTAATCTTTTTCAACTACTGTTATCCCCTACATTTTCCCCATTTAGTTTATAGGCTGCCTGAATGTTCTTAGTCCCAAAGTACATAACTTTACATTTGTCTGTATTGAACCTCATTCTCCATTTATCTGCCCAGACCTCAAGTCTAGGTAAGTCATTCTGTAGAGACTCAACATCCTTGCATGGATTAATTACTCTTCATACAGTAGCTTAGTATCATCTGCGAAAATGTACACTGTGCTTTCCAGTCCCTCTCCTAGGTCATTAATGAATATGTTAAACTACAATGGTCCTAGTACTGACCTCTGTGGTATTCCACTGAGCACTGAAGCCCATTCAGAGTACATCCCATTAATCCCCACTCACTGTTCCCTATTGAACAGCCAATTATTCATCCAAGTTCAAATAGTGTCACCTACCCCAAGCTCCCTTCATTTGAGAATTAATCTCTTATGTGGAACTTTGTCAAAGGCCTTAGCGAAGTCCAAAAAGATCACATCCACTGCATGACTCTGATCAATATTATTGCTCACTTTCTCGTAGAAGCTTATTAATTTAGTTTGACAGGATCTGTCCTTCACAAAACCATGCTGATTCCTAGCAATAACCTTGGAGGTATCCAAGTACTCAAGTATGCTGTCCCTTAATATACCTTCTAGCATTTCCCACAATATAGATGTCAAACTTACTGGTCTATAGTTTCCGGTGTAAGTTTTAATGCCCTTTTTAAATATTGGGACTACCGACTAACTCTGCTATACAGCAATCCTTTGGTATTGTTCCTGATCTAATTAACTCTCTGAAAATCAAATATAGGGGTCTTAATATCTCTACATTAAGTTCTATAAGAGCCCTGGGGTGAAGTCTATCCAGCCCAGGAGATTCATTTATCTTCATTTTACTCTCCCAGATCGGTCAGCAATTCAAGTGTGCTGTTGCCTGGAACACCAATGATGATCAGCACACCTGCTCACAGGCCACTTCACAATACATTCAGCAAAAATCTGACTGATATTCTCCTTGCTGTCATCTCCACTGCCCTGGATGACAATCTGTACAGAGTTGCACAAGGACATATTCACAAATATGCACATGCCCTTTTCCAATACCATGTGACATGAAACATGTACTTGACATGGACCAATCACATGATTCTTGATGGTGCAAAGGGGAAAATTCCGCTTCCCAAAAATCTGGTACATGACATCATGTCAATGTGTGAACTGCATGTAAGGATTGGTGAACCAGAAAAGATGAATATACGGAATACCATAAATGTTGTGCTGAGAATGAGGAGAAGAATGCCTTGGTAGATTCAGGTTGAATAAACAAGATCAATAGCCACCGATCTTCCTAGCTTCAGCACGTCATCTTGACACAGCTGTAGTTAAAAAAATTGTGTCACTCTACTATATATAGAGAATGACCTATTGTATAGTACATTTTCTGGGGCTGCCTGCACCGTGCTGAATCCACTCGGAGCAGCATGGTTACTCAAACAAGCGGGATGCATGAACTTGGCTCAACAGATTCATGATGGGAGTGTCTGGCCCTGGTAATGTAAGGGCCTGGTACAAGTGGCCCCTTTTATTCCCCTGTCACCTGGCATAACTTGATTTTTTTGTGCTGCTGCATCTATCCTGTACTAGCAGAGTTCATTGTGCTGTGTCCATCTAGGTGTGTTTTGTCTATCCAGGGGCATATGTACGTATGCGCCAGTGTTCCAAATTAAAAATACAAAAATAAACACAAAAAACAAATACAAAAAAAATCATTAGATCATAACAGTACAGTACCTACTGATTTTGTCCCACGTATGGACACCGGAACTCCCTGTTCTGGTGTCCATATGCCCCAGTGTTCTAAATTCAAAATAAAAAAATAACAAAATAATACAAAAACCAAAACAAAAAAAATGCAATTACTACCACAAAAAAACTCCAAAATATTCAAAAAATTTTATAGTTGATATTGTTACTGTATTTGTGATGTTACATTTGTATTAAAGTACCATGCCGTAAGTGTGATGTTGGATTTTTTACTACAATATGTGTGATCTTACATATTCCTACTGATTTGGTCCAATGTCCTCCGCTGTAAATAAAGTATTTCTATCCCGAAGTGGCCAAGTCCATTGTGCTGTGTCCAACCGGGTCTTTAGGCTGTGTTCATCCAGGGGCTGCTGTTGTCTTTTTCCGCTCTTCGTTTTGGTGTCAGTATGCGCCAGTGCTCCAAATTCAAAATACAAAAATAAAAAATAATACAAAAACCAAAACTGAAAAAAAAACATTACCTGCCCCAAAAATATGAAAAAATGTTAAAGATGATATTGGGGGTAATTCTGAGTTGATCGCAGCAGGAACTTTGTTAGCAGTTGGGCAAAACCATGTGCACTGCAGGGGAGGCAGATATAACATGTGCAGAGAGAGTTAGATTTGGGTGGGGTGTGCAATCTAAATCGCAGTGTAAAAATAAAGCAGGCAGAATATACCCTTCACAGAAACAAAATAACCCACCCAAATCTAACTCTCTCTGCACATGTTATATCTGCCACACCTGCAGTGCACATGGGGGGTCATTCCGAGTTGATCACTCGCTGCCGATTTTCGCAGTGCAGCGATTAAGTAAAATAACGGCAAAAATGCGCATGCGCTAAGTAATTTCACACAAAACTTTGTATATTTACACAAGCTCGAGCAACGTTTTTTCATCGCTCGAGTGATCGTAGTGTGATTGACAGAAAGTGGGTGTTTCTGGGCGGAAACTGCCCGTTTTAAGGGAGTGTGCTAAAAAACGCAGGCGTGTCAGGTAAAAATGCAGGAGTGGCTGAAGAAACGGGGGAGTGGATGGCCGAACGCAGGGAGTGTTTGTGACGTCAAACCAGGAACTAAACGGACTGCGGTGATCGCAGTCTAGGAGTAATTCTGGAGCTACTCAGAAACTGCTGTAAATTATTTAGTAGCAGTTCTGCTAATTTTTCATTCGCTATTCTGCTAAGCTAAGATACACTACTAGAGGGCGACGGCCTAGCGTTTGCAATGCTGCTTAAAGCAGCTAGCGAGCGAACAACTCGGAATGAGGGCCATGGTTTTGCCCAACTGCTAAAAAAGTTCCTGCTGCGATCAACTCAGAATTACCCCCATTGTGATTTGTGATGTTTGTATAAAAGTACCATACAGTATGTGTGATGTTGGCTTTTTATTACATTTCCCTACTGATTTTTTTTTCTTTATATAAACCTAATGTGGTCTCCAATTTTTGTATTCCCAACTGCCTCAAATACTGTACTCTAAAAATTAGTACTGCTGTATAGGGAAAATTGTATTGCTACAATGTACAGTAAGTATGTTCAATTTATGATAGTGTCCTAGTTCCTTGCATTTTATTGCTGCAATGTCCCTTGATGCACCATTCTGCACGCTGTGTAAAGCAAACTTTACACATGGTGTAGATGTACAGTACAGTATGAAACAGTGATAAGATGGAGAAGTGTGCCTACCAATTGCTACTGTACATTGATTGATTGGCTGGTTGGAATAAAATTCTGGTAATGGTTGATCAAATTCTGGTAATCTCATCCATTACCAGAATTTAATTCCAAACTGCAAGGTAATTGTATGGTGTACAGTATGCCTACTGTACAGTAGCTTCTAAACGACCTGAGATTCTGTCATATACAGTAGTATGTAAGGTAAGGTTCAGTACTGTCACATGAAGTAAAAAAAAACAAAAAACAAGAGTTCAACAAATAATTTTATTGCAAAAATGTAACAATTTTTTTTAAAGAGACCTTAATAATAATTGAAAAAATTGGTCCACTATCATGTGGACCAGCAATCTGAGGGCCTGGAGGACCATCTGCAGCTGTTCTGTGGGGAAACAAAGGACAGTATTACAGCACAAATATACTGTACAGTGTAGTAGTGGTAATACAATACTCTACTGTATGTTAGAAAATCTTGATATATAGTGTACTGTCACTACAGTGAATAGAACACTACTGTGTGCTGTAGAAGTACTGTACTGTAAGTATTGCTATAGTTTACCTCTAGTGTGGTTCCAGGTTCCTGGGCCAGGGTGCTGCTTTCCTTGGCCAGGGTGCTGGGTGCCTTGACCAGCCCAATTTTCTTGGCCCGGTCAACCTTTGGCTCTGTATTGGAGAAAGAAAAAACATTATTCACATTCCAATACTTTACAATTACTACTATATACTGTAGGCGCAGTATTATACTGTATTGTTGTTATTCAGTATTTAAAGTACATGGGGCCAAAAGAGTTTAGCATCAAAATTTTATAAACAAATGAGCAAAGGAATAAAACACCGGTGGGAAGTGGAGAGGAGAGGCATACCGGATTGTTGCAAGTCAGGTGAGTCAGTCTCACTCTCCCCCCTTCCATAATGTGTAAAATAGGGGGACTGCCTTCCATACTGTTTAAAAAAGTGGGACTGCCTGCTATCATGTGTAAAAAAAGGGGGACTGCCTGCCATCATGTGTAAAAAGGGGGACTCTGCCTGCCGTCATGTGTAAAAGAGAGCTCTGTGGCTACACCCCTTCGCCATGAATCCATGCCCCTATATTTTTGGCATGTGCGCCTACTGTACGTCGCACACTGGCCCTGTTTTGTATATGGAGGGGGGAGGCGATGCTGTTTCTTGCACACAGTGCTAAAAATGTCTAGTTATAGCACTGAGTACTGTATTGCTACTAAAGATGAGCGGGATCTGTTCTCTGAGAACCGAATCCCTCCAAACTCCACGTGGTTTACGCGGGTCCGAGACAGACTCGGTTCTTCCCGCCTGACTCGGAAAACCCGAACGAGGCAAAAAGTCATCAGCTCGCTGTCGGATTCTCGCAAGATTTGGATTCCATATGAAGAGCCGCGCGTTGCCGCCATTTTCACTTGTGCATTGTAGAGAGAGCGGAAAGGACGTGGACACGTTCTCTCAATATCAGTGCTCAGTATCAGAGCTTACTTATTGCTCCTAAGTAATACTAGTAGTGTGTCTCTCCTGCTCAGTGTCAGTACTAGTATCCTCATCACTGCTAGTATCACTGCTAATTGTCTTGTGATGCATTGTGGTGCTCAGTATACTACAGTACAATAGTCCAGTGCTGCATCTTGCTGCCCAGTGTCAGTACTAGTATCCTCATCAGTTCTCAGTATCACTGCTCATTGTCTTGTGCTGCATTGTGGTGCTCAGTATACTACAGTACAATAGTCCAGTGCTGCATCTTGCTGCCCAGTGTCAGTACTAGTATCCTCATCAGTTCTCAGTATCACTGCTCATTGTCTTGTGCTGCATTGTGGTGCTCAGTATACTACAGTACAATAGTCCAGTGCTGCATCTTGCTGCTCAGTGTCAGTTCTAGTATCCTCATCAGTGCTCAGTATCACTGCTCATTGTCTTGCGCTGCATTGTGGTGACCAGTATAGTACAGTACAATAGTACAGTGCTGCATCTTGCTGCCCAGTGTCAGTACTAGTATCCTCATCAGTGCTCAGTATCACTGCTCATTGTCTTGTGCTGCATTGTGGTGACCAGTATACTGCAGTACAATAGTCCAGTGCTGCATCTTGCTGCCCAGTGTCAGTTCTAGTATCCTCATCAGTGCTCAGTATCACTGCTCATTGTCTTGTGCTGCATTGTGGTGACCAGTATACTGCAGTACAATAGTCCAGTGCTGCATCTTGCTGCCCAGTGTCAGTTCTAGTATCCTCATCAATGCTCAGTATCACTGCTCATTGTCTTGTGCTGCATTGTGGTGACCAGTATACTACAGTACAATAGTCCAGTGCTAAAACTTGCTGCACAGTGTTAGTTCTAGTATCCTCATTAGTGCTCAGGATCAGTGCTCATTGTCTTGTTCTGCATTGTGGTGCTCAGTATACTACAGTACAATAGTCCAGTGCTGTTCTCGCTGCCCAGTGTCAGTTCTAGTATGCTCATCAGTGCTCAGTATCACTTCTCATTGTCGTGTGCTGCATTGTGGTGACCAGTATACTACAGTACAATAGTCCAGTGCTGCATCTTGCTGCCCATTGTCAGTTCTAGTATCCTCATCAGTGCTCAGTATCACTGCTCATTGTCTTGTGCTGCATTGTGGTAACCAGTATACTGCATTACAATAGTCCAGTGCTGCATCTTGCTGCCCAGTGTCAGTTCTAGTATCCTCATCAGTGCTCAGTATCACTACTCATTGTCTTGTGCTGCATTGTGGTGCTCAGTATACTACAGTACAATAGTCCAGTGCTGTTCTCGCTGCCCAGTGTCAGTTCTAGTAAACTCATCAGTGCTCAGTATCACTGTTCATTGTATTGTGCTGCATTGTGGTGACCAGTATACTACAGTACAAAGTTCCAGTGCTTTTCTCGCTTCCCAGTGTCAGTTCTAGTATGTTCATCAGTGCTCAGTATCACTACTCATTGTCTTGTGCTGCATTGTGGTGACCAGTATACTAAAGTACAATAGTCCAGTGCTGCATCTTGCTGCCCAGTGTCAGTTCTAGTATCCTCATCAGTGCTCAGTATCACTGCTCATTGTCTTGTGCTGCAATGTGGTGACCAGTATACTACAGCACAATTGTCCAGTGCTGCATCTTGCTGCCCAGTGTCAGTTCTAGTATCCTCATCAGTGCTCAGTATCGCTGCTCATTGTCTTGTGCTGCATTGTGGTGACCAGTATACTGCAGTACAATAGTCCAGTGCTGCATCTTGCTGCCCAGTGTCAGTTCTAGTATCCTCATGAGTGCTCAGTATCACTACTCATTGTCTTGTGCTGCATTGTGGTGACCAGTATACTACAGTACAATAGTAATGTGCTGCATCTTGCTGCCCAGTGTTAGTTCTAGTATCCTCATTAGTGCTCAGGATCAGTGCTCATTGTCTTGTTCTGCATTGTGGTGCTCAGTATACTACAGTACAATAGTCCAGTGCTGTTCTCGCTGCCCAGTGTCAGTTCTAGTATGCTCATCAGTGCTCAGTATCACTACTCATTGTCTTGTGCTGCATTGTGGTGACAAGTATACTACAGTACAATAGTCCAGTGCTGCATCTAGCTGCCCAGTGTCAGTTCTAGTATCCTCATCAGTGCTCAATATCACTGCTAATTGTCTTGTGCTGCAATGTGGTGACCAGTATACTACAGTACAATTGTCCAGTACTGCAATTTGCTGCCCAGTGTCAGTACTAGTATCCTCATCAGTGATCAGTATCACTGCTCATTGTCTTGTGCTGCATTGTGGTGTCCAGTATACTACAGTACAATAGTCCAGTGCTGCATCTTGCTGCCCATTGTCAGTTCTAGTATCCTCATCAGTGCTCAGTATCACTGCTCATTGTCTTGTGCTGCATTGTGGTAACCAGTATACTGCATTACAATAGTCCAGTGCTGCATCTTGCTGCCCAGTGTCAGTTCTAGTATCCTCATCAGTGCTCAGTATCACTACTCATTGTCTTGTGCTGCATTGTGGTGCTCAGTATACTACAGTACAATAGTCCAGTGCTGTTCTCGCTGCCCAGTGTCAGTTCTAGTAAACTCATCAGTGCTCAGTATCACTGCTCATTGTATTGTGCTGCATTGTGGTGACCAGTATACTACAGTACAAAGTTCCAGTGCTTTTCTCGCTGCCCAGTGTCAGTTCTAGTATGCTCATCAGTGCTCAGTATCACTACTCATTGTCTTGTGCTGCATTGTGGTGACCAGTATACTAAAGTACAATAGTCCAGTGCTGCATCTTGCTGCCCAGTGTCAGTTCTAGTATCCTCATCAGTGCTCAGTATCACTGCTCATTGTCTTGTGCTGCAATGTGGTGCTCAGTATACTACAGTACAATAGTCCAGTGCTGCATCTTGCTGCCCAGTGTCAGTTCTAGTATCCTCACCAGTGCTCAGTGTCACTGCTCATTGTCTTGTGCTGCATTGTGGTGACCAGTATACTACAGTACAATTGTCCAGTGCTGCATCTTGCTGCCCAGTGTCCGTTCTAGTATCCTCATCAGTGCTCAGTATCGCTGCTCATTGTCTTGTGCTGCATTGTGGTGACCAGTATACTGCAGTACAATAGTCCAGTGCTGCATCTTGCTGCCCAGTGTCAGTTCTAGTATCCTCATGAGTGCTCAGTATCACTACTCATTGTCTTGTGCTGCATTGTGGTGACCAGTATACTACAGTACAATAGTAATGTGCTGCATCTTGCTGCCCAGTGTTAGTTCTAGTATCCTCATCAGTGCTCAGTATCACTACTCATTGTTTTGTGCTGCATTGTAGTGACCAGTATACTACAGTACAAAGTTCCAGTGCTGTTCTCGCTGCCCAGTGTCAGTTCTAGTATCCTCATCAGTGCTCAGTATCACTACTCATTGTCTTGTGCTGCATTGTGGTGACCAGTATACTACAGTACAATAGTCCAGTGCTGCATCTTGCTGCCCAGTGTCAGTTCTAGTATCCTCATAAGTGCTCAGTATCACTGCTCATTGTCTTGTGCTGCATTGTGATGACCAGTATACTACAGTACAATAGTCCAGTGCTGCATCTTGCTGCCCAGTGTCAGTTTTAGTATCCTCATCAGTGCTCAGTATCACTGCTCATTGTCTTGTGTTGTATTGTGGTGACAATACAGTACAATAGTACAATAGTTCAGTGCTGCATCCTGCTGCCCAGTGTCAGTTGTAGTATCCTCATCAGTGCTCAGTATCACTGCTCATTGTCTTGTGCTGCATTGTGGTAACCAGTATACTGCATTACAATAGTCCAGTGCTGCATCTTGCTGCCCAGTGTCAGTTCTAGTATCCTCATCAGTGCTCAGTATCACTACTCATTGTCTTGTGCTGCATTGTGGTGCTCAGTATACTACAGTACAATAGTCCAGTGCTGTTCTCGCTGCCCAGTGTCAGTTCTAGTAAACTCATCAGTGCTCAGTATCACTGTTCATTGTATTGTGCTGCATTGTGGTGACCAGTATACTACAGTACAAAGTTCCAGTGCTTTTCTCGCTTCCCAGTGTCAGTTCTAGTATGTTCATCAGTGCTCAGTATCACTACTCATTGTCTTGTGCTGCAATGTGGTGCTCAGTATACTACAGTACAATAGTCCAGTGCTGCATCTTGCTGCCTAGTGTCAGTTCTAGTATCCTCACCAGTGCTCAGTGTCACTGCTCATTGTCTTGTGCTGCATTGTGGTGACCAGTATACTACAGTACAATTGTCCAGTGCTGCATCTTGCTGCCCAGTGTCCATTCTAGTATCCTCATCAGTGCTCAGTATCGCTGCTCATTGTCTTGTGCTGCATTGTGGTGACCAGTATACTGCAGTACAATAGTCCAGTGCTGCATCTTGCTGCCCAGTGTCAGTTCTAGTATCCTCATGAGTGCTCAGTATCACTACTCATTGTCTTGTGCTGCATTGTGGTGACCAGTATACTACAGTACAATAGTAATGTGCTGCATCTTGCTGCCCAGTGTTAGTTCTAGTATCCTCATCAGTGCTCAGTATCACTACTCATTGTTTTGTGCTGCATTGTAGTGACCAGTATACTACAGTACAAAGTTCCAGTGCTGTTCTCGCTGCCCAGTGTCAGTTCTAGTATCCTCATCAGTGCTCAGTATCACTACTCATTGTCTTGTGCTGCATTGTGGTGACCAGTATACTACAGTACAATAGTCCAGTGCTGCATCTTGCTGCCCAGTGTCAGTTCTAGTATCCTCATAAGTGCTCAGTATCACTGCTCATTGTCTTGTGCTGCATTGTGATGACCAGTATACTACAGTACAATAGTCCAGTGCTGCATCTTGCTGCCCAGTGTCAGTTTTAGTATCCTCATCAGTGCTCAGTATCACTGCTCATTGTCTTGTGTTGTATTGTGGTGACAATACAGTACAATAGTACAATAGTTCAGTGCTGCATCCTGCTGCCCAGTGTCAGTTGTAGTATCCTCATCAGTGCTCAGTATCACTGCTCATTGTCTTGTGCTGCATTGTGGTAACCAGTATACTGCATTACAATAGTCCAGTGCTGCATCTTGCTGCCCAGTGTCAGTTCTAGTATCCTCATCAGTGCTCAGTATCACTACTCATTGTCTTGTGCTGCATTGTGGTGCTCAGTATACTACAGTACAATAGTCCAGTGCTGTTCTCGCTGCCCAGTGTCAGTTCTAGTAAACTCATCAGTGCTCAGTATCACTGTTCATTGTATTGTGCTGCATTGTGGTGACCAGTATACTACAGTACAAAGTTCCAGTGCTTTTCTCGCTTCCCAGTGTCAGTTCTAGTATGTTCATCAGTGCTCAGTATCACTACTCATTGTCTTGTGCTGCAATGTGGTGCTCAGTATACTACAGTACAATAGTCCAGTGCTGCATCTTGCTGCCTAGTGTCAGTTCTAGTATCCTCACCAGTGCTCAGTGTCACTGCTCATTGTCTTGTGCTGCATTGTGGTGACCAGTATACTACAGTACAATTGTCCAGTGCTGCATCTTGCTGCCCAGTGTCCATTCTAGTATCCTCATCAGTGCTCAGTATCGCTGCTCATTGTCTTGTGCTGCATTGTGGTGACCAGTATACTGCAGTACAATAGTCCAGTGCTGCATCTTGCTGCCCAGTGTCAGTTCTAGTATCCTCATGAGTGCTCAGTATCACTACTCATTGTCTTGTGCTGCATTGTGGTGACCAGTATACTACAGTACAATAGTAATGTGCTGCATCTTGCTGCCCAGTGTTAGTTCTAGTATCCTCATCAGTGCTCAGTATCACTACTCATTGTTTTGTGCTGCATTGTAGTGACCAGTATACTACAGTACAAAGTTCCAGTGCTGTTCTCGCTGCCCAGTGTCAGTTCTAGTATCCTCATCAGTGCTCAGTATCACTACTCATTGTCTTGTGCTGCATTGTGGTGACCAGTATACTACAGTACAATAGTAATGTGCTGCATCTTGCTGCCCAGTGTTAGTTCTAGTATCCTCATCAGTGCTCAGTATCACTACTCATTGTTTTGTGCTGCATTGTAGTGACCAGTATACTACAGTACAAAGTTCCAGTGCTGTTCTCGCTGCCCAGTGTCAGTTCTAGTATCCTCATCAGTGCTCAGTATCACTACTCATTGTCTTGTGCTGCATTGTGATGACCAGTATACTACAGTACAATAGTCCAGTGCTGCATCTTGCTGCCCAGTGTCAGTTTTAGTATCCTCATCAGTGCTCAGTATCACTGCTCATTGTCTTGTGTTGTATTGTGGTGACAATACAGAACAATAGTACAATAGTTCAGTGCTGCATCCTGCTGCCCAGTGTCAGTTGTAGTATCCTCATCAGTGCTCAGTATCACTGCTCATTGTCTTGTGCTGCATTGTGGTAACCAGTATACTGCATTACAATAGTCCAGTGCTGCATCTTGCTGCCCAGTGTCAGTTCTAGTATCCTCATCAGTGCTCAGTATCACTACTCATTGTCTTGTGCTGCATTGTGGTGCTCAGTATACTACAGTACAATAGTCCAGTGCTGTTCTCGCTGCCCAGTGTCAGTTCTAGTAAACTCATCAGTGCTCAGTATCACTGTTCATTGTATTGTGCTGCATTGTGGTGACCAGTATACTACAGTACAAAGTTCCAGTGCTTTTCTCGCTTCCCAGTGTCAGTTCTAGTATGTTCATCAGTGCTCAGTATCACTACTCATTGTCTTGTGCTGCATTGTGGTGACCAGTATACTAAAGTACAATAGTCCAGTGCTGCATCTTGCTGCCCAGTGTCAGTTCTAGTATCCTCATCAGTGCTCAGTATCACTGCTCATTGTCTTGTGCTGCAATGTGGTGACCAGTATACTACAGCACAATTGTCCAGTGCTGCATCTTGCTGCCCAGTGTCAGTTCTAGTATCCTCATCAGTGCTCAGTATCGCTGCTCATTGTCTTGTGCTGCATTGTGGTGACCAGTATACTGCAGTACAATAGTCCAGTGCTGCATCTTGCTGCCCAGTGTCAGTTCTAGTATCCTCATGAGTGCTCAGTATCACTACTCATTGTCTTGTGCTGCATTGTGGTGACCAGTATACTACAGTACAATAGTAATGTGCTGCATCTTGCTGCCCAGTGTTAGTTCTAGTATCCTCATTAGTGCTCAGGATCAGTGCTCATTGTCTTGTTCTGCATTGTGGTGCTCAGTATACTACAGTACAATAGTCCAGTGCTGTTCTCGCTGCCCAGTGTCAGTTCTAGTATGCTCATCAGTGCTCAGTATCACTACTCATTGTCTTGTGCTGCATTGTGGTGACAAGTATACTACAGTACAATAGTCCAGTGCTGCATCTAGCTGCCCAGTGTCAGTTCTAGTATCCTCATCAGTGCTCAATATCACTGCTAATTGTCTTGTGCTGCAATGTGGTGACCAGTATACTACAGTACAATTGTCCAGTACTGCATTTTGCTGCCCAGTGTCAGTTCTAGTATCCTCATCAGTGATCAGTATCACTGCTCATTGTCTTGTGCTGCATTGTGGTGACCAGTATACTACAGTACAATAGTCCAGTGCTGCATCTTGCTGCCCATTGTCAGTTCTAGTATCCTCATCAGTGCTCAGTATCACTGCTCATTGTCTTGTGCTGCATTGTGGTAACCAGTATACTGCATTACAATAGTCCAGTGCTGCATCTTGCTGCCCAGTGTCAGTTCTAGTATCCTCATCAGTGCTCAGTATCACTACTCATTGTCTTGTGCTGCATTGTGGTGCTCAGTATACTACAGTACAATAGTCCAGTGCTGTTCTCGCTGCCCAGTGTCAGTTCTAGTAAACTCATCAGTGCTCAGTATCACTGCTCATTGTATTGTGCTGCATTGTGGTGACCAGTATACTACAGTACAAAGTTCCAGTGCTTTTCTCGCTGCCCAGTGTCAGTTCTAGTATGCTCATCAGTGCTCAGTATCACTACTCATTGTCTTGTGATGCATTGTGGTGACCAGTATACTAAAGTACAATAGTCCAGTGCTGCATCTTGCTGCCCAGTGTCAGTTCTAGTATCCTCATCAGTGCTCAGTATCACTGCTCATTGTCTTGTGCTGCAATGTGGTGCTCAGTATACTACAGTACAATAGTCCAGTGCTGCATCTTGCTGCCCAGTGTCAGTTCTAGTATCCTCACCAGTGCTCAGTGTCACTGCTCATTGTCTTGTGCTGCATTGTGGTGACCAGTATACTACAGTACAATTGTCCAGTGCTGCATCTTGCTGCCCAGTGTCCGTTCTAGTATCCTCATCAGTGCTCAGTATCGCTGCTCATTGTCTTGTGCTGCATTGTGGTGACCAGTATACTGCAGTACAATAGTCCAGTGCTGCATCTTGCTGCCCAGTGTCAGTTCTAGTATCCTCATGAGTGCTCAGTATCACTACTCATTGTCTTGTGCTGCATTGTGGTGACCAGTATACTACAGTACAATAGTAATGTGCTGCATCTTGCTGCCCAGTGTTAGTTCTAGTATCCTCATCAGTGCTCAGTATCACTACTCATTGTTTTGTGCTGCATTGTAGTGACCAGTATACTACAGTACAAAGTTCCAGTGCTGTTCTCGCTGCCCAGTGTCAGTTCTAGTATCCTCATCAGTGCTCAGTATCACTACTCATTGTCTTGTGCTGCATTGTGGTGACCAGTATACTACAGTACAATAGTCCAGTGCTGCATCTTGCTGCCCAGTGTCAGTTCTAGTATCCTCATAAGTGCTCAGTATCACTGCTCATTGTCTTGTGCTGCATTGTGATGACCAGTATACTACAGTACAATAGTCCAGTGCTGCATCTTGCTGCCCAGTGTCAGTTTTAGTATCCTCATCAGTGCTCAGTATCACTGCTCATTGTCTTGTGTTGTATTGTGGTGACAATACAGTACAATAGTACAATAGTTCAGTGCTGCATCCTGCTGCCCAGTGTCAGTTGTAGTATCCTCATCAGTGCTCAGTATCACTGCTTATTGTCTTGTGCTGCATTGTCGTGACCAGTATACTACAGTACAATAGTCCAGTGCTGTATCTTGCTGCCCAGTGTCAGTTCTAGTATCCTTATCAGTGCTCAGTATCAGTGCTCATTGTCTTGTGCTGTATTGTGGTGACCAGTATACTACAGTACAATAGTCCAGTGCTGCATCTCGCTGCCCAGTGTCAGTTCTAGTATCCTCATCAGTGCTCAGTATCACTGCTCATTGTCGTGTGCTGTATTGTTGTGACCAGTATACTACAGTACAATAGTCCAGTGCTGCATTTTGCTGCTCAGTGTCAATTCTAGTATCCTCATCAGTGCTCAGTATCACTGCTCATTGTCTTGCGCTGCATTGTGGTGACCAGTATAGTACAGTACAATAGTACAGTGCTGCATCTTGCTGCCCAGTGTCAGTACTAGTATCCTCATCAGTGCTCAGTATCACTGCTCATTGTCTTGTGCTGCATTGTGGTGACCAGTATACTGCAGTACAATAGTCCAGTGCTGCATCTTGCTGCCCAGTGTCAGTTCTAGTATCCTCATCAGTGCTCAGTATCACTGCTCATTGTCTTGTGCTGCATTGTGGTGACCAGTATACTGCAGTACAATAGTCCAGTGCTGCATCTTGCTGCCCAGTGTCAGTTCTAGTGTCCTCATCAATGCTCAGTATCACTGCTCATTGTCTTGTGCTGCATTGTGGTGACCAGTATACTACAGTACAATAGTCCAGTGCTAAAACTTGCTGCACAGTGTTAGTTCTAGTATCCTCATTAGTGCTCAGGATCAGTGCTCATTGTCTTGTTCTGCATTGTGGTGCTCAGTATACTACAGTACAATAGTCCAGTGCTGTTCTCGCTGCCCAGTGTCAGTTCTAGTATGCTCATCAGTGCTCAGTATCACTACTCATTGTCGTGTGCTGCATTGTGGTGACAAGTATACTACAGTACAATAGTCCAGTGCTGCATCTAGCTGCCCAGTGTCAGTTGTAGTATCCTCATCAGTGCTCAGTGTCACTGCTAATTGTCTTGTGCTGCAATGTGGTGACCAGTATACTACAGTACAATAGTCCAGTGCTGCATCTTGCTGCCCAGTGTCAGTTCTAGTATCCTCATCAGTGCTCAGTATCACTACTCATTGTCTTGTGCTGCATTGTGGTGCTCAGTATACTACAGTACAATAGTCCAGTGCTGTTCTCGCTGCCCAGTGTCAGTTGTAGTATCCTCATCAGTGATCAGTATCACTGCTCATTGTCTTGTGCTGCATTGTGGTGACCAGTATACTACAGTACAATAGTCCAGTGCTGCATCTTGCTGCCCATTGTCAGTTCTAGTATCCTCATCAGTGCTCAGTATCACTGCTCATTGTCTTGTGCTGCATTGTGGTAACCAGTATACTGCATTACAATAGTCCAGTGCTGCATCTTGCTGCCCAGTGTCAGTTCTAGTATCCTCATCAGTGCTCAGTATCACTACTCATTGTCTTGTGCTGCATTGTGGTGCTCAGTATACTACAGTACAATAGTCCAGTGCTGTTCTCGCTGCCCAGTGTCAGTTCTAGTAAACTCATCAGTGCTCAGTATCACTGCTCATTGTATTGTGCTGCATTGTGGTGACCAGTATACTACAGTACAAAGTTCCAGTGCTTTTCTCGCTGCCCAGTGTCAGTTCTAGTATGTTCATCAGTGCTCAGTATCACTACTCATTGTCTTGTGCTGCATTGTGGTGACCAGTATACTACAGCACAATTGTCCAGTGCTGCATCTTGCTGCCCAGTGTCAGTTCTAGTATCCTCATCAGTGCTCAGTATCGCTGCTCATTGTCTTGTGCTGCATTGTGGTGACCAGTATACTGCAGTACAATAGTCCAGTGCTGCATCTTGCTGCCCGGTGTCAGTTCTAGTATCCTCATGAGTGCTCAGTATCACTGCTCATTGTCTTGTGCTGCATTGTGGTGACCAGTATACTACAGTACAATAGTAATGTGCTGCATCTTGCTGCCCAGTGTTAGTTCTAGTATCCTCATTAGTGCTCAGGATCAGTGCTCATTGTCTTGTTCTGCATTGTGGTGCTCAGTATACTACAGTACAATAGTCCAGTGCTGTTCTCGCTGCACAGTGTCAGTTCTAGTATGCTCATCAGTGCTCAGTATCACTACTCATTGTCTTGTGCTGCATTGTGGTGACAAGTATACTACAGTACAATAGTCCAGTGCTGCATCTAGCTGCCCAGTGTCAGTTCTAGTATCCTCATCAGTGCTCAGTATCACTGCTAATTGTCTTGTGCTGCAATGTGGTGACCAGTATACTACAGTACAATTGTCCAGTACTGCATTTTGCTGCCCAGTGTCAGTTCTAGTATCCTCATCAGTGATCAGTATCACTGCTCATTGTCTTGTGCTGCATTGTGGTGACCAGTATACTACAGTACAATAGTCCAGTGCTGCATCTTGCTGCCCATTGTCAGTTCTAGTATCCTCATCAGTGCTCAGTTTCACTGCTCATTGTCTTGTGCTGCATTGTGGTAACCAGTATACTGCATTACAATAGTCCAGTGCTGCATCTTGCTGCACAGTGTCAGTTCTAGTATCCTCATCAGTGCTCAGTATCACTACTCATTGTCTTGTGCTGCATTGTGGTGCTCAGTATACTACAGTACAATAGTCCAGTGCTGTTCTCGCTGCCCAGTGTCAGTTCTAGTAAACTCATCAGTGCTCAGTATCACTGCTCATTGTATTGTGCTGCATTGTGGTGACCAGTATACTACAGTACAAAGTTCCAGTGCTTTTCTCGCTGCCCAGTGTCAGTTCTAGTATGCTCATCAGTGCTCAGTATCACTACTCATTGTCTTGTGCTGCATTGTGGTGACCAGTATACTAAAGTACAATAGTCCAGTGCTGCATCTTGCTGCCCAGTGTCAGTTCTAGTATCCTCATCAGTGCTCAGTATCACTGCTCATTGTCTTGTGCTGCAATGTGGTGCTCAGTATACTACAGTACAATAGTCCAGTGCTCCATCTTGCTGCCCAGTTTCAGTTCTAGTATCCTCACCAGTGCTCAGTGTCACTGCTCATTGTCTTGTGCTGCATTGTGGTGACCAGTATACTACAGTACAATTGTCCAGTGCTGCATCTTGCTGCCCAGTGTCAGTTCTAGTATCCTCATCAGTGCTCAGTATCGCTGCTCATTGTCTTGTGCTGCATTGTGGTGACCAGTATACTGCAGTACAATAGTCCAGTGCTGCATCTTGCTGCCCAGTGTCAGTTCTAGTATCCTCATGAGTGCTCAGTATCACTACTCATTGTCTTGTGCTGCATTGTGGTGACCAGTATACTACAGTACAATAGTAATGTGCTGCATCTTGCTGCCCAGTGTTAGTTCTAGTATCCTCATCAGTGCTCAGTATCACTACTCATTGTTTTGTGCTGCATTGTAGTGACCAGTATACTACAGTACAAAGTTCCAGTGCTGTTCTCGCTGCCCAGTGTCAGTTCTAGTATCCTCATCAGTGCTCAGTATCACTACTCATTGTCTTGTGCTGCATTGTGGTGACCAGTATACTACAGTACAATAGTCCAGTGCTGCATCTTGCTGCCCAGTGTCAGTTCTAGTATCCTCATAAGTGCTCAGTATCACTGCTCATTGTCTTGTGCTGCATTGTGATGACCAGTATACTACAGTACAATAGTCCAGTGCTGCATCTTGCTGCCCAGTGTCAGTTTTAGTATCCTCATCAGTGCTCAGTATCACTGCTCATTGTCTTGTGTTGTATTGTGGTGACCAGTATACTACAGTACAATAGTTCAGTGCTACATCCTGCTGCCCAGTGTCAGTTGTAGTATCCTCATCAGTGCTCAGTATCACTGCTCATTGTCTTGTGCTACATTGTCGTGACCAGTATACTACAGTACAATAGTCCAGTGCTGTATCTTGCTGCCCAGTGTCAGTTCTAGTATCCTTATCAGTGCTCAGTATCACTGCTCATTGTCTTGTGCTGTATTGTGGTGACCAGTATACTACAGTACAATAGTCCAGTGCTGCATCTCGCTGCCCAGTGTCAGTTCTAGTATCCTCATCAGTGCTCAGTATCACTGCTCATTGTCGTGTGCTGTATTGTTGTGACCAGTATACTACAGTACAATTTTCCAGTGCTGCATTTTGCTGCTCAGTGTCAATTCTAGTATCCTCATCAGTGCTCAGTATCACTGCTCATTGTCTTAATGGATTGTGGTGCTCAGTATACTACAGTATATTACTAAAAGTTCAGTGTTTTGTGCTGTATCTTGCTGCCGTAGGGTACTGTGGTAGTGTCCTGTCACTGTGCCTAGGTCATCATTATTCCAGTCACAGTCGTATCTGGTATCTATCTAGTGGTATCTAATTCCAGACATTACTGCCGCCTAATTCCAGACATATTACTGGCATATAATTCCACACATTAAAAAATGGAGAACAAATATTATGAGGGTAAAATAGGGAAAGATCAAGATCCACTACCACCTCGTGCTGATTCTGCTGCCACTAGTCATGGCAGAGACTATGAAATGCCATCAACGTCGTCTGCCAAGGCTGATGCCCAATGTCATAGTAGAGAGCATGTAAAATCCTAAAAACAAAAGTTCAGTAAAATGACCCAAAAATCTAAATTAAAATTGTCTGTGGAGAATCGTAAACTTGCCAATATGCCATTTACGACACTGAGTGGCAAGGAACGGCTGAGGCCCCGGCCTATGTTCATGGCTAGCGGTTCAGCTTCACATGAGGATGGAAGCACTCATCCTTCCACTAGAAAAATGAAAAGAGTAAAGCTGGCAAAAGCACAGCAAAGAACTGTGCGTTCTTCTAAATCACAAATCCCCAAGGAGAGTCCAATTGTGCCAGTTGCGATGCCTGACCTTCCCAACATTGGACGGGAAGAGGTGGCTCCTTCCATCATTTGCACACCCCCTGCAAGTGCTGAAAGGAGCACCCACAGTCCAGGTCCTGATATTCAAATTGAAGATGTCACTGTTGAAGTACACCAGGATGAGGATATGGGTGTTGTTGGCACTGAGGAGAAAATTGACAATGAGGATTCTGATGGTGAGGTGTTTTTTTTAAGTCAGGCACCCGGGAAGACAGCTGTTGTCCGTGGGATGAATAAGGCCATTGACATGCCTGGTCAAAATACAAAAAAAAATCACCTTTTTGGTGTGGAATTATTTTAACAGAAATGTGGACAACACACAGGCAAAGGAGGGGGAATGCACCTGACTCAAGCACAGTGGAGAATGATTTCCATGTTGTGCAAGGTTCTCCAACCCTTTGATCTTGCCACACGTGAAGTCAGTTCAGACACTGACAGCTTAAGTTAGGTCATTCCCCTCATCAGGCTTTTGCAGAAGCAGCTGGAGAGATTGAAGGAGGAGCTAAAATGGAGCGATACTGCTAGGCATGTGGGACTTGTGGATGGAGCACTTCATTCGCTTAACCAGGATTCATGGGTGGTCAATCTGTTGAAATCAGAGCACTACATTTTGGCCACCGTGCTCGAGCCTAGGTTCAAAGCCTACGTTGTATCTCTCTTTCCGGCAGACACAAGTCTGCAGATGTTCAAAGGCCTGCTGGTGAGAAAATTGTCAAGTCAAGCAGAACATGATCCACCAACAGTTCCTCCTTATTTTTCTACCGCCACTGGAGAAAATGATAAAATTTCCAAAACCACCTGCTGGCAGTGATGCAGGGCAGTCAGGAGCAAGTGCTGACTTCTGGTCCGGACTGAAGGACCTGCCTATGAGTACTGACATGTCGTCTACTGTCACTGCATATGATTCTGTCACCATTGAAAGAATGGTGGAGGATTATATGAGTGACAGCATCACTGTTGGCATGTCAGACAGTCCGTATGTATACTGGCAGAAAAAAGATTCAATTTGAAGGCCCTTGCACAAACTGGCTTTATTTTACCTAAGTTGCCCCCCCTCCAGTGTGTACTCTGAAAGAGTGTTTAGTGCAGCCGGTAACCTTGTCAGCGATCGGTGTAGAAGGTTACTTCCAGAAAATGTGGAGAAGATGATGTTCATCAAAATGAATTATAATAAATTCCTCAGTGGAGACATTTACCAGCAATTGCCTCCAGAAAGTACACAGGGACCTGTGATGGTGGATCCCAGTGGGAACTAATTAATACTCTGTGAGGAGGGGGATGTACACAGTGAAAGGGGTGAGGAATTGGATGATAAGGAGGAGGTGGACATCTTGCCTCTGTAGAGCCAGTTTGTGCAAGGAGAGATTGATGGCTTCTTTTTTGGTTGGGGCCCAAACCAACCAATCATTTCAGCCAAAGTCATGTGGCAGACCCTGTCGCTGAAATAATGGGTTTGTTAAAGTGTGCATGTTCTGTTTAGACAACATAAGGGTGGGTGGGAGAGCCCAAGAACAATACCATCTTGCCCCTCTTTTTCTTCTTTGCATCATGTGCTGTTTGGGGCCTATTTTTTTTAAGTGCCATCCTGTCTGGAACTGCAGTGCCACTCCTAGATGGGCCAGGTGTTTGTGCCTCACACTTGTGTCGCTTAGCTTGGCCATCCAGCTACCTAATTGCACCTCTTTTTCTTCTTTGCATCATGTGCTATTTGGGGCTTTTTTTATATCTGCCCTCCTGTCTGCCACTGCAGGGCCATGCCTAGTTGGGCCTAATTGTTTGTGTCGCTTGGCTTAGTCATACAACTACCTCAAGGACAATTCCATCTTGCACCTCTTTTTTTAATTTATCTTTGCATCATGTGCTGTTTGGGGACTATTTTTTAAGTGCCATCCTGTCTAACACTGCAGTGCCACTCCTAGATGGGCCAGGTGTATGGGTCGCTTAGCTAAGTCATCCAGCAACCTCGGTGCAAATTTTAGGACTAAAAATAATATTGTGAGGTGTGAGGTGTTTAGAACAGACTGGAAATGAGTGGAAATTATGGTTATTGAGGTTAAAAAAAACTATAGGATCAAAATTACCCCCAAATTCTATATTTTAAGCTGTTTTTGAGGTTTTAAAAAAAAAAAATACCCGAATCCGACAAAAATTCAAAAGGGAGGTTTTGCCAAAATGCAACCGAATCCAAAACACGACCGCTGAACTAAATCCAAAAGCAAAACACAAAACCCGAACAATGAATGCTGCACATCTCTATAATTGCTACTGCACATTATATTTACCAAAGGTGTACTCCTCGTCGTCTGTGGCTAAAAGAAAAAAAATACAGTACTGGGGAAAAATGTCATACTGTATTGTACCATATAGTGAAAATATTTAGCGGTTACTGTACTTTTAATTTTTGGGATGCCAGTACCAGCATAAGCATCCAACTGCCGCACCCAAACAAATGCCACCCCTAGGTACAGTACAGTATGTGCATCTCATGCCTAATGGGAAATTCTCCACTGACAGTAGCTAAAGAGAGAGAGATGAATGGAGAGACAGTGGGGGTCAGTAATGCTAGAGACAGTGCATCTACAACACCCCCTTTTTTCCATAGAACTACAAGTCTCAGTAGGTAGCACCTCACATTACTGGCAGCTATAATTGTACAGTCTATGGTCCCTTCTTAGCAAACTAAAAGTGTTTTATATAGACACACCTGAAGGAGTGAGACACCTTCATTCTTAGACTTGCACCCACCCGCACCTGACCCTCATTTATTTTAACTAGGGTACCTAGCATGACTGCACTTGTGAATATGGCACAATTCTAGGTAAGTCCAATTATTCAGAACAATAGTTCAGAAATGGGGTGGCTCCTGGGGTACGGGGCCTCCTAGACTGTCGTGGCTGGGTGACAACAGGGCATCGCAGCATTACATTTATTTTGTCACTTTCACCATCTGTTTATTATACACGTCACACCTTTTTCACTTATATGTAGATACAATTGATTATACATTGTAACAAGAGTGATGTTCCATTCAGAATAATGCAAATGTATTAAGTGTTGTATGCATATTGTGTTATATTATCTTTATATAAAAAGATGGAAAAAAACTGCTAATAAGGATACTATGTAGCCGCTAATTTTTATATGAAATAATGAAAAAATATTTTTTAATTAGAGTCTGTCTGTGCTTTCTGTATATTTATCATTTTGTTTTCTTCCAAAGGGCTGAGTAGTTCCTTTAGTGTTTGAAAGCTGCAGACAAACTAATATGTAATTACTGAGCATTTTTTAATTGGTGCCAGGAGGTACTTAGTTCCTTGTTCCCTTTTTACAATGGTGCATAAAAGTAGGCACTAAGCAATCATGAGTCCCTCATTATTTGGATTAACTTTTGTTAGTGTGTCCCGCTCATTGTGTCAGGATTTACTTTTTTCAGTTTTTTTTGGATCATGGGGGTTCCCATTGTGAAAGAGAAAAACAGAAGGGCCTGTGAATTGTTTATCCTACCTTGGTCTAGAGATTGATACAGAGGCAGGACTTTGCAGGATACCAGGGGAGAATTGAATTGTTTGAAGAGTTTATTAGAGGGTTTTAAATCAGCAAAAAAGTTGACTTTAAAGCAGAGACAGTCATTGTTGGGTTTATTGATTTTTTCTTGTAGGGTCATCCCGATGGGATTGGTGTTCTGTCATAGTTTGTAAAGAGCTACGGCGGGGTTAAAAAGGTTATACAATTGGATTAGTATTTGTCAGAGATGAAAGAGGATTTTAGGGTCTGGCTTCTTTTCCTGCAGGATTTCAATGGGGTTCATATTTGGTTACAGCAGTGGAAGGATAATCACGAGCTCCAGTTTTTTACAGATGCTTCAGGGTCGATAGGTTTCGGGACATAAGTTGATGGTGAATGGTGTGCTGAGGCTTGGCCTGTAGACTGGCATGCGAGGGGTCTTACATAAAGTATGCTTTTGCTTGAACTTTTTCCAATCATTATCACAGTGGAGATTTGGAGCTATAGGATTGGTAACCTTTGGTGAGATAATATTGGGGTAGTTCAAGTTATTAGTAACCAAGGGGACATCATGTTTGCATTTGCTGCGATTGGTGAGGCTTTTGACTTTAAGGTGTTTGCAGGAAAATATAAATGTTACTGCTAAGCACGTACCTGGACTTGAGAATGAGATAGTGGATGAGTTATCTATTTACAATGGGATAGATTAAGGACATTGGCTCCAACAGCTAAGGTTGATGGTTTGTCCTGTCCTGATTATGTATGGCAGATCACATGCCGGAATAAGAGAGCTAGCGTTAAAAGCATTGGCCCCAAGAACTTTGAGGAAATTTTTCTGCTTCATGGGGTGACTGGCAGGCATTCATCGCTTTCAAAGTAGTGGTAAGAGCATGCAAGATGCTAAGTTGGAATTTGTCTGGTTATGGCATGAAAGAGAGTGTTCTAAGGTGGCTATGTCAGGTGTGCAAGCGGGAATATCTTATTTTTCAAGTATACAAGTATTAGTGGATCCCACTAAATCATTAATTCTATCTAGGGCTATGAAAGGTTGGGCTAGGGAACAAGCGACTTTGGGAGATGCTCATAGGCCTATTGATATAGGACTTTTAAAGGATTGAATTGTGCTTTGTAGTTATGAAATTATTTTGTTTAGTTTGACTTTTACTTTAGCTTTCTTCAGAGCTTTAAGAGTGGGAGAATTAGGTACTGTGAACAAAAATGGGATAATACAGGAATTATGGTGGATAATGTAGTGGTTAAGAGTGTTTTTTTGCTGTTAAAAATACACAATTCTAAAATGGATCAGCTCGGCTGGGGGAAATGGATATCTATTCCTGTACATCCGGAACTGAGCATTTGCCCAGTAGCATTAGCTAAAAGTTATCGAGGTTTCAGTTTACCAGTGTATTCAAAAAATGTTTGATAGATTTAACTCTACCAGTAGAGCACTACAGTATGCATTAATTTAGGATAGTTGCATCGTTTGGTTCTTCCATCGAGGAAATTAAGCAGCTAGTTCATTGGAAGTCATCAGCATATAGCAGCTACATAAGGAACGATAAATTGCAGAATTAGGTGCTTCCGACAAGTTTGTTCTTTGGGATTCCCAGGGCTTTAAGCTACCCACTGTTAAAGGGGGTTTGGAGTTATTTTCACCTTTTTCCTCATACAGTTTTGAGGTTTGGGGTTGTTCACCTTCATCTGGGTCACCCAAACAACTCAGTTTCCCTTACCCTGCCATTTGATGGTTATGGATAAGTTACCAATGTTTAAAATTTGTTTTGTTTCTCACAGGTTTTTTTTGTCATTTTAAGCCGGGTTTGGATTGTTGGATATTCTTATGTTTATTGGGCTAGTAGGCACCATGTGTCTAAAGCGTTCCCTTTTGATGTTAGGTGGATTGGTATAAGGGGTTTGAGATGGCGTAATTTATTAAGTTTGCTTTGGGAGTCAAATGAGAAATGGGGTGCCCCATATTGTCTGATTGTGCATTTAGGAGGTAATGATCAGGGTACTTGTAAGGGGATAGAGCTCATTCATGAAGTGAAGATGGATTTTTGGTTAATTGTAGAGAATTGGCTATGAGTGAAGGTGATTTGGTCTGAGGTTGTACCATGGAGATTTTGGTGGGGCAACCAAGGTGGCACAGCACTGGATAAGGTGAGGAAAAAGCTTAATGCTGCAATGTCTGTTTCTGGTTGGTTTGAATGGGCATGTTATAAAACACCCCTAATTACATTATGATGAGGTAAATTTATATAGGCCTGATGGAGTGCACTTATAAAAGATTGGTATGGAATTATTTGTCACAGCCCTGTTGGCATGTCCAAAGGAGGTTTGAAGTGTTTAGCTTATGGTGGCAGTTTGTAGTCTGGTGACTCCATTTGTGGCATAAAGCAGTGCTCCTTGGCAGCTCAATGTAGTTTGTTTCTGGATAAGAGGACTGGACCAAAGGAGCGGTGACACCATCAAAAGGACCCTTTAAGCTGTTTCATGACTTATGCGGTGGTGCCGGGCTATATCAGCGCCAGACCAGCATTGCTTTTTCATAAGCTAGCCCACCGCAGGGCCATCAGATGGTGAGAGATTTGATTACGAACTTGCTGCACAAGCACTTTAATCCAGTCACTGCCTCCCTGTCCCATCGACCATCATTGTGTTTTTATGTCTTTTACATTTGTTTTTTAATTAACACATTGTTCTTGCATGTCAGTGTTATTTTGTCAGTTAATAAATGCACTTTATTCATAACCATTCCTGGTTTGACTAAATCCCTGCCACCTGCATAAGGGATATGAGCCTGAGCGCCAATGTACGCTGCACATTTCTGTATTTCAGCTCAATGTAGTGCAGCAGAGCTTGGCTAGCATTTCCCCTTTGAGAAAAGGCGAGTCAGTCACTACTTTAGGGTAGGTCCAGGTCACCATCTTAGGGAGGGACCAGCACTGTGCTGGTTAAGGGGAGACAGTTCTACTTAAGATGGATTGCACAAGGGGCAGGAACTCCACCCACAATTTTTTGTTATACAAACTTTATAAGCTATGGCCGAGGTGACACTACTTCTTTCACCACCATGATTAATATTTACAATTCTAATTTGATTTAATACATTTGGGCTGTGACCTCCTTTTTCCAATCTATACAGTTGTCCGTGTTGTTATTTATTTAGCAAGTTTAAGTGTTGCGAAGTAATAAAACAAACGGGTGATTTAATATATTACTGTAGTACCACCTTCCCCCACAGTGTCACACAATACGTGTATGAATCAGAGACAGTAACTGAATACTGCAGTTGACCTTCACCAACAGTGTCGTGCAATACATGTATGAATGGGAAATAAATATATTACTGTGGTACCACCGTCACCCACAACATCACACAATACGTGTGTGCTACAGAAATAGTAATCGAAAACTGCTGTTGACCTTTACCAACAGTGTCGCACAATATGTGTATGAGTAGGAAATAATAATGTACTGCGGTCTGACCAGCAGTGTAACAGTACTTATGAAAATAAAGTAAAGATTGTATAGTACACTGGGGTACAGCAAAAACAAAACAATTTTTAAAAAATATTTATATATATATTATATAATTCTTCCTTAGGAAATTGCATGCTGCAAACCTATCCAAGGCAAATTTAGTTAGGTTTATCGCATGTTGACTTACTGTATTATTGTGTGGTATGGTAACCGCTCCAAGGGTGAGCAGAAGATACTGGAGCGTGTTGTACATACAGCTAGGATTATCGTTGGCTGTGAGCTTCTGTCAATTGATGATATTTATGTTGAAAACTGCCTCCGCAAAGGAAAAAGCATTGTACAAGATTGTTATCATCCTAACCATTGCATCTTCCTTCTCGTAGACGCTTCAGGTGTATTAGAACTAGAATATCTTGTTTTAAGTACAGGTTTTTTTTCATCTGTTATTGTTTGTCGTAATTTGACCGGTGATTTGTAATGGTTTATATGAATGTCCCAGATCTACATTTTGTTGTTTCTTTTTACAATGACAATAAATATAAATATCTATCTATCTTATATTTTTAGGCTTTTTGTTTTTAGCTTTTATTATTTTAATTTTACACTGGGGCAGTTCCCATGGATGGATGGACAGATCACTTCTTTCAGATACAGCAGACAGAGCACCCCTTGACTGATACAGCAGACAGGGCACCGCTGGCCTGAAACAGCTGAATGGGCGCCCCTGGACCGATACAGCAGACAGAGCATCCGCCCCATGCAAGACAACACAGTACTGATATGGACATGTCCATCCCGTAAACTCTCCACAGCCGGAGTAAAGATGGCACAAATCACCAAGGGCCTTTATAGAATCCAAAACCCATGAGACGATGACAGCTGGAGGATGATGTTCGGCCTTGATTTGGGATCTGAGTAAGGCGTGAAGTCCTGAGCCAGAGTCAGATCCGGACTCAGATCGGGAAGATCGGGTGGGTCTGGTTCTCGGAGAACCGGACCCACTTATTTCTAATATCTTACCTAATCCTTAACCTCCCTAAGCCTTCTTTCCTGCAGCCTGACCCTAGCCCTACCCCTGCAGCCTAACCCTAACCCTCCCTGATGGTGCCTTACCCTAAACCCCCTGCCCGCAGCCTAAACCTAATCATCACTCCCTACAGCTTCACCATAAACCTCCCTGGTGGTGCCTTACCCTAACCATACCTCCCCACTGCCTAACCCTAGATCTCCCTACTTAAACCTAACCACCACCCCACACCCCACAACTTGCCTCTCAGCAGTCCTGGTATACTAACATTTGGGATCACAAAGTTTGGAATCCTGGAATTGATCTTCCATGCAGTGTTGGGATTATGGTCAACTACCATGATCCCAAATGTCGGGATCCTGATCAGATCTCACTAAATGGATGTGCACCAGGAAAAGGGTTTGTATCAGAATTTGCATCAATGCTAGACCACCAATAGATGGTTTTGAATGAGCTTTTGCCTGTGACTCAGAATCAGGTTCAGTGTCTGAAAAAAAAATATCTATCAGCCAATTGGTTGTAAATTTTATTTAATAGAATATCTGATATTTTACAAAAAACTGTTATTAATATTAATTGCTAATTCTTGAAACTAATAAACTATTTAAATTATATTTAAATTTTTCAAAAGCCACCTTGAAGTCTTTATTACGGAGGCTGTATATGAATGGATTAATCAAAGGTGTCACCACTGTGTAAAGTAGTGACAATGTCTTGTATGTAGCTGATAATTTTCCTTTTGATGGAACCAGATACACAATAATGGGACTTCCAAAAAATAGAGACACAACAGCCAGGTGGGAGCTGCAGGTGGAGAAGGCTTTCTGTCACCCACTGGTCGAGTGAATTTTTAGGATGGTTGTAATGATATATATGTAAGAAACAATTATCACTGTGAATGGGCCAATGATAACAATAAAGCCAAATAGAACTATCTGGATTTGTGTAAGCGAAGTATCTGAACAAGAAAGTTTTAGTATAAGAAGAAAATCACAGAAGAAATGGTCAATCACATTTGGTCCACAAAAGTTTAAGTTTTGCAGGGTTATAGCATCCACCAAAGCCATCAAGAAACTCATCAACCATGATGCAATGACAGATTTCACACAAAACGCTTTGTTGATTATAGCGTTATACAGCAGTGGGTTGCAGATAGCCACATATCTGTCATAAGACATCACTGTTAGGATGAGACACTCTAATGACTCTGAGTTAGCAAACACATAAAGCTGTGATATACAGGCAGCAAGAGACATGGAGCCACCATGATGTAGAACAATGTGAAGCAAGTTAGGGACAATGTTTGTGGTCATCAGAATGTCCACTAAAGACACCTGTAATATAAAGTAATACATTGGATGGTGAAGAATTTTGCTTATGGAAACTAAAGCAATTACAACAATATTACCACATATGGCAACACAGTAAGTGATGAGAAGAAATACAAACAATACACTATTAAAGTTGTGTAGATTTGGAAATCCCAGCAGAATGACATAAGAGATATTTTGCTTGTGCATTATGCAAAAAGATCTGAAAGACAAGCGTAAGACATCATAAAATACCTAGCAGTAATTCATTGTATAAAATGTCTATAATTTTATCCTCTATTTTCTCAGCAATAAATTGAAAGAGGTTATCGGATACCCAAGACTAGTACATTTGTGACTATGGTATTGTTCTTATTTATTCATTCTCCGCTTTTTAAATTAAGTAACTGTGAATGGACATTTGCCTTTGCGTATCTGTTATGACCCCCTTATGCAACAAAACTGCGTGTAAACATTTCTGGAAACTGTTTATTAGTCCTGAACATCGGCTTAGAGGAACTTTACCCCATTCCTTTGTACAAAACAGCTTTAACTCTGCTATTTTGCTTGTTTTCCTCCCATGACCTGCTGGCTTAAGATCCTTCCGTAACATTTGATTGGATTAAGGTCAGAACTTTATTTTATTTTATTTTATTAAATATGTTCATTGGTTGAATGACTTGTGTGCTTCGGATCATTGTCTTGCTGCATGACACACATATATACATATATATTACATTTATTTAAATACATTTTCAAGTATAACTGTTGACATGAGATTGGCATCTTTTCCTGAAAAAATAGAATGGACTGTTTTCAAATAAAGATAACAAATTTATAGTAAGCACATTTTATCACTAACTGAAAAATAAATATTGTAAAAAATGTACAACACTTACTATCAAAAATATCAGATAAATACACAGTATGTTATAAATAGTTTTTGGTTTTTAGAAATGCAATATTTACATAATAGAGGTCAGCTCTTATAAATGTTTGAAAAAGAGTTTTGTGATAAACAAGGTAAAATCAGCTCCAAAAATTAAGGACTAAATAACATGCTTTGTTACTTCTCTTTTCAAGTAAAAATAAATAATAATAGAAATAAACAGGGGAATATTATATATATATATATATATATATATATATATATATATCTACAGTATATATATATATATATATATATATATATATATATATATTTTTTTTTTTTAACACAAATAAAGATTTCAGTTGTACTGTAACCTCAGAAATTACAAAAATTAATTATTATGTTTAGGCATTTTAAAACAAAAAAATAAAAATAAACTGTACACATTCAGTTTAAAAAAAAAAAAAAAGATTACAGTAGTTATATTAGAAAAATCAAAAGTCATTGAAACATTGTAAGTTTAACTTTTAGAAATGCATGCAAACTTTCAAGGATCTTAGTCACTTAAAAATTATGGTTTACGATTGACACAACATTTTTGCAAGAAATCTATTTAAATAAGTATTACAAACATCTATCAATTTAAAACAATTGAATGTTAATATTTAAAAAATGATTTATCATATTCTATCTATAATTTGAATATATAAAATAGTTTCCACAAACTCTGAACATTTTTATAACATGATTTGGAACAGCCCCCAGATATATTAGTCAACACAATATTTATCTATAACAAATGTTCAGTTGAGAAATGAGTATGTCTCCTACCCAAATGTAAATTAGACATAAAAAATATTATTAAATCTATCTGACCAAATTAAAAAGTGCAAAGTAATCTGACATTAAAAATGATAGTCAATAAATCTGAATTTTAGTAACTCACCTGAATTAATGCTCAAACCACACTTCTCTCTATAATAGTGTACACTCTAAAGCAGTGTGAGAATAAAGGAAAAGCATACACAGTGATGGTTGGTTTATAAACCATTGCTTCAACAAGCTCTAAACAATGCCAGAGGTATTTTAAGCAAGATAATAAATCTGTTGAGATTGGGAATCTCTTGTGTAATGTGAGTAATCACAATATTCTGCAAAAATTAAAATGTCAGTTACAAAGGACAAAGTATTAATGAATAATACATTTATTCAACATTAAACATTATTTCAACTAAACATAATGATAATAACTTTCTATATACCAAAGAATTCTAACAGTGGATCCAAATCAGATATGAAATAAAGAAATACATAGTATTATTATTATTATTATTACATTTTATTTATAAGGCGCCACAAGTGTTTCGCTGTGCCATACAAAGGACAGTACATGGAGACAAACTTAGCATTACAGTACATAAATAACAAAAATCGAGTACAGGTGACAAAGAGCACCACACATTCTCATACATAATACAGCTAAGATGTAAGTAGCAAGGAAGTAATCACTGTACTATTAGGGGCTGGCGGCCATAGATGGAGATGAGCCTTTACCAGCAGGAGAAAAAGCGGTAAAGATGGTCGCTGAGTAGGGGAGAGCTGCGAGTGAAATGTGTTGAGAAGAGGGCTTAGATAACAAGAGGAAATAGGGCCCTGCTCTGAAGAGCTAACAATCTACTATAATACAGTACCTCATGTGCAAGAACTCTCATGTAGAGACACTGGGTAAAATGGAGAAATGATAAAACACTGAAAACTAAATTTCAAGCTTCAGAGTGCTAAAGAGTTCAACTAATGTATCCATCCCATTTCACTATGCTTTCTTGAAATGGTGGCATCACTGTTCCTACATGTAGGATCACACTTACAAATAACAAGGAAGTGAAGACATCTTCAATTTCCTGTAAATCAGTATTCTTTCACCGTGCTGTATCTTATTTATGTCCTCCCCAAGATCTATACTGTAAGACATAGTCCTCGCTTTTAGCTTTCATTTCAACTATGAACAAGAAAGGATCTAGTCCTAATGGCTGCCAGAGACCATTAATATATCCTCAAATCAGCTCCAATATGCTAGCCGTCTCTTTTGTACTCATTGTGAGGTGATTCAGGCTGAGAGTTTCTCTCACATTCCTCTGACAATCTTTGCACCTGACTCTAACCCTTTCGGGTCCTGTGTGACTCTCTCACCTGCAGGTATGAACTTCAAAATGCCTATAGTATAGTGCCTGCTGCATCTATGAGCTTCCAGTTGTCTGGACTTTGGGAGTAAAACATGCTCTGCTATGCTTTCCTCAAAGTACATCACCTTTCTGGAGTGCCTTCATTCAGCACTGGGTGCCGCCGGTCTGACATCTGTTCTCTGCACATGTCAGGGCATGCTCAGTCAGAAGATTTTGTGCTTTCTGTTAACCAGTCTTGGCTCTAGCTTATTATTGTAGCCGAGAGACATTCCACTTGACTGTGATTGCATTGAGTGCACACTCCTTCTGAGATGTATATTAATGTATACTGCCCCTCTTCATTGGTTCAATACTGTGACCTGACTTATTGTTGTTCCCAAGGCTGCAATGTAGTTGTGACTACTCTATTGACATTGCTACATTTATTTCAGCAATTCATGTGAAGTGACACCTTTTGGTTGCCTACCATTTTACAGTGTGGCTATACCGTCTTATATATCTGTGGTGGCTGAACTCCTGATCAGACATCCTCCACTTTACTTAACTGACCTGTTAATTAGTAGAGGCTTGGGGCCATACCTGTTCCACGTTGCTTGTACTGTAGTTCTTATGACCTGTCTTGCACATAATGACTGACCTTTTTAGTGATGTGTTTGTCTGCGATTATGCAGATGTCCTAGTCACCCTCTGTTCTTCCCATGCAGAGTTTGTTTCAGAAACACTACAGTACTTTTCACCTGTTTTCTGACCTATGTTGTTGCTATATGCAGTGGAAAATGGAGATCTCAACAAGAACTTAAAGTTCAGAAATATCCCGGAGTTGGTTGTTGCTGAAAACCTGGGCAAATATTTACTAATATTTGTGTTTGAGTCGGTTTGTGTAGTGTTTAAACTCATTTTGTATCGGGTGCATTTTCATGCAACTTTTTGAATCCATATACGCAAAGTTACGAAGCAGTCGACTTTATGGTTGTCGTGTTTTCCGATGTCGATGCCAATCGGTTTTATTTTTTTGGCACATTTACGGCCGTCATTGTCGTTTGCGTACGTGTTTTTGTTGTTTTTGTTGTTTTTTTTCCTAAGTTAAACGCGGCAGGTTTTTTTTTTTTTCAGCGGCCGCATTTTCACTTTCAGTTTCGATTTTCATCCCCGTTCATGATTGGTTGTGTTTCAGATGGTAGGAGTGTCTTTGCATAACCATATAAATATGCCCCAAACCGTCCGCACCTCGTGGGTTTAGTTAGTGGTGAGGAGGAGGGAGGTTGTACTGTGGAGGTAGGTGAATTTGTGGTTTGGTGAGGAGTGTTGGTAGCAATTTCTGAGTGTGGTATTGTGTTTGAAAGTCGTCTTCTCATTCTTGTTGTATTTTGTGGTTTTGTTTCATTTTTAGTCCAAGTTATTTTTCTTTATAGTCCCTTGTCAGTGTTTGTGTGTGTGTGTGTGTGTGTGTGTGTGTGTGTGTGTGTGTGTGTGTGTGTGTGTGGGTGTGTGTGTGAGTTGTGTAATGGTAGTGGAGGAGTGTGTTTTTTTTCTGTGTTAACTGTTTAGACACACAATTATGTGTGACTCAGAGGTGGGTGAGGTGGAGTGTGTGAGTGAGGGGGAGGAGGTTGGTCAGGTGGAGGAGGTGAGTGTTAGTGAGGTTAGTGTGGTGGAGGAGGTGGGTGAGGTTGCTGCAGCATCCTCAAGTGATATTGAAAGTCAGAGTGCTCCGCTGTGGCCACTACTAAGACTGGGCGGAATGTAAAGTTTAATTTTGCTGAAAATGTGGCATTGGTGCATGGGATGATGAAGTATCAGAGGCAGCTATTTGGCCCTGAGTCCGCTAAGGTGCCAACACCGAGGAAGACGGTGTTGTGGGCTAAAGTTGTTGCTGCTGTCAATAGTGAGGGGGTGGTCAAGCGGACGGAGGACACGTGCCGCAAACGGTACTATGACATAAAGCGATGTGTCAAGAACCAAAATGGTCAAGGAGGCCAAGTCGGCTCTGAAAACCGGTGGTGGGCAGCCCTATATTGCAAGATATCTGGAGTATGAGGAGCCCATGCGGAGTGTAATATCTCCTGAAGTTGTCTCTGCAACCCATGTCCGGGATACAGATAGGCCCAGGAAGAATGGTGAGCATGTGTATTTGCATTTACATCCTATGATTAATATTTTTTTTTTTAAATGTGTGTCATGTGACGTTGCATATTACTCTCATCTTCAAGTGTGTTTCAGCAAATACATTGTTTTGGTTAATGTTTTATACAAAAGACAATGTTACATCTTACTTTATTGTATGTCATGTGTTTTTATGAAAGATATTTTGCATGTGTAGTTTGGACTTGGTGTGTCTCTGAATTGTGCTGCAATAATGTTTTCCTTTTGGGCCTTTTTTAATTAAAAATAGTAACTATGTTTTATAGTTATGTGATCCATGTGCAATGTGTAAAAAACAGTGGTTGTCATGTTAGAGGCTGGAGTAGTGGAAAGTGGTTTGGAAACCACTTACATGTGTAATGTCATTATTGGATAATGTAAAATTTTTAAACAATTTTTTAGCTTGTATTTGTTCCGTGACACCACACTGTAGTGTAATTTTTAAATTATTTCTACATTTTGGTTTGGCTCATAAAGTGGTAATGTGTGTTTGGAGTGCCACATCACAGAGCAATTTATATATTGCATCTGTAATATTTATCCTTTCAATACAAAATGAAGATGTGTGTTTTTGGTTGTTGTTTTTTTTTTTTACTTTTGGCCTATGTAAAAAAAACCTGTGGCCGAAAAAAACCTGTGGCCGAAAAGAAAGCAATGGTGTATATCACGGCCAACCACAGCAGGCTACCCCGCCACGAAGATTATCGTCCGTATGTTCTGTCCCCTCACTCCAATTTTGGACACACCTCCAAGACATCATCCACACTCCCCTCATCTTGATTGTGAGTATCAAACTGAAAAAAAAATCTAAAATTTCAGAACGTAATCAAAGTCGTTCATAACCACATTAAGTCAAAACACATCAAAAACTTAGATACTTACCACAGTAAGTAAAAGCTGAAATGGAATCCAAGCTAAATGGCCTTGTCCACATCCAGTAAAGATATGTATGTCCACTCGAACCATACAGTATGACATTGTGTGTAAGATGCTGCAACAAAAAAGCATGTTTTTTAAATGAAAAAAGTAAGGTTGTTTTTCCAAATTTCACATGTGTGTTTGAGGTAACATTGCAAAATACATATAAAAACATTACTATGTTTGTGTGATCAAATCTATAATGTAACACATTATGGATTCCAATGTGTTTTTATGGTGGAGTATGTGTGAGCTACAATAAAACTAAAGTGGTTGCTTTCACAATTAAGTAACCAGACACATTTGCCACAAACAGGCATATGTATGTATTTAAGTTATGAGTGATGATGTTGCTAGGCAGAATAGTTGAAAGCAACAGTGAATTACATGTGTTCCATGTGTAGTGATTTGTTTACATTTCTCAAACATGTGGATAGCTAATGGAGATTTGTTTAACATGTCAGCTTCTAGTCCTGGGAACAGCATCCCTTCGCAACAACAGCAACACAGTGACATGGAGGAGACAAACATCTTAGAAATGCAGCCTTTAAGGCAAGGAATGAGCCCCCCAGCACCTGTGAGTACACCACCACAGCAAAGCACACCACCACCACCACAACACAACCCAACAACACCAGTAACACAAGGCCCTGAGCAGGTGTTTTGGACCATTTGGACTAGACAGCAGGCCACTGATAAAGATTGCCTGCGTGGGCAGACACAAATGTTTGCAAGCCTACCATCTCACCTCTGAAGAATATCAAGAAATCTGAGTAGACAAAATTAACAAACAATTAGAATAGGCAATACCATGGAACTCATGCGTACAGACATTACACAGGTCATGGGCAACTTACAGTGCATAATGGAAGAACAGCACAGACTAATGGAATAACAGCACAGACTAATGGAAGAACAGCACAGACAACAGCAAAGTTATATGAACATTTTTCAAAACAATCAAAAGATTAATGAAAGTTTATTCAGAATTGTAGACAATCAAAATGCTGCAACACGTGAACTTAATGCCACCCTCACTAATCTGAATGAAACACTCAGATGCATGCACCAACAGCAAACAAGCAGCAGTTCTGGTACGACTACTCCAAATATCACGCCAGTCTCATCACCACCAAGACGCTCTAACAGAGCACGACAACATGACATTGCTAAAGGCAAAGGGCAGGACAAGCAGCCACCAAAAAAATGTAAAAATAATACAAGTTAGTCATTTGTGATAAGTAACTCAAATTAGTTAGTAAGTGTATGTTTGTCTTAAAATATATAACACTTAGATCATTGACAATTTACACAACATCATTAATTATAAGTGGTACAAACAACAACATAAAATTTGGAGGCACATTTATTCTTTACCATTTTTTTTGACATTGGAGGAGGGAAATGTTGATGGAGCTGCACATACATGTTAGCAGGAAGTAAACTGACCACTTGATTTTTTTCTAATCATTACTCTTTCTAGATTCCAATTATTCTCTTTTCCTGCAGACAATCCATATTACAATGTTATTGATAACTAATTTACCTTTCTTCTCTATACAACATTACAAGAAGAACACAATTGAGTTGCGTAAAAAGCTTTTAATATGTTGGCATTGAATTATTTAAAAAACATTGACAAAATTAATGTCAGTATTGTTGGGACATGTTTGTGTGTGTTAAAAATTAGTAACAATGTTATTACACATGGGGGGTCTTTCTGAGTTGTTCGCTCGCAAGCTGCTTTTAGCAGCATTGCACACACTAAGCCGCCGTCTACTGGGAGTAAATCTTAGCTTAACAAAATTGCGAACGAAAGATTCTCAAAATTGCGAATAAACACTTCTTAGCAGTTTCTGAGTAGCTCCAGACTTACTCGGCATCTGCGATCAGTTCAGTGCTTGTCGTTCCTGGTTTGACGTCATAAACACACCCAGCGTTCGTCCAGACACTCCTCCGTTTCTCCAGCCACTCCCGCGTTTTTCCCAGAAACGGTAACGTTTTTTCACACACCCATAAAACGGCCAGTTTCCGCCAAGAAACACCCACTTCCTGTCAATCACAATACGATCACCAGAATGAAGAAAAAACCTTGTAATGCCGTGAGTAAAATACCTAACTGCATAGCAAATTTACTTGGCGCAGTCGCACTGCGGACATTGCGCATGCGCATTAGCGACTAATCGCTCTGTTGCGAGAAAAAAATAACGAGCGAACAACTCGGAATGACCCCCATGATGCAGAAACCAACAAATAAGAACTTTATTTTTAAAAAACAAAGAATGTGTATAATAATGTATAGATGTAGAAAACTGTGTTTTTACTAACACATCATCAAGTTTACTGCAGCAAACATTAGGAAATAAATTATTCCTGATTACAGTAAGTTTGTGTCTCTTAAATATGATGGAGCATCACACATAGGGACACATGTATTCCTCAAGGCTAGCATATTACATGTTGAGGAGTGTTTTTTGGGAACACAGGTTCTCAAACTCGGCCCTCAGGAACCCACACAGTGCATGTTTTGCAGGTCCCCTCACAGAATCACAAGTGACATAATTAGCTCCACCTGTGAACCTTTTAACATATGTCTGTGAGTAATTCATACACCTGTGCTTCTACTGGGTTACGTGAAAAACATGCACTGTGTGTTGTCCTGAGGGCCGAGTTTGTGAACCTGTGCATTAGGGCGTTACACACAATGATAAAGTGAAATACTAAATGGATTATGTTGGCTTGTAAGAAATTAGCACTGCAAGTTTACGATCACTTATCTAGACTTAATGCATGCCACTCATAATCTGTTGTTTTGAGTTTAAAAATACACACAATGCACATGCGACATTTGTTTTGCATAAAGCGAGGGAATGTTTGTATGTGTCAAGGAGACAGACACATTCTGAGTAATGGTTTTGCCATTAAAAATGGCAAAACATCTATTTATGATTACACAACAAATGTAATAAGCAAACCAAACTTACCTTAGAAATAGCGAGTGATGAGCTCTTGCCTAACCTGCCTCCCTACATCTGTACTCCAAGTGTCACCAGATGTCTCTAATTCCTCTGCTTGCTGGCTGCTTTCTTCCTCCTCCTCCTCAACATGTGGCAGATGTTGTTGCAAACACATGTTATGAAGAAAGCAGCAGCAGAACACAATTTGAGTCACCTTGGAGGGACTATACAACAAAAGGCCATCAGACTTATCCAGACACCGAAACCTAGATTTCAGCACACCAAAACATCTTTCTATCACGTTCTGCGTGGACTTATGTGCATGATTGTAATTGTGTTCAGCAGGGTATCAGGTCGGGGCAATGGAGTTAGAAGCCAAGAGAAACAGCCATATCCTCCATCACCTAAAAGACAGATATAGTAACGTGATTCATGTTAAGATACAGCAACACATAAGTAACACACTGCAGGGCAGATGTATTAACCTGTACAAGGCATAAGGAAGAGATAAACCAGGTCTGAGACAGGGCGAGAGCGTGCTGTCTCAGGGTCTAGGCCCAGTTTGACAAGGTCATACAGATGGAAAATGTTGTTACGATTTATACGGAACATCTGTATGACCTTATCATCAGACAATGCGTTCATGTTTAAATGCCCCCTTAAAAAACGAGGCCTGCGCAGCCTCCGCGGAACCTGTACAACCTGCTGACCATGTTCAGTTTCTTGGCCCTGGGTACTTACAGGCTGATTTGTGAGTCTGAGGAATCCCACAGCACACAAAATATCACTGGCCCACAGTCCTGCTGCTATTTCTGAGTGTAGGTGTATTGGAATGGGCCTAACATCCTTTTATAGGCATCCAAATTCAGGTATGATTGATGTAAACACGATTGAAAAAAGCAGGTCTATTTTTTTGCCACTTTTTTTACCGATTCACAGAAAAATACGACCGCAATTAAACACTCAGAAACTTACACCCAAATACGAATGAATAGTGAATTCCTGTATTGTATGAAATAACTGCCGCGTTTGACAGATGGTCTATTCATTCGTATTTTGGAACTTTGCAAATCAAACCATTACGAATAGTCCAAACACTGCTGAGATTGGTGCTTAGTGAATTTCCGGTTTGGGACTTAGAAAAAAACCCCACAAAACGGACAAACTCGAATTCTTAGTAAATATTGGCCCTGGAATTTTATTTGCACTGTCTCTTCACTTCCCTGCTCCATAATCCAAAGTACTCTGATCCTTCTAAGGGTGTTATTCTAAAATTTCTTTCATTCCAAACCAAACACCAATTCTATGGCTGGTTGCGCTTCTGAATACATTTTTTTTATTGTACTGTATATTAACAAATCTGTTGTATCTTTACAAAAAGAAACTGTTATACAAAGTATTCTTCATAAGCCACTAGCCCAATGTGATTTACATTGATTCAATTAGCATTGTTCAAAGAAAATATTTATGTAAAATAAGGCATTGAATGTATTTTGTATTTTGTGTGTGTGGAATCATATGGTTCATGGTGGTAGGAAATGGCCAGCTGTCTAAGAGTAACACGTTTGTAATACATTCTCACTTAGATATTTGTAATCTTTACACCAGTGGCATCATTGCTATCCACTACTAAAGTATGTATAAACATACTGTAGGATTAATAGAAATATCTTAGTAAATAACATGTTCTCCACTGAATCCACAAAAGACATATAAGTTGAAGATGATTTTTAGATCATGTTATGAGAAAGCATGAAAATGTTTTATTTAAAGACAATTGTGTTTGAGGGAAGTAGTGACACTTGAGCTGTATATATCTTGACAAATGATACCAAATTGGTAAAAAAATAAAACATGTCTATTGTAAATAACTAATGCTACTTAAACTATTAAAATAGAATGGGTGAATATCATACTGTAAATACTTGTTTATTTACTTGGATGGACTTGATTATTATACTGTAGAAAGAAGAAAAGATGCCCAAAATTTGGATGAACAGAGTGGGAATAAAGTTCATTTTTTTCACCTAGAGGAATTTAAAAATGGAGAACATTAAATCACAAATAAAATGATAAACCAATGAGAAAGAGGTTAAATCAAGAAACCAAACAATACTTTTTTAGAGACAAACTAGAACTAAATAAGAATAATAAATGTAATGTAACTGAGGGTCACCATAAACCAGTAACTCCCATGAGAACTCTGATTTAAAAAAGGTATCATATATCCAGAGATGAGATTTAATGCATAAGAATAAAAATTGTGTCGATCCTTTATAAACTTTTTATAAGATGAAAGGGATAAAAGGACTGATAGAAGGATACTGTATGTAATAATAATCATGAATCTAACTAGACAACCAGAGGATAGTAATGACTGCCCTGAAATACCTGTTAGTAAATCATACAATGTAGTGAGGGAAGATACAGGTGACTTGTTGTGGAAAGGCATGTATCACAACAATAGATCGGAAGTTTAAAGCCATGTTGGATGGGGAAAAAGGTTGGGAAGAAAAAGTTTAAAACCAAAAAATTTAAATAAAAGATTAAGTATAAAATCTAAAATCAGAGTTGTTTGATAAAACTAAAATATTCAACTTGAGCGATTATACCATTAAAGTGGTGAAATAACTAATTGTAGAAAGGGGTCAAAAATATTCCCAGGTGAATTTTATTAACTATTTTGATCTACTGTATTTACAGATCTACCTTTTTTTTTAGAATACTACAGTACTGTATGCCATAAATGCCTTTTTTATTTCAAAATAATTAGAGAATTTGGGTGACCAAACCATTTTGGAGAAAGAAACTACTACTTTTAAAAATAAATGTACTGTTAAACCTCTCCACCCCCTGAATAAGGGGTGTTTTGTAGAAACCATTGTTAATAGTATTATAGATACATTTAATAAAATAATAAAAAAAGAAAATATTGGGATAACATGAGATATAATGTATGGGGAATGGATATTTAATGGGGTAAACCGAGTTGCTTGATTGAGATGTCTTCATGATATTATTTTACTGTGAAAGGGTAATCATGAAGACCTCAATTGTTTTTTGTCATTATATAAAAAATAAATCCTTTCCACATTCAATTAAGTTTTTAGTTTACAGATGATACTGTTAATCTCCTAGATTTGACCCAATATATTTTAAAAAATAGGTTGGAAACCAAGATTTGTTTAAAATGTACAGATTACTACACAGTATATATATATATATATATATATATATATAAACAAACACACACACAGGTGAAACTCAGATATTTTAAATATCATGCAAAAGTTCATTTATTTCAGTAATTGAATTTAAAAAGAGAAACTAATATATTATATAGACTTATTACATGTACAGTGAGATATATCTAGCCTGTATTTGTTATAATTTTGATGATTGTGGTATACAGTTTAAGAAAACCCCAAATCCAAAATCTCAGAAAATTAGAATAATACATAAAATCAATAAGCAAATTCATTTAAATACAGAAATGTCATCCCTCTGAAAAGTATAATCATGCATATGTACTCAGTACTTGGTTTGGGCCCCTTTTGCATGAATTACTGCCTCAGTGCGGCATGGCATGGATTCTATCAGCCTGTGGCACTGCTGAGGTGTTATGGAAGACTAGGATGCTTCAATAGTGGCCTTCAGCTCTTCTGCATTGTTCGGTCTAATGTCTCTCATCTTTCTCTTGGCAATGCCCCATATATTATCTATGGGGTTCAGGTCACCTAATGCCTGCATTTACCTATTATCCATAGTAATTAAAGAAATGATGCCTTGTGTTATTATAATATTACAAGATTAGCTTATTATGAATGTTTAAAGATGAAGTAGATATTGAATAATATTTTTCAAAAAAGCCTTATAAATACTTTATAAAGTATGTTGAAGATCATATACACCAAATGCAAGTTTGGAAACACAAATGTAACGCCATCTTGAATTATTTGAAGTGACTTTTGGCCCATTGTTTCTCAGCCATCAACAATATATCTATTGGGCATCATTGGTAAACCATTGACCATTGCTAACCACTAATGGTACATAAAATATCTACGTATACCGGTATTAGGTTTATCTTATACACATAGATACACAGATAATATTTATAACTATTTTATTTCAAATAAATTTTAATTTGTTTTTAAATACTTGCATCTGTATTTTTATTATATTGTTTAGTTTTAGAGTGATTGCTGGGAGTACCCCCCCATTTTTTGTTCTAGTCATATAACCATAGGGAAAGTAGAATCCCTATTTCTCTGTAGCTGCAACCCTATTTAAACTAATTGGTGTTAGCGCAGTCCTCTAAACAAATCTTGGTAAGTTTTTTTAGAACTGGTGATGTTTCCCATAGCCACCAATCCGATTCTATATATTAACTTCTAGAAGCAGCTAGACAAATGTTAAGTAGAATCGGATTGGTTGCTATGACAATAATACTAGGTCTAAAAAAGCCTTATTAAATTTGCCCTTGAGGAGACCTGATTCTGAGTGGTAAACAAACCAAACACAATTCTAATGATCATATAGTTAAATGATTATTTGCAACTTCTAATGGGCAGGGTATGCAGTAGCATTTGCATAGACATTAGACTGCCAATATATGCTTTTGCTTATGCTTTTGCATGTGACTCAGAATCAGGGAATTATTCAGGTTGGTCAGCAAACCAAAAAAGGTAGAAACTGGGAAAACCATGTTGCACAGCGGGAAGGACAAATATAACATGTGGAGAGAGATTTAGATTTGTGTGGGTTATATTGTTTCTTTGCATGGTAAATACTGGCTGTTTAATTTTTACCCTGAAAATTAGATTTCAGTTTGAACACACCCCAACCAAATCTAACTCTTTCTGCACATGTTACATCTGCCTCTCCTTCCTAGTAACATGGTTTTGCCCAGTTGCTGACTTTATTGGTTTGCTAACCAACCCGAATAAGGCCCCAGGTCCAGTTTCTGAATGTATAAATCTACCAGCCATTGGTTGTTGTAAATGCTAATTAACAAAACTTCCACTATTTTACAAAATAACTATTATTCCCACAAATTCATATTTCTTGTGGAGTATAAACCAATTAAAATTTTATTGCAATTTTTTAAAAAATCCCTTATATTTCCAGGCTGTACATGAATGGATTAACCAATGGTGTCACAACAGTGAAAAGTAGTGATAATGTCTTGTTTATAGCCAATAATTCTCAGTATGATGGTACAATGCACAGTAAAGAGACTTCCAAAAATATAGACAAAATAGCCAGTTAGGAGCTGCAGGTGGAGAAGGCTTTCTTTCTCCAGCTGGTGAAGTGAATTTTTAGGATGGAGGGGGATGATATGTAAGAAACAATTATCATTGCAAATGGGCTTTTGATATTAATAATGCCAACTAGAGCTACAATTTCTGGATTTTTGTAAGACATATAAAAGAATCTGAAAAAGAAAGCTCTAGAATAGTAAAAAAAAAAAAAAAAGAAATGGTCAATAAAATTTTGTCTAAAAATTGTTTATGTTTTGCAGGGTTATAGCATTCACTAAATCCAACAAAAAAAACTCATCATCCATGATGCAATGACATATTTCACACAAAATGCTTTGCTGATTACAGTGTTTTATTTCAGTGGATTACAGTTAGGTACAAATTGTTCATAAGATCTCACTGTAGATACCCTCTAATGCCTCTAAGTTAGCAAACACACAAGCTGTGATACACAGGCAGTAATAGACATGGTGCCACCTAAATGCAGGACAATGTGAAGCAAGCTGGGGACAATGGGCAGTACGGATAATTTAATGGTTATAATTACTACCTCACAGCAATGAGGTCATGAGTTTGATTCCCAACATGGCCCTAACTGTGTGGAATTTGTGTATACGCCTCGTGTTTGCGTGGGTTTCCTCTGGGTACTCTGGTTTCCTCCTGCAATCCATAAATATACTGGTAGTTTAATTGGCTGCCAACAAAATAAACCCTACCATGAATGTGTGTCCATGTGATAGGGAATATAGAATGTAAGCTGCACTGCGGCAGGTATTGTTGTGAATGGCAAAATATTTTCTGTAAATAAATGTGAAATATGTGTGCGCTATATAAATACCTTGCAATTATAATGATAACAATAATAATAATTTTAATAATAATAATAATAATATCTGTGGCCATCAGAATTTCCACTTTTATTTATTTTTTCATTCAACCTCAACTTTTTCTTTATAAATTAAATATATAAAAGTCTGGGAATAACTTTTTGTGATGTATATCTGTTGAAAATTCAGTTTATACAGTATTATAAATCAAAATTTAAGGCTAACTGTTGACATGGGCATGACATACTTTTCCTGAAAAAAAAAATAGATTAGACTGTTTTCAAATAAAGATAACAAATTATTTTAATGAAACACATTTTTTCACTAGCTATTTTGGAAATATTTTCAAAACATCTAACACACTTACCATAAAAAATGTCAGATAAATATGTTAGAAAATTTTTTTTTTCCCAAACAATTTTTATTGAAGCCATGGATAAAAATACAGTCAGATTAAAAGATATTGATTATTTGCATTTTGTGATGACAAAATTAGCATTAATACAGTGTTTTGTTTTGTTTTTTTAAATAATAAACTTTGACATAATTTGATACCTCATTCCATTAGAATATAAAAGGTTTTCAGTAATTTCTTGTTTACATTTAATGCTATGTAATAACATATATTAAAGTACATGTGGTTACAATATTTTTATTTTTAGGCACTCGTGTCCTGCAAAAAAAATTACATCTAAAAAAAAGAAAAAAAAAAAGAATTTGAAGGGAAGACGATAAAAAGAGAAAAGAGAGGAGAGGATCCAAATTGCTTGTCCTTTTACATACAGATAGGAGGGTCACCATCTAAGATTCTTACGCTATACCGAGAGGTCAAATGTAGACTTCTTTGTATCCTTGTTCTCATTTGTTCTCATTGATTATGAAATGTTTTGAGAGAATTGTTTTGGTCCATCTAAAAAGTGTCATTCCATCAGGATTTGACCCTAATCAGTTTGCCTATTGCTCGAACAGATCAACTTATGACGCAGCTCTTATTGTGCTTCATAGAGTACTTTGTCATCTTGAAAATAGAGACACCTATGCTAGATTGTTATTTGTGGATTATAGTTCTGCCATTAACACGATAGTGCCGGCGGTGTTAGTAAAAAAGCTTTTAAAGATCAGATATGATACAGCCAAATGTAATTGGCTGTTGGATTTCCTGACAGATCGCCCGCAGACAGTCAGACTGGGCTCTGACTTGTCTTCAGAACTGGTGTTAAATGTAGGAGTTCCGCAGGGTTGTGTTTTAAGCAGGGCCGGATTAACAATGGGGCGGATGGAGCTGCAGCTCCAGGCCCCCCATTGAAAATAGGCCCACAGAACCCCAAACCGACTGGTCAAAGTTCCGACCACGGAACTCTGAAACTCTGCCGACTCAATCCCGAATACTCCTTAGGCTCCGCCTCCGGATCCGGCCATGGCCGCGCCCCCTGGCCTATCCAAAGTAAACTTTTTGTTACCTCACAGTCAGACTCGTGCTGGGCTGTTGGTTAATCCCAGGTGGGTCGGTCCCCTGCTCTGTAACTCCTCCCACTATCCGGGCGTGTCGTTGGGCTGGTGACATGCTGCTGTATATGGTACCAGTATTTCAGCTGCTGAGGCTGTGCTGCGCCCTGCTCTGCCCTGCTGTAACGCTGAGGAGATTCCTGATCAGTGCAGGAACTCCTCAGCAGTGTCTGCTGTGCTCCAATTGGCTGAGTGACTGAGTGTGATGTGTCACTCAGCCAATCGGAGCACAGCAGACACAGAGCACAGCAGACGCAGAGCACAGACTCCAGGACACCCCCACTCCCCACACACCAACAACTAGCCGGGCAGCTGGCTGAGATGATAATGCAGGAGCTAAACACAGGAGAGATGGTAAGTCGGTGTGTCACACACTATATATGTATATACTGTAGTACTGTACAGGATAATTACTTTTATAAGTGTGACTCCAAAACATACAAGTTCGATCTCTATCCTTTGGATTTACAGTAGCAGCTGCCAGCGCCCCCTGTAACACCCTCCCTGCTGTATTGCAGTATGTGTACAGGTATTATCACTATACTATGTAAACAATATGTACTCTGCATACAGTATATATGGATATGAGATGTATATTCTATGTATGTGCTTTATGTATAAATATATATACTATATATATATATATATACATACATACATATATATAGGGGTGGTGTCGGGATCTGGCGTTTGCGATGCCAGCCATCAGAATACCGACAGTGGCATCACTACGTGCCAGATCCTGACACCTGGAAGGTAAGTATACTAACCCTCATCTACTCCCCCTGCAATCCTCCCTTCCCGTAGCCTGACCCTAACCCTCCCAGGTGTTGCCTAAACTTGACCCCCCCTACCCGAAGCCTAAAGAAATCCCTCCCCTCCCCTCCCCCCCCCTGCAACTTAACCCTCCCCAGTGGTGACTAACACCCCCTACCTGCAGCCTAACCCTCCCCCCGCAGCCTAAACCTAACCCCCCTACCCGTAGCCTAAAGCTAACCCTCCCCTCCCCCCGCAGCCTAAACCTAACCCCCCTACCCGTAGCTTAAAGCTAACCCACCCCCCCGCAGCCTAACCATAACCCTCACCGGTGGTGCCTAACTCCCCCTCCCTGCAGCCTAATCGTAACCCTCTCCCCTTAAGCCTAACCCTAACCTTCCCCCCCGCAGTCTAAACCTCCTCCCTCCCCCATGGCCTGGCAGTAAGGAGCCCTTCCATACTTACATTCGGGGAGCCGGCAGTCGGGATTCCAGCGCCTGCATTTTTATCCATGTCAGGACCCTGACACCAGCATACTGACCAATGTTGGGATTCCGGCATCAGCATTCCAATTGCCAACATTCCGAACGCTGGTATGCTGACTGCGTCCCATGCATGGTATATATATATATATATATATATACATACATATGTATATATGCATTACTGTTCTACAGTATATACAGATGCGTCAGCGTACATTGATGCTCACAGAACAGCTCCCCATACAGTTTGTACAGGGTGCCAGCCAGGGCTGGATTAACAATGGGATGGATGGGGCTTCAGCCCCTGCTACCAGCGACCACTTCAGGTCCCGCTCACTAGCACCACAACTGATCTCTCCCCCTGCCATCCAGCCGAAGACTGACCCCATACGGGTTGTTCAAATGCCGGGAACACTGTTAAAATTGGTGGTGCAGGAGAAGGCTTCATAAGCCATCCCTGCGCCTCACAGTTTCCCGGCTCCTCCTCCGTGTTGTGCAACATCATGAAGTGTGATTTCACACCAAGTGCTGCCACACCACCAGCGTACCAGGGGCAGAGGAGCTGTGGTTACCCTTGGTTCCGTAAAGGCGGCCTACATGATTGTGACAGGGGCTGCTTCTTATCAGATGAGAGCCTGAGCCTTGGTTTAGTGGGAAGGAGCTCTGACATCTCAGGCCCGCTCCGGCAGCAGAGAGAAAAGTTTTGGGAGAGCACAGAGCCGCTGCTATGGGGAACCCCGTCTCAACTCCCCGCTCCTCCCAGGTGAGGAGACAATCTCTGTGATTGCAAGCTCTGCAGACAAAGAACCAGCACACTATGGGCCATAGTCATCATGAAAAAATTGTGAATTGAGAATTTTTAGTTTTCGGTTCTCACCCTCTCATTTCACAGGTTTTTCAGTATTCATTATGCCTCTCTAATAAAAATATCACTTCTGAAAAACTGCTATTTTTGAGAAGCTGTTTTTCGTAAAAGTGATATTTTTCCCCTTGCAGATTAGGTGTCCATAAGGACTTCCCCTTAGCTGCAGACCCCAGAGTTGAGCTGTTGCCTCATGGATAGACCCACTTTGCACTCCGCTGCTCCTAACTGCAGATAATATTTTAGAAGGTGGAGTAAGGACCTGCAGGACAGCTGAGACTGGTGCCGGCAGGAAGTGAGGGAAGCCAAAGTGGAGGAGGCTGCACAACGCCGAGGCAGGGAGACAGCTAGGACCAGCAGGAATATGGGTGGGAAGGGGGGTCTGATACTGCAGCACAGCAGCGGGACCACTGCTGTGTGCTGGCAGTGGCACAGGACACACACTAGCTGCCGGCTGCCAGCGGCTTGTGCTCCTTCGTAAAACCGAACGCCGTCTCAGGATGGAAATGCTTCTTTGGAGTTTGATTAATGTACTCATTTCTACATCCCCATACTATAGTATAGGGAGTGTAGAGATTATTGAAGCAGGCTGATATTAGTCATATCTCCTTCTGTTACAGCTTTGATGAATGAGGTTTCATTTAAAAAAAAATAACAATTTGATTAAATTATTAAAATTTGGATTATGCTGCTGTTAGATTGTAAACCGATGGAGAAAAGATTAGAAGATCTATGGCACATGTGTTATTGTCCTGGGTGCTAGTACTAGGTACTGTATGTGTGATGAGCATTTGATTGTAAGCTCTGGTGATGTTGAAGGCTCAGTATCTGCTGTGAGATATGTAAGATTGTGAGCTCTGTGGACAAGCGCCTAGTATCTGTGTGATACATGTGTTATGTAGTGAGCTCTGTAGGTGTAGAGGTATCTGTGTATAATATGTACTGTAGAAATGAAAGCTTAGTATAATGCACGCCACCTCTCCTGCCTGCTGACTACTTCCTCCCACTCCTACCTCCAAGATTTTACACGTGCTGTTCCCTATCTCCGAATTCTCTACCTCTCCCCTTCAAACTCTCCACCTCGCTACAAAACTTCAAATGGGCTCTCAAGACCCACTTCTTCACCAAACCCAGCCAACTCTCCTCCTAACCCTCTGTCCCATGATCACTATCTACCCCATTTGTGTCACCCATGTCTGTCTGCCCTTCCTCTTAGAATGTAAGCTCTCACAAGCAGGGTTCTATTCCATTTTGTGCTTTTCCTTATCTTACTTAAACTATCTTCTACTTCATACTCCCTTCGATGGCACCAAATCTCTTGGTTTTCTGCTACCCTGATACTTGTTTTTGGAAGAAAGGGGTGGTGGGAACCGCACAAGTCCTTTTAAATTCAAGTAAATTTAAGCCTCTGAAAAACTGAATTTATTATTGAATTGCTTCTAAATACAGCAACAGTATGTCTATGGATTGTCTATCCCTGTACATATAAGTGTTGCTTGCAGTGGTGCTCCCTAGAGTCAGAAAATAGTCTAACTAGAGAAACCAAAACATAAAGGTGTTGTGAAAATTAGACTCTTTTTTTGGGAGCACTCTAATTCAGAGGGTGATGTTTATAACGTTATAAACATCACCTTCTGAATTATAGTGCTCCCAAAATAGAGTCTACTTCTCAAAACACCTTTATGTTTTGGTTTTTCTAGTTACACTGATACTTGTGTCAGTGTTGTCTGCTGATGCAGCAATGTTTATTTACCCTGTACTTGTCCTATATTGTCTTCAACTGAACGTTAATGTTTTCTTGTTTTGCTTATTTGTTAATGTACTCTGTAATTGGGCGCTGCAGAACCCTTGTGGTGCCATATAAATAAATGATAATAATAAATAATTAGTGACGGCCTGCTGGATGTCGCTATTCAGGGATGGAGAGTCTGTGTCCTACAACCAGAGGAATGAGACTTAGGTTTTTCGAGGTAGGCGTTAGTCAAACTGCATGGCAATGGCCACACCCCCTGTGCAGACCACACCCCCACATATCTAGTCACACCCTCATGGCAATGGTCACATCCCGTGCGGTGGCACACAATAGGCCCTTCATAAATGTCAGCTCCAGGCCCATGTGGACCTTAATCTGGCACTGGTTTTAAGCCCCTTCTTATATTCTTTGTAGACTGTGAGTCTAATTCGGAGATAATCTCAGTGATTAAGTTAGCAGATGATACCACTCTGGTAGGTTTGACAACTGGTGGAGACGAGAGTGGTTATAGAGAGGAAGTGAGAAGGCTCGCTAAGTGGCGGCTAATAAAACAAACTGTTATTAAATGGTAAGAAAACTAAGAAGGTTGTGATAGATTTTAGGAAATCTAAAAAAAATTGCATCTGCCCGTTGATTTTGAATGGTGAGGAGGTGGAAAGGGTCACCGATGTGAAAGTTTTGGGGATCAAATTCACGGAGGATTTATCATGGTCCTTGCATATCACGTCTATGGTCGGGAAGGCTCAGCAGCATCTTTTTCTCTTATGGAAGCTTCAAGTAGCAGGTCTGCAGCAATCTACTTTTGTTAACTTTTATTGCTGCGTTATTGTGAGCTTGATAACCTACGTGATCACGGTGTGGTATGGTAATGCCAAGTGTTCGGATCTTGTTGCCTTGGAAAGAGTGATTAAATCTGTGGAGAGGATCATTGGCCAACCCTTGCCTAGGTTGGCGGATGTACTCACCTTGAGGAGTCTGTCGAAGGCAATCAGGATTATTGAAGATAGGGGTCATCCCTGTAATGTGTTTTTTTCCCTTTTGCTGTCAGGGAGACATTATAGGTGTTTAAGATTTCGTACCACTAGGTTAAGGAATAGTTTCTTCCCTTCTGTGATTGTTGATTTGAATTATCAACTTTGCTAAACTTATGTGATGTATTTTATTTGGTGTATACGACATGAGAACTGTATGTAATTTCGCTATACATGTCCATGTACAGTGACAATAAATTATTCTTATCTTATCTTATTCTTATAGACAAAATGGCAATATAACTCTCCCATACATCAAAAAAGGCACTTACTCGCCCCTCCTTTTCGAACATGGTCTCCACCCAGTCCATTCTAAATATACTGTATTATGTAGTTTCTCTTTATATATAGAGAACACTGGAGGACATGAAGTTACCCAATTCTGAAAGATGGTTTTCTTAGCAGCTGATCTAATTGCTAACAGTAATTTTTTCCCACCTTTCGATACCCTTTGAGTTTTTGGAGCAAAACCAAATAAAGTCCACTTCAGGCACATCGGAATATAATTAATTAGGGTCCTTTCGGCATCACTTTTGAATTTAATCCAAAATCCCCTTACTATGGGTCAATCACATAACATTGTTGTTGCCAAACCCATGAGATACTGTCTATTGGGAGAGAGATTTGTACTGTGTATGTTATAGAAAGTTTACAGGAATTATTTAAAATTCTAAGGAGATCTTGTGTCAACATGGATGAAAAATAAACAGCCATTGACTCATGCCTGATTGTGTGGCAGTATGTTCAAACTTATTATGCAATATACCATAATAAAAATAAATTTCTCTTTTGGGAAAGGGTCCTTGACCTATTCATTTGTCTTAGGGGTTTTCCCAATTCAATTCCCCAAATTCTCTAATCACTTTAGAAATGTAGTATTGTGCTTGTAAAAAAGCCATAGGATAATATTAAAAAAAATCAAACTTGACAGTTGCTTCCGAAAAAGTGAATCATGTATATTATAGTCGTAATACCTCCCAGTCTCCAAATAGTATACAGAAGGGCTGTCAAACCATCCTGAAAATGTGGATTTTCAAAAATGTTTAAATTTATAGTGTAAATTGTTTTGAGATGATAATATGTTCACAATATATGCCAAACCTTTCTACCACTCAAAAGAAGGGGATTTACATGGAGTTCAGAGGAAATGTCTAGATCTTGGGTATGAAGAAAGGCAGAAATACTTGTGTTCTTAAAAAAATTGGATTCTAAAAGAATATTTGCATACACGTTTGTGCCATGTATCCAGTCTATGATATAACGCAGCTGAGCTGCATGACTATAGCATTTGATTTTAGGAAAATTTATATCCCATTTACCTTTTGTCTGGCACAATTTCAACATGCTAATTTAACATATTTTGCCCCTCCAAATAAATGATCTAAAACAGGAGTTTATCTGCTTTACATCTTTCTTTGTCAGAAGAAGGGGCAGAACTTGCAACAGATAAAGTATTCTTCCAAGATATGAAAGAGTTAAACTAGCACACTTATTGAGCTCCTCCGATATTGCCTGAATTGCACAAGTAAAAATATATTTGTGACTTCCGCTTCCGGTCTCATGCAGGTCGCAGCATAGCTCCGTTGCTCCGTTCAGGACCCGCCAAACTAAACTCTAAAAGGCTGCCGAACGCCTTCATCACCTCTCCACCCTGCAGCATAAGAGAATACTGAACTCTGATGGAGAAGTATCTCGCTTCCCCGCCCTCTGCCAAGCCGCTGCAGCCCAGACAGGAGACACGCCGCGCTGAACCCATCATGGCGCCGGATGCTGACACAGCGCCCAGCGTCCCTGCACACAAGAAAGTTGCAGCATCAGCTTCAGAAGACCTTGACTCTCCTCAGGTACGGCGCTCCCCTGACTCCCCTGTAACATATAAAGACATAGTGGAAGCAATCCAAACCACTATGTCTCCATTACTGACACAGGCAGTGTCAGAAATAACCCAGCAGATACAGGGGGAAATTTACTAAGATTCGTATTTTCCAGATTCAGGTCAAAGTTCAATCACGAATGACATCGACAGTGTAAAATTGCAACTTTTTGAATTGATTACGACTAATTTACTAAGCTGTCGTATTCGGGTTTTTCTTTTCTTCCGATGTCGATGTCATTCGTGTTTTTTTTTATATATTTACGGCAGTGATTAGCAAAACACTGCCGACTTTTTTTACAATGAATCTCGGCCGGATCTGTGTGATCCGTGCTGGGGTTCATTTTTTTTTTTTTTTAATTAAACACTGTAAAATCAAAAAAAAATGCGTGGGGTCCCCCCTCCTAAGCATAACCAGCCTCGGGCTCTTTGAGCCGATCCTGGTTGCAAAAATATGGGGAAAAAAATGACAGGGGTTCCCCCATATTTAAGCAACCAGCATCAGGCTCTGCGCCTGGTCCTGGTCCCAAAAATACGGGGGACAAAAAGAGTAGGGGTCCCCCGTATTTTTAAAACCAGCCCCGGGCTCCACTTGCTGAACAGATAATGCCACAGCCGGGGGTCACTTTTATCTAGTGCCCTGCGGCCGTGGCATCAAAAATCCAACTAGTCACCCCTGGCCGGGGTACCCTGGGGGAGTGGGGACCCCTTCAATCAAGGGGTCCCCCCCCCAGCCACCCAAGGGCCAGGGGTGAAGCCCGAGGCTGTCCCCCCCCCATCCAATGGGCTGCGGATGGGGGGGCTGATAGCCTTTGTTGTAAAAGAAAATATATTGTTTTAGTAGCAGTACTACAAGTCCCAGCAAGCCTCCCCCGCATGCTGGTACTTGGAGAACCACAAGTACCAGCATGCGGCGGGAAAAACTGGCCCGCTGGTACCTGTAGTACTACTACTAAAAAAATACCCAAAAAAACACAAGACACACACACCGTGAAAGTATAATTTTATTACATACATACACACATACATACATACATACATACATACTTACCTTAAGTTCCCACTCAGGTCGGTCCTCTTCTCCAGTAGAATCCAACAGGTGCCTATGCGCTACATTGTAACCAATGCTGGGAACTTTCTGCCCTGCGGTTGACCTAAAGTGACGTCACCGCTGAGCAGAAAGTTCCCAGCATTGGTTACAATGTAGCGCATAGGCGCTACATTGTAACACTGCCGTGTGCTGCCTGTCAGTGAGGACAGGAGCACACAGCTGATCAGGAGAGTGCTACAACGTGGCGCTCCCTGATTGGCTGAAGAAACCCACTTAGACAGAAGTCAAAGTGGGTTTCTGGCATTCGTGGAAAGGTGACCCATGTGCAAACATGGGTCCCCTTTCAGTTCGTGGTCGGGACACCGTTTTGTTATTTTTTTCAAGTACGTGGATTACACCTGGATTCCCCGAGGAGCCTGGACTCCTGGATCTCGTGAGTATAATTTCTTCAACAGGTACCCCTTGGATTCTACTGGAGAAGAGGACCGACTTGCGTGGGAACTTAAGGTAAGTATGTATGTATGTGTGTATGTATGTAATAAAATTATACTTTCACGGTGTGTGTGTCTTGTGTTTTTTTGGGTATTTTTTTAGTAGTAGTACTACAGGTACCAGCGGGCCAGTTTTTCCGCCGCATGCTGGTACTTGTGGTTCTCCAAGTACCAGCATGCGGGGGAGGCTTGCTGGGACTTGTAGTACTGCTACTAAAAACAATATCTTTTCTTTTACAACAAAGGCTATCAGCCCCCCCATCTGCAGCCCATTGGATGGGGGGGGACAGCCTCGGGCTTCACCCCTGGCCCTTGGGTGGCTGGGGGGGGGGGACCCCTTGATTGAAGGGGTCCCCACTCCCCCAGGGTACCCCGGCCAGGGGTGACTAGTTGGATTTTTGATGCCACGGCCGCAGGGCACTAGATAAAAGTGACCCCCGGCTGTGGCATTATCTGTCCAGCTAGTGGAGCCCAGTGCTGGTTTTAAAAATACGGGGGACCCCTACTCTTTTTGTCCCCCGTATTTTTGGAACCAGGACCAGGCGCAGAGCCCGATGCTGGTTGCTTAAATATGGGGGAACCCCTGTCAATTTTTTCCCCATATTTCTGCAACCAGGATCGGCTCAAAGAGCCCGAGGCTGGTTATGCTTAGGAGGGGGGACCCCACGCAATTTTTTTAAAAAAAATAAGCACTTTCCCACCCCTTCCCACTGATATACATGCACGGATCTCATGGATCCGTGCATGCCTATCTAATCACGGGGAAAAAAAAAAGGTCTGTTTTTTTTTAGCACTTTTTTACGAGTTGTAATTTTTCACGGCAGTGTTTGTTTTTTTTTTGCTTTGCACTTCTTAGTAAATGACCGAGATTCATACTTAAACAGCCGCGTTTTGACCGATGGTGTATTCATTCGTGATTTTTTACCTAGGACTTCAAAATATTACGAATGCCCTCATCACTGCCATGATTATTGCTTAGTAAATTACCGAGATGACACTTTGATGAAAAAAAGGCATCTCGGTCAAAATCGGGAGCTTAGTAAATTTACCCCACAGAATCTACAGGGCAGGCTCTCAGACGCAGAGAATCATATAGGAGCAATCTCCCATGATGTCTCAGAAGCACAGTGTCAGATCCTCAGACTCCAGAAAGAAAATCATCAGCTTTGGAATAAAGTTGATGATATAGAGAACAGATCACGAAGATGCAATATTAGAATTGTTGGAGTCCCAGAATCCCTAAAAGGGCCGGATATCACATCCTTTATAACCACCACCCACCCGAAACTCCTGAAGATAGAAATGGAATGCAAAGACCTAGTAATTGAAAGAGCCCACAGAGTATGCCCCCCTCCTAAGCTTCATGATAAAAGGCCTAGGGTTATTATTTTTAAATGCCTAAACTACTTGCACAAGCTTGCTATCTGGAAAGCTTCCAGAAAGATTCCGGATCTGGTATGGGAAGGTAAACGCATACGTCTCTTTCAAGACTTCTCGGTTGAACTAACCAGGGCGAGAAAAGCCTTTTCTCCAATTTGCTCCTCTCTTGTCTCCGAAAAACGAATATTTGCACTCATGTACCCGGCGCGCCTGCGCATCTTCTACGATGACAAACATTATGATTTTAATTTCCCTGATGATGCACAAGCCTTTCTGAGAGAAGAGCACTGCCAGATACCAGAAGATATCTCAGACCCACAACCTTCACAAAAATAGGACGGTCTTCTAATACCCACTTATAGCTATGTGTCGCTTTCTGGCATTATTATAAGCAAGTCTAGCAATTTAAAAGACTGAATTTCCCTATTTCACTAGTTATGCTTACTCTAAGTTAGTTTTCACCTCTGATGTATGAATACTAAGTCTACTGAAAGTCTATTACACACACACATCCCTCCCCCCCTCCCCCCCCCCACTCTTTCTACCTATTCCCTTCTTTCCCCCCCTCCCTCCTTCCCACTCCAATACACCCCTCAATACAATTCTAAATACTGCTTTCTACTTCTGACTACACAGACTAAACTCTATTAGAGGCTCTCCCCTCTGCATACCTCCAGAACTCATACTCCCTGCCTATCACACTTTCTGTAACTTTATGGTATAATACACAACCTACATCTATGCCATTCATAAAGAGGTCTATTTTAACAACTTCTAAGGGTTCTAGAACACCTGTAATGTTTTGTTATGTACCACTCTAGTTTCCTACACACTTTGATTAGTGTTGTTGCGTTATATATAAGTTTTAATTAGCTGCGGAAGATCTATGCCACCAGGCAAACAAATTTTCTGTTTACCATAAGGTACAAACCCATGGGAAATGTGTTGCATTATGTTGTTGCATTGTCTTGTCTTCCCCTCCCTTCTTATTTTTTCCCCTTATGTTTCCCATCTACACCCAGGTCTACCGTCATCAAAATCAAAGTATGTAATGTGCTGCTGATACTCCTAACTCCCTATCTCCCATGTCATCTTTAAAGATCGGATCGATCAATGTGGGAGGTTTCAACTCTCCAGCAAAGCGCCGTAAGGTACTGGTTTACTTAAATAGACAACAATTGGACATAGCATTCATCCAAGAATCTCACCTCATATCCGAGGAAACAGCCAAACTGCAGATGCTCAATTGGAGACTCCTAGCCTCCTCCCCCTTTAACTCCAAATCTAGGGGAGTTGTCATACTGATCTCGAAAAATATTCCATATGATACACTGTCCACTGAGGTGGATCCAGAAGGCCGATATATTATAGTTTCGGTTAAGATTTACTCCACTGTATACACTTTATGTTCCCTATACCCTCCTAACTCCAAACCCCAATCTTTCCTACATACACTAATCCAGAAACTGCTACCCTTTGCCTCCTCTAATATGATCTTGAGAGGTGACTTTAATTTAATTTTCCATCCCCATTTAGATAAATCCCTACCTGTGGCTTCATCCCACCCCCCACCTAAACAAGGTATTCCTTCCTTTGTATCTATGCTTCAGCTGGTTGACGTGTGGAGAGCTCTCAACCCTACCGAGCGTGAATACACTTGCTTATCCTCTGCTCACAATACCCTTTCCCGTATTGACTATATTACTCTATCTAATACTCTCTTTACCCAAGTCACGGACTCAGGTATTGAGCCAATAATAGTATCTGATCATGCATTGGTATGGCTAAAATTAAAAACTCAAAATGAGGTCTCCACACATAGAACATGGAGGTTTCCAGCAAATCTGATTAATTCCCCGAAATTTATTGTTTTTCTAAATAAAGCTTGGGAAGACTATCATGAACACAACAAACACCTTCTTGCCTCGGACCCATCCCTATACTGGATGACGGCGAAAGCAGTCATTAGAGGATCTGTCCTATCCTATGAATCCCAGGCAAAAAAGCGAAATTCTGAATCATATATCTCCCTTCAACAAACACTTACGAGCACCTATTCTACCTATACTCAAAACCCTTCTAGTACCAATAAGTCCATATACCTGACGGCCAAGATTAAATTTGATGAACTACTACAATCAATGGCAGATAAATATCAATTTTCCTCCAATTTTCGTTATCATTGGTTTGGAAATAAAACCAGCACATTTTTAACCAATATTTTAAATGGAACCAGACCTCCAATGAGGGTACAACCATTAATACTACCTGACAGAAGGCACACTTCCTCAAATAAACAAATAACCCAAATAATGAGTGAATATTTCGCTAACATATATTCAAATAGTTAGTCCTCTCTTTCCCCCCCCTCCACCACCACTCCCCCAGACTTGCCTCCTGATACACCTACCACTACTAATGCATCAACCCTGGATATTCCCCAATCTATCTGGCAAGACTTACTATACCCTCAAATCCCACAAGATCTAATCCCCTCCCTAACTCGCCCAATCACAGTCGAAGAGGTCAGACAGAATATTAAATCCTTGAAACCTGCCAAGGCACCTGGCCCGGATGGATATTGCGGAGAATTTTATAAACTGTTCATAGATCAGGTTTCCCCAATTTTAACGACATTCTACAATTCTATTTTATATAAATGTTCACCTCCCTTGTATTTCAATTCAGCAATAATTAAATTAATTCTAAAGCCAGGGAAAAACCCTGCTTTTCCAGGCTCGTATAGACCCATTTTATTATTAAATTGCGACTATAAACTCCTCACAAAATCCTCACCAATAGACTAAACCCAATCCTTCCTGCGGTGATCCATCTGAATCAGTCAGGATTCATTAAAGGAAGACATTCCGTCACAAACATTCACAAAGTGCTGGCTACACTTCAAGCTGACGAGGTGGGAACAGATGGGTCTAATGGAAAAATCATACTTTCCATAGATGCCGAGAAGGTTTTCGATCTAGTACATTGGTCCCATCTGTTCCTTACATTAGAACGCTTTGGCTTTCCCCCGACTTTCATAAATTTCCTCAAGACAATATACACATTACCAACATCCCAAATAGCCTGTAATGGCTCCCCCCCTCCTTCTCTATACAGAAAGGAACACGACAGGAATGCCCTCTTTCGCCCCTCTTATTCGCCCTGGCAATAGAACCCCTAGCAATCGCACTTCGCTCAGACCCAAGATTCACAGGTATATATATTTCATCCTTAGAATTAAAAATTTCATTATTTGCTGATGATATGATTCTCTTCATATCCAACCCGACAGTATCCTTACCAATAATTCTATGCATTATAACTTCCATCAGCCCCATATCTGGTTATAAAATGAACATTTCAAAATCAGTTATCCTACCCATTCATCCTTTGAATTCCGCTCTCCGAACCCATCCAGCCTTAACCCAATTTCAGATCCAATCCTCACAAATCACTTACTTAGGAATTCAAATTACTAATAGTCCCTCATCACTTTATTCGGCCAACTTTACCCCTCTACTATTAAAAACTCACTCGCAACTTAAATCATGGACCAACTTACCGTTATCTCTATTTGGTAAAACAGCAGTTTTAAAGAGTGTTATATTTCCAAAAATATACTATACTCTACAAATGCTACCATGCCTCATCACAAAACATGATATACAAAATTTAGAAAAAGCCTTCTCTTCCTTCCTATAGAATGGCAAAAGGCCGAGAATATCCTTACAAAAACTCTATAAAACAAAAACCTCAGGTGGACTTAATCTTCCAAACTTTAATCTATATGCCCTTACCACTCACGTTCGTTATATAGCAGATTGGCTCATGGAAACCTCCAACTACACGGACAAAACACTAGAACAACAGGTTTTTCGCCCTTTCTCCCCTGGGGCGTTTCTTCAAACGCCAGCCAGCCTCATACCTAAGAAAATATTGAACCATACATTATTCCGGGATACCTACTCTAGCTGGATTAAAATTAATAAAATTCTCAAATCATCTCACACTAGAACCCCATTCATTCCACTCTGGGGTAACCCTAACTTCATTCCATCCATCTTAGACAACACCTTCCACCAATGGTCTGAGAAAGGACTCAATTTGGCAACAAAATTATTCGACCCAGGAGGAACCATACTCCCTTTCTCTTCCCTAAAAGAGACATATACACTCCCTAACTCCCAGTTTTATCTCTACCTCCAAGCCAGACACTTTGCCCTTTCCTCAATGCCAAACAACACTAAGCCCAAGATAACTCACCCTCTGGATCCCTTCTTCAACTCTCTCTCCAAGAAAACTTTCAAATCCAAGGCACTTTACCTCTTGCTTACGAATTGCAAAACTGATAATCATATTAACATGCTAGCCCATTCATGGAGCACAGATATATCCACAATCTCAGCTCATAATCTATTTAACGCCCAGACCCCTAAGATAATGAGCATATTACAATCGGTATACCTGCAAGAAGTTCACTTCAAATCACTACACAGAATATATATCGCCCCTGCCCAAAGAAGGTACATGTCAAATGTGGAATCAGGCATATGCCCCAAATGCTCAATGTCCAATGCGAAATACTTTCACTCTATCTGGGCCTGTACTAAGATATTGAAATTCTGGCGAAAAGTCCTAGCTTTTCTTGAATCCTCAGTTCAAGTGAGGTTAGCACTGAACCCATTAGCCTGTCTATGTCTAAGTTTGGAGACTTGGAACCTTCCCACAACAGATCGTATCCTCACCCCCTTCCTTATCGTCACTCTAACCATGGCAAAGAAACTCATCCTAATACACTGGACTGTTAAATCATCACCTTCAATTCAAGAATTGAAACACAAATTACTACAATTGATTTACTTCAACAAGAGAGCACTCTTTCTCAATCCTGATGCTCAAATAAACAAATTTACTCAGAAATGGGGGCGATACATCACCTCTCTAGATGATGAGACAAAAAAAGATATATGGTACAATTTAGCTCCTATATCTGATCTTTGATACTCATGATCCACACCTTATATCGAAGATCAAGCAGACTCATACCTATCGATCTATCTTGACCTAGGAAACTTCCCCCCCATCCCTTCCCTACCCTCTCCTCACCCACAGTCTTCGTCTTATTGTATGTCTTAATTAACTTCTTCTATATCTTTATTATCTGACTTTGACTCTATGTTGTATTCAATTTCCGAAATATTACCGGCTCTATGTTTTCTAAACAGTAACGATATATATGACAATGTAAATGGGTAATAATAATTTTTTTTTAAAGAAAATGAATTCCAGTGGGCATTTATTAGTCAGTATAATGCCAAACATAAAGCCATAGAAAAAATTATTGGTTCTAATTGGAAACTATTAAAACAAGATCCCCTATTAGGCGGAGTGATACCCGACAGACCAAAATTTATTTATAGAAAAGCCCCATCATTACAGAGTCACTTAGTGAGGATTAATGTGGAGACAAACCCGAGACAAAGTATTAGAACGAAGGGTTATCATCGCTGTGGCGATTGTCTCATGTGTAGAACTGTAAAATCAAAGGATAGAAAGGTTACCAATGTGGTAATCAATGGCAAATCAGTGGTAATAAAAGAATTTATCACGTGTCACTCAAGAAATTTAATTTATGTCTTGGAGTGCTCGTGTGGTTACTTTTATGTGGGAAAAACCACTAGAAGCTTAAAAGTGAGGGCAGCAGAACATGTTTACAATATAAGAAAGGGTCTGTCCACGCACACTGTTTCTTCTCATTTTAAGGAATGCCATAGGTCAAAGGAGTGTAATATTAGTAACTTTTGGGGTATACAACAAATTCATCCCCATTGGAAAACACAAAATGTAGAAAAAAAATTATCACAGACAGAGATGAAATGGATCCACCATTTGGGTACCCTTGTCCCCAGGGGATTAAATGGGGACTTTGAATTAAAATGTTTTCTTACTTAAACTATATTGGACATACACTCCGTGTACATTATGGCATTCCTATTTAAACATTAATCTTTTTATTAGTATCATCATTTGTATTTGTGCCTATTATTAAAACTGTTTTTATCTTTGAGGTACGTTTATATCAATTTATGTGTGGAGCGCAATCACAAAATATATACATGTACTATGGAACGCAAAAGCCGCACAGTGATGATGTATATGATCAACTGGAAATATCGTATATAACCTTCTGGCCGAGTGGAACGCACAGCCATGATAGGTATGATCGGAGTACGGGATTTTGATGACGACTTCCAGCCGTATGGAACGCATGGCCATCTTGGATCCGGTTACATTGACGGGACTGCGCCGGCGCGGACTATGCCGATTAGCGGTAATAGAGATCAGGTGTTACATGTATTAGTTTAGGGTACTTATAGGGAGTTGGAGGAGCAGATATTTACGCTTCTGACGAAGGACATTGATCCGAAACGCGTTAAGCGTACTGCTCCCCTGTTGGTACTGCCCCAGAACAAGGCTGCTGCTACATTGAAAGTCCAGGTGTTGGAGTCCGGTTCCGGAGCCTGATTCACCAGCTCACCCAGATCCATCAGGGTTTTCCACCTGGACCTCATTGCTGTGAATGCCTAAGGGGGATTTTACTACATGCGCTTTTTTCATCTATGTTTGTAAGTTTAATGTGTATTAAATCCGTGTTTTAAAAATCCAAGGATAATCTGCACTATGTTATTTCTCAATTTGTGTACCCCTTTATGAGCTAAGGCAGCTCTGTGATATATGAAGGTGGACACGGTTTTTACAGGTTCTGTAAAGAAAGAGTTAACGAATCATCTGCTGTTGATGTGAATGATACATCCATAAATGGTATTATCTTTCCTTTACTCACTATTAAGTGGTGAATTAATTGGGTGACGTGGGTTATTTGTGGAGCGCTGGTGATCAATTTCTTACTTTTATATACGCCATTTGTTTCTTTTTACAATGACAATAAAAAAAAATCTATCTATCTATCTTATATTTTTAGGCTGTTTGTGTTTAGCTTTTATTATTTTAATTTTACACTGGGGCAGTTCCCATGGATGGACGGACAGATCACTTCTTTCAGATAAGGCAGACAGAGCACCACTGTACTGATACAGCAGACAGCACCCCTGGACTGATACAGCAGACAGGGCACCGCTGGTCTGAAACAACTGAATGGGCACCCCTGGACTGATACAGCAGACAGAGCACCCGTCCCATGCCAGACAACACAGTACTGATATGGACACGTCCATCCAGTACACTTTCCACAGCCGGAGTGAAGATGGCACAAATCACTGAAGATCTTTATAGAATCCAAAACCCATGAGATCATGACAGCTGGAGGATGATGTTCGGCCTTGATTTGAATACTGAGTAAGACGTGAAGTCCCGAGCCGGAGTCAGATCCGGAGACAGATCGGGAAGATCGGGTGGGTCTGGTTCTTTGAGAACCAGACTCGTTTATTACGAATGTCTTACCTAATACCTAACCTCCCTAACCCTAACCCTTCTTTCCTGCAGCCTGACCCTAGCCCTACCCTGCAGCCTAACCCTAACCCTCCCTAATGGTGCCTTACCCTAAACTTCCTGTCCACAGCCTAAACCTAATCATCACTCCCGACAGCTTAACCATAATCCTCCCTGCTGGTGACTTACCCTAGCCAAACCTCCCCACTGCCTAACCCTAGATCTCCCTCCTTAAACCTAACCACCTGCCCCACCCCACGACTTGCCTCTCAGCAGTCCTGGTATATTAACATTTGGGATCACAACGTTTGGGATCCTGGCATCGGTCTTCCAAGCAGTGTTGGGATTCTGGCCAACTGCCATGATCCCAAATGTTGGGATCCTGATCAGATCTCACCAAATGTATGTGCACCTGGGAAAGAGTTTGTATTAGAATTTGCATCAATGGGAGACCACCAATAGATGATTGGTTGTAAATTTTAATTAATAGAATATCTGATATTTTTCAAAATAACTGTTATTATTAACATTAATTAATAATTCTTGTGACTTATAAACTTATAAACGAATTAAATTATATTTAAATTTATCAAAAGCCTCCTTGAAGTCTTTATTCCGGAGGCTGTATATGAATGGATTAATCAATGGTGTCCCCACTGTATAAAGTAGTGATAATGTCTTGAATGTAGCTGATAATTGTCCTTTTGATGGAACCAGATATACAATAAAGAGACTTCCAAAAAACATAGACACAACAGCTAGGTGGGAGCTGCAGGTGGAGAAGGCTTTCTGTCTCCCACTGGTGGAGTGAATCTTTAGGATGGTTGTAATGATATATATGTAAGAAACAGTTATCACTGTGAATGGACCAATGATAACAATAATGCCAAATAGAACTATCTGGATTTGTGTAAGAGAAGTATCTGAACAAGAAAGTTCTAGAATTGGAAGAAAATCACTGAAGAAATGGTCAATCACATTTGGTCCACAAAAGTTTAAGTTTTGCAGGGTTATAGCATCCGCCAAAGCCATCAAGAAACTCATTAACCATGATGCAATGACAGATTTCACACAAAATGTTTTGTTGATGATAACGTTATACCGCAGTGGGTTACAGATAGCCACATATCTGTCATAAGACATCACTGTTAGGATGAAACACTCTAATGACTCTGAGTGAGCAAACACATAAAACTGTGATATACAGGCAGCAAGAGACATTGAGCCACCATGATGTAGGACAATGTAAAGTAAGTTAGGGACAATGTCTGTGGTCATCAGAATGTCCACTAAAGACACCTGTAATATAAAGAAATACATTGGATGGTGAAGAATTTTGCTTATGGAAACTAAAGCAATTACAACAATATTACCACATACGGCAACACAGTAAGTGATGAGAAGAAATACAAACAATATACTATTAAAGTTGTGTAGATTTGGAAATCCCAGCAGAATGACATAAGAGATATTTTGCCTGTGCATTATGCAAAAAGATCTGAAAGACAAGCATAAGACATCATACAATACCTGGCAGTAATTTATTGTATAAAACGTCTATCATTTCATCCTGAATTTTCTCAGCAATAAATGGAATGAGGTTATTGGATACCCAAGACTAGTACATTTGTGACTATAGTATTGTTCTTATTTATTCATTCTTAGCGTTTTAAATTCAGTACCTGTGAGTGGACATTTGCTTTTGCGTATCTGTTATGACCCCCTTGTGCAGCAAAAACTGCATGTATACATTTCTGGCAACTGTTTATTAGTCCTGAACATCGGATTAGAGGAACTTTACCCCGTTCCTTTGTACAAAACAGCTTTAACTCTGCTATGTTGCTTGTTTTCCTCCCATGACCTGCTGGCTTAAGATCCTTCCGCAACATTTTGATTGGATTAAGTTCAGAACTTTATTTTATTTGCTCTTCTTTATCCATTCTTTGGTCGAATGACTTGTGTGCTGCAGATCGTTGTCTTGCTGCATGACCAACATATATACATTTATATTACATTTATTTAAATCAAATTTCAAGTATAACTGTTGACATGAGCTTGCCATAATTTCCTGAAAAAATAGACTGGACTGATTTCAAATAAAGATAACAAATTTATAGTAAGGGAAGCACATTTTATCACTAACTACAAAATAAATATTGTCAAAAATGTACAACTCTTACTATTAAAAATGTAATCTAAATATACAGTATGTTATAAATAGTTTTTGTTTTTTTATAAATGCAATATTTAGATAATAGAGGTCAGCTCTTGTTAATGTTTGGAAAATAGTTTTGTGATAAAGAAGGAAAAATCAGCTCCAAAAATTAAGAACTAAATAACATGCTTTGTTACTTCTCTTTTTAAGAAAATAAACAATAATAGAAATAAACAGGGGAATATTATATATATATATGTAAGAGATGAGCGGGTTCGGATGTAACGCCAGAATTAACGCCAGTTCGGTTTTATCCGGATGTTTCTTATTGGCTATCCAAAACATGTGATGTCCATGAGCCAATAAGATGCCGTTTTGAGAACCAAGTAATCCGAGTAAAACCGAACCCACTCATCTCTAATATATATTTATATATATATATATATATATATATATATATATTTATTTAATTTTTTTGCAAACACAAATAAAGGCTTCAGTTGTACTGTAACATCAGAAAATCCAATTATCCATTTAATATGTTTAGGCATTTTAAAACAAAAAATTAAAATAAACTGTTCACAATCAGTTTTAAAAAAAGATTACAGTAGTTATATTAGAAAAAGCAAAAGTCATTGAAACATTGTACGTTTAACTTTTAGAAGTACATGCAAACTTTCAAGAAACATGGTCACTTAAAAATGAATGCAAACATTTTTGCAAGAAATCTGTTTAAATAAGTATTACATCTCTATCAATTTAAAACAATTGAATGTTAATATTTAAATAATTATTTATCATATTTTATCTATATTTTTAATATAGAAAATTGTTCCAGTGGACTCATTTCTATAGCATGATTTGGAACAGCCCCCAGATATTTTAGTCAACACAATATTTATTTATAACAAATGTTCAGTTGAGAAATTAGTATGCCTCATACCCAAATGTAAATTAGACATAAAAAATATTATTCAATATATCTAACCAAATTAAAAAGTGCAAAGTAATCTGACATTAAAAATGATAGTCAATAATTCTGAATTTTAGTGACTCACCTGAATTAATGTTCAAACCACACTTCTCTCTTTAATAGCCTATACTGTAAAGCAGTGTGAGAATAAAGGAAAAGCATGCACAGTGATGGTTGGTTTATAAACCATTGCTTCAACAAGCTCTCAACATTGTCAGAGGTATTTTAAGCAAGCTAATAAATCTGTTGAGATTGGGAATCTCTTGTGTAATGTGAGTAATCTTTAGAGAAGACAATGATTAAAGACATTTTTTTTCCTTTTACACAATATTCTGGTAAAATTAAAATGTCTGTTACAGAGGACAAAGTATTACTGAAGAATACATTTATTCAACTTTAAACATTATTTCAACTATACATAATGATAATAACTTTCTATATACCAAAGAATTCTAAAGTGGATCCAAATCATATATGAAATAAAGAAATACATATTATAATACAGTACCTCATGAGCTTTTAGCTTCCATTTCAACTATGACCGAGAAAGGATCTAGTCCTAATGGCTGCCAGTGACCATTAAAGCATCCTCAAATCATTCACAGGGAATTACATAGTTGCCTAAGATGGCAGGCATGCTTTAGGTCAGCTCCAATATGCTAGCCATCTATTTCATACTCACTGTGAGGTAATTCAGACTGCGAGTATCTCCTACATGACTCTGACATTCTGGGCACCTGACTCTAGCCCTTTTGGGCCTCTCTCACCAGTGAGTATTAACTTCAAACTACCTATAGTGTGGTGCCTGCTGCATCTATGAGCTTCTAGTTGTCTGGACTTTGGGAGTACAACCTGCTCTGCTCTCCTCAAAGTACATCACCTTTCCAGGGTGCCTACAGTCAGTATTGTGTGCTGCAGGTCTGACATCTGTTCTCTGGAAACGTCAGGGCCCTTCTCTGTGAGAATATTTTGTGCTTTTTGTTGACCAGTCTTGACTCTGGCTTACTATTGTAGCTGAGAGACTTTCCACTTGACTGTGATTGCATGGAGTGCACACTCCTTCTGAGATGTATATTAATGTATATGGTCCCTCTTCCTTGGTTCAATACTGTGACCTGACTTATTGTTGTCCCTAAGGCTGCAATGCAGTTGGGACTACTCTATTGACATTGCTACATTTATTTCAGCAATTCATGTGAAGTGACACCTTTTGTTTGCCTACCATTTTACACTGTGGCTATATTTATATATATGTGGTGGCTGATCTCCTGATCAGACATCCACCTCTTTACTTAGCTTACCTGTTAATCAGTAGAGGCTTGGGGCCATACCTGTTCCACGTTACTTGTACTGTAGTTCTTATCTCCTCTCCTGCACATAATGACTGACCTTTTTAGTGATGTGTTTGTCCATGATTATGCAGATGTCCTAGTCACCCTCTGTTCTTCTCATCCATAGTTTGTTTCAGAAATACTACAGTACTTATCATCTGTTTTCTGGCCCATGTTGTTACTATTTAGCAGTAGAAAATGGAGATCCCTACAAGAACTTGCAGTTCAGAAATATCCCGGAGTTGGTTGTTGCTGAAGACCTGGAATTTTATTTGTCTCTTCACCTCCCTTGTTCCCTAACTTTTTGACTACTCCCTCTATATAGAGAGGGCACATCATGCTCTTCTCCATAAGGCAGAGTACTCTGATCCCGCTTAGGGTGTTATTCTAAAGTTTATTTCATTCCAAACCAAACACCTAATCTATGGCTGCATACATTTTTTTATTGTACTGTATATTAACAAATCTGTTGTATCTTTTCAAAAATAAACTGTGATACAAAGTATTCTTCATAAGCCACTAACCCAATGTGATTTACAGTGATTTAATTAGCACTGTTAAAAGAAAAAAATATGTAAAATAAGGCAGTGAATGTATTTTGTGTGTATGGAAATATATGTTTCATGGTGGTAGGAAATAGCCAGCTGTCTAAGAGTAGCATGTTTGTAATACATTCTCACTTAGATATTTGTAATTTTTACACCAGTGGCCTGACTGCTACCCACCACTAAAGTATGTATGAACATACTGTAGGATTAATAGAAATATCTTAGTAAATAACATGTTCTCCACTGAATCCACAGAAGACATATAAGTTGAAGATGATTTTTAGACCATGTTATGAGAAAGCATGACATTTTTTTATTAAAAGACAATTGTGTTTGGTGGGAAGTAGTAACCCTTTAGCTGTATATATCTTGACAAATCATTCCAAATTGATAAAACAATTTAATATATCTACTGTAAATAACTAATGCTACTTAAACTATTCAAATAGAATGGGTGAATACCATACTGTAAATACTTGTTTATTTTCTTGGATGGACTTGATTATTATACAGTAGACAGGAAAAAAGATGCCAACAATTTTGATGAACAGAGTGGGAATAAAGAGACCTTAGAGGGTCCATTTTTTCACCTAGAGGAATTTAAAAATGGTGAACATGAAATCACAAATAAAATTATAAACCAATGAGAAAGAGGTTAAATCAAGAAACCAAACAATACTTTTTTTTAGAGATAAACTAGAATTAAACAAGAATAATAAAGGTAATGTAACTGAGGGTCACCATAACCAGAAACTCCACTGAGAACTTTGATTTAAAAAAAGGTACCATCTATCCTAAGATTAAATTTAATGCATAAGAATAAAAATGTGTCAATCCTTTATAAACTTTTTTTAAGATGATAGGTATAAAAGGACTAATAGAAGGATACTGTAAGTAATAATAATCGTGAATCTAACTAGACAACCAGAGAATATTAATGAGCACCCTGAAATACCTTTTACTAAAATATATAATGTTTTGAGGGAAGATACAGGTGACTTGTTGTGGAAAGGCATGTATCACAAAAATAGACCAGGAGTTTAAAGCCATGTAGGATGGGGAAAAAAGGTTGGGAAGAAAAGGTTTAAACCCAAAAAATTGGAATAAAAGATTAAGTATAAAATCCAAAATCAGAGTTGTTTGATAAAACTAAAATATTCAACTTGAGCGACTATACCATTAAAGTGGTGGAAAATCTAATTATAGAAAGGGGTCAAAAATATTCCCAGGTGAATTTCATTAACTATTTTGATCTACTGTATTTACAGATCTAGCTTTTTTTTTAGAATACTACAGTACTGTATGCCATAAATGCTTTTCATTTCAAAATAATTAGAGAATGCGGGTGACCAAACCCTTTCAGAGAATGAAGCTACTACTTTTAAAAAGAAATTTACCTTTAAACCTCCCCACCCCCCTGTATGAGGGGTGTTTTGTAGAAACCATTGTTAATAGTATTATGGATAAATTGAATAAAATAAAATATTAAAAAAAGAAATTTTTTGGATATGATGTATGGGGAATGGACATTTAATTGGGTAATCCGAGTTGCTTGATTGAGATGTATTCATGATGTTATTTTACTGTTAAAGGGAAATCATGAAGACCTCAATGTTTTTTTTGTCATTATATAAAAATAAATCCTTTCCACATCCAATTAAGTTTTCAGTTTACAGATAACACTGTTAATCTCCTAGATTTGCTCCTAAATATTAAATAAATTAGTTTTTTTTTAAATGTACAGATTACAACATACAGTTTGTATATATATATATATATATATATATATATATATATATACATATATAAGAGCAGGAAACTGTGGCACTCAAGAATTTGTAATGAATAGTTTACTGATTTACATCAAAACCTTCTCACATGCCTATAATGGCTAACGTTTCGGTGCCTGAAACACCGTTGTCAAGGCAGGCATAACGAAACTCACAAGGAAATTAAATACAGAGACATACACAAACATATGGTTCTATTCTGCTTCTTTTTTCACCATTTTTTCTTTTCTTGCACTTCTCAGCTAGTCGGACTTCTCATGCTCTATTTCTTGCCTTGTTCATTTCTATTTCCTTCATGTTTTTCTTCTTCTTTTTCTCTTCTATTTTTTTCTTTCCTATTCTTGCTTTATCCTTCTTCTCTTATCGCTATTCCTGTTCACTGCTCACCTATTTCTAGCCTCATCCCAGGTCGCTTCTTTTCTTTTCTTTTTCCCTTTTCTTTATTTACCCCTTTTCAATCAATAAAAAAAGATTTTAAATAGAGAAATATCAGCCCTCTGAAAAGTATAATCATGCCTATGTACTCAGTACTTGGTTTGAGCCCCTTTTGCATGAATTACTGCCTCAATGCGGCGTGGCATGGATTCTATCAGCCTGAGGCACTGCTGAGGTGTTATGGAAGACCAGGAAGTTTCAATAGTAACCTTTAGTTCTTCTGCATTGTTCGGTCTAATGTTTCTCATCTATATCTATGGGGTTCAGGTCACCTATTGCCTGCGTTAACCTATTATCCATAGTAATTAAAGAAATGATGGTTTGTGTTATTATAATATTACAAGATTAGCATATTATGAATGTTTAAATATGAAGCAGATATTGAATAATATTTCTCAAAAAAGACTTATAGATAAATACTTTATACAGTATGTTGGAGATCATGTACACCAAATGCAAGTTTGGAAACACAAATGTAACGCCATCTTGAATTGTTTGAAGTGACTTTTGGCCCATTGTTTCTCAGCCATCAACAACATATCTATTGGGCATCATTGGTAAGCCATTGACCATGGCTAACCACCAATGGTATATAAATTATCTACGTATACTGGTATTAGGTTTATCTTATACACATAGCTACACAGATAACATTTATAACTATTTTATTTCAAATAAATTTGAATTTGTTTTTGAATACTTGCATACGTATTTTTATTATATTGTTTAGTTTTAGAGTGATTGCTGGGAGTACCCCACATTTTTTGTTGTAGTCATATAACCATAGGGAAAGTAGAATCCCTATTTCTCCGTAGCTGCTACCCTATTTAAACTAATTGGTGTTAGCGCAGTCCTCTAAACAAATCTTTTTGAGATTTTATTTAGAACTGGTGATTTTTCCCATAGCCACCAATCAGATTCTATATATTATCTTCTAGAAGAAGTTAGACACATTTTAAGTAGAATATGATTGGTTGCTATGGCAACAATACTAAGTCTAAAAACTCCCACCTAAGTAAATTTGCCCCTAAGGAGACCTGATTCTGAGTGTTAAAAAATACAAACACAACTGCTAATGGGCAGGGTATGTAGTATCATTTGCATACACAGGAGACCGCCAATATATGCTTTAGCTTATGCTTTTGCATGTGACTACAGAATCAGGGAATTATTCAGGTTGGTCAGCAAACCAAAAAAGGTAGCAACTGGGAAAAACCATGATGCAAAGCAGGAAGGACAAATATAACTTGTGGAGAGAGATTTAGATTGTGTGGGTTATATTGTTTCTTTGCATGGGAAATACTGGCTATTTTATTTTTACCCTGCAAACTAGATGTCAGTTTGAACACACCCCACCCAAATCTAACTCTCTTTGCACATGTTACATCTGCCTCTCATTCCTAGTAACATGGTTTTGCCCAGTTGCTCACTCTATTGGTTTGCTAACCAACCTGAATAAGATCCCAGGTCCAGTTTCTGAATGTATAAATCTATCAGCCATTGGTTGTTGTTAATGCTAATTAACACAACTGCTACTATTTTACAAAATAACTATTATTCCCACAAATTCATATTTCTTGTGGAGGATAAATCAATTAAAATTTTATTGCAATTTTTAATAAACTCCCTTATATTTCCAGGCTGTATATGAATGGATTAACCAATGGTGTTTACAACAGTGAAAAGTAGTAACACTTTCTTGTTAATAGCCAATAATTCTCAGTTTGATGGAACTAAATACACAGTAAAGAGACTTCCAAAAATATAGAAACAACAGCCAGTTAGGAACTGCAGGTGGAGAAGGCTTTCTGACTCCAGCTGGTGGAGTGAATTTTTAGGAAGGAGGTGATGATATGTAAGAAACATTTATCATTGCAAATGTGCTTTTGATATTAATAATGTCAACTAGAGCTATTGTACCTGGATTTTTGTAAGAGATATAAAAGTATCTGAACAAGAAAGCTCTAGAATAGGAATAAAATATCAGAAGAAATGGTCAATTCGATTTTGTCCCAAAATTTTAGTTTTGCTGGGTTATAGCATCCTCTAAATCCAGCAAAACTCTCATCAACAATGATGCAATGACATATTTCACACACAATGCTTTGCTGATTACAGCATTTTATTTCAGTGGATTACAGATAGATACAAATCGTTCATAACATCTAACTTGATACCCTCTAATACCTTTGAGCTAGCAAACACATTATCTGTGATAAATAGGCAGCATTAGACATGGTGCCACCTGAATGCATGACAATGTGAAGCAAGCTAGGGACAATGGGCAGTATGGATGGTTTAATGGTTAGATTTACTTTCTCACAGCACAGAGGTCATGGGTTTGATTTCCAACATGTCTCCAGCTGTGTGGAATTCATATAGTCTCCTCATGTTTCCATGGGTTTCCTCTGGGTAATCCGGTTTCCTCCCACAAACCAAAAATATACCGGTACTTTAGGTTAATTGGCTCCCAACAAAATTAACCCTAGCGTGAATGTGTGTCCATGTACGTGTGGTAGGGAATATAGAATGTAAGCTCTACTGCGGTAGGTATTGTTGTGAATGGCAAAATATTTTCTGTAAAGAGTTGTGAAATATGTGCGCACCATATAAATAACTTGTAATAATAATAATTACAATAATACTATTATCTGTGGCCATCAGAATGTCCACTTGTAATTTTTCCGTCCAATATCAACTTTTTCTGTATAAATTAAATATATAAAAGTCTGGGCATAACTTTTTGGGATATGTATCTGTTGATAATGCAGTTTATATATGTATATATATATATATATATAACAGTCCTTCGGCAGCACTCCGAGTATCAGCAGACAACTGTCCGGTGCCCTCCTAGTCCCGTATGGCAGCGGGACAACAATAATGTGCAGTCGGCGGCACTCCAGTGATACAGAAAATGCAAAGGCAGGTTTCATTCAAACCTGCCTTTGCATTTTCTGTATCACCGGAGTGCCGCCGACTGCACATTTTATATATATATATATATATATATATAAAACAATAGAATAATTGGCACCAACAATACGTATCAATACTTAATAATGTAACAAACCCTTTTAAAAAAAAATACTCCTAAAACACAATGGTGACATGTTCCCTCTAAAAACTTTTATTATTGTAAAAACATACAATCAATATTTGTATATAGAAACAGTGGTACCTTGCTTCACCCTTTTTACAGATCAATGACCACAGTAGAAATTCACAGGTGACATTCTGTAAAATCCACTTTTTTTATATGAGCTTCATAAGAACACTACCCAACTCATTTTGTCTTTTCTCCAAGACTTAATCAGGGGTGGATCTATGATTGTATAAGAACTTATCAATAAAACGTTCATAATTGTATATGATAGATATAAGGAACATCTCACATAAGAACATTATAAAAAGTGCAGTATATACAAAAGAGCAAACAGAAAACAGAAGAAGAAAAATCAATCCAGGATAACCTTCACAGATAATATAAATATATTTTAGGAACGTACCTCAACTAAATGGTAAGTATGAATAGTATGTAGAACCACAATCTCAATGGCTCATTCGTGAATGCTTGATGACAAGACCCTATAGGTCCCTAGGACTTCAAATTGGCCACTCAGTCAAGCCTAATAAAAACAATTACATCAAGTGCATTAAGCTAAATGATGCTATACAGTATATAAGACCCAATTAGCTGGTCAGGGAAAGCAACACGTTCCTTGCAGTGAGACAATTTGCACATGGAAAACAGATGCTCAGGTTCAAAGACAAATCACTTAGTAGGCAAACCTAGCAATTTCATATTAGTAAATTAATTATTTGGATTCAAAATTGGCCACTCCATCAAGCCTAATAAAAAACAATCACATCAAGTATATTAAGCTAAATGACGCTATATATAAGACCCAAATAACTGGTCAGGGAAAGCAACAAGTATCTTGTAGTGAGACAATTTGCACATGGAAAATCAGATGCTCAGGTTCAGAGACAAAACACTTAGTATTAGTGATGAGCGGATTCGATTTTACTCGATTTTACTCGGTTTTACTCGGTTTTACTCGGTTCTCAAAACGGCATCTTATTGGCTCACGGATGTCACGTGTTTTGGATAGCCAATAAGATGCCGTTTTGAGAACCGAGTAAAACCGAGTAAAACCGAGTAAAACCGAACCTCGCTCATCAAGTTAGTATGCGAACCAAGCAATTTCATATTAGTAAATTATTTATTGGAATTTAATATAATAAATAATCTAATAATGTAATTGAATTAATGAATATTCTACCCATAGAATGATTATATAACTCCACAAAAGGGCTATAATCTCCCCTTAAATTCATATGACGAAGTAATATAGCATATCCCCTCTCATAAAAATCTTACAGGAAAATAATACTTGTGAGGATTATATTTATCCTAATATATTCAATTAAATGTAGGAAAAGAGGGGGTATCCTTATAAACCCAGTTGATTCTTAACATTACAATAAAATGAATTGGTGTGCTTAACATCATAAATCCTTTAGTTCAGAGATTTTCAACCCTTTACAACTCGCGGCACACTGAACAAGATTTAAGTATTACCAAGGCACATTCAAATATAATGGTGATGCATGGTGCAGTTGCAAGTCCTTTGATGTCATGTTGCAGCTTCTCCATAGGTAACACCTGAGCCACATCTGAGAAAGCCAGAAGGGCCCAACACTGCCCGGGTCCAAAATAAGAACTGGCTCTGCAACCACTAAACCCACCAGTATTGATCGTTCCATGGCCTCAGTAGCGGCAAAACACTGACGGGCCTGGCTGTGCTTTTATGGCGGCACACCTGGAGACTGCTCAGGGCACACTAGTATGCCACGGCACAGTGGTTGAAAAACACTGCTTTAGTTGTTAGATCCACAGACATACACTTTCATAGAATCTATGGTAACATTCTGACAAATATAAGCACAGTTCACATAGTATCAATGGCATAATTTAAACAGTATCAATAGTACAGTTTACAAAGTTTCAGTGATTAGTAGGAACCTACTTTACAATGGTGCCTTAATGCTGCAAAAACAATCCTTACCCTCAATAGATCTGCAAAGGTGGCTCAGCATCTGTATGATGAAACACTGAGACACAAAACTGCTTTATAAAGGGAATGGAGGTGACATCATCACATTTGTTAATGTGATTGGTGCATAAAAAATACCAAATAAACAGTGATTAAAAATGGAACTATAAATATACCATCAATTTAGTGAATAATAGTACTTGTTTGGTAATCCTCAATCCCTTAAAAAGTTTATAATACTTAAAAATAGCTGAGAAAACCATTTATTAATGTTTTACCCATAATACTGTTTACTACAGCAATAAATCCACACCATGATTGACAATTCCCTGCATCCAATCATTAAATTGCAGGGCGGGACACTATGCTGTCAGTGCTCATTTACCTCACAAACCTGACATCAGCTAGCAATCGCAGCCCATCCTTTAAATCAGAGGTCCTCTAACTCGGTCCTCGGTGGACCACACAGTGCATGTATTGCAGGTAACCCAGCAGGGGCACAGGTGTACTAATTACTCACTGACACATTTTAATAGGTCCATAGGTGGAGCTAATTATTTCACTTGTGATTCTGTGAGGAGACCTGCAAAACATGCACTGTGTGGGGCCCCGAGGACCGAGTTTGAGGACCTCTGCTTTAAATAAAGAAATGTACTGCCTAACACACACTCCTGCTCGCGGATAAATACATTGCCGCACTCGCTCTTGGCACCCACATGTTAGCGCTGGCCAGGGGCCTTGCGTTCCAGCGCCATTACTATGCGCTCCACAGGGCCGGCCAGACTCTTCCTATAATGTGATCAGGTCACATGACCCTTTCTCTCCAATTGCACAGCTCCGGGGTCCTGGCGCTGGCCGGAACCCTTGCGTAAAAGCACCATTACTATGCGCTCCACAAGAACGGCCAGACACTTCCTAACATGTGCTCCAGTCACATGACCCCATCTATCAAATAGCGCAACTTCAAGGTTTTGGACACCTAGAGATAACAGTTATCAGATTCTTAAAGTGATAATTCATCCGTGTGGGGTAAACAGAACCTATAATATAATACATACAAAGGGCAACCATAAACCACTAGTGCATATGGTAACTGTACTTAAAACTAATAAGGAACCTATAAATATAATAACTATATATATATATATATATATATATATATGTGTGTGTGAAGAGAAACTATATCCGCAAGTGAATATAATATCTATATATTATTATGTACATCTTAAACAACCCTATTCCCAAAACAAATCTACAATTATCAATAATCTTAGTGTCACATATATATCATAGACATAAAACTACTTATATTGACTTGGCATTAATTTTACATAAGGTCCTAAAAATGATGAACAAAGTGGACAATATACTAAATAGTGTTGACCCATTCTTCCTTAAAACTAATATTAAAATTAATTACATTATTATCAAATCTAGTACCCGCAAATTTAATTACCCCATCAACTTACTTTAAACATAACAATACCATACTTGTCTTAAAAGGTCCTAGACTGAGGAATAAATAGTTAGGGGGACACAACATTAGTTAGTAATCATATACCCACTCATAATAACACTAAAGTGAAATATTCTACCACTCTATTGTTCATAGACTCAATCCTTATTCACCATCTTATTTAGTATTATACTGTGAATAAAGTTCTCTTCTTAACCTAGCATGTAATAATACCAAACCAAATTGTATTTAATATTGAATGTGAAATGGATCCTTAGCCTCTTATTCAATATTTACTATATCTATGTATTTAAGATCCCAGGCACCATTGTGAAATAAAGGCCCCCAATGTACAGTAAAAGATCAATAACAATTTTGCCAATATAGGACAGTTTACAACTGCATTCGATTTTGTACACTACATAATTGGTATTACAAGTGAGTATGAACTTAAGCTTGTAAGTTGTATTATTTTCATCATTCCAACAGAAGCTTCTTTTGTCCACGAATCGGCAACATATACATTTGTTACATGGAAAGAGGCCTGTCCATGTAAACTGTCCTATATTGGCAAAACCAAGAGAACCCTAAAGCTTAGGATACAGGAACATTTGCGTAATATCAAAAACAAAGTGCAGAATCATAGCCTTCCCCGGCATTTTCAGGACAAGCCTAATTCTGACACCTGCGGACTTACCATCACGGTTATTGAACATATACCGGAAGATAAGAGAGGTGGGGATAGGGATTTACAGTTAGCTAGAAGAGAGTCTTTTTGGATATATACCTTGAATACCCCCATTCTGAGAGGTTTGAATGAGAGTATTGACATGGTTGCGTTTCTGTAGTACTTTATATTAGTTCCATCTCATCTGATGGTCTATCTGTTTTCAATTGATCTATTATATTAACCTCTATGTTTAAAGCAGGAGATATAAGTATACTATTGAATTTATTCAGACAAGGCATTATGTAGTTATAATGATTTATTATTTTATGATATTCTTTTGAGACTGTGTATAATTGTTATTGATCTTTTACTGTACAGTGGGGGCCTTTATTTCACAATGGTGCCTGGGATCTTAAATACATAGATATAGTAAATATTGAATTAGAGGCTAAGGATCCCTTTCACATTCAATATTAAATACAATTTGATTTGGTATTATTACATGCTAGGTTAAGAAGAGAACCAATATCCCCCTTTTCATTCACAGTATAATACTAAATAAGATGGTGAATAAGGATTGAGTCTATGAACAATAGAGTGGTAGAATATTTCACTTCAGTGTTATTATGAGTGGGTATATGATTACTAACTAATGTTGTGTCCCCCTAACTATTTATTCCTCAGTCTAGGACCTTTTATATAAGTTTGATATTGTTATGTTTAAAGTAAGTTGATGGGGTAATTAAATTTGCGGGTACTAGATTTGATAATAATGTAATTAATTTTAATATTAGTTTAAGGAAGAATGGGTCAACACTATGTAGTATATTGTCCACTTTGTTCCTCATTTTTAGGACCTTATGTAAAATTAATGCCAAGTCAATATAAGTAGTTTTGTGTCTATGATATATATGTACCATTAAGATTACTGATAATTGTAGATTTTTTTTGCGACTAGGGTAATTTAAGACGTATATAATAATATATAGATATTATATTCACTGGCGGATATAGTTTTACTTCACATATATATATATATATATATATATATATGTATATATATAAATATATAAAGTTATTATATCTATAGGATCTTTATTAGTTTTAAGTACAGTTACCGTATGCAGTGGTGGTTTATGGTTGCATTTTGTATGTATTATATTATAGGTTCTGTTCACCCCAAACGGATGAATTATCACTTTAAGAATCTGATAACCATTATCTCTAGGTGTCCAAAACCTTGGGGTTACGCTATTTGAGAGAAAGGGTCAGGTGACTGAAGCACATGTTAGGAAGTGTATGGCCGTTCTTGTGGAGTGCATAGTAATGGTGCTGGAACGCTAGGGTTCCGGCCAGCACCAGGACCCCGGAACTGCGCCATTGGAGAGAAAGGTTCATGTGACCGCATCACATGATAGGAAGATTCAGGCCGGCCAGTGGAGCGCATAGCAATGGCGCTGGAATGGAGGGGCTCTGGCCAGTGCTAACATGTGGGTGCTGAGAGCAAGTGTGGCAATGTATTTCACCGCGAGTAGGAGTGTGTGTTAGGCAGCACATTTCTTTATTTAAAGGATGGGCTGCGATTGCTAGCTGATGTCAGGTTTGTGAGGTAAATGAGCACTGACAGCATAGTGTCCCACCCTGCAATTTAATGATTGGATGCAGGGAATTGTCAATCATGGTGGGGATTTATTGCTGTAGTGAATAGCATTATGGGTAAAACATTAATAAATGGTTTTCTCAGCTATTTTTAAGTATTTTAAACTTTTTAAGGGATTGAGGATTAGCAAACAAGTACTATTATTCACTAAATTGATGGTATATTTATAGTTTTATTTTTAATCACTGTTTTTTGGGTATTTTTTATGCACCAATCACATTAACAAATGTGATGATGTCACCTCCATTCCCTTTATAAAGCAGTTTTGTGTCTCAGTGTTTCATCATACAGATGCTGAGCAACCTTTGCAGATCTATTGAGGGTAAGGATTGTTTTTGCAGCATTAAGGCACCATTGTAAAGTAGGTTCCTACTAATCACTGATACCTTGTAAACTGTACTATTGGTACTGTGTAAATTATGCCTTTGATACTATGTAAACTGTGCTTATATTTGTCAGAATGTTACCATAGATTCTATGAAAGTGTATGTCTGTGGATTTAACAACTAAAGGATTTACGATGTAAAGCACACCAATTCATTTTATTGTAAAGTTAAGAATCCACAGGGTCTATAAGGATACCCCCTCTTTTCCTACATTTAATTGAATGTTCTTTGATAAATATGATCCTTACAAGTATTATTTTCCTATAAGATTTTATGAGGGCATATGCTATATTACTTCATCATATGAATTTAAGGGGAGATTATAGCCCTTTTGTGGAGATATATAATCATTCTATGGGTAGAATATTCATTAATTCAATTCAATTATTAGATTATTTATTATATTAAATTCCAATAATTAATTTACTAATATGAAATTGCTTGGTTCGCATACTAAGTGATTTGTCTCTGAACCTGAGCATCTGATTTTCCATGTGCAAATTGTCTCACTACAAGGTACGTGTTGATTTCCCTGACCTGTTAATTGGGTCTTATATATAGCGTCATTTAGCTTAATATACTTGATGTAATTGTTTTTTATTAGGCTTGACTGAGCGGCCAATTTTTAATCCGAATAATTAATTTACTAATATGAAATTGCTTGGTTCGTCTACTAAGTGATTTGTCTTTGAACATGAGCATCTGATTTTCCATGTGCAAATTGTCTCACTACAAGGTACGTATTGCTTTCCCTGACCAGCTAATTGGGTCGTATATACTGTATAGCGTCATTTAGCTTAATGCACTTGATGTAATTGTTTTTATTAGGCTTGGCTGAGTGGACAATTTGAAGTCCTAGGAACCTATAGGGTCTTGTCATCAAGCATTCACGAATGAGCCGTTGAGATTGTGGTTCTATATACTATTCATACTTACCATTTAGTTGAGGTACGTTCCTAAAATATATTTATATTATCTGTGAAGGTTATCATGGATTGATTTTTTTCTTCTTCTGTTTTCTGTTTGCTCTTTTGTATATACTGCACTTTTTATAATGTTCTTATGTGAGATGTTCCTTATATCTATCATATACAATTATGAACTTTTATTGATAAGTTCTTATACAATCATATAGCCACCCCTGATGAAGTATTGGAGAAAAGACGAAACGCATTGGGTTGTCTTCTTATGAAGCTCATATAAAAGAAAAAGTGGATATTACAGAATATCACCTGTAAATTGCTACTGTGGTCATTGATCTGTAAAAAGGGTGAAGCGAGTTACCACTTTTTCTATCTACAAATATTGATTGTATGTTTTTACAATAATAAAAGTTTTTAGGTGGAACATGTCACCATTGTGCTTTAGGAGTCAAGTTTTTTTAAAAGGGTTTGTTACATTATTAAGTATTGATACATATTGTGGGCGCCAATTATTCTATTGTATTATATATTCTTATTTTCAATTGCTGCTAACAGGGAATTTAGAAGAATAAGGCTTCCATTCCTACATCCAGTACAGTAATTTGCATTAAGTATACTACACTTATCAGCGCAGAGGGAGAGTATTGTTTTTATATATATATATATATATATATATATATATATATACAGTCTATATGAATTCAAGTCTAACTGTTGACAAAGGCATGACAGAATTTTCCTGAAAAAATAGATTTGGACTGTTTTCAAATAAAGATAACAAAATTATTTTAATAGCAGCACATTTTTTCACTAGCTATTATGGAAATATTTTAAAACCTCTAACATAATATAAAAATGTCAGATAATTATTTGCTAGAAATAGTTTTTTTTTCAAAACAACTTTTATTGCAGCCATGGATCAAAATACAGAGTAAAGATATTGATTATTTGCATGTTGTGATTACAAAATTAGCATTAATACAGTGTTTTGTTTTGTTTTGTTTTTTTAAACAATAAGCCTTGACATCTTTAAATACCTCATTCCATCAGAATATACTGTAAATGGTTTTCAGTAATTTATTGTTTTCATATAATTCTAGGTAATAACATATATTAAAATACATGTGGTTACAATATTTTTATTTTTATTTTTTAGCACTCGTTTCCTGCAAAAAAATAAAAATAAATTAAATCTAAAAAAAGGAAAAGAAAAAACAATTAGAATGAAAGACCATAAAAAGATAAAAGACCGGAGAGTATCCGTATAGCTTGTCCTTTTACATACAGATATGTGTATCACTTTCCAAGATTCTTAATTTATACCAAGAGATGAAATGTAGACTTCTATATATCCTTGTTCTCATTTGTAGAGACAAATTAGCAATATAACTCTCCCTTACATCAAAAAAGGCACTTACTCACTCCTCATTTTTCGAACATGGTCTCCACCCAGTCCATTCTAAATATACTGTATTATGTACAGTAGTTTCTCTTTATATAAAGAACACTGGAGGATCTAAAGTCACCCATTTCTGCAAGATGGTTTTCTTAGTAGCTGAGCTAATTGCTAACAGTAATTTTTTCACACCTTTAGATACCCTTTGAGTTTTTGGAGCAAAACCAAATATAGTCCACCTCAGGTACATCGGAATATAATTAATTAGGGTAATTTCGTCATCACTTTTGAATATCATTCAAAATCCCCTTACTATTGGGCAATCACATAACATGTGGAATACATCTGCTAAAGCCTGGTTACATTTTGGGCATCTCTCTGTTGTTGCCAGACCCATGATGTACTGTCTATTGGGAGAGAGATAAGTCCTGTGTATAATGTTATTGAAAGTTTACAGGCATTATTTAAAATTCTAAGGAGATCTTGTGTCAACATGGATGGAAAATAAACCAGCCATTGACTTATACCTGATTGTGTGGCAGTATGGTCAAACTTACTATGACAGTATACCATAATAAAAAGAAATAGTTCTTTTGTGAGATGGTCCTTGACCTATTGATTTGTTTTAGGGGTTTTCCCAATTCAATTCCCCAAATTCTGTAATCACTTTAGAAATGTAGTATTGTGCTTGTAAAAAAGCCATAGGATAATATTAAAGAAAATCAAACTTGACAGTTGCTTCCAAAAAAGTGAATCATGTATCTTATAGTCGTAATACCTCCCAGTCTCCAAATAGTATAAGGAAGGGCTGTCTAACCATCCTGAAAATGTGGATTTTAAATTTTTTTATAGAGTATAGAGTAATACGTTTTGAGACGATAACATGTTCGCAATATATGCCAAACCTTTCTACCACTCAAAAGAAGGGGATTTCCATGGAGTTCAGAGGAAATGTCTAGATCTTGGGTATGAAGAAAGGCAGAAATACTTGTGTTCTTAAAAAATGTGGATTCTAATAGAGTATTTGCATACACGTTTGTGCCATGTATCCAGTCTATGATATAACGCAGTTGAGCTGCATGACTGTAGCGTTTTATCTCAGGGAAATTTATATCTCATTTTCCTTTTGTCTGGCACATTTTCAACATGCTAATTCAATATGTTTTGCACCTCCAAATAAATTATCTAAAGCAGTTGCTTATCTGCTTTACATCTTTCTTTGTCAGAAGAAGGGGGAGAACTTGCAACAGATAAAGTAATCTTGGAAAAGTGATCATCTTTATTAAATTCACTCTTCCAAGATATAAAAGAGTTAAATTAGCACACTTTTTGAGCTCCTCCGATATTACCTGAATTGCACAAGTAAAATTATATTTGTATAGTTCTGCAGGATTTCTCGTTAGGGTTATACCCAGATAAGACAGTTTTGTTGTGGTCCATTGAATAGGAAATTACCTGATCCAACTAGGGATACTAGACCCAGAGCCCCAAAACATTCCCACTTACTTAGCCACATTTATCACCAAGCCAGAGGCGTCACCAAAAGTGTTCATTTGATCTAATATACTGTAGGTGATAGTGAGTTTCTCTGGTTATTAATATACAATAAGAGATCATCCGCAAAAGCATATTTTTTTAATTCACTAGTTCCCACTTTAATTCCCCTAAATGTAGACCAGTTTTGTAAAATCCTTAATAAAGGATCCAAGGATAAATTAAAGAGCAAGGGAGATAGGCGGCATCCTTGCCGCTTCCCTCTGTGTAATGTCAGTTTATAACTACATAATCCATTTATGAAAAGTGAAGTGGTTGGTGACTTATATAAAAAAGAGAGTAATCTAATAAAGTCTGGATCGAATACTCTGTGTTCTAGAATGGAAAAAAGGTGAGCCCAAAGCACCATGTCAAAAGCCTTGAGTGTATCAAGGCTCAACAGGATATTATTCGAGTTAGGAAGATTTATTGATGAAACTGTTGCCGCTATTGCCGAGTGGATAGCTTGTACAAAATGTCTTCCACTCACAAAGCCCACTTGATGTTCTGTAAGCAACTCGGTAATATAGATTGCAATCTGCTAGCCATGATTTTATATAGTATTTTTAGATAGTATTTTTACTTCCACATTTAACAAAGTGATTGGCCCATATGAGGCTAGTAATTGAGGATCTTTGCCTGGTTTTGGTAGTAATATGGTATGTGATTCATTAAATGTGGGAATATGGAGGGATTCACTATACATTTTCTGATAGAGTTCCTGTAATGCAGGGAGGATATTATCCAGCAATAATTTATAGTAATCCTCTAATAGACCATCAGGTCCTGGGGCCCTCAGAGATTGTAATTTATTTATTACCCATGCAATTTCTTCAAGAGTAATAGTACCATTCAGTTTATCTTGTTGGTTTTGCGATAACTGGGGGTAGTCAAGCTTCCTGTAGTTTTCGATTCTGGAGGTCTTTATCGATTGGTTTGTCAGCATATAACTTTTCAAAAAAATCCTGAAACAAATGTAATATATGCTTGGAATCAGTGATGGGAGTAATTTCATTAGGGAGTTCTATAGCTATGATGTGAGTCCACAACTTCCAGGGGTGTGACATAGTTGCTAAACGTCTGCCTGCCTTATGTTCCCATCTATAGTATCTATGTATTTTAAAATGGTTTGTATATTAAAGGCACATTAATATACAAACCATTTTAAAATACACTCATTACCTTGAACGTATAATACTGGATATTGCGAGTGAGAGGTAGAGGGATTTTACATCTGACACTATAAGTGAGAGATGAATCACCAATTTTCAATGAGGAAATATATGTGAATGACACCTGACACTACATGTGAGAGGTGACTAGTTGACCTAACCTATATGTAAAGAACTTGTCTATTTTTGAAATATTACATCTTATGTGAGAGATAATATAAATTATATTTAGTCATATCTCTTCCTTTCTTTCTGCGCATCAGGACAGATTCTTCTATACATAAATATCTAGCATACTAGCCCTATCTATTTCTATTCGGACTAAGAAGATGTATATATCATGATGACCTTCTATTAAATGGATTTGATATGAAAGGATATAACATCCAGTTGCAGAATACAGAAAATCACCATGCTATAGAATTCCATCTAATATCATTTCTGGGCAATGAGCCAAGGCTTTCTACAAGAGCACAGAAGTGATACTTTGTTACAAACTCATGACCACAAGAAATACAATTGTATCCCAAAAAAATTCTCAGGCAATACACTATAATCCCTATAAAAGCACAAGGATATTATATTTCATGAATTTTTACAATATTTTCTGAAGCAGAAGCATAATAAGGAATTAGCACAGAGACATTAATTATAGAGGACAGATACGAAAGAGACGCTCAGCAATTTTTTAATATATGTTTATTGTACTTGTTTTTTCTTTACTCACAGTGTTGTTATGTTTACACAGTAACTGTATATGTTTTGTTTATTTTAAAATATTTTGCAGTAGTCAGACCTTCAGACATGAAATAGAACATCTCAGTACAGTTACTAATTTTTAAGAGATGAAATAAAGGTTATATTTTATCCAATCTATTCATTACCCTGTGCACCAAAAACAGATCCTATCCCTTCTTTTCCCCACCTTTGCTATAGGTACTCTTACCTGATCTGTGGTAGCACCCTCATCTTCTGTATGATTACTTAATACAATATTTTGATTTGGGGTATTCAGCTATATATCTATATGAGAACAGATATTATTATTCCTGTGCAACAGTTTCCCCCACCCCCTCTCCTTTCCCTTTACTGATATTGACAACCGCACAGGCAGTACGGATGGTGCAGTGGTTAGTATTATTGCGTCACAGCATTGAGGTCATGAGTATGACTCCCATAATGGCCCTAACTGTGCGGAGTTTGTATATTATCTCCGTACTTGCATGGGTTTCCTCTGGGTATTCCGGTTTCCTCCAACAATCCAAAAATATACTAGTAGGTTAATTGGCTCCAAACAAAATTAACCCTAGCGTGAATGTGTGTGTACATGTGATAGGGAATATAGAATGGAAGCTCCACTGGGGCAGGTACTGATGTGAATGGGCAAATATTCTCTGTACAGTGCTGCGGAATATGTGTACGCTATATAAATAACTGTTAATAAATGATAATAATAATCTCTGAGAAAGCTTTACGGTTTTAGACCACATTAGCCAAAAAAATCTTGGAATTTTAAAATCCACCTACAGATGTAGCCACCTTTATCTTGAGTGGCTGAGGCGTTTGTCCCGATCGAGCATACACAGCCTAGTCACAGAGAGGCGTACCTAATCGCACGGAGGCAGACAGAGCATTTGGCGTTACCTTTACGTGTAATACCTGCGATCAGCCACCAGATGTCGCTTTTTACAATCACCACTGAGCATGCATGTGTCTCCCGTAAAATACATTACTGAAATATATAATAAGGACTACTTTACTAAGGCGTCTCATTACGCTGCATACAGTAAATACTCATTACGCTGCATTATTTAATACAGTATATACGACACAGACGCAAATAGTACAGCATACAGTATATGATCCATCTACAGTACTTTATGTATATGTGAGCGTCCAAGTCCTGCAGACAAAACAACATAAAACCAGTAGTGTACACTGTCGCAAATGGATGTGTTAGAACTTTACTATTGCCTCTCAAGATTAGGAATTTTGTACAGTATGTTATCGTCCTAATCCCGTAGCCATTACAGCATAATCAATACCAATGGATTTATTCATCTGTCTGCGGCGAAGTGGTGAAGTGTTTCGCTTCCTATACTCAGAGTCCCGGGTTCGATTCGATTCCTAAAGTACGAATGCATGTTAGTTTTTTTTTAGAAACTTTATTATTATTTTTATACACATAAACCAGGGCAAAGCTGCATGAGTGGTTCTACTGTTAAGGTTCTATGCACCGTACAGTACACAAACAATTCTGTAGCTGGGCAGACTCAATAGAAATGGCTACCACCTATGACTCCTTGCCCCACAGAGGCCCTAGGCTACGGAGCAAGTAACAATCCAGATTGTACAGGCTATGGGGCAATGCTGAAGGAGCGTCACAATCCCCTAGCTAAAATACACAGGGGCGACAGGAATAAGCAAGGTCTACAGTACAGTATGCACATTATGGTACACCGGACTCGATCGCTTAGCACACTGGCAAAATGGCCGCCGCCCCTGAATCCTTTTGCAGGCTATTGGGCAATGCTGAAGGAGCGTCTCAATCCCCTAGCCAAAATACACAGGGGCGATGGGGATAAGCTAGGTCTACATACAGTATTACGGTACACCGGACTCAATCACATAGCACACTGGCAAAATGACCACTACCCCTGAACCCCCACCTCGTGGCAGGCAGCACTTGGGTATGGAGTGAGAAATGGCATAAGTTGTGGAGGCTACGGGGCAATGCTGAAGGAGCGTCACAATCCCCTAGCCAAAATACACAGAGATAAGCGAGGTCTATGCACATTACGTTACACCGGGCTTGATCGCATAGCAAACTGACAAAACACAAGTTTTACATAAAGCAGGCCAAAGCTGCAGGAGAGTTTCTACTGTAAAGGTTCTATGCACCATACGGTACACATACAATTCTATAGCAGGGCAGACTCAATTGAAATGGCTACCGCCTGTGACTCCTACAGTATCTTCTAGGAGGCACTCAGCTATGGAGCAAGTAACAGCACAGATTTTGCAGGCTATGGGGCAATGCTGAAGGAACGTCACGATCCCCTAGCTAAAATACACAGGGGCGATAGGGATAATCGAGTGGCTGGAGGGGGGGTCCCTTTGATTTAAGGGGTCCCCACTCCTCCAGGGTATCCCGGCCAGGTGTGACTAGTTGGGTATTTAATTCCACGGCCGCAGGGAGGTATAAAAGTGTCCCCCGGCTGTGCATTATCTGTCCTGCTAGTGGAGCCCGGTGCTGGTTCAAAAAATAGGTGGAACCCCTATGCTTTTTGTCCCCAATATTTTTTGCACCATGACCAGGCGCAGAGCCCGGTGTTGGTTCTAAAAAGATGGGGGATCCTGTGTCTATTTTTTCCCGTATTCCTGACGGAATTCGACCGCAATTGCATATACTGTACCCCTTAATATCACTGCTTACAGTATACAGTATTTAGACATGAGCTTGTGTACAGTATCTGTCATGAGGTGCCTTTTTTCACTGACACTATAACTTTTTTCTATTGTAATATACTGTACAGAGGCGTCAAACTAGCCAAATGGGAATAATCAGCTTCTGCTGAATAAAATGAGATGCTACAGTACATGCCTATATTCTGTGAGTGACTGCGGCTCTATGAAATTAAATCAGAAAATGTAAATATGAAATGCATTACTAATGTGTGGCATTACTGTACTGTATGTGTATAAGGTGTACTACAATATTTTCTGGTGTAACATAAATAAAGGGCACTACTGCATGGTCTAATGCAGTGGTTCTCAAACTCGGTCCTCAGGACCCCACACAGTGCATGTTTTGCAGGTAAACCAGCAAGTGCACAGGTGTATTAATTACTAACTGACACATTTTAAAAGGTCCATACAGTAGGTGGAGCTAATTTTTTCACTTGTGATTCTGTGAGACCTGCAAAACATGCACTGTGTGGGGTCCTGAGGACTGAGTTTGAGAACCTGAGGTCTAATGTAAATAAAGATCAATGTGGTGGGGTGTAATGTGAATAAGGGGCAATACTGTTAGGAGTAATGTGGTACTATGATATGATGCAATGAGAATAAGAGACACTACTGCATGATATAATGTGAATAAAGTTGCAGTACTGTGTTGTGTCATTTCATCTTCGGGTATTATTGTGTTACCATGCCCCTTCCCAGCAAGAACATACTGTACACTGTTTTGGGCTGGCACTAAATGTGCACATTGTTCTTATTTAGATTATAGGGGATAGGAGCGCCAAAATGGGTGATGGTGCTGGGAAAGGGGTGCAGGGTTAGAGGCGGAACTACGTAGCATCTGTGCAAGAGGGCATCAGCCAAAATCTAGCCTAGGGCATCATGTTGGTCAGGTATGGCTCTGATAATACTGTACTCTTACTGTACTTTGCATTCAATACAGATACTGTTTGCACACAGGTTTTACATGAATCATTGGCAATGCTGCAGGAGTGTCTCATTAGGCAATCTAAAATATACCACGACTATGGGTGGGGATACAGTAGGGAAGTTCTGTCACCATAAGCTGTCTGCTGTGTATAGCATATTTCCATCTGGGATGCATTTGTGTGTTTGTAATAAGAAAAAAAAAATTACTGTGCATTTAGTGGATACAGTATTTCTCCCCCATAATGACGTATCATACTGTACAGGTACCCTCATGTACTGTACCGTACCATAGTGTAAAATTTAATATTTATTGGAAAAGCATCGATATTAATGTAAAAAAAAGTATTTATTACAACATCCGATTCCATGTACTGCACTGATCAAAATGTACAGTACTCTTATTCAGGACTTATAAAACTGAAAATAACTGTTCATACACATCATACTACTGTATAATATTCTACATTAGTTTATGCAATAATCAGACAAAGGCAATTTTATTAAAATTTTTAATAATGCATCAATTTAAAATTTTAAACAGAAAAATACAGTACAGAACTACATATTTGTGGCTTGACCATTTCTTTCGACTATATTAGGTAATACTTTATACAGGTGATTTATATAATTATTACAATGTTCAGGTGTGAGTACTTCTAGCCAAAATTTCTTTATCCCATCCAACAGCTGCTGTTTTGTTGTTGGCTTTGCAACACTCCTAATGTACCTCTTCAATTGAGCCCACACTAATTCGATTGGGTTCATGTCTGGTGATCTATAAAAAAAAAGCGTATATAAAAAATTAATGACATTACAGTAAATAGAGAAAATTAAACATACAATTTTGTACTGTTTATTAAACAAAAAAATAAGTTTACAGTACTAGAGTGCTATCCAAAATTTTATTTGTACACTGTTGAAAGAATACTCACTCTGGTGGTGTGCGTTCCCAATTCATCCCTTTCTCTTCCATAAATTTGGCTGAGGCGGAGTGTTTAGGATCATTGTCTTGGAATATCCTATGGTGAGTTGGGTAATATTTATTCACAAATGGCACCATACGTCCCTCTACTATTGTTTCTTGGAAAAAATGCTTATCCATGATCCCTACAGAAATAAAAAAATGTTGTTAATTAATAAGCAACTAATTTTATTGTGCCGTTACATGTACTCTACAGTACAGCATGTATTTTTACAGAACACAGGCACAGAATAAAGTATAGTACTATACCTTCGAAAAATAATAGGGGACCAGCTCCTAATCTTGATATGCATCCCCATACATGGACTTTCAATGGATGCTTTGGGCGTGGTTTTAATGCGATATGGTTAGGTTTCCGGAATGACATTCTGGAGAACCGCTCAAGGGCAACAGACGATTCATCTGTGAAAATGACATCATGAAATGTTTCACCACTCTCAATCCATCGCCGTGCCTGTTCCACTCTCTTTTCTTTATTCACATCTCTTATCATTGGAGATATCCTGTGAAGATCCAAAAATAATGAAATCAGATACAGTTATGAAATTACAGATTTACAGATTACTGTATATACAGTAGACTGTATGTGCAGTATACTGTATTATATACCTACTGTATACATTAAACTGTACATACATTACAGTATATACAGAGTAATATATATATACATACTGTACATACACACACACACACACACACACACACACACACACACACACACACACACACACACTATACAGTATGTAATCATCACAATAAGCAGGCAATGCTTCATTGCTGTCTCTGAGTGCCTATACAGTAGGTATCTCTTTTGGGATAGAATATATACAGTATATACACACACACTGTATATACTGTAGTATAAAGTACACCCTCTGTATAATGATTATGGCATTGTTATGTCACGTATCAAGGGATTATTAACAGTGCATTTACTGTATGGTTTATACTGCTTTCAGTATTTTACCTTGTTGCGCCAAAGGTCCATCCCATTTTCCGTCGCATCCTTCTGACGCTGGTGGCCGATATGTCCAGGTCATACTTGGAATGGAGAATTTGTTTTATTTGCAAAGCAGTACGCTCATCATCCTCACGAGTTAGTTCCTCCACAATTTGTTGCACTCTCCTACAGTACAATACAGTATGAAAAATATGAATTCTTGAACAGCACAATCACAGTTACAGTAGATTAAGTTTTTTTTTTTCAAAAAATTGTCTATGGTACAAAGCAAGTCATTTAAACATTACAGTAGTGTACAGTACGTACCATGTGCATTTTGTAGGAAATACAAATCTGGGCATTGTTCTTTCGAATGCATGATAGCGCACCGTTTCTAAAGTGACTATAATGCCACTTTCCTTGAGCCATGCATGGATCTCTTTGATGGTTTTATTTTCTTTTTTCATGTTGGCGATTATCTTGCTCATCGTTTTGTTGATAGTTACTGGCATGTTGTCCAACTATAATTCCTGTATGGAGCAAAAACATTTGTGAATACTGTAGTCTAAAATGTACACATCTGAAAATGCATAGGAGTTTTATGATAGAAGTTAATACTGTACATGTTTACTATCCAGTACCTGATGTTCAAATTTAAGTATTGTATACTGTACAGTACTGAAAATACCACTTCAGTGTTATGGACTGCAATTAGTTTCCTGTATGAAACAGATGCAGTACAGTAAATAACCCTCCTTGGAAGTGCATGGGCCCTGTGAGACTTACAGTAGTGTACAGCATAAGGGACGACTGACATGATGTACAAGCATTACATACAGTACATGTCAGTACTGTATGTAAATTCTTCAATTATTGCCTAACAACAATGCTGCTTACTGTACAGTATATTAAATACTGTAGGCCTAGAAATGTGCATCTCAATATAGTAGTTAAAAACACAGGGGCCTATGTGGATAAGCGAGTTCTATGCACACTAAAAATGGCCGCCGACCGTGAACCCCCAGCACGTGGCAGCGCTCAGATATGGAGTGAGAGATGGCATGAGTTTTACAAGCCAAGGGGCAATGCTGAAGGAGCGTCACAATCCCCTAGCTAAAATACACCAGGATAAGCGAGGTCTATGCACAGTACATTGCACCGAGCTCGATCGCATAGCAACCTGACAAAATGGCCGCCGACCATGAACCCCCAGCACGTGGCAGCGCTCGGATATGAAGTGAGAGAAAAAAAAAATATTAAAGTGAATGTCACGGGAACACATTAAAAAAAAGGTTGGCACTTCCTTCCCATTGGTGTTGGTTTAACAGTATGCCGTAGTGGACTCGGACGCTCATGTAATTGCTTTTCAATGCACAGTATTTTCTATCGTCTCCCCCTACCCCCATCGCCCTTCCCCCCTGGGAGCCTGCACAGGGAGGGAATTCAGGTCCTGTGCAATACACAAACGCCGAAGATCTACAGTACTGTTTTGCTCAGTTAGTAGCGTCAGAATACACTCATTTCATTCCGGCTATGTATTTGCATTTAGCGTAAAGAATCGCTCCTGCAGATGTACTCTGATTTATGTGTAACTTGTGTGCACCTTTCCATTGACTGTCTTACAATGTAAATAAAATAATACAGTGTATTATTACAATAAAAAAAAAAAGAAGGCACATCAGGTCTCGAACCCTGGACCCCCAGCGTGGGAGGTGGGAGCCTTCACCCCTAGCCCACGACGCCTCATGAGGGATTCCCAAATTCATGTGTAAAAGTACTGCAAACAGCGCCCGGCCCCCACCCCATTGGTGATGGTTTATGCCTTAGAGGACTCGGACGCTCACATTTGTTAAGCACGGTGTTTTCCACCGCCTCCTGCTAGCCCTCCATTCCCATTATGTATTAGCGAACTCAGACGCTCATGTATTTTAAAAGCACAGTGTTTATACATTTGTACATTCTTCCTTTTACACAATTAGTTGCGTCTCCATACACATACAGTACTCCATACACATACAGTACTCTACAGTAGGTCACCATCTTTTTCCATCGCCTCCCGTTACGCCTACAGTATTAACATTACAGTCGTCACTGACCAATTGCCAGAGCTGTAGATCAATCCGCCGCTATACTGTACGATCGAAAGTACTGGATTAGTGGAGCATTAGCCACACAGTGGTGGAGATGTGTAATGCATGATGAGTATCTAGATCGCCTCAACGCGCCTACCTGTGATTAAACTCAGCTATTGCCTTAGCGTGACTAAACGCCCGTCTAGGCGGAGAAACAGTCAAGATAAAGGTGGCTACATCTGTAGTGTTAGGGACCCCCAGTGACATAGACGCCTTGCCATTCAGTCTGGGGGCTTAACCTTATCTGCAGATATATGCAACCAAGATCTCTGTATTATCGGATATTATGTAGTGTTATTTTTCACTCAGTGTGCATTAGGGATAGCAAAGTGTTTTTTCTTACTCAGAAATACTCCTCCCTTTTAGCACCTGAGTGACATCACAATCTGACTGAGCAGCTTGCAAATAAATGTGCATTGTAGTTTAGAGAGGCATGAAGAGGTCAGCATTAGGAGGGATTGTTGACTCCAGAGTGCTATTGGAGAAGCTAGTGGTGTCTCCAGGTAAGCTTGCTCTCAGATGCTGTAGGAGCCATTATCATGTGGCCTTACATCGGGCTATTAGATCCAGACATATTTGTAATAATTTACAGGGTGAGTTTGGGGTGGGGTACCCCCTGTGTTGGTGTGGCTGGGCAACTTCAGGTTGGCACATCCTAACACTTTATTAACACTTAGGTTTTTCCTATCACATTGTATATATTTTTGTTTTATTTCAATCACACTTCTCACTTACATAGCATTTATGTGCTTCCTATTAACCCCTACTAATTTTCACCTGTGTGCTGCCTTGAGGTGGCCAGCCTGTGCCGGCATGATGGGTTCCCGCTCCGCTGACCCATACCTAGTGTTAGGGACCCCCAGTGACATAGACGCCTTGCCGTTCAGCCTGCAGGCTTAACCCTATATCTGAAGATATATGCAACAGAATTCACTGTATTATCTGATATTATGTAGTGTTATTTTTCACAGCTAGCATTAGGGACAGCAAAATGTTTTCTCATACTCAGAAATACCCCTCCCTTTTGGCACCTGAGTGACATCACAATCTGATTGAGCAGCTTGCAAAAAAATGTGCATTGTAGTTTGGAGAGGCATGAAGAGGTCAGCATTAAGAGGGATTACTTACTTCAGAGTGCTATTGGAGAAGCTAGTGGTGTCTCCAGGTAAACTGGCTCTCAGATGCTGTAGGAGCCATTATCATGTGTCCTTACACTGGGCTATTAGAGCCAGACATATTTGTAATTACTTACAGGGTGAGTTTGGGGTGGGGTACCCCCTGTGTTGGTGTGGCTGGGCAACTTCAGGTTGGCACACCCTAACACTTTATTAACACTTATATTTTTCCCTATCACATTGTATATATTTTTGTTTTATTTCAATCACACTTCTCACTTACATAGCACTTATGTGCTTCCTATTAACCCCTACTAATTTTCACCTGTGTGCTGCCTTGACGTGGCCAGCCTGTGCCGACATGATGGGTTCCCGCACCCCGGATCCATACCTAGTGTTAGGGACCCTCAGTGACAGAGACACCTTGCCGTTTAGCCTGCGGGCTTAACCCTATATCTGCAGATATATGCAACAGAGTTCTCTGTATTATCTGATATTATGTAGTGCTATTGTACACAGTTAGCATTAGGGATAGCAAAATGTTTTTTTCTTACTCAGAATTACCCCCTCCCTTTTAGCACCTGAGTGACATCACAATCTGATTGAGCAGCTTTCCAATAAATGTGCATTGTAATATTAATTTCATGTTATCGCTTAGAGAGATTGGTTGTGATCTATGATATTGGGACATCATTTTTCTTTCACTCAGTAATCCAAGAATTTAGCCGCAGCTAGTCTGGATCTTCTTTGAACAGTTCTCTGTATTGGGCCATTCTCTGTATTGGTTCCCTTTCAATTTGAGAAGTAGGAAATGACACATCTTGAACAACTGCTCGGGTAAGTTCTGTACTGAGAAATTCTATTAATTGAGAGTCAGGGATAGATTCTGGGATGTCTATGAACCAGAGGTTAATTCTCCTGTTCGTATTCTCCAGGTCATCTATTTTTTCCTGCTTGTCCTGACGAACATTTGAAGTTGACTGTCCCTGCTGTTGTACCATCTCTAAAGCATCTTTCACATTGCTTTTTCAGTGTTCTAATGTATCTAAGCACTTGGAATGATAGTCAAGTTTTGCTAAATCGGTATCCAGTTTAATATTTAACTCTTCAGGGGGTTTATTTATTAGTGGCTTAATAAATTTTGACATTTCTCTCACCATGTCGGCTAAAGGTATAGAGTCTACAGGTATATCCTGTTGTGCCGGAGATGTGGTTGAGTCTTAAGAATTTTCAGAGTGAGAAGCAGGTTGGGAAGTATTTACTTTATCCCCTTTGTTCTTGGGTTTCACCCTATTGGAGTTGGGTGAAGATTGTCGTGACCCTGTTCGCTTATCCACAAAGTTGTACATGTCCTGTGAGGGGCCAAGCTCCAGAACTTAGCTTAAGTGTAACATAGTTTCTGAGGTTGAAAAAAGACAATTTGTCCATCGAGTTCAACCTATTTGTGGTCTCCTATGCTGTATTATTTTTAGAACTAATTTTGTCTGTTGCTTATGTCGCCTGTTGTGTTTATTCCTCTTTTTTAATAAGTATAGCTTGTGACTACGCACCATAACCCTGTATATTCTTATCCATAAGGACTTTATCTAGCCCATTCTTAAAAGTGTTGACATAGTCCACCATTACTACTCTCTCAGGCTGGGAATTCCAAACACATATTGTCCTTACTGTGAAAAAAATGTTTTCAACCCAAGCAGGTGTCCTCTGTGTTGATCTTACCAGAAACAGATCCCCCGCAAACTCTTTGTATTGTCCCCTTATATATTTGTAAATGATGATCATGTCCCCTTTTTATCTCCTCTTTTCCAGTGTAAGCATACCTAGCCTTGCAAGTCTTTTCACGTATTCCATCTCCACCCCCTTAATTAGTTTGGTCGCCCGCTTCTAAACCTTTTCTAGTTGCAAATTCGGCTGGGTTTGGAGAGTTGATCAAAATGGTGCAATGCAGCTAAGGTGTTAAAGGCTTAGATAAATGTTACCACATTTAAAACAAGAAATACCATACAAGAAGTGTATGCCTTCTTTACACCCTCAGCGCAACAAATAGCTATATGTCCCTTTTCTCTTTGGATGTTGATATTCCTTCTTACGATTCTTCTGACAGGTGATCTCTGATTCGTTGACTCCAAAATGTGGAAATAAAAATAAAAGAAAAACAAACACCAATGTGTAGTTCGTTCTTTTCAAACAAATTGTCTCTATATCAAGTCACACTTTCTTTAACTCCAGCGTACCAAAACTCAAAAAATAAAATGAATATGTGCTCATAAAGGTATCTTTATCCTCTCTTTCCAACCGTCTTGTGCTCGATCCACCACAAAATGTAGAAGTGAAAGTGGATTATCTTAGTGAAAGTTAATCTGATTGAGAACGTACCTCAGAACTCACACAGAGGATGCAGACTGTAAACACATATAGGTATCTTCGGGGTATGACACACAGCATACCCAAACTCACACTGCACGATGTATGGTGACTGCTATAAAGATATCTTTCAGGAGTTATGATTCATCGGTCCATTCTCCCACCAGGTGACTTGTGTTATCAATTTTATCGTGAAAATAAAAACAAAACACAAAATAATGTGTGGTACGTTCTAAAGGTCAATTAATCATAAGTATTTAAACCAGCTCGTACCCAAACAGAACTAAAATTAAGATGTGCTCATAAAAGTGTCTTAATTCCTCTCTTCTCCAACCTTCTAGTGTTCTATCAATCCACTGCAGGGTGTAGAGAAAAAAATGAAGCTTTTCAATTAAACTTTACCCTATCAAGTTTCAGAAATAGTCAGAGTACATTAATATTAAAGTTTTTAAAGTACAAGGTGAACAATTTTCAACAATGTTTCAAGAAAACTGTTAAGATCATATGTTAAGCTTTTAGTAGATATTTCACAAAGATGTATATTTTATTCTAAATTGTCCTAAGACAGCAACAATCCATTATCATTAGAAGCAAGTACAGTGAAAACACTATAAAGTTGTGAACTTATATCAATTAGGGGGCGCAGATATCAGGTATAGCAATACACTGTATAGCACGCAATGAAATGAGCACCAGTTAACTTGAAAAGAGAACACATCCCTCTGTAGTTCAAAGCAACTATTTGGGCTACCTCGGGTATTATTGACCACTGAATGAGAAATAGACGAACAAAGTAATTAAACTGGGTAAGTCACCTCAGAGATAGGTGGATGTGGCTCGCTGGTGTCCTTAATAGTAAGATTATTAATTACTGATATAGGAGTTTTAGTACATATGTCTCTTATATTCTGTGTGTAGCCTAGTCCAATATCCAGATAACATGTATAACAACCAAGTTATGCTAAGCACTTATCAAGCAGGGTGAAATTCATCTTAACAGTCTTATGCTACACACTTCAAAGTTAATTTGGAGGGAGGTCTAAGCAGATGTGTCCCATCCCAGATATGTGGAACACAGCCCTGTGGCAGCCCAGGACCAAAGTTCCCCACCTACTCAAATCAGAACAAACTCACCGCTTAAGCATTAGGTTCACCAGGCGATCGTATCAGTCCTGTAAAAAGCCAGCACAGTCAGGCATAGATTCAGGGAACCAGGTCCTTCGGTTGGAGATCTGTCAAAGACAGGTGCAGTCAGTGTCGCACTGGGCATGCAGGGATCACCGGGGGAATTAAATGGTAGGGGCCCATATTTTGGGGTGTGGTCAGTCTTCAGAGGGGGTGTGACCAGCTTCCATAGAGGCTTGGTTAACCATTAGAGAGTGCATGGTCTGGACTGATAGTACATGCATGATAATGTACCACATTAATAACAGCAATGCACCATAGAAAATACACCATACTCCTGAATAAGGTAACATATGTATAATGTGTAATTCAAGTGTACAATCTGAAACCTGATCCCTAGAGGAGGAGGTGAGCCCAGAGGCAGTGGGGTCAACCGGTGGTTTCCCCTGTACCCCTGTGGGCCAGTCCAACCCTGGGTGCATTGTCACTCAGCTGGGCACGAGACACCAGACCGACTCCAGCTCCGGGTTTAGCTCTTGGCTCCACAACCAGCCAGGGGTGGGCACAGGAGTTTTGCGGCCACTGACTTCAAGGTGACTCCAATCAGATCCACTAACACCAAGCCCACCTTCCTTGCACAGCATGATAAACAGTGCTGCATAGAAAACACCCCTCCAGGCACAGTCAGAAGGTCTGGAAGCAGGTTAAGTAGGAGGGCGCCGGCACAGCAGCCGTATAGCCAGAAACACGGAACCAGGCAGAAGGGCAACTAACACCAGTGATCAAGCTTGACTCTGCCATTGAGGACAGAGAGCTCGTGGCTGCAGATCCCAAGCTGCACCAATCTTGCAGATGTCTCAGGCCGCACCAACAGGAAGGCATGAGCGAAGTGTGGGCATCCCAGACAGGAGGGCTCAGATCCAGCAACCAGCTACAGAGTGGGTGAGTCTAATTATCAGGACACAGTCATTCCTCCGATCTCTCCCCGCTGACGGCTTTTGTGCAGTGTAGGGGATCAGGCAGATCAGATCTCCCAACACAGAGAGAAAGGCAGCACTGTTGGTTTCCACCGGGTGATGGGGTAGATCTTCATGCGGGCGCTGGTAGAGGGACTAGGCAATCCAATGCCACAGAAGCTTGGGCTCAGGATCCTTTACCAACACAACAATTCTTCATGCCAAAATGATGGTGTTCACAGAGGCCTTTAATAAATGAGTTCAGACTTTGGTGGAAAATAAGATTCCCAACCTCAAATCAGTATCACAAGAATCCGTATCTCGTCAGCTTTCAGATGGTGTAGTTGTTTGTGCCAAAACAAGATTTTTAACAGGCGTTGGGAATGGATTTCAGTAGACTCTGTTGGGAGGATTGCTAAAATAAATGCAATATTTACAAAATAGAGTTTTGTAATAGACTAGGAAAAATCAGAGCTCCAAAAATGATGGACTAAATAACTATATAAATTTTTTTCTTTTTTAAACGCAACCAGTTCCTTCTTAAAAACTGCAACTTTTTGCTCCAATTTATCCAGCCGCTTACAGGTATTGTCGCTTTGCAGCTATATTTTATGTAATATTTCAAAAGCTTCAATTTTTTCTTTAATAATGGAAAGCTCACGGACAGATTCTTCTATGACCAATGTCATTAAATCAAAATAGCAATTATTAAGCACTGCTACCCAGCATCTACAGAAATCATTGTTGTAACTGCCAATCATTGGCACATTTCTTACACGGAAGCCTGTGGGAATCTTTTTTTTCTTTTTCCCTATAGTACTCAGATAGAGTCACTCCATGCAATAAAAATTAAATTTCCTTTTTCTTTAATTTAAACAAGTTGTCATATATTTCTGTAGAGCTGATGGTATCAATTGTTTCATTGAATCTCTCCGTGAATAATACAGCAGCAGATTCATCATCAGAAAATCTCCATCTTTCTTCCAACGGGAGTGTGATGCAATTGCAAGCACTGTTATCTACTACATTCCTATCAGCTTCTGACATATTTTAGGTGATAACAAACACCCGTGTACATTAAAAATGCTACTATCTACTCCATGCTATCGATGGAGGTAATTGAATACTTTAAAGCAGATTTCCCACGTGTACCATTAATATATTTATTGCCCACAATCCATAAGGATCTTATTCCTCCACCGGGAAGGCCGATTATATCAGCTAGAGATTCATTGTATAGCCCCATCTCTAAGTTTTTAGATTTTTTCTTCAACCTTGCATACAAATGGAGCCCACTTACCTGCATGATAAGACCACATTTTTGAATATATTGGATAATATAGGCATCATCCCAAAGGACACATGGCTATGCTCATTGGACATTACAAGCCTATATACGAGTATTCCACACGTTGAAACTATAGAGGCGACCAGATAATTGTTGGAATCTTGCGCCATTTACAGTGGGCCAACAATCAATTTGTTCATAGAGATGTTGCATTTGATTTTGACTAGGAATTGCTTTTTGTTTAATGGAGAAATTTTTCAAGAATGTATCGGGTGTGCCATGGGTTCTCCCGTGGCACCCTCGTTTGCCAACATGTATATGTTCATAGTGGAGCAAGATATTTGCTTTGGATCTGAAGTGTCATCCAATATTCTATTCTATACTCATTATATTGACAATGTTTTACTGCTTTGTACAGGTTAACGAGAGAACTTTGTTAACTTAGTAACGACCATCAATGCCTGCAATTGCCTGATCAAATTTACATTTGAGATGAGCCTGACTAATATACACTATCTTGATGTTGACATCAGGCTAGTTGATGGAAAGTTGACCACAACAATCTATTCTAAACCGACTGATAGGAACAAACTTTTAGTGGCCCAGAGTCATCACCCACCAGCCCTCAAAAGAGGTCTTCCCTTCTCACAACTCTTGAGGGTCAAGAGGATAACTAGCACTGAATATGAGGTTGAACTTAAATTTAAAGAAAGAGGATATTCTTCCTCCACTTTGTTGAGAACTAAAAATAAGGTAGATAAGATCTCTCGAGTAGAGACCCTGTGTAGCAGAAACAAGGAGTTGGTGAGACAGGATTAGTAACATTTGCTTGTGTGGTTTCAATTCAGCTTATAAACTCATATGTGATACCTCTAGAAACCTGTGGCCCATGGTTTAACAAGACAAAGATTTGAAAAATTTGAAGCATACCAACATAATGTCGTGTTACAAAGGAGGGAATAAACTATGGGACATGATTGTAAGGACAGATATTGGTTAAAGGAAACCTCCTAATGTATCGGTTAGGCAAGCATGGTGCTACTAGTGCCTTGGCTGCACAACATGTAGTTACATGACAGCTGCCAAATTTTTCTTTCACCCACCCTTGGGAACGAAATTCAGGATCAACTTTCCAGTAACTTGCACTACAACATATGTAGTGTATTTAATCAAGTGCCCTTGCGGGCTGTGCTATTTTGGAAAGACAATAAGCTCTTTCAGAGAATGAATCACGCAACACCGGTTTGCCATAAGAGCTGCGATTAATAATGTTAAAAAGAAAAATGAACAACCAGCAGCGAAACATTTTGCGCAAGCTATGCATGGCTTTTCAACTTTGGGATACACCATTATTGACCATATTCCTGAAGACCTTAGAGGTGGAGAAAGGGGAAAATGCTTGTTACAGAGAGAGGCGTTTTGGATCTATTAGATGGATACCATCAAAGCTCGTGATCTTAATGACCAATTTTCATTTAACATGTTTCTTTAACCATGATTATTCAAGTTTAGCAGTCTACACTATATCTTTAAGCCCTTTGATTCTATTAAATCATGACTTTAGTATTTCCTTGATTTTTAATATGTGGTCGGAAGGAATATATTTACATTATAGTATGTACTGTGTTATGTTCACAAAATACCTCTTTGTATACCATCCATCTTTATTACAGCAGTTTTATGTACATTTTTTATTGTTAGATCTATGTGTACAGCTCTGATGTTGTTTTTGTTTATTTAGATGTCCTCTTATGTCCCTCAATGCTCCCCATTGTTGCCGCATCGGGTTGTCATGCCAAAGCCGCCGGGAGTCCAGAGGAGCATGGTGACATCACCCAGTATGAGACCCCGGAAGTGCGGGCGGCCTTTGTACTGACTCCGTGGAGAGACGCTGATGGAATCATTATCTGCTTTTCTGGTATAAAGGTATGTTTTCTGTCTGTTTGTTCACTTGTCTGCTAACACCTGTAGCCTGACTAACTGACTAACAAAAGTTAGTTTATGAGAGTTTGAGAAATGGTTTAAAATTTACTATGAATAATTAAAAGGCCGTAAAATTTAATATAAATTTGTGAAGGATATAAACCTCTGTTGGTGGAGAAAGCTGAAGAGGCTCTAAATAAATACTAGGATGGAAGCGGCAATACCACTGGACAAATACAGCAGTGTCACTGGAATTATATGGCAGTACCACTGGACATATACGGCAGTATCACTGGATTTATACGGCAGTATCACTGGATTTATACAGCAGTATCACTGGACTGGATTTATATGCCTTTACCACTGGATTTATAAGGCTTTATCACTGGACATATATGGCAGTATCAACAGACTTATACAGCAGCACTGGACATATGGCAGCAGAGGACACGACCACTGTGGCTGGACTAATGCAGATCAAGACACCACCACTGGACAGATGCAGTACAACAATGCACCACTGGACTGGACTTATACAGCAGCACTGGACATATGGCAGCAGAGGACACCACCACTGTGACTGGACTGATTCAGCACAAGACACTACACACTACCACTACTAATACAGGACAACACAGCACCACTGCACTGGATTTATACAGCTACTCTGGAAATATGGCAGCAGAGGACACCACCACTGTGACTGGACTGATGTTTCATAAGACACTACACTGGACTGAGCAGCACAAGACAGCACTGGAATCACCACCCCCACTTTCCCGCACAGAAACTGAGGATGGAGACACGATCTCTCGCTACACTCTCCAATTCTGGAGTGAAAATGGCGGGGATGCACAGCTCCTTATATGGAATCCAAAACCAGCAAGAATCCAAAAGCGGGATGATGACGTCTTGCCTCGTTCTGGTTTCCGAGTCAGTTGGAAAAACCCAAGTTGGGCTCGGGTAGTGAAGTCCAGTAGGGTTTGGTTCTCAGGGAACCGAACCCGCTCATCTCTAAATATGACCTTTGCTGTTGTTAACAGACATGGGGATAATGAGCACAGATATACTGTTACAGACTGGGTGGGGGTACATGGGTGACATCACTGATGCACAATAACTACTTTTACAGTAAGTGCTAAAACAGCGCTAACAGTTATTGTGTCAGTCAGTTATTTGTAGTGTTAGCCTGACACAATTCCATTGCAATGGGTGTGCTAAACTCTATTAAAGTTAACTAACTATCTGCCCACAAAAGCTCAGGTACAGTACTCAGCATAAATCTTCCCATTTTGAACTCATCAATGCCCCAAATTTAGATGATAGTCTCGATGTCCCTTCAGCATGCTGCTCATAAAGCTATATGTGATTGTGCTGTTCACTAACAAAGCAAGCATCTTACACATCACCCACATACTACAGTTCTAGAGCCCTGAATAACTAATGCTGTGCTAGTGAATAATCACATGGACTCTATATACAGTATGCAGTCTGCAGTTGTAGCAATCACTAACAGGCTAGCCCAGTGGTTCCCAAAGCAGTCCTCAAATACTGTATTTGAGAACACATGAGCTAGCCCAAACCAATTTTGGGAGTACATGTTCCCATACTCCATGATTCAGTTTGCCCTTGGTGCTTAGCTTTGTACTACAACATACATCACATAAATTAGTAACCTTTCCTGGATTACTGCTGCTTAATTCCCTTCGAGGTCGATCAGGTAAGCAGTGCTGCAGTTTTCAGCTAGAGGGTTCCCACTAGCTGAGTGCATGAAATATGTTTCACCTGTTACCTGCCTTTACCTATTATCATACCTCCCAACTGCCCTGATTCAGGGGAAGTTTGAAATGCCAGTGATCGCTGCTACTCTGCAACAGGGCTGGCAATCACTGAATAGATGCTGTGCGCATATGCATGGCATCTAACAGTGCAGGGAGGTAAGTCCAGGGGCTTGAGGAGCACTGTGCATGCACCCAAAATGATCATAATGATGGTCACGCAGCAAGGCCATGCCTCCTCCACCTGATGCCATGTCCATCCACCTGAGCTCATGGCTGTATTTGGGTGCACAATTTCCCGCATTGATGGCTTCAAAAGTTTGGAGGTATGTATTTTTCATAGTAGAATTGATGTTTTGTGTTATTATTATATTACAGGATAGACATATTATGAATGTTTAAAAATGAAATAACGATATTTAGTAATATTTTTCAAATAAGCCTTATAGATAAATACTTGTTGAAGATCATTTAAACCAAATGCATGGTTAGAAATACAAAAGTAACTCCTTATATTGTTTTTCATAAGTTCTATTAGAAGTTACTTTTGGCCTAGACTCCAAATATCTGAGAGAGGTGAGACTGTCTTTATTTTTTAACTGGTCAGAAGATAGATAATACTCTTCCATTCTTATTGTTGTAAATAGGACAGGTCACTGACCTTGAGCGTTCCATCATCTACATCTATCATTGTTAATGCATCTGAATTTGAAGTGTTATGTCAGACTGAGCAGAGACATGTTAGCTTTCTGGACTGAAGTCTCTGTAAATGCATTTACTTTGTGCTGTGACAAAGGACAGGCTGATGTTTTCCTATGAAATTGGTTAAAGTAAACTTTTAACTACTTTATTTCTCCTTGATGAGGACACTCCAGTCATTATACAACTTTGATACTTTGTTTCTCAGCCACCGACATCATATCTATTGGGCATCGGCTGTAAACCATTAACCGTTGCTAAACACTGATGGTTATTGACCATGCCTAGATGTAACACTGTTAATAAATCAACTACAATACTAAAACATCTTTACTATTAAAAACAATTTTAATATGTCCGTACAAATAGTAATTGCTGCACGATACAAGTGCCTGATTTTTCTCCTTTTCAGAGAGGACCTGATTACGGTGGCCAATCCTTAAATGGAGATTGGTGGGATCCTGGGATTGTGGTCTAAAATTGGCTGGGATTCCTCCCAGGATTGAAGCTTCCAAATCCCGGTGATTTTGGGACTAGCCATAACCTCTTTTTTTCAATGCCGGGCAATGTTGAGCATATTCAGCAGGATAAGGTGCTGCCCCACTCCCCGTGCCCCTGGCTGAGTGCAATACACAGTGTGATGTGATGTCAGATGAGTTTGATGCCAGCCGCCAAGACCTCACCGAGCCAGACCTCATCCATCCAAAGGATAGTGAGTTGTGTGGACTGGGCTGGGCGGTGGCCGGATACTGAAAAAAATAAATTTACAAACAACAAACCAACCCAGGGTACCCCAGGAATACCGGGATTGATCATTTTTCAAACCAGGGCCAGGATTGGCCACCATAGAGCTGAGTCTGACTAGACAACCCTCATGCATATGCTAATATTTACAGAGTTAAACACTACACATGGGCACATTTTTTCAGAAAACCTACAAGTCTAACAAATTACAGAGTGTATGTGCAAAGGAGCTGTTGCAATCACTTCAGATGATATCAGAAAGGTGATGGGAAAGTTATGGCCATTCCTGAGCAGTGGGAGATGGCTAGAAATGCTCAGCCTCAAGGCCAATTCTGGTGAAAGTTTTGATGGTGAGACTGATGGTGGTGTGTAGGGACTTACTGATAAATATTACAGTGTGTATTAATACTATAAGGGGCATACAGTATCAGTCCTTGCACATATGGCCAAATGGGGACCATATTGGGATCCCGGCGCTTGGAATGATGACAGTCAGAATACCAACAGTGGCATACCGATGCTCAGGATCCTGATACCTACTAAGTATGCTACCCCTTACCCCTAACTTTCCTAACCTTACTTTTCTGCAGCATCACCCTAACCCAACCCTGCATCCTAACCCTAACCCTCCCTGGTGGTGCCTAGCCATCCCTCCCCATTGTGTAACCCTAGCACTTCCCCATGCAGTCTAAACATAACTGCCAACCCCCACCCCACGACTTACCTCTCAGCAGTCCTGGTATACTTGCATTCGGGATCATGACATTTGGGTTCCTGGCACCGGCACTGTGATCCATGTTGGGATCCTAGTATCAGTTTTCCAAGCAGTAACGGCATTCTGGTGTCGGTTTTGCGACTGCCATGATCCCAAATACCAGGATCCTGACCAGATCCCACCAAATGTATGTGCACCAGGGAAAGAGTTTGCAGCAGCATTTGCATTGATGGGAGACCACCAATAGACAATTTTACATGGGCTTTTGCCTGTGAATCAGAATCAGGTCCAGTGTCTGAAAAACTATATTAACGTCTATCAGCCATTGGTGGTTGTAAATGTTAATTAATAAAATATCTGATATTTTACAAAATAACTGTTATTAACATTAATTAATATGTATTGTGACTAATAAACTAATTAAAATTATATTTAAATTTTTCATAAGCCCCCTTGAAGTCTTTATTCCACAGGCTGTATATAAATGGATTAACCAATGGTGTTACCACTGTGTAAAGTAGAGACAATGTCTTGTTAGTAGCCAATAATTGTCCTTTTGATGGAATAAAATACACAATAAAGAGACTTCCATAAAATATAGACACAACAGACAGGTGGGAGCTGCAGGTGGAGAAGGCTTTCTGTCTCCCGCTGGTGGAGTGAATTCTTAGGATGGTTGTGATGATATATATGTAAGAAACAATTATCATTGTGAATGGGATTATAACAGTTATAATGCCAAATAGAACTATTTGGATTTCTGTAAGAGAAATATCTGAACAAGAAAGTTTTAGTATAAGAAGAAAATCACAGAAGAAATGGTCAATAACATTTGGTCCACAAAGTTTAAGTTTTGCAGGGTTATAGCATCCACCAAAGACATCAAGAAACTCTACAACCATGATGCAATGACAGATTTCACACAAAACGCTTTGCTGATTATAGCGTTATACCGTAGAGGGTTACAGATGGCCACATATAGGTCATAAGACATCACTGTTAGAATGAGACACTCTAATACCACTGAGATAGCAAGCATATAAAGCTGTGATATACAGGCAGCAAGATACATCGAGCCACCATGATGTATGATAATGTAAAGCAAGTTAGGGGCAATGTCAGTGGTCGTCAGAATGTCCACTAAAGACACCTGTAATATAAAGTAATACATTGGAGAGTGAAGATTTGTGCTAATGGAAACTAAAGCAATCACAATAATATTACCACATATGGCAACACAGTAAGTGATGAGAAGAAATACAAACAATACACTATTAAAGTTGTGTAAATTTGGAAATCCCAGCAGAATGACATAAGAGATATTTTGCATGTGCATTATGCAAAAAGATCTGAAAGACAAGCATAAGACATCATACAGTACCTAGCAGTAGTTCATTGTATCAAACTACTATTATTCCATCCTATAACATATCTGGTAATTCTTTATTAGTACTGAACATCAGCTTGGAGGAACTTTACTCCATTACTCCATACATCATTGCAGTTTCTCCGCCTAAAAGGAGTATTTGTCGCACCTTAGCTATAGCTCAGGTTGTAGAGGTGTTGCACGGAGAGTCTCGTTGAGGTGCAATAACATACACAGCATGCAATATACATCTTCACCACTGGATGGCTAATGCTCCACTATTCCAGTACTGTAGAATTAATGGCGGTGGATGGATATACAGTAAAGTCAAATAAAGTCATTATACTGTAATAGTGTACTAATAGCAAGCCCTGGCAAATGACCAGTGACAAATGTAATGTTATGCACACAGACCAATGGTTAGATGGAACAAGTCAATTAGGAACTTGAAATGTATAGCAAACTGTAAAAAAGGAATGCTGTAGAAAATATTCATTCTCTGTTGGGACAAAAAAAAATTAATCAATAAATCAATAAATAAAAATAGTATATACAGACCAATGCTCATTTGGGATGGGATTGGAGGTGGTGAAGGCTGCCTACTAAAGCAATGAGGAGGACCAGGAAGAAGTACTGTTAACTTAGTTTCACAAAGATAAGACTGTCGTAATTTGAAAAGTCACACTTTTATATTTGTGTACAAAGTAGCACCTACTGTTTTTTTCTAATTCTGACTGTATATCTGTGCTCATGTCTGAAACTGTATACAAAGTATGACAGGACTTGTTTTGGCAAAATTAGAAAAAAACTGTGGATGCTAATCTTTACACATATATACAATACAAATGTGTCCTGTGCTGGAATTGAACCCTAGCTCACAGGCATGATAACCATTGGTGATACCAGTGTGCCAAGCTGTGTAGAACTCTGAACTGTGCTTTTCTTTGTGTGCATTGGAGATGCTGAGCCAATATACAGATGTGTCATCTTACATCCTTGCTGCAGTCATGGTAAACAGCCCTTGAAGTCACACAATGCCACGGAAGGACTAAGTAGCGCAGACTGTCATTGTTTGCATTTTTTCCAAGTAGATGCAAAGTAATGGAATATGATGCACAAGCAGCTTCTGCTGATTACAATGATATGCAGCATGCCTATATTCTGTGTGTGACTGCAACTGTATTTGCATACAAAATGCTCTGCTGCAGTGTTTTCCTAGAAAACACTGTAACATTTAATTTCAGATGCAGATAGAGCTGCTATTACACACAGAATGGTGAATGCATGGTAACCATCGGCGATACCACTAGGCCAACATAGCCACAGACATGTTCAGTAGAGTAGTTCTTGTGCTATATTTTATTTCAATGGAGACCTCATTTATGTGCAATGGTGATTCTTGCACTATAGTATTTTATTGGACACCTCACGCATGCGCATGATAATTTTCAAAAGTGACATCTGGTGGATGATCGCTGGTATGACACTCACTGGTAACACCATATACCACACTAAGCTCTATGTGCCATGCTGCAACCAGGCACACTGCGACTCCGTGATCGGGACAAATGCCATAGACTTTATAGATGAGCAATGCTCCACCTGTACACATATATATTACATTTATTTAAATCAAATTTCTAGTCTAACTGTTAACATGAGCATGACATAATTTTCTTGAAAAAAAATAGATTGGACTGTTTTCAAATAAAGATAACAAAATTATAGTAAGTGAAGCACATTTTAATATTAGGTCTAAAATAAATATTGTCAAAAATGTACAACTCTTACTTTCAAAATGTTTACATAAATACAGTACACAGTATGTTAGACATAGTTTGAGTTTTTTATAATTGCAATATTTACAAAATAGAGGTCATCTCTAATTACTGTGGAACAGTTTTGTGATAAGGAAAAATCAGAGCTCCAAAAACAAATAACCTACTGTGTTACTTCTCTTTTCAAGAAAATAAAGAATAACAAAAAGGAACAGGGGAATATTATATTTTTTTATTTTGCAAAAAAATAAAAAAATGTTTTAATTGCACTGTAACCTCGGAAAATACAATTATCCATTAAACATGTTTAGGCATTTTAAAATAAAAAAATGATCTGTGTAAAAAAAGATTATAGTAGTTAAATTAGAAAGAGCAAACGTTATTTAAACATTGTACTTTAATTTTTTAGATCTATCTGCAAACTTGTAAGGCTCTTTGTAATTTAAAATTAGTTTTTACTGATTGACACAAAATTTTTGCAAGAAATCAATTTAAATAGGTATTACACATATATTAATTTAAAATAAATTTATGTTAATATTTAAATAATTATGTATCATATTCTATCAATAAATTTAAAAAATATGCTTCCATGAACTGGGCCAATATTTCATGGCAGGATTTGGAACTGCTCCCAGATATTTATAGTCAACATAATAACTATACTATTTGCATAACAAATGTTCAATTAAGAAATTAGTATGCCTCTTACCCCAGAAAAATTAGACATAAAAATGTTATTCATTCTTTATAACCAAATAAAAAAAATGCAAAGTAATCTGAGAATTAAAAATAATAGATGCCCATTCATTCTGAATTTCAGTGTCTCACCTGGATTAACATTTCAACCACATCACTCTCTTTAATCGCTTATAAAGAAGTATGAGAATAAAGATAAAGCGTATAGTGCTCAGTTTATAAACCATTGCTGCAACAAGCTCTCAACATTGTCAAAGGTATCTTAAGCAAGCTGATTAATCTGTGGAGACCTCACTGGAAATCTCTTGTGCAACTTAAAAAATCTTTAGAGAAGACAATGATAAATAATTTTTTGTTTTACTTTTTTACAATATTCTGTTAATATTAAAATGTCAGGTACAGAGAACAATTTATTACTAAAGAATACATTTGTTCAACATTAACTATAAATAATAATAATAATAATAATAATAATAATAATAATAATAATAATAATAATAATAATAATGTTCTATATTCCAAAGAGTTCTAATAGTGGATCCCAATTTTTTTTTTAATAAAGAAAGAAGTACTTATTTAATATAGTACAGTACCTCATAAGGAAGAAATTGAAGGGATTACATTTGTGGCATCAAAGTAATAACATCCAGTGAGTTAATACAATGATTGAAATACACATTAGATACAGTAGACAGTACTCTGCTTTATCTAATAAACTTAACACAATACTTACAAAATGAAGCTTGGATGACTATCATCCCCTTGTTCAATGTTTCATCACACCAACCTTGTGAAAGACAGTTGTCAGTCTATAGGTTGTGCTGACTCTAAAGTCCTTGGATGACAGTTGGAAAGTAAACTTAGTAAGAATCACTGCGTTTCCTAAATCATTCTCATTGTTTATCACAAATGGAAGGAGGAAAAAAAGCATTTAATAGTACAAGAATATTACTTAATTGCGCATACATTATTAAAATAATTATTTTATAGTTTAGTAAAATGTAGAAATCCAACACAGTATCACAAGTCCCTTATCATATACTAACCCTTACTCAGCATGATACATTTGTCTAGTAGATGTTTAGAGATTAAAGATGGGTACATCTGAGTAACACACAGTCGAGGTGATAAAGAGAAATATCCGCCTTGCTGAAGACAGTCTTTCTCAATGTGATTTGGGGGTGTGGCTTTAGCTGTTTCGAGTGACTCTGCTATATCTTAACAGAAATTAACTGGGATACTAAACAGTCTTCATAAAACCTATTTCATGGTTATATATGTTTTTATATAAGGCATGGAATGCTACATGATCATGAAATAGGAATCAATTATATTTATTTTTGTGTAGCGTATCTAATCTATCAGTACTCTCTCATGTAGAGACACTGGGTAAATGTTAGGGTCTCCTGCCCTGTGCTGCCACGTCGTCATGGCAACCGGGAGACAAGTGCTAGTGGAGTAACCTGAGCGCAGCTGATACTCCGGTTCAGGTTTTTTGCTGTGCAGTGGTTATAGGCTCTGTGCACGGCAGGGGATCCGGTGCTGGTTTTTGTGCTCACAGTCTGTGAGGTCTGAGTGGGGCGTGGACAGCACCTGCTTTATAAGGCATCTTTTCAGGGTAAGCAGATGCTGCTGAATCTTTGTTGGTTAGTCAGTTCATGAAAGTTAGCCAGTACTGTGTAGCTTTGTATTTGTTTGTTGCTTACTGCAAATAGGCCTGGGGATTTGGTATTACACTCTGCCAATCCAGACCTAGCAGTAAGACTGGAGTCAGTCGTTTAGCTTGCTGGGGTTCTGTTACTACTCTGTGAACTTAGCAAGTTTGCGGCTGTATTCTAAGACTTGCCTGTCTAATCCTGTCTCACTGTGCTAGGTGTCAGGGGTCAGTTTAGTGGCAGTAAGCTAAAACCTGTGCATTGCAAGTGAGAATCAGGATTGTGGAGACTCTCCTTGTGTCTATCATTCCATCTCTGACCAAGGAGTTTACTGCCACACCCGTTGGTAACCCTTTAGGGTTTTGCTGTTGCCCTTAGCAACAGCATTTCGGGTTCTCTACGTATTAAAACACAACATCTTGTTTTTTCCATCTGAGCAGTTCTAATACAAGGGAGATACCCAGTTCCTTAGCCTCTGGGCTTCTCTGTTCACTTTGTGTGTATTTTGTTACCCTATCACCTTCTGTGTACGTTATGTCATATTCCCCAGTTTGTCTGTGAGTCCATTTGTTTTGCATAACAGTTCAAACACCAGTACATTCCTGCAGACACTGGAGTGCATAACAGTTCTGACACCAGTACTTTCCTGCAGGCACTGGTGTGCATAACATATTCAGCAGCCTAATACTCCAGTTGAAATTTTGAGGGAATATGGAGCATACCCCTCAAAATACGTTGCAACAGGTGGTCGATCAGGTGCAGGTCCTGACTCGACAATTTAATGATTTGTCCATTAAAATGCACACCTCCCAGGCTGCTGGCAGAGCTCCCGCAGCAGCAGCACCTGCAGGGGTTAAGGAGCCGAAAGTAAATCTCCCGGATCGTTTTTCTGGAGATCGCTCGCAGTTCTTTTGTTTCAAGGAGAGCTGCAAGCTATACTTCCGGCTTAGGCCTCAGTCTTCTGGGTCGGAGATTCAGCGGGTGGGCATAGTGAATTCCTTGCTACAAGGAGACCCACAGGTCTGGGCATATGGGTTGCAGCCTGACTGTCCGTCGCTTAAAAGTGTTGATGCTTTTTTTACGGCACTGGGCATGTTGTATGATGACCCTGACAAGACGGCCTCTGCCGAGGCTCAGATTTCGATCCTTAAGCAAGGGCGAAGGCCAGTTGAGGTTTACTGTACGGAGTTTCGGAGGTTGGCCCATGATACCCAGTGGAATGACCCAGCCCTGAGACACCAGTACCGAAGAGGTCTTTCTAACCAGATAAAGGACCAACTGGTACAATATCCCTTGCCTGATAGCTTGGATCAGCTCATGCAGTTATCCATCTGGGTGGATAGACGGCTGAGAGAGCGTAGGCTTAAAAGGGAGACTGAGATTTCCTTCCTTCCCAAGGGAACCTCAGACTCTGAGGAATTTTCTGAGGAGCCTATGCAGATTGGGGCTACCCGCCTCTCCTCGCGTGAGAAGACGCGGAGGAGACAGCAGGGGTTGTGTTTGTACTGTGGGAATAAAGGTCATGTGGAAGTATCATGCCCAGAAAAGCCGGAAAACTTCAGGGCCTGAGGGTGATGGGAAATATCCTGTCAGGCCAGAAGCCAGAATTTCCCAAGAAGACTTTTATCATTCCGGTGACCTTGAAGATCCTCGGTCAAACTGTCAAGACTGAGGCCTTTGTGGACAGTGGGGCCGACGGGGTTTTTATGGACCGCCAATTCGCCCTGAAACACTCTGTTCCCTTAGTACCCTTGGCATCGGAAATTGAGATTTGTGGGTTAAACGGGGAACCATTATCCCAAGGTAAAATTACCTCTTGCACTAGCCAGATTTCTTTGTTTATTGGAGCCACACACTCTGAAAAATTGTCCTTTTATGTGACTGTCTGTACTTTTGCCCCATTGGTGTTGGGGTTACCCTGGTTAAGGGCCCACAATCCTCAATTTGACTGGGTCTCTGGGGAGATTCTTAGTTGGGGTACTGATTGTTTCAGGAGTTGCTTGAGCCTTCCAGTCAGGCTCTCGCAGCTAAGTTTGCCAGGATTGCCAGGGTGTTATGCAGATTTTGCGGACGTGTTCTCCAAAAAAGTTGCAGAGGTACTACCTCCCCATCGCCCCTATGACTGTGCCATTGATTTGTTGCCAAATGCTAAGCTTCCCAAGAGCAGGTTGTACTCCCTGTCACGTCCTGAGACTCAGGCTATGGCAGAGTACATTCAGGAGAACTTGGCTAAGGGATTTATCAGACCTTCACAGTCTCCAGTTGGGTCGGGGTTCTTCTTCGTCGGTAAAAAGGACGGTTCGTTGCGACCCTGCATCGACTTCAGGGAATTGAACCGTATCACGATTAAAAACTCATACCCACTGCCTCTCATTTCGGTCTTGTTTGACCAGCTTCGTACTGCCACCATTTTTTCTAAGATTGACCTACGCGGTGCGTACAATCTAATCCGAATAAGAGAGGGGGATGAATGGAAGACTGCCTTTAATACCCACTCAGGGCATTATGAATATTTGGTGATGCCTTTTGGGCTCTGTAATGCCCCGGCAGTCTTCCAGGATTTCATGAATGATGTGCTCAGGGAATATTTGGATAGATTCTTAGTTGTATACTTAGATGACATCCTAATCTTCTCCCATTCCCTGGAGGAACATCGGAAGCATGTACGCTTAGTCCTCCAGAAACTCAGAGACCACCGGCTTGGGGCGAAGCTGGAGAAGTGCGAATTTGAAGTTCAGCAAATCGCATTTCTAGGATATATTATCTCCCCAGAAGGTTTCCAAATGGAGGGTTCCAAAGTACAGGCAGTCCTGGATTGGGTGCAGCCCACTAGTTTGAAGGCGCTTCAGCGTTTCCTGGGCTTTGCGAATTTTTATAGATGATTTATCGCTGGATTTTCGTCTATAGTGGCGCCCTTGGTGGCACTCACTAAGAAAGGGGCGGATGTTGCTCACTGGTCTTGTGAGGCTAAAGCGGCTTTTGCCCGTCTCAAAAGGGCATTTGTTTCGGCCAAGGTGCTGCGACACCGAGATCCATAGCGTCCTTTTGTGGTGGAGGTGGATGCCTCTGAGATGGGTATTGGGGCAGTGCTTTCTCAGATGGGAGTGTCTGATAATCGCCTTCATCCCTGTGCTTACTTTTCCCGTAAATTTTCGCCTGCCGAGATGAATTATGACGTGGGTAACCGGGAATTGTTGGCTATTAAGGATACACTCGAGGAGTGGAGACACTGGCTTGAGGGGGCTAAGTTTGTGGTCTCAATTCTCACTGACCATAAGAATCTGGCATATTTAGAGTCAGCGAAGCGTCTCAATGCCAGGCAGGCACGATGGGCTTTGTTTTTTGCTCGCTTTAATTTTTTGATAACATATCGCCCTGGGTCAAAAAACATCAAGGCTGATGCGCTCTCGCAGAGTTTTGCTCCAATCCAGGAGACCACCGAGGAGCCGTTGCCCATTGTTTCCCCATCATGTATTAAAGTGGGCATTACCCAGGACCTCTTATCATTAGTCCTTAGAGCACAGGAGCAGGCTCCTCCAGACCTTCCGGTAGGTCTTTTGTTTGTGCCTCCTAGGTTAAGACAGCGAGTGTTCCTGGAATTCCATGCCAAGAAGTCGGCAGGTCACCCGGGTATTGCCAGAACTCGGGAGTTGCTATCTAGGGCGGTGTGGTGGCCCTCGGTGGCTAAGGATGTGGATCAGTGGGTTCGGGCATGTGACATCTGTGCCCGAAATAAGACTCCTAGAGGGGTTCCTGTTGGCCCATTACATCCACTCTCTATCCCATCTAAGCCATGGACCCACATTTCAATGGATTTTGTGGTGGACTTGCCCAAATCCTCGGGGATGACAGCCATCTGTGTTGTCGTTGACATGTTTTCGAAGAAGGCGCACTTCGTTCCACTGGTTGGGCTGCCATCAGCCAGACGCCTGTCTGAATTATTTATGCTGCATGTTGTGCGTCTCCACGGGTTGCCACTTGATGTGGTCTCTGACCGCGGATCCCAGTTTGTGGCCAAATTCTGGAGGGCATTTTGTTCCGATCTCCAGATTTCTGTCAGCTTGTCGTCAGGCTACCATCCGCAGTCTAATGGGCAGACTGAAAGGGTGAACCAGTCCTTGGAGCAGTTCCTCAGGTGTTATGTCTCCAAGTGTCAGACTGACTGGGTTGCTCATCTGTCCATGGCGGAGTTTGCCTATAACAACGCGGCTCACTCTGCTACAGGGATCTCTCCCTTCCTTTGTGTGTATGGGCATCATCCTAAGGCCAATTCTTTTGACCCCCTGGACTCCACGCCTGGTGGTTCCTCTGTGGTTTCGGTCCTTAGAGGTATTTGGCGGAAAGTGAAGAAAGCCCTTGTGTCTGTGTCATTAGTGACCAAAAGGGTTTTTGATAAGCGGAAAAGACCCTGCAGCTTCAAATTAGGAGACTTCGTCTGGTTGTCTACCAAGAATTTGAAGTTGAGACAGCCATCTCATAAGTTATTTATTTATTTATTTATTAACAGTTTCTTATATAGCGCAGCATATTCCGTTGCGCTTTACAATTGGAACAACAGTAATAGAACAAAACTGTAATAGTAAAAACAGACAGACAGAGGTAGGAAGGCCCTGCTCGCAAGCTTACAATCTATAGGGAAATAGGCATAGATACACAAGGATTGATGCTACCTATTGCATAATGGTCCACCAGATTGCTAGGTTCTTAATGGGTTGTATGATGATACCCCACAAAGTTATCCAAGTGTCAGGAGGGTGTGAGACTAAAGAAAGACATGATATGTGATGTTATGAATACTCTACAGAGGATGTAATTAGATAGGGAAGCACTGAAGGTTACGTGGGTGGGTCTGGAATTTGATAGGCTTGTCTGAAGAGGTGAGTTTTCAGGGAACATTTAAAGGTTTGGAGACTAGAGGCGAGTCTTACTGTGCGTGGGAGGGCATTCCACAGAGTGGGTGAAGCCCGGATAAAGTCCTGTAATTTTGAGTGTGAACAAGTAATGCGTGTGAAAAATAGAGAGTGGAGACTCCTATCATGAATGGCGCCTACAAGCTGCCCTGAACTGTGTCCCCCCTTAGAGTATCACCACACTCCCACACAAACGGTAAGTACAAGAAAGTAGAGGGGATACAATTCTTAGCGCTATATTATTATACTTAAATATACATAGACAAATGCACAATACGTCCCTTTTTAGTGGGGTCTTCAAAAGTTTTTCTTTTCCTCTTTTCTATTCTTCTTATAATCGTCCAGTATTGTATTCCAGTGATGTGGATAATATATAAAAGAAAAAAATTGCATATGTGTAGAACAGTCTATATTTCCATACACCACACTGTATAACAAGTCCTTTGAGTAGATAATCAGAGGTGTAGTCTAGGCGTACCCCAACTCACACTATGTAGCGTAAAATTATATATATAAAGGTATCTTTGTTTTTTTCACTCCTTCACCAGATCACCAATATAACTGTGTTTCTGAGTTAGCGTACCCCACTCACTAGATTAGTAGAATGAGGAAAACATATAAAGGTATCTTTGTCTTCAGATGCGTACCCTACTTACAGGGTTTGAGGATGACCACAAGCATGTCAAGGTTTCTTTTCCCTTTGTGATTTTTCACTGTTAGTAGCCTTGTGCTTCTCCACAGTCTCCCTCGGTGTCAGGTATATGGGAATAAAATTGAAAAAAAACCAATGTGTAGACTGAACCAGTAAATTAGTGCAAAAATTGTGTGAAAGTTTAAATTGAAGGATACCTGTACATAAGGGTATCTATACATATATGTGTTTTAAAATCTGGTAATCCTTACATAAAGAGATTCCAGTAAATTTAATGGGAAATACCCTGGTGATATATGAAGTGACGTGAATATTATAGTGGACGTACCCCACTTACACAAAGTGGGGAGGTGATAAATATATAGCGGTTTCTTTATATAGAAGAAGAAAGAGATTCTGGCGGGCGTACCCCACTCACAGTCTAGCTGCTTCTTGTCATACACATCAGGGTTTCTTTTATATCCTCTCTCATACAGTCCTTCTGGAAATCTTTCAACCAAATATATGCACTTCCAAAAATTAAAGAATCCGCGTGAAGATAAAAAATTCCTATATTTTATTCCACACTACTCGCCACATGCGGGTAGGTAAAAACAACAATGTCCAGAACAGTACAGTACATACAAAAAGTATGAAGGCAGAAAAAAGATGGAGAAATCCTTTTTATGCTCTGTTGCTGGCAGACAGGCTGCTATGACACAGACACAGCAGTAGAGCGAGATCTCGTTACTCTCTCCTTCTCCAAGCAGCACACACAACTTCCGCCACGCCGGCTCCACACGTGTGGATGAGAGACGTAGGTCTTGTGCAGAGCGGAGAGGTCGGGTAGGGAGATATTTTGAGATGAGTGAAGAGATGTATGTTGGTGCAGTTTGGTTAATAGCCTTGTATGTGAGTAAAAGTATTTTATATTTAATACGGTAGAATACCGGTAACCAATGGAGGGACTGACAGAGCGGATCTGCAGACGATGAACGTCTGGCAAGGAAGATTAGCCTCGCAGCTGCATTCAAAATGGATTGTAGTGGTGAGAGCTTATGTTTGGGAAGACCGGTCAGGAGACTATTACAATAATCAATGCGGGAGATAATGAGAGCATGGATTAGAGTTTTTGCTGTGTCTTGTGTAAGATAAGGGCGTATTTTGGATATGTTTCTTAGATGTATGTAACATGATCTTGAGACAGATTGAATGTGGGTAACAAAGGACAGTTCAGAGTCAAGAATGACACCTAGGCAGCGAGCTTGTGGGGTAGGGGTGATTGCAGAGTTCTCAACAGTGATAGATATATCAGGTTGGAAACTACTATTGGCCGGTGGAAATATAATTAATTCTGTTTTGGAAATATTAAGTTTGAGGTGGCGAGATGTCATCCAAGATGAAATGGCAGAAAGGCATTCAGTGACACGGCCCAATACAGATAGTGACAAATCAGGGGAGGATAGGTAGATTTGAGTATCATCCGCATACAGATGGTACTGAAATCCGAAAGAGTTGATTAGTTTGCCAACAGATGTGGTATAGATAGAGAAGAGCAGAGGACCTAGGACTGAGCCTTGCGGTACTCCAACTGAGAGAGGTAGCGAAGGAGAGGTGGAATCAGAGAAACGAACACTGAAGGAGCGACTAGATAGGTAGGATGAGAACCAAGAAAGGGCTGTGTCCTGAATACCTAGGGATTGTAGTGTTTGTATGAGAAGAGAGTGGTCAACAGTGTCAAAAGCAGCAGAGAGATCAAGGAGAATAAGTAGAGAGAAATGTCCTTTAGATTTAGCAGTGACCAAATCATTCACTACCTTAGTCAGTGCTGTCTCTGTGGAGTGTTGGGCACGAAATCCTGACTGAAGTGGGTCCAGTAGGCTGTGTGAGTTAAGAAAGTGTGTGAGGCGAGTGTAGGCAAGTCTCTCCAGTAGCTTGGAGGGGCATGGGAGCTGAGAGATGGGACGGTAGTTAGAGAGAGTGTTTGGGTCAGAGTTTTGTTTTTTCAGAATGGGAGTAATCACTGCATGCTTGTATAGAGAAGGAAAGATACCAGTAGACAGGGAGAGATTACAGATTTTCGTTAAGGTTGGGATGAGCACAGTAGACAGAGCTTTACTAATTTGTGAGGGTATAGAGTCAAGGGGAGAGGTATTAGAGTAGGCAGATGAAAAGAGTGCAGATACTTCATCTTCATTTGTAGGATCAAAGGAAGAGAAGGTGTTAGAGGGTTCAGGCAGGGAATTGAGCAGGTCACTTGCTGTGGAAGAGCATACCATTTCATTTCGGATCTTGTCAATCTTGTCCTTGAAATAGGAAGCAAGATCTTGCGCACTGACAGTGGCTGGTGGGTTACGTGATGGAGGGACAAGAAGTGATTTAAATGTATTAAAAAGTCGCTTGGGGTTAGAGGCTTGAGCAGAGATGATAGATTGAAAATATGTTTGTTTGGCAGTGTCCAGAGCAGTACGATAAGAGTGGTAGGTGGTCTTATATGTGAGAAAGTCACTTGAACTACGAGATTTACGCCACTGGCGTTCAACTTTTCGTGAGAGTTTTTGTAAGTGTCTAGTGTATTTAGAGTGCCACGGTTGACATCTAAGTCTACGTGGAGTGTGATGGGTAGCTGGAGCCACTTCATCAAGTGCTGTTACTAGAGTTTGGTTAAGGTGTGACGCAGCAGTCTCTGGAGAGGTGAATGTAGAAATTGGTGAAAGTAGTGGTTGCAGAGAGGTAGATAGTTGTTGAAAATTAATAGCGTTAATATTTCTGCGAGTAAGAGGTGTCCTTGTAGACTTTAGGGACATGGAGTTTGAAGTAATGGAGGAGAGCATGCATGTGATAAGGTTGTGATCTGGGAGAGGGAAAGGAGTGTTAGTGAGTTCAGAAACAGAGCATAGTCTGGTGAATACAAGATCAAGGCAGTGGCCCTCCTGATGAGTAGGGGAGTCAGTCCATTGGGCGAGGCCAAGAGAGGAGGTTAGAGAGAGTAGTTTAGAGGCATGGGGAGATTGTGGACTGTCAATAGAGAGATTGAAATCACCCATAATGATGGTGGAGATGTCAGAGGATAGAAAGTGAGGGAGCCATGCAGAAAAATCTTCCAGAAACTTTTTGGGTTGCCCAGGTGGGCGATAGATAGCTGCAACACGCAGAGAGAAAGGGGTGAAAATTCTAATAGAGTGTACTTCAAAGGATGTAAATGTGAGTGAGGGAACAGGTGGTAAAACGATGTGCGTGTAAGATTTGGACAGTAATATTCCAACACCCCCTCCTTTGATGTTACCAGGCCTGGGGGTGTGTGTGAAGTGGAGGCCACCATGTGACAGTGCTGCAGGGGAGGCAGTGTCTGATTGTGTGAGCCAGGTTTCTGTTATAGCCAGCATATTGAATTTGTTTGCTATGAAAAGGTCATGAATAGCTGTTAATTTGTTGCAAACAGAGCGTGCATTCCATAAAGCACATTTTAGTGACTTGGAGGTAGATGGGAGACAAGTGATGTTGATACGGTTTGTTGATTTTATATTCCGTTGTGAATCAGCTGAATGTGAGCGTGGTATGTGGATGGGACCTGGATTTGGGGATATGTCACCAGCTAGTAGAAGCAGGAGAAGAGAGAGATAGGTATAGTTGGGGGAGGTGTGTGATAGATTCTTATGGTGACAGGTAGAGGATGTGAAAGTTAGTGTACATAGATAGGTTAAAAGCTCATGAGTGTTAATAAGAGGGGAGTGGATTAATGAGGCTGCAATGTGTAGAGAGCGATAAATAACAGGAATAGTGAAGGACAATGTCATTTTATAGAGGATACCATGAAGTGCTATGAGTAAAAACAGTTTGTGGAACATGGTGTTTATAAAGAGTAAAGTTTAGATAGAAAAATGCTTATGGAAATTGTTAATTAAATGGTAGATTTACCTGCTTTCCAATGTTTTTCAATGTTTGTTCAACTGTTGGTTTAACTGTTCTTTTTAAAATTTCCTAACTTTGTAATTTCCAAACTTCGTATATTTCTAAACTTCAGACAACTGCCCCGTAGACAACTGCCCCATAACTGAAAGCTAACATATACTGTTAGGGCCCCGGTTCATCGGCCCTTATAAGATCACCAGGGTTATCAATCCGGTGGCATTTCAGTTAGATCTGCCCCGTTCTTTGGGTATCAATAAAACATTTCATTGTTCCCTTTTAAAACGGGCGATTAGTAATCCTTCTTCCAGTGGAAGACCTTCCCCTCTTCTGATACGTGGCCAGAGGGAGTTTGTTGTTGAAAGGATTCTTGACTCCAAGGTGGTTCGGGGTCGGCTGTCATTTTTGGTGCACTGGAAGGGGTATGGCCCGGAGGAGCGGTCGTGGGTGCGCAGTTGTGATCTTCATGCCCCCAGACTGATACGCTCTTTCTTCTCGCAGTTCCCCGATAAACCCGGTGGTAGGGGTTCTTTGACCCCTCGTCAGAGGGGGGGTACTGTTAGGGTCTCCTGCCCTGTGCTGCTACGTCGTCATGGCAACCGGGAGACAAGTGCTAGTGGAGTAACCTGAGCGCAGCTGATACTCCGGTTCGGGTCTTTTGCTGTGCAGTGGTTATAGGCTCTGTGCACGGCAGGGGATCCGGTGCTGGTTTTTGTGCTCACAGTCTGTGAGGTCTGAGTGGGGCGTGGACAGCACCTGCTTTATAAGGCCTCTTTTCAGGGTAAGCAGATGCTGCTGAATCTTTGTTGGTTAGTCAGTTCATGAAAGTTAGCCAGTACTGTGTAGCTTTGTATTTGTTTGTTGCTTACTGCAAATAGGCCTGGGGATTTGGTATTTCACTCTGCCAATCCAGACCTAGCAGTAAGACTGGAGTCAGTCGTTTAGCTTGCTGGGGTTCTTTTACTACTCTGTGAACTTAGCAAGTTTGCGGCTGTATTCTTAGACTTGCCTGTCTAATCCTGTCTCACTGTGCTAGGTGTCAGGGGTCAGTTTAGTGGCAGTAAGCTAAAACCTGTGCACTGCAAGTGAGAATCAGGATTGTGGAGACTCTCCTTGTGTCTATCATTCCATCTCTGACCAATGAGTTTACTGCCACACCCGTTGGTAACCCTTTAGGGTTTTCCTGTTGCCCTTAGCAACAGCATTTCGGGTTCTCTACGTATTAAAACACAATATCTTGTTTTTTCCATCTGAGCAGTTCTAATACAAGGGAGATACCCAGTTCCTTAGCCTCTGGGCTTCTCTGTTCACTTTGTGTGTATTTTGTTACCCTATCACCTTCTGTGTACGTTATGTCATATTCCCCAGTTTGTCTGTGAGTCCATTTGTTTTGCATAACAGTTCAAACACCAGTACATTCCTGCAGACACTGGAGTGCATAACAGTTCTGACACCAGTACTTTCCTGCAGGCACTGGTGTGCATAACAGTAAAATGGGTAAATTATAAAAACTACATTTTAAGCATCAGGGTGCTAAATATTTCAATCTAGGTATCCATTTCATTGCACTATTATTATTATTATTATTATTATTATTATTATTACATTTTATTTATAAGGTGCCACATGTGTTTCGCAGCGCCGTACAAAGGACAGTACAGGGGACAAAACATTGCATTACAGTAAATAAATAACAGAAATAGAGTACAGGTAACAGAGCACCACACGTTCTCAAGACATAATACAGCTAAGATGTAAGTATTGAGGGAGTGATCATCGTACTACTAGAGGCTGGTGGCCATAGATAGAGATGAGCATTTACTAGCAGGTTGTTGAGTAGGGGAGAGCTGTGAGTGAAATGTGTTGAGACGAGGGCTTAGATAACAAGAGGAAAGAGGGACCTGCTCTGAAGAGCTAACAATCTAATGAGGAGGGGCGACAGACAGATGACAAGAGGTGCAGGCAAGTGGGAGGTAGCCTGATGGCAGTATGCAAGCAAAGCTGAGATGTTCACGGCAAGAGGCAAGGGGTGGAGGCGCGGCTTCAGCACTGGGTTATGCATCGGGAGGGTATGCTCTGATGAATAGGTGGGTTTTTAGTACCCGTTTGATGCTTTGCAAGGTTGGGGAGAGTCTAATTTAGCGTGGGAGTGCGTTCCACTGAAGGGGTGCTGCACGGGCAAAATCCTGAACTCATGCATGGGAAGCAGTGACCAGGGCGGTGGAGAGAAGACGGTCATTAGTCATGATGGCTACTCTGTTCCTCCATTTAGGGTCACACTTACCAATAACAAGGAAATGAAGACATCTTCAATTTCCTGCACATCAGTATTCTTTCACCATGCTGTATCTTATTTATGTCCTCCCCAAGATCTATAAGACATAGTCCTTAATTGTAGCTTTCATTTTAACTATGACCAAGAAAGTATCTAGTCCTAATAAATGGCTAACTAAAACCATTAAAGCCTTCCTTTAAAAAAAACATTAACAAGGTGTGGCATGGCTGACTATGATGGTTGACATGCTTTATTTCACCTCCAATCTGCTAGACATTTCATCCATGTTCACTGTGATCCCCTGGTGGTGATTCAGGCTGAGAGGGTCTTCCACATGCCTGTGACCATATGTCCACCTGGCTCTAGACCTTTGGGGCCCTGTGTGCCTCTCTCACCTGTGGGTATGAACTGCTGCATTGATGAGCTTATAAGTACCTGTGCATTGGGAGTAAAAGCCTGCTCTGCTCTTCTCAAAGTGCTGTACAGTATCTTTCCAGAGTGCTTCATTTGGCCCTGGCTTCCGCAGGTCTGACATCTGTTCTCTGGATGTGACAGGCCCCTTCTCTGTCAGAGTATTTTGTGCTTTCTGTTAATCAGTCTTGGCTCTGGTTTATTGCTGTAGCTGAAAGACTTCCCACTTGTCTCAGAATGCATTGGTGAGTGCATACCCCTTCATATGCCCCAATGAGGTGTATATTGTTGTATACTGCCCTCTCTCTTGGTTCAATACTGTGACTTGACTTACTGTTGTCCAAAAGGCTGCAGTGGAGCTGGAACTACTCTACTGACATTGGTATATTTATTTTATGAATTCATGAGAAGAACCACATTTTGTTTGCCTATCATTTTACAGTGTGACCATACTGTCTTTGGTGGCTGATCTTCTAATCAAACATCCTGCTCTTACCTTTACTTACCTATTACTTTTTGAAGGCTTGGTGCCATACTTGTTCCACATTGCTTGTAATGTAGTTTTTATCTTCTCTCCGGCACATGCTGACTGAAATTTCCAAGCACCAAATTTCTCCTTCTAATCACCCTTTCCAGAGTTTTCTGCAATTATGCAGATGTCTTAGTAAACTCCTGGTCCTCCCATCCAGAGCTTGCTTCAGAATAACCATAGCACTTTTTTATACGGTACCTGGTCCCTCTTGTTGATATTCAGCAGTGGCAAATGGATATCTCTACAAGTACTTACAGATCAGATATATCCCAGAGTTGGTTGTTGTTGCAGGCCTTGAATTTTATTTGCACTGTCTCTTCACTTCATCCTGGTTACCTCACTTGTTGACTACTCTCTTTATATATAGAGAGGGCACATCATGCTCTGCTCCATAAACCAAAGTACTCTGATTCCCCTAAGGATGTTATTCTAAAGTTTCTTTCATTCCAAACCAAATACAAAATGTATATTGCTAGTAGCATCTCTGCATATTTTTTTGTATTATACTGTATATTAACAAATCTGCTGTAGACTTCCGGTTCCGGCATGAGAGCGTGAGCAGCGTCTCTCACCAGCTCCGCAACTCACCCCAGCTTTGCCTATCATTAAAGCTGTCTACCACACGCACCCATCGTTCCCGATCCCTGCGCCGCACGGAGGTCACTATGGACAGGTATATGGCTGCGTCCCAGGCTCCGAAAATGCCGTCTCCGTCCCAACAGCCGCATCAGGAGAAACGCCGTGGGGATCACAATATGGCGCCGGGTACAGATTCAGCCCCATGGACGCCAGCGTCTAAGAAGACAATACCAGACCTCTTTTCTGAGACCCCAGCAGACGGAGATCGAACGGACAGTTCAGGTACATTTACCTCAACTTATGCAGATATGACCGCCACCATACAAGCCACTGTTGAACCCCTTTTAAAGAAAGCTGTGACGGATATCACTTCCCAGCTACACCATCTTAGCAGCAGAGTGTCTGATACTGAGAGAAATAAAAGTAATGTTAGAGATGATATTGATATTCTTCAGAAAGAAGTTAATATTTTAACTATTGATAATGCACGCCTATCTGAAAAGTTGGATAAAATCGAAAATAGAACAAGGAGAAACAATTTAAGAATTATTGGTCTCCCTGAGTCCCTTGTCGGAACCTCTCTTGCACACTTTGTATGAAATACACTCCCTAAAATGTTACATATTGAAGCTGCCTGTGTTGATCTTATTATTGAGCGGGTGCATAGCATAGGAGGTGCAGCATAACAACCCCCGAATCGCCCGAGAGCAGTCATTTTTAAGACTTTGAATTATTTACATAAGCAGGAAATATGGAAATCATCGCGGAAGGTTAAGTCACTGGACTGGGAGGGACATTCTCTGAAGATATTTCAGGACTTTTCGGTGGAACTTTCCAAGCTGAGTAAATCCTTTTTGCCAGTCTGTTCTGTTTTAGTTGACAGTCACCGTAAGTTCTTCATGATGTTTCCAGCAAGGCTGTGGATTTTCACTGACTCGGGACATTTGGATTTTACTAACCTTGCAGATGCAGCAGCTTTTCTGAAAGAGGAAGCTGATGGGAAACATTGTTCTGATATTACTGATGGTTGATTCATTGCCTTATAAGTGTCGACTTCTATAGATCTAAATATGTCTGTTTCTGTTTTTATTCTGACATGTTTTAAATATTGAAATATAGTCCTATGGGCGTGGTGGCAGCTTCTTTTAGATGCTATCTTATACCATGATTATGCTGGTGGTGAGGGGAGGAGCTGCGTCAGTTTTTCTTATTTTATTTGTATGTTTCTGATGGACTTCCCTATGTTTGGGACCCTGGAGGTACAGACTGGGGATGGTTACTGGAGGTCCTATTGGCAAATATTGTTATTCTGCTCATGCTGTTTCTTTACCGACATGATTCTGTTTGTTTATGTGATGTTTTGTTTTTGTCTCTGATTGTTCTTCCCTTATTCTTCCCCTCTATATCTTTTTATTTTATTATATATATACTAAAGCTACCAATGTCTGTTAAAATTGGCTCGTTAAACATTCGTGGTATTCATACACCGGCCAAACGTCGGAAATTATTGATGTATCTAAATAAATTGTCTGTGGATATTATCTGCTTACAAGAAACACATTTGTTGGTCCATGAAGTCAAAAAACTACAAATGTTGAATTGGGTATTACTGGGGTCATCCTCTTATAATACTGAATCAAGTGGTGTGGCAATTCTTGCCAAACGCTCTCTAGATCTCCAAGTTTCATCTGTGGTTACTGATTTGGAAGGCCGCTATGTTATAGTGGAGACTGTATTTGCAGGTATTCGTTATAATATTTGTAGTATATATGCCCCTACGCCTTATAAAAAATCATTTATGACAAAAATGCTAGCCAAGATCCATACCTATGACCCATCTACACTAATAATTTGTGGAGATTTTAATTTAATTGCGTCCTTTCTGGATCGATCTCCTCCTCCGAAGTCTTTATTACGACTTCCTAGGTTAGGTATTGATTTTTTACTAAATCATTGAATTTGATAGACTCTTGGAGAGCACTCACAATATGTGACAAATGGCCACATATTGATTATATTTTTGTTGCTAATTCCTTATTTCCTAAAGTTCAATCGGCGACTATTGAGCCCCCGGTTTTATCTGATCATGGCCTAATTTGAATTGTTTTAAATTTTAAAAAATCTGATAATGTTAACCCTATGTGGAAGTTACCGGTTTACCTAACTAAATCAAATTTATTTAAAGATAGATTAGTGCAAAATTGGAATGATTATGTTTCTCATAATGAGGAATATGCAAGGAATAACCCTTCAATCTTTTGGCAGACAGCTAAAGCAGTTTTAAGAGGTGACCTTATTCAGTTCCATTCCCAAATGATGAAAAAGAGGAATGATTCTTATATCAGTCTTCAATCTCAACTTTCTAATGCATTTCAATCATTTAAGCAATCCCCTTTCCCTCTTACTAAGACTCAATATATTAATGCCCAAACACATTTTAATGAATTTCTTCAAATGAGTGGAGATAAATATTTGTTTAATGTAAATTCAAAGTTTTACAAATTTGGTAATATGACTGGAAAGCTTCTTACTAATCTTCTGCAAGGTTGTAGACATAAGACAGTAGTACACCCTTTAAAAACCTCGAATGGCTCTCTCACTATGTCGGATCATCACATAGCGAATACTCTGAAGTCTTTTTTTGAAACTTTATCTTCTTCTCCTTCTGTTACTACCGACTCTAGTTCTCCTTCTTCATCCCTTTGGGATTTTCTTTTCTTACCTCAGCTTTCTGATTCTTTCTCACAAACTTTGATAGCCCCGATTACCCCAGAAGAAGTATCTAAAGATATTCAACAGTTGAAACTGGCAAAAGCTCCTGGCCCAGATGGCTTTTCTACTGAATTCTACCACTTGATGAGTCTGCTTATATATAAACCGTTAGCAGATTGCTTTAATCATGTCATCAAAAGTGGTAAACTCCCTTTACATTTTTCGGATGCAATTATTCAAGGTTTTACCCAAGGAAGGACGAGATTTAAATCTTCTGGGGTCATATAGACCTATATCGCTCCTAAATAATGATTATAAGATATTTACAAAAATCTTAGCAGAACGTTTAAAACCTATTCTGCCTTTATTGATCCATTAAGATCAAACTGGATTCATTACAGGATGCCACTCGGTGGTAAATGTGAGGAAGGTTCTAGCTGCGATACAACATGTTTGTTCTAATGCTTCTTCTTCGTCTTCGTCTCAGATTGTGGTTACGTTAGACACGGAAAAGCATTTGATTTAGTATTAAGGCCCCACTTATTTAAAACTTTATCTAATGTTGGTTTTCCTTCCCAATTCATTGATCTTCTCCACATTCTATACTCTAACCCTAAATCTCAGGTAGCTTGTAACGGTATTTTATCTTCTGCCTTTTTCTTAAACAGGGGAACTAGACAAGACTGTCCCTTGTCCCCTCTCCTCTTCGCTATTGCGATTGAACCACTAGCGGTTGCTATCCGAGGGTGGCCATTGATTAAGGGTATTAAAATTAATTCAGAGGAATTAAAGATAGGATTATTTGCAGATGATGCTCTACTTTTTCTTTCAGAGCCTTCTAGTTCCTTACCAGCTTTGTTTAATTTGATTGACTCTTTTAGTACAGTATCAGGGTATAAAATTAATATAACAAAATCAGAAATGCTCCTTTTGGGTACTACTGATTAGGACTTTTTAAAATCTCTGAATATTCCTCTAGCTCTCGCCTCTTCCCGCATTAAATATCTAGGAATACAAATTTGTTCGGATTTATCTCAGATGTATTTGGCCAATTTTACTTCAGTAATATCAAAAATAGCGATGACGCTTGAGCCATGGAGAGACTTGCCTCTCTCTCTCTTGGGAAGATTGGCCGTTGTTCAATCGATATTATTTCCGAAACTGTTTTATTGTATGCAACAAATACCAATAGATTTATCTGTTTCAGATTTTAGGAAATTAGATGCAATGTTTTCCAAATTTATCTGGCAGGGCAAACGCCCACAAATTTCTAGGGCAAAGATGGTTATACACAGACGAAAAGGAGGCTTATGGTATCCTGCAAGCTTATTCACTTTCTATCTTTTTTAGATATATTAATGCTTGGATTTTAAATAAATCTGAATATGTACAGTAGATTTAGCTCTAGAATCAGCAATATTTTTTCCATATGCTCCAGGCGCTCTTTTACAATCTAAATTATCATTACTTCCTCAATGGATTAAGACTCATGTCCTTTTTGTAGATACCTATAAAGCATGGCTAGCAATAAATAATAGATTCAAAACTAACCCTTATGTGACCCAATTTATACCTTAATGGGGAATCCCTCATTCCCTCCAACTTTGGTTAATTCAAGATTTACAGTGTGGAAGATGAAAGGGTTAGATTTATCATATAAAGTTTTTGACCCGGGAGGCTCGATTTCTGCATTTTCTGATATTTGTCTTACTTATTCTATTCCACAACATCATATGTTTATGTATCTCCAAACACGTCATTTCTTGACTTCTATAAAAGCATCAAAGCCTTTCATACCCAAGACGGGTGTCCATTTATCCCAAGTGAAATCTGTTGATATGTTATTTACTTTTCTTTTGACTAAAAATTACAAAGTTAAATATTTATATCAACTAATTATGGGTGATATTGAGCATGTGCAATGGGATATTTTGCTGCAGAAATGGGAAACGGATATTCCTTCTTTGTCTGATCTTTCAGAATTGACGGAATTATCTGTTATATCTTCAAAGGTTCTCTCTTCTGCATATTTACAAGAAGTATATGTATGGATGCTACATAGAGCATATATTACTCTGCATCAAAGGAGACATATGGTTAAAGAAGAACAGGGTTCATGTATCAAATGTGGGACTGCAATTGCAAATTTTTATTCACTGCATATGGGATTGCTTTAAGCTGAGAATCTTTTGGTGTAAGAAGACATGTTTTCTAAATTCAATGTTTAGTTTGCAGTTGAGTCTGGATCCGAAGGCTTGTCTAGGGCTTAGTTTTTCTGCTTGGTGTCTGGGAAGCAACAAAAAACATATTTTACCTCTTCTTATTACTATTCTTACTATATGTAAGAAATGTATATTACTTCATTGGACTAAAAAAATCAGCCCCTTCAATTTTAGAGGTCAAACGTAAATTGACAAATATTTTATATTATGAAAGGAAATATGCCTGTCTAAATACAGGTATGACTGTACAAAAAATTTATTTTAAATGGTCTCCATTTATAGACACTTTGGATCCGTATATTCAGACACATTTTTTAGACTGGTGGTGTTTTAATTTGGGACCCAATTCCCTTTTGATGGTCTTACTAGATAAATGTACAACTGTATTTTTTTAGTATTTTGAAAAGTTTTTGAATTGTGGAGTATTTTCTATTATCTACTATCTCTTTATTTTCTTTTTCTTTCTCTTTCTATCTTTATCCTATTTCTTTCTTACTTCTTTTCTACATCCTTCCCATCCCCCCCTCCCAGAAATTTTAATTTCTGTTTGTAGTCCATACTTAGTCAAGAAGTTTTGTTTACTTCAAAGTTGGGTCTCGCAATTTTCGTAATATGATAGAGGATGAGGAATGTGCCATTATTTGTTGATATGTTTGTATAATCTTAGCATAATGCTAATTCTTCTTAATACTGGCATGTATTTGACGTTTGTATTGTAACGAGACCATTGTTATGACTTGGTATTTTATTTTCCTTTTTGGAAAGAACTCTTTTACTAATTTTCGTCTGTTTTCAACTCTTCTGATTTGTACGATGAAAAATTTCAATAAAAATATCTTTAAAAAAAAATCTGTTGTATCTTTACAAAAATTAACTGGGATACAAAGTATTCTTCATAAGTCACTAGCCCAGTGGGATGTACATTATATTGTTTAAATAGCACATCAAAAATATTGATGTTAAATAAGGCATTAAATGTATTGTGCATTTTGTGTGTATGGAATTAATTGGTTCATGGTGGTAGGAAATGGCTAGCCTACTAAGAGTAACACCTTGGTAATACATTATTCCTTGTATATTTGTTATTTTACTCCAGTTGCATCATTGTTAAGCAGCACTAAAGTATGTTTGAACGGGTGTGTTTCTAAGGATCGACCACTCTTTGGTCGACATTGTCTAGGTCAACCACTATTGGTCGACAGTAACTAGCTTGACAGGGTTTATAAGTTGATATGTTCTAGGTCAACATGAGTTTTTTGTTGTTGTTTTCTCCATACAGTGACCGGGAACCCCAATTAGTGCATCGTGTCCCCACGCATGGCTCACTTCACACACCATGCTTCGGGCGAGGTGCATCGCTGTGCTACTGCTGCGCTAGACACAGGTTACTATTTCCAATCGTAGTCCACGTGGATTGTTAGGTTTGATAAAGTTAAAAAAGAAAAAATTGTGAAAAACTCATGTCAACCTTTTGTCATGGCAACCTAGAAACCCTGTCAACCTAGAAACCCTGTTGACCTAGTTACTGTTAACCAATAGTGGTCGACCTAGACTTTGTCAACCTAAGTGTGGTCGACCTAGAAACCGGATCCCGTTTGAACATACTGTAGGATTAATATATATCTCTTAGTAAATAACATGTCCTTCACAGAATCCATAGAAGAAATAGAAGTTGAAGATTATATTTTAGACCATATTATGAGAAAGTATGAACATGTTCTTTTTTAAAAGACAATTGCATTTGGTGGGAGATAGTGACCAGTGAGATGTATATATCATGCTAAATCATGCCAAATCGATTACATTTTTAAAATGGCTAATGCAAATCACTAAAGCAAATTAAACTTTTTAAATAGAATGGGTAAATATCATCCTGTAAATATTTGTTTATTTGCTTTGATGGACTTTAATATGCAGTAGAACAGAAAAAAGATGCCAAATAGTTTGATAAACACAGTCAGAATAAAGAAGCACATTTTCTGACCTAGAGGAATTTAAAAATAGAGAAAATGAAATCACTAATAAAATTATAAAACAATGATAAAGATAGTAACACTGTAACATAGTAACTAAGGTTGAAAAAAGACAATTGTCCATCGAGTTCAACCTATTTGTGGTCTCCTATGCAATCTTATTATAGAAATAGTTATTTTTATATTAGGACTAGTTATATTAACTATAATGCATGCCTACGCACCATAACCCTGAATGTCTTTATCCAATAGGAATTTATCTAACCCGTCTAACCTTAGAGGGCCCTTTTTCTGACCAAGAGGAACTTAAAAATATGGAAAATAAAATCACTAATAAAAATATAAAATTATATTATATAAAATATATTATATAAATTATAAAACTTAGATGTTAAAGCAAGAAACCAGGCAATGCTTTTTTAGAGACAAACAAGAATTAAATAAGAATAATAAGGTTAATGTAACTGAGGGTCCTCATAAACCAGTAACTCCACTGAGATCTATGATATGAAAAATGGACCATCTGTCCAGAGATTAAATTTAGCTCCTAATAGGGCAGATCCTTCCTATACTTTTTACAAGATGATAGAGTTGAACCGACTGATTTAAGGATACTGTACATAATTTGATTTGTGAATTTAACTAGACAACCAGAGGGAATTAATGACCACCTGTTACTAAAATGTACAATGTACTAAGGAAAGATACCTGTGATTTATTGTGCGAGTGTATGTATTAGAGATGAGCGCCGGAAATTTTTCGGGTTTTGTGTTTTGGTTTTGGGTTCGGTTCCGCGGCCGTGTTTTGGGTTCGAACGCGTTTTGGCAAAACCTCACCGAATTTTTTTTGTCGGATTCGGGTGTGTTTTGGATTCGGGTGTTTTTTTTTTAAAAACACTAAAAAACAGCTTAAATCATAGAATTTGGGGGTCATTTTGATCCCAAAGTATTATTAACCTCAAAAACCATAATTTACACTCATTTTCAGTCTATTCTGAATACCTCACACCTCACAATATTATTTTTAGTCCTAAAATTTGCACCTAGGTCGCTGGATGACTAAGCTGGGCGACCCTAGTGGCCGACACAAACACCGGGCCCATCTAGGAGTGGCACTGCAGTGTCACGCAGGATGGCCCTTCCAAAAAACCCTCCCCAAACAGCACATGACGCAAAGAAAAAAAGAGGCGCAATGAGGTAGCTGTGTGAGTAAGATAAGCGACCCTAGTGGCCGACACAAACACCTGGCCCATCTAGGAGTGGCACTGCAGTGTCACGCAGGATGGCCCTTCCAAAAAACCCTCCCCAAACAGCACATGACGCAAAGAAAAAAAGAGGCGCAATGAGGTAGCTGTGTGAGTAAGATAAGCGACCCTAGTGGCCGACACAAACACCTGGCCCATCTAGGAGTGGCACTGCAGTGTCACGCAGGATGGCCCTTCCAAAAAACCCTCCCCAAACAGCACATGACGCAAAGAAAAAAAGAGGCGCAATGAGGTAGCTGTGTGAGTAAGATAAGCGACCCTAGTGGCCGACACAAACACCTGGCCCATCTAGGAGTGGCACTGCAGTGTCACGCAGGATGGCCCTTCCAAAAAACCCTCCCCAAACAGCACATGACGCAAAGAAAAAAAGAGGCGCAATGAGGTAGCTGTGTGAGTAAGATAAGCGACCCTAGTGGCCGACACAAACACCTGGCCCATCTAGGAGTGGCACTGCAGTGTCACGCAGGATGGCCCTTCCAAAAAACCCTCCCCAAACAGCACATGACGCAAAGAAAAAAAGAGGCGCAATGAGGTAGCTGTGTGAGTAAGATAAGCGACCCTAGTGGCCGACACAAACACCGGGCCCATCTAGGAGTGGCACTGCAGTGTCACGCAGGATGGCCCTTCCAAAAAACCCTCCCCAAACAGCACATGACGCAAAGAAAAAAAGAGGCGCAATGAGGTAGCTGTGTGAGTAAGATAAGCGACCCTAGTGGCCGACACAAACACCTGGCCCATCTAGGAGTGGCACTGCAGTGTCACGCAGGATGGCCCTTCCAAAAAACCCTCCCCAAACAGCACATGACGCAAAGAAAAAAAGAGGCGCAATGAGGTAGCTGTGTGAGTAAGATAAGCGACCCTAGTGGCCGACACAAACACCGGGCCCATCTAGGAGTGGCACTGCAGTGTCACGCAGGATGTCCCTTCCAAAAAACCCTCCCCAAACAGCACATGACGCAAAGAAAAAAAGAGGCGCAATGAGGTAGCTGTGTGAGTAAGATAAGCGACCCTAGTGGCCGACACAAACACCGGGCCCATCTAGGAGTGGCACTGCAATGTCACGCAGGATGTCCCTTCCAAAAAACCCTCCCCAAACAGCACATGACGCAAAGAAAAATTAAAGAAAAAAGAGGTGCAAGATGGAATTGTCCTTGGGCCCTCCCACCCACCCTTATGTTGTATAAACAGGACATGCACACTTTAACCAACCCATCATTTCAGTGACAGGGTCTGCCACATGACTGTGACTGATATGACGGGTTGGTTTGGACCCCCACCAAAAAAGAAGCAATTAATCTCTCCTTGCACAAACTGGCTCTACAGAGGCAAGATGTCCACCTCATCATCATCCTCCGATATATCACTGTGTACATCCCCCTCCTCACAGATTATCAATTCGTCCCCACTGGAATCCACCATCTCAGCTCCCTGTGTACTTTGTGGAGGCAATTGCTGCTGGTCAATGTCTCCGCGGAGGAATTGATTATAATTCATTTTAATGAACATCATCTTCTCCACATTTTCTGGATGTAACCTCGTACGCCGATTGCTGACAAGGTGAGCGGCGGCACTAAACACTCTTTCGGAGTACACACTTGTGGGAGGGCAACTTAGGTAGAATAAAGCCAGTTTGTGCAAGGGCCTCCAAATTGCCTCTTTTTCCTGCCAGTATAAGTACGGACTGTGTGACGTGCCTACTTGGATGCGGTCACTCATATAATCCTCCACCATTCTTTCAATGGTGAGAGAATCATATGCAGTGACAGTAGACGACATGTCCGTAATCGTTGTCAGGTCCTTCAGTCCTGACCAGATGTCAGCATCAGCAGTCGCTCCAGACTGCCCTGCATCACCGCCAGCGGGTGGGCTCGGAATTCTGAGCCTTTTCCTCGCACCCCCAGTTGCGGGAGAATGTGAAGGAGGAGATGTTGACAGGTCGCGTTCCGCTTGACTTGACAATTTTCTCACCAGCAGGTCTTTGAACCCCAGCAGACTTGTGTCTGCCAGAAAGAGAGATCCAAGGTAGGTTTTAAATCTAGGATCGAGCACGGTGGCCAAAATGTAGTGCTCTGATTTCAACAGATTGACCACCCGTGAATCCTGGTTAAGCGAATTAAGGGCTCCATCCACAAGTCCCACATGCCTAGCGGAATCGCTCCGTGTTAGCTCCTCCTTCAATGTCTCCAGCTTCTTCTGCAAAAGCCTGATGAGGGGAATGACCTGACTCAGGCTGGCAGTGTCTGAACTGACTTCACGTGTGGCAAGTTCAAAGGGCATCAGAACCTTGCACAACGTTGAAATCATTCTCCACTGCGCTTGAGACAGGTGCATTCCACCTCCTATATCGTGGTCAGATGTATAAGCTTGAATGGCCTTTTGCTGCTCCTCCAACCTCTGAAGCATATAGAGGGTTGAATTCCACCTCGTTACCACTTCTTGCTTCAGATGATGGCAGGGCAGGTTCAGGCGTTTTTGGTGTTGCTCCAGTCTTCTGTACGTGGTGCCTGTACGCCGAAAGTGTCCCGCAATTCTTCTGGCCACCGACAGCATCTCTTGCACGCCCCTGTCGGTTTTTAAAAAATTCTGCACCACCAAATTCAAGGTATGTGCAAAACATGGGACGTGCTGGAATTTGCCCATATTTAATGCACACACAATATTGCTGGCGTTGTCCGATGCCACAAATCCACAGGAGAGTCCAATTGGGGTAAGCCATTCCGCGATGATCTTCCTCAGTTGCCGTAAGAGGTTTTCAGCTGTGTGCGTATTCTGGAAAGCGGTGATACAAAGCGTAGCCTGCCTAGGAAAGAGTTGGCGTTTGCGAGATGCTGCTACTGGTGCCGCCGCTGCTGTTCTTGCGGCGGGAGTCCATACATCTACCCAGTGGGCTGTCACAGTCATATAGTCCTGACCCTGCCCTGCTCCACTTGTCCACATGTCCGTGGTTAAGTGGACATTGGGTACAACTGCATTTTTTAGGACACTGGTGAGTCTTTTTCTGACGTCCGTGTACATTCTCGGTATCGCCTGCCTAGAGAAGTGGAACCTAGATGGTATTTGGTAACGGGGGCACACTGCCTCAATAAATTGTCTAGTTCCCTGTGAACTAACGGCGGATACCGGACGCACGTCTAACACCAACATAGGGGTAGATTTACTAACATTCGTAATTTCCGAAAAAAGGTCAAAGTTCAATCACGAATGACATCGACAGTGTAAAACTGCAACTTTTTGAATTGATTACGATGGATTTACTAAGCTGTCGTATTCGGGTTTTTCTTTTCTTCCGATGTCGTTGTCATTCGTGTTTTTTTACCTATTTTTACGGCAGTGATTAGCAAAACACTGCCGTTTTTTTTTACAATCAATCTCGGCCGGATCTGTGTGATCCGTGCTGGGGTTCTTTTTTTTTTTTTTTTTTAATTAAACAATGTAAAATCCAAAAAAAAAAAGCGTGGGTTCCCCCCTCCTAAGCATAACCAGCCTCGGGCTCTTTGAGCCGATCCTGGTTGCAAAAATATGGGGAAAAAAATGACAGGGGTTCCCCCATATTTAAGCAACCAGCATCGGGCTCTGCGCCTGGTCCTGGTCCCAAAAATACGGGGGACAAAAAGAGTAGGGGTCCCCCGTATTTTTAAAACCAGCACCGGGCTCCACTAGCTGGACAGATAATGCCACAGCCGGGGGTCACTTTTATATAGTGCCCTGCGGCCGTGGCATCAAAAATCCAACTAGTCACCCCTGGCCGGGGTACCCTGGGGGAGTGGGGACCCCTTCAATCAAGGGGTCCCCCCCCCCAGCCACCCAAGGGCCAGGGGTGAAGCCCGAGGCTGTCCCCCCCCATCCAATGGGCTGCGGATGGGGGGGCTGATAGCCTTTGTTGTAAAAGAAAAGATATTGTTTTTAGTAGCAGTACTACAAGTCCCAGCAAGCCTCCCCCGCATGCTAGTACTTGGAGAACCACAAGTACCAGCATGCGGCGGAAAAACTGGCCCGCTGGTACCTGTAGTACTATTACTAAAAAAATACCCAAAAAAAGACAAGACACACACACCGTGAAAGTATAATTTTATTACATACATACACACATACATACATACTTACCTTATGTTCCCACGCAGGTCGGTCCTCTTCTCCAGTAGAATCCAAGGGGTACCTGTTGAAAAAATTATACTCACGAGATCCAGGGCTCCAGGCTCCTCGGCAAATCCAGGGTTAATCCACGTACTTGCAAAAAATAAAAAACGGTGTCCCGACCACGAACTGAAAGGGGACCCATGTTTGCACATGGGTCACCTTTCCCCGAATGCCAGAAACCCACTCTGACTTCTGTCTAAGTGGGTTTCTTCAGCCAATCAGGGAGCGCCACGTTGTAGCACTCTCCTGATCAGCTGTGTGCTGCTGTCCTCACTGACAGGCAGCACACGGCAGTGTTACAATGTAGCGCCTATGCGCTACATTGTAACCAATGCTGGGAACTTTCTGCTCAGCGGTGACGTCACTTTAGGTCAACCGCAGGGCAGAAAGTTCCCATCATTGGTTACAATGTAGCGCATAGGCGCTACATTGTAACAGTGCCGCGTGCTGCCTGTCAGTGAGGACAGCAGCACACAGCTGATCAGGAGAGTGCTACAACGTGGCGCTCCCTGATTGGCTGAAGAAACCCACTTAGACAGAAGTCAAAGTGGGTTTCTTGCATTCGTGGAAAGGTGACCCATGTGCAAACATGGGTCCCCTTTCAGTTCGTGGTCGGGACACCGTTTTTTTATTTTTTGCAAGTACGTGGATTAACCCTGGATTTGCCGAGGAGCCTGGAGCCCTGGATCTCGTGAGTATAATTTTTTCAACAGGTACCCCTTGGATTCTACTGGAGAAGAGGACCGACCTGCGTGGGAACTTAAGGTAAGTATGTATGTATGTGTGTATGTATGTAATAAAATTATACTTTCACGGTGTTTGTGTCTTGTCTTTTTTTGGGTATTTTTTTAGTAATAGTACTACAGGTACCAGCGGGACAGTTTTTCCGCCGCATGCTGGTACTTGTGGTTCTCCAAGTACCAGCATGCGGGGGAGGCTTGCTGGGACTTGTAGTACTGCTATTAAAAACAATATCTTTTCTTTTACAACAAAGGCTATCAGCCCCCCCATCCGCAGCCCATTGGATGGGGGGGGGACAGCCTCGGGCTTCACCCCTGGCCCTTGGGTGGCTGGGGGGGGGACCCCTTGATTGAAGGGGTCCCCACTCCCCCAGGGTACCCTGGCCAGGGGTGACTAGTTGGATTTTTGATGCCACGGCCGCAGGGCACTATATAAAAGTGACCCCCGGCTGTGGCATTATCTGTCCAGCTAGTGGAGCCCGGTGCTGGTTTTAAAAATACGGGGGACCCCTACTCTTTTTGTCCCCCGTATTTTTGGAACCAGGACCAGGCGCAGAGCCCGATGCTGGTTGCTTAAATATGGGGGAACCCCTGTCATTTTTTTTCCCATATTTCTGCAACCAGGATCGGCTCAAAGAGCCCGAGGCTGGTTATGCTTAGGAGGGGGGACCCCACGCAATTTAAAAAAAAAAAAAAACACTTTCCCACCCCTTCCAACTGATATACATGCACGGATCTCATGGATCCGTGCATGCTTATCAAATCACGAAAAAAAAAATCAGGTCTGTTTTTTTTTAGCACTTTTTTACGAGTTGTAATTTTTCACGGCAGTGTTTTGTGTTTTTTTGCTTTGCACTTCTTAGTAAATGACCGAGATTCATACTTAAACAGCCGCGTTTTGACCGATGGTGTATTCATCCGTAATTTTTTACCTGAACTTGCAAAAAATTACGAATGCCCTCATCACTGCCGTGATTAGTGTTTAGTAAATTACCGAGATGACACTTTGAAGAAAAAACGCCATCTCGGTCAAAATCGGGAGCTTAGTAAATTTACCCCATAGTTGTCAAGGCCTCAGTTATCCGCTTTGCAGCAGGATGACTGCTGTGATATTTCATCTTCCTCGCAAAGGACTGTTGGACAGTTAATTGTTTACTGGAAGTAGTACAAGTGGGCTTACGACTTCCCCTCTGGGATGACCATCGACTCCCAGCAGCAACAACAGCAGCGCCAGCAGCAGTAGGCGTTACACGCAAAGATGCATCGGAGGAATCCCAGGCAGGAGAGGAATCGTCAGAATTGCCAGTGACATGGCCTGCAGGACTATTGGCATTCCTGGGGAAGGAGGAAATTGACACTGATGGAGTTGGTGGGGTGGTTTGCGTGAGCTTGGTTACAAGAGGAAGGGATTTACTGGTCAGTGGACTGCTTCCGCTGTCACCCAAAGTTTTCTAACTTGTCACTGACTTATTTTGAATGCGCTGCAGGTGACGTATAAGGGAGGATGTTCCAAGGTGGTTAACGTCCTTACCCCTACTTATTACAGCTTGACAAAGGCAACACACGGCTTGACACCTGTTGTCCGCATTTCTGTTGAAATACCTCCACACCGAAGAGCTGATTTTTTTGGTATTTTCACCAGGCATGTCAACGGCCATATTCCTCCCACGGACAACAGGTGTCTCCCCGGGTGCCTGACTTAAACAAACCACCACACCATCAGAATCCTCCTGGTCAATTTCCTCCCCAGCGCCAGCAACACCCATATCCTCCTCATCCTGGTGTACTTCAACACTGACATCTTTAATCTGACTATCAGGAACTGGACTGCGGGTGCTCCTTCCAGCACTTGCAGGGGGCGTTCAAATGGTGGAAGGCGCATGCTCTTCACGTCCAGTGTTGGCAAGGTCAGGCATCGCAACCGACAGAATTGGACTCTCCTTGTGGATTTGGGATTTCGAAGAACGCACAGTTCTTTGCGGTGCTACTGCTTTTGCCAGCTTGAGTCTTTTCATTTTTCTAGCGGGAGGCTGAGTGCTTCCATCCTCATGTGAAGCTGAACCACTAGCCATGAACATAGGCCAGGGCCTCAGCCGTTCCTTGCCACTCCGTGTGGTAAATGGCATATTGGCAAGTTTACGCTTCTCCTCCGACAATTTTATTTTAGGTTTTGGAGTCCTTTTTTTACTGATATTTGGTGTTTTGGATTTGACATGCTCTGTACTATGACATTGGGCATCGGCCTTGGCAGACGACGTTGCTGGCATTTCATCGTCTTGGCCATGACTAGTGGCAGCAGCTTCAGCACGAGGTGGAAGTGGATCTTGATCTTTCCCTAATTTTGGAACCTCAACATTTTTGTTCTCCATATTTTAATAGGCACAACTAAAAGGCACCTCAGGTAAACAATGGAGATGGATGGATACTAGTATACTTATGGATGGACTGCCGAGTGCCGACACAGAGGTAGCTACAGCCGTGGACTACCGTACTGTGTCTGCTGCTAATATAGACTGGATGATAATGAGATGTAGTATATATAAAGAAGAAAGAAAAAAAATAACCACGGGTAGGTACTAGGAGGTATACAATTATGGATGGACTGCCGAGTGCCGACACAGAGGTAGCTACAGCCGTGGACTACCGTACTGTGTCTGCTGCTAATATAGACTGGATGATAATGATATGTAGTATATATAAAGAAGAAAGAAAAAAAATAACCACGGGTAGGTACTAGGTGGTATACAATTATGGATGGACTGCCGAGTGCCGACACAGAGGTAGCTACAGCCGTGGACTAACGTACTGTGTCTGCTGCTAATATAGAGTCTAGACTGGATGATAAATTATTGATGAGATGAAATCAATATAATATCACTGTACTGCAGCCGGACAGGTACTATATATATTTATTATGTAATGACTGATGACGGACCTGCTGGACACTGTCAGGTCAGCAGCACAGCACCGCAGACTGCCAGTCTGCTACAGTAAGCTACTATAGTAGTATGTAATAGTATAAAGAATGAAAAAAAAAAAACCACGGGTAGGTGGTATACAATATTATATATATATATATATATAATATACAATTTTATATATATATATATATATATATATATATATATATATATATTAAACTGGTGGTGATTGATTATTAAACTGGTGGTCAGGTCACGTTGCAACTTGCAACTAGTACTCCGAGGCCTAAGCAGACAATCACAAAATAAAAAATATATTATTATACTGGTGGTCAGTGTGGTCACACAATGGCAGTGTGGCACTGACTCTGGCAGCAAAAATGTGCTGTGCACTGTACGTTATATGTACTCCTGAGTCCTGCTCTCAGACTCTAACTGCTCCCCACTGTCAGTGTCTCCCCCACAAGTCAGATAATTAATACAATACACTGCAGTCACACTATCTAATCTTCTTATCTATATCACTTCAGCAAGTAGTATATATAGTAGTATAGTAGTACTCCTCCTAAGTAATAATGCTCCCCAAAATTACTACTAGTACTGTGTCTCTCTCATCTCTCTCTACTGTGTCTCTCTCTCTACTGTGTCTCTCTCTCTCTTCTCTAAACGGAGAGGACGCCAGCCACGTCCTCTCCCTATCAATCTCAATGCACGAGTGAAAATGGCGGCGACGCGCGGCTCCTTATATAGAATCCGAGTCTCGCGATAGAATACGAGCCTCGCGAGAATCCGACAGCGGGATGATGACGTTCGGGCGCGCTCGGGTTAACCGAGCAAGGCGGGAAGATCCGAGTCGCTCGGACCCGTGAAAAAAAATATGAAGTTCGGGCGGGTTCGGATTCCGAGGAACCGAACCCGCTCATCTCTAGTATGTATCCTAATAAAATACTGGGAGATCAAACCCATGTAGGATGGGAAAAAGGAGTTGGAAGAAAAGGTTTAGACTAGAGATGAGCGGGTTCGGATTTACTCAGATTTACTCGGATTTACCCAGATCTCCTAATTGGCTCTCAGATGTCATGTGTTTTTGTTAGCCAATATGAAAAATCCTGAAAATCTTAACTTACATTAATTCTGGTGTTAAGAACCGAGTATATCCAAAACCGCTTATCTCTAGTTTAGACCCCACATTTTTTTTATTAAAAATTGTGTAGAAAATATAAGTCAGAATTGCTTGATAAAAATAAAAATACTCAACTTGAGTGACTATAACATTAAAGGAGAGAAATAACTACAGTAATTCTAAAAAGGGGTCTAACATTTTCCCTGGTGAATATTCATGAAATTTTTAGATCTACAGTATTTATAGATCTACAACTTTTTTTATTTTTAGAAAAATCTACAGTACTGTATGCAATAGATGCATTTTCATTTCAAAATAATTAGAGAATATGGATAACCAAACCCTTTTAGAGACAGAAACTTTTAACTCCCCCCCCCGTATGACTACAGGATACATAAAAACCTTCGCCATATCACACTATAGCCCCCCAACTGCTTCTTCCTGTGACATACCCCGCGGATATATCACAGGAGGAAGCAGTTACCCTCTAAAGAAGTTACCCTCTAAAGAAACCTCGATGTGTGAGTGAGTGGATAAGAGTCTTAGTAGCATCCTGGGTAAGAAAGGGTCTGATCCTGAAAAATGTTTTTAAGATGAAAACGGCGGGTTTGTAAGAGGTGCTGACTGTGTGATTTGAAGGAGAGGGAGGAGTCAAGGATTACTACAAGACAGTGCACTTGGGGGCTAGAGTAGATAGTAGTGCCATCAATAGATAATGAGATTGTATGAGGTGAGGTTATGCAGAAGGCAAGAAAGATGACCAGCTCGGTCTTAGACATGTTAAGTTTAAGAAAGCGCTGGGACATCCAGGAAGAGGTAGCAGAGAGACAGTTGGAGATACGAGTGAGGAGAGCAGGGGAGAGGTCTGGACGGGAAAAATAGTTTTGGGTGTCATCAGCATAGAGATGATATTGGAAACCAAAAGAACTAATGAGCTGACCTAGTGAGGACGTATAGAGAGAGAAGAGAAGAGGACCAAGGACAGAGCCTTCGGGTATACCTACAGTTAGTGGAAGTGAGTGGGAGGTGGAGTCATGTGAGGAGACAGAGAATGAACGGTCAGAGAGGTAGGAAGACAGCCAAGAGAGGGCAGTGTCATGCAGACCAATAGAGTGAAGGATTTGCAGTAGGAGAGGATGGTCCGCAGTGTCAAAAGCAGCAGAGATATTAAGTAGAATAAGTAGAGAGTAGTGTCCCTTAGATTTAGCAGCATGGAGGTCTTTGCATACTTTTGTAAGGGCAGTTTCAGTGGAGTGGAGAGGATGGAAGCCAGACTGGAATGGGTCAAGTAGTGAGTGTGAGGAAAGAAAAGAAGTAAGGCAGTTGTAGACAATACGCTATCCTGCCTTTATTTTGTTTATCTCCATACCCATTTTATGTGTAGTTTGCTTTTTAGTTAAATTGGTTCAATATTCTGCTTCTTATTTTCTAATTTTCTTCTTTAGATTCAATTTTTTGGAACAAAAGGACCATACTATAGCAACTAATGATGCTGCTTAATTCTATTTATATGATAAACTATCTGTTTTTCTACCAGTTTTATGAACAACATATGCTGTGAATTATACTTTTGGTCCATCAAGTTTTATTGTAGTTTAAATGTATTTAAAATGTCTTAATCCATTTTGATGTATACAATGCCAATTGTTATCTACAGAAAGCAATATAGATTTGTTATTCTATGCTGGATGTACAGGTACAGTAGTGATTAATATTAAGAGTTCAGGTTTACCATTTCTGGTATAAAACCCCCATTTGTGTTCACCATGTGCCCTGATAAAGACATGATTGTTGAAATGTGTTGGTTGTCATGGTGTCATATGGACTCAAGAGGACTGTGGGTCCAGAGGTATTGGTGCTGGCCATAACCAAAAAGGAGTTATCAGAACCATTAGATCTACAGCTTCCATATGGTTATTGGACTAGGTGTGCTTTTACCAACTTGCATTCAGTATTATTACCAGTTATTCATACAGCACACACATATCCCGCAGTGTTTACAGAGAATATTTGGAGTACTCACATTACTCCATGTCCCAGTTGAGCTTACAATATATATTACACATATACGCACACTCATACACACTAGGGTTATTTATTTTTCATTTATTATTATTTATTTTGAGAGCCAATAAACCTATCAGTATATTTTTGGATTGTGGGAGGAAACCATAGAATCTGGAGGAAACCCACACAAGTATGGGGAGAATATAGAAACGCCACACAGTTAGGGCCATGGTGGGAATCGAACCCAGGACCTCAGTACTGTGAGGCAGTCATGCTAACCATTACACTGAATGTTCATATCCTATCAATTTATATATTTTGATGTGAGATTATACCTATGTATGTATAGATGTGGAGAAGTTTTAAATAATTCATACACTACTGCAAGTTTTCTTTTGTTTTGGGTTGGAGCAAATTGAATCTGAAATGATTAAACTAGCCAATGGTGCTCAGTTGCTAACATTTCCTTCAGATGTCGAGGAATCAAACCCATGTTAAACATATCTCATGCTGGTTTAAGACCTACCATTTTTTGTATTGTATTCTAAGGGATCTGTTGTATCTTTACAGGAATTAACAGGTATACAAACCTTTCTTCGTAGGTCACTAGCCCAATGTGATGCCTGTTGTTTCAGTTACAGTAGGACTGTTAGAAGTACATTTTGATGTTAAATAAGGCAAGGAATGCTAGATGATCCTAAAAAACAAATCAACATTTTTATTTTATTTTTTTATTTTTTATGGAGTTGGTGTAATAAATCAATACTCTACTATGTAGAGACGAAAGGGAAAATGGGAAAACGGTGATGTGGCTATGACACAAACACTTAAAACTTCTAAATGTTCTTGCTGTATGGTGCAATTTTTTAAAACCTATGTTTCTATTTAATTTCACTATGAGCAAGTTTCATGGTGGGATCTGTGTGTCTCTATGTAGGGTACATGTACCAATAACAAGGAAATTAAGAAATCTTAATCAGTATTATTTTATCACATCTTATCTATGTCCTCCCCAAGATCCACAAGAGATAGTTTTTGCTTTTATCTAGCATTATAGCTATGACCAAGAAAGGTTCTAGTCTTTTGATAAGGCATACATCTTGCCATCAAACTAGCAATTAAAGAATGAAGTATCCATGAATATGTCAAGAGAATGAAAAACTTATATAGTGAATACATTACTGTGTGTGTTAAATTAGGTCCTGAATCAGTACTGACACTACTGACTATGGGGGTCATTCTGACTTGTTTGCTCGCTGCTGTTTTTTGCAGCCGTGCGAACGTGTCTCTACTGCACATGCACCGACACCGTAGTGTCGAAGGCCGTGGCATGGCTGCGATCGCCTCTGCCAGATTGACAGGCAGAGGCGGTCGCTGGGCGGAAGGGGGTGAAACGGTGGCGTTTGGCTGCTGTTTCGTAGGCACGGTCCGGCCAACGCAGGCGTGGCCAGACCGAACGGGGAGCGTGCCGCAGTGGCTGCGTGACTTCTCACGCAGGCGCTGTGGGCTGGGGAGCGAGGAGTAGCTCCCGGCCAGCACGCTAAAGCTGCGCTGGCCGGAAGCTACTCTTGAAGTGCAAAGGCATCGCCGCTGTGCGATGCCTTTACACTTCTGCAGGGGGGCCGGCACTGTCATGCGGGGTGGGCTAGCCTGTGCAGGGCGTCCCCCTGCAAGTCAGTGTAAATGATCGTAGCTGTGCTAAATTTAGCACAGCTACAATCAACCCAGAATGACACCCTATGGCCCTCATTCCGAGTCGTTCGCTCGTTATTTTTCATCGCATCGCAGTGAAATGTCGCTTAGTGCGCATGCGCAATATTCGCACTGCGACTGCGCCAAGTAACTTTGCTATGAAGATAGTATTTTTACTCACGGCTTTTTCTTCGCTCCGGCGATCGTAGTGTGATTGACAGGAAATGGGTGTTACTGGGCGGAAACACGGCGTTTTATGGGCGTGTGGTTGAAAACGCTACCGTTTCCGGAAAAAACGCAGGAGTAGCCGGAGAAACGGGGGAGTGTCTGAGCGAACGCTGGGTGTGTTTATGACGTCAAACCAGGAATGACATGCACTGAACTGATCGCAGATGCCGAGTAAGTGTGGAGCAACTCTGAAACTGCAAAGAAGTTTGTAATCGCAATATTGCGAATACATCGGTCGCAATTTTAAGATGCTAAGATACACTCCCAGTAGTCGGCGGCTTAGCGTGTGCAACTCTGCAAAATTCGCCTTGCGACCGATCAACTCGGAATGAGGGCCAATGTGCAAACAAACACAGTGGTAGCAGTTCAATCACTCTGGCAATACTTTTCAGGTACATGAAGGGGTCATAGCAAACAGCAAACAGTGCCCACTTAGGGCCATGTTATTGTTTCTAGTAAGGCCTTATGAAAAAGGCCCATACAGAAATACCTTCAGTTTGAGGGCTAGCTTAGTTTAGGCGACATCCATGGTAACTTCCATTAGCGCCACAAGGACCAAAATGCCTTCCAAATGTTAATCATAAGCATCATAAGCACCTGCATCGGCAGTCCAGAAGATCCCACGCCATGGGTAAGTCCTCAGACCCTAATAGCATTTATGTGGAAAAATGGAAAAACAACAAAGGAAAACTAACAAAGTGTAAGTTGTTTAAAACAATATCAGCTTAGTGACAATGCAAAAACTGAGCAATTGTCAATAAAGTTATTCTTCTTTATTGACTCATTTACTTTCACCAAGTAGTTCTTACCATCACAACACAGATTTCCTATTGTGTACTTCATACTAGAAGTTTCTAAAAATCCTCTATATGCAGAAGTGCTCGCAGGGGGGTTACCCAGATGTTGTCTCTGTCTCTGCACCAGCCTCGGGCAAGCAGCATCAATTGGAGCTGTCTGGCCATGGCCTGTTTAATTGGCAGCGCTCCTGCATCAGGTGGCTTTTATATCCATACCCCCTGATGCATAGCACTGACAGCTGAAATGACAGTGGCAAGGCAGCATACCGTTCACAGCTCCAAACAACTGGAGAGATATCTGCAAAACCTGGCAGGGTCAAAATGTAAGCTGCTGTGGCTGCCAACCAGCACTAAACTGCATCGGCCACAAACATTCAGGCATATAGGAGGCACACCCCGGCCAGAGAAGAAAGTGGTATTGCATGAGATTTGAAGATTATCTTTTACTGCTCTCTTAGTAGACTCTGAGCAGTAAAAGATAAACTACATATCCCATGAGGCATTGCTCCCTTTACAAGGCACTGCACATGGATTATTCCTAGCAACATCTCTGTGGGAACACTACTCCTCAGGGCATAGATCGAGGAGAGCCAGATATGGGGACTACTGCCTGTGAGCAACCACAGGTTGCTGCTGGGAGAACACCATCAGGAATATCATTCAATCCTCTTTGCTTTGCTTCATTGGCTCCACCCCAGTCCCTTGCCCAAAGCAAAATTAAACATATTGGTTATTCCATTCGGTTAAATCTAAATTCAAGTGGATTAAAGTAACTGGCCCCAAATGCTACCTCTCCCCTCATGCAGCCTAACCCTAACTATCTGACCCGCCACAGCCTAACCCTAACCACCACCTCCCTCTGCCACAGCCTAACCCTAACCATACCCCACACAGACTAACCTTAACTGCCACCCCTCTGCAGCCTAACCCTAACCCACACCTCACAGCCTAACCCTGACCATCCTCCCTCCACAGCCTAACCCTAACTGCCACCCTCCACAGCCTAGCCCTAACCATCCCCCTAATGCCTAACAATGACCACCACACAGCATAATCCTAAGTGCGCCCCCACAGCCTAACCCTGAACATTCTCCCACAGCCTAACCCTAACTGCCCCCTTCCCCAGCCTTATCCATCCCCCCACAGCTTAACCCTGATCATCCTCCCCCCACAGTCTAACCTTAACTTCCACCCCTCCACAGCTTAACCCTGAGCATCCCCCTCAGCCTAACCCAGACCACCCCCCTCAGCCTAACCCAGACCACCCGGATCCCCACAGCCTACCCCCTAACCACTCCCCTTCCCCTGCAGCCTAATCTTAACCATCCCGTCCTTGCAGCCAAATCCAGACCTTCCCGCTCCCCGCAGCCTAATAATCAGACTAGAAATGGCAACTAGTTGCTGTCTTCACAGGGTTCCATTATTAACAGGCAGAGGTGTTCACGGGGGGTGGTCATGGGCATTGACGTGGCATTGCAGGGGCGTCGACTCTGTTTTGCGTAGGAATGGGTTCAGGGTGGCTGCATGATGTCACACATGGCTGATGCAACCTGGAAAATAGCGGCAGTCTAACTGCCTTTGCAGCCAGGTTGCGGAGGCAGGGGACTTAACTTTTTTAGTTATGTGATCGCAATTGAACTACGATCACATTGCTAACTGCCATTAGCATGCTGGGTGGCCTTGCCCTGTACTGTTCAGTCCTCAGCATGCGAGTTATAGTAGTTGCAGTTTTGCTATTTTAGCAAAACTGCAACTAAAGCTGAATGACTCCGAACTGTCCTCTGTTCCCCACTTTCAATCTGTCTCTAAATCTTGCTACATGCATCTAAAAAACATCCAAAATACGACCATAACTTACAGAAGACATTGTAAAAACTGTAACCCATGCTCTCATTATCTCCCGCTTAGATTATTAAAGTAGTCTTCTTTCTGGTCTTACCAAAGAAACTCTCACCACTACAACCTATTCTATATACTACTTTGAGGCTAATTATCCTTGCTATTATATGTGGAGCCGCTCTGTCAGTCCCTCCATGTGTTACCTGTATTGTGTCAAATTCAATATAAAATACTTTTACTCACACACAAGGACAATAACCATACTACACCAACATACATCTCCTCACTCATCTCAAAATATCTCCCAACCCGACATGTTCACTCTTTACAAGATCTACGACTCTTATCCATACTCATTAATCCTGCAACGTGAATGGGAGCCATTCACGTTGCAGGATTTCGTTCGGGCTACACTCACTCACTCTGTGGAATGCCCTAATATGCCTAATAACACTCACCTCTTGACTACAAACCTTCAAGTGTTCCCTGAAAACTCACCTCTTCAAGCAAGCTTATCAAATTCCGGAACACCCCACATAACCTTCATACATTTTCCTTTCCCCATTGTAGAGTCCACTCATATCCTCACATATTTTCCCATCCTTCTCTTCGCCATCCCCCTGACCCCAGGCCAACATTGCTTTGAGACCATATCATGCAGCCCACCAAAAACTTTGCAATATTGTTGACCTTAATGCAGTAGATTACACCTTTCCTTGTGTGTCAATGCCTACCTCCCTACAGATTGTAACCTTGTGAGCAGGGCCTTCCCACCTCCATTACTGTATGTTATTACCCAGCCTTGTTTTTTCACTGTTGTTTCCCATTTTTTTTAATATATATATATTTATTGAAATGTTCAAATCAATAAAGTAGATAAATCACAATGCAAATGTTTTCATTTATATATAACTTGTAGGTCAAACACGTAACATATTGAGAGGTAATAAAGAAGGAGGGAAATTATTCACCCATAAGAGACCATTGTCAAAGTACTACAAGAGGGAAGAACAACATAAAGGACAAAGGGGGTGATTCCAAAATTGTTCTCGTGTTGCCGATTTTAGCTATACTGCGATTATCCGCTAACTGCGCATGCGCAATGTTCGCAGAGCACATGCGCTTAGTTATTTTACACAAAAGTTAGGTATTTTACTCACGGCATAACAAAGCTTTTTCATCGCTGTGGTGATCGTAGTGTGATTGACAGGAAGTGGGTGTTTCTGGACGTTTTGTGGGAGTGTGCGGAAAAACGCAGGCGTTCGAGTTCCAAAATGCGGGAGTGACTAGATAAATGGGGGAATAGCTGGATAAACGGGGGAGTGGCTGGGCGAACGCTGGGTGTGTTTGTGACATCAAACCAGGAACGAAAAGGACTGAGCTGGTCGCAATGGCTGAGTAAGTCTGGAGCTACTCAAAAACTGCGGGGTAATCGTTACGAGAAAATTAGCGAAGCTTTCGTTTGCAATTCTGCTATGCTAAGATACACTCCCAGTAGGCGGTGGCTTAGCGTGTGCAATGCTGCAAAAAGCAGCTAGCAAGCAAACAACTTGGAATCACCCCCATAAGGTAAAAAGGGTAAGGGTAGTATACATGCTGTTAGCAATAGACTAGTGCTGATGAGTGAATTACAAGTAGATGTAACGTGAAATACCGGGCAAATAAGATGTTATCATCACTATACAGTAAAAAACATAAAATAAAACTGTTAATGAAATGAAAATGGTGTTGGAATTATTAGGTATGTAAAATGAAATCGAGGAAAAACAATCAGCATTTATGTTCAATGCATTAAAAATTTAATTTTGTGAATGTTGCACTAAACGCTTTATGAAAAAGTTCCACTTATCGAGGAATCTTCCTAGGCTATTGTAAACCAGCAAGGATATAGATCACCTTTCGAAGTACTGTACAGTATTTGTAGAAAATTTTGTTGAACTTCAAAAAGCGAAGGCGAAAAACAATTGGTCCAATGCAATAGGATTGCTTGTTTTTTTTTGCAACCGCTACAATCAACAATAATAAAGCCAAGTTTTTTTTAAACAGAACTTGTCACACTCTAGTTCCTGAAATTTGAACAAAGACATGCCAAGGGATCTGTATTGACTTGAAGTGAAAATAAGGTGTTGTTGTATTGAACTATTTTATGCCAATTTTTTAAAAAATGTCTGCATGTCCAAAAGCAATTAAAAAAATTGTCGTTAAGAACATAACATTTTACACGTTTTCCAGAGCTTGTAGGGAGCATTTAACAACATTGTGAAGGAGAGAGCTCAGTGTAGAACTTGAACATGAACTTCTTGAAGATAAGCACTGTGAAGTAATTTTAATGTTGGTACAAAGCTGCCAAATATATTGTTAATACTTAACAATTCTGGATTTTTTTGGTCAGTTTAAATACAATGCATTCAAAGAACAATTAGTAAACAAATAAACCAAGTTAGGGTATAAATATCTAGTTTTAAACTGCTTTGTTTGAATAAGTGTCAAAGTATGGCTAATGACAACAAAATAAGTAGCAGCGAGCAAAGATAAGGGGATAGAGGTTACATAATGTCTTGTTTGTAAATATATGTAAAAATTATATGTGATGGCATAACAATTTTGTAAGTTGGAGAACTGGCAGACAGCTCCTCCAGGATCAAACACCTTTGATGTCATATCAAGGCCTTTACTTTTCCAGAGAAGAAAATTAACATTGGTTAGCAAAGGGGGAAAGATTGGTTTACCCCATAGTGGTATATGTGAGGTGGCTCTATAGTTTCTCGAAATCCTACCATTTATCTCTATCCAGGACAAATACGTGTTTTTGAAAATTATATGTTCAAAGACATTTTGAGGAAGAGAAGAATGAAGAAGTGTGCTAGGAGCAAAGGGCTTTAAGAGAGCTTCATCTAAAAGCAAGTTAGTATAGGTGCTGCGGTGTAGGAGCCAATCACTAATGTATGTAAAAAAAATGAATAATGAGTAAGCATGTTTACCAGGTACTCCTAGGCAACCCTTATCTTTAGTAGTTAGCAGCTTGACTTTAGCAATATTGGGTTTTTTACCTTGAGAAATAGCATGGAATATAGACTTTTCATCTGCTTTGTTAAGGTGTAATGACTACATTTGCATAACATAGAATATTTAAGGAAAATAATACCTTTTATGGTAGCTATACGGCCTAGTAGGGAAATAGGGAGATTTTTCCATCCCTCTGGCTTTGAATAAATTTTCAAGATAACTTGGGAAAAATTAGCTTTGTATAGAAGGGTTAGATTGGAAGGATTTTTACTACTAAATATTTAAAGGTCAAAGCATCCCAAGGGAAAAAGTGTGACATCTGCAGGGAGGAGAAATAATTGGAAGGTCCTTGGATAGGGAGGAGTTCTGACTTGTTAATGTTAACCTTAGAACCGGAGAGTGAGCCAAATGATGTAATAAGATTCATAATTACTGGCATAGAGGAGGCAGGGACCGATATGAATTGAAGCATGTCATCAGCAAATAATGCCACTTTTAGGTCAACACTTCCAATCATAAATCCTTTAAATCAGGGCATGAACCTAAGGGCTATTACAAGTGGTTCAATGGCAATGGCAAACAAGGGGGACAGGGGACTTCCATATCTTGTTCCCTTTTGTATTGAAAAGCGGGCATAAGTAGGACCATTACTTGAAATTTGGGAATGTGTATTATAATATAAAGACTGAAGAGTAAGGATAAACCCTGAGGTAAAACCAAAGTGAGACAGAGTCCAAGGATGGCGAGACCAGGACACAAGGTCAAATGCTTTTTCAGTGTCCAAAGCCAAGATGGTGGCAGGAAAGGAAGATTGCTTCCAAGACAAGTGAGATATTGCAAACAACACATAGCAAACATTTACCACAGAAAGTCTACCAGTAATAAAACTGGTTTGATCTTTATGCATAATACTTGGTGATATGGTTTCAACCTGTTGGCTAATACTTTAGTAAACAATTTATAATCAATGTTTAATAAAGATATAGGCAAATATGATGCTGGTAAAGCTAAATCTCCTCCAGGTTTCGGAAGTAACTTTATTATGGTCATTAAAATAAAATGGGATATATTACCTTGTTGAGTTATGGAATTCAACAAGGCCACCAACCAATTTCCATGTGCTGGTGCGAGCAATTTGTAAAAGTCACTGCCAAAGTCAACGGGGCCTAGTGTTTTGCCAGATTTCAGACTCTGTACCACTTTAAGAACCTTGGGGAGAGTAATGGGTTCTATTAATGTTTGAGAAAGGCACTCAGGAACTTCTGGACAAGGGAGGGATTCCCAATATGCCCAGACAGAGACGCTTACAGTGGGAAGCAGCTCTGTGCACTCACGGCGTGACTAGGCGGATGGATCGCCTAGTTACGCCGGGAGTGCAAGCCTGCGATCAGGCAGGCAAAGATAAGGGAGGCTCCTTCTGTACTACAATTCAAAGTAAAAGTTACCAAACTACCATTTTTTTTCAAACAATTTCCTTGGTAAAGAATCCACGGATTCGAAACGCTTTAGACGACTAGTGGTTGCAGACACAAAAGAATAAGATAGACCCACCGCCGCCAGAGCTGGACGTCAATGGAAGTCAATGCCCAAACTTCCGGTTGAAACAAACAGTGCCCGGAGCGGAAATACGAGCAAGGCTTAATATAGTGTAAGCTAGGGAAAGTACCCACAACCAAGCCACAAGCAGGACTTTTCTCAAACATGCCTACTCGGTGTCTAAAACTCCCTAACAACCTCAAGGGGCTGTAAACATTAAAAAAAAAAGTTTTGTTTTTAGTATTACATTGTTGCAATTATACTTATCTTTGTCTCCTTTCTTCTCTATTCTGGCTGCACCCATCGTTCCATTCTCTTTCCTTTCTTTTCAGATTCACAGACATTGAACTGCCTCTGTCTTGCCCATTGTGTTTGAAGATCTGTGCTCGCAGATTATGAAATCAGACACTGACCTGCCTCATCCTATTCTAAAAAAAATTGTTATCAATCTGCATACAGTACTGAAAACCGCATTCACCTGCTGTTCGGGGCGGTGCTGTATTTTGGATCTGTGTGTGTTCACATGCACCCATGTGCAGGCTATTCCCAAAAATTCAGAAGCTGGTGAGAAACATTGAAATATTTTCCTTTTACAAAATATCTTAAACCATTTTTACTTAAGAACTTCATTCTATTCGATTAGAATAATATCCATGTATCAGAGTCACCTAACCCTCAAAAATGGATTCCATATATAGTCAAATTACTGTACACAAGCTACTCTAGTAGAAGCAGTAAAAGCCTTGCAGATTCCATTACTTGCAGTCCAGACCAGTTTGGAGGGAATACATACCATATACTGGCTCTCAGGATGCTGGCTGTCAGTATATGTTCTTGCCACTTATTAGGCCTGGTGGTGAGCTTCACTCGTCACAGGTTATACTCCCACTCGAGTGGTGGTGTGGACCCAACACCTGAGTGGGAATATGGGGCTGTGGTTGGGATACCAACCACCGACATTTAGTCGCCTGTTGGGTTCTGGCATCGGGATCCTGAACATTGGGATCCCAACTGGTGGTATATTAACTGCATACCATTTGGAGGAATTACAGAGAATTCCAGGACAGCAGACTTCTGCAGCACAGGGGACTGTATCTGCAGATTATTTTAAAAAGCCCAATACAATTGCTGCTAACTTAACAACCACTAGGACTTATGTCCAGCTCTCAGACCAGCTGTATATGGCACTTTAATCATTTTTAGAATTTTCGCTGATTGTACTTTTATGTTCAGTAAGACTGAAGTATGTAAGAGCTATGCAAAGTAAAACAAAGTTAGCAATTTGGAATTTCCTTTAGACCTTTAGAATAAAAATAATGACCTGTATTAAGTATGTGGCTCTTCGCTTAACAACCGATTCATTTAATGATCTAGTCATAGGTATGGAACTCAGTCGCTAAGTGAGGAGTATCTGCATTCAGTTACCTGAAATGTCTGATGGGACCTGTGCACATTATTGCCCAAATGCTTTAAATGTTGTTTTGTTTCTTACTCTTCTTAAAGGAGCAGCTTTATCTTGTGCTATGCTATTTATTGAAAAAAAAGCCCCCATGGTAAAATCTTTTCCTGTGTTCATACAGTACATGTATTCACAGATGCCTTTAATGATCCACATGTCATGAACACTGAGTCATAGTTGGTGAAATTGTGTTAGGAACCTCTCTGTGTCTTTAATTATGTGCTGGAGTTCTATTAGTACATGTAGTTGGGAGACATTGTTTGGAAAATGGCAGATAAATGGTAGCAGATTGGGATGGCTGAATGAAATTAAAGATGAACCTGCATACATACACCCTCTGATGGGGTAAGACAGAAATATGGATTACTGCACTACCGTATACTCTCATCTCAGTGAAAGAATTAGTGAAAAGAAAAGATTTTCTTATACACTCACCATTTTACATCTGCACCTAGAAAACCACAGACTGCAGACAAAACCTATGCAACTGGATAGATTTTCAGGACCATTATGTACTCAGGAAAGTGAGACATATTGTAGAAGAAAAATATACCTACCGTACACTGTGCTAGCGAAGGACACTTGTTGTTAAATTGCACTCTAAGAAATAAAAATTATTTTTGTGTGGGGGGAGGGGGGTGTTGAACCAAGCAACCCTATAGCTCCACGAGGCAGGGGAATGGGGTAATTTTCAGCATATTTCTCAATTTAGACCAGAATGAGCAAAGGAATTGTCAAAGTCAAAAATATGACATAGAGAGAACATACAAACCGCACACATTTAAGTCGCTATACTTGTAAATATTTGCAGCGAGCACAGCAATATATAGTAACACACGCATTTACACGGACATGGCACAGAGATGGATTCGACACTTATTTCATACAGTACATTATTATAATAATATCAAGCACCAGACATCATGGAGATTTAAAATTAGCTAATGAATTAATGTCATGAATGTGTATTATTTGAACCGAACCAGATAAACCCGTCATGTTTAATATTGAAACAAGCAGATTGATGTGTAGATTAATTTGATACTTGTTGTGAAGTTGTGGGACATTGCAGCGGATAGATATGATTATATGTATAAAAGCTAAGATCACTTTGTTAGAACAATGAATGATCAAGCCAACCCTTTTGCCAGATTTCAGGGCTGAACCTGATCAGCATATACAAAGCAAGAGAAACCCCTCCCCCAGGGACTAGTCAAACAGGCTGGCTAGAGAGAGAGGTGTTCAGTTGCTTGGGGCCTCAGAGGACAGATATACTGTAGTCACTCACACAGCTACCTGGCACCCAGCCGCATGGCTGCTTCATCCCTAGGACTGACCTCCAAGCGGAAGGCTAAGTATAGAATTCACATGGCTAGATAAGGAAATATAGACAGATTGCTTTAAGGTCAATGGTGCTGGTTTAAATAGGATATTGTAACTTGTTTGTGTGATAGATCTGGGAATCTGTGATGGTAGCTGGGACATTAGACAACCTGTAGCATAGCATTTGTGGTATTTGTTTGCCTATGGTGATTTAAAATAGATTGTGCTGGTTTGTTATAATATATCTTGTCAATCATGAATACCGCCATGCAGTTACTTGTGAATATGGGTTCTGTAGCAATGGCATGCTGGGATGTGTGGTTACATTGTGATCTGGTGATTCATATAACATGGACTGTATGCAATAAGATGGTTCTAGGAAGTTGGATTGGAATGTGGAATAAGATTAGTTGGTTTGAGTAAAATGGCTGCTGCTGGGTGTTTTCCCCTCCCCCTTTCAGCCATGTGGTGCAGTCTTTGGAATCATGGGAGTTTTCCCAAAATGGAGTCTAGCTTCTGTCCCATGCGGTATTGTAGGGTTGTGTATATAGGGACAGCCAGTATGGGTAAGCTCAAGTATTTTCTCCACAAAGATTCTCAGCATTGACTAACTGCGCAGCGATTGTTCCTCACATGTGTAAGCTTCTCTGCAACCATATTGTCTTATTGTTATTGTTAGCCATTCTCTCTCCCCTCCCCCTTAAACGTACTTGTGTCTTTATTGAATAATATGTTAGTTACTTGGTTAGATATTCTATGTTATTTTGGTAGTGTATAGCTTGTATTGTATTATTCTTTTTGAACGTTCATTCTCTCACTAAAGGCGTTAGAACCTTAGCCCGGTATTTTATTAATTATTATAAATGCATAAAGGTTCTCAGAGCATCATAGTCGCTCATACAGCTTTTAAGCTAACAAGGTTACACAGCATTACATCTACACATTGTCACTGCACAAATGTTTACAGTATAAGTACATTCCTTAAGGTATAGTTAAGGGAGTACCCTTGCGGTACTTTTTGCGCCAATTGCGTACTGTGTTCTTTAACCTTTAACGTGTTTTTAATAGGACAAATATTCAGCTTTATCAGAATCCATCACAGAAACCTTAATTATCTTTGGTTGTATGGGTAATTTGAGTAATCAAGATCTTCTTAAATGATATACTGTACAATACCCATAATTACTGGACCTGAGTTGAAGACCCTGAAAATAATTTATAGTGATGGTAATTTAGCTCAGGGTTTTATTTGCATCTCTACCACACCCCTTGGAATTCCAATTTTCTTTTTTGGGGAAAAAAATGGATGTCCTATACTCTGTATTTGATTTCAGAGCACTGAAAGCAGTTACAGTCAGAAATTGCAACCATTAATAATTATTTCTGAATTATTAAAAAAATTAAATTGGCAAAGATCTTCACAACGTTCAATGTTGGAGGTGCTTACTTTTTTATATGAATATGGCAGGAAATTAGTGGACAACTTTTTTTGGCTTTTGCATCGCCATTTTGAATACTTGGTGATGCCTTTCAGTCTCCACTTCAGCACTTTGTGAATTATGATTTTATGTCCAACCATTTATTTCTGAAACTCCATCCCCTTCTTGTATCTTCTCATTCTTCCCATTCCTCCTGTTATGCTCCAGGATTTGCTATATTTATGTCCTGGTACTTTCATTCAGCTCCTGCAGATTCATATCGGTTTATCTTAGATACTAATCAGGCTCCGAGCAATACTTTTATTTAGATTTTTCAAGATTGCTAATTTTGTTCCATTGATCAAGTTGATTACAGCATCACAATCCGTTTATTTATTCATCTATAGTATTGATTGTCTGTATGGTCTTTCAAATACCATTGTCTCCAATAGGGGCACTCAGTTTACATTAAGAAAACTCCAGAGGGGGTTTATATTGAGCAATGGCTCTGTCTGCATTCAAGCTTTTTCGAGAAAAAGCAACTTTATATTGCAGTGGCTTGGCCTATTGAATATAGTCAAAGTACTGTTGTCATTTAAGGATACCATCTCCTCGTCTATTGCTGATTTCCATTCTTCCAAGTCATTGTTTGACTTTGCTTACTGGATACTTTGAGATTCACAGAATGTGATATTTTCAAACTGTTCAGAATATCTCTTATATGGACTTATATGGACTTACTTTGCTCTATCTACAGTACAGTACATTGTTGTTGAGCATGGATATCTGTATTATCAGCTTCAAACTCAGACATGACTCTGTTGCTGGCACATCAAAGTAGCAAAGTTTTTCTGTCATTCTTGTTTCAGTTTTAATTTAAATTGTGCTGTTTCTTGGAATACAACATCTCTTAAATTTATGAGCTTTTTTCTTGATGGTGTCAAAAATTCTATACCCCTTGCTCTTTAGACAATATCCAAAGTATGATTTATTCCACTGATTTGGGATCTCATCTTTGAGATGCTTGATACTTGACTAAGTTCCAGACTATACCTCTAATGGTACAGTATCTTGCCTTGTACTGCAGCTGTGAGTGATTGTTTTTTTGGCATGCTCACTTACACAATTTTTGCTCTGGTGGGTATTGATTATTGATGTTCAATTTCATACTTCTTTAGAAAGGTTAGTATACTGAACAGTAGTCCTATTTTCATATTCTCCACCATTGTCAGATATTAGGGGATAAATGTAATAGCCTTTGAGTTCCTGGAGGTGTGGGACTTTTTTCTAGTCTGCACAGTAGGTGTTTGTCTTGAAAAATTGGCAAGAAAGTTTTTCTGTGCTATGCTCAACCTCCCCCTGTGATGATTAGTAAGTGTTTGTCCCTTTAAGTGTTCTAGACAGTAGCCAAAATCAAAGCAGCGTGGCCATTCAATAAAATAATGCTGTAGAATACATAGTGCTACATTGGTTTTTACCACTGCTGATAATCAGCAATGAGCTCTATGCTTTCCCCTGCACTATTCTATTCAATGGCCATGCTGCTTCAGTTTTGGCTGCTGTCTAAATCAAGTAAATGGACAAACACTAATCATCACACGGAGAGGTTAAGTATAATACTTCACAATGTCCCAGTCTTCTATAAAACAGTGTTACAGGGATTCAGTCCAATATATTTGAGCTTGCCAGGGAACATTGCTGCATCTTCTCCATTATTTACAGTAGTTGCAGGTTAGTAAACATTCCTAACATTTTTAAGGCTCAAAACATTTCTTCTACCAAACTGTCCACTACATCTAGGAAGAAAATGAGAAGCTGTTTAGAGTCTGTACAGTACTGACAACCACTTATTCTTAGTCTCTGTTTCTCATATTCTTCATCTGAGAAAACAATAAAACATCCTTCCACAGATATTATGCTTTACTCTATCTGGAAGAGGAGAAAACCATACAGTAACTTTATTGAGGAATCAAGTTCCTTCTTTGAAGGTTCCATAAATCTGGGCACTGTTGTCCTCCAGGAGTGATTTCATGTTCCTTCTGAGATGACTGTCTAGTCCAAAATATTTTAAAAAGTAGAGGAAAATGGAGAGAAATAGATATAATTTGGAGGACACTCTTCAAGGAAGGGAACTGTCACAATCACAATATGTTACAGCACTAATGTCCCATCAGGTGAACTGCTCATCTTTGATTAAGTTACAGTACCAGTAATACACTAGAGGTACTGTTCCCTGAGACAATTAATGACTTGCTCCAGCAGTAAAAGTTGGAGTACACATGGGCACTATGTCTGGGCCCTTATATTGCCAGATGATCATGTCAGATCTATGTTAAACAGCTGGTGTTCTTCTGGTTACCATTTAAACTGGCTGTAATCTTGGTGTATTATCCTTTGTATCTGAAGCAGCTGTTTCAAGAAACCTAAGGGTTCATTCATTCCATTGCCTCTTACATTGCTGCATTGAAGTACATCTGAGGTGTATCATCTCCTGGGCCTTTTACTTTGCTGCTTCAAAGCAGATCAGCATTATATTATCATCACCTGTATGTGAGCTTAAATATGAAGCAGCAAGTTACAGTACCTTTATGTGTATATATATATATATATATATATATACAGTATATATATATATATATATATATATATATATACATATACAGTATATTATTATTATTATCCTTAATTTATATGGCGCCACAAGGGGTCTGCAGTGCCCAATTACAGAATACATAAGCACATAATCAAAACAGGAAAACAGTGACTTATAGTTGAAGACAATATAGGACAAGTACAGGGTAACTAAGCATAACTACCCCAGTAAATGACAGCGATAAGTTCCAGGTTGCCAAAAACTGCGAGATTTGGGCAGTTGAGGATTATTAAAGTAAGAAAAGGATAAGCACATGAGGGAAGAGGGCCCTGCTCGTGAGAGCTTACATTCTAAGGGGAGGGGTAGACAGAAAGGGGTGACAAAGATGGGGTACATAGAGAGCGTGGAACAGAGGGGATGAGATTTGGCTGGGTTTGGTAAAGAAATAGGTCTTAAGAGCCCGTTTGAAGTTTTGTAGAGAGTTGGAGAGTCTGAGGGGGAGAGGTAAAGAATTCCAGAGAAGTGGTGCAGCAACTGAAAAATCTTGGAGGTAGGAGTGGGAGGAAGTAATCAGAAGACAGGAGAGTCGGCGTGCATTAGCAGAGCGAAGAGGACTGGTGGGAGAGTAAAGGGAGATATGTATATATACAATATGTTCCATCATTAATTGCTTTCTCAGACATTCTTGCATTTATCCACAGTGCATTATATGTTATGCATTTCATTGTCCCTGAATTATTTTCAAATACTTGGCTCATCTGTATCTTGTTTTGCCACACTGCTTCATCCTGTTTCAAGCTTGCCTATTGTCTGCTCTAATCTTCTGTGTGTAAATAAACCTATTTATTTAAACTTTATAATCAGTTCTTCATATCATTCTTGCAATCACACATAGTAAATTCCCATTAGTTGTAACAACATAGGCCCTCATTCCGAGTTGTTCGCTCGGAGATTTTCATCGCATCGCAGTGAGAATTCTCTTAGTGCGCATGCGCAATGTTCGCACTGCGACTGCGCCAAGTAACTTTACTATGAAGAAAGTAAGTTTACTCACGGCTTTTTCATCGCTCCGACGTTCGCATTGTGATTGACAGGAAATGGGTGTTACTGGGCGGATGCACGGCGTTTTAGGGGCGTGTGGCAGAAAACGCTACCGTTTCCGGAAAAAACGCAGGAGTGGCCGGGGAAACGGTGGGAGTGCCTGGGCGAACGCTGGGTGTGTTTATGACGTCAAACAGGACCGAAAAGCACTGAACTGATCGCACAGGCAGAGTAAGTCTGAAGCTACTCAAAAACTGCTAACTCGTTTGTGATCGCAATATTGCGAATACATCGGTCGCACATTTAAGAAGCTAAGATTCACTCCCAGTAGGCGGCGGCTTAGCGTGTGTAACTCTGCTACATTCGCCTTGCGAGCGAACAACTCGGAATGAGGGCCATAGGTCCTCATTCCGAGTTGATCGCTCGCTGCCATTTTTCGCTGTGCAGCGATCAGGGCAAAACTCAGCAAAACTGCTCCTGTATATGCACCGGAATGCACGGGTGCATCGTACAGGTACAAAGCGTTTCGTTGCTGAGCGATGGATTTAATGAAGATTCCATTCGCACAGTCGATCGCAAGGAGATTAACAGGTACGAAGGCGTTTGTGTGTGTTAACTGACCATTTTCTGGGAGTGTTTGGGAAAACGCAGGAGTCCGGGTGTCTGACTTCAATTCCGGACAAAAAGAATGAAGTGATCACAGCGGCTGAGTAAGTCCAGACCTACTCAGAAACTGCACAAACTGTTTTTGAGTAGCTCAGCTGCAATGCTGTTCGCACACTTGCAAAGCAAAAATACACTCACCTCTGGGCGTCTACTATGCATTTGCATGGCTGCTAAAAGTAGCTAGCGAGCGATCAACTCGGAATGATGACCTGTGCTAAACAGCTGGCCCCCCCTTCACAGCCATTTTCAACAAGTTGCTTGAAAATTGTGTAGTCCCTGCTTGTTTCAAGCGCTCAATCATTATTAATGTTCCAAAGAAATCTTACTCTTCTGGGAAACATAAATAAAAATAATAATAATAATAATAATAATAATAATAATAATAATAATTTAGGAGGAATCCCCCTACATGCTCCCTACTCACAACTGCAGACAATGTAGTAACTGTGGTGGAATCCTTCAGATTCCTGGGCTCCACGGTCTTCAAGGATCTGAGGTGGATGTCTAATATCGAGGGCATTGTGGGGAAAGCTCAGCAGAGACTGTACTTCTTACGCCAACTTAGAATTTTAAACTGCCACAGGAACTTCTGATACTTTTCTTCTCTGCAATTATCATATCTGTTCTCTGCACCTTGATGATGGTGTGGTTTGGCTCTGCCTCAACACATGACAGAAATAGGCTGCAAGGAATTGTAAGGGTAGCAGAAAAAATCATAGGGTCAAATCTTCTGGCAGTCAAGGATATCTGTCAGGCAGGGGTTACAAAGCGGGCAGGGAGGATCATTGATGACCATTCCCACCCTGCTCATGAACTGTCCCAGCTGCTGCCATCTGGCAGACGGTACAGCTCTCGGCTCTTGAGAACTGCTAGACACGGGAACAGTTTTTTTCCTCAGGCAATTAACTTGATTCATTCTGCAATCACTTAGTCATATTCTCATATTCATTCAGTATTCAATTCATGTATTAAAGCTATCTGTCAGGTGTTTTTTCTTCCTTCATGTTTCTTGTCATATGTAGTTATTGGAAACAAATTCCTTGTGTATTATGTACTGATATACTTGGCAATAAACTGATTCTGAATCTGAATTATCATAAAATGGTGAGAAGTGCAATTCCCCAGTATTTTAATATACTAAAAGTAGACTGTATTTCTACATCTTATTGTTCTAAATCTAGAGGGGTAACCATAGTATTAGCTCATTGTTTGTCATATATGTTAGTGAATGTTTACTCCCAGAATTCCTTTCAAAATATTTTTTTTCCTGCTACATCTCAAATGTTTTAACAAAAAGAATGTCCAAATCTTATTTTGGGGGGTGATTTAATACATTTGATGACCCAGCCATGGATAAATCTCTAGCTCTGGGAATAGTGCCAGAACTATGAAATAACCCTTTTGATAAATTTATAAATCCCATGGTTTAGTAGATTATTGACGATTATGCAACCTAACAAGACATGCATATGCATTTCATTCAGGAGAACATACTGTAGGCCTTTTTCATGTATATATTATATTTTTATTGCAGACAGATTAAAAAAAGGGGTGATTGACTCTGGAATCTCAGATATTTTGATCTCTGATCCTGCCTTGATTTAGTTGAAGATCTGTATATCTAATTTGTATAAGGGGAAATGCTCCTTGAACTTTCCAGTATATTTATATAATTCTGAAGATCTGAACATTTCTTAAGTCTAAGTGGTCTGAATTCTAGAAGAATATTTAAGAACATAGGAATACCCCACAATATTTTGGGAAACATCATAAACAGTCATCAGGGGTCATAATATTTCATATTTATCTAATTATAGGAAAACAATTTGAATATCTATCTTGGCCGGACATGTTGAGGGGTTCACTATGGTATGCCGGTGGACGGGCTCCCGGCGACCAGCATACCGACGCCGGGAGCCCAACCACCGGCTTACAGACAGGGTGGCAAGAGCAAATGAGCCCCTTGCAGGCTCACTGTGCTCGCCACGCTACGGGCATGGTGGCATGCTACGCGTGCCACGCTCTTTTATTCAACCTCCAGGGGGGTCGTGGACCCCCACGAGGGAGAACAATTGTCGGTATGCTGGCTGTCGGGATCCTGGCGCCATTATACTGTGCGCTGGGATCCCGTCAGTAGGCATACTGAAGACCACCCCATGTTGAGATGTATAGTTCCAAATCAGCTAGAGGGCCATAGGTTGAAGAACCATGGCATACTGTATGTGATTAATAAGACAGAGGTTTTTTCAAGGTTTATAAACAAAATATACAACTGCTTGAGAGTTTATTGTTATCACAGGAGAAGACTTCCTTAGAATACTTTAGTAATCACTTCTTTAGATGGGATAATCATGAGATAATCATCAGTATTTTGGCTACAGTGGCCAAGCATGTAAGACCTAGAAATTATGTAACGGCAATTCATGACCCAAAAATGTGAAAATAATAACCAATAGTATTACTATTACCAATGTATTTCATAAGTATTATACTAGCCTTTATACTTCTTATCCACAAGATGTCTGTTTGATGGAAAATCCGAATCACAAATTCCCAAATTTTAAAAAGCACAGAAAGATTTACTAAACCTTAATATTGCAATAAATGATATGCAAGCTGTCCTTCCTTCTCTACAGTTAAAAAAAATCCACAGGACCTGGTGGGCTTTCAACAGAATATTAAGATACTTCAGCTGGAATTTGCTCCTATTTTATTTCCATTTTTTTCAATATATACATAAGTATAGCCTTGAATATCCGGTATTTACAACACTCCTTTTAAAATCAGGTACAGAACCTCATTTAGAGTCTTCTTACCAACGTATTACATGTTTAAATCTGTATCTTAAAATTTTGACTAAAATTATGGCTAATAGACTCAATTGATTCTTTATGATTTGTTGACTGCCCATGAACTATGGCCCTCATTCCGAGTTGTTCGCTCGCAAGGCGAATGTAGCAGAGTTACACACGCTAAGCCGCCGCCTACTGGGAGTGAATCTTAGCTTCTTAAATGTGCGACCGATGTATTCGCAATATTGCGATCACAAACGAGTTAGCAGTTTTTGAGTAGCTTCAGACTTACTCTACCTGTGCGATCAGTTCTGTGCTTTTCGTTCCTGGCTGACGTCATAAACACACCCAGCGTTCGTCCAGGCACACCCACCGTTTCCCCGGCCACTCCTGCGTTTTTTCCGGAAACGGTAGCATTTTCTGCCACACGCCCCTAAAACGCCGTGCATCCGCCCAGTAACACCCATTTCCTGTCAATCACAATGCGAACGTCGGAGCGATGAAAAAGCCGTGAGTAAACTTACTTTCTTCATAGTAAAGTTACTTGGCGCAGTCGCAGTGCGAACATTGCGCATGCGCACTAAGAGAATTCTCACTGCGATGCGATGAAAATCTCCGAGCGAACAACTCGGAATGAGGGCCTATGTTCTGTTTCTGTTTCAGGCCATCATTCAGTCAAAGGCATAAGAACACCAATTGCAGCTATTGTATATTACTGTAGTTTAGATGCCAATAAAGCATTGAATTCTTTATCTTGTTCTTTTTTATATAATATTTTGCAAATGAGAGTATTTGGGGGGGAAATAATTGATTTTATTAAATTTATATATGTGTCTCCTAATAGATCATTATTAATTAAAGGTGTCCTTAGTCAAAAAGTGAATATGAGCAGAGTTACCCATCAGGGATTTTCATTCTCTTAGATTTTATCTATTTTAGTACTGGATCCTATGCTGTGATATTTACAAAATTGCTCAGTGCTAAGAGGTATCACGAATGGATCTTGAGAGATCAAACTGGTGCATTTGCAGATGATCTCTTAAATATAACAAACCTAAAAAAATTTCCCCTATTCCATTAAAGCAAAATTTATTAGAATTTTGAAAGGTCTCTGGATTTATGATTAGTTTTGATAAATCAGTGGTCTTTTACCTTAGGCAGGGGTATAAGAAACTAACATGGGCATATGATTTACCAATTCGGTGGGCTCCAAAGTTTAGAACTTATTTAGGGGTACAGTTGTCGAAAGATTGAAGCTTGATACACAGTCTCAATGTTATGTCTGCTATAAAAACATGTGATAGGGAATTGATGTATTGGAATCATCTCCCTATCACCTTCTTAGGGCAATTTAATTTACTTAAAATGGTTTCTATTCTCAGGAATACAGGTAAGTGTTTTAAAGAGTGACCGTGGCGCCTTTCACACTATAGGTAGCAGCTCCCTCTAGACCAATGGTATTCCCTAATACCAAAACAAAGTGTAAAGCATGCAAAGAAAGGTCAGTGGGTATGCTAGTGTGAATGTCACATGCATGGGAGATACTTCCCTTAGATGGTTCTCTTTTATGTTTGCAGTGGAGTCACAAATGGATCATTGTCTGGTCGGTGTGAAGAAGAATCCGAGGTACCTGCATTACTGTGTCTTCTCTTCCCGTCAATGCTGCTGACTGAGCTCTGGTATATGAGCAGTGGGTTTCTATTCTCAGGCTATTATATTAGCTGCAATCTCTCCCGATGTTACTTGTAAAGATGTGTGAGAAATTAATACTTTGTTTAATAAATTTATATGGAAGAAGAAACAGGCTATAATTTGTCTTTCAAAATTACAGTAATCTACAGTATCTCTAATGGAGGAGCTCATTTATCTGATTTGGAACTTTCTAATTATACAGTACAACTCCATTATATTCAAGATAATAATAATAATTTTATTTTTCTCCAACAGGACTCAATGCACTTTACAGACATCAAAACAATGCACATAGTACAGAAGATTTAAGTAACACAGTAATAGCTAAACCACATAGACATTGAAAATAAAATAAAACCTACAGTAGAGTGCACAGTAAGCATAATGCAGGATTGGTGCATTCATTTTGGGTAATAATTTCAAGGGTTGTGTTATCTACCCTCACAAGGTACCAGGTGAGGTTGCCATCTTGGGCACACTGCTTAGGGTTACCCTGGGTTAAATCGTCAACCCATAGAGGAGATGACACAAACTGTGACGATTGGTTACAAGAAAATGTTAACTATGCTCATACTTGGCTCAAACATTCGTTTGTACCAAATATGGGTATTTTGCATTTCTCTATGCTCTAGATTGTGAGGTTATAACACCTACTAACTGAATACCCATGCTTTGCTGTAGAATTTCAAGTATTTCCATGCATGTATCTTTAATTTTTAAGGACTTCCTTGTAAACTACATTTTTAGACTTTCCTTCAGGCCGGAGAATGGCCAGGCCATCAGAGGAGCTGACTCTGAAGCAGGCATCATACAACTGGCCATGGGAGAAACAGTCACTCCTCAGATCCACACCAGCCACTTTCACACTCTGCCTCTGGGCTTTGTTAATGATCATGGTGTAGCAGACCTTTACTGAGAACTGCAGCCGTTTGAACTGGAAATTGTGGTCTGATGGGATCAGAGGAATTCTCGGAATGAAGACAGTTTTGGGTGGATGCTAAAGAAGCCCTTAACAATTCCCCAATTTAAAGTGAACCAAAAATCAACAGATTGTTGGTAAAATAATTGTTAAAAAATGATTGGTTTTAAAATTGAGTAACATGCTGCTAAAAAATATATACATCTTAATTTGGTAACATTTGTATGCAAAAACCAAATCTAAATCTTATCTGGATTAAGAGATAATAAAGAATTTATAAAAAAAAACACATTTCACCCCTTTTCACCCCTTTGCGCAGGGGCGGAACTACTGACGGGGCAGGCAGTGCATTGCACTGGGGCCCCGCCGCACTGAAGGGCCCACAGCCGCCGGCCGGCATTTAGAACAGATTGACATGCGGACGAACGTCCGCATGTCAATCTGCGGTCTCCTCTCCCTCCCTGCTGTGGTGCCTGCTCCCCCGCCCCCCCCCTCCCCCCCCCTATGTGTTGGAGGGACACGAGCGCATCGCGCGTCTCTCCTGTGTCCCTCCTGGCTCTCCCCCGGCCGATCTAAGGAAGCATGTGCCGTTCGTGAGCTCTGATTGGCTCACGAACGGCACTTCCTTCATTAGACCGGCCGGGGGGAGAGCCAGGAGGGACACAGGAGAGACGCGCGATGCGCTCGTGTCCCTCCAACACATAGAGGGGGGAGGGGGGGCCAGGGGAGCAGGCACTGCGGCATATACCTGGCACTGGGGGGACATATACCTGGCACTGGGGACATATACCTGGCACTGGGGACATATACCTTGCACTGGGGGGGCATATACCCGGCACTGAGGGCATGTACCTGGCACTGGGGGGGCATATACCCGGCACTGGGGGGGGGGGCATATACCTGGCACTGGGGGCATGTACCTGGCACTGGGGGCATATACCTGGCACTGGGGGGGCATATACCTGGCACTGGGGGGGAGGCACTGGCACTGGGGGCATATGGCACTGGCACTGGGGGGGCATGTACCTGGCACTGGGGGCATATACCTGGCACTGGGGGCATATACCTTGCACTGGGGGCATATACCTGGCACTGGGGGCATATACATGGCACTGGGGGGGAATATCTGGCACTGTGGGAGAATATCTGGCACTGGGGGGGCATATACCCGGCACTGGGGGCATATACCCAGCACTGGGGGCATATACCTGGCACTGGGGGGAAGCAGGCACTGGGGGGGAATATCTGGCACTGGGGGCATATACCTGGCACTGGGGGCATATAACTGGCACTGGGGGGGCATGTACCTGGCACTGGGGGGGCATGTACCTGGCACTGGGGGCATATACCTGGCACTGGGGGGGAATATCTGGCACTGTGGGAGAATATCTGGCACTGGGTGCATATACCTGGCACTGTGGGGGAATATCTGGCACTGGGAGCATATGTGGCACTGGGAGCACGGCCCTAGCAACAAGCACTACCCACTAGCAACGAGCATGACACCCAGTGCATGAAACCCCTGGCAACGAGCATGACATCCTGGCACCGTGCATGGAACCAAGTGCATGAAACCCCTGGCAACAAGCAGGTAATTTAAAAGTAATTGGAAGCCTTACTGTAGAACTTAATGTGTAATGGGCATTACGGTGTGTGGCATAATGTATCACGGACATTGCGGTGTGTGTCATAATGTTTCAGGCATTACGGTGTGTTGTATACTATATCACGGGCATTGTGGTATGTGGTATAATGTCTCAGGATCATTGTGGTGTGTGTCATACCGTGTCACAGACATTGTATGTGCTATAATGTATCAGGGGCATTGCAGTGTGTAGCATAATGTATAACGGGCAATGCGGCGCACGCATTTTTCTACCTTTGCTAGTGCCAATTACGGGGTGTATGGGGGGGGGGGGCGCCGAAGGATTTTTTGGCTTGGGGGAGAAAAATTTCTAGTTACGCCACTGGTCACAATGACTCATTGTATGTCATGCCGCAGCCGCACACCAGCGCTCCCGTGACCCGACCGTCATAAGGAACGATTCTGGCCACCCGCACACGAAGCAGGGAGGTGGGTCCGTCCCTCCCTCCCTCATATACAAACAGCTCACAGTCTCTCAGTGAAGGAGAGAGCCACAGCAGCGCTTTGTTACTGGTGGAGGCGCTGCTGCTGCTGCTCCTCTGCTTCACTATAGGCTGTCTCTGAGAACAGCCTATAGGGAAGCAGAGGGGCAGCAGCAGCAGCGCCTCCACCAGTAACACAGCACTGCTGCGGCTCCCTCCTTCACCTCCCTCCTCCTTCTTCTCTACTGCCCGGGAAGCTGCACCGAGGAGCCTGAGCCAACAGAGAGGGTAAGTATAATTCTTCCTTCTTTCTTTCTTTCTTTCTTTCTTTCTTTCTTTCTTTCTTTCTTTCTTTCTTTCTTTCTCTTTCTTTTTTTATTTGTTGGGACTGCCTGCCGCAATGTGTAAAAAGGGGGGACTGCCTGCCGCTATGTATAAAAATGGGGAATCTGCATGCCGCAATGTAAAAATGGGGAATCTGCCTGCCGCAATGTAAAAATGGGGAATCTGCCTGCCGCAATGTAAAAATGGGGAATCTGCCTGCCGCAATGTGTAAAAATGGGGAATCTGCCTGCCGCAATGTAAAAATGGGGAATCTGCCTGCCGCAATGTGTAAAAATGGGGAATCTGCCTGCCGCTATGTATAAAAATGGGGAATCTGCATGCCGCAATGTAAAAATGGGGAATCTGCCTGCCGCAATGTGTAAAAATGGGGAATCTGCCTGCCGCAATGTAAAAATGGGGAATCTGCCTGCCGCAATGTGTAAAAATGGGGAATCTGCCTGCCGCTATGTATAAAAATGGGGAATCTGCCTGCCGCTATGTATAAAAATGGGGAATCTGCCTGCCGCTATGTATAAAAATGGGGAATCTGCCTGCCGCTATGTATAAAAATGGGGAATCTGCCTGCCGCTATGTGTAAAAAGGTAGAATCTGCCTGCCGTAATGTGTAAAAAGGGCACGCTATCTGCCGTTATGTGTAAAAGTGTATGGTGTCTGCCGTAATGTGTAAAATGGGGACGCTGTCTGCCGTAATGTGTAAAATGGGGACGCTGTCTGCCGTAATGTGTAAAAAGTGCATGCTGTCTGCCGCTATGTGTAACGAGGGCACGCTGTCTGCCGCTATGTGTAACAAGGGCACGCTGTCTGCCATTGTGTAAAAAGTGTATGCTGTCTGCCGCTATGTGTAACGAGGGCACGCTGTCTGCCGTTATGTGTAAAAAGTGCACGCTGTCTGCCGTTATGTGTAAAAAGGGGAATCTGTTCGCTGTAAGGAGTAAAAGGGTCTCTACCTGGTGTAGTGGTGCTACTGTGCGGCGTAATTTGAAGAATGGAGACTACTGTGCACCGTTTTATGAATTGGTATTATGTTGTGGACACACCCCTTCCCCACGAAGCCACGCCACTATGTATTTTTGCGCGCCTACGGCGCGCACTGCCCATGGGGTGGACTTGGATGGGATGGGGGGGGGGCCCAAAGCATTTTGTTGCACCTGGGCCCACCGCTTGCTTGTTCCGCCACTGCCTTTGCGGGTGGATTTTTGAAAAATCCCTACTGAGTGGGTGCCTACAGTGTGTCACAAAACAAAGCTACTGTCCTTATTTTAAGTTCCTAGTCCTCATAGTTCTGGCAATTTTGTAATGGGTCATTCAGTGGTTTTTTTTTGCTTTTTTCACCCCTTTGGGGGTGGACTTTTGAAAAATTCCTTCTTAGTGGGTACCTACGTCACAAAACAAAGCTACTTTCCAAATTTAATTTTACTAGTCCACATGGTTCAGGAGATTTTGTGAAGAGTCAGTGAGTTAGTTAGGGGTATTTGGCTTTTATATATATATATATATATATATATGTCCAAATCACGGCACTCCCGGTTCCCAAAACTGCTGGTAAACTCCAAGTAAATGACCGGTGCCCTCCCTGGTTACAGCCGAAGGCTGTGTCCAAATGTAGATGCAGAGTCTGGGCGGCACTCACGGCGCAGAAAAAACAGACAAGCAAGTCTGAGAGTTTGCGGTCAACGTTTCAATGTCTTTTATAACATTTTCGTCAGGATAACAATGCATAATTTTACTCACCCTTTTATCTCCGTCTGACTGTCCATGGCGCCTCCTGCACGACGCGTCGCGTTCTGTCCAACTGATGACGTCATCACGGGACGCCCGCCGCGGCGTCATGGAGAGTACGGACCGGAGCACAAAAATACCAAATACATACATGAAATCTAAATAAAGTGATACAGACAAAAACACACATTAAAACTCAGACAAGACAATATAGGGTGCAAAAAATGATACTTTGAAAAAAATATATAACGACGTTATAATATGGAACAGTATTCCAAGATATATAGCAACAGATTATTGCACCCCTACTGCTTGAGAGGGAGTGATGCACAGAACACAATCAGTGACACCTATCAGGAATCAATGACGTGAAAATGACATTTGCTAAAAAAATAGATAAATAATAACATAAGTAACAAAAGAAAAAAAAGAAAAAAATAGTAATTTTTAGAAAAAGTAATAATAGTAACAACGTAAATGATTACTGATACATGTATTATAAAAATGCTGATAACCCAGTTTGTTCGTTGAGCCCTTTAGGGGATAAAGTATCCAGTATAAATATCCACCTAGCCTCAGCTCTGAGTAGAATTTGAGCCCTATCTCCTCCTCGTTTTAATGGAGGAATATGATCAATGATCCTATGTCGCAAGGCTGCCACAGAATGTTTTGCCTGCAGAAAGTGTCTAGCGACAGGTTGATCACTTCGACCAGACACTATAGCAGCCCTGATGGAGGCACGGTGTCCGGCCATTCGTTCCTTGAACATACACTCCGTTTTCCCCACATAGTGGAGACCACACGGACAACTTAGTGTATATACTACAAACTTAGTAGTACAGGTGACACGGTGTTTAATTTTAAATTTCTTCCCCGTGAAGGGATGATGGAATGTATCACCTGTTAGCATGTGGCTGCAAGTGGTGCAGCCCAAACATTTAAAACAACCTGGACAAGAGGACTTAAGAAAAGTAGTTACAGGGATTTTTTTAGGTATGCTTTCTATGTTAGTCTTGACAACAAAGTCACGAATATTTTTGCCTCTGCGATAGGCTGGCATAATCCGTGTGTTAGGCTGGAGGCCAATTTGTTTATCAGTTTGTATGATGGGCCAGAATTTTTTTGTTATCCTATTAATATCTGAGCTTAAGGTGTTAAACTGATTAACCCAAATTAATCGGTTACTTTGATTAGTTTGCTTAACAGGGTTGAGAATGGCTTGTCTCTGTATTTTGAGAACCTTTTCTTTAATTGCTAGTAACTCAAGACGATTATACCCTCTCTGTACAAATTTAGAGATCAAATTATCACATTCCACGATAAAGTGGAGGTCATCGCTGATGATACGTTTAAGGCGTAGCATCTGGGAATAGGGAAGTCCCTTGCGTAATGCGATAGGATGGTGACTAGATGACAATAATAAATTGTTCCTATCGGTGTCTTTGGTGAATAAAGAGGTGGTGATAAGGCCATCACAAATTGAAATCTGTACATCCAAAAAATTGATGCTTTCATCATGTATGGTGTACGTAAATTTAACTGGGGAATCAGACAAATTATGAGAATCAAGCAATGACTCAAGTACATTACGTGGTCCGGTCCACAACATAAGCAGGTCGTCGATGTAACGCAGGTATAACAAAACAAAAGGTTTGATAGTATTATTGGACAAGAACAACTCGTCCTCAACCACCAACATGTAACTGTTGGCGAATGAGGGCGAGACGTTACTGCCCATGGAACAACCGGACAACTGCAAATAAAAATCATTATTAAATAAAAAATAATTACGTTGTAGAGTTAATTGTAATAAAGACATAAACAACTCAATATTTGGTCCTGAAAAAAAAGGGTTATTACGGATCAGGGTTTCAACAGCTTTGAGTCCTTCCATATGAGGGATGCAGGTGTACAGATTTTTAACGTCAATAGTAACCAATAAGCAACCGTGAGGAACAGACTGAATGATTGCTAATTTGTTAAGAAGAGAAGTGGTGTCCTTAAGGCAGTGATCGATAGATTGTATGCAAGGTTGCAGATGATGATCTAGAAAGATGGAAAGGTGAGCACTGCACAGACCCATGATGTCGGCACCTACTGATACAGAACTGGATGAGATGTTTTCTGCCATCGATCTGACACCAGGAGAAACGTTTAGTTATTCCGACATAGATGCCACTAGATTGCGTTTTAAAGAAGATCTTGCGGCAACGGGGGCCATTCCTGATAACATCCATCTTTTCCGCGAGTTGTTCAAGCTTAAACGCAGGGAAAAAGATTTCTATTACCATGGAGTCACCTTATCTGACTACCATCGCCAGGGTAAGATCCCAAGGGGTTTTCGTATTAAGAATATCCCTACTATCGGGAGATTTAATGCAGCCTTCTGCAAAAAATGGGTCGCGATACTGAACAAATGTTCTTATGACCTAATCCTCCTGGTCATTGAGGAAGTCACTCGGGAGCTCGCATCCATACGGGCTCAAATTGACATCTTTGAGATTGCACATAAACCAACCCTTGTTAGTGATACCTCCACGGATTGGTATGATAAATTAACCACTCAAATGGAGAAGTATCAGAAAGATCTGATCTCATACAAACGAAACAAGCTTGACATTGTAAACAACGATTATGCCAAGAGACAGGTATATCCGTGGATCTCTGGCACTCAGTCCACCAAGCGACCAGTGAGACGACGTCCCTACAATCGCTGCAATGCACACCATCTGGACACTGATTCCTCCACGGAGGGCACTGCAACAGCTAGTGAAGCTGATGTTCCTTGCCCCAGCCAGGGTTTACCCCCTTTAGGGGTTCGCACTCCAGCAGCACCTACAAACCGAGGCGCAAATTCACGCGGAGAGGTGGTCAGTGCAACAGGTCGGCGTCAAAGGAAAACAACTTACGCAAAACGGAGATAATATTCAACCTTTCTGACCGACAATTCTCTCCAATTGAAGTACAAGTATTATCTAAAGGCCTTAACTTCGTCCCTACCACTCAACCTGATCCTTTCAATTTGAAAGTTGAGCAATTTAAGTTAGAGCGACAACTCCGCCTTAAAGAATATTTTCACAGCATCCGACTCCTCCAATTCATACAACCATGCCTCCTGCCCTTCGGGTGAAATCAAGATTCGATCCTGTATCGCAGAATAAATCTATCAAAGTTTTCTCTAGGACGGTAGACCACCAAGTCCAAAACACCTTCAAACGTGCTAAGCGCAGGCACCCTAATTTATCTAAGAGTGAGTGGCAAGCTCTTAATGACCTGAGCAAATACAATGACATAGTCATACGTCCGGCAGACAAGGGGGGTGCCCTTGTAATACAAAATACACATGACTACATAGCTGAGCTGGATCGCCAATTAGCAGATCACACCACTTACCGAAAGTTACCGTCTGATCCTACTATATCATTTAAAAATGAATTGGACAAGGTCCTGTCCCAGGCAGTCAATGAAGGCCTCCTAACATCAGCACAGTTTGATGCTTTAGTTACCAAATTTCCAGTAGTACCAATACTGTACTCAATACCGAAAATTCACAAAGACAGTAAATCTCCTCCAGGACGCCCGATAATATCGGCAAGAGGGTCGCTATTTCAAAAAATTTCCATCTTTCTAGATCATCATCTGCAACCTTGCATACAATCTATCGATCACTGCCTTAAGGACACCACTTCTCTTCTTAACAAATTAGCAATCATTCAGTCTGTTCCTCACGGTTGCTTATTGGTTACTATTGATGTTAAAAATCTGTACACCTGCATCCCTCATATGGAAGGACTCAAAGCTGTTGAAACCCTGATCCGTAATAACCCTTTTTTTTCAGGACCAAATATTGAGTTGTTTATGTCTTTATTACAATTAACTCTACAACGTAATTATTTTTTATTTAATAATGATTTTTATTTGCAGTTGTCCGGTTGTTCCATGGGCAGTAACGTCTCGCCCTCATTCGCCAACAGTTACATGTTGGTGGTTGAGGACGAGTTGTTCTTGTCCAATAATACTATCAAACCTTTTGTTTTGTTATACCTGCGTTACATCGACGACCTGCTTATGTTGTGGACCGGACCACGTAATGTACTTGAGTCATTGCTTGATTCTCATAATTTGTCTGATTCCCCAGTTAAATTTACGTACACCATACATGATGAAAGCATCAATTTTTTGGATGTACAGATTTCAATTTGTGATGGCCTTATCACCACCTCTTTATTCACCAAAGACACCGATAGGAACAATTTATTATTGTCATCTAGTCACCATCCTATCGCATTACGCAAGGGACTTCCCTATTCCCAGATGCTACGCCTTAAACGTATCATCAGCGATGACCTCCACTTTATCGTGGAATGTGATAATTTGATCTCTAAATTTGTACAGAGAGGGTATAATCGTCTTGAGTTACTAGCAATTAAAGAAAAGGTTCTCAAAATACCGAGACAAGCCATTCTCAACCCTGTTAAGCAAACTAATCAAAGTAACCGATTAATTTGGGTTAATCAGTTTAACACCTTAAGCTCAGATATTAATAGGATAACAAAAAAATTCTGGCCCATCATACAAACTGATAAACAAATTGGCCTCCAGCCTAACACACGGATTATGCCAGCCTATCGCAGAGGCAAAAATATTCGTGACTTTGTTGTCAAGACTAACATAGAAAGCATACCTAAAAAAATCCCTGTAACTACTTTTCTTAAGTCCTCTTGTCCAGGTTGTTTTAAATGTTTGGGCTGCACCACTTGCAGCCACATGCTAACAGGTGATACATTCCATCATCCCTTCACGGGGAAGAAATTTAAAATTAAACACCGTGTCACCTGTACTACTAAGTTTGTAGTATATACACTAAGTTGTCCGTGTGGTCTCCACTATGTGGGGAAAACGGAGTGTATGTTCAAGGAACGAATGGCCGGACACCGTGCCTCCATCAGGGCTGCTATAGTGTCTGGTCGAAGTGATCAACCTGTCGCTAGACACTTTCTGCAGGCAAAACATTCTGTGGCAGCCTTGCGACATAGGATCATTGATCATATTCCTCCATTAAAACGAGGAGGAGATAGGGCTCAAATTCTACTCAGAGCTGAGGCTAGGTGGATATTTATACTGGATACTTTATCCCCTAAAGGGCTCAACGAACAAACTGGGTTATCAGCATTTTTATAATACATGTATCAGTAATCATTTACGTTGTTACTATTATTACTTTTTCTAAAAATTACTATTTTTTTCTTTTTTTTCTTTTGTTACTTATGTTATTATTTATCTATTTTTTTAGCAAATGTCATTTTCACGTCATTGATTCCTGATAGGTGTCACTGATTGTGTTCTGTGCATCACTCCCTCTCAAGCAGTAGGGGTGCAATAATCTGTTGCTATATATCTTGGAATACTGTTCCATATTATAACGTTGTTATATATTTTTTTCAAAGTATCATTTTTTGCACCCTATATTGTCTTGTCTGAGTTTTAATGTGTGTTTTTGTCTGTATCACTTTATTTAGATTTCATGTATGTATTTGGTATTTTTGTGCTCCGGTCCGTACTCTCCATGACGCCGCGGCGGGCGTCCCGTGATGACGTCATCAGTTGGACAGAACGCGACGCGTCGTGCAGGAGGCGCCATGGACAGTCAGACGGAGATAAAAGGGTGAGTAAAATTATGCATTGTTATCCTGACGAAAATGTTATAAAAGACATTGAAACGTTGACCGCAAACTCTCAGACTTGCTTGTCTGTTTTTTCTGCGCCGTGAGTGCCGCCCAGACTCTGCATCTATATATATATATATATATATATATATATATATTATAAGGGCACGGTCGTGCCCTTATATTAAGGCTGAATCGAACAAACGGAATTCTCCCATAGGGAACGTCTGAGATGGGGTCATGGTGTTTGAGGGGCTCCACCTCAAAAGTAACTGGACGTACTGAGCTGAAATTTGGCATGGACGTGTAGAATCGTCACCTGATGCTGCATGACAAATTTCAGGGCAAAATAATAAAAAATGAGGAATTGGGAGTAACCTAAAGTTCCAACTGTCAGTTTTTTTCTGTGACTCCCTCAGTGGCTTTTTGACACCGTTTTCCTATAGAGTGAATGAGGAGTTTTTTGGGAAGGCATAACTCAGGATAGAGGATGAATTAAGACTTCAGGTTTGTTTTACTAGATAGAGTATGGCCCAGTGTAGTGCCTTTTGGGGTTGTGGTCTTTCAGAAAGTTATAGTTTTTTTTAAATTAAGTAAAATATGCCCCATTATAAAGATAGGGCTTTTCAATTTGTTGCGGCTGCGCAGTGGCCGCCAGCAGGGGGTGTACAGAGAGTAGCTTCACTTGGGTGTACAAACATGGCCGACGTCACCCATTTAGCTAATTTTATCCGTGTGTAGTAGAGGCTTTAGAGACATTTGTGTCATATTGCAGAGTAAGGGGGGAGGGGGGGGGGTAAGCTGTGCCGTGCAAACTGTGATTTTACGCTAGCAGTGCTCACATTAAAGATTTTTAGTCTGTGCGGTGGTCGGGCAGGTATTAACATAGCCGCACCCACTTCAGTGACGTCACCAGCGGGAAATTTAAAAGTGCTTTGCAGAGTGTAAACTGTGTAGACTGTTATTAACATTTGTTCGCACAATCCCCGTCCCTCCCACCCCACTGAGTCTGGCAGGTATGACAGGGCAGGAAGACAGGGGGATCCCCGGCAATCCTACTCCCACCATGTGATCCCACTGCTCCTCCTCAGTGACATGCTGCAGCCATGGCCCCCAGCATATATTCGAGGGTATGGGTGAAAGCCGGACCGGACCAAATTCCGGAACGCCGGACGAGACCCGCTCCCTGCAGCGACCCCTGCCGCTGAGGAGTTTTGTGTGCGCGCGTCCGTCCGGCGGGCATGACTGACAGGCTGCCAGCGGGGAGACGGGGAGCGAGAGCTTAGAGCCGGCTCCCTTCAAGACGCTGCGGCTGCTGCTCCCGGGTGACTTTTCCCTGCACACACAGAGGACGGGCGAACGGGTCCGTGCGCTGCTGTGTGCGGGGAGAGATTACAGTCTCCAGACCCCGCTGCTGCTGCTCTGCCCGGACATAGGGAGGGAGGGGGGAGCAGCAGATACTTGTGCTGTTCTACATACAGATCATTACTTATTTATATATATATATATATATATACATATATATATATACACATATATATATATATATATATGTGCATATATATATATATATATATATATATATATATACATACACATATACATATATATATGCATATATATACATATATATATATATATATATATATATATATATATTGCTCCCAGCTCCGGCACTCCCCAGGTGAATCAAAACTGCTTTGCCAGGTGCCCTCCAACACGTAGTCATCCAGGCTAGGTGTGTTCACGTCTATCACTCCAATGGCGGCACTCCGGACTAATACAAATTACTCAGAGACAGTAGTGTGTAGCAACGTTTCAGCGCTCTGCGGCGCTTTTATCAAGCCATCAGAGCGCTGAAACGTTGCTACACACTACTGTCTCTGAGTAATTTGTATTAGTCCGGAGTGCCGCCATTGGAGTGATATATATATATATATATATATATATATATGTTCTAGTGATAAATCAGTTGCGCCTTCAGTGTTTGTGAATAGAACGTTGTAAATCCTTAAGTGGTAATAAGAATATGCGTACCAGACATATGTAGAGTGTTCGCTTTGTTAAAAAAGTCTTTGCATCTGGATGTTCTTTATTCGTACTGGCTCTCCATTCCCATCCGTCCAGGTATTGGTGTGGAGTTTGTACGTATATGCAGAAAACAGTGTGTCAATGTACTGCTCTTAGAGAAGTGACTTAGTGCTATTTTTGTGCAAAGTTAGCAATAAAGTGAGTATGTGCAAAGGAAAGTGCTGTGAGTGCTTCTTAAAAAGCATATGAATAAAAATGAGTTTTATTACTGGCAGTGTGCTGATTCCCTTTTTCCTTAGGTAATGTGCTCATATACCATTTCTTAGGGGTGCAGCACCATATAGCTCAGTGTTTAAATGAAAGGTATATATTTAATTTAATATTTAATAAAGAACATCCAGATGCAAAGACTTTTTTAACAAAGCGAATACTCTACATATGTCTGGTACGCATATTCTTATTACCACTTAAGGATTTACAACGTTCTATTCACAAACACTGAAGGCGCAACTGATTTATCACTAGAACAAATTTGAAAACTAAGTTCCTTTGGGAATTGGACATTTTGAAATCTGGTTGCGACACTATTTATTTTGGAGTGTTTTTTAAATAATCTGTCTTGCACTAATAATTGTGTAATTTATGATCTCCCATCTTAGGGATATCTGGTTATATAGTATTCAGGTTGTAGCGCTGTTTTGCACCTTTTTGTACACAATATATATATATATATATATACATATATGTATATATATATATATATATAGAAAAAGGCAAATGGAGCACTCACCAGTCTTTGCATAGGTGTAGATATCAAATTGAAATTTTATTTCTCCAGACAGCTTGAATAACACAGCATGACTGTTTGCTACAGTCCAATATCTTTGAAAAAAGCCCAAACGTTTTCGGCCATATCCAGACCGTCATCAGGGGACACAGAAAACATCAGAGAGCTGTCACATCATATTTAAAACATCAGCAGCCTAACTGACCATGCCTCACCGGCTCCCTAAATACCCATCATTCAAAAAAACGCGCCTAAATTGTGTCATTTTGTGGGCGGAGTCAGCCCTGTATATTCGTAATTATGCATATGAACAACCACATATTTAATACATATAAATATTAGTGCAGATCACCCATCTCATAATAGTATCACCAATCCCAACAGGAGTCTCAATATTATAAAATATACCTAAGTGAAGATCGTAGTGGTTGCATAGCAACCACTACCCAGCTGCCCCTTCTCTATCAGCCGCCAATCGGGATCTAAACGGAAGTGACGTATCGGAATGGTCGCCTAGCAACCTTCCGAGCGTCACTCTACAAGTGATATAGTGCAGACGACCGCCTGGGCGGAAATGACGTCTCGGGCTGGTTGCCAGGCAACCCTCCGAGCTTCACCACACGGCCTATGATAATGATATGAATCACTGGTTGCCAGGAGACCCTCCGGGCGACTCACCGCATAGGTTACCTATGGTTGCCACGCAACCAGGCATAGACGGGCGGAACTATAATCGCCTGCTGGCAGGGGAAACCACTTTATATAAAGACATGCTTATAGTAATATGGGACAGGAACTATATGTATATATATATAGGGATCCACATACTAGTTTTAAGGATGATCAATAGGGTTGTTCCAAAAAACAAAAATAAAGATAATAATAAAAGTAAAAAATGAAAATGTGGGCAGTAAGGAGCCAATGAGGTGTGGACAATACTCTATCATGACAAACATCAACATACAACATAAATACATAAACATGAGTGCACATATGCATGCGTCTAAACATGCATATATGGACATCTATTAAAAATAAAGTGTCTTTAATTAACACTTTACAGTGCACTGGTCATAAAGGGCAAAAAGCCCCTCTTCTTTATCTAAGAAAAATCCCAAGGTGATTATTCTCATTTAATCCGTTGGGGGCTAGAGTTCCCAATCTAAAAATCCATCTCGCCTCCAATTTTCTCAGTATAAGGGCACGGTCTCCGCCCCTCTCGGGTTCCGGAACCCAATCAATTATACGACACCTAAGTGCTGAGCCCTGATGTCCCGCTTTTAAGAAGTGCTGTGCCACCGGTTTATCAGATGAGCCAGATATAATTGCCTGGTGAATCGAGCTCCTGTGGTTTGCCATTCGTTCTCTGAAGGTACAGGTCGTCATCCCAACGTATGCCAGGCCACATGGACATAAAAGCATATAGACCACATGGCTTAACCTACAGTGAAGCTTATATCTGATGTTGATCACTTTTCCAGTGTGAGGGTGTGGGAAAGAAGTGCCTGGCAGCAGCGAGCGGCACGTCACACAACCAACGCATCTGAAGCAACCTGGCTTCTGAGAGTTCAGCCATGTACTGCTTTCCTTGGCATTAAAACGCCGGGCAGGTTGCATAAGGATCTGCTTCAGGTTTCTACCACGTCTGTAAGCCATCATTGGTGGATTCTCCAGAGTACCCTTAAATTTCGGGTCAGATCTGATAAGTGGCCAATGCTTCTTCAGGGTTTTAGAGATAACCGGAGACATATCATCATATTGTGTCACAAATATCATCCGGTTCTGTCCCTGGTTGCATTTCTGATGAACCTTACGTTTTGCCTTAATGAGACAGCTCTCCACTGTGGTCTTTGTGTATCCCCTTTCAAGGAAGCGTTCTTTCATCTCTCTGATTTGAACTTCTGCGGTATCAGGGTTAGTGTTATTCCGTAAAACCCTCATAAATTGAGAAATAGGGAGGCTTGATTTAAGAGAGGGCGGATGTTTACTGGTCGCATGCAGGAAGGTGTTTCTATCGGTTTCTTTCCTGTACAATGTAGAACCCAGTTCCATTCCATTCCGGAATACAGTCACATCCAAAAAATTGATGGAATCATATTCACAAACCCCAGTGAAACGAACCGTGGAATCTAAATTGTTGAGTTCATTCAACATAGAATGAAATTCCTCCCTGGTGCCACTCCACAGCAGGAATATGTCATCTATAAATCTCTTATAATAGGCGATCTTATTGCCAAATTTAGGGTAGATGTTATTAGACTCATAGTCATGCATGAAAATACCAGCATACATCGGGGCCACATTAGACCCCATCGCGGTCCCCGAGCATTGAAGGTAGTAATTACCCTGATAAGTAAAATGGTTATGTATCAAAATTAGCTCAAGTAACTCCAGAATGAATTCACATGGAAGATGCATGTTGCCATGAATGATCATCAATTTTCTAACTGCCTCAATCCCCTCTGTATGGGGAATGATAGTATATAAAGATGATACATCCATGGTCACAAAAAGCATATTTTCACTAAGATCTTTAAACGCAAGAATATTGTCCAAGAAGTCACTCGTATCTCGGAGATAACTCGGGATGTGAGGGATAAGTTCTTGTAGGAAACTATCCACAAAAATAGCTAAGGGCTGCAAAGAACTTATCCCTCACATCCCGTTTAAAGATCTTAGTGAAAATATGCTTTTTGTGACCATGGATGTATCATCTTTATATACTATCATTCCCCATACAGAGGGGATTGAGGCAGTTAGAAAATTGATGATCATTCATGGCAACATGCATCTTCCATGTGAATTCATTCTGGAGTTACTTGAGCTAATTTTGATACATAACCATTTTACTTATCAGGGTAATTACTACCTTCAATGCTCGGGGACCGCGATGGGGTCTAATGTGGCCCCGATGTATGCTGGTATTTTCATGCATGACTATGAGTCTAATAACATCTACCCTAAATTTGGCAATAAGATCGCCTATTATAAGAGATTTATAGATGACATATTCCTGCTGTGGAGTGGCACCAGGGAGGAATTTCATTCTATGTTGAATGAACTCAACAATTTAGATTCCACGGTTCGTTTCACTGGGGTTTGTGAATATGATTCCATCAATTTTTTGGATGTGACTGTATTCCGGAATGGAATGGAACTGGGTTCTACATTGTACAGGAAAGAAACCGATAGAAACACCTTCCTGCATGCGACCAGTAAACATCCGCCCTCTCTTAAATCAAGCCTCCCTATTTCTCAATTTATGAGGGTTTTACGGAATAACACTAACCCTGATACCGCAGAAGTTCAAATCAGAGAGATGAAAGAACGCTTCCTTGAAAGGGGATACACAAAGACCACAGTGGAGAGCTGTCTCATTAAGGCAAAACGTAAGGTTCATCAGAAATGCAACCAGGGACAGAACCGGATGATATTTGTGACACAATATGATGATATGTCTCCGGTTATCTCTAAAACCCTGAAGAAGCATTGGCCACTTATCAGATCTGACCCGAAATTTAAGGGTACTCTGGAGAATCCACCAATGATGGCTTACAGACGTGGTAGAAACCTGAAGCAGATCCTTATGCAACCTGCCCGGCGTTTTAATGCCAAGGAAAGCAGTACATGGCTGAACTCTCAGAAGCCAGGTTGCTTCAGATGCGTTGGTTGTGTGACGTGCCGCTCGCTGCTGCCAGGCACTTCTTTCCCACACCCTCACACTGGAAAAGTGATCAACATCAGATATAAGCTTCACTGTAGGTTAAGCCATGTGGTCTATATGCTTTTATGTCCATGTGGCCTGGCATACGTTGGGATGACGACCTGTACCTTCAGAGAACGAATGGCAAACCACAGGAGCTCGATTCACCAGGCAATTATATCTGGCTCATCTGATAAACCGGTGGCACAGCACTTCTTAAAAGCGGGACATCAGGGCTCAGCACTTAGGTGTCGTATAATTGATTGGGTTCCGGAACCCGAGAGGGGCGGAGACCGTGCCCTTATACTGAGAAAATTGGAGGCGAGATGGATTTTTAGATTGGGAACTCTAGCCCCCAACGGATTAAATGAGAATAATCACCTTGGGATTTTTCTTAGATAAAGAAGAGGGGCTTTTTGCCCTTTATGACCAGTGCACTGTAAAGTGTTAATTAAAGACACTTTATTTTTAATAGATGTCCATATATGCATGTTTAGACGCATGCATATGTGCACTCATGTTTATGTATTTATGTTGTATGTTGATGTTTGTCATGATAGAGTATTGTCCACACCTCATTGGCTCCTTACTGCCCACATTTTCATTTTTTACTTTTATTATTATCTTTATTTTTGTTTTTTGGAACAACCCTATTGATCATCCTTAAAACTAGTATGTGGATCCCTATATATATATACATATAGTTCCTGTCCCATATTACTATAAGCATGTCTTTATATAAAGTGGTTTCCCCTGCCAGCAGGCGATTATAGTTCCGCCCGTCTATGCCTGGTTGCGTGGCAACCATAGGTAACCTATGCGGTGAGTCGCCCGGAGGGTCTCCTGGCAACCAGTGATTCATATCATTATCATAGGCCGTGTGGTGAAGCTCGGAGGGTTGCCTGGCAACCAGCCCGAGACGTCATTTCCGCCCAGGCGGTCGTCTGCACTATATCACTTGTAGAGTGACGCTCGGAAGGTTGCTAGGCGACCATTCCGATACGTCACTTCCGTTTAGATCCCGATTGGCGGCTGATAGAGAAGGGGCAGCTGGGTAGTGGTTGCTATGCAACCACTACGATCTTCACTTAGGTATATTTTATAATATTGAGACTCCTGTTGGGATTGGTGATACTATTATGAGATGGGTGATCTGCACTAATATTTATATGTATTAAATATGTGGTTGTTCATATGCATAATTACGAATATACAGGGCTGACTCCGCCCACAAAATGACGCAATTTAGGCGCGTTTTTTTGAATGATGGGTATTTAGGGAGCCGGTGAGGCATGGTCAGTTAGGCTGCTGATGTTTTAAATATGATGTGACAGCTCTCTGATGTTTTCTGTGTCCCCTGATGACGGTCTGGATATGGCCGAAAACGTTTGGGCTTTTTTCAAAGATATTGGACTGTAGCAAACAGTCATGCTGTGTTATTCAAGCTGTCTGGAGAAATAAAATTTCAATTTGATATCTACACCTATGCAAAGACTGGTGAGTGCTCCATTTGCCTTTTTCTTTAATTGGATTCTCTGGAGGGAATTCATGGATGACACCCCAGCTGTTGTATTGAAGATATAACGTGAGTGCGACTTGTTCTTCTATATATAAAGAAATTAGGATCCTGATTGTGGACTGTTTTCTTGGCCTGCACCCGTGGACATTTATATAATTATATCTATATATTATGCCGTTTTTTGACCGTTTAGTGGTCGACTCCGACATGACATTTTATTGTCATTTTTAATTAATTGATTTTTTTGTCAGTGCACTGGTCCTATATTTCTCTTTGGTGTCATTCCACAGCAGGATATGTCAATAGGATCATCTCTAGATATGCATGTCTAGTTTAGCTTTATGTATGTTCATTTATTTTTGTTTTCCTGCATTTATCTTCCTTCCTTAATTCAGCTCCAATACTTGACTGTATTTGTTTGATCAAGTCTGGTTTTGCACAATGTCTCAATCTGAAGTTGTTTTGTTTGATGAGGAATTATTATCAGCTGCTGAAAATCAGCTAGTATCACTGACTGATGATGATGCCGAAAAGGTATATTTTGATCATTTTGAATTTACCAGGCTCCCTGATGAGAAACCTATTGATTTGATGCATAAAATCATACGCCTCAAAAGAAGGGAAACAGAATTGACATTACATGGTCAGTTCTTATCAGAATATCACAGGTCCAAGAGAATTCCTAGAGGATTCCGCATCACTAATACGCCAACTATTGGTAGAACCAATGCTGTGTTTTGCAGCAAGTGGTGCGGGGTCCTCAACAAATGTTCCTTGGACCTGATCCTCCTAGTTATTGAGGAGGTCGGTATTGAACTTGTGAAGGTTCGTGATGAAATCACGAAATTTGAAAAATCTAATTTAACGACTTTGAAAAATGACAAGACTGACAATTGGTGTGAAAAAATCCAGACACAAATAAATACATACAGGGAGGAGTTGGTCTCTTTTAAGAGAAAAAAATTGCAGACTGTAACTACTGACTACGCCACACATAATGTGTATAGATGGCTTTCTGGTAATCCCAGTGGAGGTAGGAGACAAAGGGCATATCGTCCACAGAAATATAGGAATAAACTTGGATTAGAGTCATCGACATCACAGTCGGCATCTGACTCCGAACCTAATGCACCACTCCCACCAAGTGGTTTTTTAGGTCCACGAAGGAGACGGGCGGGCACACCTGGAAACCAGGTAGACCACACCCGCGGAGGGGGGGATTCAGGCGGAAGAAACAGGAGGAGGTAGAATCAGGATGTGTATTCAATTTATCCAATCATGTTTTGTCTAAGGCTGAAGGTTCCCTTTTGGCCCTGGGATTAAGTTTTGTGCCTTCTTCCAGGCATGATGAGTTTAATTTTGCTGTGGATCATTATAAGTTTGGGAGGAAGTTAAGATTACGGGATTTTTTTATGGATAAAGATGAGACTGGTCGTTTTGAACAGACGGGTTCTCAATTTTTGAAACCAAGCCTTTTTGATCCACAGACTAATAACGCAAGTATACGTACTTTCCTGAGGATGACAGAACATGATTGTAAGGAGTCTAAGGTTAAGAGGGTTTTTGATTACCTTAATTTCCAACAGAGACAGGCCCTTAAATCTTTGAGGGATAATGATACCATTGTGATCCGCCCTGCGGATAAGGGTGGGGCAATTGTCATCCAGGATGCAGTTGATTATGACAAAGAAATTAAACGCCAGTTGGCGGATGTGACAACTTATACCAAGTGTAGCATTAATCCTATGCCAGGTATAAAAAGACGAATAGATCAGGTCATTGATATGGCCATTCAGAATGGTTGGCTCACTGAACAAGTTGCTTCGTACTTAAAGGTAGAGTTTCCGATCTGCCCATTGATTTATACACTGCCTAAGGTCCACAAGTCATTGGTGGACCCCCCTGGCAGGCCTATCATCTCTGCCAGGGGTTCCCTTTTGCAGCCCTTAGCTATTTTTGTGGATAGTTTCCTACAAGAACTTATCCCTCACATCCCGAGTTATCTCCGAGATACGAGTGACTTCTTGGACAATATTCTTGCGTTTAAAGATCTTAGTGAAAATATGCTTTTTGTGACCATGGATGTATCATCTTTATATACTATCATTCCCCATACAGAGGGGATTGAGGCAGTTAGAAAATTGATGATCATTCATGGCAACATGCATCTTCCATGTGAATTCATTCTGGAGTTACTTGAGCTAATTTTGATACATAACCATTTTACTTATCAGGGTAATTACTACCTTCAATGCTCGGGGACCGCGATGGGGTCTAATGTGGCCCCGATGTATGCTGGTATTTTCATGCATGACTATGAGTCTAATAACATCTACCCTAAATTTGGCAATAAGATCGCCTATTATAAGAGATTTATAGATGACATATTCCTGCTGTGGAGTGGCACCAGGGAGGAATTTCATTCTATGTTGAATGAACTCAACAATTTAGATTCCACGGTTCGTTTCACTGGGGTTTGTGAATATGATTCCATCAATTTTTTGGATGTGACTGTATTCCGGAATGGAATGGAACTGGGTTCTACATTGTACAGGAAAGAAACCGATAGAAACACCTTCCTGCATGCGACCAGTAAACATCCGCCCTCTCTTAAATCAAGCCTCCCTATTTCTCAATTTATGAGGGTTTTACGGAATAACACTAACCCTGATACCGCAGAAGTTCAAATCAGAGAGATGAAAGAACGCTTCCTTGAAAGGGGATACACAAAGACCACAGTGGAGAGCTGTCTCATTAAGGCAAAACGTAAGGTTCATCAGAAATGCAACCAGGGACAGAACCGGATGATATTTGTGACACAATATGATGATATGTCTCCGGTTATCTCTAAAACCCTGAAGAAGCATTGGCCACTTATCAGATCTGACCCGAAATTTAAGGGTACTCTGGAGAATCCACCAATGATGGCTTACAGACGTGGTAGAAACCTGAAGCAGATCCTTATGCAACCTGCCCGGCGTTTTAATGCCAAGGAAAGCAGTACATGGCTGAACTCTCAGAAGCCAGGTTGCTTCAGATGCGTTGGTTGTGTGACGTGCCGCTCGCTGCTGCCAGGCACTTCTTTCCCACACCCTCACACTGGAAAAGTGATCAACATCAGATATAAGCTTCACTGTAGGTTAAGCCATGTGGTCTATATGCTTTTATGTCCATGTGGCCTGGCATACGTTGGGATGACGACCTGTACCTTCAGAGAACGAATGGCAAACCACAGGAGCTCGATTCACCAGGCAATTATATCTGGCTCATCTGATAAACCGGTGGCACAGCACTTCTTAAAAGCGGGACATCAGGGCTCAGCACTTAGGTGTCGTATAATTGATTGGGTTCCGGAACCCGAGAGGGGCGGAGACCGTGCCCTTATACTGAGAAAATTGGAGGCGAGATGGATTTTTAGATTGGGAACTCTAGCCCCCAACGGATTAAATGAGAATAATCACCTTGGGATTTTTCTTAGATAAAGAAGAGGGGCTTTTTGCCCTTTATGACCAGTGCACTGTAAAGTGTTAATTAAAGACACTTTATTTTTAATAGATGTCCATATATGCATGTTTAGACGCATGCATATGTGCACTCATGTTTATGTATTTATGTTGTATGTTGATGTTTGTCATGATAGAGTATTGTCCACACCTCATTGGCTCCTTACTGCCCACATTTTCATTTTTTACTTTTATTATTATCTTTATTTTTGTTTTTTGGAACAACCCTATTGATCATCCTTAAAACTAGTATGTGGATCCCTATATATATATACATATAGTTCCTGTCCCATATTACTATAAGCATGTCTTTATATAAAGTGGTTTCCCCTGCCAGCAGGCGATTATAGTTCCGCCCGTCTATGCCTGGTTGCGTGGCAACCATAGGTAACCTATGCGGTGAGTCGCCCGGAGGGTCTCCTGGCAACCAGTGATTCATATCATTATCATAGGCCGTGTGGTGAAGCTCGGAGGGTTGCCTGGCAACCAGCCCGAGACGTCATTTCCGCCCAGGCGGTCGTCTGCACTATATCACTTGTAGAGTGACGCTCGGAAGGTTGCTAGGCGACCATTCCGATACGTCACTTCCGTTTAGATCCCGATTGGCGGCTGATAGAGAAGGGGCAGCTGGGTAGTGGTTGCTATGCAACCACTACGATCTTCACTTAGGTATATTTTATAATATTGAGACTCCTGTTGGGATTGGTGATACTATTATGAGATGGGTGATCTGCACTAATATTTATATGTATTAAATATGTGGTTGTTCATATGCATAATTACGAATATACAGGGCTGACTCCGCCCACAAAATGACGCAATTTAGGCGCGTTTTTTTGAATGATGGGTATTTAGGGAGCCGGTGAGGCATGGTCAGTTAGGCTGCTGATGTTTTAAATATGATGTGACAGCTCTCTGATGTTTTCTGTGTCCCCTGATGACGGTCTGGATATGGCCGAAAACGTTTGGGCTTTTTTCAAAGATATTGGACTGTAGCAAACAGTCATGCTGTGTTATTCAAGCTGTCTGGAGAAATAAAATTTCAATTTGATATCTACACCTATGCAAAGACTGGTGAGTGCTCCATTTGCCTTTTTCTTTAATTGGATTCTCTGGAGGGAATTCATGGATGACACCCCAGCTGTTGTATTGAAGATATAACGTGAGTGCGACTTGTTCTTCTATATATATATATATATATATATATATACACACATATATATATATATATATATACATATATATATATATATACATATATATATATATATATATATATATATACATATATATACATATATATATACATATATATATATATATATACATATATATATATATTATAAGGGCACGGTCGTGCCCTTATATTAAGGCTGAATCGAACAAACGGAATTCTCCCATAGGGAACTTCTGAGATGGGGGCATGGTGTTTGAGGGGCTACACCTCAAAACTGATTGGACGTACTGAGCTGAAATTTGGCATGGGTGCGTAGAATTGTCACCCGGTGCTGCATGCCAAATTTCAGGGTAAAATAATAAAAAATGAGGAATTGGGAGTTTGAATTGGGTTTTTTTAATTAAGAGAAATATGCCCCATTATAGAGATAGGGCTTTTCAATTTGTTGCGGCTGCGCAGTGGCCGCCAGGAGAGCGAGAGTGAGGGAAGGGGTCTCGTGCAGGCTGAGGTTATAAAAGTAACTGCTGGTGGCGGGAGGAGAGCCAGTGTGTGCACCTGCGGTCCGTTACAGACTGCAGCGACCCATTAGGACTGTGGAGGAGCGGGGTAGCGGCATAGCAGCCGCAGGCATACCGAAAGTGCTCACTACTGAGCAATATGGTCCCCTTACCCGAAGTGGGAGCCGCAGCGGGAGGAAGAGCTGGAGCTGCGCCGAAGGAGAAAGTCAGAAGACATCCGGCGCAGCGCTGACTCCTCACTGACAGCGCTTGTCTACTGAGCGGTGTGGTACCCCCACACCTGAAGCGGGTGCGGGAGCGGCAGCCGGAGAAGACAGCTGTGCTGCACGGAAGAAGTCAGGCAGCAGCGGCAGCACCAGCGGGCTGAGGTGGGGAGGATTAGTATGGTCCCTTACGTGCGGCTCACATTCAGATCCATCCGGCTCCCTTCCCCTCCTCCCCTGCACCCTTAGCAGCCTGCCCCCACCATGTATTCCATCCTCATACGCGCACGCAGGGGGGGTTTCCGAGTACCTAGAACCCCCCCCTGGCCGCCGATCCATCGCGCCGCTGTCCGATTTTTATTTTTTTAATACAGATGCACAGGCAGCAGCGGTATTACCTCCGCACGTGAACACTGTCACTGAGAGGCTCACCGCTGGCTGCAGCGCAGTTCACGTGCGTGGGGCTGTCAGTCGGGGTCGGATGAGGCGCAGGGTAGTGGTGAAGGAGAAGCAGGCTGCCACTGAACCGCTGAGGCAGAGTCCGGCAGCAAGGTATGTGTCAGGGGGGGGTTTGAGGAGAGGAGGGAGAAGGGGGAATAAATGATGCTGCCGGGCGAGGCACACTGTCCCTATTACCGCAGCACAGTGTGATCAGCATGTGGATGGGTGCAGCGGTCGGGTGGGGGACCTTTGCTTTCTGTTATTGGAGTGTGTGTTTGTATGTACTCTGTGTATGAATGTTATGTATATGTATGGTGTGTGTGTGTGTGTGTATGTGCTACTGTATGTGTGTTTATGTATGCCACTCATATGTACAGATGTGATTTATGTACATGTGTGTATGTATATATATATATATTTACATAGTGTGTAGATAGAGGCAGCACTCATCAGACTTTTAATGCAATGCAGAAAATTTCATTTATTGGTCCAATAAACAACATTTTCTTCACCGCATTTAAAGTCTGATGAGTGCCGCCTCTATCTACACACTATATCGGGGTTGCCCGACACACACACCACACCCACACCCACATATCTATGTACATCATACATACATGTATGGAAACCCCCCCATGAAAATCCTGCGTTTGCCACTGATCCTGGGGAGGAAGACTGGCAGCAGTGGCATCGGAGCTGTAGTTACCGGCAGCGGGACATGCGGCTCATGTTTAGATCCCTCCGGCTCCCTCCCCCTCCTTCCCTGCAACTTTAGCAGCCTGCCCCCACATCTCATTCGCCCACCGCCGCAGACTCCTCCCCCACACGGTTATTATAATAAGGCCACCCCCCCCAAACCTGCTGTGTGTCCAGCCCCCCCCCCCTCACCTGCTGTGTGTCCAGCTACCCCCCCCTTCACCTGCTGTGTGTCCAGCCACCCCCCCCTCACCTGCTGTGTGTCCAGCCACCCCCCCCCCCTCACCTGCTGTGTGTCCGGCCTACCTCCCCCCCCCTCCCCTCCCCTCCCCTCCCCTGCCCTGCTGTTTGTCCGGCCACCCTCCCCTCCCCTGCTGTGTGTCCGGCCTACCCCCCCCTCCCTGCTGTGTGTCCAGCCCCCCCCCTCACCTGCTGTGTGTCTGCCCCCCCCCCTCACTTGCTGTGTGTCCGGCCTACCCCCCCCCCTCACCTGCTGTGTGTCCGGCATACCCCCCCCTCCCTGCTGTGTGTCCGGCATACCCCCCCCTCCCTGCTGTGTGTCCAGCCCCCCCCTCACCTGCTGTGTGTCCAGCCCCCCCCCTCACCTGCTGTGTGTCCGGCCTACCCCCCCCTCACCTGCTGTGTGTCCGGCCTACCCCCCCCCCCTCACCTGCTGTGTGTCCGGCCTACCCCCCCCCCTGCCTGCTGTTTGTCCGGCCATCCTCCCCTTCCCTGCTGTGTGTCCTGCCTACCCCCCCCTCCGTGCTGTGTGTCCGGCCTACCCCCCCTCCCTGCTGTGTGTCCGGCCTACCCCCCCCCCTCCCTGCTGTGTGTCCGGCCTACCCCCCCCTCCCTGCTGTGTGTCCAGCCCCCCCCCTCCCTGCTGTGTGTCCAGCCCCCCCCTCACCTGCTGTGTGTCCGGCCTACCCCCCCCTCACCTGCTGTGTGTCCGGCCTACCTCCCCTCCCCTGCTGTGTGTCCTGCCTACCCCCCTCCCTGCTGTGTGTCCAGCCCCCCCCCCCTCACCTGCTGTGTCCGGCCTCTCCTCCCCTGCTTTTTGTCCGGCCACCCTCTCCTCCCCTGCTGTGTGTTCGGCAACCCCCCCCCTCTTCCCGCTGTGTTCGAACACCCCCTACCCCCTCCTCTCCCTGCCGTGTGTCCGGTCACCCTCCCCTCTCTGCTGTGTGTCCAGCCACCCCCCCCTCTCTGCTGTGTGTCCGGCCACCCCCCCCAGACACGCAGCGCCTGACACACACAGACATGCAACGCCTGACACACGCATACGCATATGCAGCACCTGACACACACGCACACACACAGCACCTGACACACACACACACACAGCACCTGACACTCACACACACAGCACCTGACACTCACACGGACCTGACACACACGCACACACTCACACGCAGCACCTGACACACGCACACGCATATGCAGTGCCTAACACACGCACACACGCAGCACCTGACACGCACACACACAGACGCAGTACCTGACATTCACACGGATCTGACACACACGCACACACTCACACACAGCGCCTGACACACACAGACACGCAGCGCCTGACACACACAGACACGCAGCGCCTGACACACAGACACGCAGCGCCTGACACACACAGACACGCAGCGCCTGACACACACACACGCACAGGCAGCGCCTGACACACACGCACAGGCAGCGCCTGACACACACGCAGCGCCTGACACACGCAGCGCCTGACACACGCAGCGCCTGACACACACACGCACCTGACACTCACACGCACCTGACACACGCAGCACCTGACATACTCACACGCAGCACCTGACACACACGCAACATCTGACACACACACACGCAGACATGCAGCACCTGGCACACATGCAGCGCCTGACACACACGCAGACACGCAGCACCTGACACACACGCAGACACGCAGCACCTGACACACACGCAGACACGCAGCACCTGACACACACGCAGACGCGCAGGACCTGACTCACACGCAGACGCGCAGCACCTGACACACACGCAGACGCGCAACACCTGACACACACGCAGACGCGCAACACCTGACACACACGCAGACACGCGGCACCTGACACACACGCAGACACGCGGCACCTGACACACACACACGCAGCACCTGACACACACGCACGCAGCACCTGACACACACACACACGCAGCACCTGACACACACACACACGCAGCACCTGACACACACACAAGCAGCACCTGACACACACACAAGCAGCACCTGACACACACACACACGCAGCACCTGACACACACACACAGCACCTGACACAGATATGCAGCGCCTGACACACACACGCAGACATGCAGCGCCTGACACACACACACGCTGACATGCAGCACCTGACACAGCCACACACACATACAGACATGCAGTACCTGTCACACACACACACACACGCAGCACCTGACACACATATATACATGTGGCATTTAACGCACACACGCACAGCACCTGACACACAATCATATTCACTCAGAGCACCTAACACACACATACACTCGCAGCACCTCACACACACTCGTATACACACGCAGCACCTGCCACTCACACATATATACACATGCAGCACCTGCCACTCCCACATACATGAACAGCACCTGACACACACATACACGCACAGCACCTGACAGTCACACACATACAGATGCGACAGCTGACACAAACACATACACGCTCAACACCTGACACCCACGTGGCAGCTGACGCATACAAATGCAGCACCTGAAATACACACATACACACGTGCAGCACCTGAGACACACACATACACGTACAGCACCTGAAACACACACACACACATGTATGTACACGCGCGGCTCCAGGCACACACATACGTACGTACACACGCGGCACTTGACACACACACGTACACGCGCGGCACCTGACACGCACGCACGTACGTACGTACGTACGTACGTACGTACGTACACGTGTGGCACCTGACACACACACGTATGCACACGCGTGGCTCCTGACACACAAGTGCGTTGCTCCTGACACACACACATGTACGTACACGCTCGGCTCCTGACACACACACGTATGTATGTATACGTGCGGCACCTGACACCTACACGTATGTACGTATACGCGTGGCTCCTGACACCCTCACACATGTACACGCACTGCTCCTGGCACACACACACATACACGCGCGGCACCTGACACATACACGCGTGTACGTACACACATGCACAGCACCTGACATACACACATGTAGGTACGCGCCACCTGACACACACACACGTACACGCACGACACCTGACACACACGTACGTACGCGCACGGCACCTGACACACACGTACATACTAGTGATGAGTGGGTTCGGTTCGTCGGAATCCGGACCCTCCGGACTTCACCCATTTTACATGGGTCCGAGGCAGGTTCGAACCTTCCCGCCTTGCTCGGCTAACCCGAGCGCGCCCGAACTTCATCATCCCGCTGTCTGATTCCGGCAAGATTCGGATGTCTGCATTCGTGGAAATGGGTCCCATGTGTAAACATGGGACCCCTTTCAGTCCGTCTGGTCCGGGTGTTCAGTTTGTTGTTTTGCCAAGTACGTGGATTTAATCTGGAACCTGGATCAGGTGAGTATAATTATCTTTTATTTTCAGGTACCCGTGGATTCTACTTGGAGAAGAGGACCGACTGCTTCGTGTCAACATAGGTAAGTATGTGTGTGTCGGCAGGTGTGAAATAAAGTTATACTTTCACGGTGTCTGTGTCCTGTTTTTATTTGGGTATTTTTTTCCCAGTAGAACTACAGGTACCAGCGGGCCCGTTTTTCTCCCGCATTCTGGTACTTGTGGTTCTCAAAGTACCAGCTTGCGGGGGAGGCTTGCTGGGACTTGTAGTGCTACTGGAAAAAAACAATATTCTTTCAATTTTCTCAAGGCTATCAGCCTCCCATCCGCAGCCCTTGGATGGGGGGGACAGCCTCGGGCTTCACCCCTGGCCCTTGGGTGGCTGGGGGGGACCCCCTTGATTGAAGGGGTCCCCACTCCCCCAGGGTACCCCGGCCAGGGGTGACTAGTTGGATATTTAATGCCACGGCCGCAGGGCACTGTATAAAAGTGACCCCCGGCTGTGGCATTATCTGTCCAGCTAGTGGAGCCCGATGCTGGTGTAAAAAATATGGGGGACCCTACTCTTTTTGTCCCCCGTATTTTTTGCACCAGCACCAGGCGCAGAGCCCGGCGCTGGTTTTAAAAATACGGGGGATCCCCTGTCCGTTTTTCCCCCGGATTTTTAGAACCAGGATCGGCTCAAAGAGCCCGAGGCTGGTTATGCTTTGGAGGGGGACCCCACGCAATTTTTTTTTCCGGGTTTTTCACATTCCATTTAAAAAAAAAAAACCAAATAATAATCTTTTAAAAAATATATAAATAATACTTGTGCCTCCAAAAAAGACAAACTAAGTACCTAATCCCTTCTAATATAAATAGATATGCTATTACCCCCCAAAAAACAGCAAAAAAAACATGTTTTAATTTTTTTTATTAGATTCCGCCTGCAAAGTGTGGCGGATTGAAAATGACGAATTTACTGTTTAAAAGCACTGTTGTCGAATTTACAAACTTCAATTGAATATACTTTTGTCGAATTGCCGCATTTGTACCATTGCAGAAAAGTCGAATTTGTCAAATGTCGAATTTTAAAAAGTCGAATTTTGAGAGCCTGTAAGAATAGGCCCCTCCCCCTTCTTCACATCAGCTGTCCTCTTCTACCCCTGTACCTTGCTCTCTCCTGTCTGTGCTCTCTCCCGTCTGTAGGACTAGGCCCCGCCCCCTTCTTACCCTCCAGTGACTGCTCTCTCCTGACAAGTGGACCAGGCCTGCCCCCTACACGCTGCTGGTGTTTTCATTGTTACTTGGTCTGGAGCTCCGTTGGGGAGAGAACTCACGTGAGCTCATTAAGAATGAGGAACTGGGATGTTTTAATTTTATTGTGAGTAGTGTAGTGTGGTGATGTAGTATGTTGTATGGGGGGTATAGTGTAACTATGAAGTGCAGCATATGGGAGGGCTATAGCATAGTGATGTAGTGTGGCATATGGGGGGTGGTAACGCATAGGCGTGCGTACAGGGGGTGCCTGGTGCGCACAGGCACTCCCTAATGTCCAGCACCGCTGCACGCCACGCTTGCTGTAGCACAGTGATCGCTGAGTGTGTGATCAGTGGAGCCTAGCCTGCAGCTCATTTCTGTACCTCCCACCACCGCTGCACCCGACCCCCCCCCCCCCTCTGCCTGCTGCTAATACTATGCTGAGTGCATTCGTTGGCGGCCTCACTGGGGGGACTGGTGTCACCTTGCAATGTGACGTGGTGATGTCCGCCCATGCTCTCCTCCCGCCCACCCGTGCTTTCCTCCCGCTGCGGTCTCTCAGTCCTAGTGTGCCGCGGCTGCCACACCACTGGCAGTGTTCCTCTAGGGGGGACTGGGAGCCGCCGGCAGACACATTCTGCTGAGACTTACTTGTCAGTGCGGGTTCCGGACAGCAGGCGGCGGGTGGGAGGGCAGATGGGGAGTAGGTGTCACAAGGAGTGTGTGGGTAACTAATTCACAATACTTCCGCTCAACGTGGCACTGCTGGTCCTTCATCTCCCATGTCTCTTCACCAGGTGGCGGGCGGCCCAGAAATTAAGTGATGTGTTGTGCAGCAGTCAGTGTGAAGTGACTGTGAGTAACACTGGTGGTGCTGATGATGCTGCTGCAGAATCGGGAAGCAATTAATTCATAAATATAATGTACTCTATCAGTGTATTATACATACATAAACATGTACATACGTGTATTTGTGTATACATGTATATGCATGTATATACATGAGTGTGTGTGCATATATATATATATACAGCCAGTTCCCAGGAACAAGAGTCCTCCCCCGCTTCCGCTAAGTCCACAGCATGACGCTGGGGCTCCACTGGTGGAGCCAGGTGCGGTGGGGGCCCGTCTCAAGTGCTTCAGCGGTCAGTGGGCTTGCTCACAGGTGGATCCCTGGATTCTACAAGTAGTGTCTCAGGGATACAAGCTGGAATTCGAGATGTCTCCCCCTCGCCGTTTCCTAAAATCTGCCTTGCCAACATCTCCCTTGGACAGGGAGGCTGTGATAGAGGCAAATTCACAAGCTGTATTCGCAGCAGGTGATAGTCAAGGTACCCCTCCTTCAACAAGGAAGGGGTTACTATTCCACAATGTTTGTGGTACCGAAACCGGACGGTTCGGTGAGACCCATTTTAAATTTAAAATCTTTGAACACGTATATAAAACGGTTCAAGTTCAAGATGGAATCGCTCAGGGCGGTTATCTCAAGCCTGGAGGAAGGAGATTACATGGTATCACTGGACATCAAGGATGCTTACCTGCATGTCCCCATTTACACTCCTCACCAGGAGTACCTCAGATTTGTGGTACAGGACTGTCATTACCAATTCCAGGCGCTGCCGTTTGGTCTGTCCACGGCACTGAGGGTGTTTACCAAGGTAATGGCCGAGATGATGATACTCCTGCGAAAAAAAAGTTATAATTATCCCGTACTTGGACAATCTCCTGATAAAGGCGAGGTCCAAGGAACAATTGTTGATCGGAGTAGCACTTGCTCTAGGCTGGTGCTACCACAGCACGGCTGGATCCTGAATATTCCAAAGTCGCAGCTGGTTCCTGCAACACGTCTATTGTTCCTGGGGATGGTTCTGGACACAGAACAGAAAAGGGTGTTTCTCCCGGAGGAGAAGGCCAAGGAGTTGTCATCGCTAGTCAGAGACCTCCTAAGACCAAAACAGGTGTCGGTGCACCACTGCACGCGAGTCCTGGGAAAGATGGTAGCTTCTTACGAAGCAATTCCGTTCGGAAGGTTCCATGCACGGATCTTTCAGTGGGATCTGTTGGACAAGTGGTCCGGATCACATCTTCAGATGCATCAGAGGATAACAATGTCTGCAAGGACCAGGGTGTCTATACTTTGGTGGCTGCAGAGTGCTCATCTTCTGGAGTAGGTCCTGGTAACCACGGACGCCAGGCTTCGAGGCTGGGGAGCAGTCACACAGGGAAGAAATTTCCAGGGACTATGGTCAAGCCAGGAAATGTCCCTACACATAAATATTCTGGAACCAAGAGCCATTTACAATGCCCTAAGTCAGGCAAGACCCCTGCTTCAAAGTCAGCTAGTACTGATTCACTCAGACAACATCACGGCGGTCGCCCATGTAAACCGACAGGGCGGCACGAGAAGCAGGATGGCGATGGCAGAAGCCATGAAGATTCTCCGATGGGCGGAAAATCACGTGTTAGCACTGTCTTCAGTGTTTATTCCGGGAGTGGACAACTGGGAAGCAGACTTCCTCAGCAGACACGACCTCCATCCTGGAGAGTGGGGACTTCATCCAGAAGTCTTCCGGCTGATTACAAACCGATGGGAATGGCCACAGGTGGACATGATGGCGTCCCGCCTCAACAAAAAGCTAGAAAACTATTGCGCCAGGTCAAGGGACCCTCAGGCGATATTGGTGGATGCTCTAGTGACACCGTGGGTGTACCGGTCGGTTTATGTGTTTCCTCCTCTTCCCCTCATACCAAGGGTGCTGAGGATAATAAGAAGGAGAAGAGTAAGAACTATACTCATTGTTCCGGATTGGCCAAGAAGAGCTTGGTACCCAGAACTTCAAGAAATGATCTCAGAGGACCCATGGCCTCTACTGCTCAGACAAGACGTGCTGCAGCAGGGGCCTTCTCTGTTCCAAGACTTACCGCGGCTGCGTTTGACGGCATGGCGGTTGAACACCGGATCCTGAAGGAAAGGGGCATTCCGGAGGAAGTCATTCCTACGCTGATCAAATCCAGGAAGGACGTGACCGCAAAACATTATCACCGCATATGGCGAAAATATGTTGCTTGGTGTGAGGACAGGAAGGCCCCAATGAAGGAATTTCAACTGGGTTGATTCATGCACTTCCTATAGTCAGGGGTGCCTATGGGCCTCAAATTGGGGTCCATTAAGGTCCAGATTTCGGCTCTGTCGATTTTCTTCCAAAAAGAACTGGCTTCCCTGCCGGAAGTTCAGACTTTTGTTAAAGGAGTGCTACATATTCAGCCTCCTTTTGTGCCTCCAGTGGCACCTTGGGATCTCAACGTGGTGTTGGATTTCCTTAAATCACATTGGTTTGAGCCACTTAAAACCGTGGAGTTAAAATATCTCACGTGGAAAGTGGTCATGCTATTGGCCCTGGCTTCGGCCAGGCGTGTGTCAGAGTTGGCGGCTTTGTCATGTAAAAGCCCTTTTTTCCATATGGATAGGGCGGAATTGAGGACTCGCCCCCAATTTCTGCCTAAGGTGGTTTCAGCGTTTCATTTGAACCAACCTATTGTGGTGCCTGCGGCTACTCGGAACTTGGAGGATTCCAAGTTGCTGGATGTAGTCAGGGCCCTGAAAATTTGCTTCCAGAATGGCTGGAGTCAGGAAAACTGACTCGCTGTTTATCCTCTACGCACCAAACAAGATGGGTGCTCCTGCTTCAAAGCAGACTATTGCTCGCTGGATATGTAGCACAATTCAGCTTGCACATTCTGCGGCGGGACTTCCACATTCTAGATCAGTAAAAGCCCATTCCACGAGGAAGGTGGGCTCTTCTTGGGCGGCTGCCCGAGGGGTCTCTGCTTTACAACTTTGCCGAGCTGCTACTTGGTCGGGGTCAAACACATTTGCAAGATTTTACAAGTTTGACACCCTGACTGAGGAGGACCTGGAGTTCGCTCATTCGGTGATGCAGAGTCATCCGCACTCTCCCGCCTGTTTGGGAGCTTTGATATAATCCCCATGGTCCTTACGGAGTCCCAGCATCCACTTAGGACGTCAGAGAAAATAAGATTTTACTCACCGGTAAATCTATTTCTCGTAGTCCGTAGTGGATGCTGGGCGCCCATCCCAAGTGCGGATTGTCTGCAATACTTGTACATAGTTATTGTTAACAAAAGGGTTAATGTTGAGAGCCATCTGTGCAGAGGCTCCGTTGTTGTCATACTGTTAACTGGGTATAATATCACGAGTTGTACGGTGTGATTGGTGTGGCTGGTATGAGTCTTACCCGGGATTCAAAATCCTTGCTTAGTGTCAGCTCTTCCGGGCACAGTATCCTAACTGAGGTCAGGAGGAGGGCCATAGGGGGAGGAGCCAGTGCACACCAGGTAGTCCTAAAGCTCTCTTTAGTTGTGCCCAGTCTCCTGCGGAGCCGCTATTCCCCATGGTCCTTACGGAGTCCCAGCATCCACTACGGACTACGAGAAATAGATTTACCGGTGAGTAAAATCTTATTTTATATATATATATATATATATATATATATATATATAACTTGGGGTTTGTTTTATTAGATAGAGCATGTCCCTGTGAAGTGCCTTTTGGGGTTGTGGTTTTTCAGAAAGTTACAGGTTTTTTTTAATTAAGAGAAATATGCCCCATTATAGAGATCGGGCATTTCAATTTGTTGCGCCTGCGCAGTGGCCGCCAGCAGGGGGTGTACTAGAGTGCCTTCTCTTGAGAGCTGCAATATGGCCGCCTTCTCCCCGGTTATTCTGTAAATAGGAAAATAACCTCACAGGTTCACATAGGGTAGAGTTGCCACTACTAGTGCAGGGCTGTAACGTACAGTACTAAGGAAAAGCCATATACTAAAGCGGCGCGGTGACCTCACCCCTCTCAGAGACACCAGGGCGCAGCACACTGTACGGGGTACACTGGTACACACACCTGTTAGCTCAGGGCAGCACTATAGGACCCTCCTGTAATGCTGTGCTGGCGGCGTGTAGTGATCAGGGCACTGGGAGACTGGCAGGCTGGTCTCCGTCTCTGCTGCCTATAGAACTTCCACCTCTGTTATATATCAGGGCTGCTCTCCTGTTGTTATGATTCCAATACTCTGGTCTGGGGATATCTTATAGCAAGGACCTGAGTATTGGAACGTAATGCTGGGAAAGGGAGTGGGAACGGGAATAGCCCCTGGCGCCCTATCTCCGTTGTCTCGCCCGTGCTGTCAGAAATCTCTTGCGAGACTATGGTTGCTTGGACCCAGGGCAGCCGCGTTTGAAGGGCGGATTACGTCTGCCCAACTCCGATGGCCCCTCAGGTCTTAATGGGAGACAAAGAGAAATCCGAGACAGGGTGATAACAACTAAACAACAAAGCCAGGGTGATAACAACTAAACAACAAAGCCAGGGGCTCAAAACTAACTTTAAACTAGAGTATGTGCGGAAAACCCCCAGGGAAAAGGACAACTAAAATACCCACTTGTCCACTCTCCTACCCGGCACCGGCGAGTTCCGGAGAGGACTGTGGGAGTGGAAACCTCCGCAAATGCACCAACACAAAATACAAAATAAAGCGGCCTAGGCCGCAGCACGCGGCAGAGCCGCCACTCACGAAAACCACACGAGATCCTCTAGCGACTGATGCGGGTAAATGAGGACTGGAAGACTCCTTGGGAAGAGATGACAACACCAAGATTCAGGAACTCTGAGGACAGGAATGACCGGACACAGCAGAACTGGAACAGACGTCGGCAAACCAAAGCAGCATGCAGGAAGCTATTACCGGCGTCTGTGTGAAGCACTGAGAAGGTATTTAGCAGGGAGTCCTCCAATCAGAAGTTCAGAGCCTGATTAACACAATGCCGTGCAGCTGCCTTGCTGCACGACCAGAAGACAAGTGTGTGTGTAGTTCACTTGATTGACCCTGCAATGGGGAGCGCAGTCCGTCCGTGGCGTCCCCATTGCTAGGGTCCAGGCGGCTCAGCGCGCCCGGCGTCCTAGCGTTGCTACGGAGCCGGCGGCTAGCACGCTCGGCGTTGCTAGGCGCCGGGCCGCGAGGACATCGCGGACCACGGCGCCTAACACCTGTGTGTTCTCTTCCTCTCCTACCTCACACTGGAACTGGCTGCCCAGAGAACGAGAGGGCAGCGGCTGACATCAGAGAGGGTGCAGCAATCTGTGTGGGCAGAGCCCCTCACAGCAAGGTGTCCTTATGCTGTGCCCCGTGTAATCACTGTGATCCATACAGACTCGCACCCTGGTATGCTCTCTATTTATTATTGATTTTTTTACACTGCGGCATTCTCAAGGGAAGGGAGCAGGCACCCCCCCACCCCACCGCCACTACTCCTCTGCCAGCATCACTGCCGAGCCGGTCAGTGTTCCGGCGGCAATGAGCAGTAGGCAGCCACCAGCAACAACAGTCAGAAAGCTGTTACTCCCGGCAGCAGTAGCGTCAAGCTGCAATTCAGTCAGCGGCACGATGATCCGGGAGACAGTAGCAGCACAGGGAAGCAGTACCCCCTCCAATCGCAGCACCAACCAGGAGACTGAGGCAGCAACCTGCCCCCAGCAGCAGCACCACCCTGATGATATGTAAGATGCATTTTGGTGTCACAAGAAGGTGGCCGGAGTAGTGGCTGGCTGTGGTCACACCCCGGGGAAAAGTGATAGTGATTTCAGTGTTCCCTTGCGCGGGGATTTGATGTGTAGATGTATGGAGGCTATGTTTGTATAGATGTGAGCGGCAGTATGCGGATATATGACAGCGGCAGTGTGCGCATGTATGAGAGCGGCAGAGTGCGGATGTATGAGAGCGGCAATGTACGGCTGTATAACTGCATCGGTGTGCGGCTGTATGAGTGCGATGGTGTGCGTCTGTAAGAGTGCGGCAGTGTGCGTCTGTAAGAGTGCGGGGTTGTACGGATGTATGAGAGCGGGGTTGTACGGATGTATAAGAGCGGGGTTGTATGGATGTATGAGAGCGACAGTGTATGGATATATGAGAGCAACAGTGTACAGTTGTGTGAGAGCGGCAGTGTGCGGATGTGTGAGAGCGGCGGTGTACGGATATATGAGAGTGGCAGTGTATGGATGTATGAGAGCAGCAGTGTACAGTTGTGTGAGAGCGGCAGTGTGCGGATGTATGAGAGCTGGGTTGTATGGATGTATGAGAGCGGCAGTGTATGGATGTATGAGAGCAGCAGTGTACAGTTGTGTGAGAGCGGCAGTGTGCGGATGTATGAGAGTGGCAGTGTATGGATGGCAGCGTCATAGGGAGGGATGTCGGAATGCTGTTATAGGGTTCCTAATACAAAATGGAATCCGTATAGTGGGTGGGGCTGGCACCATGGCACCACGTTGGGCTTGATGGGCAGGTAGTGCGGCAAGCACACCCAAATTGGCATCTGACGTCGCCCGCAGTCCACACTGTTGTGAGGAGTCAGAGTTAATTTTGACTGTGTAGTGTACTCACAGAGGACCTACCGCCCGTCCCCTCCTCGCATCTGAGCAGCAGGTCAGGCTCTTATTTTCTTTTTAATCAGGAGAGGCCGAGTGAACTGTGAGCAGGGGGGCAGAGCTACATGGGACCCAGAGGGGCTGCTGTGCTGTCAGAGAGGAAGAGAGATATGAAGCTACTGCAGATCCCCAGCTGATTGTGAGGTGCCGGGTTGAAGGGTGATGTGATCACCCTTCTCCCTCGCTGCAGCTGGGGACCGCATCTAGGCTTCCTCCATCGAGGGCAAGCGGCACAGCAGTGGGCAGCGTGTAATGAGTTTGTCTGACTCATTATACTGCTGCCTGTTGTGGACACCTCCGTCCGTACGGACTGGTGTACATGCCCAGCACAGAGGTGACAGTGTTGGTGGAAGTGCTGCCCAGCTCTGACCCTGCAGGCCTCCCTGATCTGACTGCGGCCGCTGCTGCTGCTGCGGCCCGAAACCCCTGCCGGTCCCCTCCATAGACTTCTGCCTGGCCAGCGCTGAGGTACTAGGGGTAGCCCAGCTGCGGGAAGGGTATGTCTCTGTCTTTCTCTCGGGCAGGGGAAGGTGACAGCGGCGGAGGAAGTGCTGCCCACCTCAGACACTGCAGGCCTCCCCGATCCAGCTGCGGCCACAGCTGATGCTGCCAGAACCCCCTGCTGCATACTTGCCGATATTCTGGCTGCTCTCTGCGGGAGAGAACAGCCAGGTCGGCTCAGCAGGGGGGCAGGGGCAGGCTCTGACGTGGGGAGGAGGTGGACCGTAGCGGGGCGGGCCAGGGGCGGAGTTACATGTCACATCATTTAAGCCACGCCCCCGCTCTATAATGCCGCGATCCCCGGCATTACACTGCAGGGGGCGTGGCTATGATGACGCGATTTAGCAAGAATCTTGTCTTCAACTGCCCGGACCACCCACTTTACACAGTAAGTGGGCGGACGGGCAGGGTGACAGCTCGTTCCGGGAGACTTGCCTGCTCTTCCGTGGGGCCGGGAGGGTCACCTGATTTTTGGGAGCCTCCCGGCCATTCCGGGAGAGTAGGCAAGTATGCCCTGCTGGTCTCCTTTGTTGACTGCCGCATGGCCAGTGCTGAAGTACTGGGGGTAGGCCAGCTACGGGAAGAGTGTCTCTGCCTCGGGCTCTCTCTCTCTGGCAGGGGAAGGAAGGGCTGATTCTCTGGCACATCAGGGAGGGCTAGGCTGCAGGAACACAGCACTGGAAGAAACAGAAGGCCGAACTCATGACCAAACAGTGAGCAGTGCAGTGATCAGCTCCCTGGTCTTTCCCTCTCTCTGGGTGCAGAGCTGTATTCTACAGAGATAGCTGGGATGGGAAGAAGGGGAACGGCACCTGACATACACATACACGCGCAACACCTGACACACACACATATACACGTGCGGCACCTGACACACACACGTAGCATCAGACACAATAAAATAAACATGCAGCACCTGACACATGCATATACACGCAGCACCTGACACATACATATACACGCAGCACCTGACACATACATATACACGCAGCACCTGACACGTGCATATACACGCAGCACCTGACACATACATATACACGCACACCATCAGACACACATACACACGCAGTACCTTACTCACACACACATAGACACGTGCAGCACCTGAGGCACACACATGTACACGCGCAGCACCTGACGCACACTCATGTACACACGCAGCACCTGACGCACTCATGTACACGCGCAGCACCTAATGCACACTCATGTACACACGCAGCACCTGACGCACACTCATGTACACGTGCGGCACCTAATGCACACTCATGTACACGCGCAGCACCTGACGCACACTCATGTACACGCGCATCACCTGACACAGACATACGTATTCATGCACAGCACCAGACATACACTTGTACACACGCGGAGCACCTGATACTCACACACATATACACCCGCAACACCTGACACACACACACACGTGCGGCAGCTGACGCATACACACGCACCATCAGACACACTCATATATACACTCAGCACCTGACACACACATACACACAGGAGCTGACACACACGTACACAGGCAGCAACTGACACACACACACATATACACACGCAGCACCTGACACCACGCACACACACGTACAAGCAATGCATTTCACGCCTACCTCCAGCCTCAGTCACAGGCTGCTGCCGCCTGTGAGCGACATCGTCTAATGTTTCCCCTCCCGGGCCGGCCGGCGGCCGACTGTACACACTGAGCGATAATACCGCTCATATCGCTCAGTGACGTCACGCCCCCGCCAGCCCTGCATGAAGGTCGTGGACGACAGTCCACATCCTTCTTGCATGCACTACCGACAGCGACGATTGTTGCCAACCCGCGGGGCCGCGAATTGTTTGTCGCTGGCTGCATACACACTTAACGATAAAACGAGCGACGTCGCTCAAGGAGGGGGAAAAAATTATTTTGCACAGAACAGTGATGTTATACGAACATTTTCATTAAACATTTAAAAAATCAAATGTTTAGTGAAATTTTACATTTCTGAATAAAAAAAATAAATTTAAAAAAAGCGATGAAATTCCATAGACATAAAACCTTACGGTTTCACATGTCCCATTAAGGCTTCTTAGACATGATCGAAATTTCAGAAACCTGTTGTAACTCTTCCACTCAAACTCCAAAAAGCAATGAAATTCCGATCATTAAGGCTGACGCCTTAATGGACGTGTTCCTTGCACAATACAGATATGGTATGCCATCACAGCCTGTGGGTAAGTGCAGATTCAGCACTCTCACAGAGTGAGATTGCTGTCACTCACACAATGGTGGAGCTGCTAATTCACAGATTTGTGTGCTCATTGGAATACACACATGCAGTCTATGCAACTGAAGGTCTGAGCGGAAGACAAAGCTGCTCAGATGAGCTAAGAGTGTTGTTGATTGGAGGGAGGAAATCGGTGTGGATGGGGGAACAGAAGTGTGTGGATAGAGGGAACACTAAGCAGCACTAATGGGGGGGACAAAGAAACACGGGGTAATTCAGACCGCAGCAGCAGCGATTGCAGTCTGAATTAGTTTGTGAGGTGCGCACGTGCAATGGCCACACTGCGCGTGCGTACCCCAGGAGCCCAGTGAGATGCTATCACCCTGCCTGATTGATAGGCAGAGGTGGTTGCGGGGAAGGAAGGGGGCGAGCAAACAGCGTTAGAATGCCATTGGCAGGGCATGGTCTGCACAACGGAGGCGTTTCCGGACCACTGGGGGGTGGGCTGTGGCGGTTATCCCCCTGCCAAGAGCGCAGGATCCACTAAATTTACCTTCAGGATGTCAGCTACATGAATGAGGTAAGAGTGGTGTGGATAGGGGTAGATTAAGCAGCAAGTATGGGAAGGGAGACAGAGCGGTGTAGATGGGGGAAATGGTGCAGATGGGTTGAAAACACTGGCATGGATGGGTAGAAAACTGGTGCAGATGGGAGAGAAGACAGTGTGCTATGTATTGGAGGAGGCAGAGTGACGTTGAAGAGGAAACACTGAGCAGCACAGAGAAAAGGAAATGGTGGTAAAGACAAGGCACAGGTGGGGAAAGATGGTACAGACTAGCACAGATGGGAGAACACAGCAGTAGGGATTGGGGAAGACAGGGCAGCATGGGGGTGTATAGGGGAAGTAAGTGTAGATGCATAGTCCGTAGATGGGGTATTATAGTTTAGCAAATAACCAAGATGTTTGAGGGAGCTAAATGTGTATACTAAGTGAGATGGATGTATGGAGTGAGAAGGATGTTGTAACAAGGTGGCATTGTTGTGGTGACTGAATGGGATGGTTGTGGGCACTGTGTGGGATGGGAGCACCACAAAACTGCACAGACCTTCAGTTGCATAGACTGCATGTGTGTATTCCAATGAGCACACAAATCTGTGAATTAGCAGCTCCACCATTGTGTGAGTGACAGCAATCTCACTCTGTGAGAGTGCTGAATCTGCACTTACCCACAGGCTGTGATGGCATACCATATCTGTATTGCGCAAGGAACACGTCCATTAAGGCGTCAGCCTTAATGATCGTAATTTCATTGCTTTTTGGAGTTTGAGTGGAAGAGTTACAACAGGTTTCTGAAATTTCGATCATGTCTAAGAAGCCTTAATGGGACATGTGAAACCGTAAGGTTTTTTGTCTATGGAATATATATATAGATTACTTATAATCCTCTATTAATGACAACTAGAAAAACATGGCTTACTGTATTTTAAGTCATCGAGTAAAGTGCATCCGTATATATCTATACATTTGTCCTTCCTTGACAATCCAAATATTCAGATAGGAGAAACTGCAATTCCTTTTGTTTTATGGAAAACAATGGGTCTATCTATGGTCAGTCAATGTCTTAATAGATCATCAAGAAAACCTTTGACCTCAATACAGGCAAGGGAAGCCTGCCCTGGTTTGATTTCCCAAAATGTTCATTCAAGTCTAACATTATACTAGTAAGCTGGTTTGGATGTTTAGTAACTTGAGGGGTAATTCAGACCTGATCCCTATGGTGCATTTTTTGCATCCCTGCGATCAGATAGTCGCCGCCTACAGGGGGAGGGGTAAAGTGCTGTGCAGGTGTGTGATCACTTGTGTCTTCACAGCCCAGGACTTACTCACAAGCTCACAAGCTGCAATTGTTTGCTGCTGATTGTGGCCTGGGCTGACGTCAGACACCGTCCCTGAAAATGCCTGGTCCCATCTGCGTTTTTCCAGACACTCCTGTAAAATGGTCAGTTGCCACCCACAAACAGCCTCTTCCTGTCAATCACCTTGCGATCGCTTTTTTCACACCATCACGACGCTAGGCACTGATGCTCAGTACTGCGCTCCATCGCACCTGCGCATTGCGATGCATTTGCATGCGCAGTTCAGATCTGATCGCCCGCTGTATGAAAACGCACAGCAGCAATCAGGTCTGAGTTACCACCATATATTGGTCTAATGTATTAAATACACTTTTTTTTTCTTTCCGTACTCCAACTTGCACGGCTTTATCATCTCATTATACTTTCTTAAGCATTAATCTGGATTATGATGTTATTGCAACTGGATTAAGTAAATGGGGAGATTTCCTCAAATAGTATCAATTCAGAGACAAATCAGAGATTCTTTCATAGCCACAACATGGTACAAGATTCATACAATTACCAATGATCTGCTCAATATTCTAAATTCTTAAGATATGTAATGGATATGAATAGGGTGTTATATTTGCCACGCCCTGCCATGTTATGTTATGCTATGAAATGTTCTGTTTTGATATGATAAATTTAATATCACATTATGGATATCAAACATTGGAAGGTCTCAGTCACACATATCTTAGATGTGAAACTGTGTACTAATTTAAATATACTACTAGACAAACTTTACAGTAATTCTGTAACCTTATTATTACAGTTACAAATTACAAATTAAGTTACAAATATTTATAAAATATGTGAATCTCACAGGATGTTTGAATTTTGAAAGAATTGTTTATATGTATACTTAATGGTCATGCAGTAGTAAAGAAAATTAAAAAAAAAAGAAATTAAATATATTTTTCATTCCATAAATATTCAAGCTGTACAGTATGTGAATGACCTCTCCAAATTAGCAGCCTATTTGCCAAAATTCCTGTGAATTTTCAGGCATTTGGCAAAGATTATCACAGCAGCATGGTAGAGATGCAATTGTGTTAGGGGGCTATTCAGAGTTGTTAGCAAACCAAAAAAGCACACTAATGGGCAAAACCATGTGCAGTGCAGGTGGGGCAGATGTAACAAGTGCAGAGAGAGTTACATTTGGGTAAGGTGCAGGGGTGCTCCCCCAATACCCCCCCCCCCCCCAAAGTGTGGGGTAGCGCTTTTGCCGGGGTCCCTGCAGTGATTTCTCCTTTAAAAAGTGTTCTCCATGCTGCCGCAGTGTGCTATGCCATGCTCTACTGTCTTGCTGGATCTTCACAGGTGCATTACTGGGAGATCCAGGGTCTGCACCGCTGTCATATTTTTCGGGCATACTGCCAACTTGTGGTGGGGTGTGTACAAACTGAAATCAAAATTGCAGTGTAAAAATAAAGCAGCCAGTATTTACTCTATGCAGAAACAATATAACCCACCCAAATCTAACTCTCTCTGCACCTTACATCTGCCCCACCTGCAGTGCACATGGTTTTGCCCAACTGTATTTTTTTGGTTTGCTAACAACTCTGAATAACCCCATTAGTAATAAATAATAGTATTTAAGCGATAAACACCTGAATTTGGGCATGTTGTAATTATTAGGTTCTGTCCTAGCGCTGAAATAACTTCTGCCAACATTTGATTTATTTGATTTTTTTGTGTTGTATTGAGGTATCACTTGTTTATACTTCTGGTTTGATTATTCATAAATATTCTGAACTTTCCTTTCTTTCCATCCACTTTCTGGACTCAGACAACCTATTTATTTATTTACTTATTTACTAACTAACTGTTATTTATAAAGCGTACACATATTCGGCAGAGTATTTCAGTCACTACATCAGTCCCTGCACGGTCTATTTTTTATTTGTTTAGTGTTGATAGTCTTGGTTTGAGAGGAGAGTGAGTGGGGATGTATGGGTGGATGAAAGGGGGCTGAAAGGATATGAATGGGGAGGAATGTATGATGGTGGATGGAGTTTGGAGTTAGTTATGTGCTCCTGGAGACAGAATGGGACACGAGCGAGGAGGTTTAGAATAAAGATTGCCTAGAATTTTAGAATCTAGAGGAGGATTCAGAAGAGAAGGGTTTGGGTGGAAAGGGAGGGACTAAAGAGGTTGTTTTTGTTATTTTCTTGTTTAAATATAATTTTATGAGTATGTGGTATATGTAAAAGTTTTGGTTTGGTTTATTTAGTGTTCAGAACTACATATGGAATATGCTTTTACCTTATTATTTATTTGAAATTGTAAATATGTAAATATGTGGGTGCCATTTTAAATAAAACATATTCCCTGCCACGGTAGAGTTTGCAATCTACAGATGTGTCCACATACAGTACACCTAACCTCAATCAACAAATGGAGTGAGACACCTAGCCCCACTGATCCAGTCTGAGATGTGCAGTGAAGCATTTTCTTTAAAAAATAGGGTTGGGTTCTGATTTGCATTGCAGACACAGCGGAACACCACTCACTGTGTACTAGAGGAGCTGGGGTGTGACTTAAACCACACAGGAGTATTAAACACCTAAATTGTCATAGATGAAGCACAACGGATCTTGGGGCATAATTCAGACCTGATTGCTGTTATGCAAAATCGCACAGGGCACAACTATTGAATGACTGGGCATGCGTGTGCACTGCAATGCACAGGCGCGAGGCCAAACTGCAATAGAACAGTGCAAAAATTTTGAGCACCAGGCATACGCAAGGTGATTGACAGGAAGCGGGCGTTTGTGGGTGGTAACTGGCCATTTTCTGGGAGTGTTTTCAGGGAGGGCGTGTGATATCGGCTCCGGACTTGATCAGCCTGATTCTATCGGACTGTAGGAGTAAGTCGTGGGCTATGCACAGACTGTAAAAATTATTAGATGGTGAGTGAGTTGCGATCGGATTTGCAGATGTCCGCCGTCTGGCAAAGTTTTCGTACGGCATATGCATGCATTCGTATACTTACACGGGGCGGGTTTTCACTCTTTTTGGGTGGCGGCTGCCTGATTGTAGACCTCTGCAAAAATGCAGAGGAGCGATCAGGACTAAATTAGGCCCTTGGAGTGAGGAAAACCCATGGCCGATGTACAGATCTAGAGTCACACACAGATATACTAATGAATCAGTGCAAACTGGCAAAGTAGTTTATTTGTCCAGTGTTTATATTTGTGTGAATAAGATGCACATTTCAAGAATGGTCGTGTCTCATTGGACCTTGTGACCAAGAAGGACTGTTTGTTGCGGAAGAAGACTTCTGTATGTCACCTATGCATTTACACACACACACACACACACACACACACACACACACACACACACACACACGGAAGCCATAGCAGCATTTTGTTCTTTCCCACAGGCTGCATATTTATATCCGGTGCCTGATTATTGTGTTAACACTTGGCTTTTAGGGAGTTTTCACCTGTAGGAAGCCACTCACTGCCTGGTCGTCAGGCCAATCCAGCTTCTATTGGCTGCAGTGTGTATGTGCACTCAAGCAGCCACTTGCACGCATACGCCTGTCAACTCCGTTGCATAGGCACCAGGACCTGAGACAAGGGAATCTCCTCTGCTTACCTGCACCTAGGTAATGGCAGTCCCCCACCTAAGAAAGTAGAAGCCAGCGCCTAAAATAAACTAATTCATTCTTTTAAATAATCTGACAACATGGAGAGTGCAGGGCCGGCTCTACCAATAGGCAGTTTTAGGCAGCTGCCTAGGGTGCCTGGATCTGGGAGGGCAGCCCTGAGTCTGCTTATAACAAAATTAAGGATAACTCTGAGTAAACTTAATGCAGATGGCTGCTGTTGATCTGCAAAGCTGTAAAGTGGGGTTTGGGAAGGGTAGGTTGAAGTTTTGCCTAGGGTACCAGGAAACCTTGCACTAGCCCTGGAGAGTGAATGCATCAAATTATTAATCTGAAGTAGCAAGTACAGTATCTGCATTGGTCACATCTTGAGCGGACATAGGACCCAACTGTAGGCAATTATGGGTGTCATATTTTAGAACACATGGAGCAGCCGCATATTATGGGCCTGCAGACCGCATGGTTTCTGTGAAATTTCAGATACTAAGGTGGAGAGTTGGGGCATGGATGGCAAAAAGCATGGGCAGTGCAACTTAAACCAATTCAGATGAATGAAAACACATAAATTATCTACAGTATCCAATTTAAAATTAAAATAATTTAACAAATGTTATTCACTAATTATTTCTTTATTGCTTTAAAATGTTAAAGCTACTAAAACTGTCTATTCTACTCATAGGAATACTCTTAATCAAACACTAGAGACTCTTAGTGAAGTCTGTGTGGAGTAGAACGTCACTTGGTTACTTACTGCCAGTTACGGAGCAGAGGATTATATAGTCTTGGTAGAGTATAGCTGGGATACAGATTTATTGTCTGAGCTCGGTGTGCATCAGACATACTGTCAGTGACATAGAAAAATTATTTTGTAAGTAATAACTTTTTTCTTGTTTTTCTTGACCTATTGCTATAATTATTTAATACTGTAGTGATATTCATTACATTTGTTACATTATTTTTTTTTACAATTTGCCCAGTGTGTAAATTATCAAATGAAGATTTGTGTGTGCTTACATGTTTATCTTGACATTGATAATCAGAATCACGTGTTCATTCAACAGCTTCCTCAATGATTGCATGTGTGTAAAACAAAATGTGTATGTCAGGTATCCAGCAATTTGTAATAGTGACTCAGGTCCTAATCCAGACCTGATCACAGCAGCAAATTTGTTAGCTAATGGGCAAAACCATGTGCACTGCAGGGGGGGGGGGTGATATAACATGTGCAGAGAGAGTTAGATTTGGGTGGGGTGTGTTCAAACTGAAATCTACTGTCAATTGCAGTGTAAAAGTAAAGCAGCCAGTATTTACTCTGCACAGAAACAATATAACCCACCCAAATCTAACTCTCTCTGCACATGTTATATCTGCCCCCCTGCAGTGCACATGGTTTTGCCCATTAGCTAACAAATTTGCTGCTGGGATCAGGTCTGAATGACCCCCTCAGTCGTGACCAAACCCAAACGAAACCTATGCATTAGGCAATGGCATCTGCTGCCAGATCTATTGTTCTTAAAAACATTCAATTCTCCATAACCCACCATTACAGTCTTTGTCCCCTCTACTCAGGATTAATTCTAAGGACTAGTGTTTGACATAGATTTATAGTTTTACTTTTTAAACATAATCTGTACACTATTTTACTTTAGCAACATTGCTTTTCCTGTCACTGTTTTATTTTTAATATACAATAAAAAGTTTTATTTTATTAAAGAAGAGACTCTGGAATCATGAAGGTGACATATTTCTGGTGACATTAGGTGTTATTCAGAGCTGTTAGCAAAACAAAAAAAAAATAGCAATTGAGCAAAGGCATGTTGCACTGTAGGTGGGGCAGATGTAACATGTGCAGAGAGAGTTAGATTTGGGACGGGTGGGTTCAAACTGACATCTAAATTGTAGTGTAGAAATTAAGCAGCCAGTATTTACCCTGCACAGAAACAAAATAACCCACCCAATTCTAAACCTCTCTGCACATGTTACATCTGCCCAACCTGTAGTGCAACATGATTATGCCCAATTGCTTACTTTATTGATCTTCTAACAACTCTATATATCCCCCTTTAACAACTTTGTATTCATTCATGATGAGTTTTGTCAATCAACTTTACTTATTACAGTAAAACTAACCTAAAGTTTTTTTTATCTTATTTTATGTTTCCACTTCACTCTCTTTTACAAATGAGTAAGAAATGATGCATATGGAATGTCTGAACATACAAAGAAATGTTGGAATTCAAAGACGAATGTGGTTAAGCTGTACCAAATATATTATGGACATTGATATTATTAGTTTGAGTACATGTTTATTAATTCCAGATGATTGACTAAATATTGACGTATGTCTCCAGTCAGGTGGGAGATTCCCCTTCCCTTCCCCCCTCATTTTCTGATTTTGTTTCTTATTCTCTTTTCTCTGGTTTCTTCCTTTTATCTCCTGTTCTTTTTCTTTCTTTCTCTTTCTTTCTCTTCCTTTTTGCTTTATCTGATTAGAAAATAACAAGAGCAATGTTTACATTTTCTACCTTATTGTCTGATATTTCTCTGTATCAATCAGCCCCCCATCCGCAGCCCTTGGATGGGGGGACAGCCTCGGGCTTCACCCCTGGGGTGACTAGTTGGATATGTAATGCCACGGCCTCAGGGCATTGTATAAAAGTGACCCCCTGGCTGGGGCATTATCTGTCTAGCTAGTGGAGCCCAATGCTGGTGTAAAAATTATGGGGGACCCCTACTCTTTTTGTCCCCCATATTTTTTGCACCAGCACCAGGCGCAGAGCCCAGTGCTGGTTTTAAAAATACGGGGGATCCCCTGTCAATTTTTTCCCAGAATTTTTAGAACCAGGACCATCTCGAAGAGCCCGAGGCTGGTTATGCTTTGGAGGGGGGACCCCACGGAATTTTTTTTCGGGATTTTACCGTTCCAGGAAAAAAAACATATATATATTATTTTTTAAAATATATAAATAATACTTGTGCCTCCAAAAAAGACAAACCAAGTACCTAATCCCTTCTAATATTAATAGATCAGCTATTACCAATAAAAAAAACCCAAAAAAAACATGTTTTAAATTTTTTTATATTAGTTTCACCTACCAAAGTGTGGCGGATTGAAAATGACGAATTTACTGTCTAAAAGCACTGTTGTCGAATTTCCAACCTTCAACTGAATAGACTTTGGTCAAATTGCAGCATGTGTATTATTGCAAAAAAGTCGAATTTGTCAAAAGTCGAATTTCAAAAAGGCGAATTTTGAAAGTCCGTTTTTTGTCGGAAAGTACTGAATTGCATTGTCGAATATTTTTTTTGGCAAAAAAGTCCAGTTTTTTGCCAATTTCAAGAATTCGCCGCTAATTGCATATACCCCTATATATCTGTCTTGTTCTTTTCGCCTGATGGTATAGATGTACTCATTGCATAATGTGACTCTTACTGGTTTGTAATTACTGAAAGTTGGAACTCTTGAGAAAATCAATAAAAAGTTATTTCAATTAAAAACTAACCTACAGTATGCTTAGTCTGAAGTGTTCACCTCTCTAGAAGTCTATTTTCTATACCTTGTTCTTGTATTCAACTGAGCAAGTGTTCAGTATCCTGACAGTTTGGTATATAATAAAAGATGATCCAGTTTTATACAATTGCCTTGCACAAGATTGCAGATCCCCTTCTGTGAGGTGTAAGATTGAACAAAATACTAAATGTCTGGTCAAGGGATATTGGTCCATGGAGCAGAGGTGACTTTAACTTGAGGTAACAGCATATAGTAGGATTAAAAGGGAAATTTTGACATGGCAAATGGCTGAGTAGATGGGTAGAGGAGACATTTATAGGCTAGTGGAGAATATTTATGGGATTATACAGTACACAAGAAATGTTCATATGCTTTGTCATGGAAGGGCTTTATCCTTCATATCACTATAGAATAACTCCATGTCACCATGGAATGATTTCAAATTGCCTTTGAAGAACTCCATAGCATCAGAAAAGGTCTCCATGCAGCCATGGTAGGGCACCATATAGACAGGGAAAGGCAACACAAGGGCAACGGTAGACAGAAAGCAAAGCAGCTATTGATAAAGCAAAAAAATCTATTCTTTAACCAGAAATAATATCCATTACCACCCAATATTTATCAACTCGGTCCTTTACCCTTACAGGCTGGCCTTACTTCAGTTGTCAATACCATAGCATGCTATTCAACAATCATACGTTACATTACCAGTCCTTTTAAACACAACTACATTTCAAAATCCTACATCTAACATAGGCTCAAATGTATTAATCCATAACAAGTGATAAAGTGGAGACAGATTAAGAGTGCTAAATAACCAGCCAATCAGCTTTCTTAAGGCCCATAAAAACTGGGCAATTTTGAGCTCAAAGTAGCTCACTTTTGGCATTTTGAGCTACTTTGAGCTCAAACTCGGCAAGTGTGTATAGGCGAGCAATGAGCAGTGAATGCTGATGCAAGCTCCCGCATCATCGCTGGCCGCCACCATTAATCGGCTTGTTGTACAAGCCGAGTGAACCACTTTCCAATCTCCTACTGTGGAATGTGGCTCACCCCCGTGAACATCGCTGGGCCGGGGTGAGAATCACTCAGTGTGTATGCACCTTAACTGCCATGTCACAGGCTGTATTTGAAAAATGACAGTTAGGAGCTGATTGGCTGGTCATTTATCACTCTTTATCTGTCTCCACTTTATCACTTGTTAGGTCTTAATATATTTGGGCCATAATTGGTTATAGGCAAGTCTGATTTACAGTGTGTTACATTTGGAAGCTTATCTTTCTTTTAACAGCCAGACATGATACTAATTTCAAGATATGTTAATTAGTGTACACCTTTCTTGTTAATTAAACTGATTCTTTTGAGAACCTTCATTTTACAACTGCCCTTTTTCACTAATGTCTATAAGCTCTCTACTAATTTTAGGATTTTATGGATGTTTCTCCAGAATTGTTTTTTTTTATAAAAACACTAATTGGACAGTTATATTAAAAGCTTACAATGTCTTATAATTTCAGTGCAATGTCTGTCTAATATACTGGGCCATCATGACATATTGCTCCTAGAATAAGTTTTATTATTTCAAGTTATGTAAAGGAACAATATAACTGCATTATATATTATGATTCTGTAGTTTCATTTACAGAAGATGCAAAGTAATATCACCTTTGTTGTTCTTACTGGATTTCAAGGTCTTCATCATTTCAAAATTGCACTGTTCTTCTTAATGCTCATTATTTATTGTCTGACTATCTGCGGAAATGTGCTAATTATTACTTTAGTTTCATTAAGCAGAAACCTTCATTCTCCTATGTACATATTCATTACACAAGTGTCTTTATCTGACATACTATTAACTTCAGATATTCTTCCTAACATGTTTTCTATTGTACTAAATGAAGGGAGCACAATGTCTTTAAAGAGCTGCATTGCCCAATTTTTCTTCTTTGCCAATGTAGAAGTCTGGGAATGTCTTCTTCTGACAGTTATGTCTTATGATCGCTACATGGCCATCTGCAAACCATTTCTATATACCTTAACAGTAAATGACATGTTTTGTATTAAAGCTATCATTTTCACTTGGCTGTTGAGTTGTTTCTTGACTTTGATCAATGCCATTGCCATGTGTAATTTAACATTCTGTGGAGCAAATGTCATTGACCATTTCTTCTGTGATTTTACTCCTCTACTCAATCTTGCTTGCTCGGATGTTTCTGTAGTTTACATTCAGACTATGATTATTTATTTTTCTGTAATAATTTGCCCATTCATAATAATTGTTGTATCATATGTCTATATTGTATTAACCATCCTACGGATTCCATCCATCACAAAAAGAAAGAAAGCCTTCTCCACCTGCAGCTCTCACCTGACCGGGGTATCATTATTTTATGGAACACTTATTTCTGTTTATATTGTTCCAACCAGGGGACAGTTATTAACTGTAAATAAAATCCTTTCACTTTTTTACACTGTTTTCACACCAATGATTAACCCAATAATATACACTTTAAGGAATAAAGACTTCAAAAGAGCTTTGAGCAAATTTTTATACAACTGTAAAACCAATATTTAATTATCTTATAATATCACATACTATTCATATATATGTCACCTGATTAGATTAAACTTAAACTGAAAATACTGTGCATTTCTAATTAAGGGCATAATATAAGAATTCTTAGTAAACACAGTATATGCATATGACAAATTGGCCATTCCTACAGGGCATCATTTATTATGTGAGATTCTCTGGGGTTTAAAATATATATTGTATTTGTTTTTTATGTCTATGTTGCCTGTGTGTATGGTAAAAAAACATTAAAGTAGCGGGGAAAAAAGAATCTTTGTCAGAACTGCTCATATTTGTAAAGAGCCATCTTTTATATGAAATAAATGGTATCTGGTCTACAGATCTGCAAAAAAAAGGTCTACAGTCAATAGGGCTACCACTAATGGTAGACATATGCCAGGTCAACATGGTCAAAAGCTTGACAGGGTCAAATGGTTGACACGTAAACGGTAGACAGTTTAACAGGTTGACAGGTTCAAAAGGTTGATGTGACAATGGTTGACACACATATGGTAGACACAAGTTTTTGTTTTTTTACATTTTTCATACTTTTCCATCCACTATGATTGGGAATAGTAACCTTGCCTGAAGCATGGCGAGTGAATGTGGCAGAAACTTACAAAACACTTCCCAAAAAATTCTGTCTACCATTTTGTGTCAACCATTTCCTTGTCAACCTTTTGACTCTGTCCATCTTTCATACTGTCTACCTATACTATGTTGACCTTTTGACCGTGTCAACCTTTTGACCCTGTCGACCTAATGCATGTTTACCATTAGAAGTAGACATATTGACTGTAGACATTACATTTTTAAACTTTTTTGGTGTTTTTTGCGTAACATGACCTGGAACCCCAATTAGTGTACCACATTCCCTTGCATGGTGAGCAGAGATGGATTAAAGTGATTCCTAATCATAGTCCACATGAATGATAAATTATAAAAGAGTTCAAAATATATATATTTTTTAAAGTAATGTTGAACTTTGCATGTGTAGACATGTCCCATGTCGACTATTTTAGTGTGTCTGCCTTTTCCCTGTGTTGCACATGTTAATGTCGACCAATAGTGGTTGACCTAATGAATGTCTACCTACCATCCAGATAACATTTACAAACTCTTCCCCTCCACACATAATATTTTTTAAACTGCCCCAATGTACAGATTGGTGTAGGTTGGTGCAAACCTGTTCCCATGACCATTCCCATCACATGTACTGTACATAGAAAGTGTTAGAAAAATGAAAATAATTGTGCTTAAGAATAAAGTAGATAGATTCCAGATTTAAAGTCCTGTGTCTCTCTGAAAGGTCACCATTAGAATTAAAGCATTGATTGCTTGGATACAGTAACTATGGAATGTCGAATGTTGGAAAAAAATACTCTGTACATCTGTTAGCAAAGCCTATGACCCTTGACACTTGAGATCATGAATGAGTTGTAAAAAAAATCAAGAAAGATACATGGGGTTGGAGAAAGCAATGAACATAAAAAGAGTTTAGATGAAAAACAATAACCGGAAATAACGTGATGCACAGGAGGTGAAGTGATTGATTTGTGTAGTACCTGTAGATGGGAAAAATGAGAAAAGGTGGCTCAGGAAACATAATTCTTTACAGTGTATTAAACGTTTTTGCTAATAAATGACCCAACTTTAATCTAAAGGACCATATACCCACCACAGTTCCATGTACTTCATGTCTGACTAGTGCCTTGAAATGTTAAGGATTTGGAATTTACAGTCTACTGTATGTGACTTTAAGTATTTTATACTCACACTCTATGTGATTTCAATTGTTGACTTCTGAATTTTAGGCCTATAGTACATATATATATATATTGGTACTTTATGTCATGTTTTTATTCATTTAAACTGATTCATTGTTTATATTAAATATACTCTTTTTATCTAATTTATTGTTTAGTCAGCCAATGTTTTAAGCCTTGAGGCTATACAGTATGTGTGCTGTTCTCCTTTGATACATTGCTGTTCCCGTGTGGAAGTTCTGTCTACAAGCTACAGGGGATGTAGTTATGTGACCGGCAGTCAGGAAACCACCAGTCGCAATACCGATGATTACATGCCGCCCCCTCAAAGACCCGAGGGTCAGCATGCCGACTAACAGGGACTATTCCCACTTTTGGGTGTCCACAACTCCCATAGAGCGGGAATAGAACCTGTGGCAAGCTCAGCTCGCCACCAAGCCCCCAAAGGGCTTCATTGCACTTGCCCCCCCACACAAGTATTCTAATCTCCAGGGTCCCAGCATCAGTATGGGGACAGTCAGGATCCCAAGCTCCGGTAACCCATAACCAACCCATCTACAGTAACGGGCTGCCTTGGAAGACATAGCATTAGCAGCACCTAATTGATTTTAATTTATTAGTAATACCACCTTTTTCTTTTTACTTGATGTGCTTATGACATTGGTTGTATCCATATTAACTAAGAATTTTTTATATTATTAGCTCAGAAAATAAAAAAATATTATCAAGTAATATGATGAAAACAGGGCTCAAGCTAAGTATTGGAATACAAAACACAAGGAAGTCTTTGATTAACTAAAATAATAGACCCCCTAGCACAACCAGAAATGGCAGCCTACGGTGAACACACACGGGTAACCTTATACCCAGAGAAAGATAAAATAATACTAAGTAGTGTGTAAAAACCAATGGTGACAAATTGTGAGGTAGATAGGTAATGCAATAAAATAATGTAATAAAGAACAGTAGAACTTCTCTCCTGTGATTTTTTCTTTCGAGTAGACAAGTATAAGTCAATGCATATGGGGAGAAAGATGAAAAACAGAACATAGAAAGAAATTAATTGCCAATTTGTACACTTTTGTCTTAAATTTTCTCCTGAAATGGAGATTATACATGCCTTTTTTGCTTTACTCCAGAGTTAATTTACTTGTCCATTATTATTATTATTTTTTTAAATGTATAACTTTTATTATTTTGGTTTTCAATATCATATATTTTCTATGTGTGTGAATAAATGAATTAGTTTTTTTTTAAACAACACCACTCTATGGGGCAGATGTATTAAGCTTAATACTTCTGCCCCCATTATTATGTTTTTCATCTTTCACCCCATATGCATTGAATACTTTGTCTAATCGAAATAAAACAGCATGAAAGAAGTACTGCTGTTCTTTATTACATAACTTTATTAAATTACCTCAACTTCCTCACAATTTGGCACTAGTTTATGTTACAACTAGAGATGATTGGTCTGAATCCGGACCATTATGAATATTGGGGATCCAAGTCCACCCGAGTCACAGCTCAGGTGTTCTCACCAGACTAGGATCCCTTTCCAAGGCCGAACGTCATCTTCCTGGTTACGGATTCTTGCGTGACTTGGATTTCATATAAGGCACAGTGGCAGGGACTCAGTATCATTTCACTCAATGCTGACAAGTGCTACTCTATACTGTGCTGTTCAGGCTTTTCGTGTCCAACCAGAGACTCCAGACTAATTGTGTCTGTGCAGTATAGTGACTGTATATAGGGGCACGCTGCATGCTTCTGTGTGTTGTGCTGTACTGGTCTGTATTGACGGTGCTATTTCCAGAGACTCCAGACACACAAGTGTCTGTGCTCTGTATAGTGACTGTGTATAGAGGGCATGCTGCTGTATGCTGTGCTATGCTCTGCTGTAAATTGTACTGCTTGTTGCACTTTAACCATGTGCAGTTCTTTCATGTAAGTTCTGTAAGCCCTATCACCCATTCAGTTTAAACTTAGCTGAAAGTTTATTATATATGTATATATATATATATATATATATATATATCTTAGAGATGAGTGGGTTAATTTCCCAAGGAACCCTACTGGACTTCACTACCCGAGCCCGGATCCATGCCCGGCTCAGGTTTTCCCACCTGACTCGGAAACCAGAACGAGGCAAAACGTCATCATCCCGCTATTGGATTCTCACGGGGTTTGGATTACATATAAGGAGCAGCGCATCGCTGCCATTTTCACTCCGGCATTGGAGAGTGTAGAGAGAGGATGTGTCTCTGTCCTCAGTGTAATACATCAGTTCAGTGGTGGTGTCTTTTGCTGCATCAGTCCAGTCACATTGGTGGTGTCCTCTGCTGTCATATGTCCAGTGCTGCTGTATAAATCCAGTCCAGTGGTGCTGTCTTGTGCTGCATCAGTCCAGCCACAGTGGTGGTGTCCTCTGCTGCCATATGTCCAGTGCTGCTGTATAAGTCCATTGCAGTGGTGCTGTGTTGTGCTGCATCAGTTCAGTGGTGGTGTATTGTGCTGCATTAGTCCATTCACAGCAGTGGTGTATTCTGCTGCCATATGTCCAGTGCTGCTTTATAAGTCCAGTCCATTGCAGTGGTGCTGTGTTGTCCTGCATCAGTACAGTGGTAATGTCTTGTGCTGCATCAGTCCAGTCACAGTGGTGGTGTCCTCTGCTGTTTAAGTCCAGTCCATTGCAGTGGTGCTGTGTTATCCTGCATCAGTCCAGTGGTGGTGTCCCTGTGCTGCTGTATATGTCCAATGGGACTGCCGTATATGTCCAGTGATACTGTTGTATATTTCCAGTGACACTGCGTATATGTCCAGCGGTACTGCAGTATAAATCCAGTGATAATGCCATGTAATTCCAGTGGTGAAAGCATATAAATCCAGACAGTGGTACTGCCCTATAAGTCCAGTGGTACTGCCATATAATTACAGTGATACTGCTGTATAATTCCAGTGGTACTGGCGTATAAATCCAGTGATACTGCTATATAAATCCAGTCCAGTGGTACTGCCATATAAGTTCAGTGGTACTGTTGTATAATTCCAGTGATACTGCCGTATAATTCCAGTGGTACTGCCGTATAAGTTCAGTCCAGTGGTGCTGCGAAATAAGTTCAGTGGTGCTGTCCTGTTCTGTTTATTATTTACTCCAAAAAAAGGGGTTATTAATATTTAATCCATATAATTTTTACAGTGTTTGCCCTGTGTGGTGTAGAGATACACACTCCTGTATTGCATATTGTTATAAAACTCCAGCAAAATAATGGAGAACAACATTTCGAGGATAAAATGTGAAAGTTCAAGAACCACTTCCTCCTACTGCTGAAGCTGCTGCCACTACCCATGACATTTGCGATGAAATGCCATCAACGTCGTCTGCCAAGGCCGATGCCCAATGTGATAGTTGAGGGCATGTAAAATTCCAAAACCAAAGTTCAGTAAAAGGAATAAAAAAAAAATTTAAATGGTCTGAGGAGAAACGTAAATTTTTCAATATGCCATTTACGACACGGAGTGGCAAGGAACAGTTGGGGTCCTGGCCTATGTTCATGGCTAGTGGTTCAGCTTCACATGACGATGGAAGCCCTCATCCTCCCGCTAGAAAAATTAAAAGAGTTAAGCTGGAAAGAGCACAGAAAAGAACTGCGCGTTCTGAGATGGTATCACAAATCCCCAAGGAGAGTCCAAGTGTGTCGGCGGTTGCGATGCCTGACCTTCCCAACACTTGGTGGGAAGATGTGGCTCCTTCCACCATTTGCACGCCCCTGCAAGTGCTTGAAGGAGCACCCACAGTCCAGTTCCTGATATTGAAATTGAATATGTCACTGTTGAAGTACACCAGTATGAGGATATGGGTGTTGCTGGCACTGAGGAGGAAGTTGACAATGAGTATTCTGATGGTGATTTGGTTTGTTTAAGTCAGACACCGGGGTAGACACCTTTGTCCATGGGATGAAGAAGCCCATTGTGATGTCTGGGCAAACTTCCAAAAAAGCCACCTCTTCGGTGTGGAATTATTTCTCCACAAATCCGGACAACAGGTGTCAAGCCGTGTGTTGCCTCTGTCAATCTGTAATAAGTAGGGGTAAGGATGTTAACCACCTAGGAACATCCTCCCTTATATGTCACCTGCTGCGCATTCATCAGAAGGCAGTGTCAAGTTGTGAAACTTTAGGTAAGAGTGTAAGCAGTCCACTGACACCTACATCCCTTCTTCCTCCTGTACCCAAGCTCCTGCAATCCAGACCACCTACTCCCTCAACGTCAACTTCCTCCTCAGTCAGGAATGTCAGTAGTCCTGCAGACCATGTCACTGTCAAGACTGAGGAGTCCTCTCCTAACCAGGATTCCTCCAAATGATCCTTGAGTGGTACGCCTGCTGTTGCTGCTGTTGTTACTGCTGGGAGTCGATCATCATCCCAGAGGGGATGTCGGAAGACCACTTGTACTACATCCAGTAAGCAATTGACTGTCCAACAGTCCTTTGTGAGGAAGATGAAATATGACAGCAGCCATCCTTTTGCAAAGCGGATAACTGAGGCCTTGACAGCTATGTTGGTGCTAGACGTGTGTCCAGTATCCGCCATTAGTTCAGTGGGACTTAGAGAATTGATGGAGTTAGTGTCCTCCTGGTACCAAATCCCATCTAGGTTCCACTTCTCTAGGCAGGCGATACTGAGAATGTACAGAGACGTCAGAAAAAGTACAGGGTAGACTAAGGACTATATGACTGTGACCCCACTGGGTAGATGTATTGCCTCCCGCAACAACAACATCAGTGGCACCAGTAGCAGCATCTCACAAAAACCAACTCGTTCCTAGGCAGGCTACACTATGTATCACTACTTTCCGTAAGAGGCACTATATTTTAATAAGTCTACTGCTTAAATGATTGCCAAGTACTTCTGTTCTATAGTTTAGTACTTGCGTTCCCTTGGCAGCATTTTTTTTTTGCTAGGGTAGAGGATGAGTTTCTCTTTTTCTTCTATCACTTGGGAAAGGACTGCCCCTATTTGTATCTGAAGCATCTGTCTGCAATATAAATTGCTTCTTGAAATCAGGAGCCTGCATAACAGGCTCTGCACACAAGGCATGTCTTAAATCCTGACATTCGGCCTCTGCTGGTCTAGACCATATTATCTTGTCTGGGGACTGTTTCTTCACTTAGTTAGTGGTGCTAGTGGAAAATCATGAATGCATCTGTGGTAGTAACCCACCAGACAAAGGAATGTTCTGAGCTGGGATTTACATTTGGGCTTAGGCCATGTAAGGACCGCTTCCACCTTACAGGGCTGAGGTTTTACCTGCTCAAGTATTTTGCCCCACCATTCCAATGGCACACCTCAGAATTAGCAGAAAACCTGTGTGCCAGTAAAGACTGTAACACTGCCTCTACCCCTGGAACGTGTGACTCCCAGTCAGAACCAAAGATGACTATGTCATCTAGATATGCAGTTGCATATTCTCTGTAAGGTTGCAGCAACTTGTTCATAGCTCTCTGGAAAGTTTCTGGAGCTCCATGAAAACCAAATGGCAGTTCGTTGTACTAAAAGAGAAGGCTGTTTAGGCCTTAGAAGCCTCAGTCAAAGGAGTCTGCTAATACCCTTTTGTCAAATCCAGAGTTGTGAGATACTGGCTGAGTGCTAGGTTCTTCACCAGCTCATCCATACTGGGTATATGATAGGAATCAAACCAAGAAACGTATTTAACTTGTGAAAATCATTTCAGAATCTTAAAGCACCCGAAGATTTAGGCACTAAAATAATGGGATTATTCCATTTTCTGTTTTTTTTCCTTTATGACCGATAAATGCAGCAACTCCTCTACTTCCTGTTTTACCACTGCCCATTTTGCCTCGGGTATACAGTATGGCCTCTTTTTTATTACCACCCTGGGAGGAGTAATGATATCATGCTGGGTAATTTAGATTTTCCAAAGAATGGCAGAGAAAACATCCTGGTACCATGACACTAAATGTATCACTTCCTGTTCTAGTTAGGATTAAGGACTTCAATAGGTATCTGACATTCTGGGGTTTTCTTGGTCACCAAAGCGTGCTCACTGGCACTCACTTTGCAAGGCTTTAACATATTTACATGGTAGATATTTACCTCCTTCCTTCTACCCTCCTGTCGAACCTTATAATTCACAGGTCCCACTGCCTCTTTGACTTCATAAGTGCCTCACCATTGAGCCTACAGTTTACATTCACTGGTGGGCAAAAGAACCAGTACCTTGTCTCCTAGTTTAAAAGGCCTGTTGACCGCGGTCACATCATAATTAAATTTTTTATACTATTGGGCCCTATCCATGTGCTTATTGAGGAGCAGCAAAATCTACCTTAAATGGCCAAACAATTTGGACAAAAACTGAACAATGTTATATTCTTGGCATGAATGTTATTCCTATTCTTCTTTTAACGATCTAAAATCTCTCTAGTTTGCCTCATAGAGGAGTTAGAATGGACTAAACCCCTAGAGGATTGAGCTAGCTCTTGTACTGTAAACACTATGTAGGTAAGGAGAAAGTCCCAATCTTACGTTTTTTCAGACACTGCCCTTTTTATCATCTGTTTAAGGGTCTAGTTAAAACATTCTACCAGGCTGTCTGTTTGCGGGTGGTAAACTGAGGTAGTAATCCTATATATCTATAACAGTCAGCACAAATCCTTCATTAATTTAGAGATAAAAGGGGTACCTTTAATCGTTAAGACCTCTTACGTTATTCGGCCCTATCAGGTCCATACAAATTCTCTCAAAAGGCTCAGAAATAACAGGGAGGGGAACAAGGGGCATCCTAAACCCTGGCTGGGACATTGTCTCCTGACACACTGGGCATTCCTGACAATATCTTTTTACTGCGGCATGAATGCGAGGCCAAAAGAACATTAACTGTATGTCTAAAGAGTTTCCCCTCCTCTAAATGACCACCCCACAGATATGAGTATGCCTCCCCTTATACTAAATGCTTATGGTTCAAGGGTACTAATAACTGGTATACCCTTTTACCCTGCAAAGAAGATACACAGTACAATAAATCATTTTTCAAAATAAAATATGGTACACCTTCTGGTGGCAAAGCAGAAACCACTTTACCATTAACTAAAACCACATTTTCAAAAGCATTAATAAAGATTTCTATCATCCTGTTGGTCTCAAAGTCCTTTAAAGACACTTACTCACCAACAGGGGACCACTGGCCAAGGAAGTTTTCATGGTTGCCATGCTCTGGTAACCCACGGTCTTCGGCTCCTGGAATGCCTCAGCTGCTGACCGTTTGCATAATCGCCTCCTGCAGCAACAGAAAATAATGGCCCAAGATCAGTTGATAAGGTGGTCTCGACGTCACTGCAGCTACCACCTTCACTGGTCAGCCTTTTATCATTAGGGTTAGGTGCACATGTGTGCACATCGCGACATCCCCATGTATACACAGCACCTTGACAAGGGGTAAAATCTTGTCAGCCCTCATAGGAACCATGTTAGCAGAGACAATGGTAACTGCCAGTATCAATTAATGGCCAGATCTCCCGGCCTTCCAGCTGTACCAACATACAGAACAGGGTGGTCTCTGCCAGGGAGATGTCTCCCGCTGCCATGCTGATTACATGTCGAGATGCCCTCCCCGCATTGCAAACCATCTAACTTCTCTGCTTTGGGAAGTCCTGATGCATATGACCGGTCTTTCCGCAGTCAAAAGAAAACGTAGGAGGTGGGTTTTTTCCCCCTTAGCAACTGGAACCTGGGATCTGAGCTTCAGTAGTGGATGCCACCCTTGCTTAGCTTGCTTAGCTTTGTTTAATTTTTCAAGGGAAAGGTACTGCTAACTCCTCAAACAACGACTTCCGGTTCCGGGTTTGCATGGGCTAGCAGGCTAACACCGGAGCTCCTCTAACACCCCGCAAACAGTACCTTTTAACGGCTGTTTACAGCCTCCATTACTGCCAGCACCCCACCGCGATCCGTGCACAACACGATGGACCGCTTTGTGACCTCTGCCGCCCAGCCGGGACAGCCCGCACCACCCCAGGAGAAACGTCGCTTTGAGGGGAACATGGCGCCGAAGCGCGGCACAGACGCTGCAGACCCTGCTTCCAAAAAGATGGCCGCTGAACTGTCAGATTCCCCACACATGGTATGCCGCTCTCCTGATTCTCCTGTTACCTATGGGGATGTTGTGGAAGCAATACGGTCCACTATGGCAGCGCTCCTCTCTCAGGCAGTCACAGATATCTCCTCACAATTTAAAGCTCTTACACACAGAGTGAATCAGGCTGAGAATCAACTGGGGGCTACTTTGCATGAACTTGCTGATATACGTCACAGTGTTAAAGAATTGACATCTGATAATTATCAGATATGGAAACAACTAGACGACTTCGAAAATCGTTCGAGACGCAATAATATACGTCTGGTTGGTTTGCCAGAATTCATTAAAGGGCCGACGATTGCCCACTTTGTCAGAAATACGTTACCTGATTTGTTGGGAATTACTCAAGCATGCCGAGACTTAGTGATTGAACAGGCACATAGAGTGGGTCCTGCCCCAACTCCTTTGAAACCGAGACCGCGCGTCACGCTATTTAGATGTCTAAACTACCTGCACAAAATGGCGTTTTGGTCTGCATCTCGCCGTGATAAGGATCTACAGTGGGAGGGAAATAAACTGTACATTTTCCAGGTCCTATATGTTCGAAACTTGTTACTGAGGGCCGCAAATTTAGCTTGCTCTACCCAGCCCGTTTACGGATCTACGATGGCTCCACCAACAAAGACTTTCTCTCTCCTAGGGATGCTGAGGACTATTTTCGTGACCTCCTTCAGGATAATGCCACTGACATCAGTGATACCGTATCTCTACCCCCCTGATTTTTTCCCCCCATAATCCCCTCCATTGCCTTTATTACAGATGAGTATTTCCTCATCACTCTCGTAAAACTTTCATGGCTTCACTCAATTAATGTTTTTATTTTACCATTACTGTCTCTCCAGCAGCTGTTGCTCCCATTATATCTCGCCATTAACGGGCTGGTGATAGTACTCACCTTACGTCTTTTCGTTTTCTAGTTCGCGGGGTCAGAGAGGCCCCTCCCTCTCCAATGCTCCTGTTGATTTTCGGTATTGTTTATCTCTCCTTTAGAATTTTGTTCACTTTACCCCGGAAGCCCAGGGTCTATTCTGTTTTCTGCATACTGCTTGCATGTTATTTATCTTTCTGTCGATTCTTAATGGTCCCTACATACGTGTGGTGTCTAATGACTGTTTCTATGTTTTATGTGCATTTGTCTCCTCTCCTCCCCCCTCTCTCCTTTTTTGTTTCCTTCACATCGAGTATACCTAGAGAGATGAGTGGCCTTTCTGTTTTACCTACTGCATTATGTCTGACGTAAAAACAGGGATGTGGAACGTGGGAGGATTCAATTCGCCATCTAAGAGGAGAAAGGTACTTCTTTATCTTAATAAGCAGAATGTAGACATTGCTTTCTTACAGGAATCCCATCTGATCCCTTCGGAAGTGACCAAGCTAGATATGTTGGGTTGGTCAGTAGTAGCCTCCAGTTCCTATTCCTCCAGAGCCTGGGGGTGGTGATTCTGATTAAGTGACATATTCCCCATACTGTGTCCCACATTGTCCACGACCTGGGTGGTCGTTATGTTATCGCATCCCTGACGGTGACGGGTAAACCACTGATTCTTGGGAATATATATGCCCCTACAACATACTCAAAATCTTTTTTCCAAAAACTGGTTGGTCTGTTCACTCCTTACTTAGATATGCCCATTATCATTGGTGGGGACTTCAATCTGGTATCATCCCTGTTTCTGGATAAAACCAGCACCCCCCCTTCCACTCACACTCTACCCAAGCTGGGAGTTCCCTTGCTTTCAGACCACCTCCAACTAGTTGATATTTGGCGGGCTCATCATCCTTCTGACAGGGACTATACATGCATATCGGCAGCACACTCTACCCTCTCACGTATAGATTACCTGCTCACCTCTTGATCCCTATTTTCCTCTGTGACGGACTCCTCTATAGCACCGATTGTCATCTCGGATCACGCTGTTGTGACGGCTACCCTAATTTTGGACTCCTCTTCCCCCACACTTAGATTATGGAAGTTTCCCTCATACTTAGCCAAATCCCCTGATTTCTGCTTATGTTTGGAATCGGCTTGGAAGGATTTTGTACAACTCAATGGATCTCACTTTGATTCGGATACGATGATATTTTGGATGACTGCGAAGACGGTTCTTAGAGGTGACATCATCTCCTTCGTGGCACATTCCAAACGGCAACACACCTCCAAATATTTATCACTTCAGTCAGCTCTTACCCTTAGTTTTCAACAATAAAAAGGATGTCCGTCCTCTAACAATAGACAATCTTATCTACAATCCAAAACACACTTTGAAGAATATATGGGATCAATGGGTGACCGCCACTTGTTCTCGATCAACTACAGATTCCATAAGTTCGGCAACAAAACCGGGAAACTTCTCACCAATCTCCTCAAGGGCACCTGTTCACCCGCTGTGATTCATCACCTCCGCAAAGCCCCTGACGTGTTCACTGGTATCCGGACTCCAGGTTGACAGCACAAAGGTTGACACACTTTAGGTCGACACCAATTGGTCGACACACCTTAGGTCGGCATGGACAAAAGGTCGGCATGGACAAAAGGTCGACAGGAACAAGGTCGACATGGAAAAAAGTCGACATGAGTTTTTCACAATTTTTTATTTTTTGAACCTTTTCATACTTAATGATCCACGTGGACTACGATTGGAACGGTAAAGTGTGCCGAGCGAAGCAAAGGCACCATGCCCAAAGCATGGCGAGCGAAGCGAGCCATGTGAGGGGACACGGTGCACTAATTGGGGTTCCCGGTCACTCTACGAAGAAAACGACACCAAAAAAACATAAAAAACTCATGTTGACCTTTTTCCATGTTGACCTTATTCCTGTCGACCTTTTGACCATGTTGACCTTTTGTCAACGTCGACCTAAGGTGTGTCAACCAATTGGCGTCAACCTAAAGTGTGTCGACCATTGTGCTGTCGACCCTGAGTCCCAGACCCGTGTTCACTACCTTCGATTTGGAGATTGCTGATGTCCTTGGTGCATTTTATAGTCGGCTGTACTCTGACCCGCTTTCTCCACCCCCGTCTTCCTTGCCTGGTTCTCATATTAATTCTTTATTTTGGGAGTCCATCCACCCTCCTTGATTGTCCCCTAGTGATGCTGAATCGCTCATGGCACCCATATCTCTCTCCGAAGTGGAAATGCCATACACCATACTAAGTCTGACATGGCCCTGGGCCGTCATGGCTTTAGTAGGGACTTTTATAAGGTCCTACTTCCCCATGTGGGTCCGGTCCTAGTCAAAGCCCTTAATTCTATGATGTCCTCACTTATAACCCCAGCTCATTTTAATTCTGCTACTCTCAAATTATTGCCTAAGCCTGGCAGGGATCTGTCACTACCAGAATCTTACCGCCTATATCTCTATTAAATTTAGACTACAAATTACTCACAAAAATACTAGCTGATAGATTGAAACCTTTTATGCCCCTCTTGATCCACCCAGATCAATCAGGTTTTATATCTGGGCGCCACTCTGAAATTAACATTCGTCGAGTTCTTTCTGCTGTTTCCATTTCTGATGCCTCTCCCCTGGTCTCTAACTTGTTGCTTTCACTAGACGCTGAGAAGGCATTTGATCATGTGGATTGGCAATATCTATTCCTTACTCTGGATAGATTTGGGTTCCCCTTTCATTTCGTTTCCATGATCAAATGCCTTTATTACAATGCTAAATCGCAAATCTCCTGCAACGGCCTTTTACCAGCTCCCTTCGAAATTAAAAAAGGCACCAGGCAGGGATGTCCCTTGTCACCTCTTTTATTTGCCCTGGCCTTAGAACCCCTAGCCATTGCCCTCAGATCCTCCCCAATATTCACCGTAATAAAAATTGGTAATAAGGAATTAAAGGTGTCACTATTTGCTGACGACATGCTATTATTTATATCTGATCCCAAGCGCTATATCCCTGCTATTTTGGATTTGATCCACTCTTTTGGTACCATTGCGGGTTACCGCATTAATACTTCTAAATCGGAGCTACTTTGTTTAGGCACCACTTCCACTGTTTTAACCTCTTTCCTCTCCTCCCTTTCATTTCGCTCCTCTAACACCTCCATTAAATATCTGGGGATTCACATACCCTCTACTCTTTCACGACTCTACTCTCTAAACTTTTCACCTGTCATTGCTAGGATCTCTGTCCTACTCCTAGGATGGAATCTTCTCCCGATATCTCTCCTGGGCCAAATTGCTGTTATACAAAATATAATATTTCCCAAAATCTTTAATGTGATGCAAAAACTACCAGTTTCACTGAACACATATGATTTATGAGCTTTGCGGAGGATGATGAATTCCTTTTTGTGGATGGGGAAAAAAACTAAAATTGCCCTTTCCAAACTTATAGGCCCCCGCAAAGTGGGGGGCGTGGGTTTTCCAGACCTCCCCTCTTATTCTCACTCAATCATGTTTCGATACGTTACTGACTGGTTAACTGACAAATCTACCTTTACTGATATCATTGCTGATGAAGCCCTATTTTACCCCTTTTCCCCAGCCGACCTGCTCCTCACACCACCTGCTATTCTTCCCCCTCAGATAAAGATACATATTTTATTTAAGTACATATTTCTATCATGGCGATGGGTTAACAAACGGTTGAATAGGAACCCATTATATGCTGCTTCTATTCCATTATGGGTAACCCAGCTTTCCCACCTTCTATTTCTAATGCCCTGTTCTGGCTCTGGAGGGATAGGGGACTGTCCGACTCTACCAAGTTCTTTGACCCGGGCGGCAATTTTGTTTAGTTTGCTGACCTTGTTGCCTCATATGAGATTCCACACAATCATTTCTTTATGTACCTCCAAATGAGACTGTCAGAGACGGTTTTGTTTGTGTCCCCGGAGGGGGCGCTAGTGGGTCAGTGGAGGTAGGAGGAATGAAGTGAGGAAGCAGTATGGGATTTCTGCGCATGTGCACAATGTAGTTTATTGAAAACAGAAAGTCCAGATAATAATGCAGCAGAAAGTAAAACAAACGAATGCAATGGAAATGGCAATGGTAACGGCAATGGTAATGGCAATGGAATAATAGGGTTTGAAAACTGAATGTCTATGGCAGAGTTTGTAATGCAGAAATGGAACCAGAATAATTAAAACGTGGAGCCAGCAGAGGTGGAATAATGGTAGCAAACCTGGTAGCAATGCAGGAGACTTGGAGTTAATGTCCACTGTGCTGGTGGAGAAGCACAATCAGCTTGCAGGCTGAATCACAGGTGAGATGTTAGAATGCACCTGGATAGGGAGTCTCTACTGCTGAAGGCTGGAGCACACTGCAGGAGTAGAAGGTGTGAAGCCAGAAAGGTATTGCTGTGATGCTGGTGCTTGTAGTTCCACGGGGTAACAGGTACAGGAGAATATCCAGGAACACGGAGGAACAGGAGAATATCCAGGAACACGGAGGATCAGGAGAATATCCAGGAACACGGAGGAACAGGATAACAGGTCCAAACACACGAGTCGCAGGAGTGACACAAAGTTCAGGACAACCTCTGACTCACCCAGCAGCTCCTGATATACCCCCTGACCGGCAGGCATTGGCTGGAGTGAGACAAGGGGGAGCGTCCAAGCTCCGGATTGGCCGCCGCACTTACACTGGGGAATACTGTCATGGCGGCGCCCATGCCACGGCCCGGCAGGAACAAGGCGCGCTCACATGCCCGTTGACTCCAGGGGCGCTTCCAGGCCTGAGGGTGCATCCACGAGCAGGGCGACAGGTGACAGCAACATGCAGTGACCCCGGACGGAGTCCGCTCCGGCGGACCGACATAACAGCGGTGAGTCGATTCCTGACAGAGACATTACCTTTCTTCTCTTACCTGGTCTACCTCCTCACGAATCTCCACTCCACTCACTGATCCATTGAGGCCTCTGATGGTGCTCAGCACACAGAAAAGGTACCGCATTAGTTTATTGTACTCTCTTCTCACTAAATATAACTCAGAGAAACGATGGGAAATTGTCAGACGGTCTTGGGATGTAGACCTGAAATATTCTACTCAACCAGATCAGATGACTAATCACTTTATTCAGGCCTTGAAGACGCTCCAATCATCGTATTTACAGTAGGTTCATATTAGAACACTCCACAGGTCCTACATCTCACCAGCACAATATGCTCATTTTAACCCGACTAATTCTGCTGAATGTATTAAATGTCATTGTGCTACCGCCTCCTTTCTCCACTGCATGTGGGACTGCCCGTATATACGCCGATTCTGGTATAAACTTCTTAATTATATTAAACTCATTTTCAAATTTTTACCTGACAGTTATAGTTACGGTTGCAAAGAGAATAATTTGAACACATTGGTTAGCGTGCACTTCCCCCTCACTCTCCGAAGTAGACCAAAAGATGTTGCAACTCATGTATTTCGACAGGAGATCTGCTTTGTCTAATGTCATCACTGGAGCGGTCCCATTCCATAAGAAATGGGTCTTGTTTATACTCTCTCTTGATCCAGCGACCCAAGACACAATATTTGCACTATTTGACCATACCGAGTACTCTCTCCATAAAAGTATCTCCCTTTTCTCCACGTAAACCACCCCCAGGTGTCGTTTTACCACTTAGGTTTGTTGACAATCCGTGATGTTTTCCCTCTCTCTCGTATCTTCCTACTTCTTCCCTCCCTATCTTCCCCTTGTCTGTGGTTTGGCTTCCCCCCACCTCCCTGTTTATTTGCTCAGGATGAATTTTCGATATCACTTATATACGGGTATACTTTACTAATGTCTCCACTGCTGGTCCAATGTATGTAGCGGTTGAAATCCTGATGGACTAATCTCATTGTGTGGGATCTTATGGGGTAGTGCCTCTAATTACTTTGTGATATTGATATCTTGTTCTGGTTTGTATGTAATATTTTTCTATTGAAAATCTAATAAACATAATTTGCAAAAAAAAAAAACTCCTCAATCAACATGCAGGGTCCAGTGTAGTACCCCATGGTCTAATACCCATATAGCACAGTCCAAAGCAACAATCTCTTCTATACATGGAGCTGTATGCTTTTCTGGCTTTATCCTTGCTTTAATTAGCCTGGCAAGCTTTGCCAGTGGAACTCTTAGAGGCTCATATGGGTTTGCCGCCAATCATGGAACTCATGGGCTTTTCTGGGGCCTGTCAGCCCAATTCTGCTGGGTATGGCCTCCTTTACATAATCAGGCCAGTATACGTTTGGTGTGATTCCCCTGTGAGACAGTGAGCTAACTTGGTGTCAGGTCTGTGTCTATTCCCGGAGAGTGCACTAGTGGGTGAGTGGTGGTGCGATGGAGAAAACGAGGAGGCTGTAGTAAGTTTCTGCTCATGTGCGCAAGTTATGTTTATTAAAGCACACAGGAAATATAAAAATAACTGGAGCAAGGGCAAATACAACTGTAACTCAGTGTGAGAACTGATAGAGCCTCTTAAAACAAAACAGTCACATAACAAAACAGCTTGGAATTATCAATGATCGGCCTGGGAACTGATGGTGACTTGAAACAGAACTTTATACAGATACTTGGTAATTCCAAAACAGAACTTCACAAGCAAGTAGTACAACTGATGATCAGTATGGAAACCGATGGTGACTTGACACAGGACTGTACAGGCAATTGGTAATACCGATGATCGACCTGGAAACCGATGGTGACTTGAGACAGAACTACACAGTCAGTTGGCAATGCTTAACAACAGAACTGGGTGTGGCTATTGCAGGAGACAGCTGAGAGCTTTAAGCAGGATGCTTTAGTGCACGTGGATTAGCACAGTGCTGCTGAAGAGTGGAAACAAACAGGTGAGTATGGTAATGCAGCACCTGGGGAGAGTCTCTTACTGCAAGTAGTTGTAGAAGCAGAGTGTAGATGAAGCTGTCGCCGAACTGGATGGCTGGTACCTGTAGTTCCACAGAAGAGATGCAACAAGTAGACAGGAAACTAGAGCCAGGAGACGCTGTGCAATGGATGCGACCAGTTGTTCAAGGAGATGAGACTGAGCTGGTGTTCTGACTATATACCCCCTTGTCAGCAGCCATTTGATGATTTAGTCATGTGTGCAGACAGCGTAGGAGTGGATGCTTCCGGATCAGCTGACCGCCAGTGTCATGGTGGTGCCCATGCTGTGCAGATGGCAGGAACACAGCGGAGTACACGCAACATGGAATTCAGGGGTGCAAAGTGATAACAGGTACTATGCACCACACACAGGGCAAAAATACAGTGTCAGGCTGGGATCTTAACCTCCGGAGGCCGGCTCTCCAGCTTGCTGGTAAGTGATACACAGCTGAAAACTGATTCCTCACACCTGACAGCCCATTCCTCCTCTGGCCAATTAAACCATGCAGCAGTACATTCAGAAGAGCACAAACAGGCCTCAATATCATCTGAGGATGTGAGTTTTTGTAACACCTCACAATCTGGCCCAATGTTTCTAATTTCCTTTAACTCATCATGCAATAGCTGGATCTGTGTTTGTTCCTGCTGCCTCTGAATATGAGCTTGCTGCTTGATAGCCAGATTTTGTTGGGCTGCAGCCAATTCACCAAACATCTTCAAAATGAAACAGCTGGTTAAACACATGAGGAGATGTACACAAAGGGACCTATATTTTTGCCATGCCCACTGTCATGTTGTCTGTGTTAATGACCTATTTTGAGAGGCAATAGTGAACTTCTAACACATATCCATTTGCGACAGTGTACACTACTGGTTTTACAGTATGTTTTGTCTGCGGGACATGGACGCTCACATACAGTATTTATAAAGTATTGTAGATGGATCATATACTGTATGCTGTACTATTTGCGTCTGTGTTGTATATACAGTACTGTATTAAATAATGCAGCGTAATGAATATTTACTGTATGCAGCGTAATGAGACGCCTTAGTAAAGTAGTCCTTATTATGTATTTCAGTATTGTATTTTACGGGAGACCACACGCATGCGCAGTGGTGATTGTAAAAAGCGACATCTGGTGGCTGATCGCAGGTATTACACATAAAGGTAACGCCAAACGCCATGTCTGCCTCCGTGCGATTAGGTACGCCTCTCTGTGACTAGGCGCGCCTCCCTACGCTGCATATGCTCGATCGAGACAAACGCCTCAGCCACTCAAGATAAAGGTGGCTACATCTGTAAGTTAGAGTTGATAGATAAGGTAGATATGATATTTATTTATTAATAGTTTATTATATAACGCCATGGCCGGATTAAGAGAAAGATGGGCCTGGGGAAGAAAATGATCATTGGGCCTATTCTAAGAAGCAAATGAGGTGTGGCCAGTCTGTGTGGGCATGGCCAGAGCCATGTGAGTGTGTATATCCCCTACTCTACCATCCCTAATGTCCCCATAGGTGCATACAAAAATATCATTTTGTGAGGAAATTAGAAATACAAATTTGATAATTATGATTAATGGCTAACTATTACCCATTTTCCAGCTGAGTACCAGGTCTGATTCGGAATTTTTAACCCAGCTACAACCTATGTCGGCCTCTGCATTTCCACTGCACTTCGACTTGGGTTATTACCGGGTTGGATCTGTTTCCACTAAACCCAGGTAAGCTCTGTAAAAGCCTATTGATCTCACTAAAAATGGACTTTTTACTGTCTCAACAAAATGATGTCATGAAAAGGACCCAGAAGCACCAATCAGTGTCTAGCAGTGTTACCCGGGTCTGAAAACATGGGTAATGACCATTTCCACTGCACAATTACCCAGGTCATTATCGTGATCAACCCAGGTAGCTATCCGGGTTGGATACCTGTTAGGGTCTCCTGCCCTGTGCTGCCACGTCGTAATGGCAACCGGGAGACAAGTGCTAGTGGAGTAACCTGAGCGCAGCTGATACTCCGGTTCGGGTCTTTTGCTGTGCAGTGGTTATAGGCTCTGTGCACGGCAGGGGATCCGGTGCTGGTTTTTGTGCTCACAGTCTGTGAGGTCTGAGTGGGGCGTGGACAGCACCTGCTTTATAAGGCCTCTTTTCAGGGTAAGCAGATGCTGCTGAATCTTTGTTGGTTAGTCAGTTCATGAAAGTTAGCCAGTACTGTGTAGCTTTGTATTTGTTTGTTGCTTACTGCAAATAGGCCTGGGGATAAGGTATTACACTCTGCCAATCCAGACCTAGCAGTAAGACTGGAGTCATTCGTTTAGCTTGCTGGGGTTCTGTTACTACTCTGTGAACTTAGCAAGTTTGCGGCTGTATTCTAAGACTTGCCTGTCTAATCCTGTCTCACTGTGCTAGGTGTCAGGGGTCAGTTTAGTGGCAGTAAGCTGAACCTGTGCACTGCAAGTGAGAATTAGGATTGTGGAGACTCTCCTTGTGTCTATCATTCCATCTCTGACCAAGGAGTTTACTGCCACACCCGTTGGTAACCCTTTAGGGTTTTGCTGTTGCCTTTAGAAACAGCATTTCGGGCTCTCTACGTATTAAAACACAACATCTTGCTTTTCCCATCTGAGCAGTTCTAATACAAGGGAGATACCCAGTTCCTTAGCCTCTGGGCTTCTCTATTCACTTTGTGTGTATTTTTTTACCCTATCACCTTCTGTGTACGTTATGTCATATTCCCCAGTCTGTCTGTGAGTCCATTTGTTTTGCATAACAGTTCAAACACCAGTACATTCCTGCAGGCACTGGAGTGCATAACAGTTCTGACACCAGTACTTTCCTGCAGGCACTGGTGTGCATAACATATTCAGCAGCCTAATACTCCTGTTGAAATTTTGTGGGAATATGGAGCATACCCCTCAAAATACGTTGCAACAGGTGGTCGATCAGGTGCAGGTCCTGACTTGACAATTTAATGATTTGTCCATTAAAATGCACACCTCCCAGGCTGCTGGCGGAGCTCCCGCAGCAGCAGCACCTGCAGGGGTTAAGGTGCCGAAAGTAAATTTCCCGGATCGTTTTTCTGGAGATCGCTCGCAGTTCTTTTGTTTCAAGGAGAGCTGCAAGCTATACTTCCGGTTTAGGCCTCAGTCTTCTGGGTCAGAGATTCAGCGGGTGGGCATAGTGATTTCCTTGCTACAAGGAGACCCACAGGTCTGGGCATATGGGTTGCAGCCTGACTGTCCGTCGCTTAAAAGTGTTGATGCTTTTTTTACGGCACTGGGCATGTTGTATGATGACCCTGACAAGACGGCCTCAGCCGAGGCTCAGATTTCGATCCTTAAGCAAGGGCGAAGGCCAGTTGAGGTTTACTGTACGGAGTTTCGGAGGTTGGCCCATGATACCCAGTGGAATGACCCAGCCCTGAGACACCAGTACCGAAGAGGTCTTTCTAACCAGATAAAGGACCAACTGGTACAATATCCCTTGCCTGATAGCTTGGATCAGCTCATGCAGTTATCCATCCGGGTGGATAGACGGCTGAGAGAGCGTAGGCTTGAAAGGGAGACTGAGATTTCCTTCCTTCCCAAGGGAACCTCAGACTCTGAGGAATTTTCTGAGGAGCCTATGCAGATTGGGGCTACCCGCCTCTCCTCGCATGAGAAGACGCGGAGGAGACAGCAGGGGTTGTGTTTGTACTGTGGGAATAAAGGTCATGTGGTAGTATCATGCCCAGAAAAGCCGGAAAACTTCAGGGCCTGAGGGTGATGGGAAATATCCTGTCAGGCCAGAAGTCAGAATTTCCCAAGAAGACTTTTATCATTCCGGTGACCTTGAAGATCCTCGGTCAAACTGTCAAGACTGAGGCTTTTGTGGACAGTGGGGCCGACGGGGTTTTTATGGACCGCCAATTCGCCCTGAAACACTCTGTTCCCTTAGTACCCTTGGCATCGGAAATTGAGATTTGTGGGTTAAACGGGGAACCATTATCCCAAGGTAAAATTACCACTTGCACTAGCCAGATTTCTTTGTTCATTGGAGCCACACACTCTAAAAAATTGTCCTTTTATGTGACTGTCTGTACTTTTGCCCCATTGGTGTTGGGGTTACCCTGGTTAAGGGCCCACAATCCTCAATTTGACTGGGTCTCTGGGGAGATTCTTAGTTTGGGTACTGATTGTTTCAGGAGTTGCTTGAGCCTTCCAGTCAGGCTCTCGCAGCTAAGTTTGCCAGGATTGCCAGGGTGTTATGCAGATTTTGCGGACGTGTTCTCCAAAAAAGTTGCAGAGGTACTACCTCCCCATCGCCCCTATGACTGTGCCATTGATTTGTTGCCAAATGCTAAGCTTCCCAAGAGCAGGTTGTACTCCCTGTCACGTCCTGAGACTCAGGCTATGGCAGAGTACATTCAGGAGAACTTGGCTAAGGGATTTATCAGACCTTCACAGTCTCCAGTTGGGTCGGGGTTCTTCTTCGTGGGTAAAAAGGACGGTTCGTTGCGACCCTGCATCGACTTCAGGGAATTGAACCATATCACGATTAAAAACTCATACCCACTGCCTCTCATTTCGGTCTTGTTTGACCAGCTTCGTACTGCCACCATTTTTTCTAAGATTGACCTACGCGGTGCGTACAATCTAATCCGAATAAGAGAGGGGGATGAATGGAAGACTGCCTTTAATACCCACTCAGGGCATTATGAATATTTGGTGATGCCTTTTGGGCTCTGTAATGCCCCGGCAGTCTTCCAGGATTTCATGAATGATGTGCTCAGGGAATATTTGGATAGATTCTTAGTTGTATACTTAGATGACATCCTAATCTTCTCCCATTCCCTGGAGGAACATCGGAAGCATGTACGCTTAGTCCTCCAGAAACTCAGAGACCATCGGCTTGGGGCGAAGCTGGAGAAGTGCGAATTTGAAGTTCAGCAAATCGCATTTCTAGGATATATTATCTCCCCAGAAGGTTTCCAAATGGAGGGTTCCAAGGTACAGGCAGTCCTGGATTGGGTGCAGCCCACTAGTTTGAAGGCGCTTCAGCGTTTCCTGGGCTTTGCGAATTTTTATAGACGATTTATCGCTGGATTTTCGTCTATAGTGGCGCCCTTGGTGGCACTCACTAAGAAAGGGGCGGATGTTGCTCACTGGTCTTGTGCGGCTAAAGCGGCTTTTGCCCGTCTCAAAAGGGCATTTGTTTCGGCCAAGGTGCTGCGACACCCAAATCCAGAGCGTCCTTTTGTGGTGGAGGTGGATGCCTCTGAGATGGGTATTGGGGCAGTGCTTTCTCAGATGGGAGTGTCTGATAATCGCCTTCATCCCTGTGCTTACTTTTCCCGTAAATTTTCGCCTGCCGAGATGAATTATGACGTGGGTAACCGGGAATTGTTAGCTATTAAGGATACACTCGAGGAGTGGAGACACTGGCTTGAGGGGGCTAAGTTTGTGGTCTCAATTCTCACTGACCATAAGAATCTGGCATATTTAGAGTCAGCGAAGCGTCTCAATGCCAGGCAGGCACGATGGGCTTTGTTTTTTGCTCGCTTTAATTTTTTGATAACATATCGCCCTGGGTCAAAAAACATCAAGGCTGATGCGCTCTCTCTGAGTTTTGCTCCAATCCAGGAGACCACCGAGGAGCCATTGCCCATTGTTTCCCCATCATGTATTAAAGTGGGCATTACCCAGGACCTCTTATCATTAGTCCTCAGAGCACAGGAGCAGGCTCCTCCAGACCTTCCGGTAGGTCTTTTGTTTGTGCCTCCTAGGTTAAGACAGCGAGTGTTCCTGGAATTCCATGCCAAGAAGTCGGCAGGTCACCGGGTATTGCCAGAACTCAGGATTTGCTATCTAGGGCGGTGTGGTGGCCCTCGGTGGCTAAGGATGTGGATCAGTGGGTTCGGGCATGTGACATCTGTGCCCGAAATAAGACTCCTAGAGGGGTTCCTGTTGGCCCATTACATCCACTCTCTATTCCATCTAAGCCATGGACCCACATTTCAATGGATTTTGTTGTGGACTTGCTCAAATCCTCGGGGATGACAGCCATCTGGGTTGTCGTTGACAGGTTTTCGAAGATGGCGCACTTCGTTCCACTGGTTGGGCTGCCATCAGCCAGACGCCTGTCTGAATTATTTATGCTGCATGTTGTGCGTCTCCACGGGTTGCCACTTGATGTGGTCTCTGACCGCGGATCCCAGTTTGTGGCCAAATTCTGGAGGGCATTTTGTTCCGAACTCCAGATTTCTGTCAGCTTGTCGTCAGGCTACCATCCGCAGTCTAATGGGCAGACTGAAAGGGTGAACCAGTCCTTGGAGCAGTTCCTCAGGTGTTATGTCTCCAAGTGTCAGACTGACTGGGTTGCTCATCTGTCCATGGCGGAGTTTGCCTATAACAACGCGGCTCACTCTGCTACAGGGATCTCTCCCTTCCTTTGTGTGTATGGGCATCATCCTAAGGCCAATTCTTTTGACCCCCTGGACTCCACGCCTGGTGGTTCCTCTGTGGTTTCGGTCCTTAGAGGTATTTGGCGGAAAGTGAAGAAAGCCCTTGTGTCTGTGTCATTAGTGACCAAAAGGGTTTTTGATAAGCGGAAAAGACCCTGCAGCTTCAAATTAGGAGACTTCGTCTGGTTGTCTACCAAGAATTTGAAGTTGAGACAGCCATCTCATAAGTTAGGCCCCCGGTTCATTGGCCCTTATAAGATCACCAGGGTTATCAATCCGGTGGCATTTCAGTTAGATCTTCCCCGTTCTTTGGGTATCAATAAAACATTTCATTGTTCCCTTTTAAAACGGGCGATTAGTAATCCTTCTTCCAGTGGAAGACCTTCCCCTCTTCTGATACGTGGCCAGAGGGAGTTTGTTGTTGAAAGGATTCTTGACTCCAAGGTGGTTCGGGGTCGGCTGTCATTTTTGGTGCACTGGAAGGAGTATGGCCCGGAGGAGCGGTCGTGGGTGCGCAGTTGTGATCTTTATGCCCCCAGACTGATACGCTCTTTCTTCTCGCAGTTCCCCGATAAACCCGGTGGTAGGGGTTCTTTGACCCCTCGTCAAAGGGGGGGTACTGTTAGGGTCTCCTGCCCTGTGCTGCCACGTCGTCATGGCAACCGGGAGACAAGTGCTAGTGGAGTAACCTGAGCGCAGCTGATACTCCGGTTCGGGTCTTTTGCTGTGCAGTGGTTATAGGCTCTGTGCACGGCAGGGGATCCGGTGCTGGTTTTTGTGCTCACAGTCTGTGAGGTCTGAGTGGGCGTGGACAGCACCTGCTTTATAAGGCCTCTTTTCAGGGTAAGCAGATGCTGCTGAATCTTTGTTGGTTAGTCAGTTCATGAAAGTTAGCCAGTACTGTGTAGCTTTGTATTTGTTTGTTGCTTACTGCAAATAGGCCTGGGGATTTGGTATTACACTCTGCCAATCCAGACCTAGCAGTAAGACTGGAGTCAGTCATTTAGCTTGCTGGGGTTCTGTTACTACTCTGTGTACTTAGCAAGTTTGCGGCTGTATTCTAAGACTTGCCTGTCTAATCCTGTCTCACTGTGCTAGGTGTCAGGGGTCAGTTTAGTGGCAGTAAGCTGAACCTGTGCACTGCAAGTGAGAATTAGGATTGTGGAGACTCTCCTTGTGTCTATCATTCCATCTCTGACCAAGGAGTTTACTGCCACACCCGTTGGTAACCCTTTAGGGTTTTGCTGTTGCCCTTAGCAACAGCATTTCGGGTTCTCTACGTATTAAAACACAACATCTTGCTTTTCCCATCTGAGCAGTTCTAATACAAGGGAGATACCCAGTTCCTTAGCCTCTGGGCTTCTCTGTTCACTTTGTGTGTATTTTGTTACCCTATCACCTTCTGTGTACGTTATGTCATATTCCCCAGTCTGTCTGTGAGTCCATTTGTTTTGCATAACTGTTCAAACACCAGTACATTCCTGCAGGCACTGGAGTGCATAACAGTTCTGACACCAGTACTTTCCTGCAGGCACTGGTGTGCATAACAATACCATGGTCAATCATCCCATGTTGTGCCGTTTCCACTTACTAAAAACCCATGTCGATGTGCACCCCCTTGCAAAAACATGGGTAAAGTTAGCTAGTGGAAAAGGGGTATAAGTGGCAAGCTGGTTGCTGTCATGATGGGACTATTTTTATCTGGAGGCCTGGAGCTGGAGCTCGAATCTGCCCCATTGTTAATCTGACTCTGTATAGCGCAGCATATTCTGTTGTGCTTTACAATTGAAACAACAGTAATAGATCAATACTGGGTGATAAAAGACAGACCTAGAGATAGGAGGGTCCTGCTCACAAACTTGCACTCTATAGGGAGATAGGCATTGATACAAAAGGATAGATGCTACCTATTGCAAAATGGTCCTGCCAGATAGCAAAGGTACTTAATGGGCTGTATAGTATGATCACCCAGCAATATAGGAAAAGGGTCAGGAGGGTGTGAAAGCGAAGAAAACAAAATATGTGTGGTTATGTATGGACTGTACCGATGGAATGTGATTAGATATGGAGGCTTTGTAGGTTATGTGGGTGTGTCTGGATAGGCTTGTCTGAAGAGGTGAGTTTTCACGGAACACTTGATGGTTTGGATACTAGAGGTAAGTCTCATTGTGTGTGGGAGGGCATTCCGCAGAGTGGGTGAAGCCCGGATAAAGTCCTGTAGTTTTGAAAAGGAGCAAGTAATACGTGTGGATGAGAGAAGCAGATCTTGTGCAGAGCGGAGAGTTCTGGTAGGGAGATATTTTGAGATGAGTGAGGAGATGTATGATGGTGCAGTTTGGTTAATAGCCTTGTATGTAAGTAAAAGTATTTTGTATTAAATACGGTAGAATACCGGTAACCAATGGATGGGACTGACAGTTTGATGGAGTTTAATGTCATGTGATGTTTTTGGGCAGCAACTGGAACTGCAATAATTGGGATGCATGGAACAGCTGCATTTGGATGCAGTTGGAACGGCTGTATCTGACAGAACCCTACTCCCCACACGGGGTGTATCCAAGTTCAAAGACTAATGATGATAGCTGCACTATGAATGCAAAAAAGAACAGTGGCCAGTATGACTTGGACAAATGCAGATGAACGAATACAAAAAATTAACTCAAGAAGATCAAATTAATCCAGCAAATGTTACTTTAATCACTATACCATTTGTTAACAAACCAAAAAAAAGTTAGCAATTGAGCAAAACCATGTTGCACTGCAGGAGGGCAGAAGTAACATGTGCAGAGAGAGTTAGCTTTGGGTAGGTTATACTATTTCTGTGCAGGGTAAATACTGACTGCTTTATTATTACACTGCAATTTAGATTTCACTTTGAACACACCCCACCCAAATTTAAATCTCTCTGCACATGTTACATCTGCCCCAACTATAGTGGAGCATGGTTTTGCCAAATTCCTAACTTTTCGGTTTGCTAACTCTGAATAACCCTCTATATTACTTACAAATAATTCAATATATTTTAGGCTGTAGCATAAAAATGTTTGTTTTCAAAACTTTTTGAAACCACTATTTATATCTTTATTGGTTTTATTGCTAAAGCTTGTAATGCTGATTATTCTACTCTTAGGAATACTCTTAATCAAACACTAGAGACTCTCAGTGTAGTCTGTATGGAGTAAAACATCACTTGGTAACTTACTGTCAGTTAGAACAGGACTATATAGTCTTGGTAGAGTATATCTGTGACAGAGATTTGTCAGCCAAGCAAGGAAAGCATGCATCATTCTATCATCAGTGACAAAGACAAATGATATGTAAGTAATAACTTTCTTTTTTTTGCTTTTGTTCTCTTCCCTTTTGCTTATATTATTTAACACTTCAGTGATATGTATTACAATATTAGATCATTTTATCAATTTGACCAGTGTGTTTTTATCAAATTATGAATTGCATGTGCTTACATTTTTATCTTCCTAATAATAATAATAATAATAATAATAATCAAAATCATGTATTCATTCCACAGGTTCTTCACTGATTGCAATTTGGAATAGTGGCTCAGTCATTACCAAACCCAAACTAAACCTGTAACACAGACAACTGCATCTACAGGAACATTTATTGTTCACAAAATCAAACAATTGTCGGTAGACCACCAATATTCTCAATATGTCGAAAACTCATGCTAGATGTTAAGGACTAGTGTTTCAAATAGACTTAGAGGTCTACGTTGTGACCATAGTCCATAGAACACCATAGTTTGCTATTTTACTTTATCAATATTGCTTTTTTAGACACATTTTATGTGAAATTAAAAGTTCTATTGAATTAAAGAGGTGACTATGACATTTATAACTTTGTATTCATCTATGTGATTTGTCCATCAACTTTAATCCTCACTTCATGGACTTCCTGTACACATATCTGTATATAAAGCATTTATTTAAAGGTCTGGTGTTGCCTAAGCAGGTGTGACTAAATCAATGACTTTAATATGAACAGATTCATTTAACTAAAAATAAGGAAGCGTAGAAGAACAAATAAAATGATGACAATAAATCTAATGTGAATATTACTTACTCACACCATGTGGTGCAAAAGGAAAAGGTGTATGATGACACATCGCTATTGATATTACAATACTGTATAACTAATCTTTGGTTACTGTAATCTCAAGTTTTTCCTCTCTACTAATCTATTATCTATACCTGATCATTTTTTTCCACTGAGCAAGTGACAATGGAGTAAATGTATGAAGCAGTGATAAGAGTGTAGAAGTGAGCCAGTGGAAAAGTTGCCCATGGCAACCAATCAGCTGCTCTGCATAATTTTATAGTATACAAATTATAAATGTTACATCAATGATGATTGGTTGCATTGGGCAACTTCTCCACTGGCTCACAACTCCACAGTTATCACTGCTTCATACATTTACCCCATTATCCTGACATTTGTACTCTAATGTCCCAGTGTTATATAGTTGCCATGTACAAGAAGGTCAGCATCCCTTTCATGGGGTTTCAGTTTGGACTAAATGACTAGTCATGTAATATTGACCTATGGGGCAGAGGTGACTGAGACTGGAGGTGGCAGCATGCTGTATAATAGGATTGCAAGGGACAGGGAGGCATGACACATGGTCATCGGGAGGGGGAACATTAATAGGTAGTGAGAAATAGTTATGGTTGCACACATGAGATAGGGATAATATATGGGGTAGTGAGGCACTTTATGGGTGATGAGTGGAAAATAAAGGATCTACGAGGCCATGTATTGGCTCCATATGGCTATGGAAAACTCTATTTGACCATGAAGAGGTTGCAAATGGCCATGGAAAAACTTCATATGACCAGGAACGGGATCTATGCAAACTTTGTAGGGCACTAAACAGGCAGAGGAGGGAAGCACATGGACAGATGAGGACACACTACAAAGCAGCTGTAGATCAATAAAGAAAAATATTCTACAACTAACATTTAAAGCAATTATCACCCAATATGTATCACCTCAATTCTTTCCTTTCACAGGTTGGCCTCACTACAATACTGTATGTTGTGAATACTTTAGCATGCTCTTCCACAATTAACAGTCCTTTTACCGACTCCATCTATCTATAAGGACTAAACATAGAACAAGCCTGCTCTATCATACATTTGAGAGCTAATTTTTATTTTCTCAGCAAAACGTGAATTTAATTTTCCGATGTTACTTAAATCTTTCTTTTTAAAATGTAACTCATTTGAAGAGCTCCATTACAACTGCACCTTTTCCCAAACATCTTTAAGCTCTCTACTCGTTTTATGATTTGGTGGAAATAGCCTACAGATCTTGGTTATATAGAAACACTGATTACTCATTTAAATGTCAAATTAAGATCTTTCAATGTCTCACACTTTCAATGCAATGTCTGTCTGATATACAGGGACATTGTGATGAATGGCTCCAAAAATAAATTTTATTATTTAAAGTTATGTCAATGAAATACATAATAGTATTTTATATATTAAGAGTTTCTAGTTTCATTTACAGAAGATGCATAAGAATAATATCACCTATGTGTTTCTTATTGGATTTCAAGGTCTTCATCAGTTCAAAATGTTGCTGTTCTTCTCAATGCTCATTATTTATTGTCTGACTATCTGTGGAAATGTGCTAATTATTACTTTAGTTTCATTAAGCAGGAACCTTCATTCTCCTATGTACATCTTTATTTCACAAGTGTCTTTATCTGACATCTTACTGACTACGGCTATTCTTCCTAATATGTTCTCTATAGTACTGCATGAAGGAAGCACAATGTCATTGAAAAGTTGCATTGCCCAATTTTTCTTCTTCGCCAATGTAGAAGCCTGGGAATGTCTTCTTCTGACAGTAATGTCTTATGATCGGTACCTGGCCATCTGCAAACCATTTCTATATAGCTCAACAATGAATGACATGTTTTGTATTAAAGCTATCATTTTTGCTTGGCTGTTGAGTTGCTTCATGATTATCGTCAATTCCATCGCCATGTGTAATTTAACATTCTGCGGAGCAAACGTCATTGACCATTTCTTCTGTGATTTTACTCCTCTAATCAATCTTGCTTGTTCAGATATCTCCATAGTTCACATGCAGACTATCATAATTACTGTTTCTGTAATCATTTTCCCATTCATTGTAATTGTTGTGTCTTACGTCTATATTGTATTAACCATCTTACGGATCCCATCCATCACGAAAAGGAAGAAAGCCTTCTCCACCTGCAGCTCTCACTTGACTGTGGTGTCCATATTTTATGGAACACTTATTTCTGTTTACGTTGTTCCACCCAGGGGACAGTTATTAACTGTGAACAAGGTCCTTTCTCTTTTATACACTGCTTTTACACCAATGCTTAACCCAATAATATACACTTTGAGGAACAAAGACTTCAAAGAAGCTTTTAGAAAATATATATGTTACTCCAGTTCAGTCTAAAATACAAATTACTGATATATTCATAAGGATTCAGTAGGAATTACCGGCGCACAGGATCCTAGCATTTATAATACTAATGCTGGATTCCCAATGATATCAATACCGACAGGGGTGATGAGATGGTATTCACCACTCTCTCCTAACCCCTAACCTTAACCCTCTGGTCCCGCAGCCTAAACCTAACATCCCCCTTTAGTGCCTGACCCTAACCCCCCCCCCCCCCCGGAGGTGCATAATCCTAACCCCCATCCCCTCTGCCTAAACCAAACCCTTCCTCCTCCGCAGCCTGACCCTAACCTCCTACAGGGGTGCCTAACCCTACCTCCCAGCAGCCTAACCATAACCTCCCCCTGCAGCCTATCCCTAATCCCCCCAGTTGTCACCTAAACCTCTCCCCTCCTTCCTTTCCCTAAACCTAACCCGCCGTGTTTGGTCCTATGGTCGGGATGACAAATGTCAGGATTGCATACCATTCATCACCTGTACTGTATATGTATATTTAGACATTTATATGTTTAGGAGAAGCACAGAATGGCAACTCGCAGCATGGAAAAGAAAAAGTCAAGAGAGAGGGCCTGATTCAAGTTGGATTGCTTAAGCATGTGCTTCTGTGCATGAACAGAACAGGTGCTGATCGCAGGATTGCATCCTACGTCCTATATGTCTTACCCCAAGAGCTATCCTTTGTGACTTTATTCATGCATACAGCATTAATAAATGCTGATATGCATGCAGTGAATGGTGGGATGCTGATTGATGCCTCCTGCTCAATGGATTTCCTCCCTTGTCTGTACTCTCCTATTTATTTTCTTCCCCCTGTTTGTATTCTCCATTAAGTGCCCACCTGGAAGACCAAAAAAATGAGAAAGCGCTATTCACATCTGATGTGGATTTTATTTTTCATTCATTATCAGTTTTTACTAAAAGCACATTAAATGTATTCAATGCCGGCCGGCAATACACAAGAAAAACAATAAAATATTACAATAAAATCAATAATAGTATTCTAGACATAACCTTTCATCTGCGTATTGTGAAAGGTTGATGAAAGGTTATGTCTAGAATACTATTATTGATTTTATTGTAATATTTTATTGTTTTTCTTGTGTATTGCCGGCCGGCATTGAATACATTTAATGTGCTTTTAGTAAAAACTGATAATGAATGAAAAATAAAATCCACATCAGATGTGAATAGCGCTTTCTCATTTTTTTGGTCTTCCTGTTCTATTTCAGGGGTGAAATACCAATTACCCCTGAGAGAGCTGCTTACACACCTGTTTAATCATAGCGCCAGGAATTTTCTCTTGTAAGTGCCCACCTTGTCTGTATTCTAATTATAGTGCCTCCCCATCTCTCCTTAGAGTGCCTCTCTTGTCTGTATTCTGCTGCTTGCAGTGCACCCTATCATCTATATTTTTTGGAGCACCGCATCCCCCATATGTGTTTTTAGAGTTCCACTTCCAACAATGTTATTTGAGACCCCTCCATACAAGTCTATGTCCATGTCTTCAATTTGACCTGCACATTTGCACCCCCTCCGCCATCATTAATTACTGCTTACATTCCTTTCAAAATTCTTATTACACTCTCCTACTGGTCGGCACCATCTCATAAGTGTCTAGTATGTACCTTGTGCCTGTTTCTGTCTGTATCTGGGATCAGCTGCTGCAGTTGCAATCTCTGCTTTCTAATGCCAGAGGACCCAGAGATCATTATGTCTTTTAAGGATGAGGTGCACTTCCCCATGACCCCATCTGTCCGCATTCAGCTGAAGGAGGGGTATTAGCAGCCTCATTGCTGATGTAGAGAAATGTCTCTGCATCTCTTTTAGAGATATACTTCATTTTAGAGGTAGGTGGATTTGGTGTCACCCCCTAGCTACCAGCATCCATATGCAGCCAGCCCAGGGACAGCCAAGGCTGAGCAAACTGTCCTTCCTATGTTTTTGCCCCTCATATAGGGACTATGGAGACTGGTTAGCCTGGCTATTGGTGGGGGGGAGGAGGTGCCCTTGCTGCAAAGGGAAGAGGGATGGGACCACAAGTTGCTAGAGCTCATGGAACTCAACAAAGGCCCATGGGAAGAGCTGCTGCAGCTGGGCATGTGCAAAAGCCCTCCTGTGGCCATTTTAATTGAAGGACAGCTGCTAGTGACTGCTTCCTGGGCTCCAGTCATGGCAGTCATCATCAGCCATGGCAAGCAATTTGAACTGGCCGGGCAGCCTGGCTTAGAGGGATACATAGGACGGGCCAAGCGGAAACCTTCACACCAATCCACCACTGATTATGTCCTATAATGCTGTATTGTCTTTCTCTGCTAGCAGTAAATTAAGAAGATAATCTGCTGTAATGGATAACTAAAATTTAGACTGAACTGCTATAATGGTTTAGATAATTTAGTGTTTGTCAAACTAAATGGGGATCAATATTAGCAATGTTCCATCTAAAATGAGTGGCCTGATTATGACAGTTGGTAATGCAATTTTCTATAAAGCAACCTGAAAATTATGAGCAGATAAAATATTATACCTTTAATTATCTAGACCATCCAGTTCTTAATCCTAAACATCCTATACAACTGGTCATGTTTGACCCTTTGCACCTTTTGCAAGAGTGTAGACAGCTGTATATGTTTACTCTAATTAGTCTGTACATTTAGACCAAATTGTATTTGCACTATCACAGTACTGTATATATTAAAAAGAGTAACACACTATTCTGTGTTGTTTTTTTTAATTATTTATCTTATTATTTCTCTTCATGGGATTAACGTCTAAATTGCTTTAGAATTGGTGGAGATTTTTTTATTGTATACTGTAGATTATTCCTAGTTAAGTATTCAGAGTGGATTAGAAATTAGTGATTGATGGTTTTAAAATATATAGAATATCAATGCCCCAGTAAATTATAGTAATATACGCTGCCTGCCAGAAGCAAACTATATTGGTAAAGCCCATAATAAAATGTGGTGCATGATGGAATGGTCCTTTCACTCTCCCACCCACCCTTGTACTGTATATTAAAAAATAGCATACACAGTTTAACAAACCAAGTACTTCACCAACAGGGCTGCCGCACTTGAGGCTAAAGTAATTGGTATGTTTGGGCTCTGTGAGGAGATCGGAGTAGGGTTTCCATCTCCTTGGGTATATGAGCATCCCCAATCACACAGCAGCCAAGAAAACAGCACCCCAGTCCAGGATTTTTGTGTAGTCTAGCTGTGGCTAGTTTTATTGTGCAGTATAAAAACACAAAACTTAAAAATAAATCTTAACCTGTCTGGACACTGACTAAACAAATAAATTCACTCCCGCAGAGTGGTAGGCCCTAATGCCTATTCAAAAACATAAGCATGTGCACAGTACTTAAAGTCAGCAAATTACAGTGTCTCATAACATGCCTTGTTTTCCCAGGTAGTGAGGCCCTATGCAAAGCCCTGACACAGCTTATATCAACCTCATACAGGGGAATGTAATAATTAGCCTTCCCTCAGGTCAAAGACCTTAAAGACCCAAAATGGACCTCTTTGATGAAGCCCGCTCTCTCTCTCCTTCCATACCTCCTGGATCCCTTAACCAGCTTTTACTAAAAGTCCAAACTCTAATCAAGTCTGCTTTGTACAAGCATACATTTTCCTGGTGGTTTAAAATACAGTATATACAGTAAGTAAAAAATCTGGGACAAACGTATCTCCCGTTTATCACTTAACCAGTGCTTTTATCACAGCTCCCATAATAAAATATCTTTGTGATTTGGTTAAACCATGCTACACATGGGTTGAAGGCTAACAGTTTTGTTAATCATAGTCACAGTTGGAAGTTGTTATCATCATCATTCTCATCATCATTATCACCCAAGTCACTGTTGTTGTTTTTTAGGTTTTTTTTTTAAATATTATATAACAAAAGTTATAATAGGTAGAGAAAATCAAACCAACCAGGAGAGTTAAAGAGTTACAGTTCATGACAACGTTGCAGTTGATGATTAACGGATGGCATTCTTCAGGAATCTGCACACAAATTCAAGTACAGGATGGTTTGTCGATAGTAAAACAAATACACTCAAAGTTAAGGATCCAGTATCTCCATAGCAATAAGGTATTTTCTCTCACATACTGTATGTCAATCTTTGAGAACAACACAGGGATGGGATAAGACACATTAGGAAAATGGGATGAAGCATAAAGAATCTAATGACAACTGTCTGACTAAATACCATTCTGTCTTATCAAACACTTTAAATATTTGGGTTTGGATGTCGTAGGGAAAGACTTAATGTAATTTCCCCGCTGTTTAAAGAACCTAGATGCACCAAACTCAATATTAGTGCCGATTTTCAGTCAAAATATAAGCTTTGCATCAACTTTCTATGAACCTCCATCATTGAAGGTTTTGACCTGGATGTACAATGAGTGAGGATTATCTTTTTGGATAATGTAATAAGGATTGTAAGGTTTGGTAGAATCTCATTTTGGTGGCTACCTATGTCCCAACATGAGAGGTTTGCACATAAACACGCTAATGGGTCATGCACTACTATGATGTGGAGTAAAGTGTTAATAAAGGTGATAAATTTGTTCCAAAAGTGCCAAATATGTCCACACTGCCAGTGACTTTGATTGAAGGAGGTCATACGATAGTTGCACTTAGGGAATTCTCCTGTTATGGATGTGTCATGTTGAGCTTGTGATACGTAAGCTCTTTATAGTGTGTATAAGTGTACCTGCTGTAGATATGTGGAATTTAAAGTTCTCATGGTAAAATAATTGTTGCGTAGACTCAACAAGGGAAGGGATATCTATTTTTCCATTGCAGGAGAAGTTTATTCCACCTATGGTTAGAGAAGAGTTTAGTAATTATAGAGTAAATAAATTTAGTCCATAATGGTGCTCGTTCACATATATTGATAACTGACTGTAGCATAATGTATATAACACACAGGCAGTGCTTAACAATACATATGACAACAGTTAATATAGATTAATACTATTTCAAAAAAATGTATAAACCTCCCAGGGGTATATATATAAAAAATGCACTTAACAGATACAGTATATAAAAATAACATGGTATATCTCACAAAATAAATTCAAGAAATACAGAATTAAATAGAATAAGACAGCCTATTCACTGAATGAATAGAACTTAAAGTGCACTAGGTTTCCAGTGGTATTGGACATATTACCACTTGGTCAGCCATCCAGCGGCACTCAGATGTAACACAGTCTGCCATATCTGCTGGTATGTCACCAACGTAGCAACATAGTAACATAGTTTCTGATGTTGAAAACATTTTGACCATTGAGTTCAACCTGTAAGTGGTCTCCTACACTATTATATTTTTAAGACTAATTTTAACTGTGGTGAATGTTTAGCCATTATGTCAATTCCTACTGTGTATATATATATATATATATATTACTATAGTGCATGATTTACACACCATAACCCTGTCTATTCTTATCCATTAGGAATTTATCTAGCCCATTCTTAAAAGTAGTGACCGAGTCTGCCATTACTGCTGTCTCAGGCAGGAAATTCCAAATACATATTGTCCTTACTGTAAAGAAACCTTTCCGTTTCTGAGTTAAATTTACTAAGGTGGTATTTTTTTTTTAAATGGTGATATTGCTCATAGTGACCAATCATATTCTACTTAATATTTATATAGCTGCTTCTAGAAGATAATATTTAGAATCTGATTGGTTGCTATGGGCATATCACCAATTCTAAAAAAAACTCCCACATTTACCCCACTGTGTGCAAAATCTCCTCTCCTCTAACCTAAGCGGTTGTCCATATGCCCTTTGTGATGATCTTGCCAAACACAAATCCCCCACTTGCTCTGTGTATTGACCCCTTATATATTTGTAAATGTTAATCATGTCCACTCTTAATCTTCTTTCTTCCAGTGTAAACATACCTATCATAGCAAGCATTTCCTCATATTCTAGCATCTCCATCCCCTTAAACAATTTGGCCGCCCATCTCTGAACCTTTTCTAGTTCCAGGATATCCTTTTTGTAGTATGATGCCTATAATTGTGCACAGTATTCAAGGTGTGGCCTCACAAGTGATTTATATAATGGGAGTATAACATTCTCGTCCCTTGCATCAATTCCCCGCTTTAGGCATGCTAATACCTTGTTTGCCATTTTTGCTGCATTCCTACTTTGGGTGCTACTGCTAAGTTTGTTATCTATGTGAACACCTAAATATTGTTCCATTACGGAATCCCCTAGTTTTTCCCCATTTAGTATGTAGGTAGTATTTTTGTTCTTGCTACCAAAGTGCAGTACCTTACATTTGTCTATATTGAACATCATTCTCCATTTTGCTGCCCATGTTTCCAGTTTAAATAAGTACTGTAATTCTGAAGAGACTCAGCATCCCCCTCCGAATTTATAACCTTACACAGTTTGGTATCATCAGCAAAAATTGACACTGTACTCTCAAGACCTACTTCTAGATTATTTATGAAAATATTGAACAATAGTGGTCAAAATACAGACCCATGTGGCACACCACTTAGAACTTCAGTCCAATTCGAAAATGTTTCATTTACCACCACTCGCTGCTTCCAAGTTCTCTTAATTTGTAGATAAGGCTCATGTGAAGTACCGTATTAAAAGCTTTAGCAAAAAGATTATATCCACCTCTTTACCAAGATCTAGGTTTGTACTAACTGTTTTATAAAAGCCTATTAAGTTAATTTGACATGATATATCCTTCACAAATCCGTGTTGGTTCCTATTAATAACCGTATTGGTTTCAAGGATCTCCTGTATTCTATCCCTTAAAATACTTTCCATTACTTTTTCACTATAGATGTAAGACTAACTGGTCAATAATTACCCAGTTCAGATTTACTTCCCTTTTTAAATATTGTCACTACTTATGCTACACACCAGCTTTGGGGACCATGCCTGAAGTGAGTTATTGAAAATCAAATATAGGGTTCTTGCTAATTCAGAGTGTAGCTCCATGAGAACTCCTGGGTGAATTCCATTGGTACCAGGTAACTTATTAATCTTATTTTATTTTTAATCGGCCACAGAGTACTTTCTCACATAAATAAGCATTAAGCAGTGTGACAATATCATTGCTGAGTTTATTCGTCAATCCTGCCATCTGGGCCTCTCTTGTGAATACAGATGAGAAAAACTCATTTAACTTTTAATATTTCATTATAGTCTTTGATTAGGATGCCCAAATTAACTTTTATAGGGCATATACTCTCTTTCTTTAATCTTTTGCTGTTGAGGTGTTTAAAAAACTTTTTGGTGTTTGAGTTACTTTCCTTTGCTACAAGCTTTTCCATTTTTATTTTAGATGCTCTGATTTATTTTTTGCATATTTTGTTACAATCCTTATAGTACTGGAATGACTCCGCCTTCCCTTCTGATTTATACTTTTTTAATGCTCGCCTCTTTTTGTCACGAGTTATTTAATCTTTTTGTTAAGCCACATTGGTTTGGAATTATTACTCCTTTGGTTGCTGCACATGGGAATAAACGTACGAGTATAACTAGCGAGCAACGTTTTTAATACATCCCATTTCTCTGTAGTATTCATGCCTTGAAACAAAATCTCCCAATCAATGTCCCTTAAAGCATCCCCCATCATGTCAAAGTTGGCTTTGCTAAAGTTTAGAGGCTTAGTTGAGCCTGCTTGTGAAAACTGATATTGGATGTAACCATATTGTGTTTGCTGTTTCCCATGGGCTCCCCTACTATAATATGTATTATTTATTTCTTTATTTATAACCAGTTATTTATATAGCGCACACATATTCCGCAGCACTTTACATAGAATTTTTGACAATTCACATCAGTCCCTGCCCCCAGTGGAGCTTACAATCTATATTCCTTACCACATATACACACCCACACATAAGAATGCCAAATTGATTTCTCACAAATATTTAAAATGCCCGCTCTAATTTATATTGTAAACGCCTGCACCTCTTATTACCATATCCCATGAATATGCGCTATACATCGCAAAACACTGTATCCCATAAGAGATAACAATACAACCACACATTATCTGAGTTCCAAAGCTCATTGATGTATATATTTGTTATTAGAAGAATATGGATTTAATATATATTACAAAGTACAGTATACCTATAGTTACATGTTTACACTCACACAGTAAGCAGTTAAAACATACAGTTACATACAATTACATGCCAGCATATAATACCATTTCCTCAATGTATCTTATCTCTCTCTCTCTCTCTGTAAAGTAATTCTGGGACTCCATCTTCCTCTGAGACCAAAACAGGAACTAAGCTCCTGTGTGATCAATGTATTATCTAGTTTCTGGGGCAGGGATTCACGATGAGTCACCAGTCCCTTTGTATATGCTAATCAGATTCAGCCTTGAAGACATCCATAGGGCTGGCCTGAGTTTCCTGTCCACTGTCCCAACAAGAATGATTCTAGCTTTCATACATTCAATCACAACTATCCGCTGCAATGTCCCACAACTCCACAACAAGCACCAAATTAATCTACACATCAATCCGGTCGCTTCAATAGTAAATGTGACCGGTCTATCTTGTTCTGTTCAAACAATACACATACATGACGCCACTCCATCATATACAATTCTAAATCATCATGATGTGGCCAATTGTCAAGACTGACAAATCATTGCCAGCCTTCAACCAGCATAAGGTGCTGAATTGTCATTGGAGGGGACGTAACCTTAAGGATTGGCTGATACACAATGACACCACAGCCCAGAAAAGGGAACTAAGATCGCATTTTTTAACGAAATCTCCAGGATCGTACAAATGTACCGGCTGCATGACTTGCAGGTATCTTTAAACAGGCCCAGTAGTGAAGAAAACTGCAATCAAGCATGTTCTCACCTGTACGTCCAAATATGTAATCTACACCATCAAGTGTCCTTGTGGCCTGGCCTATATTGGCAAGACCACTCTTACATTTAGGGAAAGAGCAGCGCAACACAGATCAGCTATAAGACAAGCCCTGGAAGGTAAAGATGTCGAATAGCCAGTGGCTAGACATTTTAAGGAAGCACAACATACGATGGCAGCCTTGCGATATAAACTGATTGATCATGTCCCACCAATGACAAGAGGAGGGGATCGCAATAGGAAGTTGTTGCAATTAGAGACACGATGGATCTTTGAATTTAACACTGCTGCTCTGTCTGGCCTCAATTAGAACCTCTCCCTTCTTTGCTTTCTTTGAGAAAGTTGTTTTTGGCTTTTTTTCCCTCCTTCTTTGTCCTTCTCCTTCCTTTTTCCATATTCCGTTTCGTCTGTGTCTTAAAAATGTTTTTTAAACATTTTCGCTTTCCTTGAAGGGGGTTGTCATTGTGACTAGAATGTAAAGTATTTTTGACTATATTTTTTAGGTTTGTGCCATATGTATAGAGTATTGGCTGTATTAGTACTTATATTATGGTTTCCTCCTTCCTATTTGGTTGTACATTTGGGTTAGGTACCTTTGGTAGGAGAAAACATGCCAATGATGGTTAACGTATGGATCTTGGTCATGGTGACATTACCCTAATGAGGATTGGATAATTTTCAGTTTGTGAAGATTGATAATTTCAGTATGTAAGATATAATATTTTGCTATACTGATCTTCACCCTTTGGTTACTTTGGTATGTGGTTGGAGGTGGAAGTATCACTTAGGAATAGGGATCTACTCCTTGAGCTGCATAGGCTGTGAGTGCTGTCGCTCAGCCGTAATGTGGGTGGGATGGGAGTGATTCAGTTACATGTAATGGTGTTTTTTGTTTGAACTACTCCTCGGATCTCCTGCCTTTCCTAGTTAGCGCAATTATGCGGGGTTAGTATGGCACTAATTGATATTGTACCCGGGGGTTTATCTGTTATTTTTGTTACTGTGGTAACAGTCCCGCCCACGGTTACCCTAGTTACCGATGAGACGGAGATGGATTATTGACGTCAATGCGCGGACGCCGGAAATGCGGGAGCAACGAGGTGTTTCTCACGCTCTGGTGCTATAAAGGTATGTGAATTGTGTATTGTTTGTATCCTGACAAAAGGCGCAAATAAAGGCGCCTGAAACGTTGATAGAACAAGCTTGTTGAGCTGTGTGTCTTCTTTTGCAAATCCTTGGAGTGCCGCCCATCAATCATTCACTGTTCTTGTGGTCTTCTCTATGTTGGGAAGACCACCAGGCAGTTTAAAGAGCGCATGGCGCTTCACAGGTCTGCCGTTCGCAGCGCTCTTGAGTGGGCCAAAGCTGACCTTAACCAACCCATTGCCAGACATTTCAAACTCCTTAATCATGGCCTTGCGACACTCAGGTATAAATTAATTGACTCGGAGCCTAAATGACTCAGAGGGGGAGACAGAGGTAAAGCCCTCCTTCATAGGGAATCGCGTTGGATACATCGGCTCAACACGATTGCACCCAAAGGACTTAATGAGTATCTTCCCCTGAATTGCTTTATTTAAATGCCCTGTGTGTCCTTGACAGCCTACACCAACGGGATCCAGCCCGTGCATACCACCCTGGGTGATGCATTAACCTGGAGTGGTTGCACGACTGGGTTTTAATGCTGTGGGTTCTTAGCGAGGTAGCCAGCACATCATCAGTTTAATTTATATACACTGGTGATAACAGTTATACTGTGCAATCTGTCCCTGCATCATTCTTTGCTCAGAATGCAAAGTATCATAATATCATTTTTGCATGACTGGGTGGATTCGGAGGTTATGTTGTTATACATTAAACCATTTGATCATTGCAGTGTCTCTGGACTGTGTTTCACTACAGAGTATGTTTGGACGTCTCTCTGTGGGATATTGTGTATGTTATTATGCTTAGTAAATCACAATGTGTTGTTTTCTGTTGCTAGGTTACCGCGGGAGCTGCCGGGCGCACAGGAAGTGCGCGACGCAGGGGGGTGTCGTCAGAGGACCCAGCGCCCGCGGTGAGGGTTTGCACGAGGTGGGGTGAGTATGTATATATCTTGTTATCCTGATGACGATATTAAATTATCGAAACGTTGAACTTTAAGCAGAGACCGCCGTGTCCTGTATTCAATTTTGTGTAAAGCCTGAGAGTGCCACTGCTTCCGTTTGTTATATACAGTCGCAAGACTTTTTCAGGAGGCACCTGGGTCATTTGTTACCATTTGGAGAGAGTGCCAGCCCATACTAGACTGTCTATTGGTATAATCAAGATACATGACGTCTCTGACAGACTGTTACCTGACATACCGGTTGGCGAGGCACCGCCTGCTTGTAGATTTATATCTCATCTTCCGTTACGTGCATACTTGCACTTATTGTTTTTAGCCTGCAGCTATGCAGGATAATACTGGCATTAGAAACATAACATTGCCCGCTGGAGAAATCTGGAGCTTCTCTGATGCAGATGCTGAATCTATACGCATCGCAGAACACTTTGATCCATCCGCGAAGAACGAGTCTGCTGAGCAACTGTATACCCAACTAAGGAGACTGTCTAAAAAGGAAATTGACTTCCATTTGCACGGAGTCACCTTATCGGATTACCACCGGAGCGGACAAATCCCTAGGGGATTTAGAATCAGAAATACCCCTACAATAGGGAAATTCAACATAGAATTCTGCCGTAGGTGGGCTGCCATCTTAAACAAGTGCAGTCTGGATCTTATATTGTTGGTGATTGCTGAAGCATCAAGAGAACTGAAAGAGATCAAACTCAAGAAAGTAAAATTTGAAACACTACACCTTCCAACTCTACAGCAGGACTCCAATACAGACTGGCTGACCAAGTTGAACACACAAATCGAATCATATCACCGAGATTTAATCAAATTTAAATCTAATAAACTAGTGCTAGTCCAAAAGGATTACGCAGAGGGCAAAGTCTATCCCTGGGCAGCATTCCCTGGACACAAGAGGGACTACAGACCAAGACAGCGGCGATTCAGGAAATTCGCTGGTGACACGGAGACGTCAAGTGGAGGTCAGTCATCACAGAGTGAGGGAGAGGCATCAAACAGACCCAACACTGGTAAGCCCCCTTTAGGGGTAAGCACTCGCGCACAGCGATAGGCCACAGGATACCTGTTACCAGAAGAGGACGACAGTGGCAAAGGCTCCTCAAAGCAAAAAAAGAAGAAAACCACAGTGAATAAATTATCTTCAATCTATCCAGCAGGCCCCTGAATATGGAAGAAAAGAGCCTGCTAAACAAAGGCCTCACCTTCATACCTACCACCAAATTTGACAACTTCCAGTGGAAACTGGACTCTTACCGTTTCAATAGAAAATTAAGATTACGAGAGCACTTTGGGAAGACAGAGGAAATTAGCCTCAATCCAATGACCCCACTACATAAGATTAAAAATAAATCGACATTTGACGCCATCAGCATGAACCCATCACTACGCTGCTTTAACCGATCCTTGGATAAGGCCGCTAAGGGGGTAGTTCAGTTGCTGAAACCATCCAGATCGAACATGTCTCAGTCCGAATGGGCAACATTGAAAAATCTGAGCAGGGACGACAGTATTGTCATCCGCCCCGCAGACAAGGGGGGCGGGATTGTTATACAAGATCTCCAGATGTACAAAAACGAAATTTACCGTCAACTGGAGGATACCACAGTATACATGGAATTAACAGCTGATCCCACATCAAGATTCAATCAGGAACTGAGAACGGTCTTGCAGCAAGCAACTTCTGATGGAGTTATCACAAACTCTCTCATGCAATCATTGATACAAGAAAATCCGGTGGCCCCGGTTTTATATACCTTGCCAAAAATACACAAAAATCCAGTGGCCCCGCCTGGTCGCCCCATCATCTCGGCGAGAGAGTCCATTTACTATAAAGTTTCCCAATACCTCGATATGTTCCTTCAGCCTGTGGTCCAAGTGCAAAGGACCTATTTAAAGGACACGACCACATTGATTACCCGGCTGCAGAACCTACCAGTACTACCTCCAGATGCCTTTCTATGTACCCTGGACATTGTCAGCCTGTACACCAATATTCCCCACTCAGGGGGTTTGGAAGCAGTCTTTCGGCTCCTATCAACTAGCCCCATCTATACAGGTCCGGATGTGTCATTCTTCCTGAAACTATTAGAACTGACCCTCAAAAGGAACTACTTTCTTTTTGATTCACGTTGGTTTGTCCAACAGCAGGGCTGTGCGATGGGGTCTTGCGTGGCACCAGCATTCGCCAACACGTATATGTTTGAGGTCGAACAACAGGCATTTTTCAGTGATAGCAACGTGGCAAAAAAGATCTTATTTTTTACACGCTATATTGATGACCTGCTATTAATTTGGACAGGAACAGAAGCAGAATTCTCCGATCTGATGACAGAGGTCAATTCCATGGAAGGTACCATTTGATTTACATATCAGATGAGCACACAATCTGTGAACTATTTAGATGTCAAGATCTCCCTTTCGAATGGTAGACTATACACTGGACTATACAAAAAGGACACAGATAGGAATACTATCTTGCATGGAAGGAGCCAACATCCAGCTGCTACGAAGAATGGTCTCCCGTTCTCTCAGTTCTTAAGAATCCACCGTATCTCTGATGATCCATCCGAGACTAATAAAGAAATTGATACCATGATTAAACAATTTGTCCTGGGAGGATATGACTACAACAACTTGATCAAAGCAAAGAGGAAGGTATTGGCCATTCCTCGTTCAGACACCCTGGTTCCATCAACTAGAAAGAGTAAACAGCGGAAGGACATTGTACCATTCGTACAATGCTTCAACCCGGCCAGTACCGCTATTGCTAAAGCGACGAAAAATCTTTGGCCTGTGGTTACTTCCGATGCAGACCTTCTGATGCTGAGCAATTCCAGAATAATGGGCAGTTACACCAGAAATCGAAACCTGAAGGACTGGCTAGTCAAGAATGACATTTCAGGCAGAAAAGACAGCGGTCCGATCACATTCCTCTCGAGGAAGCCGGGGTGCTATCGGTGTACTGGATGTACCACATGCAGTTACATGGAACCTGGCAACTCGTTTTCCCACCCACACTTGGGGGAGCGGATTGCCATCAAACAGATATTAACATGCAGTAGCACATATGTGGTTTACATCATTCGCTGTCCTTGTGGTCTTCTCTATGTTGGGAAGACCACCAGGCAGTTTAAAGAGCGCATGGCGCTTCACAGGTCTGCCGTTCGCAGCGCTCTTGAGGGGGCCAAAGGTGACCTTAACCAACCCGTTGCCAGACATTTCAAACTCCTTAATTATGGCCTTGCGACACTCAGGTATAAAATAATCGACTCGGAGCCTAAACGACTCAGAGGGGGAGACAGAGGTAAAGCCCTCCTTCAGAGGGAATCGCGTTGGATACATCGGCTCAACACGATTGCACCCAAAGGACTTAATGAGTATCTTCCCCTGAATTGCTTTATTTAAATGCCCTGTGTGTCCTTGACAGCCTACACCATCGGGATCCAGCCCGTGCATACCACCCTGGGTGATGCATTAACCTGGAGTGGGTGCACGACTGGGTTTTAATGCTGTGGGTTCTAAGCGAGGTAGCCAGCACATCATCAGTTTAATTTATATACACTGGTGGTAACAGTTATACTGTGCAATCTGTCCCTGCATCATTCTTTGCTCAGAATGCAAAGTATCATAATATCATTTTTGCATGACTGGGTGGATTCGGAGGTTATGTTGTTATACATTAGACCATTTGATCATTGCAGTGTCTCTGGACTGTGTTTCACTACAGAGTATGTTTGGACGTCTCTCTGTGGGATATTGTGTTTGTTATTATGCTTAGTAAATCACGATGTGTTGCTTTCTGTTGCTAGGATACCGCGGGAGCTGCCGGGTGCACAGGAAGAGCGCGATGCAGGGGGGGGGTCATCAGAGGACCCGGCGCCCGCGGTGAGGGTTTGCACGAGGTGGGTTGAGTATGTATATATTATGTATATGTATCCATATCTTGTTATCCTGATGACGATATTAAATTATAAAAACGTTGAACTTTAAGCAGAGACCACCGTGTCCTGTATTACATTTTGTGTAAAGTCTGAGAGTGCCACTGCTTCCGTTTGTTATATATATATACACAAGGGGGGGTTATAGCGACCAATGGTGTCTTGAAAGGATATCCTTTCAAGACACCATTGGTCGCTATAACCCCCCCCTTGTGTATTTAAGTTCATGCTACAGGGAACCGCCATCCCTGTTTGGGGGTCAGCAGATGGCCTTTTGAATCTTTAGGGAGTGTCATTTATACTTGCATGGGACATTATATACCTATGGTCTGTAATCGTTAATAAACAAAAGTGGTGCAATAATTCCTTTCTTTTTTTAATATATATATATATATATATATATATATATCAACAAATATCCCGGCACTCCTCTTTAATAGTAAGGTGCTGCGGCGGCCTCCAGGAGAAGTATCTACTCCTCAATATAGTTTTGAAATGAAGAGGCGGCACTCAGGCAGACTTAATGAAGAAGATAAGTTGGTCAGTTTTAATTTCCCAAAACTAAAACTGACCAGCTTATCTTCTTCATTAAGTCTGCCTGAGTGCCGCCTCTTCATTTCACCAATATATATATATATATATATATATATATATATAGAAATATGTATATATGCAGCGGCCAGGCTCGGCACTCCTTATGGGGAAGGATTACTTGCTGTGGTGCCATCTGAGGATGTATAGAGTCCTTTGTATAGCATGGGAAGCAGAGGCACTCAACAGTCTGATGAAGCAAATGTATAGCCTTTATTACGGTGCTACGCCGTTTCGGGGTAATCCCCCGTCTTCAGGGACAAGCAATACAAATATACACGCTACAAACCACATCTGCTTCCCATGCTATACAAAGGACTCTATACATCCTCAGATGGCACCACAGCAAGTAATCCTTCCCCATAAGGAGTGCCGAGCCTGACCGCTGCATACATAGGAAATCTCTCTGTTCACACCTAAGCCACAGGTGCAGAGTGATACTTCCGGCTAAGGCACCCACGGGACATTTCCACTGCAAGTTTAAGTTAGCATCTAATACTTATCTTGACAAGTGCCTCTTTTATCATGTATTTTTATACGACGGTGACAGCTGCTGTTTTTGCTGGAATACTGCTTTATTGATAGCATCAAGAGCAGTCATTAATATGACAGATGCAAATGCCGACATGGAGTCAGCATGGGAATTGGCACAGGCAGATGCCAAGGAACGTTTCAGCTTTACAGACGCAGAAGCCCAGGCTATATTAATAAGGAGGAAACTGGATGATGATCCCCAGTCCGTTTTCAAAAGAGGAATTATATCGCCGCTGGCAGCATTTGAAACAAAGGGAATGTGACTTTACGTATCATGGAATTAGTCTTTCCGACTATTACCGCAACAATCAAATCCCGAGGGGTTTTAGAATCCGGAACACCCCCACAATTGGCCGGTATAGCATCCCCTTTTGCCGTAAATGGGTAGCTATACTAAATAAATGTTCCATGGATCTTTTACTATTAGTAGTGGAATAGTCGACACGGGAATTAACCATCATTAAGGAACAATTGATTGAGTTTGAGAATGCGCACAAGGCGACATTAATACAGGACACTGGCACAAATTGGCTGGAGAAATTACAGTTCCAAATGGACCAATATAGGAGTGACCTCATTAAATACAAAAAAGAAAAACTGTACAAAGTACAGCAAGATTACCAACAGAGAAGAGTGTACACCTGGATGAACAACACGGGTCCAACACATGAGCGCCCATATTATAACAGAAGACACCGTCAACGACTCAATTTTCAAGAACAGTCGGCATCAAGTACCTCAGCCAGTGACGGAGAGTCCATTAATGCATCATCAGCCTCAGGAAATACATCTTACCCTTTAGGAGCAATTACTCGCTCAGGCAACCAGCCAAAGTTCCCTCGCGGATGAGGAGGTCGGGGCAGAACAAAAGGTTACAACACTCGACGACCCCCACATCCTTAACAGATTTGGTCATTAACCATTCGACTTCCCCACTGACTGAAATAGAACACAAGGTCCTATCTAAAGGACTTTCTTTCGTCCCAACAGTGAAACCAGATACATTCATGGCCAAAGTGGAGAATTATAAATTCAACCGGACTTTACGTTTAAAAGAACATTTTGGTGACAGCTCAAGATCAGCACCAGATTCTACAGTTCCTGACAAACTTAAGAAAATTATACCGAGGTCGAAATTTGATCCTAACACCAATAATCCATCAATCAGGACATTCTCACGCTTAACAGAACAAATTTATCATAAAGAAGTGACCAAACCATACCACTCCAATTTGAGCCGACAGGAATTAACAGCCCTGAACGACCTTTCTAATAGGACGGACTTGGTGATACGTAGTGCAGACCCTTGCTATAGTTATACAAGACCTGTCAGACTATTTATTGGAAAGCAAGCGCCAATTGTCAGACCAAGAGACTTATAGTCCCTTATCTTATGACCCCACTACTCGGTTCGAACAGGAATTGGATGATGTGTTGACACAAGCTACCACATCAGGGATTTTATCTTCTGAACAAAAACGGGCCATGACAGTGGATTTTCCTAAGATTCCACTGTTCTATACAGTACCAAAAGTGCATGAATCACTGGATAACCCACTTGGCCGACCTATAGTGTCGGCCAGGCATTCCTTATATCATCCAGTAGCTATCTTTTTAGATGCATTCTTGAACCCTTGTATCCAGGCGATTTCATCATACTTAAAAGATACAACAGCTTTATTGGTTACTTTACAATCACTGGATCAGCCACCAGAGGGTTTAACCCTTTGCAGTGCTGACGTAACTAGTCTCTACACCTGCATTCCTCGACTGATCACTGATAATCCTCTCTACTTGGGCCCCTCGATAGAGTTGTTCTTGAAATTGTTGACTTTGGTCTTAACACGTAACTATTTTATTTTCAATGGTCGAATATACTTGCAGGTACTTGGCTGTGCGATGGGGTCCCCTGTGGCCCCATCGTACGCTAATTCCTTTATGTATACTATTGAGAACAAACTGTTTGATTCATCATTGGCATCTTCTATGTACCTCTACAAGAGGTACATAGATGATCTCCTCATCTTGTGGCAGGAAACACGAGAACAATTGGAGCAACTGTTGGAGACACATAACCAGACTGGGAGTCCAGTTCAATTTACATATCAGATGTCCTCAGTGGAGATTCAATACTTGGATGTGACAATTAGATGTCAGGATGGCCGTTTGCACACGGCCTTATATACCAAACATACTGACCGTAATTCACTTTTACATTACACTAGTTCCCATCCGGTATCATTACGTAAGGGATTACCCCAATCACAATTCTTAAGAGCCAGACGCATTATTTCAGATCCAGAGCAGGTGGAACCCACCTTGGACCAGATGGTACATAAATTTGAACAGCGGGGATATCCACGCCCTGACCTGTTGGCCAGTAAAAACAAGGTCATGTCTCTATCTAGGGAAACATTGTTGAATTCATCTGGCGAGGGTGATACAAAACAAGTGACCCGCAGAATACCGTGGGTCAACAATTACACAGCAGCCACCACTACTATTACAAAACCGGTTAAGAAGCTCTGGCCAATTGTAAACACTGATAATACATTACCAGTATTATTGGGCTCTCGTGTATTACCTAGTTACACCAGGGGCCCCAATATAGCCGATAGGGTTGTTAAATTGGATGTGTTTCCTCTTACTAAACAGCAGCAAACCCATTTCTTACGCCCGAAAGTTGGGTGCTTTCGCTACTTAGGCTGCTCTACATGTAACACTCTATTGACTGGCTCCACATTTAGCCACCCCTATACGGGCAAAATTTTCAAAATACGACATAGAGTGACCTGTACGACCACTCATGTTGTTTATATGTTGAAATGCCCCTGTGGTCTTGCTTATGTCGGCAAGACACAGCGGCAATTCCAAGAACGGATGGCCCTTCACAGAAGTGCCATAAAACAGGCTAAAGAGAAGAGGACCAGTGAACAACCACTGGCCCGACATTGTCTAATAGCTAAGCATAATGTAGCGAGTTTACGAGCGATCATTATAGATCATGTTCCCCAGCACCACAGAGGAGGAGATGGAAACAGGATCTTATTACAGAGAGAAAGTAGATGGATACATATATTGAACACTGTATCCCCGGGGGGTTTAAATGAAACTCTGGGTCTACAGTGTTTCCTATAATTAATCTATCATAATTATAGTATATAACCAAAATTATTGTGTATACCATAAGTCATTTTCCATGGTTGACAGGCATTGCTTCATTCTTCTTTATTATTGTTCACCATAGAAGCGCTAACTGTGTTCTATTACGGGCTTATTTTATAGCTCTATTCTATTTAGCATACTATATATATTATGTTATAGTTCAGTTGTGATTCTGCTATAAGCAGCTGACACCCGATGTTTTTAACTGTAGCATTATTGAGGTATTTTAGGATGTTTTCCTCTATGATCTTGTAATATGCACTGTTGTTTGTTTTTGTGTACAGGTGTCACTTAGCAACACTTTTAAACATCCTCTCATTGGCTCTCCGAGTCCGGCGTGGCCAGATGACGTCACTGTTCTGAGACCCGCGACTTCAGCGGCTGGACGCGGCGGGAATGGCAGCGCCAGACAGGTGAGTGAGGTTAAACGTAGTTAACACTTGTTAGATAGGGTATATTAGATGTGGTTTGTAGCATGTATGTTTGTATTGCTTGTCCCTGAAGACGGGGGATTACCCCGAAACGGCGTAGGACCGTAATAAAGGCTATACATTTGCTTCATCAGACTGTTGAGTGCCTCTGCTTCCCATGCTAAATATGTATATATATATACATATGTATATATATATATATATATATATATATATTACACAGTGTCGAGAGCACTCCAGTGTTTAATTTATTGTCATCAGGATGAACAATAACAATAAAACTCACCATTTTATCCCCTCACCACACCACGTGTACCAGCGGGATCCGGAAGCTGGCTGACAGCGCTCACATATGATGTCATCATCCACTATCCATTTCCATGTCAACTGGAAAACATTATACTGTGAATATAAATATCAGTGCTGTAAGGTTTCCAACATGTACAGCAATATACATGATATATAGGCTATATAATACAAAGTTGCTAGAACTAACTTCAGAAATAGATTGTATTATGTTACAGACTGCATTCCAACAGTGTTTCACAATCAGGTTAAACTAACTTCCTAACCGCATAACTACCATATTATTTTATTCACAATCTTGACCATTCACATCATACTAAATATCACATTATTATAAAAAACAATGAAGCCCCAGATCCTCTTTGAGGCCTTTTAGGTGAAAAAGTACCCAATCTATGGATCCACCTTGACTTACAGCATAAAAATGATAATGATCTATCCCCACACCTAAGACAGGAGGAATGTATGGTCTATGATCTTGTACCTTAAAGTTTATAGGTTATGCCCAGAATTGCCAAAATGGCGGATAGTATAGAATTGGATAATAGCGGATCTGCTGGATAATCTATGAGTAGCCATCCACTCCCTCAGTGTCTTGTCAGTTTTCTCCATGTTGTTGAGGCAAGATTGTCAAGTTTTCATACATATTATGTACTTTGTTGTACATGTAACTTGATGTCCGATCAGGTATTTTTTTACCACTATGGGGATGTAGGAAAGAGTCACCGCAACAAGATAGTGACATATTATACAGTCCCGCTGCTGTACACACTTCTTAAAGCGCATAAAAGTTAAAGTGACCCACCTGGCCAGCCTATTATATCTTCCAGGGAGTCGTAATTTCAACCAATTTAAATGTACTTAGATTCTGTAGTACAAACTTGTGTGATGGGGCATCCAAAATATACTCACAATACCACTTCATTTTATAATAAACTTTATGCTGTGGAGAATATACCAGATAAAGATTTTCTATGTAGTATTGATCTGTCAAATTTATACACCGTTATACCTAATTCTGAGGGCATTAATGCTGTACATGGATTGATTACTGGGAGTCCTTTATACACAGGTCCAAGTATTGACCTTGCCACTGAACTTCTGGAAATTATTCTGATGAGGAATTATTTTGTTCATGATTGGACAGTTTATCTCCAGACATCGGGGTGTGGGATGGGGTCCAATGTGGCCCCATTGTACGTGAATGCATTTATGTTTAAAGCTGAGAGTGACATCTTTTTAAACAAACCTGAGGTAAGTGTCAATGCCAAATTTTTAGCAAGGTATGTAGATAACCTGTTTATAATTTGGAATGGTTCAGAAGTATCATTCAAAATGTTTATGTCCATGCATAATGACTCGGAGAGTCCAATCAAATTTACCTATGTCACTGACACGAGGGTGGTTATCTTCCTGGATGTGCAGATTGCACTACAGGATGGTCAGATCTCCAAGAATTTTTATAAAAAACCCACCAAAAGAAATACACTGCTACATACGGGGAGTTTCTACCCTAAACCTTTAAAGTATGGACTACCATACTCGTTTATATGTGCTAGACGCTTTTGTAGCGATAATATGTCAGCTATTGCTTATATTGTCAACATGGTCTCCAAATTTGTGGACTGTGGATTTGACATTAAGAGGCTGTTACAAGCTAAGGATAGAATATAAAATGTATAGTGACCGTGCTTAAAGTGTGTAAGCAGCTCTGTTCAAAGATAAATAACAGTGTATAATAATAATAAAATGGAGCACTGAATGTGTCTGTAGTGCAAATACCTGTAAAAATAAAATTAGGTTAGTAATATAATGTTTAGCAGCACTTTTAAGTGCAAGTATGTGAGTCCAGGGGTGATCCGTTTTATTATGGGATACGTTATATGCCGGTGGTCAGTACCGCATTCAGGTGATGCTGCTGAGGAACCCTAACTAACTTTCCCTAAAGCTGCCTACCTTTATGATGTCTCTCTAGGGTTTCCCACTGGCATCTTCCTGCTCTATCGCTCATCGGCGCAATGTAGATGATGTAATGGATTAAAGGATCTGGTCTCTGGCTGCTAAGCCCTTTGTCACGGATAGTGCCTCTGATCTGAGATCTCGTATACTCTAGAAGAAGACGACTATGATGATGAAGATTTCTTAGAACTGCTCATAGAGAAATAGAAGCCACTGAAACTATCAGCATCTTCAAGTTGCCAGAAAAGCACACTTTCGCCAGAAGAAGGGACATCCGGGGTGGAAAGGCAAAAAAGAAAATTAACACAATGTCATCAATACAAAACAAGGAAGGAATTTATAATTTGAGTAAAAAAAACCCTCACAGAACAACAAATATCACATCTAAACAAGGGTTTAAAATTCTGTCCACATTCCAGTGCCAATCAATTTGACCTCTACATTGACAGTCAAAAATTTGTAAGAAAACTTTGCATTAAAAAATTATTTTCATGAGAGGAAAGCTATGAAGTGGAACAGACACAACAAGAATATACCCATACAACATTAAAACGACTTCAAAATTCTTCCCCGCTTACATGAAAGGATCACACATAGAGACCTTTCAAAAGCTTGTGAAGAACGACATTAGGAAAGTGATGGGAAAAGAAAAGAAAAAGTTTAACCTCACAAAATCTGAAAAAGAAGCACTGAGAGAATTAAAAGAAGATAAAGTATCATTATAAAACCATCTGATAAAGGTGGTGGATCAGTCATCGTTGATAATGAACAATATGAAGCTGAAGTAACTAACCTCCTATAAGATACCACAACATACAAACAATTAACATACAACCCAACAGCTCAATATCAAAGGGAGTTAAAAGAATTACAAGCTGAAGGTCTTGAAATTGGAATATTAACAAAAAAAGAATAGGACTTCTTATATATGGATTATCCACATATACCAACCTTTTATCAGTTACCTAAATTACACAAAAATCTGGAAAATCCACCTGGACATACCATTGTATCAAGGATTAATTCCCTTTCGGCCAACATATTCAAATATGTGGACTTCTTGCTTCACAATCTGGTACAGTTACAAATAGTTACCTTAAAGACACAATGAATATACTAGAGATCTTAAATGACATCTAGTGGCAAGAATATTTCATCCTCTGCACTAGCGATGTGAGGTTGCTTTACACATGTATTCCACATATAACAGGTTGCGGGGAAACAAGATTTTTCCTATCCACCAAAACCTCTCTACCGAATACACAAATCAATTTCCTAATGGGTTTTATCAATTTAACTTTACACCATAATTATTTTTTGGATCATGGAACGTATTACAACCAGGTAAAGGAGACTAGCTATGAAAATGTATTTGTAGTTAGGTGGGAATAAGATAACATTTGGAATAACAATCCGTTTGCTCACCATATAATGATATGGAAACACTTTATAGATGTCCTATTCTTTATATAGAACGGGCCAGAACAAACACTAAAAAACTTCATCAAATACATCAATGAGAACAAATATGGATTGGAATTCATATCCAAAACCAGTCAAACAATGGTTGCATATCTTGATCTGGAAATTTACATACAAGACAATATCATACATACAAGAAACCACACAAAGAAAGTCAATGGAAACAACTCATTATCAACAATAAGCAATCATCATAAACAATTGATACAAAATAGTGTATCTTTTACAATGCCTTTGTGGCATACAATATGTGGGCCAAACAAAAAGGAACATGAGGATATCGATTACTGAGCACATCTATAACATTAAAAAAGGTCTGCAAACACACAGTGGGGTATATTTACTAAGGTCCCGATTTTGACCGAGATGCCGTTTTTTCTTCAAAGTGTCATCTCGGCCAGTTACTAAACTTAAATCACGGCAGTGATGAGGGCATTCGTATTTTTTTTGAAGTTCAAGTTTAAAAATACGAATGAATACACCATCGGTCAAAACGCGGCTGTTTATATATGAATCGCGGTAATTTACTAACCATTCGTATTTGTAATGTCTACCGTGAAAATGCATTTGCGGCCGTGAAAAAATACAAATCGTATAAAAGTCCTAAAAAAAAACCAGACCTGCTTTTGAGAAGCGTGTTTACATGTGTAGTCAATTATCCATTACTCACACCTGAATGTTTGGCCCTATAAAAGGGTCCCAGGCACATTTTGAAATTCTCTCACTCTGAAATGGCGGCTGTTGTGTGTGCTACTGATTTTCTGGTTGCTGGGGGATAACTGAGACCGGTAAGTATTTTTTTGATGTAATTAACCTGGACTAACCACTTTGCTTAAATTTTTTGTAAGTGTGAATGTGTGTTTGGATCCTTAGTGTTTGTTCTTTATACTGGTCTGTACATTTGTGTTTTGGATTGTTAAAAATACATTGACATTCATTACCCCATTAAACCATACACACATAGCGTGTTATACAATGTTTGACACGGACACCCGAAGTTTTGTGAATACAATATTAACATTTTTATTGTGTTACACAAATGTAATGTGTGATTTATTTATTTTTCTTGTGTGTGCTGGGTGCCGTGGTTTGAGCAGGGTCGCTGGCATGTGTTCTGGATGATCGCCGTACAGGGGAGGTTACTGGGGTTTGGCTAGGGGTAGTGGTTCCGGAGCTGGAGCTCACTTGTTGTGCTGCCATCAGAGTGATACTTTGGCTCAAGTTATGGATACTGGCATTCAGCTGGTTATTACTGGCAGTGTGGCTGGCCACAATCCTTGACAAAGTCTCATTCACCACCTGATAGTGCTGTATTACTTGGATGAGTGCTTGCTGCTGCCGGTGTTGCTCATCAATGATGCGCATCAAATTTGCCAGCATTTGTGTGTTGTCAGTCCGGATTTGCTGCATTGATGTCGCAATTCTGCCTACGTGAACAATCAGTCTGCCCGAGTTCCGACTAATGCGCGAAAGATGGTGGGGCAGACTGGCAAGGTGTTGTGTGTGTGTGTTCAGGCAAGCAGTGTTTTGGCTCTGTTGGGTTGCCCAACTGGACCAAAAGTCTGCAGACATTTGTTGCTGGGGTGGAGCTGGGAGCAATTGTGGACTAACGGAGGCTTGGGGCATATCCTGCGTCTGGGTTGGCTGGGTCAGAACAACGGGTGTAAGGTGCAGTGTATAGGTGGCCTGTTGGTCTGGTTCCTGCTGGTCAACTCGCCCATGATGGTTGGTTCTGTATGGGTTGGGCAACATGCACTGTTTAGTTTAAAATAAATATATTTGGTAGTCCTAAACATTCCATACTTAATAATACTCATGACATTTTTTGATTTGTGGTGTGTTTCTCAAAACTAGGAATCTTTCCTTTACAAACACATATGTGCCATCACAGGTGTGTACAGAGACTGACTGGCGGGTTCCACACCTAACTACCCCCCTCCACAGCATTATAGTGTTCTCTCACCTCCCCTGTCCTGGATATAGACTGCTCACCTGGATGGCCCAGAGGAGCGGATCAGGTAAGCAGTCTACATCCAGGACAGGGGAGGTGTGTGAACACTATATTGCTGTGGAGGGGGGGGGGGGGGTTAAGTTCGGTGAGTAAGCTGCTCTTAATTTGCTGTGCACGTGTGTGGGCTCAATTTAGTAAGATGGGTGTTCAATTTTAAATGTGATGTTGCCCATAGCAACCAATAAGACTTAAATTTGCATTGTTTTTGCACCTTCAAGAAGTTAATACCTGCAATCTGATTGGTTGATACGGGAAACATGTCATCTCAACTACAACTCACATCATAGTTAATGTACTGTGTCAAAATGTTTGAATGTGTTTAGTTTTAGTTTTTACTCATCAGATAACTGAGGTGATCGTGGCTCATCACTTTGGGGACTAGCCAAAAGTGCCTGTGGTGGCTGGCTCAAGACTGCGGAGATGCGCCGCCTGGGTGGGGAAGATGGAGCCGCAGATTCCGAATCCACACGCCGCGTCTTACTGGGTTACTCGGTAAGTTCACAGAGCCCTGTGATGGGCGCCTTAGAGGAGGGCGGCTTGCAGAACAAGAACCTATGTGAATATATAAACATTAATATTTTGTACTTCTATGTGTTTTCAGAATATGTGACTACAGTGAATTATTACCTGCAATCCCAGCATCCTCATCAGTTGGCTGTGGCCTGTCTGTGGCGCTGGTCTGGCGTACTGTTGAAAAATTGGACAAAACTTTATGACCATACTTTGAATACTCATTGTTATCTGCAAAACCTTAGTGTAATGTAAACATGTTAAACTAATTTATGCTTAAACTATTCTGTATTACTTAATTGGGTGTGTATTCTTAAATGAAGATGGTGTTGCACTAAATAATCCAGAAACATTGTTGAATTGTGTGCAATATATTGCAGAGTTTTTAAATTTTAAACTTGACACAAACAACATAAAATACATATAATATATGCTAAAAATATCAAAACACACGCAAATAAAAAAGACAAATGCAATTAGATACAACAGTTATGGGCAAGCAATATCTCAGATTCAGTATTCGAACTACACATACCAGCATGCACTGCACCAGATTTAACATTCACTAATATAAAAACTCTGGCAATGCATGATGGGAATCTTAGTTTGGAAAAACATTTACAGCTACAGGGTGCACAGGCCTGCACGACATTACCAACACAATGTTTGCATACTTAAAAACACATTAAAAATTTGCAGCATGAACATTTTTGAATTTAAAAATTAAAAATTGTTCAAACAACTCACCATCCTGCGTTGTACGGTCCGAATCCCGGACATGAGTTGCAGACACCACTTCTGCAGGAATAAGTGACTGTACAGGCTCCTCCCAATCACGAAAAGTTGCCCGGAAAGGGTGTCCACCCCCGGTTTGGCAGGCTGATTTTGCCTCCTTGGCCATCTTGGCCTTGACACGGCGCTTGATGTCATAAAACCTTTTTTTACACGTGTCCTCAGTCCGCCTCACCACACCCTCACTATTGACTGCCATGATAACTTTTCCCCACAGGACAGACTTCCTGCGGGAGGACACCTTGGCAGCATCCTGCCCAAACAATTGGCGCTGATGCCTCATCAGCTCCCGCACCAAAGCCATGTTTTCCATAGCTGAACTTCACATTGCGCCCAGTCTTGGTAGTGGTGCCACAGCACCTTCACTATCACTGGAATATGCAACAGGCACCCCCTCATCCTCCTCACTAACCTCCTCCCTCTCACTAAACCCCTCATCCTCACTCACCTCCTCCCTCTCACTCACCTCCTCCACCTCACTCACCTCCTTCCTCTCACTAACCTCCTCCACCACACTGACCTCTGACTCAGACATAATCAGGACAAACTACACAAAACACAGAAAAAACAAAACAGAAAACGCACTCCTCCACTACCACTACACACCACACAGCCAACACACACACACTCACTCACAAACAATGACAATAGACTTGAAAAAAAAAACAAGGACAAAAAAGTAGACAAACTTTGAAAAAACTACAAAACAAGTATGACAAGACTACTTACACACACAGTACAGCACTCAACAATCGCAAAACTCCTCTCAAAATCCACCAAAAACTCCACCAAACTCACCAACTCCAAATACACCTTCCTCTCTCCTCTCCACTAGCTAAACCCACGAGGTGCGGTGTGTTTGGGGCGTTTTTATAGTAATGTGCACAGACACTCCTCCATCACGAATACAACCAATCACGGACGAGTGACAAAAACGAAACTTAGGGTAAAAACGCGGCCGTAAAACAAAAAAAACGCAGTCGTAAAAAAATACTGAAAACACGGCCGCAAAACAACCAAATCGGCCGCATTATACACCAGAAAAACACGAATGACATCGACATCGGACAACACTAAAAAAACAAATACGACAGCTTAGTAAATTAGTCGTAATCAATTCAAAAAGTTGCAATTTTACACTTTCGATGTCATTCGTGATTAATCTCCCACTAAATAGGGAAAATTACGAATGTTAGTAAATATACCACAGTGTCTCTAAGCCTTTCCATGATTTACATAACTGGGATCTGGCGGGATTACAATTCATGGGGATACAAAAAATAATCCCAAACTGGAGAGTTGGAGACATTTCCCAACAGCTAAGAAAGACAGGATCTAAATGGATCTTATTGCTACAGACACTAGAACCCACAGGGCTTAATATTGAATTTGATTTAAACTTTTTTTTGAGACAAATTATTTAATTAATATCAATTAATTTCCAATTTTTTCATTTATATTTACTGAAAAAAAAATCATACTCATTACAGTGCAATACCTGTTTAATGAATTGTTATTCAGTGAAGACGAAGCTCACTACATTTTAAAAATGTTTTATGATTTGAATTACTTAATTGACTAATAAAGATTCCCAATAAAAGGAGACCTCAGATCAGAGGCTCTATCCTTGACTAAGGGCTTAGCAGCCCGAAAAGCGTTGGTAAGCGGCAGAGACCAGATCCGGTAATCCATTATGTCATCTGCATTGTGCTGATGAGCGAGAGAGCAGGAAGATGCCAGTGGGACCTTCACTGGCTCCCCTTCCCTTTCTGAATCCATTTCAAGCTTCTCACACTCACTTACAAAGCGCTCACCCACTCCTCTCCCATTTACATATCTGACCTTATCTCCCTTTAGATTCCCACCCATCCTCTTCACTCTTCACGTGCTGCTCCATTTCTGAGAAATTCCCTACCTCTTGTTAGGGCCTCCTGCCCTGTGCTGCCACGTCGTCATGGCAACCGGGAGACAAGTGCTAGCGGAGTAACCTGAGCGCAGCTGATACTCCGGTTCGGGTCTTTTGCTGTGCAGTGGTTACAGGCTCTGTGCACGGCAGGGGATCTGGTGCTGGTTTTTGTGCTCACAGTCTGTGAGGTCTGAGTGGTGCTTTATAAACCCTCTTCTCAGGTTAAGCAGATGCTGCTGAATCTTTGTTGGTTAGTCAGTTCCTGAAAGTTAGCCAGTACTGTGTAGATTTGTATTTGTTGTTGCTTACTGCAAATAGGGCTGGGGATTTGGTACTACACTCTGCCAATCCAGACCTAGCAGTAAGTCTGGAGTCAGTTGTTTAGCCTGCTGAGGTTCTTTTGCTATTCTGTGAACCCAGCAGGTTTGTGGCTGTACTTTCAGACCTGCCTGCTTAATCCTCTCTCACTGTGCAGGGCGTCCATGTGTCAGTTTAGTGGCAGTAAGCTGAACCTGTGCCCTGCAAGTGAGGATTAGGATTGTGGAGACTCTCCTTGTGTATATTATTCCATCTCTGACCAAGGAGTTTACTGCCACACCCGTTGGTAACCCTTTAGGGTTTTGCTGTTGCCCTTAGCAACAGCATTTCGGGTTCTCTACGTATTAAAACACAACATCTTGCTCTTTCCATCTGAGCATTTCTAATACTAGGGAGACACCCAGTTTCTTAGCCTCTGGGCTTCTCTGTTCACTTTGTGTTTGTTTTGTTACCCTATCACCTTCTGTGTACGTAATGTCATATTTCCCAGTCTGTCTGTGAGTTCATTTGTTTTGCATCCCTCTGTGTTCAGACACCAGTATATTCCTGCAGGCACTGGTGTGCATAACAGTTCAGACACCAGTACATTCCGGCAGGCACTGGTGTGCATAATAGTTCAAACACCAGTACATTCCTGCAGGCACTGGTGTGCATAACATATTCAGCAGCCCAATACTCCTGTTGAAATTTTGTGGGAATATGGAGCATACCCCTCAAAATACGTTGCAACAGATGGTCGATCAGGTGCAGGTCCTGACTCGACAATTTAATGATTTGTCCATTAAAATGCAAACCTCCCAGGCCGCTGGCGGAGCTCCCGCAGCATCAGCACCTTCAGGGGTTAAGGAGCCGAAAGTAAATCTTCTGGATCGTTTTTCTGGAGATCGCTCGCAGTTCTTTTGTTTCAAGGAGAGCTGCAAGCTATATTTCCAGCTTAGGCCTCAGTCTTCTGGGTCGGAGATTCAGCGGGTGGGCATAGTGATTTCCTTGCTACAAGGAGACCCACAGGTCTGGGCATATGGGTTGCAGCCTGACTGTCCGTCGCCTAAAAGTGTTGATGCTTTTTTTACGGCACTGGGCATGTTGTATGATGACCCTGACAAGACGGCCTCAGCCGAGGCTCAGATTTTGATCCTTAAGCAAGGGCGAAGGCCAGTTGAGGTTTACTGTATGGAGTTTCGGAGGTTGGCCCATGATACCCAGTGGAATGACCCAGCCCTAAGACACCAGTACCGAAGAGGTCTTTCTAACAAGATAAAAGACCAACTGGTACAATATCACTTGCCTGATAGCTTGGATCAGCTCATGCAGTTATCCATCTGGGTGGATAGACGGCTGAAAGAGCGTAGGCTTGAAATGGAGACCGAGGTTTCCTTCTTTCCCAAGGAAACCTCAGACTCTGAGGAATTTTCCGAGGAGCCTATGCAGATTGGGGCTACCCGCCTCTCCTCACGTGAGAAGACGCGGAGGAGACAGCAGGGGTTGTGTTTGTACTGTGGGAATAAGGGTCTTGTGGTAGTATCATGCCCAGAAAAGCCGGAAAACTTCAGGGCCTGAGGGTGATGGGAAATATCCTGTCAGGCCAGAAGTCAGAATTTCCCAAGAAGACTTTTATCATTCCGGTGACCTTAAAGATCCTCGGTCAAACTGTCAAGACTGAGGCCTTTGTGGACAGTGGGGCCGACGAGGTTTTTATGGACCGCCAATTCGCCCTGAAACACTCTGTTCCCTTAGTACCCTTGGCGTCGGAAATTGAGATTTGTGGGTTAAACGGGGAACCATTATCCCAGGGTAAAATTACCTCTTGCACTAGCCAGATTTCTTTGTTTATTGGAGCCACACACTCTGAAAAATTGTCCTTTTATGTGACTGTCTGTACTTTTGCCCCATTGGTGTTGAGGTTACCCTGGTTAAGGGCCCACAATCCTCAATTTGACTGGGTCTCTGGGGAGATTCTTAGTTGGGGTACTGATTGTTTCAGGAGTTGCTTGAGCCTTCCAGTCAGGCTCTCGCAGCTAAGTTTGCCAGGATTGCCAGGGTGTTATGCAGATTTTGCGGACGTGTTCTCCAAAAAAGTTGCAGAGGTACTACCTCCCCATCGCCCCTATGACTGTGCCATTGATTTGTTGCCAAATGCTAAGCTTCCCAAGAGCAGGTTGTACTCCCTGTCACGTCCTGAGACTCAGGCTATGGCAGAGTACATTCAGGAGAACTTGGCTAAGGGATTTATCAGACCTTCACAGTCTCCAGTTGGTTCGGGGTTCTTCTTCGTGGGTAAAAAGGACGGTTTATTGCGACCCTGCATCGGCTTCAGGGAATTGAACCGTATCACGATTAAAAACTCATACCCACTGCCTCTCATTTCGGTCTTGTTTGACCAGCTTCGTACTGCCACCATTTTTTCTAAGATTGACCTACGCGGTGCTTACAATCTAATCCGAATAAGAGAGGGGGATGAATAGAAGACTGCCTTTAATACCCACTCAGGGCATTATGAATATTTGGTGATGCCTTTTGGGCTCTGTAATGCCCCGGCAGTCTTCCAGGATTTCATGAACGATGTGCTCAGGGAATATTTGGATAGATTCTTAGATGTATACTTAGATGACATCCTAATCTTCTCCCATTCCCTGGAGGAACATCGGAAGCATGTACGCTTAGTCCTTCATAAACTCAGAGACCACCGGCTTGGGGCGAAGCTGGAGAAGTGCGAATTTGAAGTTCAGCAAATCGCATTTCTAGGATATATTATCTCCCCAGAAGGTTTCCAAATGGAGGGTTCCAAGGTACAGGCAGTCCTGGATTGGGTGCAGCCCACTAGTTTGAAGGCGCTTCAGCGTTTCCTGGGCTTTGCAAATTTTTATAGACGTTTTATCGCTGGATTTTCGTCTATAGTGGCGCCCTTGGTGGCACTCACTAAGAAAGGGGCGGATGTTGCTCACTGGTCTCGTGAGGCCAAAGTGGCTTTTGCCCGTCTCAAAAGGGCATTTGTCTCAGCCAAGGTGCTGCGACACCCAGATCCAGAGCGTCCTTTTGTGGTGGAGGTGGATGCCTCTGAGATGGGTATTGGGGCAGTGCTCTCTCAGATGGGAGTGTCTGATAATCGCCTTCATCCCTGTGCTTACTTTTCCCGTAAATTTTCGCCTGCCGAGATGAATTATGACTTGGGTAACCGGGAATTGTTGGCTATTAAAGATGCACTCGAGCAGTGGAGACACTGGCTTGAGGGGGCTAAGTTTGTGGTCTCAATTCTCACCGACCATAAGAATTTGGCATATTTAGAGTCAGCGAAGCGTCTCAATGCCAGGCAGGCACGATGGGCTTTGTTTTTTGCTCACTTTAATTTTTTGTTAACATATCGCCCTGGGTCAAAAAACATCAAGGCTGATGCGTTCTCGCTGAGTTTTGCTCCAATCCAGGAGACCACCGAGGAGCCGTTGCCCATTGTGTCCCCATCATGTATTAAAGTGGGCATTACCCAGGACCTCTTGTCATTAGTCCTTAGAGCACAGGAGCAGGCTCCTCCAGACCTTCCGGTAGGTCTTTTGTTTGTGCCTCCTAGGTTAAGACAGCGAGTGTTCCTGGAATTCCATGCCAAGAAGTCGGCAGGTCACCCGGGTATTGCCAGAACTCGGGAGTTGCTATCTAGGCGGTGTGGTGGCCCTCGGTGGCAAAGGATGTGGATCAGTGGGTTCGGGCATGTGACATCTGTGCCCGAAATAAGACTCCTAGAGGGGTTCCTGTTGGCCCATTACATCCACTCTCTATTCCATCTAAGCCATGGACCCACATTTCAATGGATTTTGTGGTTGACTTGCCCAAATCCTCGGGGATGACAGCCATCTGGGTTGTCGTTGACAGGTTTTCAAAGATGGCGCACTTCGTTCCACTGGTTGGGCTGCCATCGGCCAGATGCCTGTCTGAATTATTTATGCTGCATGTTGTGCGTCTCCACGGGTTGCCACTTGATGTGGTCTCTGACCGCGGATCCCAGTTTGTGGCAAAATTCTGGAGGGCATTTTGTTCCGATCTCCAGATTTCTGTCAGCTTGTCGTCAGGCTACCATCCGCAGTCTAATGGGCAGACTGAAAGGGTGAACGAGTCCTTGGAGCAGTTCCTCAGGTGTTATGTCTCCAAGTGTCAGACTGACTGGGTTGCTCATCTGTCCATGGCGGAGTTTGCCTATAACAATGCGGCTCACTCTGCTACAGGGATCTCTCCCTTCCTTTGTGTGTATGGGCATTATCCTAAGGCCAATTCTTTTGACCCCCTGGACTCCACGCCTGGTGGTTCCTCTGTGGTTTCGGTCCTTAGAGGTATTTCGAGGAAAGTGAAGAAAGCCCTTGTGTCTGTGTCATTAGTGACCAAAAGGGTTTTTGATAAGCGGAAAAGACCCTGCAACTTCAAATTAGGAGACTTCGTCTGGTTGTCTACCAAGAATTTGAAGTTGAGACAGCCATCTCATAAGTTAGGCCCCCGGTTCATCGGCCCTTATAAGATCACCAGGGTTATCAATCCGGTTACATTTCAGTTATATCTGCCCCGTTCTTTGGGTATCAATAAAACATTTCATTGTTCCCTTTTAAAACGGGCGATTAGTAATCCTTCTACCAGTGGAAGACCTTCCCCTCTTCTGATACGTGGCCAGAGGGAGTTTGTTGTTGAAAGGATTCTTGACTCAAAGATGGCTCGGGGTCGGCTGTCATTTTTGGTGCACTGGAAGGGGTATGGCCCGGAGGAGCGGTCGTGGGTGCGCAGTTGTGATCTTCATGCCCCCAGACTGATACACTCTTTCTTCTCGCAGTTCCCCGATAAATCCGGTGGTAGGGGTTCTTTGACCCCTCGCCAGAGCGGGGGTACTGTTAGGGTCTCCTGCCCTGTGCTGCCACGTCGTCATGGCAACCGGGAGACAAGTGCTAGCGGAGTAACCTGAGCGCAGCTGATACTCCGGTTCGGGTCTTTTGCTGTACAGTGGTTACAGGCTCTGTGCATGGCAGGGGATCCGGTGCTGGTTTTTGTGCTCACAGTCTGTGAGGTCTGAGTGGGGCGTGGACAGCACCTGCTTTATAAACCCTCTTCTCAGGTTAAGCAGATGCTGCTGAATCTTTGTTGGTTAGTCAGTTCCTGAAAGTTAGCCAGTACTGTGTAGCTTTGTATTTGTTGTTGCTTACTGCAAATAGGCCTGGGGATTTGGTACAACACTCTGCCAATCCAGACCTAGCAGTAAGACTGGAGTCAGTCGTTTAGCCTGATGAGGTTCTTTTGCTATTCTGTTAACCCAGCAGGTTTGTGGCTGTACTTTAAGACCTACCTGCTTAATCCTCTCTCACTGTGCAGGGCGTCCATGTGTCAGTTTAGTGGCAGTAAGCTGAACCTGTGCCCTGCAAGTGAGGATTAGGATTGTGGAGACTCTCCTTGTGTCTATTATTCCATCTCTGACCAAGGAGTTTACTGCCACACCCGTTGGTAACCCTTTAGGGTTTTGCTGTTGCCCTTAGCAACAGCATTTCGGGTTCTCTACATATTAAAACACAACATCTTGCTTTTTCCATCTGAGCATTTCTAATACTAGGTAGACACCCAGTTTCTTAGCCTCTGGGCTTCTCTGTTCACTTTGTGTTTGTTTTGTTACCCTATCACCTTCTGTGTATGTAATGTCATATTTCCCCGTCTGTCTGTGAGTTCATTTGTTTTGCATCCCTCTGTGTTCAAACACCAGTACATTCCTGCAGGCACTGGTGAGCATAACAATTCAGACACCAGTACATTCCTGCAGGCACTGGTGTGCATAACAGTTGAAACACCAGTACATTCCTGCAGGCACTGGTGTGCATAACACCTCTCCCCCTCAGTCTCTCCACCTCTCTACAAAAACTTCCAATGGGCTCTCAAGACCCACTTCTTCACCAAATCCAGCCAAATATCATCCTAACCCTCTGTTCCACGCTCTCTATGTATCCTGTCTGTGTCACCCCTATCTGTCTTCCTCTCCCTTTTAGAATGTAAGCTCTCACAAGTAGGACCCTCTTCTATCATGTGCTTATCCTTTTTCTTACTTTAATAATATTTAGCTGCACCAAATCCAGCAGTCTTCTGCCACCTTATACTTATGTCAGTGTCATATGCTGATTTTTCTTTACCCTGCACTTGTCCTATATTGTCTTCGACTGTAAGTTGCTGTTTTCCTGTTTTGATTATTTGTTTATGAACTCTGTAATTGGGTGCTGTGGAACCCTTGTGGCGCTATATAAATAAAGGACAATATATATTTTTATATATATATATATATATATATATATATATATACACACTATATGGACAAAAGTATTTGGTTACACCTGTTAATTATTGAATTTAGGTGTTTCAATCAGACCCATTGCACCAGGGGTATACAATCAGGCACCTATGCATGCAGTCTGCATTTGCAAATGTTTGTGTTACAAAATGGGGCATTCAAAGAGCTCAGTGACTTTGCAGTAAGACGGTTTGTGAAATTTCATCCCTGCTGGATAGTCAACGGTAAACTGTACATGATATTATTAGAAAGTGGTAGTGTTTAGGAACAGCAACTCTGCCATGAAGAGGAAGAACTCATAAAATCATAAAGCATGGTCAATGATTGCTACGGAGCATTGTACGTAAAAGTCGCAAATGCACTACTGATTCCATAGCTTAAGAGTTCTGAACTTTCCACTGGCATTAATGTAAACACAAAAAAATGTGCGGTGGGAGCTTTATGGAATCATTTTCAATGGCCGAGCAGCTGCATGCAAGCCTCATATCACCAAGTCCAATGTCAAGCGTCAGATACGTTGGTGTACATAGATGCAGTGGTCAGTCAAGGAAACTTAGTGCATCAGATGAAAGACACATCATGTTTACTTCCCTTCTAAATCGGAAGAATTCCAGCAGTGCCATCAGCTCAGAAATGTCAGAAACCAATGGGACCCAGGCAGTGGTGCAAGCAGAATATTTTTGTTAATGGTACTGATAGTGAAAATGGGCATGGTCACATGTCATGAGAGGGCATGACAATAGGAGCATGGTCACATTATGCCACACACCGTATTGCCCCTTACACATAATGCCAAACACCGTAATGCCCATTACACATTATCCCACACACCATAATGCTTATTACACATAATGCCACACACCATAATGCCCATTACACTTTATTTCAGACACCATAAAACCCATTACACATTATGTCACACACCGTAATGCCAATTACACATAATGCCAAACACCATAACACACATTACACATTATGCCACACACCATAATGCCCATTACACATTATGCCAAATACCATAACACCCATTACACATTATGTTGCATACCGTAATGCTCATTACACATTATGCCAGACACCGTAATGCCTATTACACATTATGCCACACACCATAATGTCTATTTCATATTATGCCACACACAGTTATGACACTGACACCATATTATGTCCCACATACAAAAATGCCCCTTATAAAATGTTCCCCAATGGTGGGCTGGTGTTACTGAGTACCACCACCATATTTCTTAATGTTAATCCATACCATCCCGTACCACCCTACTTTCAGCACTGGACCCAGGTACAATCATCTAATGTTTGGAAAAGTCTGGCCAGAAGTGGTTTTCATGGAAGAATTGCAGCCAAAAATCCAAAACCACAGCTGGTGCTCTGGACTGATGAGTCAAATGTAAAATATTTAACTGTAGCAGAATGCAGTTTGTTTGCTGAAGGGATGGAGAGTGGTGCAATAATGAGTGCCTGCAGGCAAGAATGAAGCAGGGTGAAGGTCCCTTACAAGTTTGGGGCTTCATTTCAGCAAATGGAGTTGGGGATTGGTCCAGGATTAACAGGGCCCTCAATTCTAAAAATTTAGGCAGGTACTTATCCATTATGTAATACAATCAAGGAGGCATCTGATTGGCTCCAAATTTATTCTGCAGCAGGATGACCCTAAACATACTGCCATGAAGAGACATTAAAAGACAGAAGGATAACATAAAGAGACAGAAGGATTTGAGCAAGACTACATCCACAGAAGATCTATGGTTAGTTCTCCATGATTCTCGTACCATCTCCCTGCCAAATTGCTTTCAAAAACTGTGCGCAAATGTGCCTAGAAGAATTGATGCTGTATTGAAGGCAAAGAATATTTACACAAATATTGATTTGATTTAGATTTCTCCTGTTCATCCACTTTGCATTTTGTTAATTGGTAAAATAAACTATGAACACTTCTGTTTTTAAAAAATTTCTTAGTCAATTGACCTATCAGTATTTTTTTGATTGTGGGAGGAACCCACTTAAGCAAGGGGTGAATGAACAAACTCCACACGGTTAGAGCCATGGTGGGAATCAAACTGATGATCTCAGTGCTGTCAGGCAGCCATGCTATCCATTACCCATACTGCTCTTGCTCACATCCAGTGATTTGCAGAAAATTAATTCTATCAAACAAGATTGCTAAAAAACACAAATTTTAGAAAATGTGTTCTGTAAAGCTTTCTTGATGTCCTTATTCCTCAGACTGTATATGAAGGGATTTAACAAAGGGGTAAACACAGTATAAATGAGTGATAAGATTTTACTTATTCTCAATGACTGTCCTTTTATTGGTAGAGCATAAACACTAAACAAGGTCCCATAATATAAGGACACCACAGTCAAATGGGAGCTGCATGTTGAGAAGGCTTTCTGTCTGACAGTATTAGATGAAGTTGTTAAGACTGTAAAAAGGATATTAATATAAGAAAATAGAATTATTATGCTTGGGATTAGAAGCAGTGGAGCACTCAGTAAAGAAACTTCTAATTTCACAATTTTAGTATCTGAACAAGAAAGTTCCAGTAGGGGAACAAGATCACAGAAGAAATGGTCAATAATGTTTGATCCACAAAAATGTAGCATTGCTGTTGTAATACTGTCAATTAATATGATGGAAAAACTCAACGTCCAAGACAGGAATGCCAATTTCATGCAGTGTCCCCTGTTCATTATAGACACATAATGGAGGGGTTTGCAAATAGCCACATATCTGTCATAAGCCATCACTGTGAGGATCAAACAATCAGATGTTTCTGAGGCACTGAAGAAATATAATTGAATGATGCAGCCAATAAAATTAATGTTTCCCTCACCATTCAGTAAAATATGAAGCATGTAGGGAACAACGTCTGTGGATATGATGATGTCGCTTATAGACAGTTGTGTGAGGAAGAAGTACATGGGAGATTGGAGGTTCTTGTCGGAGGACACCAGTGTGATGATCAAGAGGTTCCCACATATTGTCATACAATAAATCACAAGGAAGAGTATAAACAGTAACATCCTTATGTTAATGGGACCCTGAAGTCCCAGGAGGATAAATGTCGTGACCACAGTCTGGTTTCTCCCCTATGATGAATTATGTTCATTAATTATGGGTATAAACACCTCTGTACAAAATGTCAAAATGGCTCTAAAAACCAACTTCTTTATCACAGCCTCCCAGCTCTCATACTGACCCACTGCTCCATACTCGTTACTCAGTATCTTTCCCCATCTTTGTCAACCCTCCACTTTAGACAACTAGCTCTCATGAGCAAGGCCCCCTTCCCTCATGTGCTTTTCCTTCACTCACCTATACCATCTTCTTCTACCCACTGCCTAAAACAGCACCTGACCCTTGGATGAGGCCCCTGTTCTACTCAGGATCAGATTGGGATAGAAAACCAACCTGGGAAATTGATCAAAGCAGCCCTAATGGGGATAGGGTGCTGCTAAGGGGGAGGGGGTCTGTCAAAGGGGTGAGATCCCCCCTCATAGGCCCTGATTCCAATTTGGATGCAGTTGCAGCCTTCCTTGCATCTTGTTCTGCAGTTCCGTCTATGATTTTATACTAATGCTGCTACAGTGCAATTCCCTGGTTTACATTTGTGCATCCTAATATGTAAACTTCCACTGCCAGTATCTAGATGCTGCAATTATGCTTTGTGTGTCTTTACACTTCACCATTGGTCATGTCATTGACATTTACACCAGCCATATGCTATGTGCAGATCACCAAAGTATGGCCTCCACTGTCAGTAATTCAGCATTTCTGAACACAGCCACTATCACCAATACACCCATATTATGTTACCTCTGCGTCTGGTTAGCGAACCACCTGTAACTGCCCAGGGAATCCCAACACATTTCTTATACACTTCTTGGTGCAATGCATCTGAATCTGTCTTGTAACGCTTTACGAATAGCATCAAGACACATGTGCGGTGCAACGCAGACTCATGCAGAGACTAAAAACACAGTGGCCCCTACAGGAAAAAAAATACACATTGGCCCCACAGAAAAGCACATTTGCCCCCACAGAGAACAATAAAAATACATTGCCCCCACAGGAAATTAAATGAACATTATCTCCCACAGGAAAAACATGCACACACACATTGGCACTACAGAAAACAAACACAGTGGCACCTGCAGAAAAGAAATAAAAACACATTGGCCTTCACAGAAATAAAAACATTAGCTGCCCCCCACAGAGAAAAACAAACACATTTGCCAACACAGAAAACAATACACTTTGGCCCCACAAGAAAAAAATGAAAACACATTGGCCACCACAGGAAATGCGCACACACACACACACACACACACACACACACACACACACACACTGGTCCTACAGAAAAAAAATACACATTGACCAGCAAAGGAAAAATAATGTAAACACATTGGCTTTCACAAGAAAAAACACTAACAAATGGACCACCAAAATGACTCCCATAGAAAAGTAAAATGATATATTGGCCCCCACAGGAATAAAATTGTCCCAAAGAAAAAAACACACTGAGTGGAATAACATCGGGTGCGCTAAGATCAGCCATCATGAAGCATTGACATATTATCAGATTGGATCCAGCCATTGGTGAATTGTGCGGCGATAGACCGCTATTCTGCTACAATAGGAGCAATAACTTGAAACAACAAGTTACATACTTGGACATTAGTCCAATAATTGCCCAGGGCAGAAGCTGGTTAACAACCACCAATGGCTCGTTTAAGTCCTCTGGCTGTGTGAATTGTCATTTTATCCAAACTGTTATGAGCTTCCAACATCCCCTGACAGGTCGTATATACCCCTTGAAGCACCATAGGAACTGTGAGACAATGGACCTCATTCCGAGCTGATCGCTAGCTGCCGTTGTTCACTCCGTAGCGATCAGTTAAAAAATGGCAAAACTGCGCATGCGTATGCACCGCAATGCACACACACGGCGTACGGATACAAAGAGCATCGTGGTTGTGCACAGGTTCTAGCGACGCTTTCAGTCGCACAGCAGAGTGTAAGGAGATTGACAGAAAGCGGGAGTTTCTGGGTGTCAACTGACCATTTTCTGGGAGTGTTTGGAAAAACGCAAGTGTGGCCGGGTGTTTGCTGGGCAGGTACAGTATCTGATGTCATTACCGTGTCATTCATCGCAGCAATCATCGCACAGGATAAGTAACTACAGGGCTGGTCTTGTTCTGCACAAAATGTGTTTGCAGCTGCTCTGCTGCACAGGCGTTCGCACTCCTGCAAAGCGAAAATACACTCCCCGGTGGGCGGCGAGTATGCGTTTGCCCGGCTGCTAAAGACAGCTAGCGAGCGAACAACTTGGAACGAGGGCCAAAATACGTTGTATATATGATCTTTTGCCCATGTAAACGTATGTATGTGGGCAAAACAGTCTGCATGCTTAAGGAAAGAATTGGAATGCATCATTCATCAATCAAGAAAGCATTAATCAACACTTTGTCTCAGCAGGAGATACTGCCAAGGACTTCTGTTTCATGCCAATCGATCACATTCCCCCATTACGGAGAGGAGGTGATAGACATAAACTTCTACTTAAACGTGAATGTCACTGGATTTATGATTTACAAACAATGAACTCAATGGGTCTAAATGAAGAGTTCAATACGTCAGTATTTCTGTGATTGGTTAGATATAACCTAGGTATAAAGATTAGTTCACATAAGTTTTATTTTGTTGCCCCAATATTCGGATTCTATATATGTGATTTGATGCTGTCTTTTTATTATGCTATTATTTGTTATTAATTTGATTGTTGTCGCTGTGACTAATGTATATTAGTGTTCAATTGATGAGCACAATATGTGGGTTTTTGTAGACACATTTATTATATGGGATACTCTCCTTATCATTAGCAGCCTATATATTAGATCCACGATTTATTCATATTATTTGGATAATTATGGTAATCGCAATCAAAATGCGGGTCATGGATATTAATATCTACATTATTGTTGTTTTATACATACGACTGTGTATAATAAGCTATATATCACAGTGGAGATCGAGGCTGCTTTATTATGATTTTTATCATATTTACATATGTCTCTACAGAGCACTGTGTGTACAGGGAGTCATGGCATCATAGACTTACTGCCACTTACTTCTGGCACCCGGGAACCGTCTGCAGTGTCCCCACTATGTTTCCCTGCATTATGGTTCCGGATGCTGACATAATCGCGGAAGCGCCGGCGCCACGGTGGGCAGCAATGGTGGGGACAGCGGGGGAACACGGAGTGACCGAGGAGTGGATAATGCAATCAGATCCCAGGTGAGGGATGTGGATGTGTTATTATTTAAATGCTCAACCTAAAAACATGCATTGTACATCCTTTGAGAAAGGTGCACGCACACCAAAACAGCTGTCAGGGGTACTGGAGGAATGTCTTCCCAAGTGGGAACATGCTAATATGCGCTGCTACTTTGGATATTTAACCTTGATTATGGTTTGAGCACTGTTGGATGCACTTTATATGGTGGAACAAATTGCCTTTTTTGACTTTACTGGTTGTGCTGATCCCTTCTAATTACTCAGCAATGCTGTATGTGGAGATGATGGTTTATTGTGTAATAATGTTGGATCAAGCACCCTATGCATATATATGAGAGATGTGTGCAGTTCTTTAAGAATATATATATATATATATATATATGTGTGTGTGTTAGTTTATATTTATAGTGATGGTAACTGTGATATGCATGAGGATTGGACACTTTTGGAGTTTTCGGATGTCTAGCTATTGTATTGTTTAATCATATTATGGCTATTTATTCTTGTATAACATTCACTTCTTTACACTCCGAGAGCTTCTTTTTATGATACATGATGAGAGATTTAAATAAGCATTTGGTGGAATTATTCAAAGACAATGGGGTAAATTTACTAAGGTGGGAGATTTTTAGAACTGGTGATGTTGCCCATAGCAACCAATCAGATTATATCTATTATCTGCTAGAAGCAGCTAAATAAATGGTAAGTAGAATCTGATTGGTTGCCATGGGCAACATCACCAGTTCTAAAAATCTCCCACCTTAGTAAATTTACCCCAATGTGTGAATGCACACACTGAATTGGCCTGTCAGGCTTTCATGTTGCTGTATTTAACTGTTATCATGTAATTATTGTTTTTTTATATGCTCTTTTTGAGCTTTTGATTTTATAGTGTTGTAACAGCCTTGATAAAGGTTCTCAAATGGAACCAAAACCACTGCAAGACTTTTCTGGATTTCAAGCATGCAAATTTGAATAAAATGGAGATTTTTGATCATATTACATTGTAGGAATACACCAGTACATAGGGGAAGTCTTTGGACCATCTCTAAAGGAACACCCCAATCAATATTGAAATTGATGCGAGTGCCAAAGCTTACCATTTACTATATATATATATATATATATATATATATTTATACAGTGAGTATCAAAAGTTTGGGCACCCCAGGCAAAAATTCATTTTAGTGTGCAAAAAGAAGCCAAGGAAAGATGGAAAAATCTCCAAATGGCATCAAATTACTGATTAGACATTCTTATAACATGTCAAAAAAAGTTTGATTCTATTACCATCATTTACACTATCAAAAGGACAGAAAACAAAAAATGGCATCTGCAAAAGTTTGGGCACCCTGCAGAGTTAACTACACAGCAGTATATATCAATATATCACATTTCTGTCATATGCACAATAGGGTTCACATTTATATAGGAAAACAGCACAGAGAATAGCCTACGATTGTTTCAACTATGGCTTCCTCAGGGCTCCCTGATGTGTAGTTACAGGGGCAGCGTCACCTGCTTCTATAGGTGGAGAGCTTACACAAGCCGCTAAAAGCCGCTACACGGAGACGCTGACCGGCACCTCCAACACGTGCCAGCCGCAGCGTCCTCACTGGCCTCGTAGGGAGAGGAGAAGGTACTCTCCGGGTCTCCACTGCGAGTGGCGGGGAGACACTCGAACAGCAGGTAGAATACGGAGACAGTGTCTCCAGGTACCTCATGTTAGATGTTCATGAGGATTGTATGAACATCTAAATAACCACTGACATAATACAAAATACAGGCTCCGCATATACTGTAAAATAGGAGTGGCTTGTAAGCATTATTATACTGTATACCTATTTATTAAATATATTCCACAAGCTATCCTATAGAGTAAATATTATGTGATGATAGCACCAACTATTGTGGAATTGGAAAGCAACACTCTTAGTGTCCCTTGTTGTCAGCGGTAGTCATTATAGTATGTTGTATACCTATTAGGATATACAGGTCACATAAGGTACTATATAAAAAAGAAAAAAATAATAAATATTTATACTGCAACTGGGGAGAGAAAACTATTGCTCATACAAACAATAAAATAAAAGGAGGTGTTTTGATACATGAATGTCTATTATAGGATTCTGATTATTAAACTTCATCTGTTTAAAAGGGATATTAATTAATACGCAAGCTCCAAAAATTCTAGCCTCATAGGGATTTGCCTACAAAGATATCACAGTGTTCATTTATCCCTGATAACAAAGTACACAGCAGTCTGGTCTGCAAACATATGTGGTCATTCCGAGTTGTTCGCTCGCAAGCTGCTTTTAGCAGCTTTGCACACGCTAAGCCGCCGCCTACTGGGAGTGAATCTTAGCATATTAAAATTGCGAACGAAAGATTAGCAAAATTGCGAATAGACACTTCTTAGCAGTTTCTGAGTAGCTCCACACTTAATCGGCATCTGCGATCAGTTCAGTGCTTGTCGTTCCTGGTTTGACGTCACAAACACACCCAGCGTTCGGCCAGACACTCCCCCGTTTCTCCAGCCACTCCCGCGTTTTTCCCAGAAACGTTAGCGTTTTTTCGCACACGCCCATAAAACGACCAGTTTCCGCCCAGAAACACCCACTTCCTGTCAATCACATTACGAACACCAGAACGAAGAAAAAACCTCGTAATGCCTTGAGTAAAATACCTAACTGCATAGCAAATTTACTTAGCGCAGTCGCACTGCGGACATTGCGCATGCGCATTAGCGACTAATCGCTCCGTTGCGAGACAAAAATAATGATCGAACAACTCGGAATGAGGGCCATAGCCCATAGGAAGCACAAACTCTTTATTGGAAACATCTAATGACGTTTGCAACATTTTGCAATATTAAGAGGCAGACTATTAAAGTGATACAATTGTAACAGACAGAGCACGAGCTAGAAAACACATGCAATATAGCAGAAACAGGTAGCATAAAGGGTCACAATAATTAGGATCACAGCCGGAGATCTTAAAGTTTTTAATCACACATTCTGTCTTTTCTATCACACTATATTTTAATTATTTCACCCATGATTTAAAAATCTATTAATACATACCAATAAAAGTTAAATTTTAATAAATACATTTATATATACATAGGTTCCAGTGTGCACCCTTTGAAGATGTTTCCCTTTTTTTGTCTTTTTGTTTGTTAAATACAGAGTGTATCCTAATCATCTACATGCAATACAAAGAGCATCCTATATGGGATGCAGTCACTTTACCTCCAATCATAATACCGACGGACTATATACCGACACCCATTGACCGATGGTCGATATCCCGACAAGGTCTAAATACCGACACGGACTAAATACCAACATGTGAAATACCGACAAGGTCTAAATACCGACATGTAAAATGCCGACAGGTCGAAATACCGACACAAGTTTTTCATGATTTTTTTCATTAAAACCGACTTGTTCATACTTTACCGTCCCAGTGGACCTGGAGGGGGAATATAATAGTGTGCCGAGCGCAGCGAGGCACCGTGCCCGAAGCATGGCGAGCGCAGCGAGCCATGCGAGGGGACGCGGTACACTTTATATGGTGTCCATGTTGATTTATGTCGACATACACACAAAAAAACATAAAAAATACATGTCGGTATTTAGACCTTGTCGGTATTTCACATGTCGGTATTTAGTCCGTGTCGGTATTTAGACCTTGTCGGGATATCGACCATCGGTCAATGGGTGTCGGTATATAGTCCGTCGGTATTATGATTGGCGGGATATCATACCGATCCCTCCTATATAATATGTGATTATTACTGCGCTTATGTGTATTAGCTGCTCCACATAAAATAAGAGTACCAAAATAATTTAAATAAAGAAGCGCTTGTTGTGAATAATACCGCTCATACCTGTAAAAAATTGGGTTAAAAACAATGTTTACAGCCCCTTTTAGAGGTGTTTTTGTTTAAGATGAGGATATGGAGTATTGAGGATTCCAAATGTATAATGGTCCGGTAACAGAAGTGGGTGGTGTTCATTTAAAGCTGTCCCGTCCTGTCTAGCCCTGCTGTCCCTACCTTACAAGCCGCTGATCGCGGCTTGCTTCCGGTCTCCGGACCTGGTTTCCTCACCGCCAGTTAGCGGTATGTGAGCAAGTTGCTCTGCCGAGCGTCCAATGATGACGTGTAGCGGTGCCTCCTTCATCCGTCTCTCTCTCTCCAACGCATTTCGGGGTTTGAACCCCTTTGTCAAGGATGAGGGAGTGTCATTTCCTTTTCCTTTTTATTTGTTAAAATTTAAAAAAAACTTTCAAAAAACGTTATTGTTCTTCTATTTAAAACAAGAAGTGGTCATTCCGGAAGTTGTATATTTGGCGGCAACCATGTGCCAAAATTGTTTTTTTCTATTTAAAAAGTTTTTATATGGTATGGCAGTATTCTAAGTATTTAAAAGTAGTAAGCTAGATTTAAGAATTATTTTATGTGAATTAAGAATTTATTTTAAACATATTAAGTTTTCAAAAAAGCATTCATATCTATTTCTGCGTTCTACGTAATATACAAAAAGGCAAAGAACTTAAAACAAAATCTAGTATGGAGCCATTTACACGAGGAAGGAGTGAATCGGATGGAACACAAAGGTAATTTTTTCTGTTTGAATTGCAAAGCATGCAAAACGACAGGAAAAAATTCCATTCAACCAATAATAGAATTTAAATCAAAGATAACAGGTGTCTCATATAAAGTCAGAGAGAATCACATGTGATTCAGAAGGAGTCATTTATCTCCTGGAATGCCCATGCGGATATCAGTATATTGGACAAACAAAAAGGAAACTAAAGACCAGAATCTCAGAACACATTTACAATATACGAAAAGGCCTGAAGACTCACAGTGTATCAAAACACTACAAAGACTACCATCAACAGGAACCATCAAGTTTGAAGTTTATGGGCATACAAAAAGTCCCAAAAAACTGGAGAGGAGGAAATCCAAGTTTGGACCTTAGAAAAAAAGAAACTAAATGGATCTATTTTATGCAAACATTGCAACCTTCTGGTCTGAACGTAAAAATAGATATAAATGCTTTTTTGAAAACTTAATATGTTTAAAATAAATTCTTAATTCACATAAAATAATTCTTAAATCTATCTTATTACTTTTAAATACTTAGAATACCGCCATACCATATAAAAACTTTTTAAATAGAAAAAACAATTTTGGCACATGGTTGCCGCCAAATATACAACTTCCGGAATGACCACTTCCTGTTTTAAAAAGAAGAACAATAAAGTTTTTTGAAAGTTTTTTTAAATTTTAACAAATAAAAAGGAAAAGGAAATGACACTCCCTCATCCTTGACAAAGGGGTTCAAACCACGAAATACGTTGGAGAGAGAGAGATGGAGGAAGGAGGCACCGCTACACGTCATCGATGGATGCTCGGCAGAGCAACTTGCTCACATACTGCTAACTGGCGGTGAGGAAACCAGGTCCGGAGACCAGAAGCAAGCCGCGATCAGCGGCTTGTAAGGTAGGGACAGCAGGGCTAGACAGGACGGGATAGCTTCACATGAACACCACCCACTTCTGTTACCGGACCATTATACATTTGGAATCCTCAATACTCCATATCCTCATCTTAAACAAAAACACCTCTAAAAGGGGCTGTAAACATTATTTTTAACCCAATTTTTTACAGGTATGAGTGGTATTATTCACAACAAGCGCTTCTTTATTTAAATTACAAAGAGCATACTGGTGATTGATACAGTGTCATAAAATATCAATATACAAATATACAGTATACCAAACGGATAGCATCTTACTGATGTAAAAGAAAAAGAGAGTCCTTGTGACTGTCCAACAGTACAGAGCACAGTCTAGGAAATTACATACAATGCAGAGAGCATTCCAGTGGAATCCATATACTGTATTTCAGAAAGCATCCAAGTGACTACAACACAATCCAAAGTACATCCAAGTAACACCCAAACAATGCAGATAGCAGTGCACAGTTTCTTACTCAGCCTGTTATCAAGATACACATGTTTCTTATGCCTCATCCACTACATTAGGGCAAACAGAATATACTGTACACCAATTAGTTTACTTTTTTACAGCTTCCTATGTTCTATGCTTTATGTCCATGTTATAGGCTCCCTCTTTACTCAACTACAATGGATCAGTGCATAGGCCTCACCATCCTTACCATCCTCTGTTCTTCATCCTCCTCTATCCTTCTCTTCTTCCTCTCATCCCAAATTACAGTGCAGTCCACACTTCTTGTACTGGAGGAGCACAGCACAAATAATGACTGAGTGCCAGGGTGATGCAGCGGGGTTACCTGCCAATGTTCAATGTAACATGCCTACAGTAGGTGCATGGAGAGGAGAATGCAAATGTATCAGCCCATGGATAATCTGTGGAATTTAACAAAAGGGAGCTGTCTCCAGGGGTGGGACTTGAAGTATACATGATCAATAAAGACCCAATTACCATTGGTCAGGCTGGTCATGATACCCTTTCTCTTTAGCTGTAGCTACATCATCCACCTTGTTAATCTTATCCAATCAAGAGTAATATATGTTCTTATTGTATACGCTCATGAGCAAGACCTCTCTATCTTCTCTCCCATGACTGAGCCTTCTCCAGCTCTTTAATCATGATTTTGTGGTATAATTTGTAATACTGTACTATCTATCTGGTGCTGCTAGGATTGGTAGCACCTTATTAGTATACTAAGATAATGCGTTCTTGCAGAATTTACCATATATGGAATGTAGATTTTAAAGGAATTGTAACATTTCAGTATCCCAAATTAACAGGTCAAAAATAGTGTTCACCCGGGTAAAATTCACCAAAATGTAGGTTTTAAACACAAGAAAGAAAGATTCAAGGCTTTCTACTGTCTACACTTTTTGGCAATCATTAAAAAGATTTAAAAAAAAGACAGATTATCAACCTGCAAGAGGGATGAAAAGCACAGGAGCATTTAGAAAATAATGTATTTATACAACAAGTTTTGAGCCTGGGGAAAAAGATTAGTAGTGGAAACAATTTAAAGAAGCAGAAATCAATGAATGTTGGATACACAGCATTTGTAGAATTTCTTCTATAAATATTTTCAAAACAATGGAAAAAATCAACTTCAAAAATGACTACAATTGTTAATTGTTATTCTGCTGCATGAACTGATACACTATATCAGTCCACTTTCATCTTTACCACTGATATGGGATGCCATGACATTCATACCATCATTGAGTACCCACCAGCATATGTGGGTGGTATGCTCGCACCCACGATCCCATAGGGTTGCATGGTGCAAACTGCTGCGATGAGCAAATACGTTTGTAGCGCTGTATGCAAAGACACAAGTGGACACATCTGTATTCATTGATTTTTTTAAACACCAACAAACACATGCAAATAGTTTTAACAGTGTACAGCAGAAGCTTATGCAAGTACAGTTTATAGCTATCCTGTTTGAGACTTTACTGTGTATATACATCTATTACTTCCCGGCTCATCTTCCTCAACAAATGCACTACGTCCACCTCTCCTCTCTTACTAGACCTTCACTGGCTCCCCTTCCCGTTCAGAATCCATTTCAAGCTTCTCTCACTCTCTTACAAAGCCCTCACCCACTCCTCTCCCATCTACATCTCTGACCTTATCTCCCTTTACACTCCCACCCAGCCTCTTCACTCCGCTAATGCACGCCAAACTCTCCTGTCTTCTGATTACTTCCTCCCACTCCTACCTCCATGATTTCTCACGTGCCGCACCACTTCTCTGGAATTCCTTACCTCTCCCCCTCAGACTCTCCACCTCTCTACAAAACTTCAAACCGGCTCTCAAGACCCACTTTCTCACCAAACCAAATCTCATCCTAACCCTCTGTTCTACGCTCTCTATGTTCCCCATCTGTGTCACTCCTGTCTGTCTAACCCTCCCCTTTAGAATGTAAGCTCTCACGAGCAGGGCCCTCTTTCTCTCATGTGCTCATCCTTTCTTACTTTAATAATCTTCAACTGCACCAATTCCATCAGTCTTTTGCCACCTGGTACTTATTCCAGTGTCATCTGCTGATGTAGCTATGTTTATTTACCCTGGACTTGTCCTATACTGTCATCAACTGTAAGTTGCTGTTTTCCTGTTTGATTATTTGTTTATGTACTCTGTAATTGGGCGCTGCGGAACCCTTGTGGCGCCATATAAATAAAGGATAATAATAATAAATAATAATAATTAAGGCTTTAATTTTGTCAATCTTGGATTGGCACAATATGGGGATATTAAGATTTTCCATTTGACAGATTAGCCATAGATTTACATTTACTATTGTGATCTATGTAGAACTGTGTGTTCTTTTATATTCTGAAATGTATTGGGTGTACCTTTCACTCAATGTGTTGTTATTGTATTTGTATGTATGCAAACCAAGTTAGCTGTCTAAAAGGTTGATGCATACCGTATTAGTACAGTACATACTCTAGATATTTACTGTACAAACTTACAGTGAATGGTATTACTGTACCTGAGGAACTCAATAGGACTATACTGTACATGTAGGGGCTCTCCTGGAAAGGTCTTCCTGACTCTCCACTAGTCCAATTTGACACTCTGAAACTGGTATTTCCTGCAAGAGACCAGTCTTTGTTTTTGGTGATTGTACAGATATTGCATATTGATGTACAGTATAAGCATTTTTTTTCTGGTATCAAATATTTACAAATGTGTCCACATTAACCCATCATTTTTCCACCACATAGCACATGTGTGAAATGTCCTGATCCGGGCATTTTTAACATGTTCAATTTCTTTGATTCCAAATGGATCGCCTATCATCGATGTCCATTAGTCTGCAGATCAGAATTTCTGGCAAGGTTGGGGTATCGGGGAATCACCTCATAGATGTATGGGGGCCAAAAGTCACTGTATAGTTTAACACCCGTTTTCAAATGGCAAGTGTACTGGACTAATGTCAAACATCTACTATTAAATATATGAATTCTAGGGCCATTCACAGACAAAAAAAAGGTTTCTTCCACATAGATGTGAACACTATATTAAAATTAAAAAAAAGTTTGACTATGGTATGAATACCACATAATGTAGACTGGGGCATTTTACTTTCTCTGAATTAATTAATTTTTACATTTTTATATATCACATTGGTTGATTGGTTAGAATAGGGCAACACTGAAGTTTTTTTAAAAATTTCATAGGCTTAAACTATGAAAAGTTAATCATATAAGAATCCAATTATTCAAAAATGGTTCATACTTTACTTGCCGACTCTAGTACATTTTTAGTGGAAGAGTATTAGGAATAGTCATATGTATAGTCAGTATGTCCTGATGATAGTATGGATTGAACAATCTCAACAAGGACACTGCCAAAAATCCCCTTGTCCATTTTGAATAATGCCGTGGCATTAATAACTAGACTGCATCATAATTCTTTTTCAATGTACACCTGCCCGATAGTCAAATTACTCCTTTATCTTTGTAATTAGGAAAGTAGACTAATGTATGGGTGCAACACTACCTTCTCTGAGGATGTTAAATGAAGATGATTAGTACTAAGGTTCAAGTCAGCACTAGAAATTTTTTCAGGAGCACTCAAAAAAGCCCTTCTTGATGCACCAGGTTACAGTCTTTCTTGCTCAAAATGTGCATCTTTTTCACACAAATAAAATGGCTGGGAATGAAAAAATTGCAATGCTAAATTACACTGAGCAATTTGATGTGTGTCATTTGTACATCTGTGTGTGAATGAGTCTGATTTTCTGTAAAACGGTCTCCAAAGTAAACATCCATGGATTTCCTCCCTCCAAGCTCTGGGTCTGAAGCTTATCTTGTAAATTTGTAGGTTTGTAAAACCAGTTTCTGTGCAGTTAGTGTCACAGCCTGGCATCTCTAGTACACCGTGAGTGGCTAGTCACTGATTTTGTGATACATATAAGATTAAAAATGTATAGAAAAATATGGTACGCTACTCCTCTGGGGCATCTCAATTGTGATGTGATCCTTGCGCTGTATGGGATCTAGATGTAAGATGTATGAGGATGCATCTGTATTCTAGTCTACTCTACCGGTCTTTCTGGTGTCTCTTACTTCTTCATAAAAGTCCTGAGCCTAAGGCAACAGTAAGACAGAGGCATATTGAAAAATACAGTGTGCATTATAAAGGATAATTAGAATATATATCATCCTTTATTCTACACCAATTTTTTATGTTATTGTTAGTGATTTTTTAACACCCAGAAAGAAAGAACAATATTTTATTTTAAATAATTTTATATTAAAGGGAAACACAAATTAATATTACTTAATTTTTATGTAAACTCAAAGATATACACAAAAATAAACAGTCATGTGGTAAATTTACTAGGGTGTGAGCTTTTTAGAACTGATGATGTTGCTCATATCCTCCAATCAGATTCTACTGAACATTTATCTAGCTATTTCTAGAAGATAATAGATAGAATATGCTTGGTTTATATGAGGCAACATCACCAGTTCTAAAAAAAAAATCCTAGCTCCCAAATTTTTGTAGTTGCATAAGTAGATATGGATTTGTTTGGCCAAGAGTAAGGAACATTTTTTGTTAAGATGGTATTTTCTATTTAGAAAACAACGATTTTTCTTGGAAAAAATGATTTAAACAAATAGAAATGTAGGAAGATCAACATTTTCAAAACTTCTTCAGAATATTAACTTCATTCTAAGATCAGTTGCAGGTTTTCACAGACCAAATGAGCCCTTAACTGAAAATGTGCCATATAATTATTGTTGCACCCTGACATCCCATGTCATTTTTGTTCTGCCTGGTTATATTTTGCAACACATGTAAATTCGCAGAATTTTCAAATTCAATTTCGAATGCCAATCTGCAAAAAAGGGAGACCCTGAAGTCTAACTCAATGTTTATACAAAGATATAGAACATTATTGTTATACCAAATAGCATTTTCTATTGTAAAATTCAAATATATCTATATTTTTCATCAACTTAACTCATTTAGAATTGTCAACCAGGATTACTGAATTTATGGATGCTTCTTAGAATGCAATATACTGTATAATGTATAATTCAATATTTTTCAAAAGTTGTGCTTAATAAGAAGTGTTAAGCACAAATTCACATTTCCCTTCTAATGAAACAAATACAGTAGTAGTATGTTGAAACAAAAAATAAAGCACCATTAGTATAAGTTTAAATAAAACCTGCTGTCTTAAAACACTGCTACCATTGGAAAGACCAATTATCCTTATGCAATTGCCTAGAGACATTTTATTGTGATCAATCTTCTGAATTATATTAGTGTTTCCAAATCTATGTGCATCCCTATCTGGCTTTATGTTATTAATTGGAGATTGCACAAATCAATTTTAGATAAGGACATTTTGATTTTTTTTCTAATTAAAAAATATTTTAAGAAACAGACAGTATGTCAATGAAATATAGTTACACAATCACAAGAGCATGAATTTGTGGTCTTGACTGAATTAATGAGAAATTTGCCCAACACAACAAATATGATAAACACCCTTCTTGTTTGTGACCTACCATTAATGTTACTGTATCTCCAAAATTGTCTGTTTTAATTTTACCTCAGAAAATGATTATCACATTTTACTTCTGCAGTTTAATAAATCCATGAGGTTTATGGAGAATGAATAGCAGGAATTTAGATTCAAAACATTGAATAAATGATCCTTGCAATCTGAAATGTGGTTTTGTTGTTTATTCTGATACAGAGTAACAGAGAACATTGAAGTGACCACCTTTATATACCATTTTAAATAAATAATTTACATTAATTAAGTAAAAGAAATAATCATCATGAGAGTTCTGTGATTTCCCCTGTGTGATATATAAATATATTGTTGGGTGAATATGGAAGAGTATTAGGAATTATAAAAAAAAAGTCAGGAGAATCAGTAACTTCACAAAAATACTATAACGTTGCATTATATCTAACACTGAGAAATAAGAATATGTTAAACATAAAATATATACATTTGTTCCAATAAGTACATATTACTGTTATTTACTTCACTATGAATAATCAGGAAATTATTCTGTAAAACCATACTATAACCTTTACAGTAAAATATATTTTGGAAGGAAATTTTGGAACTACTATATATGTAAAAGACTAATAGAATCTATAAATGAGCAGGTTCAGGGTTATTCTGTTTATTTGTATTTATTTATTACCAGTAATTTATATAGCGCACACATATTTTGCAGCATTCACATCAGTCCCTGCCCCAGCGGGGCAAGGACACTGGAGTACCACTGGCTGTGTGTTTGGAAAGTCCATTTTTGGCAGGATCTTGCTGTTTTCACCTTCCTTTTGAAAGTTAGAAACATAGGAAATAGCTGAATTCTGATCAATCGATTATATGAGACTGGCTTGAAGCTTCGGCAGTCTCCTTTTTGATGTTTTGAAGTTATTCTTTGAAAAATCCTGAGTGTCCACTCTGATTGATCACATTTTGATAAATGTTAATACCAAAAGGAAAATCTTGAATTAATCTGAAATTGGAGAATAATTAACATCTAGAAGGAAGGACACTGCAAGTGAGACATAGGATTCACTTTGGGACTATTCACCAAGACCACTACGTGACTTTTGCTTAAAGGGTGGGAGCGCCAATAGTGTATTCAATATCACTTGTTGTCCATTAGTAATTTTGGTGATTGGGAGTCACCAGAATACACCTAGGCTGCTTCGGTTTCCACCAAGCGCTATTTTCTGTTTCGCTTATATATACTCCCTTTAAAAGACAAGTTGGGAGTCTTAAGCAAAAATGATAATGACATAGCGGACACACTAAATTAGTTTTTTTCAACAGTATTCACTAGAGAGGACCCAATTCAGGGACTGACACACAATCTCAATAATGAGAATATCACACTGATAGGTACTTATTTAAGCGAGGAAGTATTCTGTGACCGATTAAAACATTTAAAGATTAATAAATCACCAGGGCCCGATGGTATTCATCCAAGGGTTCTAATGGAGCTTCACTCTGAACTGGTAAAACCGCTATCTTTGATCTTTAAGGATTCAGTTATATCAGGTATGGTTCCCAAAGACTGGCGTATAGCGGAAGTAGTGCCTATATTCAAAAAGGGAAGTAAAGCTGAACCAGGTAATTATGGACCAGTTAGTCTTACATCTATAGTGGGGAAAGTATTGGAAGGTATTCTAAGAGATAGTATTCAGAAGTTCCTTGAAACCAATAAGGTCATTAAAAGGAATCAACATGGGTTTATGAAGGACAGATCCTGTCAAACCAACTTACTTGGCTTTTACGAAACAGTAAGCTGAAACCTAGATCAGGGTAAAGACATGGATGTAATCTTTTTAGACTTTGCCAAAGCGTTCGATACTGTACCACACATGAGACTTATCTACAAGCTACAAGAATCAGAGCTAGGAAGCACAATATGCACTTGGGTCAAAAACTGGTTAGATAATAGGGAGCAGCGCATTGTGGTTAATGGATAATTTTCAACTTGGACTGAAGTGCTAAGTGGTGTGCTGCAAGGCTCAGTATTAGGACCGCTATTGTTCAATATTTTCATTAACGACCTAACAGAAGGTCTAGGAAGCATGGTGTCAATTTTTGCTTACCAAATTGTGTAAGGCTATAAATACAGAGGAGGATGCAGAGTCTCTTCAGAACGACTTAGTTAAATTAGAAGCATGGGCAGCCAAATGGAGAATGCGCTTCAACACAGACAAATGTAAGGTAATGCACTGTGGTAACAAGAACAAAAATTACACCTACCTACTAAATGGGGTAAAATGAGGGGATTCTGTAATGGAAAAGGACTTAGGTGTCCTCATAGATAGCAAGCTAAGCAGTAGTACCCAAAGTAGGACTGCAGCAAAGAAGGCTAATAAGATATTAGCATGCATAAAATGGGGTATTGATGCTAGGGACGAGAGTATTATACTCCCGTTATATAAATCATTAGTGAGGCCACACCTTGAATACTGTGTACAATTCTGGGCACCGTACTACAAAAGGGATATCCTGGAACTTGAAAAGGTACAGAGGAGGGCGACCAAACCAATTAAGGGCATGGAGACGATGGAATACAAGGAAAGGCTTGAAAGACTAGGCATGCTTACATTGGAAAAGCGGAGACTAAGAGGGGATATGATCAACATCTACAAATATATAAGGGGACAATACACAGAGCTTGCGCGGGACCTGTTTTTGGTTAGATCAACACAGATGACTCGTGGACACTCGCTCAGGTTAGAGGAGAGGAGTTTCTGCACAATACGGCGTAAAGGCTTTTTCACGGTAAGGACAATACGTGTTTGGAATTCCCTGCCCGAGGGAGTTGTAATGGCGGAATCTGTCAACACCTTTAAGAATGGGTTAGATAAATTCCTAATGGATAAGGATATCCAGGGGTATGGTGCATAGTCATGCATTATAGTTACTATAAATAGGGATAAAATGCAACGGCTGACAGCAGCATCAGTCAGAAATTTTAGTCAAATCATCATGCATAGGAGACCACAAATAGGTTGAACTCGATGGACAATTGTCTTTTTTCAACCTCAGATACTATGTTACTATGTTACTATGTTACTATGTTACATGCACACACATTCACACTAGGGTTGTTTGGAGCCAATTAACATACCAGTATATTTTTGAAATGTGGGAAAAAACTGGAAATGAGCACAGGGAAAATATACAAACTCCAAACAGTTAGGGCCATAGTGGCAATTGAACTAGTGATGTGCACCGGAATTTTTTTGGTTTTGTGTTTTGGTTTTGGATTCGGTTCCACGGCCGGGTTTTAGTTTCGGACGTATTTTGACAAGACCTCCCTGAATTTTTTTTGTCAGATTTGGGTCTCTTTTGGATTCGGGTGGTTTTTTTTACAAAAACCCCTCAAAAAAAGCATAATCATTGAATTTGGGGGTCATTTTGATCCCGTAGTATTATTAACCTTTGTAACCATAATTTTCACTCATTTCCAGTCTATTCTGAACACCTCACACCTCACAATATTATTTTTAGTCCTAAAATTTGCACTGAGGTAGCTGTGTGACTAAGCTAAGCGACCCAAGTGGCCGACACACCTGGCCCATCTAGGAGTGGCACTGCAGTGTCAGACAGGATGGCAGATTTAAAAAATATTCTCCAAACAGCACATGATGCAAAGAAAAAAAGAGGTGCACCAAGTTCGCTGGATGGCTAAGCTAAGCGACCCAAGTGGCCGACACAAACACCTGACCCATCTAGGAGTGGCACTGCAGTGTCAGACAGGATGGCACTTAAAAAAATAGTCTCCAAACAGCACATGATGCAAAGAAAGAAAGAGGTGAACCAAGGTCACTGGATGGCTAAGCTAAGCGACCCAAGTGGCCGACACAAACACCTGACCCATATAGGAGTGGCACTGCAGTGTCAGACAGGATGGCACTTAAAAAAAAATAGTTCCCAAACAGCACATGATGCAAAGAAAAAAAGAGGTGCACCAAGGTCGCTGGTTGGCTAAGCTAAGCGACCCAAGTGGTCGACACAAACACCTGGCCCATCTAGGAGTGGCACTGCAGTGTCAGACAGGATGTCACTTCAAAAAATAGTCCCCAAACAGCACATGATGCATAGAAAAGTGAAAGAAAAAAGAGGTGCAAGATGGAATTGTCCTTGGGCCCTCCCACCCACCTTTATGTTGAATAAACAGGACATGCACACTTTAACAAACCCATCATTTCAGTTACAGGGTCTGCCACACGACTGTGGCTGAAATGACTGGTTGGTATGGGCCCCCACCAAAAAAGAAGCAATCAATCTCTCCTTGCACAAACTGGCTCTACAGAGGCAAGATGTCCACCTCCTCCTCATCGTCCGATTCCTCACTACTTTCATTGTGTACATCCCACTCCTCACAGATTATTAATTCGTCCCCACTGGGATCCACCATCTCAGGTCCCTGTGTACTTTCTGGAGGCAATTGCTGGTGAATGTCTCCACGGAGGAATTGATTATAATTCATTTTTATGAACATCATCTTCTCCACATTTTCTGGAAGTAACCTTGTACGCCGATTGCTGACAAGGTGAGCGGCTGCACTAAACACTCTTTCGGTGTACACACTGGAGGGGGGGAGGCAACTTAGGTAAAATAAAGCCAGTTTATGCAAGGGCCTCCAAATTGCCTCTTTTTCCTGCCAGTATACATACGGACTGTCTGACTTGGATGCGGTCACTCATATAATCCTCCACCATTCTTTCAATGGTGACAGAATCATATGCAGTGACAGTAGACGACATGTCAGTAATCGTTGGCAGGTCCTTCAGTCCAGACCAGAAGTCAGCACTCGCTCCAGACTGCCCTGCATCACCGCCAGCGGGTGGGCTCGGAATTCTTATCCTTTTCCTCGCAGCCCCAGTTGCGGGAGAATGTGAATGAGGAGCTGTTGACGGGTCACGTTCCGCTTGACTTGACAAGTGTCTCACCAGCAGGTCTTTGAACCTCTGCAGACTTGTGTCTGCCGGAAAGAGAGATCCAACGTAGGCTTTAAATCTAGGATCGAGCACGTTGGCCAAAATGTAGTGCTCTGATTTCAACAGATTGACCACCCGTGAATCCTGGTTAAGCGAATTAAGAGCTCCATCCACAAGTCCCACATGCCTAGCGGAATCGCTCCATTTTAGCTCCTCCTTCAATCTCTCCAGCTTCTTCTACAAAAGCCTGATGAGGGGAATGACCTGACTCAGGCTGGCAGTGTCTGAACTGACTTCATGTGTGGCAAGTTCAAAGGGTTGTAGAACCTTGCACAATGTTGAAATCATTCTCCACTGTGCTTGAGACAGGTGCATTCCCCCTCCTTTGCCTATATCGTAGGTAGCTCTATAGGCTTGAATGGCCTTTTGCTGCTGCTCCATCCTCTCAAGCGTATATAAGGTTGATTTCCACCTCGTTAACACCTCTTGCTTCAGATTATGGCAGGGCAGGTTCAGGAGTGTTTGCTGGTGCTCCAGTCTTCGGCACGCGGTGGCTGAATACCAAAAGTGGCCCGCAATTCTTCGGGCCACCGACAGCATCTCTTGCACACCCCTGTCATTTTTAAAAAAATTCTGCACCACCAAATTTAATGTAAACAAACAAAAAACATGGAACATGCTGGAATTTGCCCACATGTAATGCACGCACAATACTGGTGGCTTTGTCCGATGTCACAAATCCCCAGGAGAGTCCAATTGGGGTAAGCCATTCTGCGATGATGTTCCTCAGTTTCCGTTAGAGGTTTTTAGCTGTGTGCCTCTTGTGAAAAGCGGTGATACAAAGCATAGCCTGCCTAGTTACGAGTTGGCGTTTGCGAGATGCTGCTACTGGTGCCGCCGCTGCTGTTTTGCTGCGGGAGGCAAAATATCTACCCAGTGGGCTTTCACAGTCATATAGTCCTGAGTCTGCCCTGCTCCACTTGTCCACATGTCCGTGGTTAAGTGGACATTGTGTACAACTGCATTTTTTAGGACACTAGTGACTCTTTTTCTGACGTCTGTGTACATTCTCGGTATCGCCTGCCTAGAGAAGTGGAACCTAGATGGTATTTGGTACCGGGGACACAGTACCTCAAGCAATACTCTAGTTCCCTGTGAATTAACAGTGGATACCGGAAACACGTTTAACACCGCCCAGGCTGCCATGGTCTGAGTGATCCGCTTTGCAGCAGGATGACTGCTGTGATATTTCATCTTCCTCACAAAGGACTGTTGGATAGTCAATTGCTTACTGGAAGTAGTACAAGTGGTCTTCTGACTTCCCCTTGGGATGACGGTCGACTCCCAGCTGCAACAACCGCAGCGCCAGCAGCAGTAGGCGTTACACTCAAGGATGCATCGGAGGAATCCCAGGCAGAAGAGGACTCGTCAGACTTGCCAGTGACATGGCCTGCAGGACTATTGGCTTTCCTGAAATTGACACTGAGGTTGGTGGTGTGGTTTGCAGGAGCTTGGTTACAAGAGGAAGGGATTTAGTTGTCAGTGGACTGCTTCCGCTGTCACCCAAAGTTTTGAACTTGTGAATGACTTCTGATGAATGCGCTCCAGGTGACGTATAAGGGAGGATGTTCTTAGGTGGTTAACGTCCTTACCCCTACTTATTACAGCTTGACAAAGACAACAAACCTGTTGTCAGCATTTCTGTTAAAATAATTCCACACCTAACAGGTGATTTTTTTTGTAATTTGACCAGGCATGTCAATGGCCATATTCGTCCCACGGACAAAAGGTGTCTCCACGGGTGCCTGACTTAAACAAACCACCTCACCATCAGAATCCTCCTTGTCAATATCCTCTTCAGCGCCAGCAACACCCACATCCTCATCCTGGTGTACTTCAACAGTAACATCTTCAATTTGACTATCAGGAACTGGACTGCGGGTGCTTCTTCCAGCACTTGCAGGGGGCGTGCAAATGGTGGAAGGAGCCACCTCTTCCCATCCAGTGTTGGGTAGGTCAGGCATCGCAACCGACACAATTGGACTCTCCTTGGGGATTTGTGATTTAGAAGAACGCACACTTCTTTGCTGTGCTTTTGCCAGCTTAGGTCTTTTCATTTTTCTAGCGAGAGGATGAGTGCTTCCATCCTCATGTGAAGCTGACCCACTAGTCATGAGGAACATAGGAGAGGGCCTCAGCCGTTCCTTGCCACTTAGTGTAGTAAATGACATATTGGCAAGTTTACGCTTCTCCTCAGACGCTTTTAATTTGGATTTTTGGGTCATTTTACTGAACTTAGTTTTTTGGATTTTACATGCTCTCTACTATGACATTGGGCATCGGCCTTGGCAGACGACGTTGATGGCATTTCATCGTCTCGGCCATGACTAGTTGCAGCAGCTTCAGCACGAGGTGGAAGTGGATCTTGATGTTTCCCTATTTTACCCTACACATTTTTGTTCTTCATCTTTTAATGTGTGGAATTATATGCCAGTAATATTTTAATAGCAATGGACTACTGTACCATACTGCTATATATTTAGTATGGTGGTCATCAAAATTCTGCACTGTCATCCTACTATATACTGCGCATAAATACAACGCAGCACAGATATGGATAGTGTACTTGACGACACAGAGGTAGAGCAATGGACTACTGTACCGTACTGCTATATTTATCTATTATATACTGGTGGTCAGCAAAATTCTGCACTGTCCTCCTACTATATACTGTGCACAAATACAATGCAGCACAGATATGGATAGTATACTTGACGACACAGAGGTAGAGCAATGGACTACTGTACTGCACTGCTATATATGGTGGTCAGCAAAATTCTGCACTGTCCTCCTACTATATACTGTGCACAAATACAACGCAGCACAGATATGGATAGTATACTTGATGACACAGAGGTAGAGCAATGGACTACTGTACCGCACTGCTATATATATATATATATATATATATATATATATAATATACTGGTGGTCAGCCAAATTCTGCACTGTCCTCCTACTATATACTGCGCACAAATACAACGCAGCACAGATATGGATAGTATACTTGATGACACAGAGGTAGAGCAATGGACTACTGTACCCCACTGCTATATACTGGTGGTCAGCAAAATTCTGCACTGTCCTCCTACTATATACTGTGCACAAATAAAATGCAACACATATATGGATTGTATACTTGACGACACAGGGGTAGAGCATTGGACTACTGTACCGCACTGTCTGCTATATATACTGGTGGTCAGAAAAATTCTGCACTGTCCTCCTACAATGCAGCACAGATATGGAGAGTTTTCCAAGCAGAGAACGTAGATATTTGCAGCACACTGAGCACAGATATATGCAGCACACTGAGCACAGATATTTGCAGCACACTGAGCACAGATATTTGCAGAACACAGAGCAAAGATATTTGCAGCACACTGAACACAGAAAGAACATGAGAGGATGCAGCCATGTCCTCTCTTTATCATCTCCAATGCACGAGTGAAAATGGCGGCGACGCGTGGCTCCTTATATAGAATACGAATCTCGCGAGAATCCGACAGCGGGTTGATGACGTTCGGGCGCGCTCGGGTTAACCGAGCAAAGCGGGAAGATCCGAGTCTGCCTCGGAACCGGGTAAAATAGGTGAAGTTCGGGGGGTTCGGATCTCGACGAACCGAACCCACTCATCTCTAAATTGAACCCATAACATCAGTGCTGTGAGGCAGTAATGTTAACAATTACACCATCCGTGCTACTCTGTTTTACTGCTCTGTTTTAATCAGCTCTCAATAATAGCATTTTATTTGCTATCGGCTCTCACATGTTTTGAATAGTAAATTAGAGAATTCTGAATAAATCCAAACTCGCTCTACTTTGGTGAAAAGAACTGAGTACATCTGAATCTGCTCATCTCTAATAGAATCAGCATTTACAGTAGAAATAAAATATGAAAACAGAGCCTCCAATATGATTCTTTCCATTCAGTATTGGGTTCAGTTCTGCATTTTCTTGAACTGCCTTACTGGATGCGGTGTTTTTTATTTTTATTTTGTTATTTTGCAATAAACAAGCACTAGCTGATGTACCCGGCATAGACCGGGCTTACATTTTCCAGTTATTCTAGTTATCAATGAGTTGGATGTAACTGTCTATTCACAGTGCAACTGGATTATTTGGATACACAGAATTATAGAATGCAGACAAGACATAACATGTATTTAGTAGAGATGAGTGGGATCAGTATAATGAGATTCAAACCCCCCGAACATACCATCCCGAGCCCGTATCTGAGTCTGGCTCGAGACTTCCCACCAGACTCGGAAACCAGAACGAGACAAAATGTCATGGATTCTTGCGGGTTTTGGATCCCATATAAACAGCCATGTGTCACCACCATTTTCAATCTGAACTTGGAGAGTGAGGCAGAAAGACCACTGTCTCTCCCTGTGGGTGGTGCTGTTGGGTGGGGTTAGTGTGTGCACTGTAGGGGTGCTGCTGCAGCTGCTGCAGTCACTGTGGTGTACCTGTGCTGTGTTAGGGGTGCTGTCCTGGCTTTCCTGTCTGTCACTGGCTGTCACTGGTGTTTCATGTGCTGTAGCTGTACATGGATGTTGCTGTCCTGTCTGTCACTGTGTTGTACAGTGTGCAGGGGCCCTGTCCTCCTGTATGCTGAAAATTATAGGGGCGCTGCTGGTACTGTATGTTGTAAAAATTAAGGGGTGCAGTTGATAAAAACTGAAAGCATACTTCTATATGTTATAAAATATAGGGGTGTTGCTGTTCAAATATCATTACACTGGCCCTGTATTTTGTAAAAATTCAGAGGTGCAGCTGTCAAAAATTAAAAGCACACTGCTGCTTTATGCTGTAAAAATATGGGGTGATGTTGTTCAAATAACATTACACTGGCCCTGTATGTTGTAAAAATTCAGGGATGCAGTTGTTAAAAATGAAAAGCACACTGCTGTATGCTATAAAATATAGGGGAGCTGCTGATCTATATGTTGTAAAAATTTGGAGGTGCAGTTCTTAAAAAATAAAAGCACACTGCTCTTATATGCTGTAAAATATAGGGGTGCTGCTGTTCAAATAACATTACACTGGCCCTGTATGCTGTAAGTATACAGGGGTGCTGTCAAATTAATGGAAGACTGTTCTGTGTGCTTTAATAATAAAGGGGTGCTGTCCTTTGTAATGGAGGACAACAATTTGGAGGACAAAATAGTGGCAGATCAGGAACCACTTCCAGTTCCTAGTTCTAGTGCTGAAGCTGAAGCTGCCACCAGTCATGACATTGATGATGCAATTCCATCAACGTCATCTGCTAAGTCCGATGCTCCGTGTAATAGAGGGCATACAAAAGCCAAGAAGTAAAAATTAATAATCAGAAAAAAAGATTATCTGACAAGAAACATAAAATTGGCAATATGCCATTCACGACACAAAGTGGCAAGGAAAGACTAAGACCTTGGCCTATGTTCATGACTGGAGGCTTAGCTTCTCATGAGGATAGAAGTCCCCCTCCATCTCAAAAAATGTAAAAATGTAAGCTTGTTAAAGCACAGGAAAATACAACTGTACGTTCAGAGATATCACAAATCCCGAAGGAGAGTCCAAGTGTGTCCACGATTGCGATGTATAGGCCTGACCTACCCAAGACTGTATGGAAAGAGGAGGCTCCTACCACCATTTGCACACCCCCTTCAAGTGCTGGAAAGAGCACTGCAAGTCCAGTTGCTGATATTGAGATTGAGGATGTCACTGTAGAAGTACACCAGAATGAGGAGGATATTGGTGTAGCTGGCGCAGAGGAGGAAGTTGATGATAAGGATTCTGATGGTGATGTGGTTTGTTTGAATAAGGTACTAATGGAGACAGTTGTCCATGGGATGAGAAAGCCCATTGTAATGCCTGGGCAAAATACAAAAAAAAAGACACCTCTTCTATGTGGAATTATTTCTCCACAAATATGGACAACAGGTGTCAAGCCATGTGTTGCCTTTGCCAATACATAATAAGTAAGGATAAGGATGTTAACCACCTAGGAACATCCTCCCTTATACGTCACCTGCAGTGCAATCATCAGAAGTAATTTTCAAGTTCAGAAACTTTGGGTAATAAGCAGTCCACTGTCTCCTAAGTCCATTCTTCCTCTTGTGCCTAAGCTCCTGAAAGCCACACACCAAGTCCTTCAACGTCAATTTCCTTCTCAGTCAGTAACATCAGTAGTCATGACAAGTTTTCTCCTAACCGGGATTCCTCTGGCGGATCCTTGAGTACACCTGCTACTGCTGCTGCTGTCGCTGCTGTTGTTGCTGCTGGGAGTTAATCTTCATCCCAGAGTGGAAGTCAGAAGACCACTTGTACTACAGCAACTAAGCAATTGCCTGCCCAACAGTCCTTTGCGAGGAAGATTAAATATGACAGCAGTTGCAAAGTAGATTACTGAGGCCATAACAACTATGCTGGTGTTAGACGTTCGTCCGGTATCCGCCATTAGTGCAGTGGGATTTAGACAGTTGATGGACGTACTGTGTCCCCGGTACCAAATCCCTTCTAGATTCAGCTTCACTAGGAAAGTGATACCCGGACTGTCCAGGGACATTAAGAAAAGTGTCCTCAGTGTCCTGAAAAATGCAGTTGACCCACTGTCCACTGAACCACGAAAATGTGGACAAGTGGAGCAGGGCAAACTAAGGAATGCATGACTGTGACAGCCCCCTGGTAGCAGCATCTCACAAATGCCAACTCGTTCCTAGGCAGGCTACGCTTTGTATCACCGGTTTCCATAAGAGGCACACTGCTGACAACCTCTTACTGAAACTAAGGGACATAATTGCACAATGGCTTACCCCACCTAGACTCTATTCGGTGTTTGTGATATCAGACAATGGCACCAATATTGTCGTGCATTACATCTGGGCAAATTCCAGCACATCCCATGTTTTGCACATGCAATTAATTTGGTGTTGCAGAATTTAAAAAAAAATGACAGGGGCATGCAGGAGATGCTGTCGGTAGCCCGAAAAATAGTGGGCCACTTTCTACATTCAGCCACTGCATGTCAAAGACTGGAGCACCAGCAAACACTCCTGAATCTGCCCTGACATCACCTGAAGCAAGAGGTGATAATGAGGTGGAATTCTAGACTTGTGGATGAAGCCCTTCATTCTCTTTGCCAGGATTCAAGGGTGATCAGTCTGTTGAAATCAGACCACTACATTTTGGCCAACACACACAATACTAGGTTTAAAGCCTATATTTTAACACTCTTTCCAGCAGAAACAAATCTGCAGAGGTTCAAAGATCTGCTGGTGAGAAGATTGTCAACTCAAGCGGAACGAGAACCATTAAAAGCTCCTCCTTTCTTCAACTGGGGCTGCGAGGAAAAGGATAAGATTTCTTAGCCCACCAGCTGACGGTGATGCAGGGCAGTCATGAGCAAGTGTTGACATCTGGTCCGGAATGAAGGAGCTGCCAACACTTACTGACATGTCTACTGTCACTACATATGATTGCGTCACCATTGAAAGAATAGTGGAGGATTATATGGGTGACAGCATCCAGTAGGCATGTCAGACAGTCCGTACGTATACTGGCAGGAAAAAGAGGCAATGTTAAGGCCCTTGCACAAAGTTGCCTTATTTTACCTAAGTTTCCCCCCTCCAGTGTGTACTCCAAAAGAGTGTTTAGTGCAGCCGGTAACCATCAGTGATCGGCGTACAATGTTACTTCCAAAAATGTGGAGAAGATGATGTTCATCAAAATCAATGATAAATTCCTTCAGGAAGACTTTTACCAGCAATTGCCTCCAGAAGGTACACAGGGACCTGTGATGGTGGATTCCAGCAGGATCGCATAAATACTCTGTGAAGAGGAGGATGTAGACACTGAAAGGTAAGAGGAATTGGAGGATGAGGATGAGGACGACATCTTGCCTCTGTAAAGCCAGTTTGTGCAATGAGAGATTAATTGTTTTTTTTGTGGGAGCCCAAACAAACCAATCATTTTAGCCTCAGTCGTGCGGCAGATCCTGTTGCTGAAATGATGTGTTTGTTAAAGTGTGCATGTCTGTTTATACAACATAAGGGTGGGTGGGAGGGCCCAAGGACAATTCCATCTTGCACCTTTTATTTTTTTCTTTGCATTATGTGCTCTTTGGGGCCTAGTTTTTAAAACTGCCATCCTGTCTGCCACTGCAGTGCCACTCCAAGATTGGCCAGGTGTTTGTGTTGCCCACTTGTGTCGCTTAGCTTAGTCATCCAGCGACCTCGGTGCAACCTTTTGGCCTAAAAACAATATTGTAAGGTGTTTATAATAGACTGGAAATGAGTGGAAATGATTGTTATTGAGGTTAATAATACTGTATGACCAAATAACCCCCAAATTATGTGATTTTAGCTGTTTTTATATTCAAAAATCATCCAGATCCAAAACCAAAACCCGCAAGGGTGGTTTTGGCAAAACCAATCCAGATCCAAAACGCGAGCGGGGATCCAGATCCAAAACCAAAACACAAAACACAAAAAATGGCCACCGCACATTTCTAGTATTTAGATATGCTTAATAGAAATAATAATAAGCAGTACTTAACAAAAGAGATGAGGATCAATCAGGTATATATAAGTTCAAAAACAGCAATCACATCAGCACATACAATCCAGGAGGCTTTTTTCTATCACCTAGAAGCTGGATAGGTCATTCACCATGGCACTTCCATAGTCAGTGGTCATCTAGGCAAGGCTGGTTTGCACTTCCTGCTTACAGCTTACGTAACAAAAGCTATTCGAAAGCCCGGATGTGTGCTGGTAAATATGTTTATAAACGTAAACAAAACCTTGATTGGACTCTCTATATATGGTATAGCATAATCAGGTGTAGTAGAGGTTAAATCGTCACCCCAGGATGTGGTGGCGTGTCTTAAACATTCTGGTACTTTTCCATATGTAGCTAGACAGAGATGAGATCAGTGACAAAATGAATGACACCCACCATCTTGTTACATCATTTTGTATTTCCCATCACAAACCACCCTCGCTCTCATCCTGGATAATGTCATACTCTTACCATCTTTGTCATTCATTAAGTATCCTTACTATATACAAACAAGCATAATTTGCTTGCTATCAATAAAATCACACTAATATCCATTACATATGGTCTGGTTAAACATCTCATATGCACTAGAAAGTTATGTGTCCTCTTGAGAACCCCTGTATTGTATGAGCATAAGCCTTGTGGTTTCAACAGTTTTAATATACATAACAATTACCATAATACACATTTAACATGGCACTAACAGCATTAAACTCCTCCTCGCCATATGAAAAATGCTTTAGAATGACCCTCCAATGTTTGAAAACCAATTGGCAGAATAGCAATAGTGGGGGAAATCATGCTCTAATGCAGACTTCCTCCATTTCAAACGTATTCTCTCTTCATTCAGTGCTGCCCTTTCCCACGCTAAACAGTCATACTTCAAAAACCTCATATCCTCCCATTCTTCCAACTCCCAGTGCCTCTTTGCCACTCTCAACTCCCTCCTCCACACACCCCCACCTTGTCTCCCTCCTCACTCTCTGCTCTTGACTTTGTCACTTACTTCACATCCAAAATTGACTCCATACACCATGATATTACATCCCACCAAATAAATCAGCAACCAGCCACCTCCTATCCCTTACCACCCCTCTTCATCCCTCTTACCAACTCTGACATCTTTCTCCCATGTATCTGGTGAGTAAGTCATGGCCCTCATCCATTCCTCACCCCCCTCCACCTCTACACTTGACCCTATCCCCTCCCGCCTCCTCCACTACCTCTGTCTCTCTGCCTGCGCCCATCTTGTTCACCTACTCAATCTCTCCATCTTATCAGACACTGTCCTATCTGCCTTAAAGCATGCACTAATCTTGTCTATTCTTAAAAAACCTACCCTTGATCCGCACACTATCTCCAACTATCGACCCATCTTACGCCTTCCTTTTGCCTCCAAACTCATTGTTTACAACTGCCTGACTGCCTTTTTTCCTCCTACTCACTACTTGACCCATTGCAGTCTCACTTCCATCCTCTCCACTCCACTCCACTCCACTGAAATTGCCCTCACAAAAGTCTGTAATGACCTCTTAGCTTCTAAATCCAAGGGTCACTGCTCTTTGCTTATTCTCATTGACCTCCCTGCTGCTTTTCACACTGCGGACCACCCTCTCCTTCTGCAAGTCCTTCACTTCCTTGGTCTGTGTGATACTGTCCTCTCCTGGCTGTCCTCCTACCTCTCTGACTATTCCTTCTCTGTGTCCTCTCATGGCTCCACCTCCCCCCTACTTCCACTAACTGTAGGTGTCCCCCAAGGCTCTGTTCTTGGTTCTCTCATTTTCACTCTCTACATATCCTTTCTAGGAGAACTCATTAGCTCTTTTGACTTACAATATCATCTCTATGCTGATGATACTCAAATATATCTTTCCTCCCTTTGACCTCTCTCCTGCTCTCCTCACTTGTGTATCCAACTGTCTCTTTGCTTTCTCTTCTTGGATGTCCCAGCGCTTTCTTAAACTTAACATGTCTAAGACTGTGCTGATCATCTTCCCACACTCCCGCAAAACCTCACATCCCACAATTTTGTTGTCTAGATGGCACTACTATGTCCTCTAGCCCCCAAGTGCTCTGTCTTAGATTAATTATTGACTCCTCCCTCTCCTTCAAACAACACATTCAGCACCTATCACAAATTATTATTTTCATCTCAAAAAATATTTTTAGGAACAGACCCTTTCTCAACCAGAATGCCATTAAGACCCTTATTCACTCACTAGTCATCTCCAGACTGGACTACTATAATCTCCTACTGACTGGCATCCCTAACACATACATCTCTCCACTCCAATCTATCCTCAATGTATTCATTCCACAGGTTCCTCAATGATTGCCATGTGTGTATCCAGGTTATCCAGCAATTTGGAATAGTGGCTCAGTCATTAGTAAACCCTTACCAAACCTGTAACACAGACAACGGCATCTACAGGAACATATATTCTTCACAAAAATAAAAAAATTGTAGATTAACCACCAATATGCTCAATATGTCGAAAACTCATGCTAAATGCTAAGGACTAGTGTTTCAAATAGATTTAGAGGTCTATGTTTTAACCATAGTCCATACACCATAGTTTGCCATTATACCTTATCAACATTGCTTTTTTAGACACATTTTATGTGAAATGAAAGGTTTTATTGAATTGAAGAGTTGACTATGACACTGTGTAGGTGGCACTTTTCTGATGACATTTACAAATTTGTATTCATCTATGTGATTTGTCCATCAATTTTAATCCTCACTTCATGGACTTCCTGTACTCATATCTGTATGTAAAGCATTTGCTTAAAGATCTGGTATCGCCTAAGCAGCTGTGACTAAATAAATGACTCTAATTAATATGAACAGTTTCATATAACTAAACATAAGGAAGCGTAAAAGAACAAATAAAAATGATGATAATAAATGTAATGTGAATACTACATACTCACACCATGTGGTGCAAAAGGAAAAGGTATGTGATGACACATCGCTATTGATATTACAGTACTGTATAACTAATCTTTGGTTACTGTAGTCTCAAGTTTTAACCTCTCTACTAATATATTATCTATACCTGATCATTTTATTCCACTGAGCAGCAAGTGATAATGGGGTAAATGTATGAAGCAGTGATAAGAGAGGAGAAGTGAGCCAGTGGAGAAGTTGCCCATGGCAACCAATCAGCTGCTCTGTATAATTTTATAGTATGCAAATAATAAATGTTACTTCAATGATGATTGGTTGCAGTTGGCAACTTCTCTACTTGCTCATTTCTCCACTCTTATCACTGCTTCATACATTTACCCCTTTATCTTGAAAGTTGTCCTCTAATGTCCAAGTGTTATATAGATTCCTTGCACAAGATGGTCAGCACCGCTTCTATGGGGTTTCAGTTTGGATTAAATGTCTAGTCATGTAATATTGACCTATGAGTTAGAGATGACAGACTGGAGGTGGCAGCATGCCTTATAGTAGGATTGTAAGGGACAGGGAGGCATGACACATGGTCATGGATAGGGGGAACATTAATAGATAGTGAGGAATATTTATGATTGTACACATGAGATAGTGGATAATATATCGGGGAAGTGTGGCACTTTATATGTGATGAGTGGAATAGAAAGGATCTGCGAGGCCATGCATTGGCTCCATGTGACTATGCAAAACTCTACTTGACCATGGAGAGGTTGCACATGGCCACAGAAGAGCTTCATATGACCAGGAATGGGATCTATGCAAACTTGGTAGGACATTACAGAGGCAGAGGAGGGCAACACATGGGCAGAGGAGGACACAATACAGAGCAGCTGTAGATCAATCAAAAAATGTATTCTACAACCAACATTTATAGCAATTATATTCTTTATGTAGCAGGACAGAGAAGAGATCAGTGACAAAATGAATGACACCCACCATCTTGTTGCATCATTTTGTGTCACAAACCACCCTTGCTCTCATCCTGGATAGTGACATACTCTTATCCATCTTTGTAATTCATTAACTTTTTTACTATATACAATTAAGCATAATTTGCTCGCAGTCAATAAAATCACTCTTAAAGTCATTACATCTGGCTGATTGAGTATCTCATACGCACTAGAAAGTTCAGTGTCCTCTTGAGAACCCCTGTATCGTATGGACATAAGCCTTGTGGTTTCAACAGTTTTAATATACAAAAAAAATACCATAATAAACATTTAGCATGGCACTAACAACATTAAACTCTAGTCCACCATATGAAAAATGCCTTAAAATCACCCTCCAATGTTCAAAAACCAGGTGGCAAAATTCACTTGAACCAACTGTCTTCATGATATTTTTGGGCAAAAGTGTCTTTATGAAATGTTCATGCAACTCTCACTCTCATCATATTGTGAGCCTTGTCTTCCAATGCATCTGCAGCCATAGCCACCCAAAATGTTGAGGATCACTTCTACTGCAAGGGCACTGGATATCAGGCATCTGTCTAGTCTGTGATCAGACAAATTGCAGAAAGTAATCTGTGTGGTCCTGGGGCACAACCTGTGGGATGGAAAATAGACAGGGTATGAGTATGTCTGTTACAACTCAGCTGTTACAATCCCTTCCTTCACTTTCTGTGCTAGGTACACAGTCTTTGGCATAATCAATAGAGAATCTATAGCCTCCCCTTGTGTCAATTCCACCCTGGCATGTGATATGTCCCATTCCATTGCTTTCTCATTCAAACAACACAGAGTCTCCTGAAGGACTTTGTCCCAACCCCTCAAAGTTTGCATGGGCATTCTTTCTCCAGGAGCTCAATCACATATTCAATAAACATGGCAGTTTAGGTATAAAAGGGAATGTGGTACAGCCAGTATAGCCCCCACTCACAGGGCCGGATTAAGCCTTGGGGGTGCCCAGGGCACTTAAGACAGGGGTGCCCTGATGGAAGGATGGGGGATGTATAAATTGTGCATACCTCCCAACATGTCCCATTCCAGGAGGGACAAAATGCTCTCTACCTGGACTTCCCACGCTACCTGGACTTCCTGTGTTCAACTATTTAATTGATAAGAAAGATACTTCAAAACAGGTGATTTCAATCATATATTAAGAAGGAAGTCCAGGTAGAGAACATTGTGTCCCTCCTGGAGTGGATCATGGTTTGAGGTATAGATTGTGTATATTAAATTGAAACCAATGTTGTATGTTAGTTTTAACTAATAGTTTAAATATGCCTGGGTACTGTTTATACCTCCACCTAATTGAAAGACAACTATTTTAGAAACTTTTCTTGTAGTGGAAGAAAGACAATTTTCCCTTAAAATACACATAAAAAAATAAAATAATTTATCTTGTCACATGCAAGAATAGCAGCAGCCTTTGTACTACTTACACACTGGGACAGGACTCAGAAGGACTGAGTGTGTGTCTCTATAGCTAGACCCAAATAGTTTAGTTGCATAACTGTTTACACAGGACTCAGAAACCCAGGTGGGGAGGAGGAGAAGCTGGGATCCCTGTGTCACTTACAGCTCTCTCCACCCTCCTATCTCTCCTCTGGTCAGAAAGCTCTGTCTATAGTTCATGAAACATGATATTCCTGTGTCTCTGCCTGCACTGCATACTGTCCTGCTCGCATTCTTGCTGCTGGTTCTGCTGCTGCTTAAGAGGGAAAGCTAGTGACGTCAGGGTGCTCTGGCCAGGGGCCCCATTGATAAATGGGGGCCCGGGGTACAGCATGCCCTGGATCCCTCCCTTAATCTGGCTATGCCCACTCACCTACCCAGTCTTTGACTTGCTTGTCAGTGAAGTGTGTTTCATTATCTGACTTGATCTCTCTCTGTATATAATAATGGAGCAGGCAGGGCAGATGGAATGACTCTCTCATTCCCTTCCCCATCTATATCACTTCTAAATATGTACTTAGAAAGAGTTAAGACAATGCCATTCGGCTTTGCTTCTTTTGCAATGCTTCCCAATGCTCTAACAAATATTTATGTTTTAACCCATCTAACTCCTCCGTGGGGACATATGCTGTATAATCACAGGCTCTTTGTCAGGTCTCTTCATAGCCTGTCTCAATTGTGTCCTGTCACCACCACTCTCCACCCATTCACTATCAACTGCCAGGTTTCCTTAAGACTCACAAACATGCAACATTTTCTCTTGTTCTGTCTGATCAGTGCATAGTGGTATCTCGGGTGATACCTTTCTCAATAACAAACTGATGTGTGGTGTAACACTTGAGTCCGCATAATCGTATGGCTCTGTAACATCAGTTTCACTTTTCTCTCTGCATACTGTATTTCAATGTACACATAATCATCATTCCCTGACTCATCACAGCTGCAGCTCTTTGTCTGCTGAGCGATGTGGAGGTCAGTTCCTATCACTTCCCCTTTATTACTCTACACAACTGCATCATGACAAACCTCACTGGTCTCTTCAACATATTCAGACCCCTCATCTAATATACTTTCAACATCATTCAATCCTGCCCAACCTTGGTGTACGGTCAGACTATTCGCACTGACAGACTGAAAGCAATCCTCTCTTACAGAATTATTGAAATCATTTATGTGTTGCTGAAATTTCTCAAGCTTACAGTTCTGAATACTGTTACATGTATCAGACTTTAATGTGTCTGTGTGAACTTCCTCTTTAACTTCCTGCCCTACAAGCTGCTTGTCACATACTGTAGTTTAACAGGACTCAGGATTGCAGCAGAGACTTGTTTATGAATGCTCTTATTTACAGTTACAGATAAAGCATGGTCATTAGCAATATTAACAGATTGCAGACATTTAACAAACTTCCTCATTATGCCGCAGCAGCGGTCAACTCTAGTGTGATATACAGGATGCTTAAGAAGGCATTGAGTGACATTTTTACACTTATCAGAATCACTAAACATTTTCTTATAAAAAATGCCATATCCATGTTTTAATTCCTTGTGTCCCACTTCTAACACCATTAAAGATCACACTGGAACTTTGGATACACAGAATTACAGAACACAGACATTACATGTATTTACGTATGCTTTAAAGAAATAATAATAAGCAGTGCTTAACAAAAGAGATGATGATCAATCATGAAGATATGTTCAAAAACAGCAATCACATCAGCACGTAAAATCCAGGAGCGTTTCTTCTATCACTTAGAAGCTGGATAGGTCATTCACTATGGCACTTCTGTAGTTAGCGGTCATCCAGGCAAGGCTGGTTTTCTGCTCCCTACTTACAGCTTATATAGCAAATCCTATTCAAAAGCACGGATGTGAGCTGCTAAATAAGGTTATAAATATAAACAAAACCTTGATTGGTCTCTCTATATAAGGTATAGCATAATCAAGTGCATTGAGACAGAGATGAGAGTAGTGTCAAAATGAAGGACACCCACCATGTTGTTTACATCATTGTCACACTGTCAACATATTAAAAAAAAGTAGCTTAGTAGCTCTTTCAACACACCCATGAGGTGGCTGCCCAGTGTCATTTTGGTTTTTGTGGTGTTGCCAGTAGCCCTAATCCTCAGCTTTTCCTTCTGTTCAGTTTTATAATCACTTTTCCATTGTGAGATGAGTTTACAGTTTTTTCATCTATTATCAATGTTGCTGTTCCAAGGCTTTTGGGTACACATTTTTAAAAAAAATGTCCACTGCCAAGGAGAAGATGGATTCTAGAGGTCCTATTTGACCTCTAGTATCTGTCTCTTTCTCTGTGGCAGACATTTTTAGAGGGTTATTTAAACTGCTATGTGCAGAAGCACCACCAAGGGCCATGGTGTTCTCAATCCATGCTGGTGGCTACAAGGGCTTTTGGGAAAAAACTTTTCTACAGTAGATTGTACTGAACACTTTGATGTGTGACTTTTTTATATCTGTGTGTGAATGAGTCTGAATCTGTATGCAAAGTGATGTGGCACGGCTGCCTCTGCATTTTCTCATGCTACATATGTTGGACCAGCTCAGCCATGTCAGGTGTCTCACAGTGTATGGTGTATTCAAGCTGAATGTATGAGGACACATCTGTACTTACATAGCACCAGCATATTCCATTTACAATTGGGAACATATTGTATTTACAGTAGAAGCCTGTTTATTTTGATTTAGTCCAAGTCATAACTGTTTTCATAGAGGATGGGCGGGGGGTGCAGAGGCAGTGTTAAGGTAGTTAAGATGGTCATCTTATTCTAAATACTGTATATTAATTCTGGGAAGGATTTGGATATACCGTGCATAGCAGTTACATCAGTGATACAAGTTTAGTCAAATCATTTAGTGTTATTTCAGACATATTTGGCATGGTTGAAATGCAGCCTCTTATACAATAGTTACAGTCTTTATGGAAGGATTGATACCACAAATTAGATATCATGTACATGTGGGGCTGTGGCTTAGCTAGACATTGTGCTCAGGAGCTCCTGATAACCTTTCTTTTTCTACCCCATCTAGACTTTTTTCTAACAATCCCCTGTAGCATGAGGGAATTGAAAAGGGAGTATTGAAAAGAAGATAGTAAGAGACTGAAAAGCACATGAGGCAAGAGGGCCATCCTTGTGAAAGTTTACATTCTAAAGAGGAGGGGCACACAGACAGGGGTGACACAGATGGGGTAAAAAGATAGCATGGGCCCGAGAGGGCTTAGGATGAGAGATGGCTGGGTTTGGTAAGGAAGTGGGTCTTGAGAGCCCATTTAGAGTTTTGTACAGAGGTGGAGAGTCTAATGGGGAGAAGTAAAGAATTCTAGATAAAGGGAGCAACACATGCAAAATCTTGGCAGTGGGAGGAGGTAATCAGAAGGCAGGAGAGGCAGTGTGCATTAGTGGAGAGAAGAGGATGGGCAGGAGTGTAAAGGGAAATAAGGTCAGAGATGTAAATGCAACAGGAGTGGGTGAGGGCTTTGTGAGTGTGGGGATCTTGAAATGGATTCTGAACAAGAAGGGGAGCCAGTGAAGGGCTTAAAAGAGAGGGGAGTTTTATGTAGTATGTTTGGTGAGGAAGATGAGCCAGGTGGCAGCATTGAGAATAGAGGTCCTGAATGTGTGGTTTGAAGGAGAGGGAGGAGTCAAGGATTACTCCAAGACAGCGCACTAGCGGTCAATAGATTGTGAAAGTGTGGAAGGTGAGCTTGTGCGGGAGGGAGGGGAGATGAGCAGCTCAGTCTTAGACATGTTGAGTTCAAGAAAGCACTGGGACATCCAAAAAGACATTGCAGAGAGACAGTTGGATATTCAAGTGAGGAGAGCAGGGGAGTGGTCAGGGGGTAAAGGTAGATTAGAGTATCATCAGCATAGAGATGATATTGTAATTTAAAAGAGCAAATGAGCTCACCTAAAGAGAATGTATAGAGAAAGAAAAGGAGAGGACCAAGAACAGAAACTTGGGGGACACCTACTGTTAGTGGAAGTTGGGGGGAGGAGTCATGAGAGGAGACTGAGAAGGAATGTTTAGTGAATTAAGAGAATAGGCAGGAGAGGGCAGTATCATGCATGCCAAAGGAGTGAAGGATTTGCAGAAGGAGAGGGTTGTCCACAGTGTCAAAAGCAGCAGAGAAGTCAAGGAGAATAAACAGAGAATAGTGGATTTTTGCAGAAATTACGTAATTGCAGACTTTTGTGAGGGCGGTTTCAGTGGATGGCAGAGGGTAGAAACCAAACTGGAATGGTTCAAGCAGTGAGTGCAAGGAATGAAAGGCAGCAAGGCAGTTGTAGACACTGTTCTCTAATAGAAGCCATGTAAAACATTGATTGATTATTTGTTGTAACTATAAATCAAATTATATTTGAGACATGAAACTAAATATTAAAAAGCAAGCATCTACATGTATCCAATGAGCAAATCACAAACCTCAGCCCAGTACAAGAAAATGGAGATGGAGTAATAAGTGTGTCGTGGAAAAAAAAATATTCAAAAATAAGTATCCAAATGTGAGTTTAGAAACACTTTGAATCCAGTCAATTGCTCACAAGGGCCCTCATTCTGAGTTGATCGCACCAAGAAACTTTTTGCTGCTGGTGTGATCAACTAATCTCCGCCTATGTGGGAGTGTATTTTAGCATAGCAGGGCTATGATCGCATGTGCAGCCCTGCTATGCTAAAACAGTTTCCTGCAAAACAAGACCAGCCCTGCAGCTACTTACCAAGTGCGACGGACCCAGCGATGATGGGCCCGGCTTAGACATCAGACATCCGCCTTCCATTCGCCTGGACACACCTACGTTTTTCTTACCACTCCCCGAAAACAGTCTTCAACGCCCCAGAACACCTTCCTGCAGTCAATCTTCTTGTGATCACCGCTGCGACCGCTTTTTCTGCTGTCAGTATTGTTGCCCATAGAGATGCGCGTGTGCATTACGGCCCCCGCGAGTGCGCAGTAGTGACCCGGTTGCAGCTGTGTGAATTAAAGCACGCTGCGATTGGGTCAGAATAACCCACAAGGATCCCAGTTGTGCTAAACTCTCTTTCTGGGTGCACACTAGAGGATGGTCAGCTTTAGTAATCTAAAGCTACTTTGTACAAGGGGCTCCCAATTGCCTTTTTTTCCTCCTAATATTCAAAGGGACTGTGGGCCTAATTCAGACTTGTTTGCAGCAGCAATTTTGTTATCAAATGGGCAAAACCATGTGCACTGCATCGGGAGGGGGGGGGGGGGGGGGGCAGATATAACATGTGCAGGGAGAGTTAGATTTGGGTGGGTTATATTGTTTCTGTGCAGGGCAAATACTGACTGCTTTATTTTCTCTTACGTCCTAGAGGATGCTGGGGTCCACATTAGTACCATGGGGTATAGATGGGTCCACCAGGAGCCACTGGCACTTTACAGGTTTGAGGGTGTGGGCTGGCTCCTCCCTCTATGCCCCTCCTACCAGACTCAGTTTATAAAATGTGCCCGGAGGAACTGGTCACAGCTAGGGGAGCTCCTAGAGCTTCTTTTGTTTTATTTTTTTCTAAGAGTTAGTATAGGCACAGGGAGGCTGCTGGCAACAGCCTCCCTGCTTCGTGGCACTAAGGGGGGAGTAGTGTCTGCCCTGAGGGGTTCCAGCAACTATCTCCGCTGACAGGACATTAGCTCCTGAGGGTGCTGATAATTAGCTGCCCCAGGTGACCGCTCACTCCCGCAACATGCCACCCTCTTACAGAGCCAGAAGACTTGGCAGCAAGTGAGTCACCGGCCCCCCTGGCAAGCCGGGAGCCAGTGTGAAGATGGCAGCAACAGGATGGGAGCGCAGTACTAACTGCGCTCCGGGCTCAGTGGTACATAGTGTGGCACTGTGAGGGGTGCCCTGAGCCAGCGCCTATACTCTACACTGGCCTGTCAGGTCCCCAGGGGCACTGCCAGCAACAATTCTCAGACCACTATAATCTATGCAGAGCAGGAAGCAGCGCCATGTTTGGGGGCGAAGTTTCTACTCAGAGCGGACCCAGCAGCATTCAGCGCCATTTTCCTGCCTGCAGATTCAGTACAGAGACCCTGACAGGGAGAGCTGTCCTTTCAAGCAACTCCAGCTATCCTGTGCAGTACCAGGGGGTTGTAGAAGGAGGGGAAGACTGTGTTAATACTGTGTAGTCTATTAAGGTACACAGTAAGCGCTGGGTAGTTGTGTTATGTCTACTCAGGAAGCTCTATGTGTGGGTTGGCTCCAATCTCTGTGTCTCTCTGTGGCATACTTGGGGAGAAATTGTGTCTGACATTTCCCTGTGTGTGTGTGTGTGTGTGTGTGTTTGTTGTCTCACATTGCCATGTATAGGGACTCTGTGTCATATGCGGCAGAGGACATTTCCTCTCAGGAAGGATCCATTCCATGTACACAGGAATGTAATGTCTTGTCTCAGATCCCTATTACTGAGCCTGAGTGATTGACCTCCATTAAGAGAATGATCTCTCAGATCTCTACTAGGGTAACTCACACTGAGACTGTAACTCGGGTGTTAAAGAAATCTATGGCAGTTTGGTCAGGTTCTGTTCCTATTCTGGCAAAATCCCCTAGCATATACCCACAGAAATGAGCACTTGCCAAGATTATGCAAGATGTGACGGATACCGATTCTGATACTACAGATGGTGATGGGTACGTGCTAAGGGGGGCGGCATCCCTTGCAAAAGGGGTGCAGCTCATGATTGAGGAAATTAGAGATGTGTTAAACATTACTCACACGCCTCATGAGCAGGTTGAGGAGGCTTACTTCACAGATAATAAGAAAGTCTCACTGACTTTCCCTCCATCGAAAGAATTAAACGCTATATTTGAAAAATCCTGGGAAAACCCGGAGAAAAAATTCCAGATCCACAAAAGGGTTCTGGTTGCTTTTCCCTTCCCCGAGGAGGATAGCAAAACATGGGAAAACCCACCCATAGTTGATGCATCAGTCTCCAGACTGTCAAAAAAGATGGTCTTACCTGACCCTGGATCTATCGCGTTAAAAGTACTGGCTGATCATAAGATTGACACTACGCTCAAATCCATATACACTGCTTCAGGTGTGGCGTTAATGTCCTCTATTGCCTGTGCATGGATTTCTAAAACCATATTAAAGTGTTCAGGCACATTACTACAGGATTTGGATACAATGGATAGAAGTGACATTGAATTGTTTTTACGTTACATATAGGATTCTGCGAATTCATGGTGGAATCCATGAGGGACCTGGGTACGCTGACTGCACGGATATCTTCCATGTCTGTCTCAGCTTGCAGGGGACTATGGCTAAGCCAATGGTCTGCAGATGCGGAATCCAGGAGGTGTAGAGAACCTACCCTACACAGGTCAAGCTCTATTTGAGGAAGCGTTAGATGCGTTGATTTCCACGGAAACCATGGGTAAGTATCCTTTCCTTCCCTCTGCTACACCTTACACAAAGAAACCATTTTCTTCAACTACATCGCAGTCCTTTCGGACCGCTAAGTCAAAAAAGTCCAAGCCTACTACCACCTTCTTTAAAGGTGATTGTGCAAAATCCAAAAAGCCATCATGGCACCCTAAGATCTTAACGTGGTGTTACAGTTTCTCCAATCGGATTGTTTCGAGCCTTTACAGGAGGTTGAGGTCAAGTTTCTCACATGGAAGGCTGTCACTTTGTTGGCCTTAGTTTCTGCTAGACGTGTGTCAGAGTTGGGGGCTTTGTCTTGTAAAAGCCCCTACTTACTCTTCCATGAAGATAGAGCTGAGCTTCGGACACGTCAGCAGTTCCTTCCGAAGGTTGTGTCGGCATTTCATATCAAGCAACTTATTGTGGTGCCAGTTGCTATTGACTCCTCAATTTCATCAATGTCCATGGATGTTGTAAGGGCTCTGAAAATCTATGTGAAGAGGACTGCTCGTCACAGAAAATCGGACTCTCTGTTTGTCCTGTATGATCCCAAAAAACGTGGGTGTCCCGCTTCTAAGCAGACGATCTTGCGATGGATCAGGTTCACTATCCAGCATGTGTTCTATGGCAGGATTGCCATGTCCTACATCTATTAAGGCCCACTCTACTAGTAAAGTGGGTTCTTCCTGGGGGGCGGCTGCCCGGGGTGTCTCGGCTTTGCAGCTTTGCAGAGCGGCTACTTGGTCAGGGTTGAACACGTTTGCTAAGTTCTACAAGTGCGATACTTTGGCCTCTAAGGACCTAAAGTTTGGTCAATCGGGTCTGCAGGAGCCTTCGCGCTCTACCTCCAATTCTGGGAGCTTTGGTACATCCCCATGGTACTAATGTGGATCCCAGCATTCTCTAGGATGTAAGAGAAAATAGGATTTTAATTACCTACCGGTAAATCCTCTTCTCATAGTCCATAGAGGATGCTGGGCACCTGCCCAGCGCTTTGTGATCCTGCAGTGGTTACTTAATTCAGTAGTGCTTAGTTCTTGGTTAAGTATTGTTTTGTTACTTGGTTATGTAATCTTGTTTAGCCATTGCTGAGTTTTCAAGCTGGTTGGCTTGGTCTGCCTTGTATGTGTGAGCTGGTGTAAATCTCGCAACTATCTGTGTAAAATCCTTGTCTCGAAGTTGTCCGTCTCCTCGGGCACAGTTCCTATACTGAGTCTGGTAGAGGGGCATAGAGGAAGGAGCCAGCCCACACTCTCAAACTCTTAAAGTGCCAGTGGCTCCTAGTGGATCCAACTATATCACATGGTACTTATGTGGACACCAGCATCCTCTATGGACTACGAGAAAAGGATTTACCAGTAGGTAATTAAAATCCTATTTTTACACTGCAATTTAGATTTCAGTTTGAACACACCCCTCCCAAATCTAACTCTCTCTGCACATGTTACATCTGCTCCCCCTGCAGTGTACATGGGCCCTCATTTAGACCTGATCGCATGCTAGCAGTTTTTTGCAGATAGTCGCCGCCTACAGGGGAGTGTATTGTAGCTGTGCAAGTGTGCGATCGCATGTGCAGCCGAGCTGTACAAAACAAATTTGTGCAGTTTCTGAGTAGCCAGGACTTAGCCGCATCGATCGCTTCAGCGTGTCCAAGGCCAGAATTGACATCAGACACACGTCCTGCAAATGCTTGGACATGCCTGCATTTTTCCAAACAGTCCCAGAAAACGGTCAGTTGCTACCCACAAATGCCTTCTTCCTGTCAATCACCTTGCGATCGGCCATGTGAATGGATTCTTCGTAAAACCCATAGTACAGCAATGATCCGCTTTGTACCGTGTGATGTGCCTGCACATTTAGGTTCCTACACATGTGCAGTTCTGACCTGATTGCAGCGCTGCAAAAAAAGCTAGCGTGCGATCAGGTCTTAATGAGGGCCCTGGTTTTGCACATTTGCTATCAAAATTGCTGCTGTGATCAAGTCTGAATTAGGCCCTGTGTGGGACGCTAATTTGTACATTATCATTAAAGTAAAGCCCCCTATTCTATTAATATTTAATATATCATATTAACTTGCTGTATAGGTTGACCAAATGTCATACTGTTTCACTCTGGTATGCTAAGTTGACTCATCGTCACCAGTGGGTCTCTTGGAAAAGGTAATTTTTTTCATAACAAAAACATTTGCAGGAGAAGTTGAAACATGAGACATTGTTATGTCATGGGCCACTTGAGGTGACAAGTTGCCTGCAGGGGGCTCTTAGCATTTCTTAAGACCTGAGTCAGTAGGATAGACTTTCCTTACGAGTTAAGACTAGGACTAAGCATGGTTATCAAAATGTACTGATCCAATTGCAAGATGTACAAACTTATGAGAAAAAACACATACAGCTACTTATTCTTGGAGCCCGTCAAAGTGAATAAACACCTTGATCAACAAGTCCAACATTTTTAGCAGAACCACATAATTTCCTCTTCCCCTTAAGCTTCTCTACCAACTTTTTCCAGTAGTTTATTTAAGGGTACGACCAAACTCAAGCTGACATTGCCTTAACTAACCTCATTGGGTACAATTTCAAATGGTTTCAGTAGCATTGGCTAAGGTAGCATGCCACCCCTCTATGTATCTCATGGCTGGATCTGTATTCTAAATTACTTTAACAATTATGCAAATCGCAAAAAAGCAAGCATGTCATGGCCATTTTCAGGGCATGTATCTGATGTGAGCTGCGAGCTCTAACAAGCAAAAACATGGCATCTGTGTGGCTACTGCCGGGTAAAGGCTGCTTAGCCATAGGGCTACCTTTGAGCCTGATGTTCCGTGTTTTGCTTATAGGCTGCGTATGTGTACGCAATTGTGATTAAGTTGCGATAGCTCTGGTGGATGTCTCTTTTCATTTCTGGCCAGCAGCTTCACTTGCTGAGATATGCAGTTGTGAGCCCATGAAAAATATACATGTAATTGCATTATCCAACTTCTCTGAATAAATCCCTTTATGCTATAGCAGTGGCTCTCAAACTGTGTGCAGTGGCACCTTGGAGTTCCTCAGGACACTTGCAGGGGCACCCTGGGATGGTGGTCCAGGACCAATTCAAATTATTTATGGGCAAAACCAGTGCTGGTGGCTGCCAATAATATATGTGGATGAACAGAAGTGAATCCTGTTCCTCACCATATAATAGAACCTAAGGATGACATATAAACAGAATTTACTTAATTTAATATTTATTTCTAAATTTCTCAGTAAGAAACATTTGGACTAGGGGTGCCCTGAAAAAGTTTCTGTTACTCTATGGCACCGTAATTCAAAAAAGTTTGGGAACCACTGTGCTATAGGATAAGAATATTTGGTTTATAAACTTTCTTTTTAAAATCATTTAATCCTTTAAAGTTTTTCTTGTTAAAACTTCTAAAACTGCCTATTCTACTCTTAGGAATACTTTTAATCAAACACTAGAGACTCTAGGTAAACTTTGTATGGAGCAGGATGTCAATTGGTTGCTTACTGAAAAAAACAGTAGTACAGGATTATATATTCTTGGTATAGTGTATCTGTAACAGAGATTTGTCAGCTGAGCTACTTTAGGTGTGCATCAACATATCCGTGACAGTGTAATATTATATGTAAGTAATATCTTTGTTTTGTTTTATCAACTGTTGCTGAAATTATTACATTATTTTTTTTTTTCAATTTGCCCGGTGTGTAAATAATCAGATGATGAATTGCATGTGCTTACATTTTTGTCTTCACATTGATAATAATCAAAATCTTGTATTCATTACACAGGTTGCCCAGCTATTGTTGTCAGGGTCAGATATATTGGATGAAGGCATTTCTCAATACAGGTCACAAATCGCTCAGTTTGATTGTGTGTGATTTGAACGCATGTGATTTCAATTTATTTACATGTTTTTTACAGGTCGTCAGTTACACTAAGATTAATTATGGTTGAGGTTTGTAAATACAGTATATAACATTGGTGCAGTTAAAGGAGATTTACAATGAAAACTAATAATAATGACATTTTTTATTACTAGCCAGCACATACATTGAGCCTAATTCAAGGTTGTTTGCAAAACAACATTTTCCTCTAATGGTCAAAACCATGTGCAATGCAGGTGGGCAGATATAACATGTGCAGAGAGAGAGTTAGATTTGGGTGGGGTGTATTCAAACTGAAATCTAAATTGCAGTGTAAAAATAAAGCAGCCAGTATTTACCCTGCACAGAAACAATATAAACCACCCAAATCTAACTCTCTCTGCACATGTTATATCTGCCCCTCCCCCCCTGCAGTGCACATGGTTTTGCCCATTAGAGGAAAATTTTGTTTTGCAATCAACCTTGAATTAGGCTCAATATGTACTTTTGGGATAAGAGGGAATTGTGTACACAAACTATGTACTGTTTGGACTTATTCTGTTCTGTAGCTCAATAGTAATCTTCTACTAACACTGTGGAAGTGATCGCATCATGCAGGTATTAAATATGAACAATATAATGTTCTTACATTAAAAATGTAGTTTTTGTATATTTATAAGTTTGAATATCTGTATGCTCATGTTTAGACTTGTTTTAATCAGCATAAGAAAATATGCATTGTTTTATGTAAATACCAAATATCCACCGTATATATGTAAGTGATACTTTACTAAGGAATTTACTAATTTACAAAGGAATTGAATGTTTAGTTAGATATATTGTTTGCAAGTCCTCCCACTGAACCTCAACTACAGTACTCCCATGATATTTTGACAAAGACCCAGAGAGCTTCCATGTGGCAAGCAATTCAGGGCAAAGGCCAAAATAAGTGACCTATCGCATGTGAAGTACTTGGGATGTCCAGACCCTTCAACCTATGAATGATGACCTTTAATGTATAGGTTGTTTACATTTGTGATGTCATAGCCTTTTTCATTGTGGAATGTATAAAACTGTTTAGCTCTGGCTCTAGAGGTCGGAGCATTCTGTATAGAAGCTTAAAGCAGTACAGTTCAGGTGCTTGTGTATTTTATTGGTGGTACTTATACTTTTACATCTATACATATAAATGTGAATGCCCTCACTCATTAACTGACTGACAGACTGACTGACTGATTGATCACTAATTCTCTTACTTTCCAATATGTTAGGAAGCTGAAATTTAACATAAGTATTCTGCAGTTGGGAAATAAGAAAACTACGTAATTAGAATTTTAATAAACCTCCCCTAAGGGGATGATATGGGGGTTGTAATAATGATGTCATTACCGATGCATGGCTTGCATTGCGTGAATAATATTGCCTAAACGGACAATCGGATCCAAATTTGTATTGCACCCCCAGTGTGTAGTATTTAATAAACTACAAAAATGATCCTGTCACTTTTTACCGTACCTGCTACAGGTGCTCCTCGGGTAACGCCAAGAACCATGGATTCATATTTACTTAAATTAAGACATCTCTAATTTGAGCCTGGAGTTAGTGCATCAAGAGCCACCACACACAGATGGTTCCTGGTCATGGGATTCAAATGTCAGATTCCTCTTGTCAAGCCGCTCCTGAACAACAAACAATGTCAGAAGCATCTTACCTGGGCTAAAGAAAAAAAGAACTGGTCTGTTGCTCAGTGGTCCAAAGTCCTCTTTTCTGATGAGAGCAAATTTTGCATCTCATTTAGAAACCAAGGTCTCACAATATGGAGGAAGAATGGAGAGGCACACAATCCAAGATGCTTGAAGTCCAGTGTGAAGTTTCCACAGTCTGTTGATTTGAGGAGCTATGTTATCTGCTGGTGTTGATCCACTGTGCTTTATTAAGTCCAGAGTCAATGCAGCCATCTACCAGGACATTTTAGAGCACTTCATGCTTCCTTCAGCAGACAAGCTTTATGGAGATGCTGACTTCATTTTCCAGCAGGACTTAGCACCTGTCCACACGGCCAAAAGTACCAAAACCTGGGTCAATTACCATGGGATCACTGTGCTGGATTGGCCAGCAAACTCGCCTGACCTGAAACCCATAGAGAATCTATGGAGCATTGCCAAGAGAAAGATGAGAGACATGAGACCAAACAATGCAGAAGAGCTGAAGGCCGCTATTGAAGCATCCTGGTATTCCATAACACCTCAGCAGTGCCATAGGCTGATAGAATCCATGCCACTCCACATTGAGGCAGCAATTCATGCAAAAGGGGCCCAAACAAAGTACTGAGTATATATGCCTGATTATACTTTTCAGAGGGCCGACATTTCTGTATTTAAAATCCTTTTTTATTGAGTTGATATAGTATTCTAATTTTCTGAGATTTTGGATTTGGGGTTTTTTTAAGCTGAAAGCCACAATCATCAAAATTATAACAAATAAATGCTTGAAATATCTCACTTTGCATGTAATGAGTCTATATAATATATTAGTTTCAACTTTTAAGTTTGAAACTCTGAAATAAATGAACTTTTGCACAATATTCTAATTTTCACCTGTAAATTCTCCATAACCTACTATTATAGTCTTTATGCCCACTACTCACTATTAATGGCAAAGACTAGTGTTTAACATACTGTAGATTAAGGGGGATATCCTATTAACTGTGGTAAATTACCACTGTCAATAGATTCCCCAGGTCTTACCAATTAGCCCCAATAGCTGCAAGTTATTGGGAATTATGCTTCACATGCCTCAGGCCCGATGATAAAACATTGGTCCGGGAACATTTCCCGAATCCCATGTCTTATCAGCCTATAATGGATAGTTGACCGAATGGCAAAAGTGGGCTACAATTGAATAGCCTTATAATACCATTGGGTTTAAATTAAGATATTAGCCCATTTTTGCTGTGTGGTATAGGATACCCCCTTAGAGTTCTACTTTTTAATCCATACAACATCAAAATGAGCAAATTTACACTGTATGGTGCAAAAAGGATAGGTATATGTGGACAAATCTGTATAAATTTTACATTACAACTAACTTTTGCTAGTCTCAAGCATACAATTAATGAACAAGGATTTTTTGTTGGGAGCTACCTGGCGCTTCAATAGACTATGTTGCTGCCTCTAAGCTTCTTATATGACTTATACCAGAAAGTCCAAATGCATATGTGAAGAAAAAAGTAAAGAAGAAGACGGCGCTACTGTGTCTGGGGGAAAGAAGAAGTGGAAAAAAATGAAAAATATATACTTATACTATAGGGGTAATTCTCTTTTCCCAAAGGTGATCTTCTTTTTGGATAATCTCAGAGTACGGGAATATATGAAAAATATAAGGAGGGAGAAATGATGAAGCCGCTCAGATCTGGTGAAGCGGAGAGACGCGTAAAGGGCATTGGAGGCTTGGTGTGTGCATGAACTAAAACTGTGACTTGGTATATTGGATTTCCACCATTCCAAGGGCCTAATTCAGACCTATTTTTTGCACTGCTGCGACCAGGAAATCGCCGCCTACAGGGGAGGGTGTAAACGCTTTGCAGGGGTGCGATCGGCTGTGCAGTGAGCTGCTCAAACAAAAGTTTTTGCACAGCTCAGGAGGTGGTGACATCAGGAATCCTCCTACAGAATGGCTGGGCACGCCTGCATTTTTCCGGACACTCCCAGAAAATGACTTCATGTATTATTTGTAGAATCATTAGTTAAGTTTCTACACATCATTTCTCCCTCCTTATATTTTTCATATATTCCCGTACTCTGAGATTATCCAAAAAGAAGATCACCTTTGGGAAAAGAGAATTACCCCCATAGGATAAGTATATATTTTTCATTTTTTTCCACTTCTTCTTTCCCCCAGACACAGTAGCACCGTCTTCTTCTTTACTTTTTTCTTCACATCAAGTATACAATTCTCTACTATTCTACTGTATATAATTTATCCTTTTATTCTTCTGAGCAGGTGTCAATATCCTGTTAGTTTGCCCTCTAAGAAAGGATGACCCAGAGTTATTTAGTTTCTGTAGGTCAGATCCACATCTGGGAGGTTTCATATTAGACTAAATGTCTGGTCAAGTACTACTGGCCCACAGGACAGTAGCTGACAGTATATTCAGTAGTAGGTTTGTAAGGGAAAGGTAGACATGATACATGGCCATGGATAAAGAGGAACATTTAGAGGGTCAATGAGAATACTGATAAGGTAGTGGCAAATGTTCATGGTATTATAAACAGGAGATTGAATATAATAGAAATGATAAAGTGGCACATTACAGATAATGAGTGCCATGAAAAGGATCTGCATGGTCATGGTTGGGCTTCATATGGATATGGGAGAACTCCATGTGACCATGGAAGGGTTGGACATGGCCTTGGAAAAGCTAAATAAGGCCAGGGAAGGTTTCCCAAGCAGCCTTGGTAGGGCACCTTACAGGCAGAGGAGGGCAATACATGGGCAGAGGAGAACAGAATGCAAAGAAGTCCTACATCAAACAAAAAATTGATTCTATAACCTAAATATTATAGCCATTATCTCCCAATATTTATCAAATCAAATCTTTCTCCTCACAGGCTGGTCTCACTTCAATAAATTCTGAATACTGTAGTATACTTTTCTACATTCATATATTACAGTACCACACATCACCATTCCTTTTATAGACAATGTTTTTAAGGCATTATTTGCAAGTTCATCTTTAGTTTTGCAGCCAAATATGAAGTTAAATTCAAAATCTGTTACTGACATATGTCTTGTTAATTAATCTGACTCATTTGCTGAACTTCCTTACAACTGCACCTTTTCACTAATGTCTATTTGTTGGAAATTTTCTCCAGAGTATGGTGATATAGAAACACAGATTACTAATTGGATTGTCATATTAAAAGCTTACAATGCCTCCTCAATTGCAATGTCTGTCCGATAAACCAGGTCATTGCGTCATACTGCTACAAAATAAAACTGCAGTATTTGAAGACGTGTAAATTAAATAATCACATTTTATATTGACATTTTAAATGTTCATTTACAAAAGATGCAAAATAATATCACCTTTGTTGTTCTCACTGGATTACAAGGTCTTCATCATTTCAAGATTTTGCTGTTCTTCTCAGTACTTATTATTTATTGTCTGACTATCTGTGGAAATGTGGTAATTATTACTTTAGTTTCATTAAGCAGGAACCTTCATTCTCCTATGTACATCTTCATTACTCAAGTGTCTTTATCTGACATCCTAATGACTACAGCTATTCTTCCTAATATGTTCTCTATTATACTGCATGATGGTAGCACAATGTCTTTGAAAAGTTGCATTGCCCAATTTTTCTTCTTTGGGAATGTAGAAGTCTGGGAATGTCTTCTTCTGACAGTTATGTCTTATGATCGGTACCTGGCCATCTGCAAACCATTTCTATATAATCTAACAGTGAATTACATGTTTTGTATTAAAGCTATCATTTTCACTTGGCTGTTGAGTTGCTTCATGACTTTGATCAATGCCATCGCGACTTGTAAATTAACATTCTGTGGAGCAAACATCATTGACCATTTCTTCTGTGATCTTACTCCTCTGCTAAAACTTGCTTGCTCGGATCTTTCCACAGTTTACATTCAGACTATCATAATTACTTTTTGTGCCATAATTTGCCCATTCATAATAATTGTTGTATCATATGTCTATATTGTATTAACCATTTTGAGGATGCCATCCATCACCAAAAGGAAGAAAGCCTTCTCCACCTGCAGCTCTCACCTGACTGTGGTGTCCATATTGTATGGGACACTTATGTCCGTTTATATTGTACCACCCAGGGGACAGTTATTAACTGTGAACAAGGTCCTTTCTTTTTTTTACACTGTTTTTACACCAATGCTTAACCCAATAATATACACTTTGAGGAATAAAGACTTCATGGAAGCTTTTAGAAAGTGTGTAAACAACTGAATTATCAACATTCAATTACCATATACTGTACAATCACATACTTACCATATATATGACACTTGATCAGATTTGGGCTTTAAACACATTTCTTGTTAAGGGCATAATCTAAGAATTCTTATTTAATGTGTGCATGGGACCAATTGGCATTTCCTCTCGTGAAAGCAGTAGTCATCATTGGTAACAGATTATCTGTACAGTATAGTGGGTAACATGATTGTTTTACTGTAGCTTATGTTTCTCCAACAGTAATATCCTAATATATTGTATACATTACTATTTTCAAAAGATTTAAATGTTATGTAAACAGTAACTTTATTCAGTAATATTTCACTTGTATATTTCACAATGTGACTCGATCTTCTACCCACTTCCTCTTCCCATGATATTTCTAAACCAGGGGTTCTCAAACTCGGTCCTCAGGACCTCACACAGTGCATGTTTTGCAGGTAACCCAGTAGGTGCACAGGTGTATTAATTACTCACTGACACATTTTAAAAGGTCCACAGGTGGAGCTAATTATTTCACTTGCAATTCTGAGAGGAGTGTACAAAGAGTAAAAGTAGCAGGTGCACAATCTCACACTAGCTCTACCTGTAGTAACCAGAGGCATTTAGCATATTCCTGGCCAGGGCTATGAGCTTACCCACCGCATCAAGGTAGCCTCTCATTGGGTAAGTCCCTAACACTAACTATGGGGGTTCAGGTCCGGGGGGCAGGACACCCCAGAGCCACCCAGCCAGACAACCCCAGGGCATCGCAAGAGTGATAAAATTATAGGGTTAAAGTGATAGGAGCAGCTGTTGCTGCATGTGTGAATAATGTGAGCAGTAAAAGAAAATTATGTGAAGGTGTTACATATATATAAAACAAACTAAGTGCCATGGAGTGATGAAATAATGTTAAATTGCGATGCCCCAGGGATACCCAGCTATGGCAGGCACAGGGAGCCCCGCACCCCAGAGAATTCCCCCCATTATGGACTGCCATATTAAACAAAATGTAGGAGTCTTACCACAGTGTGCTCATTCCAAATGTAAAGGCTAGAGTGTTAGACTATTTAAAATCAGAGGGGTGGGTGGGGCAGGGTGCTAAATTAGGATGAAGGCGTCTCCTACCTTCAAAAATGTATGAATACATCGGTTACAGAGGGAAAAGGGCCCTAATTTGCACACCTTAATTAATTAGTGAGGTGCTACTCTGCTTGAGACTTAGTAAAGTGTACAAAGAGGAAAAGTAGCAGGTGCACAATCTCACACTAGCTCTACCTGTAGTAACCAGAGGCATTTAGCATATTCCTGGCCAGGGCTATGAGCTTACCCACCGCATCAAGGTAGCCTCTCATTGGGTAAGTCCCTAACACTAACTATGGGGGTTCAGGTCCGGGGGGCAGGACACCCCAGAGCCACCCAGCGAGACAACCCCAGGGCATCGCAAGAGTGATAAAATTATAGGGTTAAAGTGATAGGAGCAGCTGTTGCTGCATGTGTGAATAATGTGAGCAGTAAAAGAAAATTATGTGAAGGTGTTACATATATATAAAACAAACTAAGTGCCATGGAGTGATGAAATAATGTTAAATTGCGATGCCCCAGGGACACCCAGCTATGGCAGGCACAGGGAGCCCCGCACCCCAGAGAATTCCCCCCATTATGGACTCCCATATTAAACAAAATGTAGGAGTCTTACCACAGTGTGCTCATTCCAAATGTAAAGGCTAGAGTGTTAGACTATTTAAAATCAGATGGGTGGGTGGGGCAGGGTGCTAAATTAGGTGAAGGCGTCTCCTACCTTCAAAAATGTATGAATACATCGGTTACAGAGGGAAAAGGGCCCTAATTTGCACACCTTAATTAATTAGTGAGGTGCTACTCTGCTTGAGACTTAGTAAAGTGTACAAAGAGGAAAAGTAGCAGGTGCACAATCTCACACTAGCTCTACCTGTAGTAACCAGAGGCATTTAGCATATTCCTGGCCAGGGCTATGAGCTTACCCACCGCATCAAGGTAGCCTCTCATTGGGTAAGTCCCTAACACTAACTATGGGGGTTCAGGTCCGGGGGGCAGGACACCCCAGAGCCACCCAGCCAGACAACCCCAGGGCATCGCAAGAGTGATAAAATTATAGGGTTAAAGTGATAGGAGCAGCTGTTGCTGCATGTGTGAATAATGTGAGCAGTAAAAGAAAATTATGTGAAGGTGTTACATATATATAAAACAAACTAAGTGCCATGGAGTGATGAAATAATGTTAAATTGCGATGCCCCAGGGACACCCAGCTATGGCAGGCACAGGGAGCCCCGCACCCCAGAGAATTCCCCCCATTATGGACTGCCATATTAAACAAAATGTAGGAGTCTTACCACAGTGTGCTCATTCCAAATGTAAAGGCTAGAGTGTTAGACTATTTAAAATCAGAGGGGTGGGTGGGGCAGGGTGCTAAATTAGGATGAAAGCGTCTCCTACCTTCAAAAATGTATGAATACATCGGTTACAGAGGGAAAAGGGCCCTAATTTGCACACCTTAATTAATTAGTGAGGTGCTACTCTGCTTGAGACTTAGTAAAGTGTACAAAGAGGAAAAGTAGCAGGTGCACAATCTCACACTAGACCTGCAAAACGTGCACTGTGTGGGGTCCTGAGGACCGAGTTTGAGAACCTGTGTTCTAAACAATTTTCCAGAGCCTATACTACAGTAGATACCTTGAACACTAATCATCATCAGTGCGGAAAAGTAATATCCATTAATGGTTAAATGTTTGAATTTGGACTTATTGGTAATCATTGAGGCATTTCATCATTTCTTCTTATGAAATGTGGTGCCATCACCAACCTCACAACTCACATACCTTTGCTTGCTCTGCCCAAAACATTACCAAGAAGATATCATCAGTATCTGCAGGACTGCTCCTAAGATTTTAATTTGGCGGGCTTTGGGCACCTCTGGAACTTTGACAAATTACATTCTGATCTCTCACATTTTTGGACTAGCAGGCTTCTGACATCTATTGGGGAGGTATCTCTTTACATTCTCAATACCTCTGTTATCACCAAAATAACGTGTCTTGTATTAGTGTCCCAGCACCTTTAAAAAAATGTTTAATACTGGTAACATACTGTGATTATCTCTTCAGGACTGGACAATTGATTGTGGAGAGATGTACAGGTTTCAACTGTCTTCGACTCAACCTCATTATCCTATTTATGGTAATACAAGGCTTTCTTTATGAATGTGACAGTCTCAGTATTGTATCAACATCCCATTTTCACATTAAAAAATTAGATGTCTCTATTTCAATACAAATCTTAGAGCATATCCATATTCAGGGCTTAAAGTGGTTCTGGAGAGGTGGTGGTACTCATTTCCCCCACCACCTACCACCCTCCCATTAGGCAGAGCCATGGCCAGTGCTTTGGTTTTGCAACCCCCCTAGTTGCAAAAAATGGGTATGGTATCATAGTAAGGGACATGGTAACACTATAGTACCCCCAATTCAAATTGTGGCACACAGTAGAACAATGTTATTCACATCTCACTGCATGTAGGGGGTTATTCGGAGCTGGTCGCATATTCTGCTATTTTAGAAAAATCTGCGACTGATGTCATCACATGCTGGGGGCAGGTTTCACAGGGCAAGGCTGTCCAGAATGTGTGTGGCCATCCCACGATGCGATTGCAATTGAATTGTGATTGCATTGCAAAAACCTCAAATAGATGTTAACTGCTGCTATGCAGCCTGGCTGCGTAGGCAGGTGCCTGACCACTCACAGGAAATTCAGGTGATGTCATCAGCTGGCCACAAAAATGGCCATGACATGCCTGTGTTTTCTGCTCTCCGACCCCAGCGCTGTCCCACCCCCAGACTCCCATCGCCTGTTGCAAACGCATCAATCCAGGGTTGCAATCACATCATGATACCCGTGCATTCGCACTGTGGCCAAAAATCTTCTGTTCATGATATTTGTCCATCTGTGACAGTGTCTGAATAAGGACTGTAGTGCCCCTGATACATATTACACCCCTTATTCACATTACAACACACAGTAGAGCCCCATATAATTATGTTAGTAGTGTCCCTTATACACAATGCCCACAGTAGTATTGCCCCTTACACACACACAATTCCACACAATAGTAGTGCTCCTTATAATCATAATTATAATGCCCACAGTAGTGCTGCTAATACACATAATGCCTACAGTAGTGCCCCTTATACACATAACTCCCACAGTGGTAGTGCCCGTTATACACATAATGCCCACAGCAGTGCCCCTTATACACATTTCTGCCTATGTCCCTCCAGCAGCCCACCGCCCATGTCCCTCCAACAGCTCCCTGCCTTGTGTCTTTTCAGCTGCTTCACCCCCTCTCTGTGTCCCTCCAGCCCCCTCTCATCTTATCTTCGGCATGCACAGAGCCTGCTCCTCTTCATGGTCCTTCTTCACTACAGTGACGGCGACGGCATGGCATCACATACAATATGCCGTGCCAGAAGCCACTGGCACCTGAGGAGGGGATGAATGCTGTCCAACATACATAGTGTGTGATTACCAGGAGGGGCAGGCTGCAGGTGGAGGACCATGGAGCCAACAAGACCTAAGGAAGGTGGAGGTGGCAGCAGCTCATCAGTGACACTAGTGATGCCTGCATCATCTATTGACATGGGTGTTGAGGTGGGGTTTTCTGTTGGAATTACTGTGGCCCTCGTGGAGGAGGTGGAACTAGCTCCACCTACCACTACAAGTGCTGGAACTCAGTATCACCCCATTCTCTCAACTTTAACACCTGTCCATAGTCATGGTTACTAAATCATTTTCTTTTCTTTTTTTAATGCACTGTACAAATACTCACATTCAATTATAGTAATTGATCCTTCTATTAATATTGTATACGTAGTGTAATATTTTTGAGACTGCACACATATATACAAACTACTTGAATGCAAAATGTTAAAAGAAGACTTCCAGTGGTTGTTCCAAGGACAGCAACTTTGCGACACCCATGGGACCTGGCATGAGTCAAAGTATTTCAGCTCCTGGTACACTGCCACAGTCTTGGAATCCAGCCATGCAGGATTAGGGATCTGCCATGGCTGCTACCATTTTGGATTCAGCCCAACATCTAGTACTGCCACATGGC